>NC_040080.1:56446262-57708839 GCF_003369695.1 Bos indicus x Bos taurus
ATTTAATGCCATATTTACTTTATTGCGGTAGTCTATATCTGAACCCATAATATCTCTGAGGTGTGCTTTCCAGAAGTAGTCATATTTAACTGAGACATGAAGAATGAGTAGGCTTCCCAGGTGGCTCAGTGGTAAAAAATCCGCCTACCAATGCAGGAGATACAAGAGATGTGGGTTCAGTCCCTGGGTTGAGAAGATCCCCTCGAGTAGGAAATGGCAACCCACTCCAGTATTTCTGCCTGGAAAATTCCATGGACTGAGCCTCGTGGGCTACAGGTCATGGGGTAGCAAAGGGTTGGACATGACTGAGCACAAACACATATGTACAAATACACACAACACACACAACATACACACACACACACACACACACATTGAGGATGAATATCAACCACACAAATAAGAAAGAAGGAAATGAGTTTTTCAAGAAGGGAATAGCATGTCTCACCTACAGGTGAGAGAATGTTAGGTTTGTGAAACAGGCTTAAGTAGATCATGAAGAATTTAACGCAGGTTTGGGATCAAGGAAACAGTGAGAAACTGGAGAAAGAAGTAGTGGCTAGGGAAGGCCTTGGAAACCATGATAAAGAATGGAGACTTAGTTTGAAGCAGTGGGAAGGCACTGTCAATTATAAAGCCTGATCATACTGGAATTTTAACTTTATATGAGTAATCTGTGGGGCAATTTTCTGAGAAACCGTGTGAATACACTGCCTGTCAATGTCGTACCCTCCAGTGGTTTCAGTATTCATTGATAATTGTTACCATCAGTTATTCACTGATGATAGTTTTTATCAATTATATAATGGCAAAATTTCATAAATTATATAAACTTGCCATTTTATATTTCTATTCTTATTCTTATTTCTATTTATTAGTATTGTTTATATTTCTATTTTTGTTGGCTATCTCTTCTTCTTCCTCCTTTATTTATTTGAACTCATGGATGAGAGAGTCTATTCCTAGGCAGGTTGATAAGAAGTCCCAGGTCCCCAGGAGGAGATAGGGATCTGGAATTGTCAAGGAGGAGTAAAGGACAACCTTTATTTTTCCCTCTACATTCCTTTGTCTTAGTCACATAAAATGCTTTTATCTTTAAGCCTGAAACTGATGATTACACAACAAACAACTCAGTTTAAACTCTGTACTAAGGAAATTCTCCAAGCCAGGCTTCAGCAATACGTGAACCATGAACTTCCTGATGTTCAAGCTGGTTTTAGAAAAGGCAGAGGAACCAGAGATCAAATTGCCAACATCCGCTGGACCATGGAAAAAGCAAGAGCATTCCAGAAAAACATCTATTTCTGCTTTATTGACTATGCCAAAGCCTTTGACTGTGTGGATCACGATAAACTGTGGAAAATTCTTCCAGAGATGGGAATACCAGACCACTTGACCTGCCTCTTGATAAATCTGTATGCAGGTCAGGAAGCAACAGTTAAAATTGAACATAGAACAACAGACTGGTTCCAAATCGGAAAAGGAGTACGTC
The DNA here is from genome assembly GCF_003369695.1 of Bos indicus x Bos taurus. Taxonomy (NCBI): domain Eukaryota; kingdom Metazoa; phylum Chordata; class Mammalia; order Artiodactyla; family Bovidae; genus Bos; species Bos indicus x Bos taurus. The sequence goes on from NC_040080.1 coordinate 56,447,755, forward strand.
AAGGCTGTATATTGTCACCCTGCTTATTTAACTTATATGCAGAGTATATCGAGAGAAATGCTGGGCTGGAAGAAACACAAGCTGGAATCAAGGTTGCCAAGAGAAATATCAATAACCTCAGATATGCAGATGACACCACCCTTATGGCAGAAAGTGAAGAGGAACTAAAAAGCCTCTTGATTAAAGTGAAAAAGGAGAGTGAAAAAGTTGGCTTAAAGCTCAACATTCAGAAAACTAAGATCATGGCATCTGGTCCCAGCTGCTGCTGCTGCTGCTAAGTCACTTCAGTTGTGTCCGACTCTGTGCGACCCCATAGATGGCAGCCCACTAGGATCCTCTGTCCCTGGGATTCTCCAGGCAAGAACACTGGAGTGGGTTGCCATTTCCTACTCCAATGCATGAAAGTGAAAAGTGAAAGTGAAGTCGCTTAGTCGTGCCTGACTTTTAATGACCCCATGGACTGCAGCCTACCAGGCTCCTCCGTCCATGGGATTTTCCAGGCAAGAGTACTGAAGTGCCATTGCCTTCTCCGCTGGTCCCAGCACTTCATGGCAAATAGATGGGGAGACAGTGGAAACAGTGTCAGACTTTATATTTTTGGGCTCCAAAATCACATCAGATGGTGATTGCAGCCATGAAATTGAACGCTTACTCCTTGGAAGGAAAGTTATGACCAACCTAGATAGCATATTGAAAAGCAGAGACATTACTTTGCCAATAAAGGTCCATCTAGTCAAGGCTATGGTTTTTCCAGTGGTCATGTATGGATGTGAGAGTTGGACTGTGAAGAAAGCTGAACGCCAAAGAATTGATGCTTTTGAACTGTGTTGTTGGAGAAGACTCTTGAGAGTTCCTTAGACTGCAAGGAGATCCAGCCAGTCCATCCTAAAGGAGATCATTCCTGAGTGTTCATTGGAAGGACTGATGCTGAGGCCACCTCATGCGAAGAGTTGACTCATTGGAAAAGACCCTGATGCTGGGAGGGATTGAGGGCAGGAGGAGAAGGGGACGGGGACGACAGAGGATGAGATGGTTGGATGGCATCACTGACTCGATGGACATGAGTTTGAGTAAACTCCGGGAGTTGGTGATGGACAGGGAGGCCTGGCATGCTGCGATTCATGGGGTTGCAAAGAGTCTGACATGACCGACGACTGAACTGAAGGATTATATAACAACAATGTATCCTGCTTGAGGACAGTTTCTCCTTCTGGAAAACCTTCTGGCTAATCCAGTTATCTTAAAATGTAAATTATGGGCGTGGGTCTAGTAAGATCTTTACAACTTCCAGACATTCTTTTGATTCATTGCAATAACTAATTAAAAAATATATAACTCCATTGCTAGCAAGGGGGCACTCTTTCTGTCCCCTTCTGATGTCTATGTCAGAAGCTTTCTCTATCTCTTTTATAGTTTAATAAAACTTTATTACACAAAAGCTCTGAGAGATCAAGCCTCGTCTCTGGCCCAAAACTGAATTCTCCTTGGAGGCCAAGAATGCCGGTGTCCTTCGTGGTTCAGCAATAGCCTTTCATGGATTCTTTTCTAGATCCATTAATTATAACCAGTTCCTGTCATTATCCATTGTGATATTCAGATTGTCCCTACTTTGTCCACTGACATGCCTCCATCGGTTTTTTTCCCTTCCATCAGTTTTGAGCACCCTCTTTCTGAAACAATAAAATGTCATGCTATCTTTGAACTTTTGCTATGTCATCCCTGAAATCATCAGTTTTTCAAGGGAATTCTTAATCATGACATTAATGTTTTAAAATATTTAAAAACCGAAGTCTGGGCCCTAAGTATACTTATTACTTGCTATAGGATATCATTGCTTTTAGGCCTTCTCAGTGATAAGGCTGGGAAGCATATTTTTTTTTTTAAATCATGAGTTCATACTTACACCTGTAAATCTAACACTGGAAGTTTCTTTCTCTTCATCCCTCAATTATATTTGTATCTCCTTTCATAGTGAGAATCCTGGTTCCCAACAGCATCAGTATAATTTCCTCTTTACTCAGTTCTAAAGCATGAGCTTGTGCTTGTGGGATATACACACACACATGCTCTCAGCATTGTTACACCAATATCGCCATTCCACCGAATGTATAGAGTAAATTTCAAGATTTATTTGCAGTTACTTTTGTCCTTAGAATAATATTTCCACAGGGGTGGAAACAGCATTGTGTTCCAAATTGTTTTTATTTTCTTTCACATAGTTATTTATTTGTTATACAATTAAGTTCATATGTCTTTATTTGTAATAAAATTTAAGGATTTAAAACACATTCTTGTTGATTTGATTTTGCTTTTTGACTATATTAGACATTAATGTGGTCCAATAGTTGAAATTATATAAATGGTATTTTCAGAGAAAGCCTACTTCTCTTTTATAACTTATACTCTTCTAGCAACTCCGTGTAGGTAACCTGTTTTTTCATGGTTTATCCTTTCCATATTTATTTCCTTCCTTTTTTCTTAATCAAAAGTATACTATGTATATATTTTTACATGTGAATTAGACAAAACTACCATATGACCTAGCAATTCTGCTCCTGAGTATACATTTGGAAAAAAAAGAAAACACTAATTTAAAAGATACATGAACCCCAATGTTACAGCAGCATCATTTACAATTGTCAAGATATGGAAGCAACATAAGTATCCATCAACAGATGAATGGATAAAGATGTTTTATATATATATATACACACACACACACACACAATGGGATACTGTACTGAGTTGCTTCAGTCATTTCTGACCCTTTGTGACCCTGTCTGGCTCCTCTGTCAACAGGACTGTCTCAGGCAGAAATAGTGGAATGGATTGCCTTTCCCTCTTGCAGGTTATCTTCCTGACCCAGGGATCGAACCTGCACCTCTTATGCCTTCTGCGTGGGTAGACTGGTTCTTTACCACTAGCGCCACCACCTGGGAGGCCCGAGGAAGATTTAGTGGGGATGCCAGTGAGTGAAGCTCAGCCATAACAAAAGAATGAAATTTTGCCATTTTCAACAACATAGATGGATTTAGAGGGTATTATTATAAGTGAAATAAGTCAAACAGAGAAAGACAAATATTGTATGAGATCACTTAAATGTGAATCTAAAACAAAACAAACTGATGAATATAACAAAAAAGAAACAAACTCATGATATAGAGAGCAAACTAGAGGTTGTCAGTGGGGAGAGGGAAGCACAGAGGAGTGAGGATAGGGCTAGGGGACTAAGAGGTACAAACTGCTGTGTATAAAATAAATAAGCTACAAGGACATATTGTACAACACAGGGAATATAATCAATATTTTATAGTAACTATAAATGGAAGTAACCTTTAAAAATTGTTAATCACTATGTTGCATACCTAAAACTTATATAATATTGTACATCAACTATACCTCAATAAAAGAAGAGTACACTGTATGAGATTAATATCGATATGACAGAAGCAGAGATCGGTGTACTTGACATAGTAACAGAAACTAAAATGAAGAAAAAGAGAAAAAAGACAAAGAAATGAACTCAGCATCATTGAACTGTGGGGCAACTTCAGGCAGCTAAGGTACATGGAATTGACGTCCCAAGAAAGGGAGGAGGGACAGAAAAATTAGTTGAGGAAATAGTGTTTAAAAATTTTTTAAATTTGATAAAAATTATAAACCCACAAATCCAAGAAGCTCAATAAATCATAAGCAGAATAAACAAAGAAAGTCACACCAAGCAATATTAAAATTACTGAAAACCAGTGATGAAAAGAAAAAAAAAAATCCTAAATGCAGCCAGAGAAAAAAGTCATATTACTCAGAGGTGCAATGATAAGAATGAAAGTCTTGTCACTAACTAAGTGAGCCAGAAATGATGAAATGACATCTTTAAAGCATTAAAAGAAAAAGCTGTCAACTTAGAATTCTATTCTCAGTGAAAATATCCTTCAGAAATAAAGATGAAATTAAAATGTTCAGATGAACAAATGCAGGGGAAATCAGTGTCTACATACTCAGCCACATAAAGATTAAAGGAAGTTCTTTAGGCAGAAGGCAAAAATGGTATCAGATGGAAATTTTGATCCACCATAAAATGAAAAGCTCCAGAAAGATAAATATGTGGGTAAATGTAAAAGACAAAGTTTGTTTCATTGTTTTCTAAACTCCTTAAAATATAATTGACCATTTAAAGCGAAGATAATAGCAATGTATTATATGCATTATAATATATGTAGAATTAAAATACATGCTAATCTAGTTCTTTTTTCCTTTGTATAAATAACTTGCTTTGTTTTTTTCTCTAAAAAGTGGTAAAGCTTTGATTTTAGAGTCAAAATTTCATCAGGTTATCTTTAAATATGTGTGAATTTTTTTTAAATTAATCCTTCTTGAGAACTAACAAGCTCCTTTTATCTGAACATATACCATCAGATAAGGGAAGTTTTCTTTTATTATGTCTTCGACTATGAGATCTTCATTTTTTTTTTAATCCCATTATTTACACATTTCTAATTGCTAAAATTATACTTGATGCCTATTAAGGTTTCTTTTTCTTTTAAAAACTGTGTTGTCTCCACTTGATTTTTATAACACTAAATTTTTTTCAGTAACTTAAATTTGCTTGACTGAATTTTAAGGTACCCTTTATTCTGGTGATGGCTTGTTTGTTCTGGAGACTTTACATATTCTAATTTTCTATCCCTGGGAAATCACAATACATTTTTTTCATGTTTTTCCCCCCCATGTGCATGCCATTATTTTTCCAGTGTATGTTCCATTATTTTTTACTTCTACTATCTTGTTAATTATCTAAGTCTCCTTTTAAGCTGCTATGTCATATAAAATGACTTTTGATCCTTCTCTGCCTATACATATATGGGGTGTGGGCTCCTTCAACACTTGTACTACTCAGCCTTTTGGGGTCTCTTAGAAAGTGGTAATTAAAAAACAATAAGTGAAAAAATGGTAGGGTTTACCCTCAAAGTGCTTTTAGTTGATTTTAGCTTACAAAGGTAGATCTCTTTGTTTTTTGATACAGTCAGGGATGGACTGTATTTAGGCCAACATTGCAGTTTCTCTCCAATGAAGAGTATCGTCTGGCATTTCTCATTGAATAGACAGAAATTTCTCTTCTAACTCAGGGATATCCATGGGTTTGTGACTTTCATTCCAAGTTTTAGGGGTGAGGGAAGTCTAGAAGAGGCTACACTCTCTGACTCCTGACCAGTAAATGTCAGGCTAGAACTGTATTTTCATTTTAGGACTAGAGATATCAAATGATTCCAGGTTCTTCTCCAGTCTGCAAAACATACTTCGGTTCTTTTTGAGGTTGAGTATTCCCAAAAGGGACCTAGGAAGGAGAAGGAATAGAGACTGTGCACAGGGTGTCTTCTTTCCAGAATCATATTCCTCAGCTCTCCAACAGAAATTATGTTCTGTCTTATGTGATTTTTTTCTGAATTAGGTATATCATAGAATAACTAATGGAGCATGCCAAATATTTCCCTCTATTAAACTGTTTCTATTTTTGACAAGTTAAGGTTGTTTTAGAGGGTAATGTTTAAATGAACTTTTTCTTTGGTGTACCTATTTAAAAACAGAGAATTTATTCAGAGTAACATAAGCTGCTAAGTATTTGACTGGGTCATTGGAATTTTCCAGACAAGAATACTGGAGTGGGTTACCATTTCCTTCCCCAGGGGATCCTTCCTGACTCATGGATCAACCTGGGTCTCCCACACTGCTGGCAGACTCTTTACCATCTGAGCCACCAGGGAATCCCTTTTGATCCCTAGTAGGAGTTAACTACAATTCAGCAGTATTCTCAGCAGCAGAGTATTTTACTTCAAAGTCCTAGCAGTTTCAGTAGAGAATCTGATATAAGATACTTTATGGAAAGTTTTTATAAGTTATTTCCCACTGGTGCAGTTTTAAATACAGTAATCACATTTACCCCCACAGTCTCCACTAAATTATGTATCAATGAGGCTATATTACTTGTTACTTTGTTGAGTATCCTTAAGGGTAAAAAACATTTCTGAGGGGCAACTGATACTGTTTTTAAGACCCAACTCAATGCCAGTTTTATGATAGGAATGGCTCTCCTGACCACACTTCTTTCTAGCTGGGTCTAGAGACAAAATGGGACTGGAGATAATAGGCCATGAAACAAGTAGGTGAGGAAAGGTTTTGGAGCAAGGTATCTTTAGAAAGGAACTAAAGATTCACTTTTATAAGCTCTTCTAAATATTTTGAAAACATTTAAAAGAATGTCTTAAAATTATTTTTTAATGAATGTGTGCTAAGTTGCTTTAGTTGTGTCCGACTCTTTGTAAGCCTATGGACTGTAGCCTGCCAGGCTTCTCTGTCCATGGGATTCTCCAGGGAAGAATACTGCAGTAGGTTGCCATGTGCTCCTCAGGGGATCTTCCCGACTCAGGGATTGAACCCCCATCTCATGTCTCCTGCATTGGCAGGCAGGTTCTTTACCACAAATGCCACTTGGGAAGTCCCTATTTTTAAATATGTGTCATTAACCTAAACACATGCGATATTGAGTTTGCTTAGATTCATTCGGCATATCTGTTAATAAGAGTAAAGACATACATATAAATTCTTTTGGTGTATTCTACTGTTCTTACAACACATTCTCCTACCTACACTTTCCTCTTAAAATTGTGTCTTTTTATAATTCTACATTTATGGAACAATAGTCTTAAGCCCCTTTGGTACTTCTTGCCAACAGTAAGTATTACATTTTCTTGTTTCTTTTCCAGATTTTACCTTCAGAGTAGCTGTATGGCACTTTGAAATGGAGGTATATTTAGTAATCATGTTATTTTAACATTTCTAGCAGCAAAAGGCCTAAAAAGAAATGAGAACCAAGATTATATCTTATATAAGCTCAAGTTAGAAAAGATCATTATCTGAATTGTTCAAATTAATGCAATTTGTGTTATTTATCTTAATTAATATAATGAAATTAAGTCCTAAATTATTTTAAAAGTGGAAATTGTGAAGATATTAAAATTTTGAAGTTTGCTTAAATTCTTAGAATTACTTCTGGTTTCTGATAGACATTTAATGAAATCATTTCATATCTCATTATTGGAATCACAGGGGGAAATATCCTCTCATTTTTCTTTAAAAAATATTCTTTCTTATGGACAATTCAGGAAACAGAAAATGTATGAAGAAAAAAATGAAAATTTACCTGAGGTATATTTTGATATATTTTTATCTTATTTTTCTCATATATAAAAATGAAACTGAAAATATGCTGTGTATTTTATGTCTTAATTTCTCATGAGAGTTTTTCTGTGCTAATAATTATTTTTTGAAAAATTTATTTATAGTGATAATATTTCAGTATATGGAGATAGCATGATTTCATAATTTCCTATCACCTAAACATTTAGATTGCTTATAATTTATTTTATTATAAATAATACTATGATAAATATCCTTGATATAATTTTAGGTTTTTAAATTTTAATTATTTATTTATTTAAATTGAAATATAGTTGATTTACAATGGGCTTCCCAGGTGGTACAGTGTAAAGAATCTGCCTGCCAATGCAGAAGTCACAGGACATGCAGGTTTGATCCCTGGGTTGGGAAGATCCCCTGGAGGAGAGCGTGGCAACCCACTCCAGTATTCTTGTCAGAAGAATCCCATGGACAGAGGAACTGGCGGGCTACCATCCATAGCAGAGAGTCTCACAGAGTCGGACATGACTGAAGTGCTTAACACACATATACACATAGTAAAGATTATATATTAAGTTATGAACTAGGACTATTCTATCATTCTTGCACAAGTATTGTAGTGTCTTATCTTTTATAGTGCTTATCCTCTTGTTAATAATTTTCTTACTTAAAATTTTTTTTTTTCCCTGCTGGATTTTTACTTCATTTTGCCATCCTTTCCCTCAGACCCAACTGGGATCAATTTGCTACTTTAACCACTCACCAGAAAGTATTTTTTATGCAACTATTATCTGTTATGTACATTTCTAGTCTCATACAATTGTATATAGCACAAATTCAGCTCACAATTTGCTTATAACCTAAGAAAGAGTGTGTTGAGATTTTGATTGTAACTGTAATTAACATACTTTTATTTGAAGATCATTTACCTTTTCAATCAAGATTCTGGTATTTATTTAAACTAGTTTGGTATTGTTTCCCATACATGTGTTTTTAAAAATTAAAAAAAAAAACTTATTGAAGTATAGTTGATTTACAATGTTGTGTTAGTTTCTGGCTTACAGCAAAGTTATTCAGGTATATATTAAATATCTACGTATATATTCTCTTTCATATTCTTTTCTATAATAGTTTTTTTTTACATGATATTGAATATAGTGTCCTGTGCTATACAGTAGATCCTTGTTGTTCATTTACTTTATATATAGTAGCTTGTTTCTGCTAATCCCAAACTCTTAATTTATCCCTCCCCAACTCCATTTTCCCTTTGAAAAGTTAGTTAATTTTTATGTCTGAGAGTCTGTTTTGTAAATAGGTTCATTTGTATCATATTTTTGATTCCACCTATAAGTGATGCTATAATGATATTTGTCTTTCTTTGATTTACTTCACTTAGTATGATAATTTCTAGGTCCATTCATGTTGCTGTAAGTGGCATTATTTTGTTATTTTTTTATGGCTGAGTTATATTCTATTGGATATCTATATTACCATATCTTCTATATCCATTCATCTGTTGATGGACATTTAGGCTTCTTTCATGTCTTGGCTACTGTAAATAGTGCTGCTATGAACATTGAGGTGAATGTAACTTTTTGAGTTAGAGTTTTCTCCAGATGTATGCCAGGAATGGGATGGCTGGATCATATGGTAACTCTGTTTTTAGTCTTTTAAGGAACATTTATACTGTTTTCCATAGTGGCCATACCAATTTATATTTTCACCAATAGTGTATGAGGGCTCTTTTTTCTTCTCACCTTCTCCAGCAGCATCTATTATATTATTTGATAATCATTCTGATCAGTGTGAGGTAATACCTCATTATAGTTTTGATTTGCATTTCTCTAATAATTAGTGATGTTGAGCATCTTTTCATGTGCCTATTGACTATTTGTATGTCTTTTTTTGAGAAATATTTATTTAGGTCCTCTCATTTTTAGATTGGGGTTATTTATTTCTTCTTGAGATGTATGAGCTATTTATATATTTTGGAAATTAAGCCCTTATCAGTGGCATCATTTGCAAATATTTTCTCCCAGCCTGTGGTTGCCTTTTCATTTTGTTTATGATTTCCTTTGTAGTGCAAAAGCTTTTAAGTTTGATTAGGTCACATATGTTTATCTTTGCTTTTATTTCTATTGCCATGGGAACTAATCTAAGAAAACATAATCTTTAAAAGTGTTCTTACTTCGTTGATTTACAAGTGCTGTCCAGCATTCCCAACACCACTTGCCCAAAAGACCATCTTTTCTCCATAGTATATTCTTGCCTCCTTTGTCAAGGTTACTTGACCATAGATATATGGGTTTATTTTGGGGATCTCTGTTCTGTTCCATTGATCCATATGTCTGTTTTATGAAAATACCATACTGTTTTGATTACTGCAGCTTTGTAGTATTGTCTGACGTCTGGGAGGGTTATGCTTCCTCCTCTGTTGTTTTCCCTCAGGATTGCTTTGGCAATTCTGGATCTTTATGGATCCATGTAAACTTTAGGATTATTTGTTCTAGTTCTGGGGAAAATGTCATGAGTAATTTGATAGAGATTGGATTAAATCTGTAGATTGCCTTGGATAGTATGACCATTTTAGCAATATTAATTCTTGCAATTCAAGCACAGGGGATAGCTTTCCATTTCTTTAAATCATCTTCAGTTTCCTTTATCAATCATGTGTGTACTTTTATGTATTACAGTCTTACAGTTTATTTACCTATGGCCCCCACATTTCTAATTAAGGTTACTGTTTTGATTTTGATTTTTAAAAATTTTTAGTATTTTTTTATGCGAGGTATTCTAGCAAGTTTTCCTTGTATGTAAAACTTAATTTTGTATATTGTTTTAGTTCTTAAATTATAATAATTTTAAGCTAATCTTTTTGAGTTTTGCAAGTATGTATTTTTTTTACCTGAAAATAATGATAAGAGGATGGTTTTCATAATCATACACCTGTCACTCAGGTTATAATTTTATGATATCTTTTTCTTGACTTTTGCATTGAATAGAACTTCAAGATGTTAGATAATGATAATGATGGACTTTGTAGTTTTCTCACTAATTTTAATGTTATTATGTATTGTTGACTCTTACCTATCCTATTTCTAATTTATCAGATGTCTTTATGAAGAGATGTTTTCTTAGTTTTATTAAATATCTTTTCAACCTATGTTGAGACAGCTTACATTTTACTTGACCCATTGTGTTCCCAGCTTAAATCTATGTTTTTCATCATATATTATTTAAATATATTAGATTTTTCATGCTATTATTTTATTTAGGATATGTAGACGTGAAGTTGTTTAACTCTTTGTTTTTTACAAACAAACGTGCTTTTTTAAAACATAAATTTATCATTGAGCTTTTCTTTAGCAGTTTATTTTTTAAAGTGTTTTGTATATGTAGTTGGTACTGAGTATTTTTAGTTTAATTTTTATTGTGAATTTCTAGTAATTTTCTTTTATTTGTTATCCTTGGCATTAAGATGAAAGGAAATAAAATGAATCCTCTGAAGGAATGGGGCTTTTATGGTATATTATAGGTAAATTTTGTAAATATTCCATAGACATTTAAAAAGTGCCTTTGATCTCTGTTTATAACTACAAGTTTTTATATACATGTGCTTAATTTTCATCATTAATTTTGTTCTTAAAGCACTATGTTTTATTTTATTTAACTTTGACAGATAATAGGGTGGAATTGTCTACCATTATCACCATATTTTCATAATTTTGCTTTATATTTTGGTGCTATGTTATTTGATTAAAAGCACAGATTTTATAGTTAAACTAGTAACTGAGATGCATGAGTCTTAGTTTCCTCATCTTTTAAATATAGAAATAGTATTTTTGTAATCCTGGTGGCTCAAGTGATAAAGAATCTGCCTGCAGTGCAGGACACCTGGGTTCAGTCCCTGGGTCGGGAAGATCCCCTGGAGTAGGAAATGGTAACCCACTCCTGTTTTTCTTGCCTGGAACATGCTGTGGACAGAGAAGCCTGGCAGGTTACAGTCCATGGGGTCACAAAGAGTTGGACACAACTGAGCGACTAACACACATTTTTGTAACATAATAATGTTATAACACACTATGTGGTTATTTTGAAGATTAAATAACATCCATAAAGAACTTACTAGCACATGCCTTATACATATTAAACACTTAGTAAGTGGGAGTTCTTCGACCTAATGTTCAGGATTGCTGTCTATAGTTTTTAACTTTTATTAGCATATAATAATTAATCTTACTCTATTTAAGTCCCTTTTTAAAGTGTAATTTCTACTTTGTTTATAGTTAATATCCTCCAATGTTGTTTTTGGTCCTAGTATACTCTCTGTGTAGTATTGCTGTTTTTTTCCTTCTTATTACCTAGGCTACATTTTATTTGTTTTGTTTTTCTAGAAAACTAGAATACAGAAATTCTTATTTTACTTTTACTAGTAATTGGCTTACAATTTTTCCAATAGTCTCTTCAAAATATTTTTCCAGTTATCAAATTTAATAACAAAGTATTACATTTGACTATGATAAGAAATTTAGTTTCCTTTAAATTACTTTATTTGCTTTCCCAAGTTGTTGTTAATTAGATCTGGGTCTACAATGCTTTTATACAGATGATTTAAAAATCTTATAAATCTATCCTTTTTGGCTTTTACCTTCAATTTTATAACCATATTAACAAACATTGTTATACCTAGATCTCTATGTTTTAAAAAATATTTATTAATTATAATTTATATTATGTGTTACACATTTTTGATTCCTTAAATTATCTCTTGATGGGACAGAAGTTACCCTCAAATAGAATAAACTTGTCTCAAGAATTATTCATGAGAGCGGCATTTCCTAAGCATTGCTTTCAAACATACCCGATAACTTTGTTGGGTATAACATAACCCTGAATAATGTTTTGAAATTTTCTATCATCTGATGATTTTAATATTGAAAATATTGTAAAACATAATATGATTTTTTTCTTGGTAGATATGGTGGACATTGGGTTTTTATTTATTTTTGCTATTTTATTTTTTGGTGACTTCGGATGTGAAAAAACTTTCCATTGGCAAAGACCTCCAAATTACTTAGTAGAGTTAAAGTGGAGTTGAGATTCCAGTCCTGTCTTATTGGAGCCTGATTTTTTTTTAATCTTCTTTCTCATTGAGTCTGAGAATGGCTGGATATTTACATAAATGTATTTTCTGCTTAAACAGTCTTTTTCTAATATTTTTCATCCAAGAATTCCAAGTAGTGCAGTAGACAATGTGAATGCACATTCTGAAAGTTTGAAGAACTTATTCATTTTTCTTAGAATTGAGATTTTAGCACAATATGTTTAAATATGAATATTTTCCATTAACTTTGATTCTAGAAAGTTTTCCTCTATTCTTTCTGTGGTTATTTCCTCTATATCCACTGCATAGGCTTATTTATCTAGAATTACCTGTTTTCAGGATAGATCAGCATTCTTGATTCCTTTGATATACCAAGTTTTCCAACCTCATCTTTTTATCTGTGGATTTTTCCAGTTTCTCCAATTCAGTGATTATAATACTAATTTAATTTTATGTAACATGTTGAGTTCAGTCACTCAATCATGTCCAATTCTTTGCAACCCCATGAACCGCAACACACCAGGCCTCCCTGTCCATCACCAACTCCTGGAGTCCACCCAAACCCATATTCATCGAGTCAATGATGACATCCAACCATCTTATCCTCTGTTGTTCCCTTCTCCTCCTACCCTCAATCTTTCCCAACATCAGGGTCTTTTCCAATGAGTCAGCTCTTCGCATCAGGTGGCCAAAATATTGGAGTTTCAACTTCAACATCAGTCCTTCCAATGAACACCCAGGACTGATCTCCTTCAGGATGGACTGATTAGATCTCCTTGCAGTTCAAGGGACTCTCAAGAGTCTTCTCCAACACCACGGTTCAAAAGCATCAATTCTTTGCCACTCACCTTTCTTCACAGTCCAACTCTCACATCCATACATGACCACTGGAAAAACCATAGCCTTGAGTAGACAGACCTTTGTTGGCAAAGTAATGTCCCTGCTTTTTAATGTGCTGTCTAGGTTGGTCATAACTTTCCTTCCAAGGAGTAAGCGTCTTTTGATTTCATGGCTGCAATGACCATCTGCAGTGATTTTAGAGCCCAGAAATATAAAGTCAGCCACTGTTTCCACTGTTTCCCCATCTATTTCCCATGAAGTGATGGGACCGGATGCCATGATCTTCTTTTTCTGAATGTTGAGCTTTAAGCCAACTTTTTCACTCTCCTCTTTCAGTTTCATCAAGAGGCTTTTTAGTTCCTCTTCACTTTCTGCCATAAGGGTGGTATCATCTGCATATCTGAGGTTATTGATATTCTCCTGGCAATCTTGATTCCAGCTTGTGCTTCCTCCAGCCGAGCATTTCTCATGATGTACTCTGCATAGATGTTAAATAAGCAGGGTAACAATATACAGCCTTGATGTACTCCTTTTCCTATTTGGAACCAGTCTGTTGTTCATGTCCAGTTCTAACTGTTGCTTCCTGACCTGCATAAAGGTTTCTCAAGAGGCAGGTCAGGTGGTCTGGTATTCCCATCTCTTTCAGAAGTTTCCACAGTTTATTGTGATCCACACAGTCAAAGGCTTTGGCATAGTCAATAAAGCAGAAATATATGTTTTCCTGGAACTCTCTTGCTTTCTCGATGATCCATGGGATGTTGACAATTTGATCTCTGGTTCCTCTGCCTTTTATAAAACCAGTTTGAACATCTGAAAGTTCATGGTTCACGTATTGCTGAAGCCTGGCTTGGAGAATTTTAAGCATTACTTTACCAGCCTGTGAGATGAGTGCAATTGTGTGGTAGTTTGAGCATTCTTTGGCGTTGCCTTTCTTTGGTATTGGAATGAAAACTGACCTTTTCCAGTCCTGTGGCCACTGCTGAGTTTTCCATATTTGCTGGCATACTGAGTACAGCATTTCACAGCGCCATCTTTCAGGATTTGAAATAGCTCAACTGGAATTCCATCACCTCCTCTAGCTTTGTTTGTAGTGATGCTTCCTAAGGCCCACTTGACTTCACATTCTAGGATGTCTGGCTCTAGGTGAGTGATCACACCATCGTGATTATCTGCGTCGTGAAGATCTTTTTTGTACAGTTCTTCTGTGTATTCTTGCCTCTGTGTATGTAACATGAGTTTGGCTCTTAGAGATTTCCAAAAATAATTTAAATTTTATAATACATTCTTCTTTTATTTTGACAAGTTTTATTTGTGTCCTTGCTTCAATCTTTGCCTTTTCTTTTCTTATCATTCCCTGCCTGTGTTTCTGTGTTGAAAATTCCCCAAGACCACCTCCAGTTTTGATAATTCACTAGGAGAACTGACAGGGTTCAGGAAATAGTTTTATGCCCAGTTATGATTTATTACAGTGAAAAGATACAAAGGAAAATCAGGCAAGGGTAAAGATGGAGTCTGGAGGAAAGCAGGCACATACTTCTAAGGGTCCTCTTCCAGTTGGTGTCAGACAGAATGTACTTACTTTTCCTAACAGTGAATTGTGACAACACTGTGAAATGTTGCCAACCAGGGAAGCTCATTATAGATTCAGATACCAGATTTCTGCTGGGGGCTAGTCATGTGGACACCTTCTACCTAGCATGTATCAAAATTCCAGACTCCCAGAAGCTAATCAGATGGTCAACACAATTTGTTGTTTTCACAAACGGTTTAGGCATGGTGGGTCACTCCTGTCAGAGTGATGGTTTCCTCAGAAACTAGAGCCTAATATACACAGTGAAATAAGTCAGAAAGAGAAAGACAAATATTGTATACTAATGCATATATATGGAATCTAGAAAGAGTACTGATGATCCTATTTGCAGGGCAGCAAAGAAGAGATGCAGACATAAAGAAGACTTTTGGACACAGTGGGGAAAGAAGAAGGTGGGATGCTTTGAGAGAGTAGTGTTGAAACATATACATTACCATAAGTAAAATAGATAGCCAGTGGGAATTTACTCAGGGAATCTAGAGGGCTGGGATGGGAAGGGAGGTGGGAGGAAGGTTCAAGAGGGAGGGGACATATGTATACCTATGGCTGATTCATGTTGATGTATGACAGACACCATCACAGTATTGTCAAGTAATTATCCTCTAAATAAAAATTAAAGTTAAAAATAATTCAAGTCTTCAGACACCAGCCAAGGGCTATATTTGTAAATACCTTAAATAATATATCTCTTGGTATGAAAATCTCCAGTTCTTCAATCTGATTTTCAGTAGCTGATTAAACTCTCCAGGATTAAGCACTCTTCATTGCTTTCTGCTTTCAATCATGGTGCACACTTGGAGCTATCCTTACGAAATGGGTTATGTTAGGAGACAGATGACACATAGTAATTCATCCAAGCAAAATTTAACACAAAAAGTTAATAAACTATGTTAAGAGAGTAATTATAAAGATGTGAAACATTATATAAGCATATTTTATGCTGAGGAAGAGTACCCAAAGGAGGACAAATTTAAGAGTGCTCATCTCCACAAGGTTGTGATTCAGGCCTCATTGGAGAATGTGTAGTTGCAGCCCATTGGATGGTGCCTCTGCCTGGCCAGCACCAGCCAACACTACAGGGAGATATGAAGCTGAGGTGCCCCTACACAATTGTCCTAGGTATAAAAAGGTGGCTGAACTTCAAAGAGCAGTTATTAAATGCTGGCTTCCCTAGGAAGAGACTGATAGGATGGCACTCTGACGTTCTGTAAGGGAAAGATTGAATGGAATGGGGTAAGATCTGTTTGATCAGAGCTGTGTGTACTTGAAAGGAGTTTTAAGACAATGGAAATCCATAGCTGAGAAGCAGAAATACTTTTTTTCCCTACAGATGAATTTAGTTTACCATTAGGATGATCAAGATGGAACACTGGGGGATGAATCAACAGTAGCATCCAGTAAATCAGAAATTACTTACACCTTTGATCGTCCTGGGTTCCTCCCACGTTAGTATCCCAGACAGATGATCAACTCAGTCAGTTCAGTTGCTCAGTCATGTCTGACTCTTTGCGACCCCATGGACTGCAGCACGCCAGGCTTCCCTGTCCATCACCAACTCTTGGAGCTTACTCAAACTTATGTCCATTGAGTCGGTGATGCCATCCAATCATCTCATTCTCTGTCGTCCCCTTCTTCTCCCACCTTCAGTCTTTCCCAGCATCAGGGTCTTTTCCAATGAGTCAGTTCTTCGCATCAGGTGGCCAAAGTATTGGAATTTCAGCTTCAGCATCAGTCCTTCCAATGAATATTTAGGACTGATCTCCTTTAGGATTGACTGGTTGGATCTCCTTGCAGTCCAAGGGACTCTCAAGAGTCTTCTCCAACACCACAGTTCAGAAGCTTCAATTCTTCGGTGCTCAGCCTTCTTATAGTCCAACTCTCACATCCATACATGACTACTGGAAAAGCCATACCTTTGACTAGATGGACGTTTGTTGGCAAAGCAATGTCCCTGCTTTTTAATATGCTGTCCAGGTTGATCATAGCTTTTCTTCCAAGGAGTAAGCATCTTTTGATTTCATGGCTGCAGTCACTATCTGCAGTTATTTTGGAGCCCAGAAAAATAAAGTCTCTCAGTGTTTCCATTGTATGAGTTAAATGCTTTGGCTAGGCAGGCTATGGCTCAGGCATTTCAATTCAGGTACTTGATCTTGGATCTGGAAGAGTTGGTTAAATGCTGACAGATGGTAAAAATGTTGCTCAGGTTCAAGGATATTGCTGTTTTTGAACTTGTCCTGGTGCATTTGGAAGGTTCTTTTTTCATTATTAAAAAAGTTTCTCAAGAAAGAAGTTTTAAAAAACATTCAGCATTATTAAACTGGTTATTAAAGGTCATTTTATTTTTGGAGAAAGTATGATTTACTTTTATTTCCTTTGCTAACATAAATTAGTGAAATATTTCAATAAAAAAAGCATTTTTTGGTGCTCTTGAGCACATAAAAGAAGTATATTAACTAAAGCATTCAAATATCCACTCTGTGTGACATACTAATCTAGGAATATAAATCTAACCTAGATATAGATCTCTCCCTTTACCCCTGTTAACCATGAGAAAGGGTATATTTTAGATTGTTGTTATTTAGTCACCAAGTTGTGTCCAACTCTTTTGCTATCCCATGGACTGTAACCCACCAAGCGCCTCTGTCTGTGGCATTCTCCAGGCAAGAATACTGGAGTGGGTTGCCTTTCTTTCTTCAGGGGATCTTCCTGACCCAGGGATCAAACCTGTGTCTCCTACTTGGCAAATGGCATCTTACCCCTGAGCCACCTGGGAAGCCCTATATTTTAGACAGTATTATTTATTTTAATTTGACTAAATCAACTGGGTCAAAGTTGCACGTTGAGGTAGAGGAGTAACCTCAAAGACCTGCTTCTGAAGCTTTCATCCAGACCCTTTCTTCTATGTAGTATGCAAACAGTCATGCTTACTGTGATAGGCAAAACTGATAAAATGTGGTTAAGATTAGAAAATAACCTAAGTCTAAACTTACCCTGCTAAGTTGCTTCAGTCATGTCCAACTCTGTGTGACCCCATAGATGGCAGCCCACCAGGCTCCCCCGTCCCTGGGATTCTCCAGGCAAGAACACTGGAGTGGGTTGCCATTTCCTTCTCCAGTGCATGAAAGTGAAAAGTCAAAGTGAAGTCGCTCAGTTGTGTCCAACTCTTAGCGACCCCATGGACTGTGGCCCACCAGGCTCCTCCGTCCATGGGATTTTCCAGGCAAGAGTGCTGGAGTGGGGTGCCATTGCCTTCTCCTGAGCATGAGTCAATTATAAACCAAGACAACAGACCTGAAAATTTTCTATCAGGACAAGTCACAACCTATAAAAATCTAATAAACAATTTAACATAAACTTACTGGGTATATTTAACATAAAGAGACACATAAACACACACACACACACAGTAAAACAGATACACAAGACCAATAACAAAAACAACTTCTGAGGAGATGTAATTTCTATTATGATGTTGTATGTATTCTAAAAGAAACTTCAAATCTTTTTTTTTTTAATGAGCCAGAGTATTTTTAAATAGTTTTGAATATCTTTTTTTTTTTTTTGCTGCTAATTTTTATCTCCTGAGTCATGATTTGATCAAAATATGATCTCAATCCCAGTTTTGTTTATGTCCATCAACTTCACATACATACTTCACCGTGTATATTAGTGTGATCTGTCCTTGTGTATAAACTGAGTGGAATAGAAATCATATCTATCCTGAGGATGCTTTGAAATTTATTTTGTTAATGTTTGAAAAACCCAATAAGATTCTATAAATGATGTGCTCTGATTAGTAAGGAATTGTTTAGACATATGTTTGTTGCAGTTCAATTGTTTAAAAAGACACCACCCTTATGGCAGAAAGTGAAGAGGAACTAAAAAGCCTCTTGATGAAAGTGAAAGTGGACAGTGAAAAAATTGGCTTAAAGCTCAACATTCAGAAAACTAAGATCATGGCATCCGGTCCCATCACTTCATGGGAAATAGATGGGGAAACAGTGGAAACAGTGTCAGACTTTATTTTTCTGGGCTCCAAAATCACTACAGATGGTGACTGCAGCCATGAAATTAAAAGACGCTTACTCCTTGGAAGGAAAGTTATGACCAACCTAGATAGCATATTCAAAAGCAGAGACATTACTTTGCCAACAAAGGTCCATCTAGTCAAGGCTATGGTTTTTCCAGTGGTCATGTATGGATGTGAGAGTTGGACTGTGAAGAAGACTGAGCACTGAAGAATTGATGCTTTTGAACCATGGTGTTGGAGAAGACTCTTGAGAGCCCCTTGGACTGCAAGGAGGTCCAACCAGTCCATTCTGAAGGAGATCAGCCCTGGGATTTCTTTGGAAGGAATGATGCTAAAGCTGAAACTCCAGTACTTTGGCCGTCTCATGTGAAGAGTTGACTCATTGGAAAAGACTCTGATGCTGGGAAGGATTGGGGGCAGGAGGAGAAGGAGACGACAGAGGATGAGATGGCTGGATGGCATCACTGACTCGATGGAAGTGAGTCTGAGTGAACTCTGGGAGTTGGTGATGGACAGGGAGGCCTGGCGTGCTGCGATTCATGGAGTCACAAAGAGTCGGGCACGACTGAGCGACTGATCTGATCTGATCTGAACTTCTTTTGTGATTTAAATTTCAACTTTGATATTCCTTAATGCAAATTGCTGTCGTTGGACAGCAAGGAGATCCAACCAGTCCATCCCAAAGGAAATCAGTCCTGAATATTCATTGGAAGGACTGATGCTGAAGCTGAAACTTCAATACTTTGGCCACCTGATGCAAAGAACTGACTCATTGGAAAAGACCCTGATTCTGGGAAAGATTGAAGGTGGGAGGAGAAGGGGACGACAGAGAATGAGATGGTTGGATGGCATCACTGACTCAATGAACATGAGTTTGAGTAAACTCCGGGAGTTGGTGGTGGACAGGGAAGCCTGGCATGCTGCAGTCCATGGGGTCGCAAAGAGTCGGACAGGACTGAGTGGCTGAACTGAACTAAATGAAATTGACACATTTAGTTCTAAAGTTATATAAATTCTAAAGTTACATAAATGAAAGCAATGTAGGTGAAAGTGTTTTATTAAAATCCAAAATGCCATGGAAGAGTAGCATCAATTTATAGCAGTTAGCAGCACAGACATCCAGAGAAGGCAGTGGCACCTCACTCCAGTACTCTTGCCTGGAAAATCCCATGGACGGAGGAGCCTGGTAGGCTGTAGTCCATGGGGTTGCTGAGAGTCGGACACGACTGAGCGACTTCCCTTTCATTTTTCACTTTCACGCATTGGAGAAGGAAATGGCAACCCACTCCAGTGTTCTTGCCTTGAGAATCCCAGGGACGGAGGAGCCTGGTGGGCTGCCGTCTATGGGGTCGCACAAAGTCAGACACGACTGAAGTGACTTAGCAGCAGCAGCAGCAGCACACACATCTTATCAGAAATATTCTGATTTTATTTCATTATGTTAAGAGATATTTAGTAACTGTTAATGAAAGCACTTGTAAATAACAAGCATTTAAAAAACTTCCTGATTGGATGCATTTAAAAGATTCTGTATCAGTTGTTCCTTTGTCTTACTTTGTTATGTTCTCCACATTTACCAGATTTTTTTCCCCTTGGATTCTGCTTTTGCTAAGAAAATGTTTTGATCCTGCAATTAAATTTGCAAACACTAACATGGCTTCCCAGCTATTGATAGTGGTAAAAGAACCCACCTGCCAATGTAGGAGACATAAGAGAAACCAGTTCAGTCCCGGGGTTGGGAAGATCCCCTGGAGGAGGACATAGCAACCCATTCTTGTATTCTTGCTTGGAGAATCCCATGGACAGAGGAGCTTGGCAGGCTACGGTCCACAGAGTTTCGAAGAGTAGGACATTACTGAAGTGACATAACATGCACTCACAACATGTCTAATGTCTATTGTAGGTTCAAAACAGTATTTAATATTCTAGTCTTATTTTCTATTGCATTATGTTTTTTATGGACCAAAGCTGATTATATTAGTCTTTTATTTACATTCTCTTTTTATATGATAAAGTTAAGAAATTATGTTTTGCAGATTTTTGGTAAAATGTACTTACTCATTTTTAAAATAATTGTGAAGCAATTGTGTAGTTTGCTCCAACCAATAATATGAATCATGGAAGTCACCCAAAAGTATCAAATCATTAGTCTAAACCATCTGTCCCATTTCTGTAACAGTGCTATGTCCTTAACCTACCCTTGATTATGTTTACAGAATGTGTAAAACCCCCAGTTCCTATTCCTATTTGTTCTACTTTGATTTAGTGTCATTGTGACCTAGAGTTAATCAGTTTTCTGCTGATCCAACAGATTTAATGTCTAATTTGTCTTCATTTACTTGTCAGTGGAAAATGCTGCAGTTATAAGTTTTGTTACTTTATGATGGTCTAATTGATACACATTTCAATCACATTCTTTGCTTTTCTAAAATGTTGCTTTCATATAATTGAACAACTGTGTGCATCCTAGGTTGCTTCAGTTGTGTCCAACTCTTTGCAACCCCATTGTCTGTAACCTGCTAGGCTCCTCTGTCCTTGGGATTTTCCAGACAAGAGTATTACAGTGGATTGCCATTTTCTCCTCCAGGTGATATTCTGGATCCAGGTATCAAATCTGGGCCTTAGACATTGGCAGGTGGATTCTTTACCACTAAGCCACCTGGGAAGACCAATTGAACAACTAATTCCCCTGAAAATGGGTGAAAATACAGTATAATAGAAAGAATTGAAATATAGAGATGAGGACTAGCAAGTGATATATACTATTTATATCGAATATGGTAAAATTTGTCATTTAAGAGTAATAATTTTATCTTAATTTTTGATGGTAGAACTATATTGAAAATACTTTTTCATGTATTTTCCTAATCAAACATACTTTTAATTTTCAGTTTTTCAGCCTCCCCCCCACCCCACCCCCACCACCACACATACATGAAGACATGTATATTTACATACTTCCTGCAATGAGGAATGAGAAATGCAATGAGAGGATTTCTATTTTATTATTGTTAAAAGAGGCAATAGAGAAAGGGAAAGGACCAGAGTTGTCAAGTCAAAAGTATATGCATATAATGTGCCCAGAACAGTGCTAGTCTGGTTACATCAAAATATAAAATATTGTCTCTACAATCATAAAGGTAAGATATTCTTAATGTAACATCTAGCAAATAGTTCAAAACAATAGAGTTGTCAAGATCATCTGCACTATGGGAATTCAGAGAAGAGAAATAGTCTCTGAACCCTTTCCTTGTTTATGATCATATAGAATTAATAGAAAAATATTTGTGCCTTGGTAAGTGTTGAACCTGTTTTAAATTACCCATTTCCCATAATTGAGCACTAATTTATTATTTCTGTCTCATCTCCTCGCTATGCTTTTCCTCATATCTGAGTTGCTAAACATGATCAGTGCATTCACACTGCCGTGATCATGTAATTCTTCTGCCTCATTATTATCCCCCTCTTACCCTCTCAACAAAATCTTTATCTCATTAGCTGCTGTTGCTGAAATGCAAGAACTTCTCTGAGTTCTCTCCTCCTCTCTCCACAATTGGAAATAATTGCTCCTTTTCTATACCTCCTAATACCTTTTTTCTGTATCTCTTTAATGCTCATAATTTTGGCTTAGTTTTATTGTTTGATTACTTATCTACATATCTTTTTACAGTTTCAGTTTAGAGTTTATGACATATTTATCTTTGTTTTTCTTCACCCTCATGCTTAGTCTTGTAGGTAGTAGTTGTTGGTCAATAGGTATTCGGTTGACCAAAACATTTGTTCAGCTTATTCCATAATCTTACAGGAAAACTCCAACAAACTTCTTGTTCAACCCAATACTTTAAAATTTTAATGCATTTGTTTGATGTAGGGGATGTGATTTTAATAAATTAAATTAAAGGTGGCGCTAGTGGTAAGGAACCCGCCTGCCAGTGCAGGCAACGTAAGAGACCCAGGTTCGATCCCTGGTTTGGGAAGATCCCCTGGAGAAGGAAATGGCAACCCACTCCAGTATTCATGCCTCGACAGAGGAGCCTGGTAAGCTATAGACCATGAGGTCGCACAGAGTTGGACACGACTGAAATGACTTAGCACACACACATATAATTAAGTTTTATATTAATTAACATTTCTCCCACAGAGAAGTTTAGGCCCAGATGGTTCACTAGTAAGAACCCTTTTGGAAAACAAAGAATGAGGGTTGTTCCCAAGTTGTTATATTTAGTCAAGATTACTGTGATACCAAAGTCATTACACAAAAGAAAAATTATACATCAATACTACTCATGAGTATGGTGTCAAAAAATTTTTGATCAAATAGTAACAAACCAAGCACAGCATTTTATTAAAAATATTATACATCGTGATCAAATTGGGTATATGTTGGAAAGGCAATGTTTTTCTTTTTAACATCCTAAAGTCAATATAATTCACCACATTAATAGAATAAAGGAGAAAAATGTATGACCATGTAAATAGTTGTAGTAAAAGCATCTACCCATGATACAAAGTTTCAGTAAACTGAGAATAGAAGGAAATTCCTCAACCTATAAAAGGTCTGTCTACAAAAATGCCACAGTTATGATACTTCATAACGCTGAAGGACTGAATGTTTTTGACTTAAGATTAGAAACAAGACAAAGACGTTTACTCTTGCCATTTTTATTCATTTCTGTACTGGACGTATCGGGCAGTGCAGTACAATAAGGGTGAGAAATAAAAGCATACAAATTTCAAAGAAAGAAGTAAAACTCTGTTTTATTCATGGATGATATGATCTTTAACAGAGAAAATTCTAATAAATTCACAAAAAGGCACTAAAATATATGTTTAACTGGGTGCAAGATCATTAATTGTTTGCTTTTACATGAAGAACAATTGAAAATTATAATTAATCTAATGATACCATTGAAAATATTTTCCAAAAACTTGAAATGCATGTTTATCCCTACAAATTTAACAAGATATGTGAAAACTGGTGTACTGAATGAGGACTGTAAAAGCATTGTAGATGAAAAATAAAAAAGACCTAATGTAGGGAGAGATATAACGTGTTCATAAATTGTAAGAATAAATATTATTATGATATCTGTTCCTCCAAAATTCTACTATAAACTCAATGAAATTCCAAACAAAATCCAAGTAGGCTGTTTTTTCAGACACTGATGTGTTCTAAAATGTGTATGCAAAGTCAGGGCCTAGAATAGCCAAAAATTTTTTGAAAAACAACAAATTGGAAGGATTCTCTGATTCCAGACTTACTATAAAGCTACAGTAGTCAAATCAACAAGGCAGTGGAATGAGGAGAGAGTGAAAGATCAATGGAACAGAATAGAGAGAGGGTGGAAATATTAATACACCATCACATATATGGTCGGGCCCACCCCATCCTTGCTCGGCCCTCCAGCTGCCCCGGTGGCCCACCCCCATCCCTCTTGGACCTCAAGTCCTTCTTCCCACCGACTACTTCTCCCTGCCATCCCAGGAGCCTGGTGCCCAGCTCTAGTTACACAGGGGAGCACAGCCGAGAATGTAAGGTTACTGAGGAATGAAGGATTGCGGGCTCCTGCAAACAACAGCTTTATGAGTGTGGCGAAGGAAGATGGCATAGTATAAAGATGTGCACTCATCTTCTCCTGAGAGAACTCCAACATTACAACTTGCTGCTGAACAACCATGGACAGGAGAATGTTTGATCCCACCAAAAAAAGGTATTCCACGTCCAAGAGCAAAGGGGAAGCTCCAGAAAGATGGTAGGAGGGATGAAATCACATTTAGAATCAAACTCCATACCCACCAGAGACACTCAGAGGGCTCAAACAAACCTTGTGTGCACCAGGACCCAAAGACCCCACAGAGACTGAGCCAGAAAGTGTTTGAGTGTCTCCTGTGGAGGTACGGATCAGCAGTGGCCTGCAGCAGGGACAGGGGCTCTGGGTGCAGCAGACCTGGGTATGGCATAAGCCCTCTTGGAGGAGGTGGCCATTAACCCCACCATAGAGCTGCCAGAACTTACACGGGGCTGTGGAAACAGACTCTTGGATGGCACAAACAAAACCTTGTGCTCACCAGGACCCAGGAGAAAGGAGCCATGACCCCCAAAAAGATTGACCCAGACTTGTCTGTGAGTATCCAGGGGTCTCTGGCAGAGGCATGGGTCAGTAGTGGCCTGCTGCAGGTCAGGGGTACTCCGTGCAGCAGTGCATGCATGGGACTTTTTGAAGAAGGTTGCCATTATCTTCATTACCTGGACCATAGTTTGGCCTCAGTTCAAAAAACAAGGAGGGAACACAGCCCTGCCCACCACAGAAAATTGGATTAAAGATTTACTGAGCATGGCCCCACCCATCAGAACAAGACCCAATTTCCCCCTCAGTCTCTCCCATCAGCAAGCTTCCATAAGCTTCTTATCCTTACCCACCAGAGGGCCAACCACAAGCACAGACAACTAATCAAATGAATGAAAACCACAATCACAGACAACTAATCAAACTGATCACATGGACCACAGCCTTGTCTAACTCAGTGAAACTATGAGCCATGCTGTATAGGGCCACCCAAGATGGATGGGTCATGGTGGAGAGTTCTGACAAAATGTGGTCCACTGGAGAGGGAATGGCAAACCACTTCAGTATGCTTGCCTTGAGAATCCCATGAACTGTATGAAAAAGCAAAAAAGATAGGACACTGAAAGATGAACTCCCCAGGTTGGTAAGTGCCCAATATGCTACTGGAGATCAGTGGAGAAATAATTCCAGAAAGAATGAAGAGACAGAGCCAAAGCAAAAACAACACCCAGTTGTGGATTTGACTGGTGATAGAAGTAAAGTCCAATGCTGTAAAGAACAATATTGCATAGGAACCTGGAATGTTAGGTCCATGAATCAAGGTAAATTGGAAGTGGTCAAACAGGAGACGGCAAGAGTGAATATCAACATTTTAGGAATCAATGAACTAAAAAGGACTGGAATGGGTGAATTTCACTCAGAGGACTATTGTATCTACTACTTTAGACAAGAATCCCTTATAAGAAATGGAGTAGCCATCATAGTCAACAAGAGTCTGAAATGCAGTACCTCGATGAAATCTCAAATGACAGAAAGATCTCTGTTTGTTTCCAAGGCAAACCATTCAATAACACGGTAATCCAAGTCTATGCCTGACCAGTAATCCTTAAAGCTGAAGTTGAACAGTTCTATGAAGACCTACAAGACCTTCTAGAACTAACACCAAAAAAAAGATGTCCTTTTCATTACAATATGGGACTAGAATGCAAAAGTAGGAAGTCAAGAAACAACTGTAGTAACACGCAAATTTGGCCTTGGAGTACAAAATGAAGCAGGGAAAAGGCTAACAGTTTTGCCAAGAGAACGCACTTGTCACACCCTCTTCCAACAACACAAGAGAACACTCTACACATGGACATCACCAGATGGTCAATACTGAAATCAGATTGATTATATTCTTTGCAGCCAAAGATGGAGAAACTCTATACAGTCGGCAAAAACAAGACCAAGAGCTGACTGTGGTTGATCATGAACTCCTTATTGCCAAATTCAGACTGAAATTGAAGAAAGCAGGGAAAACCACAAGACCATTCAGGTATGATCTAAATCAAATCCCTTACAATTATACAGTGGAAGTGAGAACTAGATTCAAGGGATTAGATCTGATAGACAGAGTGCCTGAAGAACTGTGGATAGAGGTTCGTGACATTGTACAGGAGCCAGTGTTCAAGACCATCCCCAAGAAAAAGAAATGCAAAAAGGCAAAATGGCTGTCTGAGGAGGCCTTAAAAATAGTTGAGAAAAGAAGAGAAGTGAAAAGCAAAGGAGAGAAGGAAAGGTATACCCATTTCAATGCAGAGTTCCAAAGAATAGCAAGGAGAGATAAGACAGCCTTCCTCAGCAATCAGTGCAAAGAAATAGAGGGAAAAAATAGAATGGGAAAGACTAGAGATCTCTTCAAGAAAATTAGAGATACCATGGGAATATTTCATGCAAAGATGGGCTCAATGAAGGACAGAAATGGAATGGATCTAACAGAAGCAGAAGATATTAAGAAGAGGTGGCAAGAATACACAGAAGAACTATACAAAAAAGATCTTCATGACTCAGATAATAACGATAGTGTGACCACTCACCTAGCAACAGACATCCTGGAATGTGAAATCAAGTGGGCCTTAGGAAGCATCACTATGAACAAAGCTAATGGAGGTGATGGAATTCCAGTTGAGCTATTTCAAATCCTGAAAGATGATGTTGTGAAAGTGCTGCACTCAAATGCCAGCAAATTTGGAAACTCAGCTGTGGCCTCAGGACTGGAAAAGGTCAGTTTTCATTCCAACCCAAAAGAAAGGCAATGCCAAAGAATGTTCAAACTGCCACACAATTTTACTCATCTCACACATAGCAAAGTAATGCTCAAAATTCTCCAAGCCAGGCTTCAATAGTCTGTGAACCATAAACTTCAAGGTGTTCAAGCTGGTTTTAGAAAAGACAGAGAAACCAGAGATCAAATTGCCAACATCAGTTGGATCATCAAAAAGCAAGAGAGTTCCAGAAAAACATCTACTTCTGCTTTATGGACTATGCCAAAGCCTTTGACTGTGTAGATCACAACAAACTGTGGAAAATTCTTAAAGAAATGGGAATACCAGACCACCTGACCTACCTGCTGATAAATCTGTATGTAGGACAAGAAGCAGCAGTTAGAACTGGACATGGAACAACAGACCAGTTCCAAATCAGGAAAGGAGTACATCAAGGCTGTATATTGTCACCTTGCTTATTTAACTTATATGCAGAGTACATCATGTGAAATGTCAGGCTGGATGAAGCCCAAGCTGGAATCGAGATTGCCAGGAAAAATATCAATAACCTCAGACAGAGATTCAGATTACACCACCCTTATGGCAGAAAGTGAAGAAGAACCAAAGAGCCTCTTTATGAAAATGAGAGAGCAGAGTGAAAAAGTTGGCTTAAAGCTCAACATTCAGAAAACTAAGATCATGGAATCTGGTCCCTTCACTTCTTGGCAAATAGATGGGGAAATAATAGAAACAGTGAGAGACTATTTTGGGGGGCTCCAAAATCACTGCCTATGGTGACTGCAGCCATGAAATTAAAGGATGCTTACTCCTTGGAAGAAAAGCTAAAACAAACCTAGACAGCTTATTAAAAAGCCAGAGACATTACTTTGCCAACAAGAGTCCATCTAGTCAAAGCTATGCTTTTTCCAGTAGTCATGTATGGACATGAGAGTTGGACTACAAAGAAAGCTGAGTGCAGAAGAATTGGTGCTTTTGAACTGTGGTGTTGGAGAAGACTCTTGAGAGCCCCTTGGACTGCAAGGAGATCCAACCAGTTCATCCTAAAGGAAATCAGTTTTGAATATTCATTGGAAGGACTGATGCTGAAGTTGAAACTCCAATCCTTTGGCCACCTAATGCGAAGAACTGACTCATTGGGAAAGACCCTGATGCTGGGAAAGATTGAAGGCAGGAGGAGAAGGGGATGACAGAGGATGAGATGGTTGGATGGCATCACTGACTTGGACATGAGTTTGAGTAAGCTCTGGGAGTTGGTGATGGACAGGGAGCCTGGTGTGCTGCATTCCATGGGGTTGCAGAGTCGGACACGACTGAGTGACTGAACTGAACTGAACATATATGGTCAATTGATTTTTTTTTTTTTAAGTTACAGGGCACTTCAGTGGGGAAAGAATAATCTGTTACTAGTGCGGCTGAAACAACTTCTATTATATAAGCAATAATGAACCTCAACCTTTGCCTCATACTGCTATGAAAATTAACTCAATGTGGTTCAAAGACCAAAATGTAAAAGCAAACAATATGAAAACAGAATATAGGAGACTATCTTTGTGACTTGGTGTAGGCGAATTTTTAAAATATATTACTTAAATAGTACAAAGAATGTATGCCCAGAATATAGAATATTTTTAAAGAAAAACTCTTACAATTCTGGACATACAAATGCAGGGAAATGAATCTAAACACAGATCTTACAGTCTTCACAAAAATTAACTCAAAGTAGATTGTAGACCTAAATTTAAAAGCAGAATTATAAAGCTCCTATATTGCAGCATAGGAGAAAATCTACATAACCTCAGGTATGGTGATGACTTTTTAGATTCAATACTAAGGACATGAATCATGAAAGAAATAATTGGTAAGTAGACTTCATTAATAAAATTTCTCCTCTGTGAAAGACAGAGTCAAGAGAAAGAAGAGATAAGCCTAAGATTGGGAGAAAATATTTGTTAAACATATATCTGCTAAAGGACTGTTATCCATAATATACAAAGAACTCTTATAATTTAGCAGTTTGAAAACTAACAACTGACTTAAAAATGCGCCAAGGCCTTTACAGACACTTCATCTAAGAAGATATACAGATGGCAAATAAGCATATGAAAAGATGTCCCATATCATATGTTATCGGGGAAATGCACATTAAAGCCAGAGTGAGGTAGTATTGCACAACTGCTAGAATGGTCAAAATACAGAAACCTGGCAATACCAAATGCTGACACAAGATGAGCTCAAATGTGAAGCAAGGGAAACTTACTTATTGCTGATGGGGATACAAAATGGTACTGGCACTTAGAAGACAGTTACTACAGAACTAAACCTACCCTTGTCAGATGATCCAGAGCAATCTTGCTCCTTGATATTTATCTAAAGTAGTTGAAAACTTTTGTCTATACAAAAATCTGCACAAGGATGTTTATAGCAGCTTTATTCATAATCGCCAAAACTTGGAAGAAACCAAAATGTCTCTCAGTTGGTAAATGGATCAAGTGTGGTACATCCAGACAATGGAATATTAATCAGAGATTTTTTAAAAAGCTATTATTCAGAGCTTTGAAATGAGCTATGAAAAGCCAGGAAAAGGTGTGGAGGAAACTTAAATGTATGTTACAATAAAAAGAAGCCATTTTGAAAAGGCTATGTTCTATATGATTCTTTATGACATTCTTGAAAGGGCAAACCCATAGAGACAGTAAAAAAGAACAGTGGTTGGGTTCAGAGGGTGAATAGGTGGAACACAGGATCTTTAAGACAGTGAAAATATTCTGTATGTTATCATAATAATATATACATGTCAGTATGAAAGTGAAAGTGAAAGTCACTCCATGGTGTCCAACTCTTTGTGACACTATGGACTCTACAATCCATGGAATTCTTCAGGCCAGATACTGAAGTGGGTAGCTGTTCCCTTCTCCAGGGGATCTTCCCAACCCAGGGATCAAACCCAAGTCTCCTGCATTGCAGGCAGATTCTTTATCAGCTGAGCCACCAGGGAAGCCCAAGAATACTGGAGTGGATAGCCTATCACTTCTCCAGCAGATCTTCCCAACCCAGGAATTGAACCAGGGTCTCCTGCATTGCAGGCAGATTCTTTACCAGCTGAGCTACCAGGGAAGTCCACATGTCATTATAAATTTGTATAAACCCTTACAATGTACAGGAGTAAACTGTAATATCAACTATGGACTTTGGATCGTTATAGTGTATCAGTGTAGGTTCATTAATATCAAGTGTAACAAATGGACCTCTGTGGTGGGGGATGTTTATAAAGAGAGCTTTGCATGTCTAGCGGCTTGGGAAGATGGGAAATCTCTGTACCTTCCTCTCAATTTTGCTGTGAACCTTAAATGACTCTAAAAAGAACAGTCTTCATTAAAAAAAAAAAAAAAAAAGCTTATAATTCAACAGTAAGAAGTCAAATTAACCCAATTAAAAATAGACAAATGATTTGAAAGGGTATTTCACACCAAATCACATGTGTCTGGCCTAGCACAGGAGAAGATACTTAACACGTTGGCAGTCACAGAAGTGGAAATTAAAAGTGCTATGTGGCACCACTACACGTCTGCTGGAATGGCTAAATTAAGTGTTTCCAAGAATGGGAAGATACTAGAACTCTAATATGAATGTAAAGTGTACAAACACTTTGGAAAACATTTTGATAATTTCCTAAAAAGTTTAAAATACACTTACCATGTAACCTGCTATTTTAGGTGTTTACCTAAGAGAAACAGAAGTTTATGTTCACATACAGAATTATATGTGAATGTTCATGGGAACTTTATTCATAATGGCTCCAAACTGGAAACAACCTAAATGTCTATTAAAGGAAGAGTATATAAAAAAGTTTTGATGTATCCATACAGTAAAATACTACTTTGCATTAGAAAAGAATACACTACTGATATGTGAAAAATAAAGGTGTATCTCAAACATATTATGCTGAGCAAAAGAAGCCAGACCTAAAGTGTATACTTTGTGATTTCATTTTTGTGAAGTTCTACAAAGGACCTGTCTAATAGAGTGAGAGAAAAAAGATTTCTGGGCCCAGGAGTCAGTGGGTACTGACCAGGGGTGAGCACAGGGTAACCATTTGTGGTGATAGTTACACAAGTGTATGCTTTTATCAAAAGTTATCAACCTGAATATTAAAAATGGGTGCATATTATGTATGTAAACAATACCTCAGTAAGAAACTATTTGAAAACTAGTATGCTGATACTGCTGCTGCTGCTAAGTCGCTTCAGTCGTGTCCGACTCTGTGCGACCCCATAGACGGCAGGCCATCAGGCTCCCCAGTCCCTGGGATTCTCCAGGCAAGAACACTGGAGTGGGTTGCCATTTCCTTCTCCAATGCATGGAAGTGAAAAGTGAAAGTGAAGTCGCTCAGTCGTGCCTGACTCTTAGCGACCCCGTGGACTTCAGCCCACCAGGCTCCTCCATCTATGGGATTTTCCAGGCAAGAGTACTGGAGTGGGGTGCCATTGCCTTCTCTGGAATGATCTGTCATGAAGAATAGTGTATTTTCCAAAAGTTGAATATTTTGCCTCTTATACTAAATCCTACAGAAAAAATAAGCTTGAGTCAACTTTCTAAAAGTAACCTTTATCTTTTTGAAATTAGCTTTGACCTCTTGGGCATAAACCTGCTATCAATGTAGACTTCTTTGTCTCTCATTTCATAATAATAAACAATATTATTAGGCTAGAGTCAGATAAATGAACAAAAGTTTTAAGAGAGAATAAGAACATATAAATTGATGCTAGTACTCTTATGGCAGAAAATGAAGAACTAAAGAGTCTCTTGATGAAAGTGAAAAACTTGACTTAAAACTCAACATTCAGAAAACTAAGATCATGGCATCCAGTCCCATCACTTCATGGCAAATAGATAGGGAAACAGTGAGAGACTTTATTTTTTTGGGCTCCAAGATCACTGCAGATGGTGACTGCAGCCATGAAATTAAAAGACACTTGCTCCTTGGAAGAAAAGCTATGACCAACCTAGACAGCATATTAAAAAGCAGAGACATTACTTGGCCAACAAAAGTCCATCTAGTCAAAGCTATGGTTTTTCCAGTAGTCATGTATGGATGTGAGAGTTGGACTATAAAGAAGGCTGAATGCCAAAGAATTGAAGCTTTTGAACTGTGGTGTTGGAGAAGACTCTTGAGAGTCCCTTGGACTGCAAGGAGATCCAACCAGTCCATCCTAAAGGAAATCAGTTCTGAATATTCATGAGAAGGACTGACACTGAGGCTGAAACTCCAATCCTTTGGCCACCTGATGCAAAGAACTGACTCATTGGAAAAGCCCCTGATGATGGGAAAGACTGAAGGCAGGAGGAGAAGGGGACGACAGAGAATGAGATGGTTGGATGGCATCACTGACTTGATGGACATGAGTTTGAGTAAGCTCTGGGAATTGGTGATGGACAGAGAAGCCTGGCATGCTGCAGTCCATGGGGTCTCAAAGAGTTGGACATGATTGAGCGACTGAACTGAAGTGAACTGAGTACTAAAGTAGAATAGCAAACCAAATGAATTCTTTGAAGTTTCCTAGATGGCCATGCAAAGAATGTCAGCTATGTAAAGAGGTAGCAGGTGGGGACACAGTGTGTTGGAACACAGCATTTTAGAGCAATTACAATGAATGTCTCATGTACTATTAAAAGGAGAACAGTTCTCCTTAATCTAGTTTTCAATATTACTTGCAACTAAAATAGTTCCTTTAATAGCAATTCTGTCCTTTAATAAATGTGAATACTGGAGAATCCCCAGGTTTAAAATATCACTGTGTACAGTAATATTATTTTGATGTGTGGATGCTAGGAGGTGGACTCAGTGTACTCATTGGCCTAAAGAATTTCTTCTTCCTTTTCCTTGCTGGTATAAATCAGTTTAGGATATATAGGTAACTATAAATCTGAGAGAGATTTCAATTTTCAGAAGGCCATAATGTTGCATCTGTTGTGAATTTCACTAACTTGGGGCAAATGACTGTGGTGAAAAGATAGTATAAGATAGCACTGGAGTTATTCTCAGAAAATTTTAAGCAGAGGTTTCAGTTCAGTTCAGTCGCTCAGTCGTGTGTGACTCTTTGCAACCCCATGAACCGCAGCATGCCAGGCCTCCCTGTCCCATCACCAACTGCTGGAGTCTACCCAAACCCATGTCCATTGAGTTGGTGATGCCATCCAACCGTCTCATCCTCTGTTGTCCCCTTCTCCTCCTGCCTTAAATCTTACTAGAATTGCATTTCTCTGCATTATAAAAGGTACAGTAATTTGAAGAGCAGATAAAAAAATTCTATGGGAAGAAACATACACCAAAGAAGATGAAACCATCCTTCTACCCAACCATCATCACAGGGAGACAAATATTTGTTGGGGAGGAGGAATGATTAAGTTGTGCAATTTAAAGTTTAGTCTCCTCAACTACAGAGTTTTTGTTAAACTCTAAATTGCTTGCTAATGGTTGGTATAAAAGCATTCTTTAATGAAATCAAGCAGATGTTGATTGAGTTCTATGGTAGTTTGAACATGGAATGAATACAGTGAGGGCAAGTGGATATAGAGGAGTCAGAAGATAAGGACACTAAATTCAAGGTTACAGTTAAATTGGTGCCTTCTAGTATCAGTGAGAATATTCACATTATTAAAATTTTTAGGGCAAGCTGACATTCATTCACTCACTCATTATTTATTTAATCAACACATATGCACTGGTTTGGAGAAGGCAATGGCACCCCACTCCAGTACTTTTGCCTGGAAAATCCCATGGATGGAGAAGCCTGGTAGGCTGCAGGCCATGGGGTTGCTAGAGTTGGACATGACTAAGCAACTTCACTTTCATTTTTCAGTTTCATGCATTGGAGAAGGAAATGGCAACCCACTCCAGTGTTCTTGCCTGGAGAATCCCAGGGACTGGGGGGCCTGATGGCCTGCCGTATATGGGGTCGCACAGTCGGACACGACTGAAGCGACTTAGCAGCAGCAGCAGCAGCATGCTCTGGTTTTGTGGTATCTAAACCAACAGACACCTCTGCAGCCATGCAGTTTGTAATCCAGTAGGGAAAGGAGTTATTTCTTAACCATTTCCTTATTTATTTAGCTGTGCCCAATCTTAGTCAGAGCATGAGGGATCTTCAGTCTTCCATGTGGCATGTGGGATCTTTAGTTGCAGCATGAAAACTCTTAATTGCAGCATGTGGAATCTACTTCCTTGACCAGGGATCAAACCTGGGCCCCCTGCATTGGGAGTACAGAGTCTTAGCCACTGGACTACCAGGGAAGTCCCAAGAAAGGAGTCAGTGAACCAAAGTCATCTAATTAGCTTTTAAAATTTTATTTGTGATAATTACTATAAAAATATCAGGGTGATGTGAAATTATGTAAGAAAGGAAACTAATTTTGGGGTACCAAAAAGGACTATCAGAGGGAGTGAGTTAAGTTCATACCTAGAGCACAAAGATTAATCATGATGAAGACAAGAGAAGAGATTGCTCCATGAATTTATTTATTAGGTTTTAGTACAATAGCAAGTAACAGAAAATGCAAATAGCAGTGGCTTAAAATGGAGAAGTTTATTTCACCCGACTTACATAACTTAGGGCTGGACTGTCCAAGGATGGACTGTCCTCATCAGTACACGGAACCCAGAATTATTCTATTTGTTGTTCTACTATGTATATCCTCTAGTTCGAAGGATTCTTCATGGTCCAGGATGACTGTTCTAGCTCTAATCATTTCATTAGCACTCCAATCAGCAGAAAGAGGAAAGGGAAGAAGGAAGGACATGCCTATTTAAGAACATTTCTTATACCCCAGGTTTATACCTTAATAATATGGCCACATTTAGCTGTGACAGAGATTGGAAAAATGGTTTGTATTCAAAGCAGACATGTTTGTGTGCTAAGTCACTTCAGTCCTGTCTGACTGTGAGCCTATGGACTGTATGTAGCCTGCCAGGCTCCTCTGTCCATGGGATTCTCCAGGCAAGAATACTGGAGTGGGTTCCCATGCCCTCCTCCAGGGGATCTTCCTGACCCAGGGATCCAACCCACATCTCTTCTGTCCCCTGCATTGACAGTTGGGTTCATTACCACTGGTGCCATTTGGGAAGCCCCAAAGAAGATATGTGCCCAAGTGAAAATTAGGGTTCTATTACTGTAGAAAAAGAGGGCTAGGTGTTTTGTTATAGTGGAGACAACTAATAGCCTCTGTAAGAGAAAACTGTATGTACTTAGATAAACTTCTATATAAGAGAAAGTTTGGTATATTCAAAAGAAAGAGCATGCTGCTGTTGCTGCTGCTGCTGCTGCTGCTAAGTCACTTCAGTCGTGTCCGACTCTGTGCGACCCCATAGACCACAGCACACCAGGCTTCCCTGTCCCTGGGATTCTCAAGGCAAGAACACTGGAGTGGGTTGCCATTTCCTTCTCCAATGCATGAGAGTGAAAAATGAAAGTGAAGTCGCTCAGTCGTGTCCGACTCTTAGCGACCCCATGGATTTCAGCCCACCAGGCTCCTCCATCCATGGGATTTTCCAGGCAAGAGTACTGGAGTAGGGTGCCATTGCCTTCTCCGAAGAAAGAGCATAGTGTGTTTAAATGTTATGAGCAAATGGAAGGAAGAATGGCGAAAATTGGACAAAACTAGGTATTGCAGGTAATGGCAAATCATACACAGCCTCGGAAATCATGTTAAGAATTTTGAATTTTATCCAAAGAACAATGAAAAACTATTAAAAGTTTTAAAGGAAGAGGGTAACATTTTCAATTTCTCATATAAGAAATTTTTTTTCTCTTGTCGTGTGGAGAATACTTTAGAGACTTTGGAAATATATATTGTTGTTGCATTAGTCGCTCAGTTCAGTTCAGTTCAGTTCAGTCGCTCAGTCATGTCCAACTCTTTGTGACCCCATGAATCACAGCACGCCAGGCCTCCCTGTCCATCACCAACTCCCAGAGTTCACTCAGATTCACGTCCATCAAGTGAGTGATGCCATCCAGCCATCTCATCCTCTGTCGTCCCCTTCTCCTCCTGCTCCCAATCCCTCCCAGCATCAGAGTCTTTTCCAATGAGTCAACTCTTCGCATGAGGTGGCCAAAGTACTGGAGTTTCAGCTTTAGCATCATTCCTTCCAAAGAAATCCCAGGGCTGATCTCCTTCAGAATGGATTGGTTGGATCTCCTTGCAGTCCAAGGGACTCTCAAGAGTCTTCTCCAACACCATGGTTCAAAAGCATCAATTTTTCGGCGCTCAGCCTTCTTAACAGTCCAACTCTCACATCCATACATGACCACAGGAAAAACCATAGCCTTGACTAGACGGACCTTTGTTGACAAAGTAATGTCTCTGCTTTTGAATATGCTATCTAGGTTGGTCATAATTTTCCTTCCAAAGAGTAAGCGTCTTTTAATTTCATGGCTGCAGTCACCATCTGTAGTGATTTTGGAGCCCAGAAATATAAAGTCAGCCACTGTTTCCACTGTTTCCACTGTTTCCCCATCTATTTCCCATGAAGTGATGGGACCAGATGCCATGATCTTCATTTACTGAATGTTGAGCTTTAAGCCAACTTTTTCACTCTCCTCTTTCACTTTCATCAAGAGGCTTTTGAGTTCCTCTTCACTTTCTGCCATAAGGGTGGTGTCATCTGCATATTTGAGGTTATTGATATTTCTCCCGGCAATCTTGATTCCAGCTTGTGTTTCTTCCAGTCCAGCGTTTCTCATGATGTACTCTGCATAGAAGTTAAATAAGCAGGATGACAATATACAGCCCTGACGTACTCCTTTTCCGATTTGGAACCAGTCTGTTGTTCCATGTCCAGTTCTAACTGTTGCTTCCTGTCCTGCATACAGATTTCTCAAGAGGCAGGTCAAGTGGTCTGGTATTCCCATCTCTTTCAGAATTTCCTACAGTTTATTGTGATCCACACAGTCAAAGGCTTTGACATAGTTAATAAAGCAGAAATAGATGCTTTTCTGGAACTCTCTTGCTTTTTCCATGGTCCAGCAGATGTTGGCAATTTGATCTCTGGTTCCTCTGCCTTTTCTAAAACTAGCTTGGACTTCAGGAAGTTCACCATTCACGTATTGCTGAAGCCTGGCTTGAATAATTTTGAGCATTACTTTACTAGCATGTGAGATGAGTGCAATCGTGTGGTAGTTTGAGCATTCTTTGGCATTGCCTTTCTTTGGGATTGGAATGAAAACTGACCTTTACCAGTCCTGTGGCCACTGCTGAGTTTCCCAAATTTGCTGGCATATTGACTGCAGCACGTTCACAGCATCATCTTTCAGGATTTGAAATAGCTCAACTGGAATTCCATCACCTCCACTAGCTTTGTTCGTAGTGATGCTTTCTAAGGCCCACTTGACTTCACATTCCAGGATGTCTGGCTCTAGGTCAGTGATCACACCATCGTGATTATCTGGGTCATGAAGATGTTTTTTGTACAGTTCTTCTGTGTATTCTTGCCACCTCTTCTTGATATCTTCTGCCTCTGTTAGGTCTATACCATTTCTGTCCTTTATCGAGCCCATCTTTGCATGAAATGTTCCCTTGGTCACTCAGTTGTGTCCAACTCTTTGTGACCCCAGGGACTGTAGCTCGTCAGGCTCCTCTGTCTATGGGATTCTCTAGGCAAGAATACTGGAGTGGATTGCCATTCCCTTTTCCAGGGAATCTTCCTTACCCAGGGATTGAACCCAGCTCCCCTGAATTGCAGGCAGATTCTTAACCGTCTGAGCCACCCAATAAGAGTACTCTTTGGCATACAATTGCATATTTATCAATTCTGAAAAAAGCACTGGACATGAGTTCAAATCTGGATGGACATGCACTGAATGTTTGTAATAATAATTAATATCAGAAAAGCTTCACTTTCTCCTTTATAACTTTTTATTTTGAATGATTTGTTTTACAATAAGCATGTGTTACTTTAAGTTTCACTAAAAGTTAATGAATCATTTTCAGTTTTGAAAAACAAACACAAAAAGACTTTGCTGATTTGCAGACCAGATTGCTGACTCCTGTCCCTAATGATCTCTCTTTGTTTTGCCCTCCGTTTCTGATGGTTGCTTCTTCTCTGGAGTCTGCCCATTTGCCAGGTCCCTTTGCATTGACAATTCTTTTAGACTGTTTTCCTACTTTTTAATTTTGTGTTTGCACTTCTGATAGGATGAGAAGTAGCTTTGTCTCATTCCATCATCCCATTTCCCCACTCACAGGTTGTTCTCTTATATCCTGGCTCTGTCGAGCAGCATCAGTTTCTGCTTTTCTTCCAGGGACTTTTGGACAGGATGTAGATGTCCTTGGAACTTTCTTGGTGGCTCAGACGATAAAGAATCTGCCTGCAGTGCTGCAGTTCAATACCTGGGTTTGATCCCTGGGTCAGGAAGATCCCCTGGAGAAGGGAACTGCCACCCACTCCAGTGTTCTTGCTTGGAGAATTCCATGGACAGAGGAGCCTGGTGGGACTAACACTGGACATCCTTGGATTTTCTCTTCTCCTACTGCCAGCATGTTTCTAAAGACATGCACTCAAGGATTGACTAATGAGGATTAAAGAGTCTGTGTGGAAATCATATCTGATCCTTGATCCTTTTCCTGAACAGTATACACTTTAATTGCTTAGACTTACAAAAATTTTTTTTAGCCTTTAACCTTTTTATTTTGTATTGGAGTATAGCTGATTAATAATGTTGTAATAGTTTCAGGTGAACAGCACAGGGACTCAGCCATACATATACGTGTATCTGTTCTCCCCCAAGCTCACCTCTCATCCAGGTTGCCACATAACATTGTAGACTTACTGAATTTTGGACTTAACATTTAAAGGCCATCAATGATAAAGGATAACATAACACAGAAATTCCTTTGTGGATATTCTGAATATTTTGAATATCTTTTGTCTCTTTAAAGAGCTCTAGAAATTAGAAACTTCCTTCTAATTAGTAGTTCTTAGAAAGATTAGAGAAGGCGATGGCACCCCACTCTAGTACTCTTGCCTGGAAAATCCCATGGACGGAGGAGCCTGGTAGGCTGCAGTCCATGGGGTCGTGAAGAGTCGGACACGACTGAGCGACTTCACTTTGCATTGCATTCACTTCACAATGCATTTTTCATTTTCATGCATTGGAGAAGGAAATGGCAACCCACTCCAGTGTTCTTGCCTGGAGAATCCCAGGGACTGGGGGGCCTGATGGCCTGCCGTATATGGGGTCGCACAGTCCGACACGACTGAAGCGAATTAGCAGCAGCAGCAGCAGAAAGATTATAGGATCTAGAGTCAGAGGACTTGTATTACAATCTTCCCTCAATTGTAGGATGACCTTGCAAAT
Organism: Bos indicus x Bos taurus; assembly: GCF_003369695.1. Classification (NCBI taxonomy): domain Eukaryota; kingdom Metazoa; phylum Chordata; class Mammalia; order Artiodactyla; family Bovidae; genus Bos; species Bos indicus x Bos taurus. The sequence goes on from NC_040080.1 coordinate 56,487,196, forward strand.
TGAGTAACATTGAATTGTACACAGCTAACTTCTAAACTGTCTTTAGGGGGCAGTACTAAACCACAAAATTTATAAAATAAATTTTGCTATTTTTGCTAATGCTATTGGCAAATGTTAATATAAAACAAAACTAAAATAACAATGATGAGACTTGTGATGCAATTATATATACCTCTTATTATTAGTAAAATTTTCTAGGTAGTCAAACAAATGTTAGTTTAAAACTCATTCCTTTAATGATTTATTTAATAAATAATTATTAAATTACATTATACAAAAACACATGGTAAGAGATGCAAATGTGAATAAGGCATATTTGCTTTCAGATAACTTACCATTAACTAAGATAAATAATTTGTATGTGTCTGTGTTTGTGTGTATATAACTCTTTCAGGCTAAAGATTATGATAAAAATAACATTTATTGATGATTTTTTATGGGCTTCCACAGTAGGTAGCTCAGTGGTAAAGAGTCTGCCTGCAATGCAGGAGACACGGAAGACGCGCCTTTGATCCCTGGGTCTAGAGGAGCCCCTGGAGGAGGAAATGGCACCCCCCTACAGTATTCTTGCTGGGAAAATCTCATGGACAGAGAAGACTGGCAGGCTGCAGTCCATAGGGTCTCAGAGAGTTAGATATGACTGAGTGACAGCACTGCAGCAGCACTGATTATTTTTCATCTACCTGTCACTGTCAAGCAACTAATTTTATCCTCATATAGCCCCTTCAAGTAGGAATGATTATTATGCTTACTTTGCAGATAAGGAAACTGAGGATTAGTCAGATTATGTGATTTGCTCAGTAACACAGCTTGCAAGTGGCAGAGCCAGGAATATATATCTATTTGCATATATTAAATATATATCTGTTTGACTTTAAAACTTCTGCTCTTTGCCACTGTACCATTTGTCATTTCAAAGTCTATGTGAAATAACAGAATACACAAACTGACAGAAAGAACTGAAGACTTTCAGAAGAGAGCAACATCCTTCCTGTTTGTGGTAAATCTGGAAAATTTTATGTAAGAGGTGAAATCTGAATTGTATTTTGAGGAATCAATAGTATTATAGGAGAATAATAGCTAAAAACAGTGGTTAATACTTATTCAAACCTGACTGTGTGTCAGGCACCATATATTCATTACCTTATTTTTCAGGAAAAGTTTCTAAGGGAGGTGTATACTACTGTATTTTCCCACTGCATAAGGTAAGTGAGGCTGCCAGTGGTCCTATACTCTGAAAATCACACTAATTAGTAGGCTAAAAAGGAAGAGAGTTAGAGAACTTGATTCCAGGACTAATTTTAGAGTCTAAACTCTTAAGCAGTACAATAGTTGTATGGAGAAGTAAGGTGGAGGGCATGAACAAAAGCACAGAACAGATTAGGAAAGGATAAATAATTCCATTTGGTTATAGCCTCGGGTGAGTAAAAGGGAGTAAGAAAGGGGCTGAAAAATAGTGTGACCATAAAACCTTGAAGCCATATTAAGGAATATGGATATTATTTGCTCTACAATGGGAAGTACTTGAAGAATTATGAGCTGGGAACAGACATAAGCAGTTTTTCTTTGGGGAGGAGAAAGAGACAGAAGAAAAAAAACTGATTAATACTGCCATATGTATCAACCTTAATTGTGAAACCAGTAATTGATCATGAGTTGGTGAAGGAGATGCCCATTTGATCATTCTAGTCATTTTTATAGATAGCATTGATCAAACATATGGATTGGATGCCCTAGAGTTAGGCAGTCTGGATTAGGATCCTTTTTCTGTCATCTCCGTGACCTTGGGTTTTACTTGACTTCTTGTGGCTTAGTTTAGTATTTTCCTGAAAGTCTTGTGTGAATTAAAATAATGAATAATAGAGGACTCAGTAGATTGTAGCACTGTATTATTGTATTATAATTATAAAAGCACTGTAGCACTATATTATATCTTACAGACAGTAACTCATTGAAGGACTATTGAAGTTCTTAATTTCTCAGTTATTGAAAATTGATAAAGGGAAATGTAAGATGTGAATGCAAAAACCAGTTGTATTGTGAAGTCTTATATGCTGTTTTTTAAAGCAACAACTTTTAGGGGGAGATGGGTGCTATTTACAATTCAGTATGTAAACTATCTTTACTAACTTCAGTAATCATAATCTATCAATGTTATACTGAACACTACACTCTGAATATTTCTAGACAAACTTATTGTCTTTGCTATTTAAAAAAAATACTACCTGCTGAATATTCAGCAGGCTCTTTTAATCTGGAATTTTTCTTTCGTTCTGGCAAAATTTCTTGCATTGTTACTTTGACAATTTCTTTTTACCTCTACTTGGAACTCTTAGTTTGATCCCTTAATTTTCTTAACTTTTAACTTCTTTTGTTCTGTCCTCTGGGAAATTTGCTCAGACTTATTTTCCAACTCTTCTGTTGGATTTTATGTATTCTCTCTCTCTGAGGATACTGTTTATAATTTTTATCTGTATATTTAGTTTGGCCTGTTAAAAGCTTCCTTCCAATATATGGTTATCATACTCTTGTTCATATTTAACTGAAAAATTAGGAACTGTTTATGTGGATGGAGTTTGTTGGGGAGGGGTTTCACAGTAGGCATTAAGGCATGGACCCCTCTGCCATTTTCCTAAGTACTTACAGATTGTTTTTCTTGAGCGGTCCAGAGGAGTATACTCTCATCTGCTACCTGGGAGATATGAGCTTAGCTGCCATGTTCTCTAAGACAAATGTGGGAAGAAGGCACAGGGGCAGGTGGAGCATCTTTATTTACTACATAGATATTCACTTAATTTCATTGTTTTTAAAGAGGCATCCCTCAGTTCATTGTGCCTGGTTTCTTAGAATTCATAATCCCTTTGCTTTAACCTCACCAGAAGGTAAATCTCCAATTTCTTGTCAGGTGGTGAAGGTTTATTTTCTTGGCTGGGTGATGAGTCTGGGGTCTAATTTCTAATATAGAGTTTCTATTCTGTTTTAGTTCCACCAGCACCTACAAAATTTCTTGCATTATTACTTCACAGGTAGTCAATCTCTCTCATTCATAAGTCCTTTAGAGGAGTTGAATCATGAATAGATCTGCTTTTTATTCTTCCTCTTTGCAGACAGTTTGCTTTCCGAATCCTCAAGTTTTCTATATGAAATTGATAAGTCATCTGTTTATCATTGTCTAAATGTTTTCTAGATATTGCTCATCTGTTAACTTCCCTCCTGTTGTCCTTGTCCTTATGGTTTAGATCATTTTTGCAGAAGTTTTGCTGTCATTTAAGTGAGATTTGAAAAGTAGCAAAACTAAATATGTTTGCTTAGCATGGAAGTCCTATTATTAACTTTAAAAGTATCTTACAAGGGCTTCCCAGGAGACATAAGAGACAGGGGTTCAATCCCTGGGTGTGGAAAATCCTTTGGAGGAGGGCATAGCTCCCAACTCCAGTATTCTTGTCTGGAGAATCCCATGGACAAAGGAGCCTGGCGGGCTACAGTCCAGGGGTTGCAAAGAGTTGAACATGACTGAAGCGACTTAGCACATACCCCTCTTATGCATATAATATGAAATTTTATGAATTTCTTTTTTTTCCCCCAAAACGAGTCTACTTTTTGATGACACTGTGAAAAAAAATAGAATTTTATCGATTCCTATTTCAATATTTTAATTTTGTTCCTCTGATTTCATTAGAAATCAAAATATTTGTTGCTGTTTTTATGTTCTTTTGAGTCATTTTCATGTCCTGTTCTTCAACATGAACTTTGCAATTTGCCAATCTTTGTCACCCAGTTTTTTCACTTTGTTTTCTTTCACACTCAACTTAGAATTAAATTATACATATTTTTTGTCTGATTTCCATAGCACAGTCACATAACTATGGCCAGAATTAAGCTAATTTCTTCTTGCTAACATACACCATGAGAAATTTATGTAATTTAATTGATGTTAAGATATCTGACTGACATTGATATAATATATTGCTATGATATATATTTAATTTCAGAGAACTTCATCTACAATAAATTTGTCACCAGGAGAAGTGGAAGAAGATGATGATGATGAAAACACTTGTGGGCCCTCAGGACTCTGGGAAGCATTAACTCCTTGTAATGGATGTAGGAACCTTGGCTTCCCCATTCTTGCACAGGTAATGGTTTACTTTCTTAAGATACAATAAAACATAAAAATGGTTGCCTAGGTTTATAAATAAATCTTTTTTATTATCCACTGAAAATCCAATTAGTATTTTATTTATACTTTGAAATTTTTTCAGTTCAGGGTCAGTAAAATGCTTATATAACTAGCTGTACATGTATGCATAAGTCAACACATACTCTACATAATTATAATTTTATGTGATTTTATTTTGGTCATGATGCTAGCTCTAGAAAAATTGAGTTATATAAGAGGTTTTAGTATTTATGAGTTTGAAATATTTCATTTTAAAGAATGCTATTTTGAAATTAAATCATAATTCATATTTAAATAATAATAAAATGATTTAAAAGAAAGCATGTGAGAACTCTTTAAAAGCATAGTGATTTTTTTTTTCTTAGCACAATGGAATATTGTAGAATAATGTGTGCCACTGACAATTATGCACTACAATACCAAAATGAGAATAGAACACTAAAGCATTGATTATAATTTTGAAATCATTTCACTACTCATTAAGTCACTTTTAATTTTATTGTGTCACCCTCAAATTTTTCTTGTGCATTATGATTCACAAGCCCTTAGAGGAGCTTCAGAAATAAGTAAAACAAGCCAAACAGAATTAGGAAATTTGAAGCCACAATGAATTCATCTCTACATGAAGATGAAAAAGCACTTAATATGAAAAATAGTGTAATGGCAAGGTGTGTTTATGTAACTACATAAAATATAAGTGGAAAAATAATCTAGGATAAGAAAGAATTCAGTATATCTCAAAAATATTGTTTTCTGTTTTGCAACAAATATGAAGTAATTGTCTTCAAGAAATCATTACATGTTTTTACATCTATGTCATAAGTTAATCACAGCCACCCAAATTCCAATATTGATTTATTGCACTTAAAGAATCTCTTTATCTTATATGAACTATTTATGAAACTTTAAGACAATTTATACTAACCTTACAGAATTCTTTTCAACGTTTACCGGCCTGTGAGATCCATAAAGGCACACTATGTATTGCTCAGTGTCTATGATTTAATGCCAACACTGTTCCTGAAACATTGTCACAATTACCTAGTATTTGAATTAAATGAGTTTCTATAGGGTTTCATTTCTTCACTTGTTGGTGTTTGGTAGAAACCAATGCAATCCTGTAAAACAATTATCCTTCAATTAAAAATAAATTAAAAAACACTTTTACGTATTTAAAAGGGTGTGTTTGTGTGTATGTTAGTCAAGGGTATAGAAGAAAGGAAATTAAGAAACATAGGTTTTGATTTTATTAATATACTTTTATCTGCTTAACAGTTTACCAGTAATTGAATGCTTTTACCTATTTTTTGGCTCATAAAATTAATATTTTTGTATTTTTATTTTCAAAAGTAGAATTCTTATAAAATAGCAGAACTCTAAGCTATCATAATATATGACTATATCTGGGTTCTCCATCACCTTATTAACCTTTACGTTTATTTTTTAAATTTTAACATTTTGTTTTACTAGGTTTGGGAGTATGTTTGGTAGTACCTTGGTTTTGTTTATAATTTTTAATATTTTTCTTTGGCATTTTTCTGTATAGGCTTGTATCACTTGAATAAATATTGAGTATTACTATTTTAATAGCTATATTTACCCTAAAATATTTCCCAATCTGAAGCTTTTCTTTCTTTTTTAATATTGTATGGGCATATGTTGTGTACTTTTTTTTTACCATCAAATTGACTATGGTCTTTTTAAAAAATTCATTTCATCTAGAATTTCTTTAAAAAAATTTCAAATGTGGCTTTGTATTTGTTTTTAACTTGATATCTACTTTTTCTATGACCTTACATTTGACAGTAACTCATTCCTTTCATTATATGCCATCATGCTTGGCTTGGGTTTTCTTCTGAATCTCTTATTTTAATTTTCCTATTTTTAAAAACAATGACCCACTTTGATATTTTTGCACATATATTGCAGGAGAAATATCATTGTATTAACACTGTTAGCTGACATGATTGTCTGCTTTTAAATTTATATTTTATACTCTGTCAAGTTTAAAAAGTATTCTTATTGGGTTTTTAATTGTTACTGCTTTAAATCTATAAACTTACTTGAGATGCAGTACCTTTTTAAAAAATGTATTTAATCTAACAAATCAAACAGAATTCTTTTACCAAGTTCTCTTCTAGTCTTCTTTTACTAATGTTCTCAATTTGTAATGGGTTCCCCTTTAACATATGTGTGTGTGTATGCTTAGTCACTTCAGTCATGTCTGACTCTTCATGACACTATGGACTGTAGCCCTCCAGGCTCCTCTGTCCATGGGATACTACAGGCAAGAATATTAGAGTGGGTTGCCATGCCCTCCTCCAGGGCACCTTCCTGACCCAGGGATCGACCAGCATCTCGTACATCTCCTGCATTGGCAGGAGGTTTCTTTACCACTAGCACCAAACCTGCCTGCCAGTGCAGGAGACATAAGAGATTCCTGGGTGGGGAAGATGCCCTCAAGGAAGACATGGCAACCGACTCCAATATTCTTGCCTGGAGAATCCCATAGACAGAGGAGCCTGGAGGGCTAGAGTCAATAGGGTCACAAAGATTCAGACACGACTAAAGTGACTTAGCACATATATATACATATATAATTATAACAACATTTTTAATGTGATGATGCAAACTATAAAAATACTTATTATATTTCACAATAAAATTAATGTGCAATGGTTGACACACTGGTATAGCTTAAAACTTATAAAAAACTTATAGCTTATAAGTTTTTCCTATAACTTGCAACACTTTGAACTCAGGATTTTCTGGACATATGATTCTGTTATTGATGAAATTTTAAGGAAACTTTATTTAGAAGCCAGTTTTTTTCAGATCTGAATTATTTTGGGAGCCATTAAAATCATTAAGCCATAAACACTGTGCATATAGGGCCTCATGAAAAGTTACATGCACAGAGTTACACTGTGCATGTAAGGGCCTTACTACCTTACAGTTTGGCACCGGAGCCTTTGCAATCAGTGGAATTAGTACAGTGAGATGGCAAGAATACACAGAAGAACTGTACAAAAAAGATCTTCACGACCCAGATAATCACAGTGGTGTGATCACTGACCTAGAGCCAGACATCCTGGAATGTGAAGTCAAGTGGGCCTTAGGAAGCATCACTATGAACAAAGCCAGTGGAGGTGATAGAATTCCAGTTGAGCTATTTCAAATCCTGAAAGATGATGCTATGAACATGCTGCACTCAATATGCCAGCAAATTTGGAAAACTCAGCAGTGGCCACAGGACTGGAAAAGGTCAGTTTTCATTCCAATCCCAAAGAAAGGCAATGCCAAAGAATGCTCAAACTACCGCACAATTGCACTCATCTCTGGCAACCCACTCCAGTACTCTTGCCTGGAAAATCCCATGGGTGGAGGAGTATGGAAGGCTGCAGTCCATGGGGTCGTTGAGGGTCGGACACGACTGAGCAACTTCACATTCACTTTTCACTTTCATGCATTGGAGAAGGAAATGGCAACCCACTCCAGTGTTATTGCCTGGAGAATCCCAGGGATGGGGAAGCCTGGTGGGCTGCCGTCTATGGGGTCGCACAGAGTTGGACACAATTGACTTTGCAGCAGCAGCAGCACACGCTAGTAAAGTAATGCTCAAAATTCTCCAAGCCAGGCTTCAGCAATATGTGAACTGTAAACTTCCTGATGTTCAAGCTGGTTTTAGAAAAGGCAGAGGAACCAGAAATCAAATTGCCAACATCTGCTGGATCATGGAAAAAGCAAGAGAGTTCCAGAAAAACATCTATTTCTGCTTTATTGACTATGCCAAAGCCTTTGACTATGTGGATCACAATAAACTGTGGAAACTTCTGAAAGAGATGGGAATACCAGACCACCTGACCTGCCTCTTGAGAAATTTGTATGCAGGTCAGGAAGCAACAGTTAGAACTGGGCATGGAACAACAGACTGGTTCCAAATAGGAAAAGAGTTCGTCAAGGCTGTGTATTGTCACCCTGTTTATTTAACTTCTATGCAGAGTACATCATGAGAAACGCTGGACTGGAAGAAACACAAGCTGGTATCAAGATTGCCGGGAGAAATATCAATAACCTCAGATATGCAGATGACACCACCCTTATGGCAGAAAGTAAAGAGGAACTAAAAAGCCTCTTGATGAAGGTGAAAGTGGAGAGTGAAAAAGTTGGCTTAAAGCTCAACATTCAGTAAATGAGGATTATGGCATCCGGTCCCATCACTTCATGGGAAATAGATGGGGAAACAGTGGAAACAGTGTCAGACTTTATTTTTGGGGGCTCCAAAATCACTGCAGATGGTGACTGCAGCCATGAAATTAAAAGACGCTTACTCCTTGGAAGGAAAGTTATGACCAACCTAGATAGCATATTCAAAAGCAGAGACATTACTTTGCCAACAAAGGTTTGTCTAGTCAAGGCTATGGTTTTTCCAGTGGTCATGTATGGATGTGAGAGTTGGACTGTGAGGAAGGCTGAGCGCCGAAGAATTGATGCTTTTGAACCATGGTGTTGGAGAAGACTCTTGAGAGTCCCTTGGACTGCAAGGAGATCCAACCAGTCCATTCTGAAGGAGATCAGCCCTGGGATTTCTTTGAAAGGAATGATGCTAAAGCTGAAACTCCAGTACTTTGGCCACCTCATGCGAAGACTTGACTGATTGGAAAGGACTCTGATGCTGGGAGGGATTGGGGGCAAGAGGAGAAGGGGACGACAGAGGATGGGATGGCTGGATGGCATCACGGACTCGATGGACATGAGTCTGAGTGAACTCCGGGAGTTGGTGATGGACAGGTAGGCCTGGCGTGCTGAGATTCATGGGGTCGCAAAGAGTCGCACACGACTGAGCGACTGATCTGATCTGATCTGATCTAGCAGATTCCTACATATTCAGATTTTCTGGATTGGAATAAATATAATTTATTCTTCTTAGCTGGATCTAGCAAACAGGTATTAAATATCTTGTATTCAAAGTAGAGTGCTAAACTTCAGAAACATGAGGATTATGGAAATACAAACTTAATTGGGAGCCAGGTTACTTTTACATTCTGATTCTGGGCTTTAAAACTATATTATTTATCACTTTCAAATTCTTAGATTTTGTACTTGCAAAATTAGAACATTGCTTGGTCTTTTGGATCTTAATTTCCAAAATCATTTAATTTCTGCTGCTGCTGCTGCTGCTAAGTCGCTTCAGTCGTGTCCGACTCTGTGCGATCCCATAGTCGACAGCCCACCAGGCTCGCCTGTACCTGGGATTCTCCAGGCAAGAACGCTGGAGTTGGTTGCCATTTCCTTCTCCAATGCAGGAAAGTGAAAAGTGAAAGGGAAGTCGCTCAGTCGTGTCCAAGTCTTAGCGACCCCATGGACTGCAGCCCACCAGTCTCCTCCGTCCATGGGATTTTCCAGGCAAGAGTTCTGGAGTGGGGTGCCATTGCCTTCTCCGATTTAATTTCTAGTTTTTGTCTATATTTTGAATTGATCCTATATTCAAGTTTCATCTATTTTTTCTGGTTTTTAGAAGGTATTTTCTTCTCTTATTGTGACTAGATTGTTGGAGTTTTTATAAGAGGCAATTCCTTTCAAATTTATGAGAATTGGTAATTCTGAATAACAGGATTAAAATGAAAATATATATAATATATTGGGCACTTTAGTATAATTTCAAAGCAGTTAAATAAAATTTAAGCTGGGCAAAGAATTAGAAAAGAAATCAAGAATGAAGGGACTGGGAATACGAAGCCCTTTCTGGAAAGTATAATTAAACTCAAATTTGTTTTTCAACATTCTTGGCAATAACAATCACTACTATTTTGAAAATAGAAGTGAGAAGGGAGGAAGTAGAATTCAGAAGTGAGCAAGAACAAAGGTGGGGTTGGGGAAAGATCCTCTAGAGCAGATAATCAAACTGTTAGATAAGGCCCAAGAATGAACATGGGAGTTACACTTTATAGCTCTCCCATTTGTGTTGTTGCAATAGTACTTGGGAACCGTCTGAACAGGAGACAATCCAATAAAGGTGCTAGGAATAAAGTATAAAACTGTACCTTGTGTTTGCTCAAATGGCAAACCCAAATCTGAAATATTTGATTGACTGATATGCTCACAAAAAGCTACAGTGAGATCAGGTATTGTCTGGCCGTAGGAAACTGAAGTCATAAAAGAAAGTGTGGGGGAAGGGAAACTTTTGAATGAAGATGAAATAAGAAGAGAGAGGAATTTTGTTACTTGAGTTCGGTGAATGCAGTGAATACATCTGAACAAATAAAGAGCAGTGCTGTTTCATAAGAACTGTAATCCCATATACCTTGGGCTTTTTGTGCTGTAGGCATCTTGCTAAGCTTTGTTGCTTTTGCAGATGTTGGAATGACTTATGTGCATCTTGTTTTTTCTCTAACGAATTTATCTTCTTTCAAGACTCACCTAAAGACACATCTGCTTTTTTGTCTAAACCTTCTCATCTGGAGTTAGTTGGTCTCACCCCAGTTCCCTGGCTTCCATGGCATTTCATTTCTGCCTCTGCCTGTTATTTACATCCTTGTCTCTTTCTCTTGGGCTTCCCAGGTGACTCAGTGGATAAAGAGTCTGCCTGTGCAGGAAACACAGGCAATGTGGGTTCTATTCCTGGGTTTGGAAGATTCCCTGGAGTAGGACATGGCAACCCACTCCAGGATTCTTGCCTGGGAAATCCCATGGAGGGAGGAGCCTGGCAGGCTATAGTCCAGAGGGTCGCAAAGAGTTGGACACGACTGAACACACACACACACTGTTTACACAATGCCTACAGTGATGTCAGATATTTTACATGTAGCTATCTAAAGAAATTCACCCATTCCAGTCCATTTTACTTTGCTGATTCCTAGAATGTTGACATTTACTCTTGCCATCTCCTGTTTGACCACTTCCAATTTGCCCTGATTCATGGACCTGACATTCCAGGTTCCTATGCAATATTGCTCTTTACAGCATCGGACCTTGCTTCTATCATCAGTCACATCCATAGCTGTGTATGGTTTTTGCTTTGGCTCCATCCCTTCATTCTTTCTGGAGTTATTTCTCCACTGATCTCCAGTAGCATATTGGGCCCCTACTGACCTGGGGAGTTCTTCTTTCAGTATCCATCATTTTGCCTTTTCATACTGTTCATGGGGTTCTCAAGGCAAGAATACTGAAGTGGTTTGCCATTCCCTTCTCCAGTGGACCACATTCTCTCAGACCTCTCCTCCATGACCCGCCTGTCTTGGGTGGCCCCACAGGCATGGTTTAGTTTCACTGAGTTAGACAAGGCTGTGGTCTTAGTGTGATTAGATTGACTAGTTTTCTGTGATTATGGTTTCAGTGTGTCTGTCCTCTGATGCCCTCTTGCAACACCTACCGTCTTACTTGGGTTTCTCTTACCTTGTACGTGGGGTATCTCTTCATGGCTGCTCCAGCAAAGTGCAGCTGCTTCTCCTTACCTTGGATGAGGGGTATCTCCTCACCGCCACCCTCCTGACCTTGAATGTGGAATAGCTCCTCTAGGCCCTCCGGCACCCGCACAGCCACCGCTCCTTGGAGGTGGGGTTGCTCCTCCCAGCCGCCGCCCCTGGCCTCTCACATGGGGTAGCTCCTCTCCGCTGCGCTCTGTGAGCCGTCGCAGCCACCCACGCTCATCTCACACGCTAGTAAAGTAATGCTCAAAATTCTCCAAGCCAGGCTTCAGCAATACGTGAACCATGGACTTCCAGATGTTCAAGCTGGTTTTAGAAAAGGCAGAGGAACCAGAGATCAAATTGCCAACATCCGCTGGATCATGGAAAAAGCAAGAGAGTTCCAGAAAAACATCTATTTCTGCTTTATTGACTATGCCAAAGCCTTTGACTGTGTGGATCACAATAAACTGTGGACAATTCTGAAAGAGATGGGAATACCAGACCACCTGACCTGCCTCTTGAGAAACCTGTATGCAGGTCAGGAAGCAACAGTTAGAACTGGACATGGAACAACAGACTGGTTCCAAATAGGAAAAGGAGTACGTCAAGGCTGTATATTGTCACCCTGTTTATTTAACTTACGTGCAGAGTACATCATGAGAAACGCTGGGCTGGAAGAAGCACAAGCTGGAATCAAGATTGCTGGGAGAAATATCAATAATCTTAGATAAGCCTTTCCTGGTTGCTCAGACGGTAAAGCATCTGCCTACAATGCGGGAGCCCCGGATTCGATTCCTGGGTTGGGAAGATCCCCTGGAGAAGGAAACGGCAATCCACTCCAGTACTATTGCCTGGAAAATCCCATGGACAGAGGAGCCTGGTAGGCTACAGTCCATGGGGCCACAAAGAGTTGGACACGACTGAGCAACTTCACACTTTCAGATATGCAGATGACACCACCTGTATGGCAAAAAGTGAAAAGGAACTAAAAAGCCTCTTGATGAAAGTGAAAGTGGAGAGTGAAAAAGTTGGCTTAAAGCTCAACATTCAGAAAACGAAGATCATGGCATCTGGTCCCATCACTTCATGGGAAATAGGTGGGGAAACAGTGTCAGACTTTATTTTTTTGGGCTCCAAAATCACTGCAGATGGTGACTACAGCCATGAAATTAAAAGACACTTACTCCTTGGAAGAAAAGTTATGACCAACCTAGATAGCATATTGAAAAGCAGAAACATTACTTTGCCAACAAAGGTCCGACTAGTCAAGGCTATGGTTTTTCCAGTGGTCATGTATGGATGTGAGAGTTGGACTTTGAAGAAGGCTGAGCACTGAAGAATTGATGCTTTTGAACTGTGGTATTGGAGAAGACTCTTGAGAGTCCCTTGGACTGCAAGGAGATCCAACCAGTCCATTCTGAAGGAGATCGATCAACTTTGGGATTTCTTTGAAAGGAATGATGCTAAAGCTGAAACTCCAGTACTTTGGCCACCTCATGTGAAGAGTTGACTTATTGGAAAAGACTCTGATGCTGGGAGGGATTGGGGGCAGGAGGAGAAGGGGACAACAGAGGATGAGATGGCTGGATGGCATCACTGACTCGATGTATATGAGTGTGAGTGAACTCCGGGAGTTGGTGATGGACAGGGAGGCCTGGCATGCTGCGATTCATGGGGTCGCAAAGAATTAGACGACTGAGTGATTGAACTGAACTGATCTAAAGAAAGAAACAGGTAACCTACTGAAGGTCATAGCTGGGTGTTATGTGGCTTTGTAGGCCTCATTTTATGTTGTTCTGCCTCCTATCAGTTGCTTCTGTCCTTTGTTATTTATTTTGTAAGTTTTAGAAGTTTCTTTGGCTAATAAATGTAGATCATAGATAGATCAAAATTTTTGAGAGTAATCTTTAGCATTTTATTCTGTCACTTGTTCATTTAATCATAAATATCAAGTGAAGGGAAGGCTACAGATAGTTCAGAGCCTGATTATAAATTCCTATTTAGTTTTACTATTACGCTTTCTTGTTAGTAGAGCATATGTTATTAGAGCAGAGAATATGTGTTGAGTTGTATTGTGGTGGATGATTTATTGCTTTCCTCCACAGTCTCAGATGAGCCACCTCTGCACCATGTGCAGCTTTGAGGGCTTTGAGGCTCTTGCCTAAAGAGTCAGTCCTGATGGGTGGAGACCCTCTGTTCACCACCCTGCTTACTCATGTAGCCTTCACTCTGTAAGGTTGAGATGAGGAGTCTGGATACTAAACCTTTAACTGTTTTTGTAACAGGCTTATCAGTAGTCTCCACTCCTGCAATTCCCATACTCATGCTGCCCCATGGGGAGAGGCCAACAGCTCTTACTGATGGGCTGGAAGTACCTTCTGAGAACACAAGGACTTGCAGTCCTTGCTAACAACAATCATAAGACATGTTGAAATTAACCATAATGACCATGCTGCCTGGGCTTCCTCCTGGATCTCTGAAGGTTGCTCCTGATGGGCTGTTGTTTCTCTTCTGAGTTTGCAGACATGGTTACAGTCACATCCACAGCATTAGTGGTGGTGCCTATTGTTACAATTGCTCCTATCAAGCTTTGTAGGCTTTGTAATTGCAGAAGTATGTGAACTGTTGAAGGCAGTGTATGTGGGAGGCATGTTAAATTCATTCCTCCCCAGCATAATCATACTGCTGCTGCTGCTAAGTCGCTTCAGTTGTGTCTGACTCGGTGCGACCCCATAGACGGCAGCCCGCCAGGCTCCCCCGTCCCTGGGATTCTCCAGCCAAGAACACTGGAGTGGGTTGCCGTTTCCTTCTCCAATGCATGAAAGTGAAAAGTGAAAGTGAAGTAGCTCAGTCGTGTCCGACTGGTTGCGACCCCATGGACTGCAGCCTACCAGGCTCCTCCATCCATGGGATTTTCCAGGCAAGAGTACTGGAGTGAGTTGCCATTGCCTTCTCCATAATCATACTAAGTGGCTCTAAACTCATCACGGTTTATGTAAAGGCTCTGAATGCTTACTCGATCTTGATTTCTTCCATAGAAAAAGGTAGCATTTGCCTAGGAGAAGACAAGTAAAGAAAGTGATACCAGTAAAACTGCTTCCTTTTCTTTCTGTAGCTAAACAACAAGAGCTTATAGTAAGAATTTTGAGCTTTCAACTCTACTCTGCCATTTGATGCAAGAAGTTCTCCTACAGTATCTCTACAATGACCACTCCAGTTTTGCTGGGACAGTTTGTGTCAGTGAGAATACTTATTAAAATACACTTTTGTTAGTATTTATCCTGGTCAGGCGATATGTACTTTAATAATTTGATGTATATGTGTGTGTGCTCAATCGGGTCCAACTCTTTGTTACCCCATGGACTGTAGCCCACCAGGCTCCTCTGCCCATGGAGTTTTCCAGGCAAGAATATTGACGGGGGATGGAGGGTTATCATTTCCTATTCCAGGAGATCTTCCCAACCCAGGGATTGAACCTGCATCTCTTGCATCTGTTGTATTGACAGGTTGATTCTTTACCGCCGTACCACCTGGGAAGCCCAGTATTTTGATAGGTACTAACAAATTATGCACATCTCACTGTCACTGATTTATACAAAAATAAGTACATGGCAGTCTTGGGGAGACATACATTCTGCAAAATGTCCGCCTACCTGGGTTGGAGTATATGTTCAAGAATAGATTGGGTGGTCAGGCTGCTGCAGATGGCAATATGATATTGGATATGAAATTAATGGTTGCTGACAGCTAACAAATCTCTGCAATACAGCCTTGGGGAACTCTTTGGAGAAATACTAGGAACCTCTTTAGTGTGCCATGGCCTCCAAATGAGGCTCATTTGGCCTTGAGTCCTTCTAAAAATTAGAGTATTCCCAGATGAGCCTCTGTACCAAAGCCTCTGCAGGACTTCAAGCTGTTCTCCCTAAGCACCCTGGCCCCATCTTTTGGAGACTTACCACTAGGCACTTCTTCTCTTTTCTTAAGTCCAGTTATGTCCAGAATGTTCCTAGCTCGGGTGGCCTGAGTTCTGCTGTGAGCATTTGCTGATAGTCTCAGGAAATAAATGAGGTTTTTCCACTGAATAAAAAGATCCCCTCTATCTGGAGGGGGACACAGCTGAAGGTAAAAAGAGCGGCCACTGGCAAGCTTCAAGTGGAGCTGTTGTTTTTTACTGTTATGAATGGATATCTCTACAATCTTCAAGGGAAGCAGCCTGGTTAGCTCTAAGATCTGTGTAGGCTTTTTACCTCTCTCCCGGGCAGCAGAGCTGTGCCTGTTAGAGTCATCACAGATAGCAGCTGGTTGGGCCAGCAGCATGACATCAGGCAGTGTGAGGTGGGGGCTGGTACGAAAGATGCCCACAGTCACCATTTGGGCCCGGTTGTGCACATCAAGCACTTCTCCTTTCCTGCTGACCTGTATAAAGTTACTCTCAAACACTGGCGCATATTGGAATATAGGGTACTCCCCCTTGTACAGTTATCACTGCAGTTTCCCCATGGAGGTGTTAAACATACTCGGCAAGACTGCTTTTGGCTGAGTAGTATGCTAATGTATATTGGCTGTTCTTGACTTTTATCAGGATAGCTCCTAGAACCTTCTCCAAGCCTTCCTTACCACACCTTGTAGAGCGTCCTGTTTCCCTGGTCTCTCCAGCAGTTGGGCTAACAGTGGTCTCCTGCAAATTTTGCCTCTGAGTGACTGAGGGCAAGTTGTGGGAGCTGATTACCGACTACTCAGTGCTAGAGACAGTTTCTTCTGGACCTGACTGTGCCCTGCCTAGAGCATGGAGATGTCAGGGCATGCAGAAGCCAGGCTTTCAGTAGATGTCTGGTTATAAAGGTGTGCAGTTATCAGGGTCCCAGTATGTCAGGGTGCACAGATGTTAAGGTGCACAGATATTGGTATTCAATCATAATCCCATTGCATCTCTCCTCCAAAAACTGTACCCTTCAACTAAGCCTAAACTACCTTGAGGGACCCCTCTTATCCTCTCCTGTCCATTGTGACCCGGGCTCATCACACAGACCTTTGTCTATGTCCTGCAACAGTCCCGCCCTCAGAGCAGGGTAACTGTCCTCTCTACTTCACCCATCCTCTTCACCAGGCCACACTGCCACAGCTCAGAAGACCACTCCCTCCTCCCTGGGCCCATCTGAGGATCTTAATACTTACTGACAAATTGCTTTCAAAAAGGGTTGGGCAAACTTTCTGTTAGGTATGAGTTTAAAATATGCATACTCTCTTAACCAGCACTTCTAACTGCTGACAATTAGAATTAATTGTAGGCAATTTACCTTAAAGACAGTTGGACAAGTTGGTAAACAAGCTGGATGTATAGAATGTTTATCAAGGTTTATTGTAGCAAAAACAATCATAAACAAGATTAATATCTTATAATAAGGATTTGGTTAAATAGATTATGGAGCATTCTGTGAAAGAATACTCTGAAGTCATAAGAATGATTATGTGGTTCCTTATTTATTGAAATGAAAAGATATACCTGATAATATTCTTTTAAGAAAAAGAGAAAAGCAAACATTTCAGACTAGGTTTATACCCGTGATCCAATTTATGTAAAATCATCCATATGTGTGTTTGGGTATAAAATTACAATATATTCAACGAAATGTTTAAAGTGCTTGTCCCTGGATGGTGTAATTTTTATTTTCTTTATATTTCCTGTTTTCTCTTAGGATACTTATTTACTTCTGTTAATGGGATGAATTAAGCTATTTTTATTAACAATATTTTTATAGCCATCAAAAATTTTATGTTTGACCTACCCTCAAGTTGCTGAGATTTTCCCTAGACATCTGTACCCTAACTGTACAGTGGAAAGAGCCTTGAACATCATATGTATGCTCTAGTCTTTACTATCAAATTGGCTTATTAAAGAAGTAGTCAGAAATTTGGCTATTATAAATATTATAAATTCAGTAAGATTAAAATATACTTATTGGAATGACAATTTACATAACACACACATACATACGTAAAGCCATCTTTTTTGAGTTTTTTGTCTGTTCTGTAAGTAAAAATGAACACTTTCTTCCCTTCATATCGAAGTATCTGGTTATTTCTGGAAATATGAATACTTTATTCTTTATTTATTGAGAGGCTTAGTCACACATCAATAGCAGTTCTTACTGGCCCATCCAAAATCTTTATATTTTAATTTCCATTTCACGTTTACATTGTCTATAATTAAGAATAAGAATAAGCCTAACATATATTTAGTAATCAAACTAACCTTTCAAATCTATCCAAGAGATTCTGGTATTTGTTGAAAGGAATAGGTAGCACTGGAAACAGTATAATTTAATTTAGGTGCTTTTTTAAATATAAATTTATTATTTTAATTGGAGGCTAATTAGTTTACAATATTGTATCAGTTTTGCCATACATTGACATGAATTCGCCATGGGTATACTCATGTTCCCCATCCTGAACCCCCCTCCCACCTCCCTCCAATTACTGTCCCTCTGGGTCATCTCAGTGCACCAGCCCTGAGCATCCTGTCTCATGCATTGAACCTGGACTGGTGATTCATTTCACATATGATAATATACATGTTTATTTGCCATTCTCCCAAATCATCCCACCCTCGCCCTCTCCCACAGAGTCCAAAAGACTGTTCTATACATCTGTGTCTGTTTTACTGTCTCACATACAGGGTTATCATTACCATCTTTCTAAATTCCATATATATATATATGCATTAGTATACTGTACTGGTGTTTTTCTTTCTGGCTTTCTTCACTCTGTATAATAGGCTCTAGTTTCATCCACCTCATTAGAACTGATTCAAATGTATTCTTTTTAATGGCCGAGTAATACTCCATTGTGTATATGTACCACAGCTTTCTTATCCATTCATCTGCTGATGGACATCTAGGTTGCTTCCATGTCCTGGCTATTGTTCACATTGGGGTGCACGTGTCTCTTTCAATTCTGGTTTCCTTGGTGTGTATGCCCAACAGTGGGATTGCTGGCTCGTATAGCAGTTCTATTTCCAGTTTTTTAAGGACTCTCCACACTGTTCTCCATAGTGGCTGTACTTGTTTGCATTCCCACCAACAGTGTGAGAAGGGTTCCCTTTTCTCCACACCCTCTCCAGCATTTATTGCTTGTAGACTTTTGGATCGCAGCCATTCTGACTGGAGTGAAATGGTACCTCATCGTGGTTTTGATTTGCATTTCTCTGATAATGAGTGATGTTGAGCATCTTTTCATGTGTTTGTTAGCCATCTGTATGTCTTCTTTGGAGAAATGTCTATTTAGTTCTTTGGCCCAGTTTTTGATTGGGTTAGTTATTTTTCTGGAATTGAGCTGCAGGAGCTGCTTGTATATTTTTGAGATTAGTTGTTTGTCAGTTGCTTCATTTGCTATTATTTTCTCCCATTCTGAAGGCTGTCTTTTCACCTTGCTTTTACTTTCCTTTGTTGTGCAAAAGCTTTTAAGTTTAATTAGGTCCCATTTGTTTATTTTTGCTTTTATTTCCAATATTCTGGGAGGTGGGTCATAGAGGATCCTGCTGTGATGTATGTCAGAGAGTGTTTTGCCTATGTTCTCCTCTAGGAGTTTTATAGTTTCTGGTCTTACGTTTAGATCTTTAATCCATTTTGAGTTTATTTTTGTGTATGGTGTTAGAGAGTGTTCTAGTTTCATTCTTTTACAAGTGGTTGACCAGTTTTCCCAGCACCACTTGTTAAAGAGATTGTCTTTAATCCATTGTATATTCTTGCCTCCTTTGTCAAAGATAAGGTGTCCATATGTGCGTGGATTTATCTCTGGGCTTTCTATTTTGTTCCATTGATCTATATTTCTGTCTTTGTGCCAGTACCATACTGTCTTGATTACTGTGGCTTTGTAGTAGAGCCTGAAGTCAAGCAGGTTGATTCCTCCACTTCCATTCTTCTTTCTCAAGATTGCTTTGGCTTTTAAAAAATAAAGTGAAGATACACTGATTTTCTTAAAAGCAATTTCATGCCATGCACATATGTTACAAGATTCTTATCTTAGGCTTCCATTAGACCACTGAGCTAATTACCTTGTCTCCAGGGAAACCAGAAGCAATATTACTTAGAGTCTAAAGACTCACAATTTTTTCCTAACCAGTCATTAGAACAGCAACAGTAGAACCTCTCTTATGTGGCCTGATAACTATCATGTGTAGCATTCTGGCAAATATGTCTATTTTCATTGAGTCTGATGAATTTTATCTGGAATTCCTCTAGATATTTAGAAAACTGTCTTAGTATTTGCTTCAATAGTTAAGAAGCTGAGATGGCTAAATAAGAAATCAACCTGAACCTGAGATTAATAAATTCTTGGAAGACTGACCTATGCAAACATTTGTGTGATTAATGTTAGAGAATGTTTTGCCTATGTTCTTTTCTAGGAGTTTTATTGTGTCATGTCTTATATTTCAGTCTTTAAGCCATTTTGAGTTTATTTTTTATTTTGTCCCATGAAAGGAGGCATTTAATCTTTTTTTTTCTTTTTTTTAAATTTTTTTAAATTAATTTTATTTTATTTTTAAACTTTACATAATTGTATTACTTTTGCCAAATATCAAAATGAATCCACCACAGGTATACATGTGTTCCCCATCCTGAACCCTCCTCCCTCCTCCCTCCCCATACCATCCCTCTGGGTCGTCCCAGTGCACCAGCCCCAAGCATCCAGTATCGTGCATTGAACCTGGACTGGCTGTGGGAGAGGGAGAGGGTGGGAAGATTTGGGAGAATGGCATTGAAACATGTAAAATATCATGTATGAAAATCTTTATTTTTTAACATGGACATTCTGTACTTCTGGTCAATGCACCTTTTTTTTTTTTTTTTCTTTAATGATTAAAGCAATGTGCGTTTGGCCACAAACAGGCTGTTTTAGTTAGCATAGAATTCAAGTTAAATCATGTACAGGCTAGAATCACTTCCCCGTGCCTCAATATGTAGAAGTTTCTTCTATTGATAAATCATAAACAATTTGAATTTCAATTTTTAAGTATGCAATAAAGCCTTAAAATAACATTAGGAATGCAAATGTCATTGTAGACCTCTTTCTTTTTTTATATAGAAATTTAGTTGATTTACAATATTACATTAGTGTCGTATGTATAGCATAGTGGTTCAATGTTTTTATAGATTATATTGAGTTTATTTTTGTACATGATATGAGTGTGTTCTGATTTTATTAATTTACACGTGGCTGTCCAACTTTCCCAGCACCACTTGTTGAAGAGATGGTCTTTGAAGAGACGGTCTTTTTCCCATTTTTATATTCTTGCCTCCTTTGTAGAAGATTAATTGACCATAGGTGTTTGGATTTATTTCTGGGCTCTCTTTTCAGTTCCATTGGTCCATATGCCTGTTTTTATACCAAAAGATACATATACTCTTATGTTCTAGCAGCACTATTCAGAATAGGCAAAACATGGGAACAACCTAAATATCCATCGACAGATGAATGGACAAAGATGTCATATACATATACAATGGAATACTACTCAAACATTAAGAAGAACAAATAATGCTCTTTGCAGCAACATGGATGCAGTTAGAGATTATTGAACTAGGTGAAGTAAGTCACACAGTGTGCCTGTGTCAGGTAAGTGTGATATCACTTATATGTTGAATCCAAAATATGACACAGATGAACCCATCTACAAAACAGAAACAGACTCACAGACATAGAAAACAAACTTGTGGTCGCCAAGGTGGAGGGAGGAGGGAGAGGGATGGACTGGGGTGGTAAATGCAAACAATTACAGTTTGCATCAGTCAGTCAGTCAGTTCAGTCGCTCAGTCTTGTCCGACTCTTTGCAACCTCATGAATCACAGCACGCCAGGCTCCCTGTCCATTACCATCTCCTGGAGTTCACTCAAACTCACGTCCACTGAGTCAGTGATGCCATCCAGCCATCTTATCCTCTGTCATCCCCTTTTCCTCCTGTCCCCAATCCCTCCCAGCATCAGAGTCTTTTCCAAGGAGTCAACTCTTCGCATGAGGTGGCCAAAGTACTGGAGTTTCAGCTTTAGCATCATTCCTTCCAAAGAAATCCCAGGGCTGATCTCCTTCAGAATGGACTGGTTGGATCTCCTTGCAGTCCAAGGGACTCTCAAGAGTCTTCTCCAACACCACAGTTCAAAAGCATCAATTCTTCAGCGCTCAGCCTTCTTCACAGTCCAACTCTCACATCCATACATGACCACAGGAAAAACCATAGCCTTGACTAGACAGACCTTTGTTGGCAAAGTAATGTCTCTGCTTTTGAACATGCTATCTAGGTTGGTCATAACTTTCCTTCCAAGGAGTAAGTGTCTTTTAATTACACGGCTGCAATCACCATCTACAGTGATTTTGGAGCCCCCCAAAATAAAACAGCCACTGTTTCCACTGTTTCCCCATCTATTTCCCATGAAATAATGGGACCAGATGCCATGATCTTCGTTTACTGAATGTTGAGCTTTAAGCCAACTTTTTCACTCTCCTCTTTCACTTTCATCAAGAGGCTTTTTAGTTCCTCTTCACTTTCTGCCATAAGGGTGGTGTCATCTGCATATCTGAGGTTATTGATATTTCTCCTGGCGATCTTGATTATAGCTTGTGCTTCTTCCAGTCCAGCGTTTCTCATGGTACACTCTGCATATAAGTTAAATAAGCAGGGTGACACTATACACCCTTGACATACTCCTTTTCCTATTTGGAACCAGTCTGTTGTTCCATGTCCAGTTCTAACTGTTGCCTCCTAACCTGCATATGGATTTCTCAAGAGGTAGGTCAGGTGGTCTGGTATTCCCATCTCTTTCAGAAGTTTCCACAGTTTATTGTGATCCACACAGTCAAAGGCTTTGGCATAGTCAATAAAGCAGAAATAGATGTTTTTTCTGGAACTCTCTTGCTTTTTCCATGATCCAGCAGATGTTGGCAATTTGATCTCTGGTTCCTCTGCCTTTTCTAAAACCAGCTTGAACATTTGGAAGTTCACAGTTCATGTATACTGAAGCCTGGCTTGGAGAATTTTGAGCATTTGTGCAGTAGTTTGAGCATTCTTTGGCATTGCCTTTCATTGGGATTGGAATGAAAACTGACCTTTTCCAGTCCCATGGCCACTGCTGAGTTTTCCGAATTTGCTGGCATATTGAGTGCAGCACTTTCACAGCATCATCAGGAATTCCATCACCTCCACTAGCTTTGTTCGTAGTGATGCTTTCTAAGGCCCACTTGACTTCACATTCCAGGATGTCTGGCTCTAGGTAGGTGATCATACCATCGTGATTATCTGTGTCATGAAACTATTTTTTGTACAATTCTTCTGTGTATTCTTGCCACCTCTTAATATCTTCTTGTTTTGTTAGGTCCATACCATTTCTGCCCTTTATCGAGCCCATCTTTGAATGAAATGTTCCCTTGTTATTTCTAATTTTGTTGAAGAGATCTCTAGTCTTTCCCATTCTGTTGTTTTCCTCTCTTTCTTTGCATTGATCACTGAGGAATGCTTTCTTATCTCTTCTTGCTATTCTTTGGAAATCTGCATTCAGATGCTTATATATTTCCTTTTCTCCTTTGCTTTTTGCTTCTCTTCTCTTCACAGCTATTTGTAAGGCCTCCCCAGACAGCCATTTTGCTTTTGCATTTCTTTTCCATGGGGATGGTCTTGATCCCTATCTCCTGTACAATGTCACGAACCTCAGTCCATAGTTCATCAGGCACTCTATCTATCAGATCTAGTCCCTTAAATCTGTAAAAGTTAGATAGTGACTATTTTAGGCTTTGATACTGTATGATCTCTGTTTCAAGTTATTAAATAACAGCCTTATTTGTGAAAATGGGCAGTGGCTGGATTTTTGCTGAAGTTTACTGACCACTGGACTATGGAATAAAAAAAATTAGAACCCTACTACTGATAGTGAAATCGATATCAATATGGATCTACTTGGAAATATTTTCAGGTGATAAAATGTTTTATCCTGTGAAGAAAAGTAAGAACTTATTAAAAGAAGGCAAAAAATGTATGCTCTATAGGTAACAAGTCTCTGAAGTGCCAGTTTCTAAACTTTCAAACTCAAAGCACAATTTCACAGAAATAATTTTAGGTGTTCAACTTAAACACATTTCTCAGCAATTGAAACCACATTACAGCTGGTATAAAACCACTCTGGACTTTTAGAAGCTAAATTCTAAATGATATGTGTACCCTCTGTGGTATGTGAGATGGGTACTTCTTCCAAGTGTTAGTGAGCAACTATTTGGTGCAAAACTATTAATTCTATCGAAGTTAAGGCCCAACTCAAATGCTTTTTCCTTCCTAAAGGTTTAGTCAGTCCTCCCCTGCCAGAAGTATTTCTCTTAATATTCAGATAACTTATTTTTTTACATCTGTGAATCTCTCCCTTTTATTATGATTATATACATGTATGTGTGTGTGTGTGTGTGTGTGTGTGTGTGTGTGTATATATATATATAGTAGGTCAGTTGCTCAGTCGTGTCTGAGTCTTTGCGACCCCATGGACTGCAGCATGCCAGGCTTTCCTATCCTTCCCTATCTCCTGGAGTTTGCTCAAACTCATGTCCATCGAGGTGGTGATGCCATCCAACCATCTCATCCTCTTTCACCCTCTTCTCCTCTTGTTCTCAATCTTTCCCAGCATCAAGGTCCTTTCCAGTTAATCAGCTCTTCTCATCGGGTGGCCGAAGTACTGGAGCTTCAGCTTTGGCATTAGTCCTTCTAATGAATATTCAGAGTTTATTCCCAATATCTATTGTTTTAGGTTGTTAGCTGCCTGAGGGCAGTGTCTGTGTATAACAAATGTTTATGCTTCAGCACACTCTGGTTTTGCCTTGCATACGGTAGGCACTCAGGCTATGCTAATTAAATTCTGAATTTTTCTTGGTATCTTCCTTATAGGGAGATAAGCTAGAGTGGTATAAAAAGCATTCATTTTGGTAATTTGAATTCTTATTCTCTTTTGATAACTTGCTAAAAATATATTCAACCTCTCTGAATCAACCTCGGTTTCCACATTTGTAAAATGAGGATGATTCTATACATTGTTTTGTGAGAATTAAATGAGTTGACCAGTGTCAAGTGCCTACAGAAAACCTAACACATAAAACATTAGCCTTTATTTTGTCTAATGGATGTATGCAGTTTTTGTTTTATACACTATTCGATGAATCAAATATTTTAAAAAGGATGAATTAATAACCAATTAATAAGTAAATGGGAACAATGCAGAAAAAGGCAAATGATATCTCCATTGAGTGTTCATTAGTAAAATGTTACATTGTTTTCTGTATCTGTCAACAAATATTTTATCCACTGTACTTCTTACAGTTACCTTACTAGTAAAAATAAAGCTCTATTTAATTTGAATGAACTCCTAGAAGGACTTTTATTACTTACTTTAATTCCTGGTGCAACTGAGATTTGGTCCTACTTATTAGGCTTCTACATTCTGAAAACAGACAAAATTAATAGGAATTATAAGGGAACTTGTTAAAAGAAAAATGGCGTCCACTATCTTTTTATATCCTATGGATGAGCCGTATATTTTATACTGGAAGGGAGAAACAACCATAAACAAAAAAATGAAGGTTATCCCCAGCCTTGCTCTTTTTTGTGTTTTTGGCATGTTTTTGCCTAGGTGTGATAATGCACCACAGCTCTTCAGTGAGACTCTGCAATCCAGCTCTGCTCAGGCTGGGCCATGATATTCCCTTTTCCATGTGCCTCTTCCCCCTGTTATCCTGCTCCTTACCAAACCCAGTTTTCCAAGATGGTTTTGCACTCTACCTAATTTGTGTTAGTCAGCCCCTGCAGCCTCTTGCTACAGTAGCTTAATGTACTGGAAAAGTGAGTAAAAAATTACTTCTTCTTGGGTACAAGGGTAAGGGGCTGGGATTGGTATGTATCAGGAAGGGGATACATACAACTCTATGAAGAGAACAAGTGAAAAGGGAAAGGAAATAATAGGTGGGTGATGATGAAAGGAAAATGGTAAGATAGATGGAGAAGAAAAAAAGAGCTGTAGGTTCTATTTGTAATCTACAAATGTAGAATGTAGGTTGTATTTGTAATCTTTGACCGCAAGTGGTATATTGATTTTTCAAACATATAGTGGTGATAGGAATACAAGGTGGAAGCTTGAGCAATTTGTCTCTGTCACCTGAATGTGGAGAGGAAATTATAGAATGTTATATACCTTTGATGAGTCATTTTTCATTGCAACAAGTGGACAGCTGGCTACCTAAAATACATTAAAAATATATTATTTCAGGGCTTATCATTTTATGATAATTAAGTTTGTAATTTACTCTTAAATTGTTTTGTGTATAGCAGCATATGTTGTGTTGCAACATAAAAATATTTAGAAACCAATATATATTAATATATTTCAGTTCTTTATGTAATCTTTAAATTTCCTTAGGTCAAGACATTTCAAAGACAACTATTTTTACATAACTTCTCAGATACAGTTAATAAAGCTGATTCATTTTAATGCCTTGATTTCTTCAACTGTATATAATGGGATTATACATACTCAGATGGTTCTTATATGGTTAAACTAGTCTCAAAAACAACTTGGCATATCAGAAGTGCTTCTTTTGGAGATCATTTTGTTTTGTGCCTCAAAAATTAGAAAAGAAAAAATCAGAAAAGATAATACAAATGGCTTGCCAATTCTGTCTTTCTTTTGGTTTCAGAATTTTAGTTCATAGTAATGTTTTAACATGCATGTTACAGTTTCTTAATTCTAACTTGTTTTCATAGTTCTTTTTCCATTTATGTAGTCACTTTAAAATATATTCTTATGTATTTCATCTTTCCTGCTGCTGCTCAGTCGCTAAGTTATGTCCAACTCTTTGCTACCCCATGGACTGTAGCCATCCAGGCTCCTCTGTCCATGGGGTTTAGAATACTGGAGTGGATTGCCATTGCTACCTCTAGGAGATTTTCCCAACCCAGGGACTGAACTCCCATCTCCTGCATCTCCTGCATTGGTAGGCATATTCTTTACCACTGAGCCACTGGATTTTTAAAAATGATTTTGTTTTTCCTAGTTTTAAATATTTCTATGATACCTTGATACTGGAGCTCCTGACAATATACATTCTGGGGACATTGGTCATCGTCCAGCATTTGGATGAACCTGAATCTTTTAGACAGTAAGAAATAATGTACATCATTCTAAATAGTTCCTTTTTCATGTTTGTATCATAATGCAGTCAATAAAACAGTTTAATAGACTTACAAAAAGAATCCTTTAATTGAGGAATATAAATGCTTTTACTTGCAGCCATTCCTTTGAGGGTTATCTGGGTAAGAAGCTGCCTGGCATATTATACACTAGAGCACAGAACCCAGTATTCACCCTCTGCAAGGAGACTTTCTGGGTTAATATCATCATGCCTCAGCCACCACTTAGGTCACCTATCATCACTCAAACTCTCATCTTTTTATTGCTCTCATTGAACTCAAATTCCCTTCTCTTCTCTCATTCCCTACTGTCTGTAAATCAACAAGACTCCTATAGTCTTATCCTCTCCTGTGAATGTTTCTTCATGTCTTGGCCTTATTCAGAAGTATTTTTATTTGCATATGTATTAATATTAATTTATATCAGCTACATTGTTGCCATGAAATTGGTAAGACGGTAAACCATCTGTATATATTTGTAGAGTCCTAAGCCAAAATTGGTACCATGGACAGCTACTATTCTTATCACTCCTTTCTTAGGTAATTATCCCTTTAACATATTAACTGTTTTCTTCCTATAAATTGAATAGTATTTTAAGTGATGAGGATACAGTGGTAAAAAGTTTGCATTCTAGTAAGGAAAACAATAGCAAGTAAATAAATAGATAAGTTTTGATAGTAGAAAATTAAATTTCATAATCGAGGAAGGCCTCCTTGGAAAGGTGCCATTTGAGTTGAGACCTAAGGACAGGAAGAGGCTAGCCATGTGAAGATCTCTGTGTCAGGCAAAATGAAGTGTCAGTTCAGTTTCAGTCTCAGGGCAGAGGGCTGCCCTAGAGTGAGTTAGGGCAAGAGTTGGAGGTTGAGGTCAAAGAGCTAGTTAGGGGCCAAATTTTATTGAGCTTGGTAAATCTGGGTAAAGAGTTTTGACTTTTTTGACTTTATTCTAATTCAAATGAGAAACCATCATAGGATTTTAAGCAAGAATTTACTTGATTTAATTTACATTAAAAATCTTCTGTGTACTCCTACCTAATTATATTAAGCATACATCTGTGTTCATATGTATTAATAAAGACAAACTACCCAAGCAGAACACCAAAATGTCAAGAAGGTTTGATTGCCTATAGGGGTAGATTTAGGCTTCCCAGGTGGCACTAGTGGTACAGAACCCACCTGCCGATGCAGGAGACAAAAGAGATGTGGGTTCCATCCCTGGGTTGGGAGGATCCCCTGCAGGAGGGCATGGCAACCCGCAACAGTATTCTTGCCTACAGAATTCCCAGGGATAGAGGAGCCTGGTGAAATACAGTTCATATGATTGCAAAAAGCTGGACACAACTGAAGCGATAAGCATGCACACATACATGGGGCTAGATCAGAGAAATCTCAGTACTATGAAAGGAAGTTAAATTTTGTTCCTGGACTTGTAAGTTAGTATTCTATAACATGTATGTTCAGCTTTTGATTATTGAAAGTATTATATGCTATTTCAGAATAGCAGAAAAATAAAGAAAAAATTATTGACATATTCAAAACAGAACCATTTTGATGAATTTTTGCATTTTTTGCTGTGCAAGGTTTATGAATATATATATATACACATATATCTATACATATACACATGCATATATCAGTTCAGTTCAGTCACTCAGTTGTGTCCAACTCAGCAACCTCATGGACTGCAGCATGCAGCATGCCAGGCTTCCCTGTCCATCACCAACTTCTGGAGCTTACTCAAACTCATGTCCATCAAGTCAGTGATGCCATCCAACCATCCCATCCTCTGTTGTCCCCTTTTCTTCCCGCCTTCAATCTTTCCCAGCATCAGAGTCTTTTCAAATGAGTCAGTTCTTCACGTCAGGTGGCCAAAGTATTGGGGTTTCAGCTTCAGCATGAGTCCTTCCAATGAATATTCAGGACTGATTTCTTTTAAGATTGACTGCTTGGATCTCCGTGCAGTCCAAGAGACTCTCAAGAGTCTTCTCCAGCACCACAGTTCAAAAGCATCAATTCTTTGGTGCTCAGCTTTCTTTATAGTCCAACACTCACATCCGTATATGAGTACTGGAAAAACCATAGCTTTGACTAGACAGACCTTTGTTGATAAAGTAATGTCTCTATTTTTTAATATGCTGTCTAGGTTGGTCATAGCTTTTATTCCAAGGAGGAAGCATCTTTTAATTTCATGGCTGCAGTCACCATCTGCAGTGATTTTGGAGCCCCCCCCCCCAAATAAAGTTTCTCTCTATTTCCATTGTTTCCCCATCTAATTACCATGAAGTGATGGGACCAGATGCCATGATCTTAGTGTTCTGAATGTTGTTTTAAGCCAACTTATTCACTCTCCTCTTTCACTTTCCTCAAGAGCCTCTTTAGTTCTTCTTCCCTTTCTGCCGTAAGTGTGGTGTCATCTGCATATCTGAGATTATTGATATTTCTCCCAGCAATCTTGATTCTAGCTTGTGCTTCATCCAGCCTGGAATTTCATGTGATGTACTCTGCATATAAGCTAAATAAGCAGGGTGACAATATACAGCCTTGATGTACTCCTTTCTTGATTTGGAACCAGTCTGTTGTGCCATGTCCAGTTTAAACTGTTGCTTCTTGACCTTGACCTGAATACAGATTTTTTAGGAGGCAGGTAAGGTAGTCTGGTATTCCCATCTCTGTAAGAATTTTCCACAGTTTATTGTTATCCACACAGTCAAAGGCTCTAGTGTAGTCAATAAAGCAGAAGTAGATGCTTTCCTGGAACTTTCTTGCCTTTTCAATGATCCAAAGGATGTTGGCAATTTGATCTCTGGTTCCTCTGCCTTTTCTAAATACGGTTTGAACTTCTGGAAGTTCACGGTTCATGTACTGTTGAAACCTGGCTTGAAGAATTTTGAGCATTACTTTACTAGCGTGTGAGATGAGTGCAATTGTGTGGTAGTTTGAGCATTCTTTGGTACTGCCTTTCTTTGGGATTGGAATGAAAAGTGACCTTTTCCAGTCCTGTGGCCGCTGCTGAGTTTTCCAGATTTGCTGGCATATTGAGTGTAGCACTTTTACAGCATCATCTTTTAGGATTTGAAATAGCTCAACTGGAATTCCATCACCTCCACTAGCTTTGTTCGTCGTGATGCTTTCTAAGGCCCACTTGACTTCACATTCCAGGATGTCTGGCTCTAGGTGAGTGATCACACTATCATGATTATCTGGGTCATGAAGATCTTTTTTGTATAGTTCTGTGTATTCTTGCCACCTCTTTATATTTTCTGCTTCTGTTAGGTCCATTCCATTTCTGTTCTTCACTGTGCCCATCTTTGCATGAAATGTTCCCTTGTCTCTAGAGATCTCTAGTCTTTCCCATTCTATTGTTTTCCTATGCATTTGAATGGGAATATCTTTCCTTTTCTACATATATATGGTTGTCATGTTTCATATATACTTTGGGGTTCTGTTTTCTTATTAAAGATATTCTATAGTTTTTAGAAACATTTTTAATAAGACGGTGTATCACTAAGACATGGAAACATTACTAAGTAATTTTCAGGATGGAGCACAAGCATAGATAAGAATTTTCCCCATTCCCTGAAGATCCTTTAGATAGATTCTTTGAGATTTATTTCATAGTAGACTGGGAAAGAAGCTTTAAACTAAAGCAACATTGTTTCCTAAGGAACAGTTAATCTAGAGAATCAAAAGAGTGTTTTTGTTTTCTGAATTAATGAAAGATATCACTATTGATTTGAGATGAGAAGATAGACATGCAAAATGTGATTGAAAGTCATAAACACAATTATTGTAGGTACATGTTATGTTTCTGTGTGAACATATTCAATAGAGGAATACAATATGAGAAATCCCACAAATATGATACATGTATAAGAAAATTCAGTTTTCAAAAAAATTGTTGGGGCACCTGTGTTTCTTGTGAATATAAAGAATATGGAAATCCTCTACTGAGAATGTCTTCCTTACTCAGAAATAGAAAATTAATTTTAGATTAGCCTCACTGATTAGGAAGTGACTAATTCTACAGAGGATGAGATTGTTGACTGGCATCACTGATACAACGGACATAAGTTTGAGCACACTCCAGGAGCTTGTGAAGGAAAGGCAAGCCTGGCATGCTGCATTCCATGGGTTACAAAGATCTGGACACAACTTAGTGACTAAACAACTCTACTTAGGAAAGGCAAGTGATATTGATAATGTTACATAGAGGTTTCTCAGTTTAAGGATGCCATACTCTGTCACAGACACTGAGTTAAGCAGAGGACATATCCTTAGTGCATTGCCATAGGGCTCCAGGTTATCACCAGATAGAGAGTGTTAACCCATTCCTCGAAAGGCCTCTCTGTGTTCCCTTCCTTTAAAGCCTCCCTCATTGGGTGAGCTGATCCTAAGGTATCTCTTTTTCTTTTATGCTCCACTTCCCACAGCTCTCTAATCAAGACAGACCAGAGAAGTAGAAAGTAGACAGCTTTTTCATGCTTAAATACTTATGCAATACAAGGAATAATACCTTGACTTTTCAGATGGGACAGAGTATATTTTAAATTTATTTGGAAATTAAATTCATGGGGTGTATCCACATTCTATAATGGTTTGAAACAAATGAAAGAAAAAGAAATTTACTGTTGATTTTATCCTAAAAGTAAAGTTTTATCAGCACAATGAAATGAAGTAATGTAAGCAAAGAATGGTGGCTCAGATGGTTAAGAATCTGAGCAGGAAACCTGGGTTTGAATCCTGGGTTGGGAAGATCCCCTGGAGAAGGGAATGGTTACCCACTCCAGTATTTTGCCTGGAAATCTCATGGACCGAGGAGCCTGGTGGCCTACAGTTCATGGGCTCACAAAGAGTAGGCCACAGCTGGGAGATTAACACACTTTCACTTTCACTAAGCAAAAAACTTAATATAGTGCTTGACATAGAGTAAGTGCTCAAACAATATAGATGCTGAAGCTGGACTTACAGGATTCAGATCCCATCTATGTTCACTTCTTACTGGCTGTGTGACCTTGGGGAAGTTATTGAAACTCTCTGTGCCTCAGTTTCAATAATTAAAAAATGATAATAGTACTACTCACCGGGTTGTTCTGACAATTAAATGAATGACTATGTAGAAAGTATACGTAACTGTATGTGGCACACATGAGTTTTAGATGTGTGCTCTTATTTTGTGGTGGTGGTGGTTTAAGAAATCATATATCACTTTTTGTGTCACAAAGCAAAATAAAATGAAAATAATGTTAAATGAAAAAATATATCAGAAATCTTTTACCTTCGGTAAGATAGTGGTTATTCTTATATGGAATAAAAATTTTTTCTATCAGTTCTGTAACTTCTGATTTTTTGAACCCATACATTTTATGACTTTATATTATTTTATGTTTAAGAAAAGAAATTGTTGGATTTCAGATCATATCCCCTCAAATCCAGCTAAATTCCACTGACATTTTTTTCAAACTGACAAATTTGTTATTATCATCTTATTTAAATGAATATATGAAACTAAATAAATAGTATATTCTTCATGCTACTGAAATACAATTGGTTTAGATATTTAGAACCTTTAAATGAGAATGCATGTGTGAAAAATTAAATTATGATAGGAATAACAGTTAAGCTATGAATTTCTTATACAAATGAATTTCTTGTAGAATTTCACAGATTGAAACTTTAATACCAGGGACATATATTAAGTGTGATGAGTGATTTCTCAAATCATAGAAACCTTGCTTCTGAATTCATTTTCTCATGTATTACCTCATTAAGGATTCTGCCTCTAATGCCTCCATTATAACTCCATCATTGTTGTTTAAAATCTCAAACTGGAAATTAAAAACAATTTTATAGGAGATTTTTGGGAACGTAATCTATCTAAGATTTTATCTGAGCTGGATATGTGTCAAACTAGCCTCAGGGACTGCTGGCCCTATCTCACCTATCCCAGAGGTCTGAGGTTATTTGCTTTCAGTTTCAACCATTTCTTTAAGTCTAAATTTTATTTTGTATTGAAGTGTAGTTGATTTACAATACCATGTTAATTTTAGGTGTACAGCAAAGTGATTCAGTTATACAAATACACATACCTATTCTTTTTGGATTCTTTTCTGATTAAAATTTTTAATTGAAATATAATTGACTTTACAACACTATGTTAGTTCCAACTGTACAATATAATGATTTGATATTTCTATATATTACAAAATGGTCATCACGGTTAGTCTAGTTACCATCTGTCACCATATAAAGTTATCAAAGTATTATTGACTAATTCCCCATGCTGCACATTTAAAATTTTTTTTAATTAATTAATTTTTTTAATTGAAGGATAATTGCTTTGCAGAATTGTGTTGGTTTCTGCCAAACATCAACATGAGTCAGCCATAGGTATATGTGTCCCCTCCCTCTTGAACCTCATGACTCATTTATTTTGTGACCAAAAGTTTTACCAAAACTTTTGTGACCAAAAGTTTAATTTCCTTCACCTATCTCACTCATCCTTCCACCCCTACCCCACCTCTTTGGAAGTCACCTGTTTTCTTCTCTGTGTCTATGAATATACAGCATTTAAAATTTTATATACAAGAAGACATAGAAATTTATGTGGGGTGATAGATAAGCTCTGGGTATGCTCAAAGAATGTGTTAGTGTGCACTTTTAAATATTTTAGCTTTGATGGGGCAACTCTGAATTGTAAAGTGACAGTTATGTTAAATATGTTATGTATAATGCACAGAGAAAATGTATAATTTGGAGACTTGTGTTTGGGTCAGCTCTATAGCTGTCTAGAGTGTCTCACCTGGATAGCTGTTTAACTGCTATGACTTAAAAAAAAAAAAGTCTATAAAATAAAGGTATTATACTAGATCAGCATTTCCTAAATGGTGTTGTGATTACTAGCTCTGATTTCTAGTCTGTTATTAGACATTACTGACATAAAGATTCCGTGGTCAAATATATTTATGAAATTGAAGAGGTTTCTTTGAGTTGACGTATATGATAAGCTTTTCCCAAAGGGAGAAGACAGCAAGCAGACTTTCTTAACTTATGTGACTACAGAACACTTTTTGGTAGTGATATTCTTTTTGGAATACCCTTAAGAATCCCATGGACAGAGGAGCCTGGCTCGCTACAGTCCATGGGGTCCAAAGAGTCAGACATGACTGAGCAACTAACACTTTCACTTTCACTTTGGGAACTCCTGAGTTAGATTATCTTATAGATATCTTCTAATTTTGTTTCTGTTTCATTTGCTAATATGCTTTTTGTTAAGTGTGGAATATAAGGCATAATTATTAATATTCTTGAATTCCTTGAAAAAAATTCTATAATCAAAATTTCTGTTTTCTGTTTTCATTCATTGTCACCAGTCTCCAGCCAGCTGGCATCTCTAATATAAAAAGTTGGATATTACTAATTAACTTTTCAAATTAGGATTGTATTATTTTTGGTGTAAGGTAAATTATATTTATAAAATACCACAAAAGGCAATTTCTTAACTTTTCATGCTTTTACTAAATGCAGTAATATAATGAGATACTGTAAAAATTAAGCTAAAGATATAGTGTTACTGTGGAAAATAAATTTTTTCTCAGGCAGTGTTAAAATCTGAGAGATGGGGTACAGTTATTAAAGGAAATATAGTAAGGGAATCTCATTTGGGAAAATAAAACTATTGATAAGAAAGAGGTAGAAATTTGAATTGGAAAAATTTACACAGAATTAAAAATTTGGTAAAAAATTAAAAATCATCTTCACAGGCTAAAATAAAAGACTGAAATACATTCTAGAATCTGCTTTTAGATGATTCTTTATCATCCTCATCTATTGAGTCCTACTGGTCACTGGTATCACAATAAGATATTTTTGCTGACTCCATCCAAAGGGGCTTTTAAACTGGTTACGGGCATTGAACAGATACACAAAAGAAATGCAGGACAGCATTTGTTGAGTTCCAAAATTTACAATTATGACAGTAATACTGAAAAGGCATTATGACTGATAGTTGGTATGTGAAAGTTCCTCAGTCCTGTCCGACTCTTTGTGACACCATGGACTGTATAGTCCGTGGAATTCTCCAGGCCAGAATACCAGAGTGGGCAGCTGTTCCCTTCTCCAGGGGATCTTCCCAATCCAGGGATCTTCCCAACCCAGGGGTCGAACCCAGGTCTCCCGCACTGCAGGCAGATTCTTTACCATCTGAGCCACAGGGAAGCCCATATAAATTAAGGAGAATTCAAGTTGAAGACTGACATTTGAAAGTGAAATCATTAGGTGTGGTTCTGGGGCAGCTCCAAAGAGCTCCAGCACCACAGTCCTTTATGTCTCAATGCAGAAAGGAATTCAGTGAGAGGCAAAGTGATAGATAAAGAAGTGATTTATTAGAATAGCATGCTCGTAAGGTTCATAAACTGGAGAAGGCAATGGCACCCCACTCCAGTACTCTTGTCTGGAAAATCCCATGGACGGAGGAGCCTGGTAGGCTGCAGTCTATGGGGTCGCTAAGAGTCGGACATGACTAAGTGACTTCACTTTCACTTTCATGCATTGGAGAAGGAAATGGCAACCCGCTCCAGTGTTCTTGCCTAGAGAATCCCAGGGATGGGGGAGCCTGGTGGGCTGCCGTCTATGGGGTCACACAGAGTCAGGCACGACTGAAGCGACTTAGCAGCAGAAGCAAGGTTCATAAACAGGCTGGCTAGGGTTGCCCTGCCCCGAGCACTCAGTGAGTTACATTTTTATTATAATCAAAAGAAGACAGAGGAGGGGGTGAAGATCTCTTTCTTGAGTAGATGTCACCTTTCGAAACACCATCAGTTCCTCCCCAGGTAGGGCAGGGAAGTTTTCTTGTCCCTATAAGATCAGGCAAGTACTGTCATAGCACTTTGGAAAAATATTTTCAGGTCCAATACAATCAGGGTCTTTCATTTTGAAAAGTCACCTTTCCATAAATGACTGTTTTTTTGTATGTACAGAGCATGTCTTGGATGCCATTAACTTGATGACATCACTGGGCAGATTGTAGGCCTTATTCTCTACGGTTGTTTTATTTTCTGGCAGCCTTGTGCAAAGAATATATCTTTAGAGCCGAATTTTGGGGGTCATTAATTCACTGAGCTTACTGGGCAGGATTAGGTCTCATGCCACCATTGTTTTATTGTTTTGGGTCATGTCTCATGCTTCTGTTGCATGGTTTTGTTGCTAAGCAAGTTAGCTAGATTTTATTGTTAAGCAAGCTAATTTTCCTTTGATGCTAAGTGTCTCGTTTTGCTTAATGAGTCAAGCAAGCCAACATTGTTTTAGAATTTTCCCATTACTTTCTTGAGTGATTATTAGTCTTTTTGTGGTCTCCCAAAGCCCCCTAAAGTTCCCTCTCTATCTACAATTCCTTAATCGGGTTTCTAAGCTAATTATTTGACTATCTCACTTTATCCCTATCAAAAGCAGAGAGAAGGGAAGGCATTGCAGGGTAAAAGGAGTGATGTGAGGAAGTAGACGGGAATTCTTGTGTCTTATAGGAAGCAATTCACAAATCATTTATGTTGAGACAAAAGACTTTGTACTTGAAAAATAGAAGTGATATAAAGGGTTGGAAATGTAGGTAGGGAATTTGGTGGGCCTTAGAATTCCTTCTACTTTCTCAAGCTTTAGTTTAGATTAAATTAAAGAAACCTGCTTAGAAGCAATTTTTGACCCAGTTAAGTTTTGAAATCCCTCCTGAGCTAA
The DNA here is from genome assembly GCF_003369695.1 of Bos indicus x Bos taurus. Taxonomy (NCBI): domain Eukaryota; kingdom Metazoa; phylum Chordata; class Mammalia; order Artiodactyla; family Bovidae; genus Bos; species Bos indicus x Bos taurus. The sequence goes on from NC_040080.1 coordinate 56,523,719, forward strand.
TTGTGTATTGTACCATGAGTGATTGATGTCTCCTGAGGCTAATGGCTGAGACATTGTTTCTCAGAGCAGGAATCTCTGACCCAGAACAACACATCTGTGAATAGTGATTTGACCACCACAGAAGACCCTGTTTGTTAAATCCTCAGGATCCACAGTCTTCCTGTGGCTTTTTTGTTTTCAATCTCTGCCTAATGTTCCCTTTTCAACAACATTTATTGAGTGCACCCTGTGCTCTCATAAAGATGATAATGTCTTTCTTCCTTTCCCAGCTGCATGAAACACTAAAGTTATATGATTTGGTTTTGTAGGAGAAATGATGTAGGGCCTGGGCAGTCATGGAATGGAAAAGTTTTAAGGACCACTGGGCTAGGGTAAGTTTTCATCATCAGTTCTCTAGAGGATTCATACAAGTAATAGTTTTTTCTTTCCAAAGCCTTTTAAGATTTGGCTGGTCTATTCAGCACAGAGTTTCTTAGCACTGAGACCCTGATTACTTATGACCAGATGTAAATAGAAAAGTAAACGGTCTGTTTTCTCTGAAGTAGAGTTTAATAAGACAATTTTCCAAAATGATGCAGGCAGTGTCTCAACAAAGCTAGCTAATTAGATACAATCTAGGTGGCTAAAACTCAACATTGACCAAGTTGAAGCATTCATGATAGCATAAAAATTATGGAGAAATTGCCTTGAAACACATTGGTACCAGCAAAAAAGTAGTTTCTACTAACATCAATTTGTTGACCATTTGGTAGTTTCAACCATAATAATGGCCAATGGTTCCTAAATCTAAATTTCCAAATTTAGATGTGCACATCTAAATGTCTAAATCTTTCCTTTGCTCTCTTTCTCCAGACTTACATATCCAGTTATCTACCAGCATCTTACTTTGGATGTCACACATGCACTTCTAAATCATCAGGTCTAAAGTCAAGCTCATCCTGCCTATCTGTATCACTCTGAGTGTTCCATATCCTCACTTGCCCCCACTATCTACCCACTTGCTCAAACTGGAAATTTATGATTTATCCTAAATTCCCTCCTATCTCTTTCTCTACATCCAGTCGACAATAACCATATTCATATCTTATCCATCCCTCCCTTTTCTCCCTAAATAATTAAGAGTCTTAAAATCTCCTGCCTTATACTAACTTCTTTTCAAAATATTAACCGTGAAAAGATCTTTCTGTAACATGCAAATATCACAGTGTCATGCTGCAAATCAGAACACTTCAAATGTATCCATCACTTATAAGATAAACTTCCCTGTAGCCAATTCAATCATTATCTTCTAGTACCTGCTCACCTGCCTAGGCTTTTCTATTTTCTGCAGTGTTACCTCTCCCCCCACACCCTGCTAGCCTCCCATACCTCCTCCACTTCCACCAGCCAGGTGATTCTAAGTTTTGGTAGGCTGAAAAATGACCCTCAAAAACATCAGGTCCAATTCTTCCAACTTGTAAATGTTACCTTATTTGGTAAAAGGGGTCTTTGGAGATATAATTAAATTAAGAATCTTAAGATAGGAAGGTTATCCTGAATTAACAGAATGGACTCTAAGGGCAGTATACTCTGTAAGAGAGAGACAGAGAGAGATTTTATAGACACAGGGAAATTGCAAGATACTGATCTTGAAAAACATAGTGATATGACCATAAGCCAAGGAATGTTGGCAATGATCAGAAGCTGGAAGAGGAAAGGGACACATTTACCCCAGAGCATGGCCCTGTGCACACCTTAATTTTTGCCCAGTGATAGGAATTTCAGATTTCTGGGCATCCAAAACTTTAAGAGAATATATTTCTATTCCTGAAGCCATGAAGTGTGTGGTAGCTTGTTACAATAGCCATAGGAAACAATGCAACTGTTACTGAGTCCAGCCTTCTACTGCTTGAGGCCGGACTGGCCAGTCAATCCAGAGATGAGTTGTTGGGGCAAGGAATAGCAACTTTACTTGGAAAGCCTGTAGACCGAGAAGATGGTGGACTAATGTCCCAAACAATCATTATACCTGAGTAGAGTTCAGGCTTCCTTTATGCTAAAAGGGGAGAAGGTATGGCTAGTTGTTGCAGACTTTTTGGTGCTAGGATTCTCTGCAGCTGTCTGTCTAGGTCTGGTCACAATGTTCCTATAAAACTCCAACAAGACAAATGTGATTCTCTGCTTTGCAACATTTTCTCTCTAAATGAATGAAAAAGTGTTATACCTTTAAAGGTCAGAGCCTTGAGAATGGGTTCTATATATTTCAGGCTCTAGACAGCATTCTTTTACAAAACCAGCATGACTAAGCACAGGCAACAGAACACAAGGGTTAGAGCTAAAGGAGCAGATCTAATGTGGGTTCAGGTTTGTTCTTCCCTGTTATACAGCTTCTATTCCTGTTATTTCATGAATGTTTACTGCTCCAATATGTTATTTACTGTCAACCTGGGATGCCTCTTCTTTGTCTCTTTGTCTGAAAATTTCCTATTTATTTTTAGAGCTTAGTCGGTGAAGGCTTTTTCAACTCTCTCTGGAAAGTCAGTACTCTTTCCCACTGTGCCTACTGTTTGTTTTGTTCTTGCTTTTTAATATTCCTACATTTATTATGGCAATACAAGACCTAGTATAGCTACCTCAGTGGTTAGGGATACAGGCCACTTGATTCAGTTAGAGATGGTTTGAATAACTTTGTGCAAGTTACAACTCTAAGCTTGTTTCCATATCTGTGTGTGTGTGTGTGTGTGCTCAATTGCTCAGTTGTGTCTGACTCTGCGACCCCATGGACTGTAGCCCTCCAGGCTTCTCTGTCCTTGGAATTTTTCAGGCAAGAATTCTGCACTGGGTTTCCATTTCATACTCCAGGGAATCTTCCTGACACAGGGATTGAATTCACGTTTCTTGCATCTTCTGCATTGGCAGGTGGATATTTTACCACTGCCCCACTAGTGGGAATAATAATGGTACTAACCTTGTAGGTTTATTATGAGGATTGAATGAGATAATCCTATGTAAATATGGTATCTGTCAAATGTTATGGCCCAAAAATGTTAGCTCCAACTAGAGAACTGTATTTTGTTTTCATAACTGTCTCTTAATGGAGTATAAACCCTTTGAAGGGAGGGAAAGTTATTTTTATTCCAAGTGCCTGGCTAAAAATTTAATTAATACTTAATGGGTAAATAAATAAAATGTGTCTTTTACCAAAGGTCTTGCTATTAAATCATTATTCTCCTACCTGGAACTCTCAAAATGCCTAATCTGGTTTTCCTTAATTCTCCAAAAATGTGCCATTATAATTTTATATATAGAATTTCACAGCCTATTCACTCTCATCTCTATAATGGAGTTCTTATGGATTCAAGACTCACATGGTAATTCCCTACCTCTTGGTAGGGCCTTTAAGAATATTTTCCAACTTTGTACATAATTTCAGAAATTCACATTTCCTTGCCTCTATTTCACTTTATACTGAGTTCAGAGGTAGGTCATCTGAGAAACTTAAAAGAAAAAGTAATTTAATGTTTAGTTAAAGAAAACTTATTCATGTGTGCAGCTCATTTGTATGGCTTTGCAGTCATAGAAGACAAGAAGTATAGAATTGTTCAGTTTTATTTAACAGAAGCATTCAGGATTGCTGATTGCTAGAGATTCTATCATCTGCCTCGGTCTCCATTTTATAGGACAAATTTGACATTTTTAAAAGTCTATCAAAAATGATTGGTTTCACTCATCAGAAAAATCTATTATTGTCAAAATCATCTTTGTGGAAATTCTCTTAAAATAATAATGGCCATTTTTCCCTGAAGAAGCTTAAATGCAGAGTTACTTTGTGCTCCATACTATTGCAAATGCCTTTCAAAGAGAATGAAGTAGTTGAGAGGATGTCTTACATGATTGCTTTAAAGATCAAAGGTATATAGAAGAAATACTTGACAGGATGATGACTTGAATATAATCTTTAGCTTCGTTTAGTTGAATCTCCAGAAAACTCTGTTCATGAGAGAGTGTGTTCAAACTTCCTAAAACTATTTAGTAAAAGATATGATGTCATGGTGGGAGTTCATGTAATTTACTGTTGGAGGAATTATCCTTTTATCTCCCTCTCTTTCTCTTTTTCCCTAACAACAAATGCTTTGCAGTGATTATGTGTTGTTCACATAATCTACTACCTAGTTGCCATCTGACCTATACCTACTACCTAACAGACTGCCTGGCACATTGTTAGTCATTAGGAAAATGCAATTTAAAAAAGGCAGATAATAATAACTGTTGCAAGGATGTGAAGAAACAAACCTGCATGCACTGCTGGCAGGAATTTAAAACTGCACACTTACTTTGGTGAAATTGTTTGGTGGTTTCTTAAACAGTTAAACATGACTTTATCATATGACACAGCCGTTCGGCTCCCGGGGATCTATCCAAGAGGAATGATTCTATTCTTTGCTCATTTTAGCCCTCTTTCAATTTTCTGTTGTTTCTACTAAATTGTGGTACTTTGTTATGGTAGTGCTAGGCAGCCAATACACCTACATGTATTGAAAATACCAACATACATGTTTATTCATATCCAGGAGTTTATTAAATGATTTGTTTGGCAAGGACGTTTCTGGCTTAAAATTTATTTCATAGCTAAAGTTGGAGCCCAGCAACTCATATTTCAGAGATGTCTTGCATCTATTTAAACTGATGTCAAAATTTCCCAAAGAGTCAAACTGTGTTGATTATCAGATCAGATCAGACAAGATCAGTCGCTCGGTCCTGTCCGACTCTTTGCGACCCCATGAATCGCAGCATGCCAGGCCTCCCTGTCCATCACCAACTCCCGGAGTTCACTGAGACTCACGTCCATCGAGTCAGTGATGCCATCCAGCCATCTCATCCTCTGTCGTCCCCTTCTCCTCTTGCCCCCAATCCCTCCCAGCATCAGAGTCTTTTCCAATGAGTCAACTCTTGGCATGAGGTGGCCAAAGTACCGGAGTTTCACCTTTAGCATCATTCCTTCCAAAGAACACCCAGGGCTGATCTCCTTCAGAATGGACTGGTTGGATCTCCTTGCAGTCCAAGGCACTCTCAAGAGTCTTCTCCAACACCACAGTTCAAAAGCATCAATTCTTCGGCGCTCAGCCTTCTTCACAGTCCAACTCTCACATCCATACATGACCACTGGAAAAAACATAGCCTTGACTAGACGAACCTTTGTTGGCAAGGTAATGTCTCTGCTTTTGAATACGCTATCTAGGTTGGTCATAACTTTCCTTCCAAAGAGTAAGCGTCTTTTAATTTCATGGCTGCAGTCACCATCTGCGGTGATTTTGGAGCCCCAAAAAATAAAGTCTGACACTGTTTCCGCTGTTTCCCATCTATTTCCCATGAAGTGATGGGACCAGATGCCATGATCTTCGTTTTCTGAATGTTGAGCTTTAAGCCAACTTTTTCACTCTCCACTTTCACTTTCATCAAGAGGCTTTTGAGTTCCTCTTCACTTTCTGCCATAAGGGTGGTGTCATCTGCATATCTGAGGTTATTGATATTTCTCCCGGCAATCTTGATTCCAGCTTGTGCTTCTTCCAGTCCAGCGTTTCTCATGATGTACTCTGCATATAAGTTAAATAAACAGGGTGACAATATACAGCCTTGATGTACTCCTTTTCCGATTTGGAACCAGTCTGTTGTTCCATGTCCAGTTCTAACTGTTGCTTCCTGACCTGCATACAGATTTCTCAAGAGGCAGATCAGGTGGTCTGGTATTCCCATCTCTTTCAGAATTGTCCACAGTTTATTGTGATCCACACAGTCAAAGGCTTTGGCATAGTCAATAAAGCAGAAATAGATGTTTTTCTGGAACTCTCTTGCTTTTTTGATGATCCAGCGGATGTTGGCAATTTGATCTCTGGTTCCTCCGCCTTTTCCAAAACCAGCTTGAACATCAGGAAGTTCACGGTTCACATATTGCTGAAGCCTGGCTTGGAGAATTTTGAGCATTACTTTACTAGCGTGTGAGATGAGTGCGGTAGTTTGAGCATTCTTTAGCATTGCCTTTCTTTGGGATTGGAATGAAAACTGACCTTTTCCAGTCCTGTGGCCACTGCTGAGTTTTCCAAATTTGCTGGCATATTGAGTGCAGCACTTTCACAGCATCATTCAGCATTTGGAATAGCTCAACTGGAGTTCTATAGACAGTTACAAAAGTTAAGTAATTTAGAAGGTTGGTGAGAAAGTTCTGTATAATTGAGTGGTAGGATTGAAAGAGTCTATGATTTTCACCACACAAAAAAAGATGTATGCCATGTGTTATATGCAAAGCATATGTGTTTTGTCTTAAACCATTTTAAGGTGTTAAAGGTGTCATATAGGGACATTTTTTATTTATATTAATACATACAATGGTTTATTATTCAGCAATGAAAGATAATGAAGTCCATATATTCTATGCTGTAATACTATGCTGTAATATGGATGAGTCCCCAAAACATTATGTTAAGTAAAATAAGTCATGGATGGTCATATAGTGTTAGGAACATTTTTAATCCAAGTAGATTTACTTGAAATCTTCTTTTAATAGGAGTTAATGTGTGGGATCATAAAATTAAAGGAATGGTCTTGGAATGCTTAGCTAGGCTGTGGCAGTGCTAATTTGTTAAATTGAACAACTATAGTTTTTGTTTTCTAAAATCACTTGATACATGATACTATTGATAGAATTTCTCATTTTCTGAAAAATACATTTTGCATATTTCAGTATTTGAAATGAGGTATTCATCTCATTAATTTTTACTTTTTGCTAGGAAAAGAATACAAAATACACCAGCACATAATCCTTACCACATCATTTACTAATGACCCCAGACCAGATGTTCATCAGAGTTTGTCAAGGTAGTCATACCTATTGCATTAGGAAACAAACTTGTTAAAGTCTTTCTACCTATGTTTCCTGTCTTATACTGGCAGCCCTATCACAACAGTTTGGGAACTCTTAAAATATTTCCAACAAAGCCAAATATTGCGAAGAACCAAGTTCAGTTTATAAAGACCTTCCATTTGAATTTCATGAAGTCATTATCTCATTTTATTGTCACATGAGTTATATGTTAATGTCTCTATTTCACAGTTGAGTAAATTTGAGGCTAATTGTGTTATGTGACTTGCCCAAGTGGTGGAGCTATTATTTGAGCCCAAGTCTGCACCAAAATCAGTATGCTCTTTCAGGAATAACATATTGCTTTACTTTATTTGGATTGAGTGATAAAGCTTGTTTTTAAAGTTGCTAGACTTTATGTAAAATATAGAATATAATATTGACTCTTCTATTCATTAACTGTATAAAGTTAATCCAGTACTCTTAACCTCAACTTTACCTGTAGTAATTATGTAACTTTATAGTTTGTTGTTTGCCACTCATAATAAGCACTTTACAGCTACTGATTCATTTAATCTTTATAACCCTATGAGGCAGATAAATGTCTCTATTTACACATGAGGAAAATGAGATTCAGTGAGTTTAAATAAATTGTCCAGAGTCACAAACTACTCAGTGACGGAGCATGGACTTCAGCATCAAAGCCTGTGTTCCATGCTGCCTCTCTATGAAACAGAGATGAATAACACTCATGCAGCCTGCCTGTTTACATAAACGATGATGTAGATATAGGCACTTTGTAAACCGGAAAGGACTAAAGAAAGATTAGTCATTAGGAATAAGAATGCTTTACTTTAACTGTGGGGAAATGTCAGGGTAGGCGGTTTCCTTATACTAATTTCTATGGAATTTAAATGCTATTGTCACATCCTAATTCCACTGGTAAATTTCTTGAAATATTCTTTGGAGCAAGATGTGGATTTTGCCTCATTTAACAAATGAAAGTAACTGTAAGCATTGTCTCCTACTAGTTTAGCAATTTGTGTTTTTTAATTACTTCTTGATCATTTGAATTGCTCTGAGGATCATTTGTTGAAGTCAATTAGTGTTTTCTTTTATTAATATGCTAGTATTTGCATGAGAAGAATTCTTAAATATTTTAAATTATTTGCTATAGTATGGTATTTATTGCAGAGAACATCTGTTCCTTTTTGATGCCTAACCAGTCATTAATGAGATGATTTTAGGTATTCTTCATAAATTATCTTGTTGGACTTCTGAATATCAAACATTTCTCAGTAAGACACAAAATTCTGAATTGCACAGTTCTGGCTGCTGTTATCTATATTTGGTCTCTGAGAACCAAAGTTAATGTATTCTTTGATAACTGTCATACCACTTCACTTGATGAGGACTTTCTTAGCCTACCTCCTTTTCTTCCTTGTCATCTTCTTTTTTTCTTCTCTTGTGCCCATCCTCCTCCACCTCTTGTTCTGTGGTTCAGCCTTTTGTAATATCAAAATAATTTGATATTACAAAATCTCATCTCTAATTTCTTGCCAAGAATAAAACAAAAAATAATCCTTTTCACTTTTTACCCCATTTTCAATTTCTCTTCAGACATTAGGTCACATACCTTCTTTGAGTTGTAGGATAAATAGCAAAATGAAATTCCCTCACCACTCAGTAGTGCATTAATGATCAGTCTTCTTCCGTTTGGAATTTGTCATGACAGGACCATTTCCTTCGATTATAATACTTTAGAAATCATGTTCACATGCTTCTAGTTGTCACAATATAAAGCATTTCCTTGATTTACATCACTCACCCAGATGGTTCTAATCATAGAGTTTTGTTAAAATAAACAGAGCTGAGACCTCTCAGATGGGGAAAGCTTGCTCATAATCATAAAGTCACCATGTATTACTAAGAACAGAAGGAGAGTCTTAAGACATAATATCATGCCCTTCTTATTCAGAGAGGTCCTTTGGAAATGTGAACCCATTTTTCAGTCCATTTGATGTTAGTTTAAATAATTGTACACACTTATTTGCTCTATTTATGGAGTGTCATCATGTATATGAGGGTCTACATTCCAGTTGTGTGGGGGAAGCAAGACTCACTGGCTTTGATTAGGACTGTATCATGCTTCTCTCTCTCCAACAACCACCATCATGTCTGTGCCACCCTTCAAATGTGGGCCTTATTGAATAGTGAAGCTGAAAATTATTCTTCCCCCTTGAGAATGGAGAGAACAATACCAAAAGGGACCAAAGTAGCAATTCTAAACGTTTTGGGATATGGCACGTCTACACCCTTAAGAATGTTCCACACTGAGGAAAAAATAGTTACTCCTGAAACTACTCGTTGTTGGATTGATTAAGCATTGTGCTGCAGTGTGAAAGGAAGGTTCACCAAGAACAGATTTCATATATAAGAATAGATTATTATTTTAACCAACACAAAATATATGAAAATAACATTTGTTATGTGTCTGAAAACTGTAGTCATGGTTACTTTGACCATAAGAATATATTTTCTCTCCTCTTTATCCTGGAAAGAAATGAAAACATCTGTTTCTGAGATTTTAGAACAATAAATAGCATTAATTTTGATTCCAATTCTAGCATAAGTATTTATATCAAATGAGATAATTTCTTCAGCAAAATGTTTCTAAAAGGAATTTTAATAATTCTCTTTGATTTCTTTGGGACTAGTTCTGCAAAGTCATTGGAACAATAACTAGCCATCATACAGTAAGATCAGAATTATAGGTTTTATGGATTCAATTACTGTTTATATCCAATATAAATTATTTAACCAGCTTTTACATATATATTGGGTATACAGCACAGTATTAGTGTTATGAAAGATACAAAATAAAAGAAAGAAAAAAATCAAGTGACCTGAAAGGTCTTGAACTCTAAGAGGAAATATATTTCTAGAGTAGAACATTGAATTTATAATAATTTTTTTCAGTTTGTATGTTAAATACAAAGACAAGTCAAAGTAAGAAAATAAACATTTATTTAGAGTCAGGGTAATCTCCAAAAAGTCAGAGATTTTAAGTCTATTTTGTTCAGAATATTGTTTCTCTGATTACCACAAAAATACATGTTCATTGAAGTTAATTTGAAAAAGAAAATTGTCTTTTTTTCTATATAAACATCCTGAAATAAACATTGCTTCAGTGAATTTGGCTAACACTTTTTCTTTTCCCTGTAGCTATTTTCTTCTTCGAACATTCTTCCCAACCCTCTTCATCTGCCTGTTTCTTGCTCATCCTTCAGAACCTTATTTTCAATGGCACTTGTCCTCAAAAAAGTTTTCAAACCTCCTACCTGAGGTCCTCTGCTAATATGCTCCTGTTTAGTCTCTGGGTTTCCTCTGCATTCTTGAAATATTTATGATCCTGGACTCTGGTGTATGCTGGCAGTACAGTGACAAACATGATGAACAGGATCTCTATGATAATGGAGTTGGCAGTTTTAATGGAGACAGCTAAGAAACAAACAAAAATGAATGTACACATATAATTTTGTTGTAGTTACATGTAAATGTATTTTTCTCACCAGACTACCAACCCCAAGGGGTGAGAACAATGACTGTTTGGTTTAGAGAACTTAGTAAATAAATGTACATGTGTTTTAAATGAATGGACACTGAAGGAATGAACAAATAAGCTAATCTTTTTGTGTGCTTTCTCAAGATATTTCATGTACATAAATATTAAGATATGATCAGGCTACCCAAGATGACTATTCTCTTGTTTTCTGTACATCCCCTGCTCAGCCAGTCCCTGCCTCAAGTATACCCTACTCACATGACTGACCCTCCTACATACTTGCCCCAGGCCCAAAGGAATGATATAGCTTTAGATAAGAACTCTCCACTGTGCTTAAAAGGATGGTGAGGGGTATGCTGCTCAGCTGGTTTCCCTGATAACCCATGAGCCAACCTTAAGTCAACTCCTCTACAGCTAGCAACCTACCCCTGTCCCTAAGAGCAAAGACTGCTGCCATGTCCTGTCTGCCTTCTGCCTTGTCCTGTCTGCCTTCTGCCATATACAGTGAGGTGTTTCTCCAGGACCTTGCTTCAGACATGCAAGATTCCCCTATCGATTAAACTATTATGTCTCTGTTGCTAACTTTCAGCTCTTTCCTTCCATCTTGAAGCTGGGCAGGTATAGGCCTTCTAATCCTGCTTGGTTCATCCCAATCACAAACATAACAGTTTTCATATTTACTCAAAATTGAAATCTTTTGATGAATACATAGTATACTTTTTCCACTTAATATTATGTCTTGAACATACTTTTATGTGAATAAACATTTTAATGTGATCAAATATTTTAGTCTGGCATTTCACATGCTGTATTCTGCATAGAAGTTAAAAAGCAGGGTGACAGTTATACAGCCTTGATGTACTCCTTTACCAATTTTGAACCAGTCTGTTCCATGTCTGATTCTAGCTGTTGCTTCTTGACCTGTTTCTCAGGAGACAGGTAAGGTGGTCTAGTATTCCCATTGCTTTAAGAATTTTCCACAGTTTATTGTGACCCACACAGTCAATGGTTATAGCATAGTCAGTGAAGTAGAAGTAGATGTTTTTCTGGAATTCTCTTGCTTTCTCTATGATCCAATAGATATTGGCAATTTGATTCCTCTGCCTTTTCTTTGCATGATATTTAATTTTAAGAATATACTAGAGTGATTTTTAAATTGTTGAGATTATTTTCACTCTTTTCCTGACTCAAACTACACAGTCATTTAGATTGTTGACAGTAGTTTACTGTTATAAATTATGTTCTGATGAACACATTTATGCATAAATTCTCTATCTTTGATTTTATTTCCTTGGAAAAATTGAATCACTGAACAGAGGTAACTATCTTTTTAAGACTTTTATAGTTCAGTTCAGACACTCAGTCATGTCCAACTCTTTGTGACCCCATGGACTGCAGCATGCCAGGCTTACCTGTCCATCACCAACTACCAGAGCTTACTCAAACTCATGTCTATCGAGTCAGTGATGCCATCCAACCATCTCATACTCTGTCATCCCCTTCTCCTCCCACCTTCAATCTTTCCCAGCATCAGGGCCTTCTCCAATGAATAGGCTCTTCACATCAGATGGCCAAAGTATTGGAGCTTCAGCATCAGTCTTGAATATTCAGGACTGATTTCTTTTAGGATTGAATGGTTTGATCTCCTTGCAGTCCAAAGGGACTCTCAAGAGTCTTCTCCAACACCACAGTTCAAAGCATCAATTCTTCGGTTCTCAGCTTTCTTTATGATCCAACTCTCACATTCATACATGACTACTGGAAAAACCATACTTTAACTATACAGACCTCTGTCAATATATATATTGACTTTTATATATATTGCCAAATTGTATTACAGAAAGGTAAGTTATAGTTTGTTAAGGGAAAATTTATATAATTTCATTAGTTTTTTTTTTTTAAACTCAATAACATTTTAATGAAGATACTATGTAATATAGGCTTGGATTGTTTTATTTTTCTTCCTTCCTCCACAATACTTTCCAGCAGCATTTCAACTTCTCCTATCTCTTGAGATAAACCATTTTATTAAAATTATCTTTTACTATTCAAAATATTATTTTAAGCTTTTTCCTTATTTTTTTAAATTAATTTTTATTGGATTTTCATTAGATTTTGAAACTAGCAATAGATGTGACCTCTAGGATTGACTAGTTTGATCTCCTTGCAGTCCAAGGGATTCTCAAGAGTCTTCTCCAGCACCATAATTCAAAAACATCACTTCTTTGGCACTCAGCCTTCTTTATGGTATAACTCTCACATTCATACATGGCTACTGGAAAAACTGTAGCTTTGACAATATGGGCTTTTGTCAGCAAAATGATGTCTCTGCTTTTTAATACACTGTCTAGGTTTGTTGTCAGAGCTTTTCTTCCAAGGAGCAAGTGTCGTTTAATTTCATGGCTGCAGTCACTGTCCTCAGTGATTTTGGAGCCCAAGAAAATAAAATCTATCACTGCTTCAACTTTTTCCTCTTCTGTTTGCCATGGAGTAATCTTAGTTTTCTGTTCTTAGTTTTTTGAATGTTGAGTGTCAAGCCAGCTTTTTCATTCTTCTCTTTCATCCTCATCAAGAAGCTCTTTAGTTCCTCTTCACTTTCTGCCATAAGGGTGGTGTCATCTGCGTATCTGAGGTTATTGATATTTCTCCCAGCAATCTTGATTCCAGCTCGTGTTTCTTCCAGCCCAGCGTTTCTCATGATGTACTCTGCATAGAAGTTAAATTTAAGCAGGGTGACAATATACAGCTTTGACACACTCCTTTCCCAGTTTGGAATCAGTCTTTCATTCAGTGTCCAATTCTAACGGTTGTTTCTTGACCTGCATACATGTTTCTCAGAGACAGGCAAGGTGGTCTGGTATTCCCATCTCTTTAAGAATTTTCCACAGTTTGTTGTAATCCACACAGTCTAAAGCTTTAGTCAATGAAGTGAAAATTTTTCTGGAATTCTCGTGCCTTTTCTGTGATCCAACAGATACTGCAAATTGATCCCTGGTTCCTCTGCCTTTTTCTAAATCCAGCTTGTACATCTGGAAGTCCTTGATTCACATACTGCTGAAGCCTAGCTTGAAGGATTTTGACTATTACTTTGCTAGCATGTGAAATGAGTGCAATTATCTGGTAGTTTGAACAATCTTTGGCATTGCCCTTCTTTGGCATTGAAATGAAAACTCACCTTTTCCAGTCCTGTGACCACTACTAAGTTTTCCAAATTTGCTGACATACTGAGTGCAGCACTTTAACTGTTATCGTGTTTTATGATTTTAAATAGCTCAGCTGGAATTCTGTCTACTCCACTAGTTTTGTTTGTGGTAATGCTTCCTAAGCCCTACTTGACCTCACTCTCCTGGATATGAAAGTGGCTCTAGGTGAGTGACCACACCATCATGGTTATCCTGGGTCATTAAGACTTTTTTTTTGTATAGTTCTTCTTCATTGTATTCTTGCCACGTTTTCTTAATCTCTTCTGCTTCTATTAGGTCCTTGCCATTTCTGTCCTCTATTGTGCCCATCTTTGCATGAAATGTTTCCTTTTTATCTCCAATTTTTTTTTGAGACATCCCTAGTCTTTCCCATTCTATCATTTCCCTCTATTTCTTTGCATTGTTCAGTTAAGAAGGCTTTCTTATCTCTTCGTACAATTCTCTGGAACTCTGCATTCAGTTGAGTATATCTTTACCTTTCTCCTTTGCCCTTTGCTTCTCTTGACTTTTCTCAACTATTTGTAAGTCCTCCTCAGACAACCACTTTGCCTTATTGCGTTCTTTCTCTTTAGGATGGTTTTGGTCACTGCCTCCTGTGTTACAATGTTACAAAATTCTGTCCATAATTCTTCAGGCATTCTGTCTACCAGATCTAATACCTTGAATCTGTTTGTCACCTCCTATATATTCATAAGGGATTTAATTTAGGTCATACTTGAATGGTCTAGAAGTTTTCCCTGCTTTCTTCAATTTAAGCCTGAATTTTGCAATCAGGAGCTCATGATCTGAGCCACAGTCAGCTCCAGGTCTTGTTTTTGCTAACTGTATAGAGCTTCTCCATTTGGCTGCAAAGAATATAATCAATGTGATTTTGGTGCTGACCATCTGGTGATGTTCATGTGTAGAGTCATCTCTTGTGTTTTTGGAAGAGGGTGTTTGCTATGACCAGTGTTTTGACAAAACTCTGTTAGCCTTTGCCCTGCTTCATATCAACAATTAATTGTATCAATAAGAAATGCATGTGTTTTTAATATATCTTGGAGTGAAGAGGGAAAGGTTTGGGAATCTTGAGACAGGTGAATGCCAGATAAGAGAATTTCAAAATTTTAAAATAGATGTTTAGAAGCCTCTGTAGGATTTTGAGGTGAGGGATAAAAGTGTCTCTGGAGGCAAACATATCTTAACTCAAAGTAGTAACTTGGGGACTTTAAGCACTTGAGTTTACTGACTTAATTTTGAGCTCTGTTTCACTTACCTTTCAAGGGCTTAGGGATACTGGATATTTTTCTGGTTCTCTGTCTCATACTACTACAACTGGGATATTTGTGGGAGGCTATTTCAAGTCCTCTCTACTCAAATCCCTCTCTGAACCATTTTTAACTCTCTCCATACGTGCTCAATTGTGGACATTGCCTTCCTCCTCCTCCTTTCCTCCCTCCCTCCCCCCACTTCCTTCCTTCTTTCCTTTCTTCCTTCCATAGTTTGTATATATTAACAGCAAGCTCCAATACTTTGGTCACCTAATGTGAAGAATTGACTCATTGGAAAAGACCCTGATGCTGGGAAGATTGAAGGCAGGAGGAAGGGGATGACAGAGGATAAGATGGTTGGATGACATCACCGACTCAATGGACATGAGTCTGAGCAAGCTCCAGGAGTTGGTGATGGACAGAGAGGCCTGGTGTGGTGCTGTCCATGGGGTTGCAAAGAGTCAGACATGACTGAGTGACTGAGCTGAACTGATGATTTTGTAAGGCAGCCTTGAATCCTGGTCATTCTGATTCTCAAGAGCAGTGTGTTCTGAGGACAGCTTCCTGTAGCTCTCTCTTGAATTCCACTGGTGTGTACACCTTGATGATGTTGTGGTACTGGCCTTCTGGAGGCATGTGATCTGGCCTTTTCCTCTCAAAGGGGAACAGACTGGAGTCCCATTTGATGGCATCCACATGTAGTTCCCTGGGATGCAAGTTGCAGCTCCTGCAGTGCTTCCTGCTGGGCCTCAAGCATGGGCCCAATGACCTCCCTCTCCATCTCGTGCTCTCCCTGCTTATACAGGGACCACTTCTTCAGAAGCTGAGCTCTCATCTCGTCTCTTCAAAGAGCAGTTCCCCCTGAGACTGCTGTTTCACTTTATCCAAGAGCTCACAGGGATAATAAAATCCTCAAAGGGAATTAACTCCTGGCTAGACTTTCTTCTTTTTCAAACGGTCTTTTACTGCTTGGTCTTTTTAAAGATTTAACTACTTCTTTCACAGAGGTTCTGCTCTCATGGGAACAAGTTCTGAGACGATCAACAATGAAGCTTTCTGATAAGTGTCACTATGTCTGCCAAATTTCCAAAGCATCCATGGCCTTTAGGTTGCTTCCAGGCGTGCATTCATTTGCATTCAGGGCCCACATGCCCCACACAGAGATTCTGACATAGCATTTCTTTAAGGAGAGTCTGTATGTTTCTCATTTGTACTAGGGAAAAAATTTCACTGACCAGAGATTTCCCTAATCTTATCTGATAGACAGTGATAAAATAGGCAGGGCAATGGAAGGTATCATAATTTAGAGGGGATGAAAACATCCATTAGTTTAATATTTCCAAAATATTGTCTCTGTTACATTACCGTTAGATGTGGCATTTAAGAAAGTTTGTCATGGCATTAAACTCAAGGTGAGCTGAGCATGAAGAGAGCCTGGAAGCAGGTCATATACTACATGCTTACCTCCTGGTAGCCATTTAATTAGAATATGATAGGCTTCCCCATAGGAAAGTTCTAGAAAATCCAATATAGCTTGTAATTTCTCTGGGGGAAAAAAACCCCTTAAAATATGCTTTTTACTGAGAGTTGGCTTCAAATATTATCTTTATATATAAAAAATTAAAAATTTTTTCTCAACACAAATTTCTGGCAGCGCTCTATTAATCATCATAAACTTTCTCCCAGAGTTCAGAAATCTTTTTAGAAAGAAGGGAGAAAATAGATATTTTTCCTCTGTAGAATGTAAATGAATTTTCGGTGTAAATCATGTGGATTTATATCGAGTAACTAGGCAGTTTATTAATTCTAGGAGTGTTTAGCTCAAAGCATATTATGTGCACTGTAATTTATCTCAAAGACTCAGTAGTAGCCTTATGTTTTTTCCTTTTTCCAGAGCTTAGCCTTCAGATACTTGTTCTTTTATATTAACTTTGCATTGTTTCATTATATTTATCCTTCATATTTCAAGATTTTCTTCACAAAAATTTTAGGCAATATATTATAATATCTGATCCAGTGTACCTTGTACACCTGTGTTACAGACCACTATTCTTGCCCTCCTTAATCAGTAGAAGTTGATCAGAGGCAAGACAGGAAATTCAGGCAAGGCTTTATTGGGTCCCTTTCAACAACAGTGGGGGAGCAAGAACAAATAACAGTTTCCCTTGCTGGCATGTTCTGAGCTGGGGCATGAGTTGGTTCCAGGGGTCAGGCTGGAGGGGTGGCTTAGTGGTTTGCCCACCCCTTAATGTGCAGGGGGCATGTGCAGTACCCTACTTTTGCTTCAGGCTCTTTTGAAGTGACAAGTGGTGTTTTGGTTTCTTTGTACCTTTTGTCCAGAATCTGTCCTAACTGCACATGCATGCAGTTAATTTTAGTCCCATATAGTTTATATTTTGTTGCTCAAGGAGAGTTGTGTCCAAGCTGCAAGCACTGCAGCAAGGATCCCAGGGCCCAGGCCTGTCTCACTTGTGCTGAAGATCTGTTTGCTTCTCATCATTCCCTCTCCTCCTTTGGTGTCTACAACACTTTACTCTTTTCATTCTTTCCTTTACTGTGTGACTAGCTGACTTCTCTTTATCCTTTTAGTCCCTGAATGTTGATATTCACCACAATTCTATCCCATAGATTCAAGTATTTTTAACCTAGATATTTCTCCTGAGCTACAATGTGCTTAGTCACTCAGTTGTGTCTGACTCTTTGCAGCCCCATGGACTGTAGTCTGCCAGGCTCCTCTGTCCATGGAATTCTCCAGGCAAGAATATTGGAGTGGGTTGCCATTTCCTCCTCCAAGGGATCTTCCCAACCCAGGGATCAAGCCCAGGTCTCCCATGTTGCAGGTGGATTTTTTTACCATCTGAGCCACCAGGGAAGCCCTCCTGAGCTGTAGATCCCATTTAAAACTACTTGTATCAGCATCTTGGTCTGGATACATCAGAAGTGCCTCATGTTGCAACATATCCAAATATGCTAATTTTCCCCCCTAAATTGCCTTGAAGCATCATTATCCACCCTTATAAGGCTAGAACACTTAGCATTTTCTGTGATCGGCTGTTTTCATGGCCACTGCACTACTTTAGCACTCATTTTCTCTTTGTTGTTGTTTAGTTGCTAATTCCCATCCAACTCTTTTGTGACCCCTTTGACTCTAGCCCACCAGGCTCCTCTGTCCATGGGATTCTCTAGGCAAGAATACTGGAGTGGGTTACTGTCTCCTCCTCCAGGAGATATTTCTGGCCTAGGGATCAAACCCAGGGTTCATGCATTGGCAAGCTGAACCACCAGGGAAACCCTTGAGGCCACAAATTTTAAAAGGCTGTTCAATACATGAGTTGATTGACTAAAGTAAAAAATAGAGACTGAACACTATATAGAAGGTTAGAGATGAGTGGTATACATTTTAATGAGCAATAATGAGCATTATAATTAGTTGATCATTAGATGCTTCTTATACTTTCTATTTCCCTTAGTTTCAGTGTCATGGCTGTGTATTTATTTGCTGTTTCAAAGGTAATATTCGTACTGAGAGGTCTTTTTCAGTATATGATCCTATGTCAAATTCCAATGTTATACCATGTGGTTATTGGTTTCTACCCCCTCATTGTCAATGTGATCTAGTGAAATGATCTTACAGTATATTGGAAGCATACTTTATATATGTGCCAGCAATCTGTCTCCTCATAATACAAAAAGGAGTAAGATCTGATGGAATAACCTCTTTACTTACTCTGCCATTTGTTTTATCTCATTTTTATTGCGGTTTCTTACTCCCAGTTTTTCTAATTATTCTCATCAGTGACAACTTAGAGTACAATCAAAATCCTCTTGGTAACAAATACGATATGTATAATACATTTTAATACAGTGGATTTTTACATGAAAGAATTCAAATTTGGGAATGCTTTGCCATATTTCAAAGGGCTTTGTGTCATTAACTCAATTTTCATATGCTTATGCTCATGACATTATAAAATTAAAGTGCTGATACCCTTCTTTATATTCAAAAGCAGAGACATTACTTTGCCAACAAAGGTCTGTCTAGTCAAGGCTATGGTTTTTCCAGTAGTCATGTATGGATGTGAGAGTTGGACTGTGAAGAAAGTTGAGCACCGAAGAACTGACACTTTTGAACTGTGGTGTTGGAGAAGACTCTTGAGAGTCCCTTGGACTGCAAGGAGATCCAACCAGTCCATTCTAAAGATCAGTCCTGGGTGTTCTTTGGAAGGAATGATGCTAAAGCTGAAACTCCAGTACTTTGGCCACCTCATGCAAAGAGTTGACTCATTAGAAAAGACTCTGATGCTGGGAGGGATTGGGGGCAGGAGGAAAAGGGGACGACAGAAGATGAGATGGCTGGATGGCATCACCAACTCGATGGATGTGAGTTTGAGTGAACTCCAGGAGTTGTTGATGGACAGGGAGGCCTGGTGTGCTGCAATTCATGGGGTCACAGAGTCGGACACGACTGAGCGACTGGACTAAACTGAACTGAACTGACCCTTCTTTGGATAAATTGTTAAATGCCTAAATCCTCCCTCTATTCTTTCTGTGTTTCTTCCTTTTCTGCCTCCCTTTTTACTTTTTACATTGTTACTTTTAGCAGGTGCATATTTTCTAAAATGAACACTGTTGTGAAAAAGAAGAAAAGAGATTGGGTTCTTTAAGAGCAAAAAGATACACTTCATTTTAGTTTTTTTTTTCAGAGAAGTGGGTCTCAAGAGGTCAATGCAGACATCGACAGGTAAATTTTGAATGCTACTGCTGCTAAGTCACTTCAGTTGTGTCCGACTCTGTGTGACCCCATAGACAGCAGCCACCAGGCTCCCCCATCCCTGGGATTCTCCAGGCAAGAACACTGGAGTGGGTTGCCATTTCCTTCTCCAATGCATGAAAATGAAAAGTGAAAGTGAAGTCGCTCAGTCGTGTCCAACTCTTCGGGACCCCATAGACTGCAGCCTACCAGGCTCCTCCATCCATGGGATTTTCCAGGCAAGAGTACTGGGGTGGGATGCCATTGCCTATGGGCATATACATATAAGGGAGCAGGTGTGTGCCAATGGTGTCCGGAAGAAACGGTGTTAGTGATGTATACTGGGATCTATGTATTTTGTTTCCTCAACTAAAGGAAACTAAAGTTAAAATCCTTAGGATCCCACAATATTTTTGTTTTCTGTCCTACCACATGGAATATAGTATTGTAGAATATAGTAATTTAATAAATACTTGTTGATTCATGGTCTAACCTGCCTGGGAGTTTTATACAATGCTGCATATCCTAAAAAAACAACTTGGCATTAGTTGGGGGGGGGGACCCTGAATTTATTTGTTGCTTACCTATGATTTACATAAATTTTCAGTTTACTTCACAGTCATTTATTCTAAAAAGTCATTCATTAATGGAGTAATTCGAATGGAGAAGAAATAGGACTGATCATAAAATAATACTGATAACAGTGGCGATCTAAAGAAGCTAGGTATAATATGTTTCAAATTAGTTGTTGTTATTGTTTAGTTGCTAAGTTGTGTCCAACTCTTTTGTGAGCCCATGTACTATTGCCTGCAAGGCTCCTGTCCATGGGATTTCCCAGGCAAAATACTGGAGTAGGTTATCATTCCCTTCTTCAGGGGATCTTCCTGACCCAGGGATTGAAACTGCATCTCCTGCATTAGGAGGCAGGTTCATTACTACTGAGCCACCAGGGAAGCCCTGTAGATTAGTACCATTCCTTAACTTATAGCCACTATAGCACCTAGCCTACTGAGAATCTTAAATGTTTATAATTAATTATGGTAATTCCCCTTTCCCATTCTGTTCTCAAGATCTTCTTTGAGGGAAAGAAATGGCAGTTTATACATTTCCATTTATATTTGTTATGTTTCTTTACATGTTTCATTGCTTAACTCAGATACTTAACAAGAATCAGTTGCTTTGTTTCTTTCTTACTATGGGGGTGGAAAAAAAAAAACCCTCTCACATTTTGGTTGCAGTGATTAACTTTGGTGTTGCCAGAGTAATGTAGTGCATCAGATCAGATCAGATCAGTCGCTCAGTCATGTCTGACTCTTTGCGACCCCATGAATCGCAGCATGCCAGGCCTCCCTGTCCATCAACAACCCGTCCATCGAGTCAGTGATGCCATCCAGCCATCTCATCCACTGTCGTCCCCTTCTCCTCCTGCCCCCAATCCCTCCCAGCATCAGAGTCTTTTCCAATGAGTCAACTCTTCGCATGAGGTGGCCAAAGTACTGGAGTTTCAGCTTTAGCATCATTCCTTCCAAAGAAATCCCAGGGCTGATCTCCTTCAGAATGGACTGGTTGGATCTCCTTGCAGTCCAAGGGACTCTCAAGAGTCTTCTCCAACACCACAGTTCAAAAGCATCAATTCTTCAGCGCTTCACAGTCCAACTCTCACATCCATACATGACCACTGGAAAAACCATAGCCTTGACTAGACGAACCTTTGTTGGCAAGGTAATGTCTCTGCTTTTGAATATGCTATCTAGGTTGGTCATAACTTTCCTTCCAAGGAGTAAGCATCTTTTAATTTCATGGCTGCAGTCACCATCTGCGGTGATTTTGGAGCCCAGAAAAATAAAGTCTAACACTGTTTCCACTGTTTCCCCATCTATTTCCCATGAAGTGGTGGGACCAGATGCCATGATCTTCGTTTTCTGAATGTTGAGCTTTAAGCCCACTTTTTCACTCTCCACTTTCACTTTCATCAAGAGGCTTTTGAGTTCCTCTTCACTTTCTGCCATAAGGGTCGTGTCATCTGCATATCTGAGGTTATTGATGTTTCTCCCAGCAGTCTTGATTCCAGCTTGTGTTTCTTCCAGTCCAGTGTTTCTCATGATGTACTCTGCACATAAGTTAAATAAACAGGGTGACAATATACAGCCTTGACATACTCCTTTTCCTATTTGGAACCAGTCTGTTGTTCCATGTCCAGTTCTAACTGTTGCTTCCTGACCTGCATATAGGTTTCTCAAGAGGCAGTTCAGGTGGTCTGGTATCCCCATCTCTTGAAGAATTTTCCACAGTTTATTGTGATCCACACAGTCAAAGGCTTTGGCATAGTCAACAAAGCAGAAATAGATGTTTTTCTGGAACTCTCTTGCTTTTTCCATGATCCAGTGGATGTTGGCAATTTGATCTCTGGTTCCTCTGCCTTTTCTAAAACCAGCTTGAACATCAGGAAGTTCACGGTTCACATATTGCTGAAGCCTGGCTTAGAGAATTTTGAGCATTACTTAACTAGCATGTGAGATGAGTGCCATTGTGCGGTAGTTTGAGCATTCTTTGGCATTGCTTTTCTTTGGGATTGGAATGAAAACTGACTTTTTCCCATCCTGTGGCCACTGCTGAGTTACATGACAAAAATTAATGGTATAATTTTCTAGTAGTATATGTATATGTGCTGTGTCTTTTCCTCCATCTTTAAGTCTCAGAGCACTTGGTTCCTGACAAAGCACTATTTTTGATGGTACAATAAACACTTGTCATTTCTGGAACAGATGTATCTCTGCAAAGCCTTATGCAAAGTATTGTTGTTCAGTCTCCAAGTTATGTCCAATTCTTTGAGATCTCATGGACTGTGGCATGCCAGGGTTCCCTGTCCTTCACTATCTCCCAGAATTTGCTCATATATGTAAAGTGTATGTTAAATATAACAAAGGGGGATAAATGTTTCCGGAATATACAGAGTGAAATATTTTATGAAATACCGTCATTGTCACTTTTTTGAAAATAAGTATTAAACTTTGATTTTGCTTCCTGACACTTCGTTTCTTGTTCTTGTATTGACATGCAATTTATTTATAACAAATTTCATCAATTGTAGTTACACAATTTGTTGAGTTTGACAAGTGTAGACTATGTTGAAATTGCCATCACAATCAAGATATATATTTCTGTTGTCTTAAGTTCCCTTATGTACATTTACAATCAGTTCCCTCCAGACCCAGGTCACAAGTATTCTTTGATCTGTTTGCTTCCTCTATAGTTATGCATTTTCTGACATAACTATTGCATAGTACTACACTCAAATAGTATGCATTCTTTTGTGCCTTGGCTTTATTCACTCATAATAATATTTTTTGAAATTCATCTACATGCTGACTTTGGAAGCACATATACTGAAATTGAAATTCATCTATTTGTCAGTTATTTGTTCTTTTCATTGCTAAGTAGCATTGCTTTTTATGGATATAGCACAGTTTGTTTTTGTGTGGATATAAGTTTTCAACTCCCTAGGTAAGTACCAAGGAGCATGATTGCTGGATCATGTGGCAAGAATATATTTAATTTTATGAGAAACCATTAAACTGTCTTTCAAAGTATCTGTACCATATGGCATTCCTAGCAGCAGTGAACGAGAGTACCTGTTGTTACACAATCTCCCCAGCATTTGGTGCCATCAGTCTTCTGGATTTTTGGCATTCTTGCCTGGAAAATTCCATGGACAGAGGAGCCTGGTAGGCTGCAATCCGTGGGTCTCTAAGAGTCGGACACGACTGAAAGACTTCACTTTCACTTTTCACTTTCATCCATTGGAGAAGGAAATGGCAACCCACTCCAGTGTTCTTGCCTGGAGAATCCCAGGGACGGCAGAGCCTGGTGGGCTGCCGTCTATGGGGTCTCACAGAGTTGGATACGACTGAAGCAACTTAGCAGCAGCAGCAGCAGTAGGTGTATAGTGGTATCTCATTTTTAATTTTAATAAAGTCATCTCATCAAGTCTTTCTTTCATGGATTATGTTTTTGGTGTTGTTTCTTAAGGATCCATCTAGATTCTCTTCTATATTATCTTCCAGGAATTTTATAGTTTTGCCTTTTGTTATCTATATTTAAGTCTATGATCTGTTTTGAGTTAATTTGGTGAACATTGTAAAGTTTGTGTCCAGATTTTTTTGTTGTTGCATGTTTGGTTGTTTCAGCACCATTTGTTGAAGAGATTATCTTAGATCCATTTATTGCATATGCTACTTTGTCAAGAATCAGTCAACTGTATTTAAGTGGTCCTATTTCTGGTTCTCTGTTCTGTTCCACTGATATCTTTGTCCTTTCACCAGTACCGTCCTGTCTTGATTATTGTAGCTTTGTAATAATTCTTGATTGCTAATGTAAGTGGTATTTTTATGGGATTCCCAGGTGGCTCAATGGTAAAGAATTTGCCTGCCAATGCAGGAGACTTAGGAGGCACACTGCAGCATGCCAGGGTTCCCTGTCCTTCACTATCTCCAGGAATTTGCTCATATATGTAAAGTGTATGTTAAATATAATGAAGGGGGATTTTCTTTTCTTCTATGCCTGGGTCAAGAAGATTCCCTGGAGAAGAAAATGGTAATCCACTCCAGTATTTTTGCTGGGAAAATCCCATGTACAGAGAAGCCTGGGAGGCTACAGTCTGTGAAGTTGCATAGAGTTGGACACGACTGAGCAACTGAGCACACACACATTGTATTTTTAATTTCAAACTCCACTGTTCATTGCTAATATGTTAGGAAAGAAATTATTTTTTAAAAAATTAACTTTGTATCTTGCAACCTTACTATAACCACTTAGTTCCAAAAGTTTTTAGTCAATACTTTTGGATTTTTTACATAGGCAGTCACGTCATCTGCAAATAAAGACAATTTTAATCCTTCCTTCCAAATCTATATGCTTTTCATGTTCTTTTCTTTAAAAGTGAAAGTGAGAGTCGCTCAGTTGTGTCCGACTCTTTGTGACCCCATGGACTATGGGGTCCATGGAATTCTCCAGGCCATACTGGAGTGGGTAGCCTTTCCCTTCTCGGGGAATCTTCCCAACTCAGGGATAGAACCCAGTTCTCCCACGTTGCAAGCAGATTCTTTACCAGCTGAGCCATAAGGGATGCCTTCTTCCCTTATCTAATGGTATTAGGAAGTATTCCAGTACAATGAAAAGTGGAGTATGAGGGTTATCCTTGTCTTATTCCTTATCTTAATTAGGAAAGCTTTGAGTTTTTCACCATTAAATGCTTTAGCTGTAGGTTTCTTGTAGTTTTCTTCTTTTCTTTTTTATCAATTTAAGGAAATTTCTCTCTGTTCTTAGTTTCCTGAGAACTTTCATCATGAGTGGTTGTAAATTTTGTTAAATACTTTCCTACATGATCTATTGATAGGATCATTTGGATTTTCTTCTTTCATCTGTTAGTGTGATAGATTATATTAATTGATTTTTAAATGTTGAACCAGTGTTGCATACCTGGAATAAATCCTGCTTGGTTGTAGTATATAGTTCTTTTTCACATTGTTGCATTTGATTTTCAAATATTTTGTTGTGGATTTTTAAAAAATATTTTAGGCTATTTTATTTGGTATCTATAAATTTAGGTACATTTATAAATTTAGGTACTTGGTACATTCCTGGTAAAATCAAACCTGTTATTATATGTCATTTCTTTCTCTCATACAGTTAATATGTTTTATCTTAAAACCTATTTTTGTCAGCTTTTATTTATTTATTTATTTATTTTCTTTATCTTATTTGGAGGCTAGTTACTTTATAATATTGTATTGGTTTTGCCATACATCAACATGAATCCGCCACGGGTGTACACGTGTTCCCAATCCTGAACCCCCCCTCCCACCTCCCTCCCCATACCCTCCCTCTGGGTCATCCCAGTGGATTTTTTGCATCTATGTTCATGAGACCTTCAGGTTTTTATTTTCTTTATTGCAATATGTTTCTTTGGTTTTGATTTTAGGGCAATGCTGGCCTCATTGAACATGACATATTCCCTTCTGCTTCTGTCTTATGAAAGAGATTGTAGAAAATTGATACAAGTTTTTCCTTAAATGTTTGGTGGAATTTATCAATGAATACATCTGGGCCTAAGAGCCTTCTTTTTTGGAAGATTACTAATAATTAATTCAATTTCTTAATAGATAAAATTCTATTCATATTGCCTATTTCTTTTGATGTGAGTTTTTAAAAATGTTTTACCTGGTCAATCTCTTTATCTATAAAACAGATTATAAAATCAATGGAGAGGATATGCTTATTTTCTGATTTAAATGATATAACACATTCAAGATACACTGTAGAATTAAAAAGTGACATATATGTTTGATTATTGACACATAATTATTTGTCTTAGTAAAGCTCCATACACATCTATAGTTGCTGTTATTACAAATATTGAAATTATTATAATGTATAATTACATATATCTATAGTTATCTTGGATTTTTAGGCTTACCACCTGAATCTGACCAATTTAATGTTACTTCATAATAATAGCGTAGCATGAAATTTTATATTTATTGTTCCCCTAGCCTGAAGTAGTTTTCCTGTTGAATAAGCCCACAAGTACCTAGGATGCAGCACTTCAAATTTATTCATTTTGGTTAAATCTGAAAATTCCAAATATTAGAAGCTATAACTGTTGAATTTAACTTAATAATACATTAGAATTATAAAATTGATATGAGTTATAAAATTGCATAGCTTCTGTATGAATTATCAGGTTTACAAAGCATACTTGAATTGCCTAGCTTAAAGGTCAATCTTGTATTATTTCAGAAAACCAGGAAAAAGTAGTGTGGGAGGCAGAGCACATAGTTGGAAACTTCCACTGCAGGAGGGATGGGTTCAATTCCTGGTTGGGGAGCTAAGATGCCTCATGCAGCATAGGACAGCCAAAACATTTTTTTGAGTGCTTCCCAGCTGTTGCTAGTGATAAAGAACGTGCCTGCCAGTGCAGGAGTATAGAGACACAGGTTCAATTCCTGGGTTGAGAGGATCCCTTGGGAGAGGGCATGGCAACCCACTCTTGCCATGAGTATTCTTGCCTGTATTCTTGCCTGGAGAATCCCATGGACAGTGGACTCTGGTGGGCTATAGTCCATAAGGTTGTAAAGAATTGAATGCAACTGAAGTGACTGAACATGCATGCACAAACTTTTATATAATAATTGACATTTACTTTCAACTTTTAGAAAAACTTATTTCATATTTTATCTTTGTTTAATTTCCATTCAATATTCTCTTGATCTAATTGCTTTAATTTTTATGATTGCCTATGAATATTGAAAATATAATGCTTGATTACTAAATGTTGGAATATAATAACAGTAAGGACCCTTCATCTTACAGATGGAGAAACTGAGATTTAGAAAAATTAAGTTACCAGGGTCATAACACCAGTTTATGGCAAATTTAGTACTAGAACCCAGTTTAGTTCAGTAGCTCAGTCATGTCTGACTCTTTGTAGCATGCCAGGCATTCCGGTCCATCACCAACCCCTGGAGCTTGTTCAAACTCATGTCCATCAAGTCGGCAATACCATCCAACCATCTCATCCTCTGTCATTCCCTTGTCCTCCTGCCTTCAATCTTTCCCGGCATCACGGGATTTTCCAGTGAGTCAGTTCTTCGTATCAGGTGGCCAAAGGATTGGAACTTCAACATCAGTCCTTCCAATGAATATTCAGGACTGATTTCCTTTAGGGTTGATTGGTTTGATCTCCTTGCAGTCCAAGGGACTCTCAAGAGTCTTCTCCAGCACCACAGTTCAAAAGCATCGATTCTTTGACACTCAGGTTTCTTTATGGTCCAACTCTCACATCCATACATAACTACTGGAAAAACCATAGCATTGACTAGACAGACATTTGTTGGCAAAGTAATGTCTCTGCTTTTTAATATGCTGCCTAGATTGGTCATAGCTTTTCTTCCAAGGAACAAGCGTCTTTTAATTTTATGGCTACAGTCACCATCTTCAGTGATTTTGGAGCCTAAGAAAATAAAGTCTCTCACTGTTTCCATTATTTCCCCATCTATTTGCCATGAAGCGATGGGACTGGATGCCATACCAAATTCTTCTCAAATCTCTCGTGTCTCCTGTAGGACTGGGTGCCACATGCATATATTTTATAAAATGCATGTTGTGGGTTTTTTTTTAATTTTATACATACTTGGATTTTATTTGCTTGTTTGTTTATTTGGGGAGTAGTCCAGAGAGCTGGGTAAAATGTTTTAAAAATTCAGTCTTCATAGACTGTTAGACTAGCTCCTAGATATACCATTTATGTGTTTGTCTTTAGAATGTTCCATACCCTTCTTTTGTTTCAGGTCAATCAAGTCTTATTTATTTATATAAAGAACATTTCTTTATAATAATAACCTGGCTATAGGAAGCCCTTAGGACAGTTCTATAATTATTAAAATAATCAAGTTCTTTTGAGAAAAATCATTTTCTCAATGATGATATTCTCCAAAGTTTGGATTAAATTACCTCAGTTGGTAGAGATCTCAAATTACAGAAAGACCTGTAAATGTAGAAGAATACAAAGACAGGAAATGTGTTTGCATAGTATATTTGAACCCTTCTGGGTTTCTTCTTCACTGCACACTTAAAATAAGCATTTGAGAGTTAGACAGAAATAATACCACTCTAAGCATACTGAATATTTGAGTCACATGCTACATTCTGTTATTGTGATTCTAACTTAACACTTAATCATTATATATAAATATAGAACAGAGTTGTTTTGACCAAAATTTAAATAACATAGGTGGCACCAATTATTGAGTCTCCAAGGTCCTTTATAAGGGTTGAGGAGAAAGAAAGATGTGGTTATGCTAGGTTTTATAAATATTAAAATAACTCATTGTTTTCAAAAAGACATTTAGAAAGTTGAACTTTTAAAAATTGGAATAATTTCCCTTCTGGTTTCCTCAGTGTGTATGCCCAGCAGTGGGATTGCTGGATCATAAGGCAGTTCTATTTCCAGTTTTTTAAGGAATCTCCGCACTGTTCTCCATAGTGGCTGTACTAGTTTGCATTCCCACCAACAGTGTAAGAGGGTTCCCTTTTCTCCACACCCTCTCCAGCATTTATTATTTGTAGACTTTTGGATCGCAGCCATTCTGACTGGTGTGAAATGGTACCTCATAGTGGTTTTGATTTGCATTTCTCTGATAATGAGTGATGTTGAGCATCTTTTCATGTGTTTGTTAGCCATCTG
Organism: Bos indicus x Bos taurus; assembly: GCF_003369695.1. Lineage (NCBI taxonomy): Eukaryota > Metazoa > Chordata > Mammalia > Artiodactyla > Bovidae > Bos > Bos indicus x Bos taurus. The sequence continues at coordinate 56,552,566 of NC_040080.1, forward strand.
TATGTCTTTTTTGGAGAAATGTCTATTTAGTTCTTTGGCCCATTTTTTGATTGGGTCGTTTATTTTTCTGGAGTTGAGCTGTAGGAGTTGCTTGTATATTTTTGAGATTAGTTGTTTGTCGGTTGCTTCATTTGCTATTATTTTCTCCCATTCTGAAGGCTGTCTTTTCACCTTGCTAATAGTTTCCTTTGATGTGCAGAAGCTTTTAAGGTTAATTAGGTCCCATTTGTTTATTTTTGCTTTTATTTCCAATATTCTGGGAGGTGGGTCATAGAGGATCCTGCTGTGATGTATGTCGGAGACATGGAAGCAACCTAGATGTCCATCAGCGGATGAATGGATAGGAAAGCTGTGGTACATATACACAATGGAGTATTACTCAGCCATTAAAAAGAATACATTTGAATCAGTTCTAATGAGGTGGATGAAACTGGAGCCTATTGTACAGAGTGAAGTAAGCCAGAAGGAAAAACATAAATACAGTATACTAATGCATATATATGGAATTTAGAAAGATGGTAACAATAACCTGGTGTACGAGACAGCTAAAGAGACACTGATGTATAGAACAGTCTTATGGACTCTGTGGGAGAGGGAGAGGGTGGGAAGATTTGGGAGAATGGCAATGAAACATATAAAATATCATGTAGGAAACGAGTTGCCAGTCCAGGTTCGATGCATGATGCTGGATGCTTGGGGCTGGTGCACTGGGACGGCCCAGAGGGATGGTATGGGGAGGGAGGAGGGAGGAGGGTTCGGGATGGGGAGCGCATGTATACCTGTGGCGGATTCATTTTGATATTTGGCAAAACTAATACAATTATGTAAAGTTTAAAAATAAAATAAAATTGGAAGAAAAAAAAAAAAAAAAATTGGAATAATTTTCCAGTACATTATAATATCTCAATAATATAAAAGTCTGTGTAATGCACAGAAGAGTTGCATATTGGACTTTTAACATGAAAAGTAAATCTCTTTTAGGTTTAGTCTGAATTGCTTTATGGGGTTTGCTTTTAAGAAAAGCCTCAGCAACTTGAAAAATATACTTGAGAACGATGTGGTAAGATGTCTAATAAGCTCTATTTTATCTGCTTGGTAAATATGAATTTCACCATACTTTCTTAGATTTATTTGCTTAACATAAGCAGAATTTAGATATATTGTTAAACCTATCTTAAAATTGATCATTAAAGTACATGCCTTCCATATATTCTGTAATTAGGAAAAAAGCATAATTGAAAAAGACACATGTACCTCAGTGTTCATAGCAGCACTGTTCACAATAGCTTAAACATGGGAGCAACCTAGATGTCCATCAGCAGATGAATGGATAAAGAAGATGTGGTACATATATGCAATGGAATATTATTCAGTCATAAAAAAGAATGAGTTTGAGTCAGTTCTAGTGAGGTTGATGCACCCAGAGCCTGTTATATAGAGTGAAGTAAGCCAGAAAGAGAAAAACAAATAATGTATATTAACACATATATATGGAATCTAGAAAAATGGTATTGATGAACCTATTTGCAGGGAAGGAATGGACACGCAAATGTAGAGAACGGATTTATGAAAACAGTAGGGGAAGAGAGAGTGGGATGAATTGAGAGAGTATCATTGATATATATACACTACCATGTGTAAAATAGATAGCTGGTGGGGGGAGGGAAGTTGCTATATAACACAGCGAGCACTACCAGACACTCTGTGAAGACTAGAGGGGTAAAATGAGGGGAGGGGAGGGAGACTCAAGAGACAGGTGATATATGTATAGTTATGACTGATTTGCTTTGTATGGCGGAAACCAACACAACATTGTAAAGTAATTTTCCTCAGATTAAAGAACAAACTTAAAAAAAAATACACTTTAAATGTATTTTTATAAAGTACAGGCATGTACTTTTATCATGCATACTAATATCCAACTTTTTATTATTGAAAATTTCAAACATATTGCAGAAGTAGAGAGAATAGTATAATGAACTTCCTTGAACTAGTCACCCAGGTTCATTAATGATCAACATTTTACCGGTCATGTTTCATTTATCCTTTTTTTTTTTCTGGAGTATTATAAAGCAACCCCCAGGCCCCAATCTTAACATAAGCAATATTGTTGCTTATTGAATCTGAATCTATACACAAGCTGATGAATGAAAGACGTTGAGAGGGCTAAAACAGAGCAGGAATAAAGGGGTCACACTTATTCTGGCTCCTTGATAATAAGGAATATTATTTCTGTTAGCTCCTTGGTAGGAGTGAGGCTTAAGAATCCTTATTCTTCAGTCCTTGGCAGAGCAACTGAACAGTGTTTGGGTGCCGTCACACACACTTGTGCCCTTGTGGAGAATAATGATGGTAAGATCCATAAGAGAGGCTGAACAACACACCCTTCAACCTTGTTGCTGGATGGGGTTCCCTGAGAAAATGACTTCCAACTGACTAGGGTATAGGAGCTTATAGGGAGTGCTGTTGGGATCAAAACCTGGAAACAGAAGTGAAGTGGAAGAAGCAGGACTGGACAGAGGGAGAGTTGAGCTGGTAAGCACTCTCAGCAGAGGCCTTAGCCAACTCTACAGTACATTCTGATCAGAATGACAGACCTTCGTATCAGTAACTGGAACGGTTCAGGGGCAGGCCACCATGGAATGAGGGTGGGTATTGGGTGAGGAAGCTCTCTCTTCATCCAAGAGAATGCCCATTTATCGTTGCTTACAACAAACAGATTTACATAAGCAGCATTCCTGGGAGCTTCGGGAATAAATCCTTCTGTGAGGTGGAATCTGGGCAGCACATCAATATCCACTGCAAATATTTTCAGCAGGAAAATCTGCTTGTATATTTTAGGTTTTTCCTAAGTAGGAAAGTTATTAAATGCTTTTATGTGCTAGGTGTTTTACATATATTGTGTTTTTAATTTTTATTTTGTATTGGAATGGAGTTGATTAGATGGACTTCCCTGGCATCTCCGACAATAAAGAATCTGCCAGCAATACAGGAGACACAGGTTGGATCCCTGGGTCTGGAAGATCCCCTGGGAAAGGAAATGGCCACCCATTCCAGTATTCTTGCCTGGGAAATCCCATGGACAGAGGAGCCTGGCAAGCTATAGTCCATGGGGTCGTGAAAGAGTCAGACAGGACTTAGTGACTAAACAACAACAACAGCAACAACATGGTTGATTAACAATGTTGTGTTAGTTTCACATGTTCAGCAAAGTGATTCAGTTATATGTATAAACTTTATACACATTATTTTTAATTTTCATATCAACTCTGTAAAATAGCTACTGTATTTTTAAGATAAGGAACCTGAGAGGATAAGTGACTTGTCCAAGATTACACAGGTGGTATACATAGAAGAACTGGCATTCTAACCAAATTCTGTCTGACTCTCTAGCTCTTTCCACCAGGTAGCTTAGCCTCCCACTACGTTACTGTGTCTGCATACCTGTAATTAAGGCCCTCTGCACATCCATTATTTCTTTACTTTTTGTTCTTATCTACCAGTTATATTAACAATGTATGTTTTTAAAATTTAAAGTCTTGTTTATTTAAGACCTTCCAAACCTATTTGAAATTTGAGTGAAATGACTCAAGGTCAGGTAGATTTCCCAAATAGGCTGAAACATGTTCTCTATACTTCTTTAGAGCTTTATTGAAACCAGGAGTTTTAAAAACATAACCAAAAGCGTATTAATGTGTCTGTGATGATTTCTCTTTGGGATTTGCTGTGCTCTGGAGAAGAAATGTTAGTCAGTATGAATCATTGTAACCATTATTCCTAGCCTTTTAAGCTACTGAATGGGGATAGAGGAGGATGAGTTCTATTCATAACTCCCGCATTCCTCCCTGAGTGATGTAGGGAAAGCCACTTAACTCATTGTATGCTTTAGTTCCCTACCTTGAAAATGGCTGTAATAATATCCACTTTTCCCTTACTTTAAGTGACAGTTATAAGAAAAGATTAGATGCTGTGCGAATGCTTTGAAGAAACTCCTTAGGAACATGATGTTTCTTAACACTTTCTGTTAGATAGCATATTTGTTAATTACAATCCCACTATTAATTTTCTTAGAATATAGAAGTCTGTAGAAATATATTGCAGACAAACTTTATAGGCAAACACATTAATATATTACTGAGTATATTTGTCAGCAGTCATATGAACTAATTAAGTTTGAATATTAGAAAGGCAATATTTGACTGGTATGGTAAGCAGAATAATGGCCCTCAACAGTGTCCACATTTTAATCCCCAAACCTGTGAAATGTTGCCTTACATGACTAAAGAGACTTTGCAGATATGGTTGAGCTAAGGATTTTCCGATGGGAATATTATCTTGGGTAATCTAAGTAGGCCCAATATAATAAAAAATATCATTATATAATGGAGATAGGAATATCTGAATAGGAGAGATATTTTAATATGCCAGGCTGCTGACTTTGGAGGTAGAGGAAGGGACCATGAACCAAATATTGCAGTTCACCTCTAGAAACTGGAAAAGGCAAGAAAACAGATTCTTCTAGAGCCTCCAAAAGGAATGCAGCCCAATGACAGAATTATAAAGTAACAAATTCATGTTTTTTTAATCTAGGAAATTATGGTCATTTGTTACAAGCAGCAATAGAAAAGTAATACAACAGGATTGTCATTTCATTTAAACACAGAATCTTGGTCCATATGAAATAGAAAACTGTCCTTGTTGTCAGGTCTGAGAACCACACCTGGAAGGTGGCAGGGAGAGGGGCTGTGTGTGCCTCAGATTGCTCTAGTGTATCTGTCCATCTCCAGATTAAGGGCAGTCTTAGTTGGTAAACTCTTTCCCAGAAGATCTGTCTGATTACCACTTCTTAGTTAAAATGTGAGCAATTATGCTCCTCTGAGAACGTCTTAAAACAATCTTTCCATTGTGATTTCTGTTTCCCTTAGACCAGAGGATGATTGGCTGTGCCTTTGTATTTCATTGTCTTGGTCCTGATGTCTGTATCTACTCCAAGTGTCTGATGAGAATCTCTCTTCTTTCTTTGACTATCTCCTGGTTCTTAATGTTGAAAATCCTTTAGGGACCTCTTCATCTTCTTTCTTTGGATCAGTTCCACTACCAATATTCTCTGCTGATAAACTAAGCCTGTTTAGCACCACTTAAGAAAATCATGCAAGTATATGGATGTATCTTGGGAAAATTTTATGATTTACTACTAAATATGTCTGTGCATGTATATATACGTGTGTCGTGATGGAGCAGTTGGGAGTGAGATGGTCATTTTCTTCCTAACCTTAAGGGATATATACATATAGAGGAATTTTCAGATGTAATTAAGGTCCCTACTCAATTGATTTTAAGTTAATCAAAGGAGAGCATTTTTTTTTTATTTTAACTAGATGAGCCTGATTTAATCAGATATGCTCTTTAAAGAGAGATGTTTTTTGCTGGCCTATTGGAGAAGGAAATGGCAACCCACTCCAGTGTTCTTGCCTGGAGAATCCCAGGGACAGGGGAGCCTGGTGGGCTGCCATCTATGGGGTCGCACAGAGTCGGACACGACTGAAGTGACTTAGCAGCAGAAGAAAACAGAGTCATGTCGTAAATTGCCTTTGACTAGGAGAGAGGTAGCCTATAGAAACTGAGAGCCTTAGTCTTACAACATCAAGGATCTGAATTCTTCCAGTGATCTTGGAAGAGAACCCTAAGCTCTAACCCTTCCTATCTACATATGTAGATAACTGTTATCCTATGCCTGTGTGTGTGTCTAGTGTGTTTGTGTGTTCTCAGTCACTCAGTCGTGTCTGACTTTTTGGGACCCTGTGGGCTGTAGACCACCAGGCTCCTCTGTCCATGAAATTTTCCAGGCAAGAATACTGGTGTGGGTAATCATTATTTGTTGAGAATGTGGAAGTAAGATAACGTGTCTCTTTAGGTTTATATGTTCATACATGAAGAGGAATTGTGCTCCAATAGCTGAACATAATGGATTACACTCAAGCCTTATCCCCATCTGATTTGGATGATGTTATTTTAGACTTAGTGCTGATGAGATGTTGGACTTTAAGCTGATATGTCTTATTGGTTACAATGTGCTCAGTTCCTTATATATAATACCTAGTGAATAGCAGCTTATGGAATATATGTAATTCTTCCTAAACGTTATTATCTTGAATATCAATTTTGGAACAATAGGGAAATTAATTTTTATGATTATTAAAGAAGAAGAATCAGGCTTCCCAGGTGGTTCAGTGGGTAAATAAACTGCCTGCAATGCAGGAGACACAGGAGACACAGGTTTGATCCCTGGGTTGGGACTATCCCCTGGAGGAGGGCATGGCAATCTTCTTCTAGAGAATCTTCTAGAGAATCCCCATGGACAGAGGAGCCTGGCAGGCTACAGTCCATAGGGTTGCAAAGAGTCAGACATGACTGAAGTGAATGAACAGGGAAGAAGAGTCTGGTTTTTGGATAATGTTTGATGTACCGAAGTAAATGCCATTCTAAGGAAACTTGGCTGGGCACCCAAATATATTTCTCCAGGAGACAGTAACTTTTCTGCTTCACTGGGCACCTTGTTTAGTATTTTATAATTTTCCTTACCTGAAATCCCATGATTAATCTAGAAGGTAATTAAGAACCAGGTCTGGGAAAGATAATGTGATTGTGTTAGAAGGGCTCTTGGTAAAAGTAGTATTAGTAAGGGTAATGAATTTTAATCAGTTAGTTAATGTGGTTGCATCAGTTCTTAGTTGCAGCACCTGGGATCCTTGATCTTTGCTGTGGCATGCAGGATCTTTAGTTGTGGCACGTGGGATCTAGTTGCTTGACCAGGGACCAAACCTGGGTCCCTCACACTGAGAGTGTGGAGTCTTAGCCACGGACCACCAGAGAAGTCCTGAGTATAATTAATTTCAACTTTGAGAAAGCTCAAGGCATGGCAAGGAGGGGTGTGCAGTAATCTATGAAAGATTCTGGTTTGTTGTGCTAAAACCAGAAATGAGTTAGGAATTAGTAGAAGAAGTGGTCCTTATAAGGATTACTAGTAGCTAGAAAATCTAAATATGCTATTATCCAGATAAGAATAAATTGTATCTATATGTTTATCCTGGTTATAGATGTAGATTAAATAATTCATTATCTAGAACTATAGAACTACAGAATAGAGAAAATATATGTCTGTTCTATATATCATGGACAACCACTAACATGAATTTCTTAACTAATTCTCTAGGGATTTTTTTCTAGCTATGCATTTACATTATTAATTTTATTTTTGACATATGAAAATTGAGATAGATTTATATTTAGTTTTGGAATGATTTTTTCACCGACCAATCAATTTGGGGCATTTTTCTGAAGACAGGCAGATAGATAAACTGATAAATCTACCCCATTCTCCTTAATAACATTGCACAGATATATTAAAACTTACATATCTGTCTGCTATTGACGCATATAATTTGACTGTATTCAATTTTCACTTTGTAAACAGTTCTGCAAGAGGTGTTTTTCTGTGTACATTTTGACATATTTCTGCGAATTCAGTAATGCCACACACATGTAAGTATGAGCTCTAGGGAAACTTTCATTCAACATGCATAGAAGTATCAATTGTACACTGTAATAGTGAAAAAAACCAACAATTACAAAACTGATAAAATCAAAATTTCTGTTTTGGGGGAACCAGATGAATAAACGAGGAAATATCAACATGTAGAAAAGTGTAAAGAATAGTAGATCAATAAACCTCAGTTACTACATCTGGAAAATGAACAAAACTTTTAAACAAAAGTTTCAAAGTCTTCAAACTTTCAGTGACAAGAGCAAGTGACAGAATAAGTACATATGGTACCATTTTTGTAGTTTTAAAAGCACATACATCACGTACAGTGCCTTATTATTATGGACAAATAGTAAAACTGTAAAAAGATGGGTGGAAAAGATATTTACCAACTTTATTTTAAAGGTTAACTTTAGGAAAGGAGGGAGAAAAATGGGATCCAGATAACGTTCTAAAGAAAGTGAAATCGCTCAGTTGTGTCCGACTCTGTGACCCCATGGAGCCTACCAGGCTCCTCCATCCATGGGATTTTCCAGGTAAGAATACTGGAGTGAGTTGCCATTTCCTTTGCTAGGAGATCTTCCCGACCCAGGGATGGAACCTGGGTCTCCAACATTGTAGGCAGACACTTAACTGTCTAAGCCACCAGGGAAGTACAATGTTCTAAGGGAGTTGCAACTGAATATGACATTTTATTTTCTAAGAAAATCTTGGAAATCTGTGTTTGACTTTAAAGAATGTGTGACTTTGTGAAAAAAGAAAGTGTATCTATGGAAGTAATGTTATAACAAAGATGTTTAGAGCAGTAGACAGTGCTATACTGGGCTTGGAGACTATAGGAAGTTAATATCACAAAAACAAGGAAAATAAAGAAGCAGAACTCACTGTACCTTCACAGTCAATTACAGATCAGTCTCTCTTCAAAAAACATTGTTAACTTGAAATTGTCTTCTCGCCTGTAAGAGCAATCAAATTAGTACCCCAGATATGCCTCAGTTTTGAATTTTTTCTTAGTACTTTTATAAAAATGTTTACTTTAAATATTCTTGTGGTCTATATTAGTCCCTTCTTTTCTGAACTACTGAAAAATTTGACTGAGCCTTCCATTGTATGTCTTTTCTTCTAGAGTTACTTTATGAATCTTACCTTTAATTCCAGTTTAAATTTAAAGTCCTTTAGAGATAGAGATTTTATCATAACTCTTTTCTGATATTACCTATTAGGTTTAAATACTTCTATATGGTTTTCCCCCCAAACCTAAGCAGCAGTGCTTATCTTCACCACCCACTGCGATTTTACTTTAAGTAGTGGTAGGTTCCTCCATCATAGAAAGATCTCAGTATCATAGAAAGATTTCAGACTTTTGTTTATTAACTACATTATATGAACAGGTTACCTGCTGTCCTCAGTTCCCTCTTCTGAAAGTAAGGGTAGTAATAAAACCTTCCCCATTGGATTGTGTAAAGCTTAAATAAGAAAATAGCTGTAAATCATGAAGTTAATATAATGCCTGTAACACAGAACACTTTCAAAATATGCTAATTTTTCTTTCCTTTTCCTATCCTGAAACAGAAATAATAGCATCAATTTTATGTAATTGTTTTAGTAAATTATTTTTATATAAATATTTTAATTTATGTGTGCTAGGTGGTTAAAACAGCAATAGTCTGCTTAACAGCAGTCTGAAGTCTGGCCTGCACACCAAATCTGCCACTTCTTAGTTTTTCTAAATAAAATTTTATTGGAACACAGCAACATCTATTCAGTTACATAGTGTCTGCTTCTCTTTTATATCTGCAGAGTTAAATAGTCACAACAGAGACCATATGCAAAGTCTAAAATATTTACCATCTGACCCTTGATCTGATGTACCTGATCTATAAAGAAATTCAAAAGGCATGGGGAAAAATATTGGTTAATTATATTATTAGATAATGGTCGTGATTCCAGTCTTCCAAACCCTCTCAACTAAGATCCCTAATGAAGATTTCAAATATTTGTATGCTGCATTGAATAATATCAACCTCAGTTCAGTTCAGTTCAGTTGCTCAGTTGTGTCCAACTCTCTGTGACCTCATGGACCACAGCACACCAGGCCTCCCTGTCCATCACCAACTCCTGGAGTTTACCCAAACTCATGTCCCTCGAGTTGGTGATGCCATCCAACCATCTCATCCTCTGTTGTCCCCTTCTCCTCCTGCCCTCAATCTTTCCCAGCATCAGGGTCTTTTCAAATCAGTCAGTTCTTCACATCAGCTGGCCAAAGTATTGGAGTTTCAGCTTCAACATCAGTCCTTCCAATGAACTCTCAGGACTGATCTTCTTTAGGATGGACCGGTTGAACCTCCTTGCAGTCCAGTGGATTCTCAAGAGTCTTCTCCAACACCACAGTTCAAAAGCCTCAATTCTTCAGTGCTCAGCTTTCTTTACAGTCCAACTCTCACATCCATACATGACTACTGGAAAAACCGTAGCCTTGACTAGATGGACCTTTGTTGGCAAAGTAATGTCTCTGCTTTTTAATATGCTGTCTAGGTTGGTCATAACTTTCCTTCCAAGGAGTATGTGTCTTTTAGTTTCATGGCCGCAATCACCATCTGCAGTGATTTTGGAGCCCCCCAAAATAAAGTCAGACACTGTTTCCCCATCTATTTGCCATGAAGTGATGGGACCGGATGCCATGATCTTAGTTTTCTGAATGTTGAGCTTTAATATCAACCTGCTGCTGCTGCTGCTGCTGCTGCTGCTAAGTTGCTTCAGTTGTGTCCGACTCTGTGCGACCCCATAGACGGAAGCCCACCAGGCTCCCCTGTCCCTGGGATTCTCCAGGCAAGAACACTGGAGTGGGTTGCCATTTCCTTCTCCAATGCATGAAAGTGAAAAGTGAAAGGGAAGTCACTCAGTCATGTCCGACTCTTAGCGACTCCATGGACTATAGCCCACCAGGCTCCTCCATCCATGGGATTCTCTAGGCAAGAGTACTGGAGTGGGGTGCCATTGCCTTCTCCTAATATAAACCTAAAGGATAACAAATCTTAAGCTGGTTGAGTGATGACGGTCATCCTAATCTTCCTGTAAAAAACTTATAAATTCTAGAAATGCTTCTCTTAGGAAGCATAGTTTCATTGTTGCATAGTTTCATTCCTTGTATGTTTGTTTTAGCTAGTAAAACTTTATAACATAGTAGAAGTTGGTTTTATGTGATGTTTTATTTTACTTTGGGGCTCCAACCACTATAACAAGTAGATGTACGTCTGTTTTATTGGACAAAGAGTCCAATTTTTATGTTTCTAAATGTTGATAAATGTTTACAGCTTTTGAGAGTTTGATTCTGTGATATGTTGTTATCATAGATGTGATTTTTTGGTACTCAATCATTGTTCTATAATGCAATTCTAAGATATAGCTTTAGGGAAATACAGTATGTTATATGTTAGAGCATTTGAAATGCGTGTGGCAAGAACTAGTGAGTGGTTAAACTGCAGGTGTCATGTTCATTCAATCCATCATGTATTTGTTCTTTCTTGTATATTTAGTGAGAGCTTTATTATGTGCCAGACACTATGATAGGCATTAAGCAAGCAGTAATGAAAAAAAAATCAGTTCCTTCCTCTTTTGCAGTTTGTAATATCTTGGGAAGACAGATATTTCACAGATAATTACTTCATTAAAGCAATGAAAAATGCAAGACATTGTGAGAGTATATGGTAAGAGACCTGATCTAGTCATTCCCAAGACAATGATGAAAAACTGAGTCCTAAAGAAACTGAGCCCTGAAGGAGCACTAGGAGTTATTCAGACAAAAATAAGAGAATGAGTATTCTTGGTGCAAAAGTGCACAGATAAAAGAACAAGCATGGCATTTGCCAGGAATTATTAATATATGGTTAGAACACAGCGTTCCATGTGGGGAGGGCTGAGAGATTAAATCAAGAGAATTAAGCAGTAGCCAGATTATGAATAACCTTGCAAACTACATTAAGAAGAAGGACATATTCAGATTTTCATTTTAGTAAGACTGCATAGAAAAATGGTTAAGAGATAGAACTTACTGGATAGAGTAAGATTCATTAGGAAATTGTTGTCATGCAGCTCAGAGAGTTTCATGATGCAAAAAAATGTTACAGGTTATTGTGATGGAGAGGAATATCTGCCCTTCCACTTTAGTTTCCCCATCACTTCAGGAGTCCAGGTTCGATGCAGGATACAGGATGCTTGGGGCTGGTGCACTGGGATGACCCAGAGGGATGGTACGGGGAGAGAGGTGGGAGGGGGGTTCAGGATGGGGAACACGTGTACACCCATGGCGGATTCATGTTGATGTATGGCAAAACCAATACAATATTTTAAAGTAATTAGCCTCCAACTAAAATAAATAAATTAAAAAAAAAAAGATGTACCTCAAATGTCATCATTTTTTTTTTGAAGTTTTTTCTTCCTGTCCCAGACACTACCACCTGTGAAGTGAGTGCCTACAGCATCCAAACATCCAGCTACCTATCCCTCTAACTTGTAATAAGAATATCCTAAGAATATGGCCTTGTGCTTGTTTACTTTTTAGTGAAGATCATAGTTCACTGTGAAAAGTGCTTTGATGGAGGCAGAGGGCACCAAAGAACTACAGATATAAATTAGTCTCATCATGGAGAAAGGACTTGTAGCTTTTAGGAAAGATTTTTTTGGATGATATGACATTGATGAGCATAAAGCTGCATTTGAAGAACTGCAAACTATTTTTATATAGCTGAAATGAATGTTGATAGAGGTGGGGTAGAAATGGTGAGAATGAAATGAAAGACGTAACCCCACATCATGTGTTTTAAGTGTTATTTTTTATACCACTGAGGATGGTATCAATAATTACTAGCTTCCATATCTATTGTCAGATACCCCCACGGGGCTAGGATGCTTAGATTAGGTTAATTTGGTGTTTGAGTGGAGCCTGAAATAGAATGCCACCTTTTTTGTTGTCATTAAAAAATAATCCTTAGGATAGAGGGGACCTTCTGAATAAAGTCAAATCAAGTAACTCTGCAGAGTAGGATAATCAAGGACAAGTAGCAAGACTAAAGGGGACTGCAGAGTAAAGAAAATTTCCTGAATCTTGAGAGCTTTTAAAGACTTCTCTAAGAAGCTTTATTCTTGATATTTGTTTTTTTCATTTGGGCTCCTATACACATTGGGGTTAGTAATTGGGAGTAGAGGACATATCTCAATGATGAAGATTCTTAGAACTAAGAGTGCAAATTAGTCATGATAATGCTTGTTATCTGTCTAGAGCCTGAATAACTATAGACAGAGGTTCCTAACATTGTACAGGAGGCGGTGATCAAAACCATACCTAAGAAAAAGAAAGGCAAAATGGTTATCTGAGGAGGCCTTACAAATAGCAGAGAAAACAAGAGAAGTGAAAGGAAAAGGAGAAAAGGAAAGATATAGCCGTCTGAATGCAGGGCTCCAAAGAATAGCAAGAAGAGATAAGAAAGACTTCCTAAGTGATCAATGCAAAGAAGTAGAGGAAAACAACAGAATGGGAAATACTAGAGATCTCTTCAAGAAAATTAGAGATACCAAGGGAATGTTTCATGCAAAGATGGGCTCGATAAAGGACAGAAATGGTATGGACCTAACAGAAGCAGAAGATATTAAGAAGAGGTGGCAAGAATACGCAGAAAAACTATACAAAAAAGATCTTGATGACTCAGATAATCATGATGATGTGATCACTCACCTAGAGCCAGGCATCCTGGTGTGAGAAGTTAAGCAGCCCTTAGGAAACATCACGAAGAGCAAAGCTAATGGAGGTGATGGAATTCTGGTTGAGCTATTTCAAATCTGAAAAGATGATGCTGTGAAAGTGCTGCACTCAATATGCCAGCAAATTTGGAAAGCTCAGCAGTGGCCACAGGACTAGAAAAGGTTAGTTTTTATTCCAATCCCAAAGAAATGCAGTGCCAAAGAATGTTCAAACTACCGCACTGTTACACTCATTTTACATGCTAGCAAAGTAATGTGCAAAATTCTCCAAGCTAGACTTCAACAGTATGTGAACCAAGAACTTCCAGATGTTCAACCTGGATTTCAAAAAGGCAGAGGAACCAGAAGACCAAATTGTCAACATCCGTGGGATCATAGAAAAAGCAAGAGAATTCCAGAAAAAACATCTGCTTCATTGACTATGCTAAAGCCTTTGACCGTGGAAAATTCTTCAAGAAATGGGAATACCAGACCACCTTACTTGCCTCCAGAGAAACCTGTTTGCAGGTCAAGGAGCAACAGTCAAAATCAGACATGGAACAATGGACTGGTTCCAAATTGGGAAAGGAGTACATAAAGGCTGTATATTGTCACCCTACTTATTTAACTTACATGAACAGTACATCATGAAAAATTCTGGGATGGATGAAGCACAAGTTGGAATCAAGATTGCTGGGAGAAATATCAATAACCTCAGATATGCAGATGACACCAATCTTATGGCAGAAAGTGAAGAGGAATTAAAGAACCTCTTGATGAAGGTGTAAGAGCAGAGTGAAAAAGTTGGCTTAAAACTCAATATTCAGAAAACAAAGATTTTTGGCATCCGGTCCCATCACTCCATGGCAAATAGATGGGGAAACAATGGAAACAGTGAGATACTATTTTCTTGAGCTCCAAAATCAAGGCAGATGGTGACTGCAGCCATGAAATTTAAAAGACACTTGCTCCTTGGAAGAAAAGCTCTGACCAACCCAGAGAGCATATTAAAAAGCAGAAACATTACTTTGCCAACAAAGGTCCATCTAGTCAAAGCTATGGCTTTTCCAGTAGTCATGTATGGATGTGAGAGTTGGACTGTAAAGAAGGCTGAGCACCAAAATTGATACTTTTGAACTGAGGTGTTGGAGAAGACTCTTGAGAATCCCTTGGACTGCAAGGAGATCCAGCCAGTCAATTCTAAAGGAAATCTGCTCTGAATATTCATTCATTGGAAGAACTGATTGGTCTTCCAATCAGTTGGTCACCTGATACGAAGAGCCAACTCATTAGAAAAGACCCTGATGCTGAGAGGGATTGAAGGCAGTAGGAGAAGGGGTTGATGGAGGACAAGATATTTGGACAGCATTACCAACTCAATGGACATGAGTTTAATCAAGCTTTGGGAGATGGTGAAGAACAGGGAAGCCTGGCGTGTTGCAGTCAGTGGGGTCGCAAAGAGTCGAAAGCTACTTAACAGCAACAACAATGCTTCTTAAAAACACAGATTTGTACCCAACTCGTAAATTTTGATTAAGTAAATCCAGGGAGAAGATAGGAGTATGAATTTTGAGCTAGCACTGCTGGTGATTTCATGTAAGTGCTGGTTATACTTCCACTGCTTTATGTAACCAGCATGTCTCTGACTCCTGTCATTTTATGGAGACATTGATAGAAGTGTTGCACAGGAAGCTCAGTGAACAGAGCACCATGGGAACTCCTGTAGCTTTAATTAATTGCATGTTCTTCATGCCAAGTATTTTTAAAAAAATCTAATTGCTATTACTAAGCTCAATTTCTTCATCTTGTACACAAAATTCTTTGTCAGACACTTTGATTTTGCAACACTTTGTTTTGTCAGTATATATAAAGTGTCCCTAGAGTTGTCAGACAAGCACTTGTTGAATAACAAAAATAAACGCAGATAGGAATGAAAGAAAGAGGGAAGTGAGAGAGAAGGAGGTCGGAAGGGAGGGAGGAAGAAGGAAATAACTTATCTTAGCATATCTTAATTTAGCAAATTCCATTTTTATGAATACCTGTTTATTCACTAAGACCTTAAAATCATCTGCTTAACTCAAAGAATTTTGGCAGGGACTGGTATAAAACTTCGTACTCTTTTGTCTCAATTTCTGTTTTAAAAATTGGAATAAAAATTTGCTCATTCTCAGGCTTCCCTGGGGGCTCAGATGGTAAAGAATCCTCCTGCAGTGAGGGAGACCTGGGTTCCATCACTGGATTGGGAAGACCCCTGGAGGAGGGCACAGCAACTCACTCTAGGATTCTTGCCTGGAGAATCCCCATGGACAGAGGAGCCTGGTGGGCTACAGTCCATGGTATAGCCTTTCCTGTCCTTATAACTGAATATAACAAGAATAACAATAGTATAGGCTTTTTGTCACCCATAATAGTATATATTAGTTATATAAATGATATAAATTTTCAGAATCTTGAAGAAAATGGCCTAGTTTGGAAGACTGAACACAACCCTGAATTATGTGTTCAGAAAATTTTATAAAACAACCTTTAATTAACTCTATTTCACATCCTAATAGTAATTCTGAAGTAAGTATTTGTTAACATAATGACTGTTGCACTAAAGTTGCTGAAAATTTACATGTGGTTTTTCTTGAAAGATTCATGTTCAATTATGGAATGGTATCTTTTTCTTTGAATGATTTTTCTATATAAATTTCCTTCTAATATGTCCAGCAAATCTGGATTTTATATTTTTATTATTTTTTAAAATTTTATAGATTATATTGCTCAGTTTGGATATAGGCATCTTGTAATTTATTGTGTGAATTGAAAACTAAGTTACTGATAGGGTGAAAGAGAGAAAGAAATAGTTGGGGTTAGAGGGCGTTTTAAGCAAGATTGAAGGATTCTGGTTGCTAGATGAGATATAATTGTGAACAATGTCTGGTTAAAAGACAAGTAAATTGCAGCCTACTAATGACTTCTCCTCCATTTCCCCACCACTGTATTTCTCCCTTGTATGTTCTCTTGGCAGTTCTCCAGTATTATACTCTCACAGTTGGAATGATTTATTTAGTGTTTAAAGTCCTAGCTAGACCATCTTTTTTCCCTATACTTATGTACTTAGCATGTAATAGGAACTCCGTATTTGTAGAATGAATGCTTTTTTCAGCTTCTAGTAATCATATCTCTAGTATGTATGGGAGCTAATAATTGTTGAATGTCTGACCAAGGAAATACATATATTTAACAAGGACAAAGGCAAAGAGCACTATCTTTCCCAGAATATTACTTTCTGTATTGCTTTTAATTTTCACATATCTACTACCCATTCTTATTCTGACTCCAGAATTTCTTCATTGGAGAGCACTGATGAATAAATTGCCTTACTAATACTGACCCTCCAAGAAGATTTATGTTCTTAAAGAAGTTAATATCTGAAAGACTATATCAGTAATGATAAGATTTCATATTGATACACTTGTCAGAGATGGGAATGATATTTTGTGGAATGGAGAATGAGTTCCTTTTGCTTCTAAAAAACACATTCATATTCCTTTCCCCCCTCTTTTTTCCATAGATGTTTTTTGAGCACCTAATTGCTGAATTATTGGAATTAGCAAAATGGTAGAAAGTGATGTGAGGGAAAGGGTCATTTGGTGGAGAATCTTCCAAGACCAGCAGAGGAATTTGGATCTGACATTTCATGCCAAGGAAATATTGCTTTCTTCAGCTAGAGAGTGACAGCAAAATTTCTAGATGTTATTTAGTTAAAGTCAGTGGAACAAACTTTAATGGTATGCTTTTGTATATTTCATGCTTATCTTTAAGAAGACTAAACACAAATTAAGAAATGCTAGACCAATTGTTTTAGCTAAGCAATAGAAATTCAATATTGTTCTGCACTGGGCAGCACAGTCTGATATTTTTATTTGATTATATTATATAAGTCAAATCTTGTTGTTACAGGTTTATATAATTCACTTAACTATAATTTTAAGAGTTATTTGCAGCACAAGAAAACATCAGAGAAAGGCATAAAAGCAGAGCTCAAAAACAAAACCAACTCTCGTACAAACATTTTTTTGCAATTCCTTGTTTTCCATGAAGTAAAACTATAGTAAATACAGCATAACCTCTTTACCTTCTACCTTTAAAGACTACTTTTCTGGAATGTATTAATAATTCTGAGATATATGTTAAGTGAAAAAGAAAAAAGTACTTGATAGTTTGGAGTCTTTGAACAGTCTATTTCCAACAGATTTTGTTTTAATGTACATAGAACTTGGGAATAATTCATTAATCAGTAACAGTTCAATTCACTAAACATTTAAGACTGGAATTTAGTATGATGAACATGAAAGGCTCTTTGCCACTCAGTAGAGTACTCATATTCTGTCTCCTAGGGATACTCTTTCAGAGTCACCCACTACCTCATATAAAGCCTTTGAACAGGCTAGAAAAGAGCATTCCACCTTGGATAGATTCAGCCCCCAGACAGAACTATTGCTTGGTTATAGTGTTCAGGCTAGAATTTCAGTCTCCAGATGCCTCCTGGACTTGGCATCTCACAATCATACACAGCACTTCTGGGTGTTCACTTTAGTTCTCATGTTCTTCATGGGTTTTTTGATGCTGTTGTTGTTCATTTATAAAATCGTGGTCATTTCTCTGGGCAGAAAAACTTAAGATTAGAGCTTTTATTTTATATCAAAAGAAAATAAAAAACAGAATGAATGACTGAACAGTAGCATGCATTTTTGTCACGTGTTAACTCATATAATCCTCAAAAGAGTCCTTTGATGTAGGTTTTATTATATTAAATCACTAAGATTTAGAAAATAATGTTTAGCGGTTGGGTGATTTGCTTAAAGTTAAAAAGCTAAATGGCAAAAGAACAAACTTAGATGCAAGAATAGACGCCTTAGGTTTAGTTCTGACATCAAACAGCAAGCAACCTTTAATAGCCCACTTATTCCTTTGCCTCAAAACAGTAAGTCATCTGAACAACCAAAACTCATCCAACCCCATAAGGTGCCCACCAAGGAACACAGAGAGAGAAAGGCTTGAAGTGGTTTTTTGAATAATTCAAGGGAGTATTTTCTGTATTTTGCTTCCCTTTGGAGTTCGTATGTCCTAAAGGGAAAAATTCAAGGAGTAAAATAAAGGAAAAGTCTGGGCTTGCTTTATCCCTTATGAAATAAAGGAATCAATAAATGTTGGTTGAATGTTGAATATATTTGCTATACTCAGAAGTTAGATATGTGCTACAACACTTTAACTTGGGAGATAGAAAAGAAATGCAAAGGTCCTCTTGGTTTTTCAGATATAGAAATAGGGCTAGCCTATGGGTGCCTTAAAGGAACATATTTTTGTGCTTTCAAAAAGAAAGGATCAAGTAATTAAAATGTCGTATGCAATTAACAGTATTTTAGGAGTATATCAATAGTTCTATGAATTACAGTAATCTTCTTTCTCAGTTCCAGTAAGTTTACCCAATGATAAGTGGAGCCACATAACCAAAGAGACAGATAATTTACCTATGGCTCAGAGGAGAGCTACAAGAATTGTCTAATAACTAGAAATTGTTTGCAGAGGAAGGGATAAAATAGCAGGCTTTTCATCCTGAGGAAGGACTTTTAAAAAGCATTTTTGAAAACTGCACAGAGAATAAATACAATTGAAAAAAATTCTGATCTAATTCTTTTATGTGTCATATGGAATCCTAGGAAGAATCATTGCAATAATTATCCAAAGTAATGTTCAATGTAACAAAAGAGATGTTTGGTCTTAAATGTATATGCATTTAAGTGTAGAATGTCCAAATTAACAGGTCAAAGGGAAAGTATTAATATATGTGCAGTTTCTAACAGCAAAAAATAGGCTAGTTTGTAAATACCGTATTCTTCAATGAAGAAAACAAAAATCGAGAATAAAATGTTGGATAGTCTTATCAACCAGGTCACCTTTAAAGATAGCTTTTCAAGATAGCAAAAATGTGCAACAGTTAAGCTTGACTCATGTAACTAAAACATTCGTTGCTATACTAGCAGCAGTACTTTTATTAATAGAGTTCACAATTCAGAACACAACCAATAATTATATATTAGTATCAATAGGAACACCAAATATTATCTCAGAACCGCCACTAGGTATTTCTTCTTGTCTGACACAGTCTGCACAGATCCAGGCTTGCTGCGTTTGATACAATTCGGTTCGTCAACGAGCTTCTTTCATGATGTGCTGCTCCTGAATCTGGCTGGAGACAGATTTTGGTAGATATTGGTGATGAGAGATATGTTTTATGTGAGGATGATGTTGAAGTTTCTCCTTTAACTTCTGGTTATAATCTGTGGCTGCTTTCTCTCATGATGTAAGCACCTAACTTCTCAGAAGCATTAGCTTTCCACGGATGAATGTTAATTTCATCAGATCCACACATAATGTACTTGCTGTCAGAAGTCCATTTCACACAGATAACGTGTTGCATTCTCTTTGTGTGATAGACTTCCTTGCTTCTACTTTTGTCCACAGGAAAGATTCGAATAGATTTGTCAAACTAGCAGACACAAACTCTTTCCCAGTGGGTGAGTAACCCACATCAAGTACTGCAGACACATGATGCATATGTACCATTATAAGAATGTGCAGTGCATGCATATAAAAAGTATATAAGTTGTAATCTTTGCTGCAGTAAAAACTAAAGCTTCCACAGGGTTCCAGCAAGTTGTATTTGTTCTCATATCTAAGATGACCTTTCTCAGAGGAGTAGCTTGCCTCATATCATACAGTGCTATATTCCTGTCAGAAGAACAACTTCCCAAGAGAAATGTCTCAATTGGGTTAAATTTAACACTGCTTATACTGTCAAATCCTCAAGTCATTGAACATATAGGATTGGTTCTTTGTTCATCCCAAGGGTCTATTTGCTGTCCACATGTGGCAAAACAGCTTTTTTTCCAGTGATGATCAATTCTTGTATATGCTATCTTTCCTAATATTGTAGGCAATGGTTCCTCCTCTTCTCCATAGCTTGGTCCATCCATTTTCCATTGCTTGGCAGTTTTGTCATCATCAACAGTATAAAAACAAAGTCCCACAAAAGTGAGTACGTATTCCTTGTACAAAAAGACCTTTATGTGCTTGTATTGTATGGATATATTTTCATTTAGTGAAGTTCCAAATTTTAACCTATCTCCATCACATGCCCCAGAAAGGACATTAGCCAGACTCTCTGGATGCTTTGCCCAGCAACTGACTCTATCTCAGTGACCATCCAGGGAAGCGAGGAATGGTTTTGCAAATACCCGTTCCAGTTTGGTAGCATTTAAAGCTCTTACATATTCCTGTGGGACCTCAAAATGATGTAAAGTAGGCTCGTGGTTTCTTGGTACTCTCTGTGAGTCCAACTTGGTTTCACAGATGTAGTTGTCTGGGTTCATGCTCAGAATCTTTACTTTTATCTTGCTTCTAATTCTCCCTGAATCTCATTAGCTTTTATCTCTAGGTCCCGTTGCCATGGCCTCATCCATCAACACATGCCACTTCTCCCAAGTTCCTTCTTTTATTAATTTCTAATTTTATTATTTTGTGGTCAGAGAATATATTTTGTATGACTTCATTTCTTTAAAATTTATTTGTACTTATTTTGTGGTCTAACATGAAGTTTATTCTGGAGAATGTTCCATGTTCACATAAGAATACTGTGCATTTGGTGGAATGCCCTATAGCTAGATGGCTGTTAGATCCAGCTGACTTATGGTGCTGTTCAAGTCTTCTTTTTGCTTCTTGATCTTCTGCCTAATTGTTCTATTCATTATTAAAAGTGGAATATTCAACGCACTGATTGTTATTGTTGAATTGTGTATTTTCCCCTTCAATTCTGTCGGTTTTTGTCTCATGTGTTTTAGGATTCTCTTAAGTGCATGTGTGTTTATATGTTTTGTTCTCCTAATGGATTGACCCGTTTAGCTTTATAAATATATAAAATGTTCTATTTTAAATCTCTAGTAACAATTTCTGTCTTAAAGCTTCTTTTGTTCAGTGTTAGCATAGTCACTTTCTTTTTCTTTGGGTTATTGTTCTTATGGTATATCCTTTTCTATCTTTTTACGTTAAATCTATTAGTGCCCTGGAAGATAAAGCATGCCTCTTGTAGATGCTGTGTAACTGGGTTATTAAAAAACAAACAAACAAAAACTATCCTGCCAATCATTGCCTTTGGTTTGGAGTGTTGTGTACACTTACAATTAATATAATTACCAATAAAGTAGGACTTAATCTCCTTAATAAAATGGAAGCATTTTATTATTTGTTTTCTGTGTATTATATGCTTTCTCTTCTCTTTCTTTTTCTCATTTACACCTATCCTTTGTGTTAAAGATATATTTTCTAGTTTACTATTTTAATTCCCTCGGAGCTCCTTGCATTATTTTTGTTATTGTTGCTATTTTCTTATTGGGTCATTATAATTAATCAGTTCAGTTCAGTCACTCAGTTCTGTCTGACTCTTTGTGATCCCATGAACTGCAGCACACCAGGCCTGCCTGTCCATCACCAACTCCCGGAGCCTACCCAAACTCATGTCCATTGAGTCGATGATGCCATCCAACCATCTCATCCTCTGTCGTCCCCTTCTCCTCCTGCCCTCAATCTTTCCCAGCATCATGGTCTTTTCAAATGAGTCAGATCTACACATCAGGTGGCCAGAGTATTGGAGTTTCAGCTTCAACATCCATCAGTCCTTGCAATGAACACCCAGGACTGATCTCCTTTAGAATGAACTGGTTGGATCTCCTTGCAGTCCAAGGGACTCTCAAGAGTCTTCTCCAACACCACAGTTCAAAATCATCAATTCTTCGGTGCTCAGCTTTCTTTATACTCCTACTCTCACATCCATACATGACTACTGGAAAAACCATAGCCTTGACTGGACGGACCTTTGTTGACAAAGTAATGTCTCTGCTTTTTAATATGCTGTCTAGGTTGGTCTTAACTTTCCTTCCAAGGAGTTAGCGTCTTTTATTTTCATTTATTTTTTATTTATTTTTTTAAAAGTTGTTTTTAATTTTATTTTTTTTTTAATTTTATTTTATTTAACTTTACAATATTGTATTGGTTTGCCATATATCAAAATGAATCTGCCACAGGTATACATGTGTTCCCCATCCTGAACCCTCCTCCCTCCTCCCTCCCCATACCATCCCTCTGGGTCGTCCCAGTGCACCAGCCCCAAGCATCCAGTATCATGCGTCGAACCTGGACTGGCGACTCTTTTCATATATGATATTATACATATTTCAATGCCATTGTCCCAAATCATCCCACCCTCTCCCTCTCCCACAGAGTCCAAAAGGCTGTTCTATACATCAGTGTCTCTTTTGCTGTCTCGTAGACAGGGTTATTGTTACCATCTTTCTAAATTCCATATATATGCGTTAGTATACTGTATTGGTGTTTTTCTTTCTGGCTTACTTCACTCTGTATAATAGGCTCCAGTTTTATCCACATTAGAACTGATTCAAATGTATTCTTTTTAATGGCTGAGTAATACTCCATTGTGTATATGTACCACTGCTTTCTTATCCATTCATCTGCTGATGGACATCTAGGTTGCTTCCATGTCCTGGCTATTATAAACAGTGCTGCGATGAACATTGGGGTACACGTGTCTCTTTCAATTCTGGTTTCCTCAGTGTGTATGCCCAGGAGTGGGATTGCTGGTTCATAAGGCAGTTCTATTTCCAGTTTTTTAAGGAATCTCCACACTGTTCTCCATAGTGGCTGTACTAGTTTACATTCCCACCAACAGTGTAAGAGGGTTCCCTTTTCTCCACACCCTCTCCAGCATTTATTGCTTGTAGACTTTTGGATCACAGCCATTCTGACTGGTGTGAAATGGTACCTCATAGTGGTTTTGATGTGCATTTCTCTGATAATGAGTGATGTTGAGCATCTTTTCATGTGTTTGTTAGCCATCTGTATGTCTTCTTTGGAGAAATGTCTATTTAGTTCTTTGGCCCATTTTTTGATTGGGTCATTTATTTTTCTGGAGTTGAGCTGTAGGACTTGCTTGTATATTTTTGAGATTAGTTGTTTGTCTGTTACTTCATTTTCTATTATTTTCTCCCATTCTGAAGGCTGTCTTTTCACCTTGCTTATAGTTTCCTTTGTTGTGCAGAAGCTTTTAAGTTTAATTAGGTCCCATTTGTTTATTTTTGCTTTTATTTCCAATATTCTGGGAGGTGGGTCATAGAGGATCCTACTGTGATGTATGTCAGAGAGTGTTTTGCCTATGTTCTCCTCTAGGAGTTTTATAGTTTCTGGTCTTATGTTTAGATCTTTGATCCATTTTGAGTTTATTTTTGTGTATGGTGTTAGAAAGTGGTTTAGTTTCATTCTTTTACAAGTGGTTGACCAGTTTTCCAAGCACCACTTGTTAAAGATATTGTCTTTAATCCATTGTATATTCTTGCCTCCTTTGTCAAAGTAAGGTGTCTATATGTGCATGGATTTATCTCTGGGCTTTCTATTTTGTTCCATTGATCTATATTTCTGTCTTTGTGCCAGTACCATACTGTCTTGATGAATGTGGCTTTGTAGTAGAGCCTGAAGTCAGGCAGGTTGATTCCTCCAGTTCCATTCTTCTTTCTCAAGATAGCTTTAGCTATTCGAGGGTTTTTGTATTTCCATACAAATTGTGAAATTATTTGTTCTAGCTCTGTGAAGAATACCGTTGGTAGCTTGATAGGGATTGCATTGAATATATAAATTGCTTTGGATAGTATACTCATTTTCACTATATTGATTCTTCCAATCCATGAACATGGTATATTTCTCCATCTATTAGTGTCCTCTTTGATTTCTTTCACCAGTGTTTTATAGTTTTCTATATATAGGTCTTTAGTTTCTTTAGGTAGATATATTCCTAAGTATTTTATTCTTTTCGTTGCAATGGTGAATGGAGTTGTTTCCTTAATTTCTCTTTCTATTTTCTCATTATTAATGTATAGGAATGCAAGGGATTTCTGTGTGTTGATTTTATGTCCTGCAACTTTACTATAGTCATTGATTAGTTCTAGTAATTTTCTGGTGGAGTCTTTACGGTTTTCTATGTAGAGGTTCATGTCATCTGCAAACAGTGAGAGTTTTACTTCTTCTTTTCCAATTTGGATTCCTTTTATTTATTTTTCTGCTCTGATTGCTGTGGCCAAAACTTCCAAAACTATGTTGAATAGTAATGGTGAAAGTGGGTACCCTTGTCTTGTTCCTGACTTTAGAGGAAATGCTTTCAATTTTTCACCATTGAGGATAATGTTTGCTGTGGGTTTGTCATATATAGCTTTTATGATGTTGAGGTATGTTCCTTCTATTCCTGCTTTCTGGAGAGTTCTTATCATAAACGGATGTTGAATTTTGTCAAAGGCTTTCTCTGCATCTATTGAGATAATCATATGGTTTTTATTTTTTCAATTTGTTAATGTGGTGTATTACATTGATTGATTTGCGGATATTGAAGAATCCTTGCATCCCTGGGATAAAGCCCACTTGGTCATGGTGTATGATCTTTTTAATGTGTTGTTGGATTCTGATTGCTAGAATTTTGTTAAGGATTTTTGCATCTATGTTCATCAGTGATATTGGCCTGTAGTTTTCTTTTTTTGTGGCATCTTTGTCAGGTTTTGGTATTGGGGTGATGGTGGCCTCATAGAATGAGTTTGGAAGTTTACCTTCCTCTGCAATTTTCTGGAAGAGTTTGAGCAGGATAGGTGTTAGCTCTTCTCTAAATTTTTGGTAGAATTCAGCTGTGAAGCCGTCTGGACATGGGCTTTTGTTTGCTAGAAGATTTCTGATTACAGTTTCAATTTCCATGCTTGTGATGGGTCTGTTAAGATTTTCTATTTCTTCCTGGTCCATTTTTGGAAAGTTGTACTTTTCTAAGAATTTGTCCATTTCTTCCGCGTTGTCCATTTTATTGCCATATAATTGCTGATAGTAGTCTCTTATGGTCCTTTGTATTTCTGTGTTGTCTGTTGTGATCTCTCCATTTTCATTTCTAATTTTATTGATTTGATTTTTCTCCCTTTGTTTCTTGATGAGTCTGGCTAATGGTTTGTCAATTTTATTTATTCTTTCAAAGAACCAGCTTTTGGTTTTGTTGATTTTTGCTATGGTCTCTTTTGTTTCTTTTGACTTTATTTCTGCCCTAATTTTTAAGATTTCTTTCCTTCTACTAACCCTGGGGTTCTTCATTTCTTCCTTTTCTAGTTGCTTTAGGTGTAGAGTTAGGTTATTTATTTGACTTTTTTCTTGTTGCTTGAGGTATGCCTGTATTGCTATGAACTTTCCCCTTAGGACTGCTTTTACAGTGTCCCACAGGTTTTGGGTTGTTGTGTTTTCATTTTCATTAGTTTCAATGCAAATTTTGATTTCTTTTTTGATTTCTTCTGTGATTTGTTGGTTATTCAGCAGCGTGTTATTCAGCCTCCATATGTTGGCATTTTTAATAGTTTTTCTCCTGTAATTGACATCTAATCTTACTCCATTGTGGTCAGAAAAGATGCTTGGGATGATTTCAATTTTTCTGAATTTACCAAGGCTAGATTTGTGGCCCAGGATGTGATCTATCCTGGAGAAGGTTCCGTGTGCACTTGAGAAAAAGGTGAAATTCATTGTTTTGGGATGAAATGTCCTATAGATATCAATAGGTATAACTGGTCTATTTGTATCGTTTAAAGTTTGTGTTTCCTTGTTAATTTTCTGTTTAGTTGATCTATCCATAGGTGTGAGTGGGTTATTAAAGTCTCCCACTATTATTGTGTTATTGTTAGTTTCTCCTTTCATACTTGTTAGTATTTGTCTTACATATTGCGGTGCTCCCATGTTGGGTGCATATATATTTATAATTGTTGTATCTTCTTCTTGGATTGATCCTTTGATCATTATGTAGTGACCTTCTTTGTCTCTTTTCACAGCCTTTATTTTGAAGCCTATTTTATCTGATATGAGTATTGCTACTCCTGCTTTCTTTTGGTCCCTATTTGCATGGAAAATCTTTTTCCAGCTCTTCACTTTCAGTCTGTATGTGTCCCCTGTTTTGAGGTGGGTCTCTTGTAGACAACATATGTAGGGGTCTTGTTTTTGTATCCATTCAGCCAGTCTTTGTCTTTTGGTTGGGGCATTCAACCCATTTATGTTTAAGGTAATTATTGATAAGTATGATCCCGTTGCCATTTACTTTATTGTTTTGGGTTCGAATTTATACACCGTTTTTGTGTTTCATGTCTAGAGAATATCCTTTAGTATTTGTTGGAGAGCTGGTTTGGTGGTGCTGAATTCTCTCAGCTTTTGCTTGTCTGTAAAGCTTTTGATTTCTCCTTCATATTTGAATGAGATCCTTGCTGGGTACAATAATCTGGGCTGTAGGTTATTTTCTTTCATCACTTTGAGTACATCTTGCCATTCCCTCCTGGCTTGGAGAGTTTCTATTGAAAGATCAGCTGTTATCCTTATGGGAATTCCCTTGTGTGTTATTTGTTGTTTTTCCCTTGCTGCTTTTAATATTTGTTCTTTGTGTTTGATCTTTGTTAATTTGATTAATATGTGTCTTGGGATGTTTCGCCTTGGGTTTATCCTGTTTGGGACTCTCTAGGTTTCTTGGACTTGAGTGATTATTTCCTTCCCCATTTTAGGGAAATTTTCAACTATTATCTCCTCAAGTATTTTCTCATGGTCTTTCTTTTTGTCTTCTTCTTCTTGGACCCCTATGGTTTGAATGTTGTAGCGCTTAATATTGTCCTGGAGGTCTCTGAGATTGTCCTCTTTTCTTTTAATTCATTTTTCCTTTTTCCTCTCTTATTCATTTATTTCTACCATTCTATCCTCTAATTCACTAATCCTATCTTCTGCCTCTGTTATTCTACTATTTGTTGCCTCCAGAGTGCTTTTGATCGCATTTATTGCATTATTCATTATATATTGACTCTTTTTTATTTCTTCTAGGTCCTTGTTAAACCTTTCTTGCATCTTCTCAATCCTTGTCTCCAGGCTATTTATCTGTGACTCCATTTTGATTTCAAGATTTTGGATCAATTTCACTATCATTATTTGGAATTCTTTATTAGGTAGATTCCCTATCTCTTCCTCTTTGGTTTGGTTTGGTGGGCATTTATCCTGTTCCTTTACCTGCTGGGTATTCCTCTGTCTCTTCATCTTGTTTAAATTGCTGAGTTTGGGGTGTCCTTTCTGTATTCTGGCAGTTTGTGGAGTTCTCTTTATTGTGGCATTTCCCCACTGTGTGTGGGTTTGTACAGGTGGCTTGTCAAGGTTTCTTGGTTAGGGAAGCTTGTGTCAGTGTTCTGGTGGGTGGAGCTGTATTTCTTCTCTCTGGAGTGCAATGAAGTGTCCAGTAATGAGTTATGAGATGTCTATGGTTTTGGGGTGACTTTGGGCAGCCTGTATCTTGGAGCTTAGGGCTGTGTTCCTGTGTTGCTGGAGAATTTGCTTGGTATGTCTTGCCCTGGAACTTGTTGGCCCTTGTGTGGTGCTTGGTTTCAGTGTAGGTGTGGAGGCATTTGATGAGCTCCTGTCAGTTAATGTTCCCTGGAGTCAGGGTTTGGGCTTAAGCCTCACGCTTCCAGTTATTGGTCTTATTTTTACAGTAGTCTCAAAACTTCTCCTTCTATACAGCACCATTGATAAAACATCTAGGTTAAAGATGAAAAGTTTCTCCACTCCTTTTGAAGACAATGGGTTGCTTTTCTGGGTGCCTGATGTCCTCTGCCAGCATTCAGAAGTTGTTTTGTGGAATTTACTCGGTGTTTAAATGTTCTTTTGATGAATTTGTGGGGGAGAAAGTGTTCTCCCCATCCTATTCCTCCGCCATCTTCCAAGGAGTAAGCGTCTTTTAATTTCATGGCTGCAGTCACCATCTGCAGTGATTTTGGAATCCCCAAAAATAAGGTCAGCCACTGTTTCCATTGTTTCCCCATCTATTTACCATGATGATGGGACTGGATACCATGATCTTAGTTTTCTGAATGTTGAGTTTTAAGCCAACTTTTTCACTCTCCTCTTTCACTTTCACCAAGAGGCTCTTTAGTTCTTCTTCACTTTCTGCCATAAGAGTGGTGTCATCTGCATATCTGAGGTTATTGATATTTCTCCCAGCAATCTTGATTCTAGCTTGTGCTTCCTTCAACCCAGTGTTTCTCATGATGTACTCTGCATATAAATTAAATAAGCAGGATGACAATATACAGCCTTGACATACTCCTTTTCCTATTTGGAACCAGTCTGTTGTTCCATGTCCAGTTCTAACTGTTGCTTCCTGACCTGCATACAGATTTCTCAAGAGGCAGGTCAGGTGGTCTGATATTCCCATCTTTTTCAGAATTTTCCAGTTTATTGTGATCCACACAGTCAAAGGCTTTGGCATAGTCAATAAAGGAGAAATAGATGTTTTTCTGGAACTCTCTTGCTTTCTCGATGATCCATGGGATGTCGACAATTTGATCTCTGGTTCCTCTGCCTTTTATAAAACCAGCTTGAACATCTGGAAGTTCACGGTTCACGTATTGTTGAAGCCTGGCTTGGAGAATTTTGAACATTACTTTACTAGCATGTGAGAGGAATGAAATTGTGCGGTCATTTGCGCATTCTTTGGCATTGCCTTTCTTTGGGATTGGAATGAAAACTGACTTTTTCTTGTCCTGTGGCCCCTGCTGAGTTTTCCAAATTTGCTGACATATTGAGTGTAGCACTTTCACAGCATCCACTTTTAGGATTTGAAATAGTTAAACTGGAATTCCATCACCTCCACTAGCTTTGTTTGTAGTGATGCTTTGTAAGGCCCACTTGACTTCACATTCATGACTTAAAACAATCTATTTTGAATGAATACCAACATAATCTCAATAGTTTTTGAAAACTTTGCTTCAGTATCATTTCATTTCTTATCCCCTTTTGCGTTATTTTCATACAACTCTACATTTCATTACATATTTTTACATTATAAACAATCAACCCACATTTATAATTATTGTTTTATGCAGTTGTTTTTAAATCAAATATGAGGTGAAAAGAGTTAAAAATAAAAATACATTCATATTTTGTTTCATATTTACCTATGTAGCTACTTTACCTATGCTCTTTATTTCTTCATGTGGACTTGAATTACTCTGTAGTGTTCTTCTATTTTGGGTTGAAAGTCTTTTAGTATTCTGCCAATACAGGACACATAAGAGATGTAGGTTCAATTCCTGAGTTGGGGAGATCTCCTGGAGGAGAGCATGCCAACTCACTTCAGTATTCTTGACTGGAGAATCCCAGGGATAGAGGAGCCTGGTGTGCTATATAGTCCATGGGGTCACAAAGAGTTGGACATGACTGAAGTGACCTAGCACATACATGGACACATTTCTTTCCTTTTTTTTTTTTTTTTTAAGACACAGCTACTACACTTCTCTAAATTTTTGTTTATCTGGAAATGTCTTAATTTATCTTGATTTTCTGAAGTATAGTTTTGCTGAATATAGAATTCTTGGTTGACATTTTTTTTCTTCCAGCATTTTGAGTGTTTCAACTCATTGCCTCTGGACTCCATGATTTCTGAAAAGTTAGCTATTAATCTTACTGTGGATCCCTTCTACAAGATGAGTCATTTTTCTCTAGTTGATGTCTCATGAGTCTGTCTTTGTTATTCATACTTTGACTATGTGTCTATGTGTAGATCTCTTTAAATTTATCTTTCATGAAGTTTGTTGAACGTTTTGGATATGTAGATTAATTTTTTTCCTTCAAATGTGGATTAAATTCTACACAAATTGCTGTACATTTTGGTTAATTTCCAGATTTCTCTGAAAATTTATTTTTAACATTTTTTGTGAATATTCTTTTTGCTTTTAAGAGACATTTATGTCTTCTAGAAGTGCTTCTTCCTGGCCTTTAGAAGAGCCAAAGATTGAGTCATGTTTAAATTTAATGTTAAGTTGAACCAATAAGCAGATAAACTCAGATAAAGCAGAGTACTGGCAAGGAGTTTACTGATAGGTGAAATAAAGTAGATAAGATGGGTAAGCTAAAGGCTAAACTAAAAAGTTTTATTCTGAGTAAAACTCTTTGGAAGGTACTCGAGTTCATTGACCATGAGTAATGTGAGAATAATGATGTTTGAAGATTATTCTAATGGTTTTATGTAGAGTGAAAAGAAGTGAAGCTGCACAAGAAAGGAGATGAGTTTAGTAGCAGTGCCAAGAATGTACATGTGTGATGCCAAGGCATGTCTTAATATGTCTTAACATGGCAGCTATTGACATAGAAACACAAGGGTAGATCAGTCATAGGATTTGGTGGTAGACTGAATCTGTGAAAGAAGGGAATAAATGAGTTTTAAAAGATATAAATATTGCTGCTCTGCTTTGTAAAGATGATGGTAGAGTAATGTTAATGAGGATGATGAAAAAGCAGATGTGTGGCAAATTTTTATTTTGACATCTTATTTAACTAACAGTTTCTTCTTAAACTTCTTGTACCAGGCATGTGATCATAAAAAGTAAATTAATAGTTGTGTTGTATTTTAAAAACAGGGTCTAATACCATCAAAAGCTAAATAGTATTACGAGGCTTCCTAAATCACACTAATTTAGAAAAAAGAGAAGAAAAGGAAAGTTTTTTGTTTTGTAAATTCTAAAGATATTCCAAGATGTTTATTGTGTTAACTTACTTTTCTAACATGTGATTCTCTGGCAAAGCAGATGTAAAAAATCTACTGTTTTGTTAGTACAAAAAAATTGAGATTTAATTACTGTGTGTAGAAATGATAGGTTCACAGTCTTGAATGTGTATTAATAGAATGTTTTAATAATGTATCTTTTATAAGTGAAAGAGTCTTGGGTTCAAATTTCTCATTTCTTAGAACACAATGCTTTTCTTTTTTGGTCAGCATGTGCATTCATTATTGTTTTTCAAATGATTTTCCTTTTTTATTTTCCCATAGCTCTTGAGGAGAAAAAGGCAATAAAAATGAAATGACTATCAATGAGATGATTGCTTTAATCTCTGTAATTGAGAAATGTCAATTCCTGTGTGGGATCAAAGTCAGATTTCTGAACTCTTCCCTAACCTACAAACGTTTTTCATTGAGTTGTTCACTTCTGTATGTACATCTAATAAGGGAGATAGTAGTACATATTCTCATGTTGCCCTTGTACCATAGTCTTCTTCAACAATATTTTAAATAATTATGTTATTCATCAGTGTTTATGTTCTTCCAGATTTTTCAAAACATTAAATTACAGAGACTTCCCTGGTGATCCAGTGGTTAAGACTCCATGCTTCCAACAGAAGGGTATCCTTGGGGAGGCATTAGAATCCTTAGGAAGTAAAACAGCTATTATACAATTCATATTGTTATTCAACAAATATTTACTGGATGATTACTGTTGTCCTCTAATAAGGCTACAGTCTGGAGCTATAACACCTATTTTTAGGGATGATATGAAGCTATAGGGGGTTTCCTTGGTGGCTTAGTGGTAAAGGATCTGCCTGCCAAAGCAGGAGATGTGGGTTCGATCTCTGGGTCAGGAAGATTCCCTGGAGAAGGAAATGGCAACTCACTCTAGTATTCTTGCCTGGAAAATCCCATGGACAGAGGAGCCTGGTGGGCTACAGTCCAAGGGGTCTCAAAGAGTCAGACGTGACTTAGTGACTAAACAACAACATGAAGCTATAGATCGCAAACTTGACCACTCTGTGGAGGTACTATAAAGTGCCTGCAATTTCATACAGGCACAAAGCTTGTCTGTGACTGACAGGCTGGCTAAGTTGCTTCAGTCATGTCCAACTCTTTGCGACCCTCTGGACTGTAGCCCCCCAGAGTCCTCTGTCCATGGGGATTTTCCAGGCAAGAATACTGGAGTGGGTTGCCATGCCCTTCTCCAGGGGATCTTCCTGACCCAGGGATTGAACTCATATCTCTTATTCTCCTGCATTGACAGGTGGATTCTTTACCACTAGCGCCACCTGAGAAGCTTGTTTGTAGATTATATAAATCATGGGTCCTATATATCCATATCCATTTTTATCATTTTCAAATGTATATGTTTTGCTATGATTAATAAAGTAGAAATTTATTGTCACTTTTTGCTCATGTATTTGTTTCAGACAACAAATTCTAAAAGTATAACTTATCTACTGGAGTTGGGCAGAGAATGCAGGATTCTTTTTATGTGCTTCATTTTTTCATGTGGAGAGACACTGATCAGTTTAACTGGGTTTCTCTCTGCTCCTACTCATTCCTCAAGAGAGTTAATATGATATGTAAATTTGGGAACAGGAACTGAGTGTGTATCACTAATTGTCTTTTTGATCTTCTCATCTGCAAAGAGTATGTGTAGTTGAGCTTAGTAGTAAGGATCCTATCTGTCCAGGCTTGGGAGACCTGAGGCTAAGTCTGTCTAATTCTGTGATGTACTAGTAAAAAGCCTATATTGCTTGGTACCTAAGCCATGTTCTCTAGTATCTGCTCTGTTACTCACCAGTGTTGACATTTTAATCCATTTGCCTGGGTTTTTAATCCATGGTTTGGCTAACTGCAGGCTCTGAGCCAGATCTGACCCACGCAGGCCAAATCTGGCGAGGCTCCTCTGTTTACATCTTTACATGTGTGTGTCTCTTTATTGCTACAACAGCAGCTTTGAGTGGTTGCAACAGAAATCATATGGCCTGAAAACCTAAAATATTTATTCTCTGGCCCTTTGCAGAAAAGATTTGTCAACCTCTAGACTCCTATCTGTAATTTGGGCAGAGGATGAAAATGTTATTTATTACACTCCCTAAATTTCTAAATTAATTCTAATATTACATTATAGGAATTTGTAAAAAATTGTTACTTTGAAAAACATGCTTTATCATTCAAAATGGTAGGAACCCTTTGTGTAAAAATGGAATGGACTTAGAGATGGGAGACTGGTATTCAAGTAACAGAAGGATGAGTTGAAGTTTGAACTAGTTTGGTGATTATGAAAATAGAAAAGTAATACTGGGTTTAGGAGTTATTATGAAATGCAAATTTTATAAAAGTTGGTAACTGCTTCTTTATGGTAATAGTAAGCATGACAGAACAGGAGAAAGAATAATGTCTCCAAGAGTTTGAACCTAGGTGACTGGATGAATGTCCTAGGAGCAGTATGTGATATATTTTCTTATTTTGACTGCCTTGCCATTGGCCCTTTAAGTCACACATTCACTAACATCAGGAATAAAGACCCCAAAACTACTTATAGTAGTTACCCCAGACTCTTCACCATTACCAGACCTATCAAACTGAACATATGACTTTATAACTTTAACATCAGTCTAGCAGTTTGTTCTTATAAACTTGGTGATGCCCTTTGTCTTCTCATTAAGTCTCAGTTATTTTTCTAATAGGTTTATCTCCTTGCTCTCTGTACCTAGTTGTGAATACTTTTATGTATGTATTGGATTGGCCCAAAAGTTACTTTGGTTTTTAAGTAAACATAAAAGACATATTTTTCATTTTCATCACAAATTTCATTGAACAACATATTCACTGTTACCTTCTGCCATTTTCTGGGCAACTTCATAATTCCATCTTACACAGATTTTTTTTTCTTTTTGGGCAAAGAACTGTTTCAGGTTCCTTTTTACAGTCTTCCAGGGAATTGAAATTTTTTCCATTAAGACAGTTTTGTAAAGACTAAAATAAATGGAAATTTGAAGGTGTAATGTCTAGCCAACACAGCAGATGAATCAGAACTTCCCAGCTAAGCTGTAACATTTTTTTGTTGGTTATCAGAGAAACATGCAGTCTTGCATTATTCCTGATGGATGGTTGTTGTTGCTGCTCAGTCGTGTCCGATTCTTTGCAACCCCATGGACTACACCATGCCAGTCTTCCCTGTCCTTCATCATCTCCCAGAATTTGATCAAACTCATGTCCATTGAGTCAGTGATGCCATCCAACCATCTCATCCTCTGTTTACCCCTTCTCCTCCCACCTTCAATCTTTCCCAGCATCAGGGTCTTTTCTAATGAGTCGGCTCTTCTCATCAAGTGACCAAAGTATTAGAGCTTCAGCTTCAGCCGCAGTCCTTCCAATGAATATTCAACTGATTTCCTTTAGGATTGAGTAGTTTGACTTCCTTGAAGTCCAAGGGACTCTCAAGTCTTTTCTAACACCACAATTCAAAAGCATTAATTCTTCGGTGCTCAGCCTTCTTTATGGTCCAACTTTAACATCCATACGTGACTACCGGAAAAAAATCATAGCTTTGACTTGTCTTCCTGGGGAGGCCTTATAAATATCTGAGAAAAGAAGTGAAGCTAAAGGCAAAGGAGGAAAGGAAAGATATACCCATCTGAATACAGATTTCCAAAAAATAACAAGGAGCTATAAGAAGGCCTTCCTCAGTGATCAATGCAAAGCAATAGAGAAAAATAAGAAAATAGAAAGACTAGAGACCTCTTCAAGAAAATTAGAGATCCCAAGGGAACATTTCGTGCAAAGATGGGAACAGTAAAAGGCAGAAATGGCAAGGACCTAACAGAAGCAGAAGATGTTAAGAAGAGGTGGCAAGAATACACAGAAGAACTATACAAAAAAGATCTTCATGACCCAGATAATCATGATAGTGTGATCACTCACTTAGAGCCAGACATCCTGGAATGTGAAGTCAAGTGGGCCTTAGGAAGCATCACTTTGAACAAAGCTAGTGGAGGTGATGGAATTCCAGTTGTGCTATTTCAAATCCTAAAAGATGATGCTGTGAAAGTACTGCACTATGAGATAGGAAATTTGGAAAACTCAGCAGTGACCACAGGACTGAAAGGGGTCAGTGTTCATTGCAATCCCAAAGAAAGACAATGTCAAAGGATGTTCAAACTACCACACAATTGCATTCATCTCACACGCTAGCAAAGTAATGCTCAAAATTCTCCAAACCAGGCTTCAATAGTACATGAACCGTGAACTTCCAGATGTTCAAGCTGGTTTTAGAAAAGGCAGAGGAACCAGAGATCAAATTGCCAACATCTGCTGGATCATTGAAAAAGCAAGAGAGTTCCAGGAAAACATCTACTTCTGCTTTATTGACTATGTCAAACCCTTTGACTGGGTGGATCACAACAAACTGTGGAAAATTCTTAAAGAGATCAGAACACCAGACCACTTTACTTGCCTCCTGAGAAATCTGTATGCAGGTCAAGAAGCAACAGTTAGAACCAGACATGGAACAATAGACTGGCTCCAGATTGGGAAAGGAGTACATCAAGGCTGTATATTGTCACCCTGCTTACTTAATTTATATGCAGAGTATATCATGTGAAATGCTGGACTAGATAAAGCACAAGCTGGAATCACGATTGCTGGGAGAAATATCAGTAACCTCAGATATGCAGATGACACCACCCTTATGGCAGAAAGCAAAGAACTAAAGAGCCTCTTGATGAAAGTGAAAGAAAAGAGTGAAAAAGTTGACTTAAAACTCAACATTCAAAAACCTAAGATCATGGCATCTGGTCCCATCACTTCATGGTAAATATATGGGGAAACACTGGAAACAGTAAGAGATTTTATTTTCTTGAGCTCTAAAACAGTGAGAGATTTTATTTTCTTGGGCTGCAGATGGTGACTGCAGCCATGAAATTAAAAGACACTTACTCCTTGGAAGGAAAGCTATGACCAACCTAGACAGCATATTAAAAAGCAGAAGCATTACTTTAACAAAGGCTCATCTAGTCAAGGCTATGATTTTTCCAGTAGTCATGTATGGATGTGAGAGTTGGACTATAAAGAAAGCTGAGTGTTGAAGAATTGATACTTTTGAACTGTGGTGTTGGAGAAGACTCTTGAGAGTCCCTTGGACTGCAAGGAGATCCAACCAGTCCATCCTAAAGGAAATCAGTCCTGAATTTTCTCTGGAAGGACTGATGTTGAAGCTGAAACTCCAATACTTTGACCACTTGATGTGAAGAACTGACTCATTTGAAAAGATCCTGATGCTGTGAAAGATTAAAGACTGGAGGAGAAGGGGATGACAGAGGATGAGATGGTTAGATGGCATCACTGACTCAATGGACATGAGTTTGAGTAAACTCTGGAAGTTGGTGATGGATAGGGGGCCTGGCGTGCTGCAGTCTAATGGGTCGCAAAGAGTCAAGACATGACTGAGCAAGTGAACTGAACTGAACAATTGATAAATTAGCCAGAAAG
This sequence comes from Bos indicus x Bos taurus, assembly GCF_003369695.1. Taxonomy (NCBI): domain Eukaryota; kingdom Metazoa; phylum Chordata; class Mammalia; order Artiodactyla; family Bovidae; genus Bos; species Bos indicus x Bos taurus. Next base: position 56,589,054 of record NC_040080.1, read on the forward strand.
ATATTTATATCAATTCACACTTCAAATAAGACTGTATAGTATACCCATTTTTCCAAACCCTCACTAACACTGTGTTATAGCTATAGCAATTTGATCAGGAAAGGTGGATCATGTGTTACTTTAACTTGCATATATTTAATTATAAATGAGATCAAACAGCTTTTTATAGAAGAAATTTCTAGCTATTTATCATGAATTGCACCTATCCTTTGCTGACTTTTCTCCTTAGGTTGATGATCTCTTTAATCCCAATCTGTAATTCTCTTTATATAATAAAGATATTAGATCTTTGTCACACATATCAAAGAATTTTCCCAATTCTGTTACATTTCTTAATTTTGATTTTGTATTTTAGTGGCTTTATGAAAGTTTCATGTTTGTAGGTACTCAAATTTATCAACCTTTTTCTCTACACCTCTGAATATGTGTCTGGTTATGGCTTCTGATCAAAGAACATTCTTATTTTAAGATTATTTTGCAAGTATATTTACTTATTATTTAAATATTTAGCTGCAATTTATTTTATTTAAGGAATGGAGTATTAATACAGTTTTATTAATTCTTTCAAATGACTGGCCAGTTATCTTTTTGGCAATTATTATATAATCCATTGTTTTACTACTGATTTGAAATACCATAATACAATAAATTTGCACAAGCATTGAATCTTTGTTCTTTTAAGTTCTCTCTTCTGTTTTATTGCCTTTCAATTATTATACCAGAACCATTTATAATTTACTTAAGTATCTGATAAATGTTGATCTCCACCCCCTCCATTATTTTTCTCTTTTCAAATTAATACCTAACTATTGTCAGAGATTTATTTTTCTAAATGCACTTTAGGATCATTTGTCAAGATCCAAAAGATGTGGGAAGGAAACCATTCCATACTACTGCATTAAATTTAATACTTAAACTCACATTAAATTTAAATGAGAGTGAAAGAATTACTATCTTTAAGATATTGAGTCATAAAAAGATGTATTTTTTCCATTGGAGTCCAATTTTAATGTTCCTCTCTCAGTCCTTAATAATTTCTATTGCTTCTCTATCTATGTTACTTTCTGCTAGTGTTACTATATTAGTTTTTAGTTGTTGCAGTAACTAGTAATCACAAGTTTAGCAGCTTAAAAAACCATAACTTTATTATTGTGTGTGTCTTAAGTCACTTCAGTCATCTCTGATGCTACGTGACTCTATGGACTATAGCCAGCCAGAATCCACAGGATTCTCCAGGCAAGAATACTGGAGTGGATTGCTATGCCCTCCTCCAAGGGATCTTCTGGACCCAGAGATTGAACCCGCATCTCTTATGTCTCCTGCATTCGCAGGCATGTTCTTTTCCACTGAAGTGAAGTGAAGTCACTAAGTCATGTCTGACTCTTTGTGACCCTATGGACTGTAGCCTATCAGGCTCCTCCATTCATGGGATTTTCCAGGCAAGAATACTGGAATGGGGTGCCATTTCCTTCTCCAGGAGCTCTTCCCAACCCAGGGAATGAACCCAGGTCTCGTGCATTATAGGCAGATGCTTTACCGTCTGAGCCACCAGGGAAGTTCTAGAGCCTTATTATTAATATTTGCATTTCTGGAAGTCTAAAGAATGTCCCTCTGGGCTAAATCCCAGGTTTTGATAGGGCTGCATTCCTTTCTGGAGACTCTAGAGGAGAATCTGTTTTCTTACCAGACTATCTTCTATGAGCTGTGCTCATTCCTTGGCTCATGGCTGCCTTTATACCTTGAAAACCAGCAATGGCCAGTCAAGTCTTTTACATTGCATCAATCCAACACCAACTCTCCTTCCCTCTTTCACATATAACGAGCGTTGTGATACTGGGCCACTTGGATAATCCCCGATGACCTCTCCATCTCAAGATTCTTAAGAAAGCTCCTTTTGCATGGGACGTAATATATTCACAGGTTTTGGGAAAGTTAGGACATTATTGTCTTACAATGTCTTCATCCTCTTCTCCCACTCAAAGTCTCTTATTTTCTTATTATTGTGTATTTATGTTGTTATCTTCCTCATTGTAAAGTCACTGTAAGTCTGTAGGGGATACTTCTCTTGATACTGCAGGACACATCAGAGCAGTAAAACTGTATCCAATAGCTTTCACCTACTTTGAGTCATTTAGAATTGTGAGTCATCTCTAACTTTGAAAGAGCTATAATACCACACTCCCTTGCATTAGTATTATTTTTCCCTTTATGAGAAAAATAATTCAGGAAGCAGTGAATACATGCAGGTATCTTGTATCATAGTACCAACATAGTACTTCTATTTCCATTGTCTTATTTACTAAAGTCTTCAAACTTGTCTAAGTCAAACCACCATCTTCTGTTCTCAAGAGATGCCTGTATCAATCAGGCTAAATTTAAAGTCAGTGGTAGACAACCTGCTACTTGCCAAGCGAATGCTCACCTTGAGCTGAAACCTGTCTCCTTGTTACCATCTCTCTATCTGCACTCTTTCTGACAATTATAGTGATTCTTCTGTTTTTCAAGTACTTGTGAAATGTGTTTTTCCTATCTTTTCTCCTTTAATCTTTCCCCATATTACATGAGTTTGATACTCAGCACTTTCCTTATCCATGTGCAGAGAAAGTAGTTCCTGTGGTCTTTGTATCTCCTCAAACGTCAGCCCCTGCACCAAGCTGAGTGTGCCAGGTGTGGTTTGCTGCAGTGCTGGTTAAGCTGCTTTGCTTTCCCGTATGTGCTTAAGAAAGAGCTGTATTTAGGAGGTAAGTTCAAGAGGTATCTTGTCAAAATTGTCTAGAAAAGCCTCTAGATCACTTTATTTCTGATTTAAAAAAAAAAAAACCTACATCATTGATATTATTAAGAAATGACTATGCCCATACGTGGATCCCTGATCATTGCTAAGGTTTTTCATAAGTCAGAGGCCAAGTATCCTTCAGCCCTTTTGATGAATAAAATCTTGTCCTCCTTTGCAAGAACTTCCCTCAGAGCTTAGTTGGTAAAGAATCACCTGCAATGCAGGAGACCCCGGTTGGGTTCCTGGATTGGGAAGATCCCCTAGAGAAGGGATAGGCTAACCACTCCAGTATTCTTGGGCTTCCCTTGTGGCTTAGCTGATAAAGAATCTGCCCACAATGCAGGAGACCTGGGTTTGATCCCTGGGTTGGGAAGATTGCCTGGAGAAGGGAAAGGCTACCCACTCCTGTATTCTGGCCTGGAGAATTCCGTCAACTGTGTAATCCATGGGGTGGCAAAGAGTCAGACACAACTGAGTGACTTTCACTTTCATCTTCACTCCTTTACAAAGGATGGTTAATATCATACAGTTAGCCTGTCTTTTACAAAATTCCTAAACCAGATTATTCCCAATTCTAATTAGCACAGAAGAAGGGAGGACTGTCATAGTCTCTAGTTTAAATATCATTCTTGTATTAAATCAGCCAGTGTCACATTATGTCTTTAGCTGATACATTACACTCTGACTCACACTTTCAGCTGTAACTCCTGTTTCTTTTTTCATGGTATTGCTAATCTATATGCCCACATCCTGAATTTTTAAAACTCATTTCTTTACTAAACTATAGGACTTCATATTTAATCACCAATAAACTTTGACTTGTTAGACTGAGCCCACCCCTCATGATCTTCAACTTTTATAGGAACACAGTGCAAACAGAAAGTGAAAGTATATTACTATTGTTTATTTTTCTTGGGGAAGCGTAATATTAACTTACTTGGTGCTCTCAGTATACATATTTTAAAAGAAGCACTATTTGGTCCACGCATTGCACAACTAACTATAACAGGTACAGTAAAACTGACTAAGTAAGTCTAACCATTAACGCTGGTCATTCAGGAACTGTGAAGTTAGGCAGTATAGGGCCTTAGAGACGTGTTTAGAATTTTGGGACAAACCAGTAGTCCCTCAGACCTCATAAAAGGGCTAGCAAAGACCAAGGCAGAGAACACAGTCTTAGGCATGCTACCATTATAAAAATTCAAGCTCAGAAATAAGTCTGGGATTCAGGAACCAGGCATTTGAATAAAGATAGAGGCAAAATATCAAGAAAAAAGCAAAAGCTGCTAACTAAACTGGAGCCAAATTCTGCTAGGCTGGGTACAATGGAACCTTGAAAAGTGAGTCACCAACTGTTGGACCTCAATTCTTTAAATCTCTTTGGTCCATTTCCAGGATTTACCATAAAGAGTGCTTTGGCAATAAACCTGTATAGCAAAATCCAAACTTCCCACAGTAAGGAAATAGCTTGCAAAGGCTAAGAGGTGGCAGGGTTAGGTATAACCTAACAATGAGCAGTTTCCTCTTTCCTTTAGTTCTGGCAATAAAGATCTTGTCATAGTCCTTTTATCTGTGATGCCATAGTACGAACACTATAGTTACTGATATAAGACCTAGGTTGTAGCCCTAAAACTTCCATTAACCAGATGTTAGTTAATATTGGACAGCTAATAATTCCAAGCCTTAGTTTCTGAATGGGGATCATAGTAACACTGGGAGGGCTGTTCAGTTCAGTTCAGTTGCTCAGTCGTGTCCAACTCTTTGTGACCCCACGGACTGCAGCACGCCAGGCCTCCCTGTCCATCACCAACTCCCAGAGTTTACTCAAACTCATGTCCATTGAGTCAGTGATGCCATCCAACAATCTCATCCTCTGTCATCCCCTTTTCCTCCCACCTTCAGTCTTTCCCAGCATCAGGGTCTTTTCAGATGAGTCAGTTCTTCACATCAGGTGGCCAAAGTATTGGAGTTTCAGCTTCAGCATTAGTCCTTCCAATGAATATTCAGGACTGATTTCCTTTAGGATGAACTAGTTAGATCTCTTTGCAGTCCAAGGGACTCTCAAGAGTCTTCTCCAACACCACAGTTCAAAAGCACCAATTCTTCAGCCCATAAAATAAATCCAATCCCAAAGAAAGGCAGTCCCAAAGAATGTTCAAACTACTGCACAATTGCACTCATCTCACATGCTAGTAAAGTAATGCTCAAAATTCTCCAAGCCAGGTTTCAACAATACGTGAACCGTGAACTTCCAGATGTTCAGGCTGGTTTTAGAAAAGGCAGAGGAACCAGAGATCAAATTTCCAACATCTGCTGGATCATGGAAAAAGCAAGAGAGTTCCAGAAAAACATCTATTTCTCCTTTATTGACTATGCCAAAGCCTTTGACTGTGTGGATCACAACAAACTGTGGAAAATTCTGAAAGAGATGGGAATACCAGACCACCTGATCTGCCTCTTGAGAAATCTTTATGCAGGTCAGGAAGTAACAGTTAGAACTGGATGTGGAACAACAGACTGGTTCCAACTAAGAAAAGGAGTATATCAAGGCTGTATATTGTACCCTGCTTATTTGACTTCTATGCAGAGTACATCATGAAAAATGCTGGGCTGGAAGAAGCACAAGCTGAAATAAAGATTGCCAGGAGAAATATCAATAACCTCAGATTTGCAGATAACACCAACCTTATGGCAGAAAGCGAAGAAGAGCTAAAGAGCCTCTTGATGAAAGTGAAAGAGGAGAGTGAAAAAGTTGGCTTAAAACTCAACATTCAGAAAACTAAGATCATGGCATCTGATCCCATCATTTCATGGCAAATAGATGGGGAAACAGTGGCTGACTTTATTTTTGTAGGGCTCCAAAATCACTGCAGATGGTGACTGCAGCTATGAAATTAAAAGACATTTACTCCTTGGAAGAAAAGCTATGACCAACCTACATAGCATATTAAAAAGCAGAGACATTACTTTGCCGACAAAGGTCCATCTAGTCAAGGCTATGGTTTTTCCAATAGTCATGTATGGATGTGAGAGTTGGACTATAAAGAAAGCTGAGCACCAAAAAATCAATGGTTTTGAACTGTGGTGTTGGAGAAGACTCTTGAGAGGGGGGCTGTTATGAGAGCTAAATGATAATCATCTGACTAATGAAACGTTATTTACTTTTCAGACTGTAAAAACTTCATAAAGAGTAATTTGCTATTCTTCTTACAGTGGTTTGAATCTGTGATCGTTTTTGAATGATATTATTTCAGATTTCATTAATTCAACAAATTTTAATAAATGAAGAGAGCTCCCTTGCAGCAAGTTGGAAATGCACATTCTTGCATCCCGCCCTTGATTACTGAATCTGAAGTTCTTTAAGAGTAGGGCCTGACCATGTCTGCTTTGACAACTCTCCAAACGACCCTGCCACCTGTGAGAGGGCTAGGCTGCATCCCCAGAGGTTGTGATGAAATGGCTGAGGGTGCAGCCTGGGCACTGGGATTTGGAAAGCTCCCTGTGACTCTCCTGTTGTCAAGGTCAGCAGACACCCTTCTGGGGGCAGACACCTCTCTGGAGCCAGACACGTGCAGTCCAATAGATGCTTCTGCAGCCGTAAAAGTGCCAAGTCTGCATGGTCGAACGTGGGAGCCACCATGCAGCCACTGAGCCCCTGAAATGAAAGCAAGGAGCTAAATTCAAATTGTATTTCATTAATTTAAATCTAAACAGTTGTAGGTGGCTGCCATCTAGGACAGTACAGTCCTAAAGCCACAGAAGGTTTCCCTGGTGGCTCAGTGGTAAAGAATCCACCTGCCAATGCAAGAGATGTTGGTTTTTTCCCTGGACCAGAAAGATTCTCCTGGAGGATATGGCAACTCACTCCAGTATTCTTGCCTGGGAAATCCCATGGACAGAGGAGCCTGGTGGGCTACAGTCCACAGGTCACAAAAGAGTCGACAGGACCTAGTGACTAAACAACAACAGTTTCAGATTTCATTAATTCAACAAATATTTAGTAAGTGCATACTACATGAAAAAAATGTTTTGCTGTGGTCTTTACTGGCTTCCCTGGTGGCTCAGAAGGTAAAGAATCCTCCTGCAGTGTGGGAGACCTGGATCTGATATCTGGGTTGGGAAGATCCCCTGGAGAACGGAAAGGCTATCCACTCCAGATTTTTGCCTGGAGAATTCCATAGACAGAGGAGCCTGGCAGGCTACACTTTCATTTTTGAGCTTCCCAGGTGGCGCTCGGAGAAGACAATGGCACCCCACTCCAGTACTCTTGCCTGGAAAATCCCATGGACGGAGGAGCCTGGTAGGCTGCAGTCCATGGGGTCGCTAGGAGTCAGACAAGACTGAGCGACTTCACTTTCACTTTTCACTTTCATGCATTGGAGATGGAAATGGCAACCCACTCCAGTGTTCTTGCCTGGAGAATCTCAGGGACGGAGGAGCTGCCTTCTCTGGGGTCGCACAGAGTTGGACACGACTGAAGTGACTTAGCAGCAGCAGCAGCAGCAGCAGCAGCAGCAGCAGCAGGTGGCGCTAGTGGTAAAGAACCTGCCTGCCAATGCAAAAGATGTAAGAGACACAGGTTTGATCCCTGGGTCGGGAAGATCCCCTGGAGAAGGGCATGGCAACCCACTTCAGTATTCTTGCCTGGAGATTCCTATGGACAGAGGAACCTGGCAGGCTACAGTCCATGGGATTGCAAAGAGTTGGACACAACTGAAGCGACCTGGAACTCAGCACTTGCCTCTGTAGTTCTTTAATCTAGTCAAGGAATCAGGCCTTGAAATACTAACTGAAATGATAGCTATTTTATGTATTTCTTTTTTAGCATGCATTCATAGAGTCCTACTATGCAGGTGGCACATTTTTAGGTGCTAGACAAGCAGGTCTTTAGTTATTAGCACCATCATCTTACATTAATGGGATTATATTTCCCCTTTAGTTCATTCTTCCAGATCTTGTTATTTTAATGAGTTTATTCTCTGGATAATTAATGCATTGAATGTAATCATTCAGCATAGAAATTCTAAGATATTATGAAAGACCATATTAAATATTTAAAAAGAATCAATATGTACTATGACTAGAACATTTTATGATTCTTTCATCAGATAAAGTTATGATGAAATGAAATGAATTTATTTTGACCTGACTTTCTATTAGTAACATGGTAGTGTTTGAAAGTGAATTAATTGTGAGAGGAGCAGGGCTAGAGGCAAGGAGACCAGTTTGGAAGTGTTCTAGCAGTTCAAGTAACAAATAATGGTGACCCAGACCAAGGTGTTAGCGGGGTAGAGAGAAATGAATGTGTTTGAGGTACAGAATTCAATGTTGAATATGGGACTTAGGGAATGACTGGGCATGATGCTGAAGAAGAGTGAGAATGAAGAATTGTCCCCAAGTTGTTTAAGTGACTGGTGTATGGAAGTACTGTTTACTGATAGGAAGCAAAGGAGAGGCAATGATTTGAGGAGAAATTGACAAAAATGTTTAAAGAACTTTTTTGAAAAATAGACATGAGGATAATCATAAATGCTTTGATAAGGATGAATATGCAGAGAGACATATCCTTCCAGGTAGTTTAATCAAGGGCTTCCTTGGTGTCTCAGATGGTAAAGAATCTGCCTACAATGCGGGAGACCTGGGTTCAATCCCTGGGTCAGGAAGATCCCCTGGAGAAGGGAATGGCTACGCACTCCAGTATTCTTGCCAGGAGAATTCCATGGACAGAGGAGCATGGTGGGCTGTAGTCCATGGGGTTGCAAAGAGCCAGACAGTAGGATTGTGGTGCTAGAATAGACTGATATATAGAATAATTAGAAAACCCACAAACAGATTCAATTATATAAGCGTATATATGGTTCAAATATGTGGTTGAGCATGTAAACAGGGATACATGCACAATAATGCTCCCTTAAAAGAAAAACATTAAAATTTCAGTATGCTAAGATTGACTGAGTTATGATCATGTGTATACTGGGACTTAAATTCATTATGTAGTCATATACTTGTCCTTGAAACTTGTTCAGAATACATTATTAAAGGAAAATATCAAATCAGAAAACATTACATACATTTGTGTATATATATAATATCTTTATGTAAATTTTACAAAAATCTCTTGGACCTTTATCCTACTTGGGGTGGGAAAACGCAATGCCCTCCTTTCTTTTCTTAATAACAAAACATCTGGGAAATGTTTAAAAGTCTGTTGTCAGGAGAATGTGTAAATGAATGTGTGGTAATACTCACTTATATAGATACATTTTCACAACAATGCAGGGAATTATAAACACAAAGTTCAGAACAAGATTTAACGCCAGTTGCCGAGGGAAGGGGTGGGAATAGAAAGGAGAACATAGGATGGGAGGGGCAGGTCTCAGTGGTCATGTTCTATCTTTTAAACATGGACACATGTGAATTTATTCTATCATTTTATAATGTCATATATCCTCTTTCAAGAGATACTTGTCAGGTATTCTGTTGAATACCCTGCTTCTTTTTGGCAATATGAAATATTTGGTTACAAAAGTCCAGCTTTGCTAAAACTATCTCCTTCCCTTGGGGCTCTCACTCTCCATAAGGAGGCCATGTGTGTACTACAGACTTCTATGCCAATGAGAAATAATGACACTCCCTTAGGAAGATGAAGAGGGTATACTTCATTATTGTTTAAAATAGTTTGTCTTTCCTTTACACACACCCACATGTCCACACACATGGAAGCCATCTGGGAGAATATACACCAAAATGTTACTATTAGTTATTTGAGCCTGCTGGTTTTCATGTGATATTTTTTCCATTTCTTTATATTTTTAATATTTCTTTAATAAATGTATATTTAACTTACTAACTCATCCTGTGTGGTTAAATTTCAAAGTTGTTTTCAAGACTTTTAAAATCCTCGTAATTCTTTATAAAGTCCAGCCTAACCAAATCCATGAAAAATAGATTGTTTGGATTAATTTAATTTTGAGATGAACTAGGGTTTAAGCTGGGGCTTTCCTGGTGGTTCAATGGTAAAAATCCATCTGTCAATGTAGAAGATGCAGGTTCAATCCCTAGTCAGGAAGATCCCTTGGAGAAGGAAATGGCAACCCATTCCAGTATTCTTGCCTGGAAAATCCCATGGACAGAGAAGCCTGGTGGGCTACAGTCCAAGGGGTCGCAAAAGAGCTGAATATAATTTGGTGACTAAACAACAAGGTTTAAGCTAGAGACTTTCTTCATAGACTCATTACAATCTCCTTGAATCTCACTTTTTTCACTTTTGATATTCAAAGCAGTAAACAATAATAAGGAAGACAGAGAAGTAAAGTAATTTACATCTTTAAAAAGCATTATCCTTTTCCTTTTCCTAACTGGTACTTAGACTTGTTTAAAATGATGTTCGAGACTGTTCAGCTGATCAATTAGTATTTACTGAAGACCCATTATGTGGCAGGAGTTATATTAGATTCTGGGGATAGAATGTGAATGAGAAAAATTCTAGTTCTCGTGGAGCTTACAGTCACCTGGTGTAGTCATTGTACAGTGTCTTTTATACATAATTTTATCAGTAACTAAGCATTTCCACTTATGAGGAGTTCATTGTGTTGCTTTCTAGTGCTATCTTTTAGCTAATTATTTTATCAGTGCACATCTATTTTAGAAGATAAGCAATATTATTAATTCACAGAAAATTGTTTTTTGTGTTGATCTAAATTTGCCCTCCTTGACTGATAAACATTTTTCTTTATTCTGCCTCAAAGAACTTTAGAATAAATCTACCACAGTCTCTTATACCCTTTCCCACTCTGTGGGAAGCTTGTGAGGGATAGCCTTTCAAATATATTGAGATAACTATTACGCTGCTATACGACTTCTCTGGGATAGAACACTGCAGTTCCTTTCATCATTTCTTCTGTGACATGGTTTTTAAATCATATACCATCCTGATTGCTTTCCTCTGGATGCTTTCAACTTTGCCACCCTTTGTTGTTAGAAATAAATTACTCCCAATTTCCTGCTTTCAATAGAGTAGAGTGAACATAATTGACTCTTTGATGTGCGAGGGTCTGGTATGGTCTGAAAGCAATTACTCTGACCTTGAATACTTACTCTACTATACTGTAAGTGTCATTAAAGAAAAAAAATAGGAGCTTGTACTAAATCTTTACCAATCCTTGGATATATATTGGAAGCTTTTTTGAAAATGAGTTTATTTTTTCATTTGTTTCTTTCTTTTGATAATGAAGTATGGTTTATAAAGGTAATATATATCAAAAGTAAATCTGATTAATTGTTAAATTTATCATGCAGATAATCTGTTTTCCTTTTCTGGTAAACTACAAACTTTCTGAGCGCAAGGATTACGTCTTACTCATTTTTTAAACATTTCCAGAGATTAGCATAATTCTAAATGTATATGATAGATGCTCAATAAATATTTGCTGACCATTAATGCCTTGTATTGGAGAAGGCAATGGCACCCCACTCCAGTACTTTTGCCTGGAAAATCCCATGGACAGAGGAGCCTGGTGGGCTGCAGTCCATGGGGTCTCTAGAGTTGGACACGACTGAGTGACTTCACTTTCACTTTTCACTTTCATACATTGGAGAAGGAAATGGCAACCCGCTGCAGTGTTCTTGCCTGGAGAATCCCAGGGATGGGGGAGCCTGGTGGGCTACAGTCCATGGGATCTCAAAGGTGGAGAACGACTGAGTGACAAACACACACATACACACTCTCTCTCTCACACAAATACACAATGCCTTGTACAATATTTAAAGATATTATAAGATGAAATGAATTCCAATTTTTAGAATATATTGAAGAATCAGCAATATAGAATAAGACCTTCAGTCAGTTTAGTTCAGTTGCTTAGTCGTGTCCAACTCTTTGTGACCCCATGAATCGCAGCATGCCAGGCCTCCCTGTCCATCACCAACTCCCAGAGTTCACTCAGACTCACGTCCATCGAGTCAGTGATGCTATCCAGCCATCTCATCCTCTGTCGTCTCCTTCTCCCCCTGCCCCCAATCCTTCCCAGCATCAGAGTCTTTTCCAATGAGTCAACTCTTCGCATGAGGTGGCCAAAGTACTGGAGTTTCAGCATTAGCATCAGTCCTTCCAAAGAACACCCAGGGCTGATCTCTTTTAGGATGGAATGGTTGGATCTCTTTGCAGTCCAAGGGACTCTCAAGAGTCTTCACCAACACCACAGTTCAAAAGCATCAATTCTTCGGTGCTCAGCCTTCTTCACAGTCCAACTCTCACATCCTAACCCGAAAAGAGTAACCTTAGTATTAACAGTATTCACAAAGGAAGTGTGTTGGGTGGGAACACATTCACTTCTAAATGACTGAAAACCAGTTAGCAATGACTCGAACAAGAAGAAACTTTAATAATTGCTTAAGAAGCCTGAAGAAACTGGTCCTGAAACTATCTGAGCAACTCAATGATATTATCAAGGTCCCAGGCTTTTAAGAAATCCTGCAGGTCCCAGGCTTTTAAGAAATCCTGCTGTTGTCATTCTTGACCAGTTGTCTTTTTGAGGTAAGAGGCTTACTGCCTTATGGTTACAACTTGCCTATCCTTGCCCCAAACATCAAACCTTCACCCAGAGAGAGGAAATTGAGGATGGCCAAAACTCTGCAAAAGCCTCTTTGCATATCTTTTTTCTCTGGGGAAAGAATATTTTTAAAGAAGCCTCCCAGCAAATTTCCCTTTGTATCTAACAGGTCAAAAACTGAGTCATATGGCTATCTCTAGGAAGCAGGCAAAGGAGAAGAGTCTTGGGAATGACTGTTGATTAAACAACTGTTTATACCACAAGTAGAAAATACACATATTTTATAAAAAAAGAGATCATGACTTGAAATCAAGAACTTTAGTGATAACTTCAGGGGAACCAAATTACAAGGACCTTTCTAAAAAGATCACTGGTATTATTGGGGTTACACAATTGCATAACTTATTCAAACAGATGAATCATCACCTCTCAATCACTTTTAGAAGAACTGACGAACCTTATTATCTTTTCTAGTTTTTATAAATTAAACAGGCTGTGTCTTTATCACAAAGCTATTTTTATTTTTTCTCCTTCCTTTCAGGAGTCCTATCCAAAGAAGAGGAATTACACTATGGAAATTGTACCATCTGCCTCTCTGGATACATTTCCTTCAGAAAATGAGAATTTTCTATGTGATCTCATGGACACAGCAGTTACAAAGAAGCCTTGCTCCTTAGAAATTGCAAGGGCCCCTTCTCCAAGAACTGGTAATGTTTCTTACTAACATGGAGCAATTCAGTTTACATGCTTGTACATTTGAAGATGTATCATTAGTATTTTGATGTCCCACAATATTTTTAAAAATGAAAGGGCCCCGATATAGTCATAAGGATTTTTTTTTTTTTTTGCATCTTGACGTGAGTCCAGGTAAGCTGGAGCAGTTTTTACATGAATGCTCTTAATTTCTTGGCAAGAGCTCTCATGGAGCTGGTACTGCCATGGTGAAGACACTCTGAAACCTTTTAATAGTGAAAAACATTCTAGGTCAGATACAAAGCTTTGAGTCCTTCAGAGTCTCATAGCAAATTTGGTAGCAAGAATCTTTAAGTATAGTTTCTTGCATCCTGTCTGCTTCCAGGTTATCAAGTATACTCAGCTACTTTGTGTATTTTATTTCTTTTATGGTATTTTCAGATCCATTACTTTATTTATTAGCATTATAAACTGGTGAACAAGATGAACAAATATGCCCATTTTACTGATGAGGAAATTGAAGCTAAGTGTCTTATTTAATATCAATACTCTGAGGGGCCTTTGCTTGAACATGAGTTTTTGTTTGTCATCACGCTTGCTTTCTATTCTTTTGCCTCTGCCTCTGAGTGAAGAATGCAAAGTAGTTACATGAAAGCTAATGGGAGAGGAGAGCTTCAAGTGGGTGGTCAGAATATTCAAGGTTGCAAAGAAATTGTAGAATTTCTTAGGAGAGGCTTTGTTTATTTGTTTGTTTGACAACCCAGTTTCTGCCTGTCTTTGGAAAGTAAGTTTAAGAAATGATGTGATAAAACTAGATTTTTAAAAGCTAACTGTGAGATACTCAGAAATGCAGAAGAAGGAAAAGGGAGTGGAGAATACAGATTACCCTTTGAAGAGGATTAGGAAAAAAGCTAAAATGCTAACATGAGAAGAAAGTGGTATGAGGGAGAAATGGCTAGTTTATTTTAGGATAAGTAAGACTTGGTCAAGTTTAGAAGTTGGGGGAGTTTGCTGATGGAGAACAAGAGACTGAAGACAAAGAGTAAAAAGAGAAAACTGATGGGTATAAATTAAGACTGAGGTAGTCTAAGAAAGCACAACCATTGCTTCTCTTAGAGAGAAGAAAAAATAAAGCATTATGAATACAGAGAAAGCCTGATATATGTATGTCCAGATGGGTTCAATTTCTGAGTAATGTAAGGGTTATTGACTGAAAAGAAGAGTTAAATGTTGAGAAGGGTTAAAGTAAAGTTCAGAAATACTATTTTAAATGACTGGCTATGGAATTTTATAGAAGTGAACAAGTAGGTTTTTGAGAAGTACCGAGGCCCTGCATGCATGTGTGCATGCCCAGTCATGTCTGACTCTTTGTAACCTTGTGAACTGTAATCCACCAGGCTCCTCTGTCCATGGAGTTTCCCAAGCAAGAATACTGGAGTGGGTTACCATTTCCTTCTCCAGGGGATCTTCCTGACCCAGGGATCGAACCTGCATCTCTTACATCTGCTGAATTGGCAGGCAGATTCTTTACCACTGAGCCACCTGGGAAGCCCAGGGTGTTGTATGAATCATAAGCATGTGGAAGGAAGATTTTTGCATGAGGTCAGAGCATAATCATGAAAATAGTTAAGGTTTATTGAGCATTTACTGGTACTAGGTACTATTATAAGTGCTTTATATACATTATTTCCTGTAATTCTTACAATGCTACAAGATAATAATACCATGATTCCCATCTTATAGAAGAGGAACATGAGGCAGGGAAATATTAGGTAACCTCCCAAGGTTATATGTTAACAATGGATGGTTCTGGGACTTGAACTTGGGTTGTCCCCTTATACTCTTAAACGCTATGTTAATTACACTACTGCATTATATTAAGAGCTAAAATGGAATAGAAAGTGTGAACCAAGTAGTGAAATCCTCAAGAAATGTGGAGTTATGCCTGGAAATCCACATATGGTAACCATAAGTCAGGAAAAGTATGTTATAATAGGGTAGCATAATCTTCAGATGAGCAGATTAGATGAAGGTAGAATAGTGGATGATTCAGAAGCAGTCATGGAGAGTGAAGACAATGCTGAGAGATGATAAGAATGAAACTAGAAAAGAATGAAAAATCATCTGTAGGAGAGGTCATAGGGGAAAATAGTAGGGAAATCAGGAGTAAAGTTCAGTTAATGTAGAAATATATATATACACACACATATGAATTTCATATATATATATATATATATATGAAAATTTAAAAGAGCTTTAATTAGGGAATAGAGGTAGAGTGTTAAGTTAGGGGTGGTGGAAGCAGGAATGAAAGCATTATTTATTCATTAAATAATAGAAAACTAGTCGACTTCCTTCACTTGCCAGGCACTTTGCTGCATGCTGAGGAGGAGACAGGGATGAAAAAGAAACGGACCCAGGTTTTAAAACTAATTAGGCTCAGAACAATTTTCCTGCTGAAAAAGAAAAAGAAAAAAATAAAAAACAGCATGCTGGATAAAAATACAGAAAAGGAAGACTTAAAAGCATCAAAAAGGCAACATTAAAATTATGTAAAGTAAATAACATTTAAATAAGGAACATCTTTTTATCAGTATACTCCTGCTGAGTCGCTTCAGTCATGTCCGACTCTGTGTGACCCCATACACAGCAACCCACCAGGCTCCCCCATCCCTGGTATTCTCCAGGCAAGAATACTGGAGTGGGTTGCCATTTCCTTCTCCAATGCATGAAAGTGAAAAGTAAAAGTGAAGTCGCTCAGTTGTGTCCGACTCTTCGCGACCCCATGGACTGCAGCCTACCAGGCTCCTCGGTCCATGGGATTTTCCAGGGAAGAATACTTGAGTGGGTTGCCATTACTTTCTCCGACATACTAGTAAGAGATAATCGGGCCAATACATTGGTGAAGGTGGGAAGCCAGTGGAGCATTAAAGTCACTTTTGTCCTGAGAGAATTTGCTGAACCTGCTGTTAAACTTTGGTCCTCAAGTCCTCTATAGGTTTGTGTACAGAAAGCAAATCTCTGTGTATGCTCAGCATGTGAACTCTAATAGGAAATCCTTCCTCCATAGACCTAGAGCTACAAGGCTATACTCTCACAGTAATCAGAAATAATTCTGTCTCATAACATTCATTCTAAGGAGACTGCAAGATCTGCTAAGATGATTTGCTATGAGCAGAACAAGGAGAAAAATTCCTGAGGTGTTATAATCATGAGCTGGTCCTTACACAGATTTTCACCCAAAACATATCATCCATATAGTCTGCAAAATATCAGTCCATGAATTTAATTTATGGTAATACCCCCAGTCGTCAAGCAGAAGCAAAAGTAAACCATCTAGAGAGGAATGTAAATTATCTCTCTCAGTTCATTTGGGTAAATTATCTCTCTCAGTTGTGTCCGATTCTTTGTGACCCCATGGACGGCAGCATGCCAGGCTTCCCTGTCCATCACCAACTCTTGGAGCTTACTCAAACTCATGCCCATTGAGTCGGTGATGCCATCCAACCATCTCATCCTCTACTGTCCCCTTCTCCTCCTGCCTTCAATCTTTCCCAGCATCAGGGGTCTTTTCAAATTAGTCAGTTCTTCACATCAGGTGGCCAAAGTTTTGGAATTTCAGCTTCAGCATCAGTCCTTCCAATGAGTATTCAGGACTGATTTCCTTTAGGTTTGACTGATTTGATCTTCTTGCAGTCCAAGGGACTCTCAAGAGTCTTCTCCAATACCATAGTTCAAAGCATCAATTCTTTGGTGCTCAGCTTTCTTTATGGTCCAACTCTCACATCCATACATGACTACTGGACTGCTGAATTATCTCTGTAGGCCCTAAGTAATTCCTATAAATACTTTTCTGATTAAAATGATCAGTTTGCAATCATTAAGCCTAGAAGAAAAAGACCCCCAATCAGATATCAACAGAAATAAGGAAGAACAAATACACACCTGAAAAGACTTCAGATATTGGAATTATTAGATACAAACTATAAAATAACCATGTTATTATAGATAAGACATAAGGTTGAAAGTGTTTTGAGGAATAGAAACCATAAAAAAATGACCTAGCATATTTGAGAGGGAAAAATAAAACTTTTATAAATTAAAAAACACACACACAAAGAAAAACAACCCCAAATTTAAACCTCAGTGAATGAGTGGAACAGCGGATTAAACTCAGTTAAGGAGAGATTTAGTGAGCTGGAAATTAAGTCAGAAGGATTTTTCAGAATTTTGAATAGAGGTACAAAATGATAAGAAAATATACATGTGAAAGAGAAGCTAAGACACTTAGAAGATACACCAAGAAATTCTGACTTGTCTGACCAAAGGGGAGGAGAGAGAATGGGGCAAAAGCAGTATATTCAAAGAGCCAATTTTCCAAAAAGGCACATGCTTGCCCTATATTTACAAGGAAGCAGACAAGTGAGTAGTTAATTTCAACAGAGTATTATAAGTGCTAAGATAATACTACACTAAAAGTGCTTTGGGAGCTGAAAAGAGGAACACAACACCACCTGGGTGCTTGAGGAAAATTCATAAAGGAAATGGTGTCCGTGTCAGTTATCTATTGCTATGCAATAAGCCACCCAAAGCCTACTGAGCTAGTGGAATATCAGTCATTTATTTTGCTTAAAATCTGCAAGTTTTGCAGAGTTCATTTGACAGGACAGCTTGTCTGTGCCAGATGATATGAGCTGGGGCAGCACAACAGGGAGAAAGAGGACTCACTTTCAAAATGGGTCACTTACATGCTGGCAAGTTGGCAGTGGCTGAGAACTGGGCTAATGCTATGGGCTGTTGGTCTTGTTTATTCTTCAGGGACTGCTTGGGTTTTCCTTTGACAAACTGACTGGATTCTGAGAGTGGGCATTCCAAAAGAACCACGTGGAAGTTGTATCATTTTTATTACTTAGCCTTAGAAGTTCCCATTATCACTTATACTATAGTCCCAAGTCCTGTCACTTCATGGCAAATAGATGGGGAAACAATGAAAACAGTGAGAGACTTTATCTTTTTGGGCTCCAAAATCACTTCAGATGGTGACTGCAGCCATGAAATTAAAAGATGCTTGCTCCTTGGAAGAAAAGCTATGACCAACCTAGAAAGCATATTTAAAAGCAGAGACATTACTTTGCCAACAAAGGTCCATCTAGTCAAAGCTATGGTTTTTCTAGTACTCATGTATGGATGTGAGAGCTGGACTATAAAGAAAGCTGAGCACCGACAAATTGATGCTTTTGAACGGTGGTGTTGGAAAAGACTCTTGAGAGTCCCTTAGACTGCAAGGAGATCAAACCAGTCAAACCTAAAGGAAATCAGTCCTGAATACTCATTAGAAGGACTGATGCTGAAGCTGAAACCCAACACTTTGGCCACCTGATGTGAAGAACTGACTCATTTGAAAAGATCCCTGATGCTGGGAAAGATTGAAGGTGGGAGGAGAAGGGGTCAACAGATGGTTGGATGGCATCACTGACTTGATGGACATGAGTTTGAGTAAGCTCCGGTAGTTGTTGATGGTCCTGGAAGCCTGACGTGTTGCAGTTCACGGTGTGGCAAAGAGTCAGACCCGACTGAGTGACTGAACTGAACTGATAGTCCCAAGTCTACCAGATTCAAGGGGAGAGAATATGAATCCTACTTCTTGATGGAAGGAGTGTCAAAGTCACTCTGTAATAAGAGAATATAGGATGGAAGATACTTTTGCTGTCCTTTTTAGAAAATAAGATCTGCCACAGTCTTCCCTCTAGTCACTATGATTTGTATCCTTTTCCTGGATGCCCAAACATCAGCCCTTGACTGCATGAACTCCTGGTCTAGGTTTAGGTATGTATGGGTCTTCCTGGTGCAGTTCTTACAGTATGGGTCCTTAACAACCTTTTCTTTTGGCAGTGATGACCTAGGAACTAAACAGACAAATTACCAGTCTCCTCTCCTACACACCCAACATTTAAGACGGGGAAAGGTGTAGGAAAACCACAACTGACACTCCCATTCAAACACAGGGAAAATAGGCCACACAGACATCTCTAGTTTGTGGCAATTCTGAAGGTAATCAAGCACAATTCCTTGATTAAGCCTAGTGCAATGAAGTAGTGATTGTTTTCTGTGTCTCTTGGTTCTACCTTCTGAGTCATTCTTCCTTTTCCATAAAAAGTAACCCATGTTTAAATTCGGGTATCTTTCTCACTTGCTTACTGTCTATAAAAAATTAGGGGCCAAATTTTGGTTTATATTATCTTTCTCCTTCTAGTTCAAATTGAAATACTTTCCTTTAAAACTCTGTGGACTTTGTGTGTTTCAATTTGTACTCCATTAAATTAGGCAAAAGCTTATAGTCCAGATAAGATTTTCTCTGCCTTGTGCTCCTTATGAGAGTTTTATGAAACAATGTCCTTGAGGTTCTTAGAAACCCTATTATTGAACAGGGAGGATGTATGAGGCTTTTTTTTTTTTTAATATAAATTTATTTATTTTAATTGGAGGTTAATTACTTTACAATATTGTATTGGTTTTGCCATACATCAACATGCTTTCTTTAAATCCTTAGAGGGTCATTGTTGGCTTGAAGTTTCTATGCAGCACTACAGCATATTACTATGGTATAGTTCTTACATGGTATACTGTGTAAGAAGCTGCGTTACTTCTTATAACCTTCCCCTTTATGGAAAAGTGTTACTGAAATCACATCATAAGAAGATATTCTTACAGATACTTTTGGAAAATATAAACTTCAACAATGCCTGAGTTGTTTGTTGTTTCTTAAGTGGGATACGTGGAGAAGGCAATGGCACCCCACTCTAGTACTCTTGCCTGGAAAATCCCATGGACGGAGGAGCCTGGTAGGCTGCAGTCCATGGGGTCGCTAGGAGTCAGACACGACTGAGCGACTTCACTTTCACTTTTCACTTTCATGCATTGGAGAAGGAAATGGCAACCCACTCCAGTGTTCTTGCCTGGAGAATCCCAGGGATGGGGGAGCCTGGTGGGCTGCCGTCTATGGGGTCTCACAGAGTTGGACACGACTGAAGCGACTTAGCAGCAGCAGCAGCAGCAAGTGGGATACGAGTTCATTTGCTTAGGTATATAATTTTCCCCAATTGCATTCAATCATCAGTATGAAAGAAAACAGTTTGCTCCACTGACCCATTAATTTATAAAGATTGATGGTCCTTGCACTTTGGGCTGTAATTGTGAATTCTAGGGATAAGAGAGTCCAGAGTTTAAATTGGAAGTTGTTTTTTTTATATATATATAATGGATGAATATTACAGCTAGAGCAATTTCTGTTCTAGTTCTAGGTGGAACCTTAACAAGTGAACCCCACAAAACTTCCCTGCATAAACACCATAGCAGGTAGAAGGGAGTGCCAACATAACTGTAATCTGGCTGGATGAGGAGACAGTTCAAGTCTTTTTCGTCTGTTGATTCCATTAAGATGTACCTTAGGTTTTGCCTGGATCTAATTGCTTCCAAGTCTCTCATTCTGCTGTACCTAGCTTCTCCTTTTCTTCTCAGGATGAACTGAGTTCACGAACTTGGGGGAAGTTACTGGACTCTCTTGGTGTTACTGATGTTTTCCCTTTGTTACAAAGTCCTTTATTAACTGAAGGTAACACTTGTAGAAGAGGAGACCTTTCTTGAAGCGCATCAGTCTTTTAGAGGCCTTCATATTAAACTGTACCCTTCAGTGCCTTACTCAGTAAACCTTCATTGAGTGCCTCTGGTGTTCTAGGTCTTGTGCTGCATGTTGCAGAAGTAGAGTGAAAGGTACAAGTTCTGATAGGTAGGAACTTAGAGGGTATTAAAATTAAGAGTAATAAGTTCAATGATAGAAGTGAGCATGAGGTGCTCCAGGAGAGTAGAACAGGGAGGAGTGAGTGAAGGCTTCCTGGAGGATCTGGTGGCTTATTTGAGCCTCAAAGAAGGAAGAGTTAGATGAATACATGGGAAATATATGGCTGTTTAGGTCAGGGGATAGTGTGTGCCAAGATCCAGATGTGTGGAAGAACACACTGCATTCACACTATGCCTAATTTAGCCTGGTTAGAACGTAGAATGAGACTAGAGGAAAATGCATAAAAAACAAGAAGTGACATGCTGAAGTTTGAATTTCACTTGGCAGCAGAGTCAAACCACTGACAGACTTTAAGGAGGGACAAGGCATGATGAGTCTTTGTGTTTTAGAATGATCTCTCTGGAAGCAATATGGGGAGATTGCTTGTGCAGATACGTGACTAGAAGCAGGAGGACTAATTAGGAGGTCAACACGCAGTCTTAGCATAAAATAATTATGGCCAGGACAAAGGCAATGTTAATGAAGAGGGGGCAGGAGGAAGAAAGCTGAGGGGTCTGTAGGAGTGAAGCTCATACCTTATCCCCTTGGGATTCTGCCATTTGGAAAAGAGTAGGCAAGGGAACTGAGGAGTTATATCTTAGGGAATGTATTCTACAGTTTTTGGTTAACTGTGCTGGATAACTTGGCTCAGTTTCACAGACAAAATTAGGATTTCTGTACGCACAGGAAATGCATTCTGAAGCTTTTCCTGGAGAGAAAGAAAGAGAAAGGACTAGAGAGAGAAGAGAGAGAGTGGAAGGATGACCAGGTCTTTAGAGGGACTGTTATTAGTTGATTTGTGCACCTTTTTCTCCCCCCTCCCAAGGGTATATTGGAACCCTTAGTACTCCTAGTATTCAGAATGTGACCTTATTTGGAGAAGCCGAGACAGAGTCTTTATACAGATAATCAGGTTAAAATGAAGTCTTTAGGTGGGCACTAATCCAACATGACTCATTAAAAAAGGGGGGACATAGAGATATGGAAAGAAGAAAGATAATGTGAAGAGACACAGGGAGAAGATGGTCATCTAGAAGCCAAGGAAAGAGGCCTGGAACAGAACGCTTCAGCAGGAACCAGTCCTGCCAATACCTTGATTTTGGACTTCCAGCCTCTAGAATTGTGAGAAAACATATTTCTGTTGTTTTTAATACTTTGTTAGTAGCAGCCCAAGTAAACAAATACAGGGACTGTAACTGAGGACACAAACTCAAGACCTAGATGGGAGGGGTGAGTTAGGATGCCGAGGCCTATGAGGACAAGTCGTGTGCCTGGCCATGCTTAACTCAGAGGCTACAAAGCTTGAGTGTCTCGGTTGTAACTGGCAATGTCATTCGTTGGTATGGAAGATGTATTTTCTCAGAAAATCAGTTCAGTATGGATGTCAGTGTCCTTTCTGTGGTCACTTGTTAACAAATTTATTAACTAGATGATCTAGTACAAAACAGGTCTCATCTGACCATAGGAAAAATGTTTTTATCGCACCAACTGGTTTAATTTAAATATGAAATCAACTTGCATTAAACAAAATTATATAATTCAACCAGAAAAGAAGGATTCTCTGCAAGAAGCATTTTACTCATGCCTCAGTGACTACAGATTTATATGGAATAAATAATATTGCTCTAGTACTAGGCTCATTAAATAAAGATTAACAGAAGTCCAGTCCTTGCTTGACAAATTTGCTAAGACTCATGTTTATTCAGTCAGTATTGAATCTATTTATTTCCCTTAATGCATAGAGCAAAGGGCCTTACATAATCGTAGTGGTGACTCAGTTACATAAATGAATGAATCATTAAATGAGTGAATGAATGAATGAATATTATCCTTAAAAGAAAGTGGCTATAATGGCAGGAAAATCCCTTATGAAATAGTCACATGCCATCAAAGATAATGTTTTCTTATCTGCCTTTCATTTAATTTTAACCTTCACAGGGGAATTTTTCCATTTTTCTGGTTACTAGGCAACCTGTTATTTTGAATCACTTAGTATAGGATTTTCTCGCTATGGATGCTCAATAAATCCATTTTGATTAATGAGCCATTTACAGCAACACCAGTGAGAACTGTTTCCAATCCTGTTGCAGGAGAATAGATGGTCTCTGATAAAAAGGACACAATCAATAGTCCCATGCCAGGATAGTGCGGGTCTCGGTTATCTTTATTCAATTTGCTAATGTGCTCACTGGAGTATGGTCAACCTGAAATGAAAATGTCATGTGGCGAATAATCTTCCATGCCTCACTACACCTCCCTCAGTATCCTGAAATGGGTTGTAGCGTGAGGGTGACTTATACCAAAATATTTTTTGAAATGGCGAACTTTTCTTAGTTCTAATGCCAAATTTTTGAAACTAATGGAATTCAGAGTGGATCAAGACTAATGTTTATCTCTGCTAAGCAAGTAGGTAGTGTAAACATGAGTTCTGTGAATATGTTTAACTCATTTAGGAGAGCAAACTGTTTTTAAGCCCCTTGGAAGCAATTCTTTAACGTACAAATACTGGCTTTGCTGATAAGAACCACTTTTATCAAACAGCAATTATTTATTTGGCATTTGCTCTGTGCTCAGTGATGTCTTAGCCATTTATCAAGGCAGGTCTCTCTATGGTAAATATGTAATCCAGTGTTAGGTTATAGAGGGGCGAAGAGAGGGAACTAGGGCAGCAGTACCTGCCATGAAATCCTGGTAAAGTAGCTCTTTCATCCATAAGGACAGTTTACTAATTTGAATGGGATCAAATTGGTGGAAACTTGTTATACTTGGAAAACGACAACCTAAACAAAAGGAAAATTATCCTTTTTTTCCTCAAATCAATTTTACTTGTTCTACATATGAATAACATGAACTATAGACTTATAAGATCTCTAACAATACAATGAACGCTCATTAAAGTGATTATATGGGGGATATGGGACTACCCTGGTGGATCAGTCGGTAAAGAATCTGCTTGTAATGAAGGAGATCCAGTTCGATCCTTGGGTCCGGAAGATCCCCTGGAAAAGGGCATATCAACCCACTCCAGTATTCCTGTCTGGAGAATCCCATGGACTGAGAAGCCTGAAGGGCTACAGTCTATAGGGTCAGAAAGAGTCAGACAAGACTGAGGCGACTGAGCACGCATGGGAGATATAAGCTTTTTATGTTGTCATGCATGGTGACGTGTGGAATAGGGATTCTCTAAAGTGTCAGAATTATATAATAATGAATTAAACATTCATTAATTCATTAATTCATGCTCACCAAATTCAACCAGGCCCTCCACACTGCAGCATTGCACTCTTGGTGTGTTAGTCACTCAGTCGTGTCTGACTTTTTGCGACCCCCATGAACTGCAGCCCAGTATCGTACATACTCTCAGCAGATGGCCTCATATTTTAATTAACAAAGAATATGGGGACAACAAGGACCTACTAAATAGCACAGGGAAATACATTCAATATCTTGTAGTAACCTATTATGGAAAAGAATATGGAAAAGAATATATATGTGTATATATGTATGAATAACTGAATCACTTTGCTGTACACTTGAATCTAACACAACATTGCAAATCAACTACACTTAAAAAACTGGTTAAAAAAAGAAAACCAGAGTCATCAGGTGAAAGTTGTATGTCCTCCGCCATGTCTACAACTGCCCCACACGCTTCTCTTGCCTGTTCCTCTTAAAATAGAGGGTATTTTTCTCCTCCTGTAGAAGATTAGTCTCAACCTCTATGCTCCCTGCATCTGCCTTCCAAAAAATATGACCCTTTCATTCATTCCTTCTCTCTCCTGTATTTTTAATTGTTTCTTTTTCCCCCTGGGTCAAGTAACATTTGAATGTTTGTCTTTTTCATTTGAAAAACAATAACAAACAAAACAACTAATAATGAAAGCAACAAGTAAACAAGTAAAAAGTTACCTGATCCCATTGGACTCATTAGCTATTTTTCTCTCTATCCCCTTTACAATTTTAGCATGTTTATTTTCTTCCTCACCTTTCACTTCTCAATCCACCTCATCGGATTTCCAATCCTCATTGCTCTGGTGAAAGGTGCTTTCTAGGAGGCCAGTGCCTAATCCATTAGTACCCCTAGGGCTGATGAAAGTTTCTTTCTAAAGGTACCAATGACCTTGATGTCACAAAATCCAAAGGACATGTCTTGATCCTCACTGAACCTCTCAGCAGCATTTCACAGGTTAGTGACACCTCCATCTTGATATCTTTTCTTCCCTTTGCTGTCCAAAAAAGATTTTCATCTTATTATGACAGCCAATGTTTTTCTGCAAGGTTCTAAAAGTTGGCAATTCCTCAAGGCTTGGACGAAGTCCTCCCTATTCTTTTTTACTTTTCTGTCTTCCTAAGTGATCTCATCCATAGGATGGCTTCTGTTACAATCAACATGCTGAAAGAAAGTGAAAGTGTTAGTGTCTGACTCTTTGTGACCCCATGGACTGTAGCCTGCCAGGCTTCTCTGTCCATGAAATTCTCCAGGCAAGAATACTGGAGTGGATTGCCATTCCCTTCTCCAGGGAATCTTCCTGACCCAGGGATCGAACCCAGGTTGCCTGCACTGCAGGCAGATTATTTACCTCCTGAGCCACTAGGGAAGCCCTTCAATATGCTGAAGGCTCCCCAAATTTTTTCTCTGGTCTAAAACACTTCTTTTAATTCTAGACTCATTCATCCACTCATCCATCCATCCATCTATTGAATACCTCCACTTATATGTCTCAAAAATACCTTGACCCCAAAATATCCAAAATTACATGTGTATTTTCCCCCCCAAACATGCTCTTCACGAAGTGTTCCTTCTCTTAGTAAATGACTTCACCAGTCATCTGATTTCAGAAGCATTTGTGTCATTCTTTCCATGTCTATCTTCATTAACTTCCATATTCAATCAATCACTAGGTCTTGTGGTTTTTAACTGGAATAGGTGGTAAGGGGAAGGTAATTCTGTACTTACTGTTGATCCCTAGCTACTCATCAAATGTCTCTCCTTCAATCACCAATCACTCTTCTGGATTATATTAGTAATAAAATATTATTTACCTATTTGCCTTCCTTGAATTTATCACAGGATAAATTCAATTTATCATTTATCATTTGCAACCAAATCTGAGTGCATCTTTCCTCTTTTAGTGACATGCCATTGGTCTTAGAAAGATGACCCAAAACCCCTAGTAAGGTTCTGCTGCTGCTGCTGCTGCTAAGTCGCTTCAGTTGTGTCCGACTCTGTGCGATCCCATAGACGGCAGCCCATGAGGCTCCCCCATCCCTGGGATTCTCTAGGCAAGAACACTGGAGTGGGTTGCCATTTCTTTCTCCAGTGCATGAGAGTGAAAAGTGAAAGTGAAGTCGCTCAGTCGTGTCCAACTCCTAGCGACCCCATGGACTGCAGCCTACCAGACTCCTCCATCCATGGGATTTTCTAGTACTGCAGTGGGGTGCCATTGCCTTTTCCGAATAAGGTTCTAAAGGCCCTGAATAATGTCATATTTTCCTTTTCATTTCATCTTAGCCTAACGTCTCATAGTCTCTACCTTTCCAAATGACTCTGTTTAGTTTCTTTGTTTCTTTTAGTTCTTTCTACTTATGGGCCTTAATATGCCTGAAGCAAGTATATTTCTGCATCCCTTTTCCTTCTTCTCTCAAGTAAATAACTTTTATTATTCAGTGAAACCACCTTTGTGGGAACCCACACACACCTGTGCTCCAGACTAAGTATGTATACAGATGCCTCTGTTTTCTAATATTTTAGTACCTTCTAATTTTCCTTTAGGCTCCTTACTTTTGATTGGGATTATATAATTTGGGGAGATTACTTATTTTAATATGTTTTAGTTTTCTGTCTTATAGAGCTCACAGTCTTACCTATCTGTTCCCCAAGTGCAACCATAGCTTCCAGCAAAATCACTGCCATATAAAAGACACTAAGCAAATATTAATGAAAAAGTAATACTAGCTAGTGCTATTGACTTCTTACTTTATGCATATTAACTTATTTAACCTTAAGCTATTTGTGAAGTAAGTAGTTTTGTCACTACTATTTTGTAGAAAGGGAAACAAGTCATGGAAAAGCTTTGAACTTTTTAGAAAATGTCAGTGCTAGAATTTGCGTACAGGATATTTTACTCTGGAGATCATATTATTTTTTTCTTCGGCCAAATCACACAGCATATGGGATCTTAGTTCCCTGACCAGGGATCTAACCCATGTCTCCTTCATCCCTGCACTGAGAGCACGAAGCAGTGGACAACCAGGGAAGTCCCTAGAGATCATAGTTCATGAATTAATTAATTAGTTTATTAATGAATAAATTAATGCAATTAATCAATAATGTGATTTTGAGGTTTTTTTTTTTTGCAGAATAAATCTTGAATTTTTCCTTTCAAATAAGTAGATTTGGAAATTTGTTGACTGGTTTGTGATAGATCTATATTGTGTCCACCTATGAAGTGGTACTTAGGAATGTTATAGTCAGTCAAAAATAAGTGGATGAATTGGAGACAAATCCAAAGTAAAAATAAGTGAGTGGTTAACTAATAATGATAAAAGGATAAAATCATCTGTAATAATTAAAAATAATGTTTTAAAATACCCAATTACTCAGGTTTTTATAATGGCACATAGTCACCCCTCAATAAATATCTGTCGAATGAATGAATGTATATTTATCATATGATACAAATTTGGTTGCAAACTAATATGTATATGTACATGAGGGAAAGAGACCAGAAAGACCATATTCACAGTACTATCTCTAGATACAATTATTAGAATTACATGTAATTTAAATTTTTTCATACTTTTTTGTATTGTCCAAATTTCTACAGTTAACACACATTTTTTAATGATTAGAAAATGAAAATTAACTTAGTCATCTAGAAACTTAAAGTAGCTCATGTCAAAGCAATTCACATGTATCTGCTGCTGCTGCTGCTAAGTCGCTTCAGTCGTGTCCGATTGTGCAACCCTGTAGACTGCAGCCCACCAGGCTCCCCCATCCCTGGGATTCTCCAGGCAAGAACACTGGAGTGGGTTGCCATTTCCTTCTCCAATGCATGAAAGTGAAAAGTGAAAGTGAAGTTGCTCAGTCGTGTCCGACTCTTCGAGACCCCATGGACTGTAGCCTACCAGGCTCCTCCATCCATGGGATTTTCCAGGCAATAGTACTGGAGTGGGGTGCCATTGCCTTCTCCGTCACATCTATCTAGTTAATGTTAAATATATAGATGATTTCTGTCTTTGTAGAAAGTTGAATAAACTAAATAAGCTAATAAAAATTGATACTGTTTACAAAATACTGAAACTTCCCCTGCAATAACTCTTTAATCTGTTAAAGATTCAGGTTTTTAACTTATGTCTTAGCTCATATTCAGAATGTTTTGACAACTTATTGACCAAAGATATATTAATATGTCTTTTGTGACTTGAAGTTACTGACTGGAAACATTTCAATATTCACTTACGTAACAGATCATCAGCCACAAGCATTAGTTTCTGCAAAAATCCCCTGGATTTTTAGGGTGTTTATTTAGATTATCTTGTTTGGTGGACTGGTTGAACACTTGACAAGAGTTATTTTCAATGTTCCTAAAAGAGGAAGTA
This sequence comes from Bos indicus x Bos taurus, assembly GCF_003369695.1. Lineage (NCBI taxonomy): Eukaryota > Metazoa > Chordata > Mammalia > Artiodactyla > Bovidae > Bos > Bos indicus x Bos taurus. The sequence goes on from NC_040080.1 coordinate 56,617,513, forward strand.
TTAGTTTAGCTCATGGGAATTTACAGCTGTGCGATTTCAATCCATTCTAGTGATTAAGCTGTTATTTCATGAACTCCCTTATTAGTTTCATTCTGTTTAGCAGCTGCAACATACAGCATTAAATTGGAAATAACATTATACTGAAATAATAATCTTAAGGAAATTTTGTATAATGTTTTATATAATCTTATATTTAACATCTTTTATTCTCCCTACACTGTCTAGACATGTCAGATTCATCTACTGGCAAGCTCACTAATTCATTTTGTATTCTTTCCCATAGAGGTTGTATTATTAATGTAATATTACAATAAGACTACTAGTTCTCTCTTTACGTACTCCTACACTCTTGAGTAACATTAGCAAAATTAATTGACACCCAACTACAGTCACACTATACATTTAAAAGGAAACAATTTTGCATTAATATATTTTATGCTAGATTTTATTCAACATATTACATGTTACATTTGTATTAACAGATTACATTTGTGTCACAGATTGTTTTGTTTTTCTGTTGGTCTCTCAGAAGCAATTTATAAAAATGTAAAAGACAGAAATAACTTATTGTTATGTATTACTTTTGGGTATTGACCAACTTGCTTTTAATAGTTAACAAAAAGCAGAAAATTAAAAGTAATTTTATTTAATTTCAGCCAAGAATTAATGTACCAAAAATGTCCAGATCTACATTTTCATCACATTTATCATCATATTTCCTATTGCAGTAGAGAAAACTATATCAAAACAGATAAGTAGTTTGTGGAAAGATGAGAATTCACTGTAATTGTCAGTGAATTCACAGCTCTGTCCCCAGTGCTCCAAAGCCTGTTTATAACTGTCTCTTTTCATAAGATCCGTTCATTTACTCGTTCATTCATTCCACAAGTATTTATTAAGGACTTACAGTTTTCCAGGTCTTTAAGTATATGAGACTTGAAGAAAAAGTAAATATATAAGACATGAAATAATAGAAGAGGTCTTATCTAAAATACACTGCTAAGTCAAAGCTCAAAGCATTCTAGGTACTTGGAGTCAAAAGGACTCAAATAGGCCATTATTGCATCCAGAGTTACTGCCAAACTTAGCCACATTCATTCTCTGTGGGAGACTCTATTCTTTCTTTATGCACAGAGCTCAGAGAAGAAACTGCAGGTGCCATTTAATCACATAGATTTTCTATACTTTTAATTTCTATAGAACCATTCAATTCATTACCAAATAGTCATCTAGTGTCTCCTGTGTCTCTCACCTATGAATAGAGGAAATGAAATGAGTATAATGAAATTCAAAAACTGTGCCACAAACAAGAGCAGTGTACCAGCTAGAATTCCTTTCTGCAAAAAATTTAAAAGTACTAAGCAGACATTAACTCACAGGCAAGTATGAGGACATTAGATCATCACATCAAGTGAAGCATACTTTGATTACTGTAACCTAGTTTGGAAAAAAAGTGATTTGTCTGAATTCTGAGATATAGTGACACAGAAATTTTTCTCAACAGATAAGCTCATTTTAAATATCTTTTAACTAATTGTTTCCCTTAGGAAAGCCTATTGGATTGGCATTACTTTTTAGTATAGTATCATAAAAAAATTTGAACATAGCTACTAATATAATGCTTATTTTTCTTCTAGTAGTTTTTAAAAACAAGTTTATGTTCATATCATAAATTAATTTATTTTAGTAATTTTGTGCAACATATGCAAAGTAAAAAGAATAAAATATTTTCCCTGAATCATACCTATCAAAGCAACTAATGTTATTCTGGTTTAGTCCCCTCTCCTCTTTTCTCTGAGAAGGAAATGGCAACCCACTCCAGTATTCTTGCCAGGAGAATCCTGTGGACAGAGGAGCCTGGTGGGCTGCTGTCCATAGGGTCGCCCAGAGTTGGACATGACTGAAGCAACTTAGCATGCATTGGAGAAGGAAATGGCAACCCACTCCAGTATTCTTGCCTGGAGAATCCCAGGGACAGAGGAGCCTGGTGGGCTGCTGTCTATGGGGTTGTACAGGGCCGGACACAACTGAAGCGACTTAGCAGTAGCAGCAGCCTCTTTTGCTGTTTTGCACAGCTTTTCCGTAATAGAGAATGAAGAGTGGTATACACACACACACACACACACACACACACACACACATATATATATATATATACATTTGTATTATATTGATTTTTAAATCAATTATATGTTTTTCTGATCAGAGAAGTATAACATGACCTGTCAATTTGGCAAGATTTGTCAGATTTATTTTAAAGTGACTCTTTCCCAGTTTTTCAATGCAATAAAACAGTGATAAGGGGTAAAAAAAAAATGAGAAAATTATCAATTTTGGCTGCGCTGAAAAGCAGAGAAAATATCTCTATGCTTAATCAGATCAGAAACACAAAATAGAAAGTGAAATCTAAATGGCAGACCAGCTGGTGACTGGGCCTGGAAATAGGCAAGATATATAGGGAGACTGAATCCTTCAGGGGAATGTTTTTCTTGCACAGCTGTGATATTAAGACTTGAAGATAACTTACAATTATCCCACCTCTAGATATTTATGTCATCACATAATCTCTTCCTCTTGTGTGTGGACTGGACCTAGTGACTTGCTCCTAATGGATAGACTATGACAACAATAATGGGTGTCACTTCCGAGATCAGGTACAGAGCAGTTCTGGCTTCCATCTTGCTAGCTCTCTCTTGCTCTCTGGCTTACTCATTCAGATGGAAGCCCCTGTCTACACTATGAGCTGCTCTGTGGAGAAGCTCACATGACAAGGAACTGAGAGAAGCCGCTACTCAATAGCCAGTGAGAAACTAAAGCCCTCAGTCCAACAGTTCTGTGAGAGCCCAGTGCTGCTAGCAATCATGTAAGTGAAGCCAACTCCTCTCAGCCAAACCTCAGGTGAGACCACAGATCCCGCTGATGCCTTAATTGCAGCCATCTCTGTTTTTAATTAAGGGATAGTTCCTTCTCTCTCTATATATATATATATAACTGACATATTTTCTTTTATTATTTTCATTTTATGCTTCTTATTAATTTTATTTTTTCTTTTTTATTCATTTTTAAAAATTATTTTTATGATGTCATTGAGTTGCTAGTAATTTTTCCCCTTTGTTCATTTAGGATTTTCACTGTTCTTTATTACAACAATAAAGATTCCCTTCCCTTCCATAATCTCATGATCAAATATTTATTTTTCTAGCATCAGATGAAAACAAGATGCCAAATGTTTACTAAAACATTCAACTTCCCACAATGATAGCTGTTTTGCCCCATGTACTAGTTAGGATACAAACTGGACTGCTGTAACAGATATCAAAATAAATATGGCTTAGTTCAGTTCAGTTCAATTCAGTCGCTCAGTCATGTCCGACTCCTTTGTGACCCCTTGGACTGCAGCACGCCAGGCCTCCCTGTCTATCACCAACTTCCAGAGCTTACTCAAACTCATGTCCATTGAGTCGGTGATAACATCCACCCATCTCATCTGCTGCTGTCATCCCCTTTTCCTCCTACCTTCAATCTTTCCCAGCATCAGGGCCTTTTCAAATGAGTTAGTTTTTCTCATCAGGTGGCCAAAGTATCGGAGTTTCAGCTTCAGCATCTGTCCTTCCAGTGAATATTTTTTTCAAGACTGATTTCCTTTAGTATGGATTGGTTGGATCTCCTTGCAGTCCAAGGGACTCTCAAGAGTCTTCTCCAACACCACAGTTCAAAAGCATCAATTCTTCGGTGCTCAGCTTTCTTTATAGTCCCAACTCTCACATCCATACATGACTACTGGAAAAACCAAAGCTTTGACTACATGGACCTTTGTTGTCAAAGTAATGCCTCTGCTTTTTAATATGCTGTCTAGTTTGGTCATAACTTTTCTTCCAAGGAGCAAGTCTTTTAATTTCATGGCTGCAGTCTCCATTTGCAGTGATTTTGGAGCCCCCCAAAATAAAGTCTGTACTTTGAAGTATTTCTTCCATTTCATATTCTAGGGCACTAATGAGGTTTTTAACAATAAGCCATCCTTACCTTCACATCATCTGAAATTTTTTGATCAGTTACTGTTTTCCCCCACAAAGTCTTTTTTTCAATATGCTGTACTTCAATATTTTAAGTTCTCATCATTATTTGTGTTAAAAATTATCATCTGTCTCTAATATCAGGTTTATTTTGTTAGGAATTCATTTTTAGTTTTCTGCTCTTTCTGTGGCTGCCAGACCCTCTTAGGTACTGGTCTGTTTCTTGGTCTACTCTTCCAGGTTTAGATTTAGTTGTTTCAGCGCCATAAAGAATGGCAGTCTCTGGAAGACTGGAACATTTCGAAGTCTCTGACTCTGAGTCAGCAGTATAGCAGTAGGCAGACTGATAACCTGTCAAAGTACCAGGAGAATGTTTATCTGTAAACTTCTCCAGAATTTTAGGTGAAGACACCTAACTTAGAACACTTGTTCAGCAAGTGTTCCTTGCTTGGTTCCTTGGGGTACAAGGGAATGTATACCATGCAGCCCAATGCCAACATTGGTATCATATTCTCTGCCAGATAATCCTGGGATTATGACATTCTGCCCCTTGCCCATGGGCATTAGTACACTAGTTCTAAGACTCTCATCTATCCCAGAGGGGTAACAGTCTTGTAACAGCTCTTTTCCTTTTCCCTCCAGACACAATCTGCCAGTTGGCTCCAGGAGCTACATGGCTTGGGTTAGCTAGATGAGTTGCAATAAGTTAAGGAAACACATGTAAGCTGCCCTCCTTCTAGAATCCTTACCTGTAAATTTGAAAACTAAAAAGAATGTATATCAAAGTAACTCAAGGATTAAAACAAAATAATAAAGGAAATTAATCAATATTTGAAAAGTCTAATAATATAAATATGCCCATCAAGAATGATCCAAAAGAAAGAAAGAAGGTACAAATAAATATTATTTAGAAAAAAAAAACAGAAGCTGCAATCAAAGACTCAGGAGAGATTTTAAAAAACCATAAAATGACATTATGAATGATTTTATAACAAAAAAAATTTTAAGACAAGATTAAAGATACAAATTTGTGGAAAAAATAGAAATTACCAATTATAACTTAATACAGATAGACATAAACAGAAGAGAATTGATACAAAAAACATATGGTCAAATGGTTTGATAGGACAGTTATACCAAACCTTAATGACTAGATAATACCAAGGCTGTACCAACTGTTTAAGAGAATTCAAGAGGTAAACAGACAACTTTTTTTCCATGACTTGGAAACAAAACTGTACAAGGAGTATATAAGAAAAATATATATGAAATAATCTCTGGTATGAAAATAGATGCACAAATTCAACAAAATATTACCACAGTGAATCCAGCAATTTATTAAAAAGTATATCATGACTACATAGGATTTATCTTACTATCTCGAGGATCTTTCAGACATCAGAAAATCTTTCAATACACTTTCTCAATTTAACAAATTAAGGGAGATAATTCATGTGATCATTTTAGTATAGGAAGGATTCCTTAAGACAGAAAGTACACATTATTAAGAAAAAAATTAATAAAACCAGATACATTAAAACTAAAAATAAAATCCATGCCTAATATAAGATGTCACAGATTTGTTTAAATGGCCACAAACTAGGAGAAATGTTTGCAGTGTATAACACTGAGAAGTGATTAGTACTATAAGACAAGAAACAGAAAAAAAGAACCCAAATAAAATCAGTGAAACCACTGACAAAGGCAATTAACTGAAAATGAATTTTGAAAGGCCAGTAAACATATTTAACTCCAGTAACAGAGAAATTTAAATTAAGACCACTATGAGATGCCAATTTAGATCCAATCACCAGAATGACACAAAAGTTCTAATGATATGAAGTATTGTAAAGATGTAGAAAAACAGGAACTCTTGTACACAACTATAGAATTATAAATTGGTACTCCATTTTCATGGACAATGTAATATTTTTAAAAGTTTGAAATGCAAGTTGTTGCGTGCTCACTCAGTCATGCCTGACTCTTTGTGACTCCAGGGAGCCTGTAGCGCGCCAGGCTCCTCTGTCCTTGGAATTTTCCAGGCAACAATACTGGAGTCGGTTGCCATTACCATCTCCAGGGGATCTTCCCGACCCAGGGATCGAACCCATGTCTCTTGTGTCTCCTGAATTGGCAGGCGGATTCTTTACCATTAACGCCACCTGAGAAGCCTTATTCTCTTAAATAGCAATTCTACTTCTAGGTATAGTTCTTTAAAACAGAACTTTAAGAATCTGAAGGATATTCATTGTAACATTGTTTGTAAGAATAAAAAATTGGGAAAAAGTGTCCATAAGGAAGAGAATCCCAGTGAAAATTTTAGTAAAATGGAACATTATGCTTCAATTAAAATTAAAATACCATGTTTACAAACATTTACTTGTATATATCTTGAAAATAATGTTAAGTGAAAAAAGCAAGATTCAGAATTATACACATAATATATTTACATAAGTATGAAACACAGTATGTCCAATATGTAATGAATATATAGATAATGAGTGTATACATAAGTAATAAAAATATAAACTCACAGATGGAGAATGCATACTAACCTTGCAATGGTGTGATTAACTCCTGAGAGAGTGCAATGAAATAGATTTATGACAGTGTAAAAGTGGGATTTTTTTAATATTTATCTATAATGCATTTTTTAGAATATCCAATGTCTGAAACAAACATAAAAGTAACATATACTCATAGAAGAATATTTGAGAAGTAGAAAAAAATTTATAAAATAAAACTAAAACAATTATGGGACATTTCTGGTAGTCCAGTGGTTAAGAAACTGTCCTTCTACTACATGGGATATGGGTTTGACTCCTGGTCAGGGAAATAAGATCCACAGTGTGGCCAAAAATAAGGAGAAGTAAAATAAAAAACCATAATCTTACCAGCTGGAGATGAGTGTTATTGACATTTGGTGTGTTGCTTTCTAAGATTTTCTTTTTATGCACAATTTTACTTGGTTAAAATAAAATATATATCTTATGGTAACCATAGTTGATACAGAAACTTTAATAAATGTTATAGGAAAGTTGGTTGTAGAGGAGCAGGATGATGACAGCATTGTTACTACTCTCAGTGATTTATTAGCATCTAGAAATCTGTTAAAACAAAATCCTAAAATGCTTTTAAAATTCTTTTTCCTCAAAATCTGGGACGAGAATTATTTTACTCCTTTACTATTTTGAAGTATCTAATCAGTTGATATAGTATCTTGTACTTGTTCATTGATCTAATTAACAGTACTTAGTTTGAGGGATATAAAGAAGGTAAGAAACATTCTTGTGTTCAAGGAAATCATAGTCTTTATGGGGACCCTTAAGGCAATGGCACCCCACTCCAGTACTCTTGCCTGGAAAATCCCATGGATGGAGGAGCCTGGTGGGCCACAGTCCATGGGGTCGCTAAGAGTCGGACACGACTGAGCAATTTCACTCTCACTTTTCACTCTCATGCACTGGAGAAAGAAATGGCAACCCACTCCAGTGTTCCTGCCTGGAGAATCCCAGGGACAGCAGAGCCTGGTGGGCTGCTGTCTATGGGGTCGTACAGAGTCAGACACAACCGAAGCAACTTAGCAGCAGCAGCAGCAGCATGGAGACCCTTGTACATGAATAATTATAATGTGATGAGCTTAATTTTAGACACATGAGAAAATGATGCAGGAACTGTTAGAGAGTTACTCACTGACAGCCAGAGAAGACTTTACTAAGAAGGTAGCATTGGAGCTGGGCCTGGTAGGACAATTAGTGAATTGTCATACTAAGGGGAAAAGGACCTATATGTCAGAGGAAATTAGATGCATTCTGAGAGGTAGAGTCTTTTTCTAGAGTAGAAAATAAGTAAGGGGCTGTGGGAAAAGATGAAAGAAGTGGTTGAGTAGAAATTATGATGAACCTTTTCTATCATGCTGAGGCATTGGGAAGCTAGCTGAGTAAAAGACCAGAAATACAGTTTTCAAATATCTATTTTAGAAAAATTACAGGAAATATTGATTTATGCATTCTTGGAAAGATCCATAAAGAAAGAAGGGAGAAATTTATTTAAGAGTAAGCTCTTGATATTTCAGGTTAAATATAAATTTGTTTCAATGCATGAAATATTTACTTTAAAGTCAGATTATAATTCACTGTGGTGGTTAGTTGGTACAATCTGTTAAATTAATGGGATTAAAATTTATCATATGGCACTCTCATTTGATGTAAAAGTTTTTGCACTATCAAAAATTCTAAGGACATTTACTATGGAGACCACCGTATCTCATGGACAGAGGAGCCTGGCGAGCTACAGTCATGGACTCAGAAAAAGTTGGACGTGATTGAGTACAATTGAGCGACTGAGCACAGCACATATAATTTAACAATGGCTTGTGGGAACGGTGAAGGCAGAAGGACTTCATGCTAGTCCATTCCTATAGTGTTTGTCTTACTTTGCTATAGTGGTAGGTTGTTTTTTTTTTTTTTTTTTTTGAGGGAAAGAAAGGATTTCAGATTATAGAAAAACTTATATCTTGATATCTTAAGTGTATTTATAAGAGTAACAGTATATTTCTTTCCCATGAGTAGTACACCAAAGACTAAACACTTTAAAGGTTATGTGTGTGTGTGTGTGTGTGTGTGTCTGTTATGTTTTTGTATGTCTACTAGTTACTAACCTGTGTATGCTACACACTGATGGGTCAGTTCAGAGATGCCAAGCAGTGTTTGAAATATTTCTCATCATAACTCTGCAAATTGGAAAATAGGTGTTAAGCATGGATAATTACAGGACTTTTGGTTGCTTGTGAAAGAGGCCCCTTAGATGTACATACAATTAATAACAGATACATCAGAAGCTCTGAGATTTTGTCACCTAATTTTTTTTTTGTTTTTTAAAAAGTAAGACCCTTTGGGCTTTTAAAGTTCCAGTCATTATATACTTTTGCACTCATAAGTAGATTATGACTTTGTATCTAGTATTTAAGCACTATTTTGTTAATAAGAAAAAAATGTCCTCAAGTTTCAAACAAAAATTTTCAATAATGTGTAGTAAAAGCATCACTGATTTTATGGAGTCATATGAGCATTTACTGAATCTGAGAAGTATAGGTAAAAGAAAATGTTTAAGAAAGCAGCCTGTCATCTGGATAGATTCTTCAGTAAGGAAGAAATGACACAATAGTGTGACTTTTAAGAACATATTAAATTGTTTGATACAGTTTTTAGCAGTGATTAGTACCTGATTGCTGAAAAAAACTGTGAAAGAGACCACTGAGAACAATTAGACTGAGTTCAATCTAGGTCGAATTCAGCAGGAAGTAGACTTTGAGATGGAGTTTGGCATGCAACTAAACTGAGTGCCCTCAGAAGCGATGACTGTGGAAAGGAGGCAAAATAGGGCAGAAGGAGAGGTCAGGCTGCGATGAATTCTCAACACAGGCCTCTGTGGACTCCCCAGGGAACTGCAGTACTGGGATAGTCCTTCAAAATCATCCCGAGTTGGTGACTAGGACAGCCTTTATAGCCCTCTGGTAAGCAGACATCAGAAGCAGGTTGCTCCTGGAAGCGGGTGTGACCTTGGGACAGGCAGGTTTCCTCAGCTGACACAGTTCCCAAAGAGGGCTGACAGGTGAAGACTGTCTGCCAGCAACACTTCAAATAGCTAGGAGAATACATTTTTCAGATATGAAAGGAATATTAAAGTGTTAACTGCAGACCGGATTAGAGTTTTGCTTGCAGTGTGTGGTAAAACGACAAGAGGAATGGATGTAGTTATTGATAAGAGAGTTATTAAATGATGAATCATTATGTCTAAGCTGAATATGTAAAAAGTGAAGATAGAAAGGAGTTGATAGATTGAATAAAAGCAGATAGATAAAAGGATTAGTTTATAGCAATGGGGTTGAACAATAGGTTTAATTTGGGTGAAGGAAATGAGAGAGTGAAAACGATGGGCTATCTGTCTATGGAATGGGTTCTTTGAGATTACAGTACCCAAATGAAGCACTGCTGTTCAAATGAGGTGCCTAGTTTAGCCTCAGATACAAGGATATGAAAGGAGTTAAATCAAAGATCACATCAGAATGGGATTTTTGGCAGTCCAGTGGTTAAGGCTGCTTTCCAGTGCATGAGTATGAGTTCGGTCTCTGGTAGGGGAGCTAAGATCACATATGCCTTGTGATCAAAGCCAAAACAAAACATTAAATAGAAGTAATATTGAAATGGATTAATAAAGACTTTAAAATGGTCCACATCAAAAAAAAAAAAAAATGAAATCACATGAGTAGAAATCAGAACACTATTAGGCTTAGATGATTGCTTAAGCATCTACAAGAAATCTGAAGGTCCCAAAGTAATGGCAGCTTTGGGGTGGAAAGCAAGAAATGGGAAACATGTGCTTTGGCTTTGAGGCATAAAAGAGAGTAAACTGAATTTCAATAAATGATAGATATGAGTCAGTGCAGACTATAGCAGAGTCATTTTTACATTTTACATTTAGCAGAGTCATTCACGTTTCACGTGAATGTGAAAGAATCCTGAAATTTAGCCCTGTGATAATGAAAGAAATAATCTCATTTTCACCTCCAGCTACCATGATGCCTTCATCTGGGGTTTTAGCAAGTTCATTTGTTTTTTATGATTTAATTTTGACCTAGATTTTTTTTTTAACTTTACAATATTGTATTGGTTTTGCCATATATCAACATGAATCCGCCACAGGTATACATGTGTTCCCCATCCTGAACCCTCCTCCCTCCTCCCTCCCTGTATCATCCCTCTGGGTCGTCCCAGTGCACCAGCCCCAAGCATCCAGTATCGTGCATCGAACCTGGACTGGTGACTCTTTTCATATATGATATTATATATGTTTCAATGCCATTCTCCCAAATCATCCCACCCTCTCCCTCTCCCACAGAGTCCAAAAGACTGTTCTATACATCTGTGTCTCTTTTGCTGTCTCATATACAGGGTTATTGTTACCATCTTTCTAAATTCCATATATATGCGTTAGTATACTGTATTGGTGTTTTTCTTTCTGGCTTACTTCACTCTGCATGATAGGTTCCAGTTTCATCCACCTCATTAGAACTGTTTCAAATGTATTATTTTTAATGGCTGAGTAATACTGCATTGTGTATATGTACCACAGCTTTCTTATCCATTCATCTGCTGATGGACATCTAGGTTGCTTCCATGTCCTGGCTAATATAAACAGTGCTATGATGAACATTGGGGTACACATGTCTCGTTCAATTCTGGTTTCCTCAGTGTATATGCCCCGCAGTGGGATTGCTGGATCATAAGGCAGTTCTATTTCCAGTTTTTTAAGGAATCTCCACACTATTCTCCATAGTGGCTGTACTAGTTTGCATTCCTACCAACAGTGTAAGAGGGTTCCCTTTTCTCCATACCCTCTCCAGCATTTATTGCTTGTAGACTTTTGGATCACAGCCGTTCTGACTGGCGTGAAATGGTACCTCATAGTGGTTTTGATTTGCATTTCTCTGATAATGAGTGATGTTGAGCATTTTTTCATGTGTTTGTTAGCCATCTGTATGTCTTCTTTGGAGAAATGTCTATTTAGTTCTTTGGCCCATTTTTTGATTGGGTCATTTATTTTTCTGGAATTGAGCTCTAGGAGTTGCTTGTATATTTTTGAGATTAGTTGTTTGTCAGTTGATTCATTTGCTATATTTTCTCCCATTCTGAAGGCTGTCTTTTCACCTTGCTTATAGTTTCCTTTGTTGTGCAGAAGCTTTTAAGTATAACTAGGTCCCATTTGTTTATTTTTGCTTTTATTTCCGATATTCTGGGAGGTGGGTCATAGAGGATCCTGCTGTGAGGTATGTCGGAGAGTGTTCTGCCTATGTTCTCCTCTAGGAGTTTTATAGTTTCTGGTCTTACGTTTAGATCTTTAATCCATTTTGAGTTTATTTTTGTGTATGGTGTTAGAAAGTGTTTTAGTTTCATTATTTTACAAGTGGTTGATCAGTTTTCCCAGCACCACTTGTTAAAGAGATTGTCTTTAATCCATTGTATATTCTTGCCTCCTTTGTCAAAGATAAGGTGTCCATAGGTGTGTGGATTTATCTCTGGGCTTTCTATTTTGTTCCATTGATTGATATTTCTGTCTTTGTGACAGTACCATACTGTCTTGAAGACTGTGGCTTTGTAGTAGAGCCTGAAGTCAGGCAGGGCAAGTTCATTTTTAACTTCTCTTAATGAGAATTCAATGCCTGCTTAGGAGGACATTGCTAGGGTGTGGCGTGGTCAGGTTGGTGTGAACACCAGTTTTAAGTGAGCAGAAGGATACAGGAGGTGAATACAAGCTACCATTGAGAGTAAAATCAGAAAAAAAAAAAAGCATTTGTCATCAAGACCAAAAGGAAAGATTAAAACCCAAAATGGTGCTCAAAGCCAATAGATCCTGGAAAATAAAAATCTATGTGAGAATTGAAGCACAAAACTAAAGAATCCATGAATTGCCCAACATGAGATAAAATATTTTATTTCTTTAATTTTTTTTACCCTCTTCATTTCCTTACAATCAGTCCATAAAAGTCAGCCTTGGGAGGGGACTCATCTCCTCTGGCCTCCCTCTGCCTCTCATTTCGCTTACCGTGCATCACCCCAGGGATCTATTTCATCCTGGTGGTAAAAGTCAAGGAATTGTCATTCTTGGTACCATCCTGCCCCAACTCCTCCTAAATTCTTGAGCTCTTCAGAGTAGGGAATCTGTAGGACAAATAACACTTCCTTCTACTAATGTCCTCACAAATTACAGCATAATTCTGATGATATAATTATTATAATTATGCTAAAGATGCTCTCCCTGCCATGGTTGAGGAATGGGAACAAGAATGAGGGGGTGAGGAGACAGAGAATATTGTCCTACCACAGTCTGTCCATGGGGCTACTTTTCATGGTTGAATTGAGACTGTGGACTCTTTGATGTCCTTGAAACCTTGGAGCTGTTGGGTTCTTAGAAGAGCCTCTCTGATGTAGGTAAGACCAAAGATCTTTAAAACACCAAATGTCAGCTTGAAGTTGCTGGTCAATCAACATCAGCATGCATTTAGCACACAAATGTGGCCTCTTCTATGATGAGAATTTTAAAGTGACTGTAGCTTTGTAGTCTGTTCCTTTTATAGATGGAAGTGGTGTTTGACCATAGCTTCAAAGAAAACAATTTTAGAAATGCAATGTTGCTGATTTTTTTGAATAGAAAAATTCAATCTTTCACAAAGTCGGTTTTGTTTTCTCATCTTTTCATATGCCTTGCCATCTTTCATCTTAATACCTTACTTTGCCAACATCATCTCCATTCATTTTCCACACACATCCTGTGTTCCATCCAGGCTAGCTTTTTATAGTTCCCCAAAGTCATAATGTTCTTCCATACTTCTGCCCCATTGCATATTGTGTTTTTTGTTTGTTTAAAATGCTTCTCCCTCCTTAAATGCTTGATGGTACTCCTTCTTTAAGACTATGATGAAATATTTCTTGTTGTCTTCCTCTCCTTACCCATAAATTTACCTCCCACCCTGGGCCCCTTATTCAGTTAGTGGCTCACTCTTCTGTGCTCCCACACTAGCATGAATGACAGATTTTTAATTCTACATTTTTCCTTCTGTATTTTCCATTAAATAGGCAGCAACTTCAAAATGAGGTTAAGAGACTGTTTACTATTGTAGCCCAAACATTTAACATGTTGACCTTGTTATCAATGTTAGCCAAACACCTAACATATTAGTTATCTATTGCTATATAGCAATTTACCCCAAAACATATGGCTGAAAACAACAAATATTTAAACCTCACAGTTTTTGTGGGCTTCCTTGGTGGCTCAGTGGTAAAGAATCCATCTGCAATGCAGGAGACACAGGAGATGCCAGTTTGCTCCCTGGGTTAGGAAGAGCCTGTGGAGGAGGAAATGGCAACCCACTCCAGTATTCTTGCCTGAAAAATCCCATGGACAGAGGAGCCTGGCAGGCTGCAGTCTGTGGGGTTTCAAAGAGTCAGACACGACTGAGCAAGCACACATGTACAGTTTTTGTGGACCAGGAATCCAGGAGGGTCTTAGCTAGGTGGCTCTGGAGCAGGGTCTCTCTGAGGTCACAGTCAAGCTGTTAGCCAGAACTACAGTCATTTCAAGGCTTGACTGGGTGTGAAGGATCCACTTTCAAGTTGACTCATGCAGTTATTGACAAGCTTCAGTTCCCAGTAGGCTGTTAAACTGAGGGCTTTAGTCCCTCACAGTGCCTTGTGGGCCTCCCCAAAGGCTGTTCACAGTACAGTTACTTGCTTTCCTCAGTGCAGAAGAGTTGAGAGACTGTGAGAGGGCACAGGTAAGACAGAAGCCATTAGCTTTCTAACCTAATCCTGAAGCCATTCTTCTAACCTAATCCTGAAGCAACATCTCATTACAGTTGACCCTTGAACAACATGGGTTTGAACGCATGGGTCCATTTATACTCAGGTTCTTTTCAATAAATAAGTACTACATGACTACACCATCGGTGGTTGGTTGAATCTGTAGAGGCGGAACCCCAGATACAGAGGAACTGCTGACCATGAGGGCCAATTGGACAGTTATACTAGGATTTTACACTACACTACACTATACTAATAGACGTCAGCATCCCTAACCTCAGCACTGTTCAAGGGTCAGTTGTTCTATATTTATTTGTTAGAAGCTGGTCAACAAGTTCAGTTTATAGTCTAGAGGTGAGAATGTAACAAAAACATGAATACCATAAGGCAGGGATCAGACAGGATGATCTTAAAATTTGCCTACCATGGGGTTGCAGAGTTGGACATAACTTAGTGACTAAACAACAACAACCACCACATATTTTATCTGGTAAAATGCTTTATCAATACTATTGACTATGTAAATGGTTGTTAATAGTAATGAATGTTCAAGTTTTTCAGTTTTCAGTATATTAGAAAATATTTCTAATTCTTCAGTTCAGTTCAGTCACTCAGTTGTGTCCAACTCTTTGTGACCCCATGGACTGCAGCACGCCAGGCTTCCCTGTCCATCACCAACCCTTGGGGCTTGCTCAAACTCATTTCCATCGAGTCAGTAATAATATCTAATTATTTCATCCTCTGTAGACCCTTTCGCTCCTGCCTTCAATCTTTCCCAGCATCAGGGTCTTTTCAAATGAGTCAGTTCTTCTCATCAGGTGGCCAAAGTATTAGAGTTTCAGCTTCAGCAATAGTCCTTTCAATAAACACTCAGGACTGATTTCATTTAGGACGGTCTGGTTGGATCTCCTTGCAGTCCAAGGGACTCTCAAGAGTCCTCTCAACTCTTCAAAAGCATACAGTTCAAAAGCATCAATTCTTCAGCGCTCAGTTTTCTTTATACTCCTACTCTCACATCCATACATGACTACTAGAAAAACCATAGCTTTGGCTAGATGGACCTTTGTTGGCAAAGTAATGTCTCTGCTTTTTAACATGCTGTCTAGGTTGGTCATAACTTTTCTTCCAAGGAGCAAGCGTCTTTTAATTTCATGGCTGCAGTCACCATCTGCAGTGATTTTGGAGCCCCAAAAAATAAAGTCTGACACTATTTCCACTGTTTCCCCATCTATTTGCCATGAAGTGATGGGACCAGATGCCATGATTTTAGTTTTCTGAATGTTGAGTTTTAAGCCAACTTTTTCACTCTCCTCTTTCACTTTCATCAAGAGGCTCTTTAGTTCTTCTTTGCCTTCTGCCATAAAGGTGGTGTCATCTGCATATCTGAGGTTATTGACATTTCTCCTGGCAATCTTGATTCCAGCTTGTGCTTCATCCAGTCCAGCATTTCTCATGATGTACTCTGCATACAAGTTAAATAAGCAAGGTGACAGTATACTACAGCCTTGACATACTCCTTTCCCAATTTGGAATCTGTCTGCTGTTCCATGTCGTTTTAACTGGTGCTTCTTGACCTGCATACAGATTTCTCAGGAGGCAGGTCAGGTGGTCTGGTATTCCCATCTCTTTCAGAATTTTCTACAGTTTATTGTGATCTACACAGTCAAAACTTTGGCATAGTCAATAAAGCAGAAACAGATGTTTTTCTGGATGATCTTGCTTTTTCAATGATCCAACGGATGCTGGCAATTTGATCTCTGGTTCCTCTACCTTTTCTAAATCCAGCTTTAACTTCTGGAAGTTCACAGTTCACATACTGTTGAAGCCTGGCTTGGAGAATTTTGAGCATTCCTTTGCTAGCCTTTGAGATGAGTGCAATTGTGCGGTGTTTGAATGTTCTTTGGCATTGCCTTTGTTTGGGATTGGAATGAAAACTGACCTTTTCCAGTCCTATGGCCACTGCTGAGGTTTCCAAATTTGCTGGCATATTGAGCACAGCACTTTCACAGCATCATCTTTCAGGATTTGAAATAACTCAACTGGAATTCTATCACCTCCACTAGCTTTGTTCATAGTGATGCTTCCTAAGGCCCACTTGACTTTGCATTCCAGGTTGTCTGGCTCTAGGTGAGTGATCACACCATCATGGTTATCTGTGTCATGAAGATCTTTTTTGTATAGTTCTTCTGTGTATTCTTGCCACCTCTTCTTAATATCTTCTGCTTCTGTTAGGTCCATTCCATTTCTGTCCTTTATTGTGGTCATCTTTGCATGAAATGTTTCCCTAGTATCTCTGATTTTCTTGAAGAGATCTCTAGTCTTTCCTATTCTATTGTTTTCCTCTATTTGTTTGCATTGATCACTGAGGAAGGCTTTCTTATCTCTCCTTGCTATTCTTTGTATCTCTGCATTCTAATTCTTAAGAAACCATTGGTAGGAGAAAGTATAATGTATTAACTATTTGAAATGTTAAATAATTCTTTAAAGTAATTGTTAAATATTAACTTCCTCACATGATGCAGAGTAAGTACTTTCTCACTGAAAATAACAAACAGAGGATAACTGGGCTATTTCACTTATGATTTTCATACTCTCTTTCCCAGAAATGATTGTCATGTAGCATTACTGAAAGTCACTTTAGAATTCAAAAGTTCAATTTGTCTTATTCACTTATTTATTCATCCATGCAATAAACATCTTTTGAACACTTTTTGTCCCAAGGCATTGCCCTTGCATTAGATATAATGTTATGTTTTACAAAGGTTAAATGAATTTTTCATAATGAAACCTTAGTTTTTAATTGCATAGTGAGAAGAATGTTCATATATAATGTGAAAATGGAAAAGTAGATGTATGATATATAATTCTAGGTGTCTCCATCAGAGGGAGAACACTTCCATGGGAAATACTTATGACAGGACCTACAAACTATGGCCTATTAACTAAATCTGGACCATTCCTGTTTTGGTTAATAAAGTTTTCTTGTAATGCAGCCACAGCCATTTGCTTACATAGTGTCTATGACTGCTTTTGTGCTATAATGGCAGAGCTGAATAGTTGCAAAAAAGATGACCTAGCCTTCAGAGCTTAAAATGTTTACAATCTGGACCTTTACAGAAAAGCTTTGCAAATTTCTGACTTAACGCCAACAATTGAAAATTATATTTCATGAATTGTTACACTAATAATTATTAAATGCTTACTTGATAGTTGCTTAGTTACTTAATTACTTGGTAATTCAAGACTTTCCACAATAATACCTCAAGCCACCTATCTACTTATAGTTATTATTATCTGGCAAGTATATGATAGTAATAGCAATAATTACTTTAACACTTACTATGTGCCAGGCAAAAATACACACATACACACACACATATTTTATTTATCCTTACAAAAACACCATGAGAAAGGCACTTTTTCACAGATGATGAAACTGAGGGTGACTGCGGCAGGATTTCAGATTAGATTTGTTTGATTCTAGAGCCCAAATTTGTTGTATGTATGTCCTCCATTTCTTAGCATTACCTCCATGAATATTCTATTCTATTCAAACTAACTCTTTCTAAATGTGCCTCTTTCCCATCTTTTTATCAATACCTTTTACTCCTCCTACTTCCAACTCTGGAAATGTTTTTCACACTCATTTCTTTCTAAGTTTTACTAACCCATCAGAGAACTCCTGACAGAACTCCACCTCTTCCATGAGACCTTTCCTGAATCTCCAGCCAAAATAACATCAGTCCTCTTTGCCAGCTACATAGCAACTAGCCCGGTCTCTGGTATACTTTAGCTGTTCAGTACATGCTAGTGAATGGCATTAAAATTGTATACTATAATATTACATAGTATTCATAGAATACTTTTCTTGTAAAAGCCCCTGTAAACTAGAAAGATTTTCCCTGTGCTTGTTACTATAGAAGAAACTGACAGTCATAATGCATAATCTAATGCATAGAAAGTAATGTGACTACAAGGTGTCTCATTTCAATCTGAAGTTGCAAGTATATTCAGTAATTTTCTCTAAGCAATTTTTACACACCTCATTTCCTTTTAATCAGAAATGTTTTGTAGCTGCAGGTGTGAAGTGCAGGTTGACCATGTAAGACCATCATGGATATAAGCTGTCATTTTGCGAAGTCCACTGGATGATTGGTGGATTTTTATAAATAATATAGTAAAGGATATGTTAAGAATAAATCACTTTACTAAGACTCTTATGTATGTTCTAGAATATACTTTTCATTTGGATTTCTCCAAAAGGACCATGGAATTATAAAAACCAGATCACCTTTCTCCATATAATTAAGGGCATTTATGATGGTTTCCCCTGACACACAGGTTTTATTTTATTCATTTTACTTCACTTAGTATTCTTAGAAGATTGCATTGAGCTAAGAGCTGTGGAGAGAATAAGGGAAATGTAAGTCACTGTGAAAATATAACCTAGTCTGGAAGAGATAATGAACAATGCAAGGTAGTATAAAATCAAATTATCAGTGTAATGGTACAGATCATGGATTCAGAAGATGGACACACTTAGAGTCTTTTTAAAATAATTTAGTACATGATTATTCACTATCTTGTAGTATGTATTAAATTACTTACAAGAAACATTCAAGAAGCTTTTGCTTTACAGTCTGCATGGACTACCCAACAGTTTTTTCTGGCTTTGAGGCAAAAGCACTTAACAGGGCCAGACCTTGCAGTGAATCATTCCCCAAGGGATCATCTCTTATTTCTGAAATTAAATTCTGTCCCTACCAATTTGTGTTAGTAGCTGAAAGATACTGGTCTCAAATTCTACCCAAGTACTCAGAGTTATTACTCTAGATATTTTATCTACAAAGTACTGCTATTTATACCCTTGCTTTTCTCTCTAGATTTTCTTTCCTCCATATTTTAGTTTAATTCTGATATTTGGTTTGATAGGGAAAAAGGAAACTCAAATTTATTAACTGCATACTATGTATCTGATTATGTGCTAGTTATTTTTCATTTGAATTCTCTCACACATAGCCCCAGAATATAGTTATTAATCATCCTCATGTTTTAAAGAAAGACTAAAATCCAGAGTAATTAAATAAATTATCTAACATTGAACAGATAGGTTTTCCACAAACCCCAGCATCTGGTATTAGAATATGAGTTTGTGTTCTTTTTTAAATTAATATTTACTAAAAGATAGAGTCATAATTAATGTTTAATTCATTCTAATAAAAAGTAAAAAGTAGCACAGAATTGAAGATGTGACGGACAGACAGAACAAAATACTATGAATGAGAAATAGAGGCATAAAAACAGATTCATGAAGACTTCAAGCATTGGAATTATCAGACAGATTAAAAAGCAAAACAACTTCCAATTTGAATAAATAAGAGTAAGCAAATGCTGGGGTATTGAAAATGCTAAATGATAATGTAGTGTATTTGAAAAAGAACCAGATAGAAATTTTAGAACTGAAAAGCATAATTGAAAGTAAGTAAATGGTTTGATAGCAGACTAGACATAGCTGAAGAAAGAACCAGTAAGCTGGAAAATGAATATTTATATATATATAAAACTATCCAGAATGCAATACAGAGAGAAAACAATGAGGGTACAAAAGAGATAATAAATTATAATAAATAATAAGTCTAACATTATTTCACTGAAATCCAAAAGGAGAGAAGAGAGAAAATGGGATAGAGGCAAAATTTGAAGTGATATAGTAGGGAATGTGTGTTTTTCCCATAGTCTTTCCTATTTCTGCTGCTCAAAACTCCATCTTTTTCAGTTCCTCAGGCCAAAAACCTTAGTTATGCTTGCCTTCTCTATTCCTCTCCTCCCCTGTATCCAACATATCAAGAAATTCTATTAGTCTATCTTCAAAATATATCCAGAATCCAACCTTATCACCAACTCAAATGCTAATACCCTGATTTATCCTGAGTCACTGTTGTTAACTCATCTCCCTGCTTCCAGGTATTATACCTATAGTACACACAAGTGTACTCTAAGATGTTTTTATGGTTGATATTTTCTGTTTTTATTATTTCCATCTTACTGTTTCCATGTTCTACTTTGTTTTTGTGGAGTTGGTTGACTCCAGAAGTAGAGACTGCCCGTAACTTGACTATGACAATAGTCTTCAGGCTGTGCCTCCTCTGTTCATATTTGCATACCTAGGGCATGCTAACCAGCAGAAAGGCAATGTGCCATCAATCTAGAACTTCTTGTCATCAATTTACTGGAAATTTAACTTTGTGATTGTCTTTTCTGTAAAATGGGAGTGGTAGTAATAGTAGCTATTTCAAAGAATTATTTGGAGGATTCAATGAGATTCAGTAAGTAAAATAATTTAACATGCTCCCTGCACATAATAAATGCTCAATAACCATTAGCAATTATTGTCATTACTAGGCTGGTCTCTGCTTAAATATCTTCAGTATTTCCCATTGCCTACAGAATTAAGCACAAACAAAATAATAAAACCTACTTTTAGTTATCTAAACTTAGCTCCAATATCTTCCTAACATAAAATATTAGCTTTATATATACTCTTTCACTCTCCAAGCCCTTATGTTTTATGTTCTAGTCCTACCTTTCTTACCTGAAAACTGCAGCTTTTCAACAACCATCTTCCTTCCCAGCCACAGTTGGATTTCTTCTCCCCCTGCTTTTTCATCATGCTTCATCTACCTGTTATCAACTCTCAAGTTATACTGCATTATAAATTGCTTGCATGTCTCATGGCACATTTGATTGTATACCTCTCAAGGGCAGAGATTTAAAAAAAAATTTACTAGACTTTATTTTTTACGGCAGTTTTAAGTTTACAGAAAAATCAAGTGGAAAGTATAGAGATTCCTTTTGTACTCCCTGCTGCCATGCAGGTGCAGCCTCCCACACTGTCAGTATCCCCCTCCAGAGTGGTACATTCATTTTCAGTCAGTGGACCTTGACACTGACACATCATTATCACACAAAGTCCATAGTTCACGAGAGGGTTCACTCTTGGTGCTGTACATTCTGTGGGTTTGGACAAATGTACAGAGACATACACCCACAGTTACAGTATTGTGCAGAATAGTTTCACTGCCCTGAGAGTCTGTGTTCCACCTATTCATCCTAATCCCTGACCAGAGATTCTTTTCAATTTATCCATAAAACATAATGCCAAATACATAATTGCTCCCAAATAAATGTTTTAGATGTATGAGTGAATGAATGAAAGAAGGAGGGGACAAATTAGAGAGAATGAATGCATCTTGTCATTCTTGCTAACTGATGTTTTGTCTCCATTTCAGTGTTCACTCATACTACCTTAGCCTATTCAGAAGACTTCCCCCACAGACTACTGTCTTTCAGGAGCTGGCTTATTCTTGAGATGCTCATTCAAACCCCACCTTATGTATTATACTAAATCAAGAGTGAGCTCTGGACACATCTAAGACGGTTTATGAATTATCTATTTAATTTGGTGTGTCACACTTGCATTTTTTAATTTCATGAGCCTATGTCTGGATTCCCCAGTGAAAATAAATTATATTTTAAAGTAATGGGGAGAGTTTCATCCTCTTGCTTTCTGTGAGCAAGAAGTGCCTTAACAAATCATTGCTTTTCACCTGGGATTGTTGGTGATGGCCATGGCACAGAGACACTTGCTGGTCTCTAAAGAATTCCCAGTCCTAGTCACTCTTGGACCAATTCAGCTGTCGAGTACAGAAAATTATTGGGGAATAATTAAAAATATAACAAGGAAGTAAATGTTTTGAACATTTGAGCTTGCAACAGTTTCCATAAAAAGCTCTAGAGGATTTGCCAAACTGTCGTTAAAATAATATAACTTCTATGTGCTAGCGGGAGTTATTTACAGAACCTTCTCCATCCTTTCCCCAGTATTTTAAGCATTCTAAAACTGCATCTTTGATGTTATTTTGTTTTGATATAAATTTAAGAGGAAAACGTTATACATATTGCTGATTTTCAAGTCATCAGTTTCTTATTTCTGCTCCCACAATACTGAACATAAGGGAAGATTACTTTGGATTTTTGAAATTTCATTCACTTAGCTTTGACCATCTAGGAAGATATATGTATCTGAGAGTGATAATTTTGTTTTTATCTACATTATAAAACTATTTTGCACAAATGTCAGTTTTTTATCCAGGTTAATTTACTGGGATGCTATTTTTTTTTTTTTTTTAACAATTTGAGGGATTTCTGGGAAAAGTGCTTTGGGAAGGCATGAATATTATAGAGAAAACTTAGGCCAGTCATATAAAAAGAGCATTCTTTTAAGTTAAGGTGATGTTTTAGTCATCTGTATAATGGCAGTCTAAACATTTATACTGGATGATCTATCATTATAAATTAAGTAATAATACTCTTCCTCCTTGGAACAATACTACAGGGGAATATTTACCATTCTAAAAGAAAATAAAACATTCAATAAACAAATTATCTTTAAAATAAACTGCCAAGTGTATTCCACATTATGATCTTGTAATTAATACCAGTTTTAAGTTTAAATATCAATTCATTTTCATTAAAGTAATTTTAAGTCTTAGAAGGTAAACTGAGTGATTAGGTTCATGGTTGTTCTATTTTTATTCCCAGATAATGCCTCTGAGGTAGCAATTACTGCTCCAGGAACTAGTAACCATAGAAACAGCTCCACAGGCCCAACACCTGACTGCTCACCTCCATCCCCTGACACTGCCCTCAAAAATATTGTAAAAGTCATTCGACCCCAGGTAAGTGCTCATCATGACATCATGTGCAGTTTAATATATTTTGTTTTTGAATCAGTGCATGCACACCATCTATATTGCAGTACCGGGACTATTTTATAAGTAAATGGACTTCCAGGTTAAAAGAATGGACTTGGAAGAGAATGTTTCCTTCCCTTCGAGATGATGATACACATTGAAATCTGTTAGCTTTTGGAAAATTGAATTTGTATATTACATGAAAAAACAAGCTTAGAAAAATGTGAAATAGCGATGGCTATTTCACATCATTTTTCTCAACATTTTAATAATTATGCTCGAACTATTGAGCTGTTACATGTTTTCTGGTGTTTCCTTTTTCTTTTGTCTTTATTTCTTTGGACATGCAACATTGTTTGTGATAAGTCCTTTATCCTCCAATCCCAGTCGTTTATATATACATGTTTTTTCCAAATCTTTATCCTTTATGGCTTCAAACTAATTTTGTCTGTATTTGATATTGCACCTCTCATTGCTCCTTATTTTTCTCCAGTGCTCAATTTCCTCTAGCTAGTCTCTTTACCTTTTGTTCTTTTTTTCCATTTCTGTCACTTTTCTATATGGGTTTCTTTCTCTTACCCCTTTTCTTTCAGTTGGATTTCCCAGTAGGCGGTTTGCAGGCAAGCTTTAGAAATATCATTGGGACAAGCTGTTCTGTGATATTTCATTGAAAATAGCACTTATAAAGCTGTTTGCATTATATTTTTGCCAACAGATGGACTCAGAACATGGAATTGGTGGTGTTCTCAACCTAGCTCATTCTGAATGGGCCTCATAAAATTCAAGAGAGAGGAACTTTGGATCCAATCAATGCCATTCACTATCTCCTTAGATATATAGTATGAACAAATAGTTTGAGCCAATTTGCAGAACAAATGTCTTTTAATATTGTTTTGACCTAAATGAGCAATAATTTGTTTAACATCTTACCTTCTTTAACACAACTTATTTTGGATTTTTTTATTACATGTATCATCCTTATCAGTAAAATGACATTTAAGCTTTGCATTTCTGCTACAGCTTATAGAACACTTTCCTACAAATTATTTTGTTTAACCTTTATAAGTTTCAAGGGAATGTATATTTTAGTGTTATGGATAAGTATATTGGCACTCCAAAGGGGCTAAGTTGTGCAACTGATTTGAAGTTTCTTGTACTTTCCTTGGTGTAATAATTGTCTCCTACAATCCTGTTCAGAGGGTAGAAAACTCCTCATTAGGATATATAATTTGCTACCTCTTTATGAGGATAAAACTTATAGGTTCATTTAGGCATAGGTAATATTTCACACAATGTCCTGGTATGTGGAGCAGGAAAATGTTTTCAATAATTCCTCTTCGTTTTCAGGGAAATTTGACCTAGTTCATTTGTTTCAGGAAGTCAGCCCCACTAAACTTAGATTTAGTTGCCAAATGTCACATTTATTATCATTGGTTTTCTCACTAGGTTAAGGTGTTTCTGGTGCTATTGGGCAGCTATTGCATTTCCAACATTTTAAACTATTTATGTAGGAGATTGTCTTATATATATTAATAAAATTTATTGCTAAACAGTTAATTTTATATCAGTGTAAATTCTCTAATGTAAATGCATTTGGTCATTCAGTGAATGAAAAAGATTCTTTTCTGTGTAATCTAATGAACTCTAAAGGATCTTACTCCATAAATCCTTCTTTACATATTCTATCTTATTTTAGTAAACTTTGAAGAAATCTAGGAGTAGTGTTAAAGCCAGAAATTCCACTTGACTCCACTCCTTGGTTCTGTCCATTTTTAAATGTGTATGAAGGTAACTGACTCTACTTTCCTTTATTAGATGTTATAATGATGATTTAGGGAAGAAAAAATGAAGGGAAAAAATTGTGAAACTAAGGATGATGGTATTTCAATTAGAACCAATGCAGCCTGTATGTATGTATGTTGTAGAACAATAACAGCCAAGGCATATAATTAAGAAAGAATATAACCTCACATGGGCCACTCTTTCTTTTACCTCAGAGACATTGGTGCAGTAGTTATTTCTCCTTTTGAGTCCTGATCTCCTGGGGTTCTTCATTTATTATAGAGAGCAGGGAATAGAAAATTCAAGTGAAAGTAATTATGAAGGAGTATTGGAGTAGAACACATGATTTCAAGAAATGGTTTGGAGACTAGAGGGTGTGAATAACAGACAGCTAGATGGATAAAATAGAGGACTCCCTGGTGTGCTCTGACAAGGCACAGGTGTGTCAGGAATGGAACATTGACAACAGTTACTGTTCCAAAGGAAAGATAATTATTGGTTAGCTTATATAAGAGTCTATATTTTGATCATAGGCTTATTAACCCTCTAGGTGTTTGATAATTCTCCTGGCTTTTCTGTCTGGAAATGCATGAATGTGATTTGATTGACTTATGGGTATTCAGATATTGTTTTCATTTATTAATTACAAATTAATAACATAATTGGAATGATCATTTCACTCTTAAAACCAGTGATGAGCCTTTAAAATGGAAGTACAAGTACAACTCTTAATCATTAATTTGCATTTATTTGCCTGGGCATTAGTACATGTGTTTAGTCTTATTGTGAGAAAACTGATACAAAACAGATGAGAGATAAAAACAGAACTGTCCATCGTATTCACTCACTACAAATAGATACTGATCAGATAGAGCAAGTTGGGTTACTTCTCCTTCGCCTCATGCATCCCTTTATCTAGTCTATTTTCATAACTCTATCTATAAATGGAAGATATCCATTATAACCAATGAGTTCTTGCTTTCAATATGAGGTAGAGCTGATTATACATTGCATGTGTTTCTGACTGGTGTATTAATTGTGACAGATTTTGCAGTGTTTTATTGAGTTTGACTATTTGGCATATTTATTAACTCAGTAAGTCACAACCGTTAATTCTGCATACTATATTTGATTTTTTTACCTTTGCTTCTTTGGACTCTTACATGTCCTAAAATTCCTCAGATTGTGAAACTTTCTATTTTTGATTCACAGAGTCTGAAATACTGATGTGCTACTGGCTTCTCTTTGTTTCTTTTCAGTATATTGATCCATAAGCCTGAGGCTCTCTATTTAGATGAATTTGCAAGGCTAAGCTCACTTACTCATACTTGAAAGTAGAACTGTTTCTAAACTTGAAAAGATACTTGAAATACTTGAAAAATATTTACATGTTAAAAAATTTAGGTAGGTCTATTGCAGGAGACCTGGTTTTGATCCCTGGGTTGGGAAAATCCCCTGGAGGAGGGCATTCCTCCAGTATTCTTGCCTAGAGAATCCCCATGGACAGCAGAGCCTGGTGGACAGTCCATGGGGTCGCAAAGAGTTGGACACAACTGAGCGACTAAGCACAGCACAGCGTTGACATACCAGTTTTCTTTTTGCTTTTTCTTTGTAATGCCTTTTTTTCTTTTTAATGTTTTCCTGGTGAAGCATCTTTTTACCCTTAGTAGAAGAATACAGTTTGATGGATTTTGACAACTGTGTATGTAGGTGTAACCACCATTCAAGGCAGGATATAGAACATTGGTGTTACCCTCAGAAAGTTGCCTCATGCCTGTTTCCAATCAGTGGCCCTTATTCCTGCCTCAGTGTGTGCATGCATGCTTGCTCAGTTGCTCAGTTGTGTTTGACTCTTTGCAACGTCATGGACTGTAGCCCATCAGGGTCTTCTGTCCATGGAATTTTCCAGGCAAGAATAATGCAGTGGGATCTTCCCAACCCAGGGATCAAACCCACATCTCTTGCATCTCCTGAACTGGCAGGCAGATTCTTTACCACTGGTGCCACTTCTTTCTGATTTTTATCATCATAATTTAGAATTGCCTATTCTTGAACTTTATGTAAATGGAATCCTACTGTATGTGTATGTTTTATGTATGCCCAGGTCTGGATTCTTTCACTCAATATAATTCACTCATGTTGTGCCTTTTTTTTTCTTTTTTGCTGAGTAGTTGGATTAACATAGTTGTTTCATGTTATTTGGTGTTATGAATGAATGTGCACTGTATGTTCATATAGATACCAAAAAGTAGAATTGTCAGGTTGTAGGGAACATGAATAGCTAATATTGTAAGAAACTTGCCAAGAGTTTTCTGAAGTAGTAGTTCCATAATTTAAACCCACATAGAAATATCTGAGATTTTTTATTTCTCCACAGTCTCGCCAACATTTACACTTTCAATTTTTTTCATTTTAACCATCCTTATGGGTATGAAAGCATTTCTCATTATGGCTTTAAGCACTTTTTCCTGTGGCTATTGCTCATTATTATATCTTTTGAGAAGTGCCTGTTCACGTCTTTTTTATGGGATTGTTCAATTTCCTAATTGTCAATTTGTAGTAATTTTTATTACTACATTCATATGACATTTATTACTACTACAGTATTTTTATTACTACATTTATAACTAAATTCTCCTGTAATTCTAAAAGATTTTAGTTATTTGTCTGGTTTATGCACTGTAAATATCTTTCCCAGTCTGTGATTTGCCTTCATTTTTAAAAAGCTTTTTATTTATTTATGGTTGTGCTGGGTCTTAGCTGCTCCAAGCGGGCTTCTCCAGCTGTGCTGAGTAGGGGTCACTGTCCAGTAGTGGCGCATGGGCTTCTCACTGTGGTGGCTTCTCTTGTTGCAGAGCATGGACTCTGGAGTGCTGCTTCAGTAGCTGTGGCGCATGGCTGTTTCCCCGTGGCATGAGGGATCTTCCCTGGCTGGGGATCAAACCCATGTCTCCTGTATTACAAAGCAGATCCTTAACCACTGGACCACCAGGGGAAAACCGACCTTAACATTTTTTAATGCTACCTTTTGATGAATAGAATATTTTAATTTTAGTGAAATATGATTTTTAAATTATTTTTCATGGTTGGTGCCTTTTGTGTCTTTTTCCAGGTTATAAGTATATGCACCCATTTTTTTTCCCCATAAGCTTTCTGGTTCTGGCTTTTGCATTTAGTTCTGCAAACTATCACAAATCATTTTTGTATGGTGTGAGGTGGGAGTCAAGTTTCATTTTTTTTCCTATATGGCGAAAGACTTCCCTTTCTCACTGAGTTGACCTAATGCTTTAGTACTGTTTACTGTTTTAACTTTCCAATTTTGTTTACTGTTGATATATAGAAATACAATTGAGTTTTATATCATCCTTGTAACTTTCACCTGGATTATTTCATTTAAAACTCACAGTAGTTCCTTTAAAAAATAATTTCCTTAGGATTTTTTCCTTCCCTGTCATCTGAAAATAATAATGGTCTTACTTTATCCTTTCTGATTTTTATGTCTTTTATTTCTTTTTCTTATCTTTATGGTGCATGGAAGTGGTAAAGCCAGAAATCCTTTCCTTATTTGCTATTTTGAGGAAACACACTCAGTATTTCAACATTAACTATAAGCTTTAAGTTTCTTATATGTACCCTTCTGCTGCTAGTTTGCAGAGAGCTTTTTTTTTTTTAAATTTTTTAAATTGAAGGATAATTGTTTTGCAGAATTTTGTGGTTTTCTCTCATACATCAACAAGAATCAGCCATAGGTACACCTGCTGAAAGTTTTTTTTAACATAAAAGTGTTTTTTCCCATTTTATTGTTTTTTAATATATATTTTGATGATCATACTACTTTTTTTCTTTTTGTTCTATTAAAGTGATAAATGCATTCCTTTAATTTTGAATGTTAATCCAACTTTGAACTTGGTTATGATGTTTTATCCTTTTTGTATAGCACCTGATGCAAGAGACACTTTGGATAAAACATGTATGGAGAGGTGGATTAGACCTAAGGGAGTCAAAGATGACTGGTTGACTGGAATTTTTGAATGATAGTAATAGATATAGGAAAAACTTAAGCAGAAGTTCATTTTGATGAAGAGGAGGATGATATGACAAATTTGGTTTTGTAAACTCATTGAGAGTGAGGCATGGTATACAAACTGAAATATTAGTATAGAATTATGATGAGAGAGGTTAGGAGCTTAAGGTAAAGATTTTACAGTCATTTATAGAATTTGATGGTAAAGAAAAATAGTACCAAAGGTGGTATGCTCGCAAATGCTTACACTTAGGAATATAGTTAATATTTGTGAAGCACCTCATATAATTTAATTTTCATAATTTTGGAGGGAATGGATATTATTATTGTAATTTTATAGATGAAGAAATTGAGAACAAATTTTTAACTAATTTAAATTTAAGTAATTTCTTAACATTTACTTGAAAAACAGGGCCTTAGTAAAAGAAAGACAGAGCATTGAGAAATGATAAAGGAGGAAGAGCCAGACATCCTGGAATGTGAAGTCAAGTGGGCCTTAGGAGCATCATTATGAACAAAGCTAGTGGAGGGATGGAATTCCAGTTGAGCTATTTCAAGTCCTGAAGGATGAAGCTGTGAAAGTGCTGCACTCAATATGCCAGCAAATTTGGAAAACTCAGCAGTGGCCACAGGACTGGAAAAGGTCAGTTTTCATTCCAGTTACAAAGAAAGGCAATGTCAATGAATGTTCAAACTACTGCACACTTGCACTCATCTCACACACTAGCAAAGTAATGCTCAAAATTATCCAAGCCAGGCTTCAGCATACGTAAACTGTGAACTTCCAGATGTTCAAGTTGGATTTTGAAAAGGCAGAAGAACCCGAGATCAACTTGGCAACATCTGCTGGATCATGGAAAAAACAAGAGAGTTCCAGAAAAACATCTACTTCTACTTTATTGACTATGCCAAAGTCTTTGACTGTGTGGATCACAATAAACTGTGGAAAATTCTGAAAGAGGTGGGAATACCAGACCACCTGACCTGCCTCTTGGGAAACCTGTATGCAGATCAAGAAGCAACAGTTAGAACTGGACATGGAACAACAGACTGGTTGCAAATAGGGAAAGGAGTACATCAAGGCTGTATATTGTCATGCTGCTTATTTAACTTATATGCAGAGTATATCTTGCAAAATTCTGGGCTGGAAGTAGCACAACCTGGAATCAAGGTGGCTGGGAGAAATATCAATAACCTTAGATATGCAGATGACACCACCTTTATGGCAGAAAGCAAAGAGGAACTAAAAAGCCTCTTGATGGAGGTGAAAGAGGAGAGTGAAAAGTTGGCTTAAAACTCAACATTCAGAAAACTAACATCATGGCATCTGGTCCCATCATTTCATGGCAAATAGATGAGGAAACAATGGAAACAGTGAGAAACTTTATTTTCTTAGGCTGCAAAATCACTTCAGATGGTGACTGCAGCCATGAAATTAAAAGACACTTGCTCCTTGGAAGAAAAGCTATGACCAACCTCAACAGCATTTTACCAACAAAGGTCCGCCTAGTCAAAGCTATGGTTGTTCTAGTAGTCATGTATGGATGTAAGAGTTGGAGTATGTAGAAAGCTGAGTGCCGAAGAATTGATGCTTTTGAACTGTGGTGTTGGAGAAGACTCTTGAGAGTTGCTTGGACTGCAAGGAGATCCCACCTGTCCATCCTAAAGGAGATCAGTCCTGAATATTCATTGGAAGGACTGATGCTGAAGCTGAAACTCCAATACTTTGGCCACCTGACATGAAGAACTGACATTGGAAAAGACCCTGATGCTGGGAAAGATTGAAGGTGGGAGGAGAAAGGGATGACCGAGGATGAGATAATTGGATGGCATCACCGACTCGATGGACATGCGTTTGAGTAAGCTCTGGGAGTTGGTGATGGACAGGGAAGCCTGGCGTGCTGCATTCCATGGGGTCGCAAAGAGTCAGACACAACTGAGGGACTGAACTGACTGAAAGAAGGAAGACAGCACGTTGTCATGAATATAAAGAGAGAAAAGAAAACTGAAGAGGAGATTAATCAATACTGTCAAGACTTTTCGGGAGGTGGAGGAGAAGGGAGATTAAAATGTCACTTTATGTGGTGATTATGAGGGCAAAGACCTTCAAAAATGCAATTTCTCTCAAACAGAAAAAATGCAAAGAGTTGAAGAGTTGTAGAAAAACAATGCACTAATTGTAGATTACTTTTTTGAATAGTTGGTTTTAAAAGGAATGAAATGGTGGTGGTAAAAGGAAAGAAAGCATGTGGCAGTGTGTTGAAAGATGGGCATGGTTAAGGAAACAGTTTTCTTTTATTTTAGGATATCGGAAATTAAACCTGGTTGTAAAGAACAGGAATGAGGAGACTAAAAGAGACATGCGTGATGGAGACTGTAATGTTAAATTGTATAATAGGAGGAGAAACTAAATCTAATCAACTTCAAAGTTCAAACATTCTGGCATCTCTGGGTGCAAAAGACACTTTAGATAAAGCACTAGTTGCTAAAGTACTGCTTTCTTGAGCTATGCCTCAGTGGTTGTTTTAATTGGGTTGATTTTCTACTCTTTTCTCTTATTTCATAGCATGAATCAAATCTATAGTAATAAAGGATGTTTGAGAAATGACCCAAAGTAGAGGCAGAAGAGACTATTTTAGCACAATATCACAGAGAAGACAAACAGGTGCTTAATATTGAACATTATAATACCTTAATGAACATAGTTGGATGCTAACAGAAAGCCAACCTGGAAAATTTGAAAGTTATGAGTATTTTGAGGTACTCCTGGTACTGTCCAGATTCCACCATGCATTTTAAATCCTATCCTGAATAGTATTCAGCAGAATGAAGTGATTTCAGGCTGTACTTTTGCAGAAGAGGAAGGACCCTATGAAAAACAAGCAAAGAGGGCATAAGGGTAAAGAAAAGAGAATACTCAAGGAACCAGTTTTCTCAAGAGTCTAAGGGAGATGGTTTGCAAAAAGATGAGCTATTCCTGAACTCCTACCTATGATGGCCTCTGTTTCAATCAGGTGACAACTCAACCTGGAGGAAATAAAGAATTTGGGCATTCTCCTGGACTTTCTTTGTGCTTAATGAACTAATAATAAAGTAATTTAATAATAAACCACATTATCTCTCCCTTCATTAAGGGTTTAGAACTGGGGGTGCATAAAATTCTTGCCAAATCTAGAATCACATTTTACTGGGCACTGGAGGGTTAGATAATACATATGCTAAAATTTAGAATTAGAAATGAGAGTGGGTATGTAAAAAGGAGAGGCATATAACTCAGAGTAAGTATAGCATATTGTATTGGGTTGCAGTAAAAATAGATAAAGAATAAAAAGTCTTTCAAAGAGATAATCTTTTAAAAGTATCTTTATTATTGAGTACTGAACCATTTAGTTCTATTATTGTGCATGTGTTTCATCTATTTCTTATAAAAACCCTACAAGGTTTTTCCTTATTTTACTGCTTGGGTCTGAGGGTTAGATTGAATAATTTCCCCAGTGTTACACAGTCACTGACTGGAAGAACTCTGGTCTTCTAACTCCAGGAGTCTGTTAATGTTAATTACCCCATTGTTGTTGTTTAGTCACTAAGTCGTGTCAGACTTTTTTGCGACCCCATGGACTGCAGCCTGCCTGGCTTCTCTGTCCATGGGATTTCCCAGGCAAGAATACTGGAGTGGGTTGTCGTTTCCTTCTCCAGGGGATCCTCCTGACCCAGGGATTGAACCCACATCTCCTGCATTGGCAGTCAGATTCTTTACCACTGAGCCACCAGGGAAGCCCAGTTAGCTCAATAGGGAGAAAATAACCAAGAGGGACTATGATATTCCAGAGGGATGATGAAATTTGAGAGGAGAATAATAGATTAGAAAACGGAAGATGAGCCTAAAGACGGGAACCAAAGAAGACTGCCTAACTATCATTTGGAGTCCTACAACCAGTTTCCTTGGTGACTCAGTGGCAAAAACCTGCCTGCAATGCAGGAGACACAGCAGACACAGGTTTGATTCCTGAGTCACGAAGATTCCCCTGGAGAGGAAATGGCAACCCACATCAGTATTTTTGCCTGGGAAATCCCACGGACAGAGCCTGGCAGCTACAGTGCATGGGGTTGCAAACAGGTAGACACAACTGGGTGACTGAGCATGCACACACCCAAAGCTAAGTGAGAGGAGAAGGCTGAAAACAGAAAAGTAGTAAACCAATAGAAAATAATCTTAGGTGAAACAAAGAACAATTCAGAAAGAAAAAAAAAATTGAGGAATAAGTCAATGACCCCAACAATCAACTAGTAGTCCTGGACAAATTGGAATGTCCTGGAAGCTTTTTATTTCTATTGAAGTATAGTTGACTTTATATTAGTGTCAGGCGTACACCGTAGAGACTAAATATTTTTAAAGATTATATTCTATTTACAGTTATTACAAAACAATTCTTATTGTTTATTTTATTTTGTACATAGTAGTCTGTACTTCTTAATTCCCTACTCTCATCTTGCCCCCCCAATTTTTTCTCCCCATTGGTAGGGAAGTGGGGATAACCTCATATTTAGCCAATATCATGCTAAGGGGATTCAAATCATTGAGGGAGCTTAAAAAGGCTCCCTGAATGCATTACCTAAAAGCCAGAGTTGCTATCAACAGAGCCAATTGTGGATGAGACAACAAGAGTGAGAAGGATTGTCTTTGGAAGGTTATATTTCAAATGTGGGCAAAGGTGATTTAATTGGCACTATAAAAAAAAGTGGGGTCATTTTAGGGCTTGTTCTCAATCTGTGAATCTGTTTCCATTTTGTTCCATATATTTGTTTCATTTTTTAGATTCCACAAATAAGTGGTAACATCAAGTATTTGTCTTTCTCTGTCTCATTTCACTAAGCCTGATGCTCTCCAGATCCATCCACATGGTTGCAAACGGCAGAATTTCATTTTTTATGGCAGAGTAATATTCCATTGTGTGTATATATCCATCTTCTTTATTTATTCAGCTGTTGATGAATGTTTAGATTGCTTCCATGTCTTGGCTATTTTAAATAATGCTGCTTTAAACACTGGGGGTGCATGTGGCTCTTTGAATGAGTTTTTGTTTTCTTTCAGATATATATCCTGGAAAGGATTTTTTTAGCAATGCCTTGGCCCTACCCTACAGACCGATTAAATTGATATCTTTAAAGGCAAGACTTTATGGAACTGTATGCAACATTTTGCTTGTAGGTACCTACCGTTTTTTTTTAGGAATAAAATTCTAATCATGCTCTGTCACATATCCTCTATGTAACCTTTCTATGTAACCCTCAATTTATCAGCAAAATATGGATGGTATTTACCTTGCCTGCTTCTCAGGGACATAGGAAAGCTCAAATCAGATAAAATGTACCATGGTGCTGTAAGTTATAAAGCTCAATAACGATCCAGTTTGTTATTAGAGGGGCAATTAAATCACATTTGGCCACATTTGAAATATGACCTTGGAGAGACTATCCTCTCACTCGCACAGTCTCATCCACAGTTGTCTCTGATGATAGCAACCCTGGCTTTTATGTAACACATTTGGGAGCCTTTTTAAGTTCCCTAAGTGACTTGAATCTACTTAGGATGATCCTGGTTAAATATGGATCATTTTAGGTGAAACAAAAACAATTCAGAAAGAAAAAAAAAAAATTGAGGAAGAAGCCAATATGGAGAATCCCAGCCTCCAGCATTTCATTCCTTAGAGATGTCTCCATATGACAGCCACAGGAAATATAAACTCCTGAAATCTGGGATGTGAGAGAATCCAAAGATGACAAATGGCGTGGAGTTGTGTCAGGCTGACCCAGTGCAGGGGAAGGGAAAGTCAGCATCCAGGAGGCATCCACTGTGAACTGCATCTTCCACCAATGACTAAAATCACCATCATTCTGTACAGAGGTCGTGTCAATCACATTCCAGCATAATATTAATTACCCTCATTTCTCTTCTTTTGATGAGATCCTGGCTGAATTTGTCCACCAGGAAAATGGGAAATTATTTGAGAAAGATTAAGAGCTAAGGAGAAGGAAATGGCAACCCACTCCAGTGTTCTTGCCTGGAGAATCCCATGGATGGAGAAGCCTGGTAGGCTGCAGTCCACGGGGTCGCACAGAGTCAGACATGACTGAAGCGACTTAGCAGTAGCAGCAGCAAGAGCTAAAGAGAGAGTTAAGTTATATAGGGCCACCTTCACTGCATTACCTCAGATAAGCCAAACTGCTCCTACCTTAGTCTTTTTGTTCTCGTCCTTGATTTGCCAGAATGTCCTTCCCTCAGAGATCTGCATGGCTCATTATCTTTCTCCTTTCAGGCCATTATTTATATGCCACCTTATGAGAGAGCTCTTCTCTGACCACTGAGTATTAAGCAGCCACCATTTTACTTTCTATCTCCTTTATGCTATTTTTTCCTTATAACATTTTTCACGTCTGGATTAGCATTTATGTGTTAATTTGTTCTGTGTTTTTCTTCATCACTTGAATGAATGTCGCATAGAATGATAACTGTTTTATATTATTATTATTATTAACTGCTCAGTCACAGCACCTCGAACAGCACCTGGTACATAACTGGTGCTCAATAAATATATTATTTGAATTAATAAACTGAGTGTGGTTTGGTAAAAGACAGTGAAGATGGTTCTGGGAAGGGAGTACTCAAATTAAACTTTGTATTTGAATAGAAATTAGCTAGGTGAGGTGGTAAATACATAGTCCAGGGAGCAGCATAGGATGAGCAGAGCATTTCAAGTTTTTTACTTAATGTTCTGCCAAATCCACATTGAATAGTCTACTGAGTCAAGAAGTCCCAGGCAGGCATCCTACCCTTTCCCCTCAATCAGAATGTCCTAATCTCTATGGAGCACTCATTCTGAGTATTATTCCTAAGGGACAAAATTGTTTTCATGGTCAGATATATGGGGGAAATAGAGGGTTAAACACTTTTCTTTACTGAAGAATTTTTCATAGCCTTTCTCCACTGCCACCCCTGGGAAACTCATTAATATTTTTCACAACTAGTGATCCACAAAACACAATTTGGGAAGCATGATCCAGGTCATTTGATATACTTCTTTGTAGCTGACCCTAGCAATTCCATTGTGGTTTGATTTTTTCATTCATCCTGTATGAATTCATACTGTTGAGAAAGGGAGTATGCTGACTCAGCAATAAATAGTGTGCTCCTTTTAGTATGCTATAGTGTGGTATCTGGGAGAGGGCAATGGCACCCCACTCCAGTACTCTTGCCTGGAAAATCCCATGGACGGAGGAACCTGGTAAGCTGCAGTCCATGGGGTCCCTAGGAGTCGGACACGACTGAGCGACTTCACTTTTCACTTTTCACTTTCATGCATTGGAGAAGGAAATGGCAACCCACTCCAGTGTTCTTGCCTGGAGAATCCCAGGGATGGGGGAGCCTGGTGGGCTGCCATCTATGGGGTCGCATAGAGTCAGACACGACTGAAGTGACTTAGCAGTAGCAGTGTGGTATCTATAGCATACTAATCTAGGAGAAGGCAATGGCACCCCACTCCAGTACTCTTGCCTGGAAAATCCCATGGACGGAGGAGCCTGGTAGGCTGCAGTCCATGGGTCGCTAAGAGTCGGATAGGACTGAAACAACTTAGCAGCAGTAGCAGCAGCAGTGTGGTATCTAGACTTAAATCTACTTAATCCTGTGAGCAATCATGTAAAATAACAGACTCATTATGATTCCTATTTTATATATGAGGAGACATAAAATGAATATACTGTATATAATATCATGTTGAAAACAAGTTTTAAATTAGCAATGTTAAAATCCTAAAACCCAAAAACAAATAGTTAGAAGGATCTGTATTTTTTTACTATAATACAATATTATTTTTGCATCATTCTATTTTACACTGATTGAATTCTACTCAATAAATTTCTTCACACATTATATTGGGCACTATGAGGAATAAAAAACATTTACATAGTTCTTGGGAGTTTAGGCAAAAAATTAACTACATTGTTTTCTTTTTCTCCCAGATTCAGAACCAATTGAGAGATGGAATGAAAGAGTTAAATTAAACATCATATTTTTAAGTTACTGATAGGATAATTGGACAATGTGGTTCTAGATATGTGGCCAGACGTGCTTTCCACTGAGTTAGACATACATCCGAACCTGTCACTGGTATAGCTAGACAATTGACAAGGTACTTTTGCCACAGAAGAACAGAAAATGTATACATTATGCTGATGTGTTGGTTCTGAAGAGGAAGAGCCCAGAGGGGTAGAGTTGAGCATGCTTAGATTTCCCCCCAAAGTAATTTTATACCTATGTAACTCTGAACTCCTTCGGGGAGAAATGAGTGGAGGGTAGGAGAATAGGCCAAGAATGTTACTCTAATGGAATTCTCTTTCTCATGGAAATATGAGTCCAGAGAGTACAAGTTCAGCTTAATAAAAAGATAAGATATACTTCATTTGCTCCAGTAGCCTACAGTGTTAGATAATAAGACTCGCTATACTTACTTGCCAGACATCAGTTCAGTACAGTTCAGTCGCTCAGTTGTGTCCGACTCTCTGTGACCCCATGAATCACAGCACGCCAGGCCTCCCTTCCATCACCAACTCCTGGAGTTCACCCAAATTCATGTCCATCGAGTCAGTGATGCCATCTAGCCATCTCATCCTCTGTCGTCCCCTTCTCCTCCTGCCCCCAGTCCCTCCCAGCATTAGAGTCTTTTCCAATGAGTCAACTCTTCACATGAGATGGCCAAAGTATTAGAGTTTCAGCTTCAGCATCAGTCCTTCCAATGAACACCCAGGACTGATCTCCTTTAGAATGGACTGGTTGGATCTCCTTGCAGTCCAAGGGACTCTCAAGAGTCTTCTCCAACACCACAGTTCAAAAGCATCAATTCTTCGGCGCTCAGCCTTCTTCACAGTCCAACTCTCAAATCCATACATGACCACAGGAAAAACCATAGCCTTGACTAGACGGACCTTTGTTGGCAAAGTAATGCTCTGCTTTTTAATATGCTATCCAAGTTGGTCATAACTTTCCTTCCAAGGAGGAAGCGTCTTTTAATTTCATGGCTGCAATCACCGTCTGCAGTGATTTTGGAGCCCCAAAAAATAAAGTCTGACACTGTTTCCACTGTTTCCCCCTCTATTTCCCATGAGGTGATGGGACCAGATGCCATGATCTTCGTTTTCTGAATGTTGAGCTTTAAGCCAACTTTTTCACTCTCCTCTTTCATGTTCATCAAGAGGCTTTTTAGTTCCTCTTTACTTTCTGCCATAAGGGTGGTGTCATCTGCATATCTGAGGTTATTGATATTTCTCCCGGCAATCTTGATTCCAGCTTGTGCTTCCTCCAGCCCAGCGTTTCTCATGATGTACTCTGCATATAAGTTAAATAAGCATGGTGACAATATACAGCCTTGACATACTCCTTTTCCTATCATTTCACTCTAAAAATCTGCCCTTCCTTCCTAATATCAATTTATGGCAACACCATCCACTCAGTTTCTGAACCAGAAATTCAGGTTGCACTGGATGTCTCCCTTTCCTTCTCTCCCTCAGTCTAATTAGCCACCAAACCAGGTCAACTCTGTTTCCCAAATATCTCCCAAAGCCTTTTTCTTTACTTTGCTCCCACTGCAATTGTCTTGATTCATCTTCTCTTGACTTGATTTTTGGAATAACTCCCACAATGTTTTCCTTGTTTGTCTCATCTGCTTCTAATTTATCTTCTACATTTCTCACAGAGTGATCTTCATGTTTTTATTATTTTATATTTTGAAACAATGAAAGAGTTACATTAAAGAAAAGTTAGAAACACAATACAAAGATCCTTTTCATAGACCTCTTTGTAAGATACTGACCAAATGCCCTGTCAACCCCAAATGCCTTAGTGTGCCATTTCTTGCAAAAAAGAATATTTATCCATAATGGAAAAAATCAAAGATCATTAACTTTAATACATTACTACCAATTTATCCTAAAACCCAATTCAGATTTCATCAGTTGTCCTAATAATATCTTGTGGTAAAATATACAGTCTAGAATCATGTATTGTGTCTATTGTCATTTCTCTTTAACCTCTTTCAACCTGGAATGATTCCCCCATATTCTCTGGACTTTTAAAAACATGGCACATTTGAAGATAACAGATCAGTTATTCTATAGCATGTCCTTCAATTTGAGTCTATCTGATACTTCCTCATAATTAGATTCAGGATATTCACCTCTGTTAGAAAGATCCAGAAATGACTCTGCATTGTTTTGTTGTTGTTTATTGCATCCTGTCAAGTGGTACATGATTGCCTTATTTCTGATGTTGTTCACCTTGATCATTTAATTAACATTTTCTCCCAGGCTTCTTCACTGTAAAATTATTCTTTTTTTTTTTTAAATAAACTTATTCTTTATTTTCTGTAACTTAAAAGCATTTGTGGGGGAGTACTTTGAAACTATATTAATATCCCACTTCCTATCAAAGATTCAATTTTAAAATTTATTTATATGCATTTGTTTAGACTCATATTTTCCTATTTTAGTCAATGAGTTTTACAACTTTACTATCATTATTGGTTTTGAACCTTTAATGATTCCTGTTTCTGCAAAAGGGAGCCCTCCTGCATCCTTTCCACGTGTCCCCATCATTCTCGGAGTGCTTCCTTGCTTTTGGGAACAAAAAGATATTCTAAACTTATTTCATATATACTTTTCCAGTCCCATATATGGAATCAGCCATTTCTCCAAGAAGCTCTACTATTTCTTTTTAGTGGAAAATGATCTTTAGATGCCAAGTTTTATGTACTAGGTATATTTATTTCTATTAGGACATCACCACTCCAAGGTCCTTCCAAGTGGGCAGAGCTACGGAATATTTACATGTATGCACAATATGTATTTGTATGTGGGTATGAACGTGTATATACAGGTATATTTATGTACACACATCTATATTTCCACAACCATCTTTATCGAAAATCACAAGTTCATAGTGGTAGTGTAATTTCAGTATTTACACAATTCATTTTAATATTTGTAATTCATTTTCTGATAATCAGAAACATGACTTCTATTATCCTTAATGTATTCAGTTATTTGATCTGGTCCTGACACCCATTTAGGGCCATCCTCATATGTGGATGCCAGTCTCCCCCATTTGGGCTCTGCCTTCCCATGTCAGTCCACCCCCACATGGATACCATCTTCACTCTGCTCAGGTGTGTCACACACCGTACAGTTCACCCTCCTCCTTGTCTTCGGGGTGCTCTGACTCGCCACTGGACTGAGCGTTGGTGACTGCCCTCCTCATCTGGGCACTGGTTTGAGTCTCCACCCCAGCTGCTGTCCACAGATAGATGCCCTCCAAGCACTGTGAGATGTGTGACAACCATCCTCTGTGGGGATACTCTCCTCACCTTGTGTGGGCTTTGTCCCCCAGTGCCAGAGTCTCCCTCTGGGTGGCAAGTGGTCTTTTTATACTATCAACTGGATCATGTTATTCACCTTTGTAAAATATTCCTGAGCTCCTTATTGCCTCATAGTAACACCCAAACTCCTCAGTAAGGTGTTAACCTGTTTATCTCCTGACACTGAACTCCTCTTTATGACCACCATCCCCAACATACAATCATACTAAACTCTTGCAACTCCTCAAAGGAAACCTATGCTCTTACCCTTTTTGATACAGGATAGGATCACATAACATAAAACCCTTTCTCACGCCATCTCCAATAAGATGCCCTTCTGCATTCATCCATTTCACTCATATTTGCTGAGAGTGTTCTGTATTCCAGGCTTCATGCTAGGTAAAGGAAATATATTAGTAAGACAAAAGGAAGTCCTCAAGGAGCTTTACAATGAGGAAGTTGATTTACAATAATCAAGTAAACAATAAATAAAGATTATAATTTCAAATCGTGATAAATGCCATGAACTAACTAAACAGAGTAAAACAAAAGTTGGAGGAGTAGTCAATACTTTACAGCAGAGAAAACCTCTCTGAAGGTGATACTTGAGTTAGAACATGAATGAAGAGAAACAGCCAGCCGTGCAGTCAGAGGGAGAATGTTCCAGGGAAAGGACATAGAGACACAAAGACCCTGATGATGAGATGAACTTGTGGTAGAGGAACAGACAAATGGCATGTAGGTGTATTAGGGGAAAGTGCTTGGAGATTAAGTGGCAGAAGATGGGGAACCATGTAGGTCTTTGTAAAAATTGTAGATTTTGATCCAAGTGCAATTAGAGGCCATTGAAGGGCTTAAGCAAGGATGTGACATGATTTCCTTTACATTTTTAAATGAAATACAGGAAAAGCAGAAGCAAGAGAAGTAATTCAGAGGTATTGTGGTCATTGAATTGAGAGAGTTCTGTTCTTGGATCAGGGTGGTGTGGTGAAGGTATATAAAATAGTGAATGCTTTTGAGACACATTTTCAAAGTAGAACCCAAATATTTGTGGTTCTGTTAAATTCAGGGGATATAGGGTGTGAATCAAGCATTCCTAGGTTTATGGCTTGAACCGCTGTGAGAATCATAGTGCTATTTACTGAAATGGTGAGGTCTAGGTGGCACCCCACTCCAGTACTCTTGCCTGGAAAATCCCATGGACGGAAGAGCCTGGGGGGCTGCAGTTCATGGGGTTGCTAAGAGTCGGACATGACTGAGCGACTTCACTTTCACTTTTCACCTTCATGCATTGGAGAAGGAAATGGCAACCCACTCCAGTGTTCTTGCCTGGAGAATCCCAGGGACGGGGGAGCCTGGTGGGCTGCCGTCTATGGGGTCACACAGAGTCGGACACGACTGAAGTGACTTAGCAGCAGCAGCAGCAGGTGAAATCTAGGGATTTTTGTGTGTTTTTTGTTTTGGTATTGCTGCGGGTAGGGAGCAAGGGTCAAAGACAAATTTTCCTACATAAAATTTGAGATACTTTCTAGAAGTCAAGGAGATAAATGTAAGGTTTTCTAGCCCTTCCACTGTGTTCCTCAAGCATTATGTATGTACCCATATATTATTGCATGTACCCACATATTATTTTTATATGAGTATTATAAGAGTATATTTATGCAGCAAAAGAGATTTTATACAAGAAGATTTTATAGAAAACCTATTAGTTACATTACTATTTATAAAAGCGGAAATGATCCCCCACCAGCCTGTGAGATTTTTCTGCTTTGATTTTTGGTGTTTAGGAAAGAGCTTGATATTTATTGAGTGGACTCAGGGATAACAGGTATAATTTAACATGACTTCTTAGAAAAGTTGTATGAAACAGGTACCAAACCATATCGCAATTTCACTCATGATTATTTCTCTCAAATGTTTCTTGAAATCAGAAAGACACGTTAAAACTGTCTTACATCTTCCACTGGATTCCATAAAAAATGCAACAAAGATATCCACACAAAGAGATATCTACATAATAATTGCAGTTATATGTGAAATGATAAATTAAGAGGATCATTAGGTTAGTGAAAATATGAGAGAAAAGACTGCTTTGAAAAAGTTAAATTGCATAAACATTAGGCAATGTACTCTAACAAAATAGTGACAGTGATTGATAGCAACTTTAAAAAAGATGTTTTCTTATCTTTTCATCCTTACACTTCCTCATTTTCCTTTATGTCAGAACAGTTACAAATGATTAGCTTAGCAGTCATTTCTCTATTAACTAACAAAATGTTTGAAACCATAGAGACACTGGCTGTCAATATTTCAAACTTAATCTTAGAGACACTAGCATTTACTTAACATAAAAGCTTAAGAAAGTATTCCTGACAGAAAAGGTAAATAACCTTGACTGCATAAAAATTAAGTTACACTGAATCAAAAAATCCCAATCAAAATAGAAAGCAAGCAGCAAATGAACTAGAGATATTTATAATAAATATAAACAAACTTTTAATACTCTAATAGGCAAAGTGCTTTTATTAAGACCATAAAGAAGACTAATATGTCTCTGGTGAAAAACAAGGAATATGAGTCAGTTCAGTTCAGTTCAGTTACTCAGTCATGTCCGGCTCTTTGCAACCCCGTGGACTGCAGCATGCCAGGCCTCCGCATCCATCCCTAACTCCCAGAGCTTGCTCAAATTCCGGGAATATGAATAGATCATCAATAAAGAAATGGAAGATTATCTAATAAATACTCAAATGTTTAACAGCCCTGCATATCAAAGAAATTCAAAATTAAGTTATAGCATTTTAGATTATGAAATTGTTAAACTTTTTTAAAATGAAAATCCTATAGTGAGTGTATGGAGAAGGGAATGGCAACCCACTCCAGTATCCTTTTTATTTTATTTTATTTTAAAATTTTACAATATTGTATTAGTTTTGCCAAACATCGAAATGAATCCGCCACAGGTATACCCGCGTTCCCCATCCTGAACTCTCCTCCCTCCTCCCTCCCCATACCCTCCCTCTGGGTCGACCCAGTGCACCAGCCCCAAGCATCCAGTATCGTGCATCAAACCTGGACTGGCGACTCATTTCATACATGATATTATCCATGTTTCAATGCCATTCTCCCAAATCTCCCCACCCTCTCCTTCTCCCACAGAGTCCATAAGACTGATCAATACATCAGTGTCTCTTTTGCTGTCTCATATACAGGGTTATTGTTACCATCTTTCTAAATTCCATATATATGCGTTAGTATACTGTATTGGTGTTTTTTTTTCTGGCTTACTTCACTCTGTATAATAGGTTCCAGTTTCATCCACCTCATTAGAACTGATTCAAATGTATTCCTTTTAATGGCTGAGTAATACTCCATTGTGTATATGTACCACTGCTTTCTTATCCATTCATCTGCTGATGGACATCTAGGTTGCTTCCATGTCCTGGCTAATATAAACAGTGCTACAATGAACATTGGGGTACACGTGTCTCTTTCCCTTCTGGTTTCCTCAGTGTGTATGCCCAGCAGTGGGATTGCTGGTTCATAAGGCAGTTCTATTTCCAGTTTTTTAAGGAATCTCCACACTGTTCTCCATAGTGGCTGTACTAGTTTGCATTCCCACCAACAGTGTAAGAGAGTTCCCTTTTCTCCACACCCTCTCCAGCATTTATTGCTTGTAGACTTATGGATCGCAGCCATTCTGACTGGCGTGAAATGGTACCTCATAGTGGTTTTGATTTGCATTTCTCTGATAATGAATGATGTTGAGCATTTTTTCATGTGTTTGTTAGCCATATGTATGTCTTCTTTGGAGAAATGTCTATTTAGTTCTTTGGCCCATTTTTTGATTGGGTCATTTATTTTTCTGGAGTTGAGCTGTAGGAGTTTCTTGTATATTTTTGAGACTAGTTGTTTGTCAGTTGCTTCATTTGCTATTATTTTCTCCCATTCTAAAGGCTGCCTTTTCACCTTGCTAATAGTTTCCTTTGTTGTGCGGAAGCTTTTAAGTTTAATTAGGTCCCATTTGTTTATTTTTGCTTTTATTTCCAATATTCTGGGAGGTGGGTCATAGAGGATCCTGCTGTGATGTATGTCGGAGAGTGTTTTGCCTATGTTCTCCTCTAGGAGTTTTATAGTTTCTGGTCTTACGTTGAGATCTTTAATCCATTTTGAGTTTATTTTTG
Organism: Bos indicus x Bos taurus; assembly: GCF_003369695.1. Taxonomy (NCBI): domain Eukaryota; kingdom Metazoa; phylum Chordata; class Mammalia; order Artiodactyla; family Bovidae; genus Bos; species Bos indicus x Bos taurus. The sequence continues at coordinate 56,662,029 of NC_040080.1, forward strand.
TGTATGGTGTTAGAAAGTGTTCTAGTTTCATTCTTTTACAAGTGGTTGACCAGTTTTCCCAGCACCACTTGTTAAAGAGATTGTCTTTAATCCATTGTATATTCTTGCCTCCTTTGTCAAAGATAAGGTGTCCATATGTGCTTGGATTTATCTCTGGGCTTTATGTTTTGTTCCATTGATCAATACTTCTGTCTTTGTGCCAGTACCATACTGTCTTGATAACTGTGGCTTTGTAGTAGAGCCTGAAGTCAGGTAGGTTGATTCCTCCAGTTCCATTCTTCTTTCTCAAGATAGCTTTGGCTATTCAAGGTTTTTTGTATTTCCATACAAATTGTGAAATTATTTGTTCTAGCTCTGTGAAGAATAGCACTCCAGTATTCTTGCCTGGAGAATTCTATGCACAGAGGAGCCTGGCGGGCTATAGTCCATGGGGTCACAAAGGGTCAGACACAGCTGAGCAACACACACACACACATACACACACACACACAGTGAGTGTGAGGCAAAGGCACATGGTATAGGTATCTCATAGACTAATGGTGGTGATATTTCTGTGAATCTTCTTGGTAATGTGAATCGAGCCATGAAAATATTTGTACTGTTTTTAATCTAGTCATTTCTCATCAATGCCAATTAAATGCCCAGAAAGAGGGGAAAAATCTATAAAACATATATATTGCAGCACTATTTTAGAGCAAAAAATTGTAATGAAGCTTTTTCTGTTTAAATGTAAGACAGAATATTAAAAGATTGAATTATTTTTGAAAACTAATTAATCTTGTGAAAAAGTAACCCCATGGTAACTTTTAAAATGTGAATTTGTTAACTAATAAATTAGCACCTGCATGTGTTGATTACTTGCAAATTTTTAATAAGTATATGTGCGTATAAGTATGTATATAAAATGGATGATTTAATTTTTCTTTATTCTGTGCGTGTATGTATGTGTGTACATGTGTGTGTCCACAAGAGTTGTTCAAATCTGCTTCTGCTATCTATACAGGAGAAAAAAAGTCATTAAACTCAAATAAGAAATGTTAAACTCATGTTGCTTCTCCAACTGTTGTATCATTTTTCCTAAGCCTGTTCATTCACTCCCTAGCTTAAAAACCCATAAAGCTAGTTTAATCACTATTGATCATATGGAAAGCCACCAAACTCACTAGGCGTTTATGACGAGGCTCCTGTCTATTTCTAGCACGACATCTTGAGCCTCTCTCGTCTTCTTTATACACCCACACACCCATTCCAGCTCTAGGCTCATCTGACTTCCTCCAAAGCACCATGGTCTTTCCAAACATACGCCAATATTTCTCCTCCAAACTCATCTACACTTTATTTCTTACTTCTTAGTCTGGATTTTTACCTTTTACTCATTCTTCACGACTCCACATAGACATCACTTTCTCAAGGATGCCCTTTCTGACATCCCCTCGCCTTGCCCAAACAATGAATACATTGCTTGCTGTCATCTCCTTACTCCTACATTTGAAAAGTACTCCACACTTTTTTGTTGAAAGAATGACTAAAGAATTTGTCAGAAATAATTTTTGTAAGCCTAAGACATTTAGTCTTTAAGAAAAAGTTTAAGGAAGTGGATAAATGCAAAAATTCTAATTGTAATGATAAAGTTTTCTCTAAAGGGTTTAAATTTTTATTTAACTCATGTGCCTGTACTCTCTCCTGTCACTACAATTTTTTTTCCTGGGTCAAGATCAACCTCTCCTGTGTACTGGAAAATTTCTCATGATACTTTATGAATTTTTAAGAATAGGTAATTCTCCCACTCCCACCCTAAAAACCATAAGCAGTTATACCTGTCACTGAATTTGAGGGTTTGGTGTCTTCAAAAATTGTAATTTTTTAATTCATCTAATCTATTTTGCTTGCTTTCAACTTTAATTTATTTGGAATATATATGTATTGAATGCCAGGTCATCTAGTGACTCTAATTTCCATATTCACTCCACATTTTAAAAACTCTTTTGATCAGACAGTGCCACCAAAATCAAGCAATAGTCATCAACTTACAGAAGAAAATTTTTGTGCAAATCTAATCTTAACTAGAGAAATAGCCCATGAAAATTAGCATTGTCTGATAAAGAGCTTGTAACTAAAAATATGCAGTGTGATGTGACAGAAAGAATACTTATACTAAGAAATGCATAAAGAAAAAACTCATCCCTCAGTTTTAATAACCATTAATATTAGACTTTTTCTATACACATATATTTTAAAAATTATGTGATAGTGTGTATATTGCTCTGCAACTTGTTTTTCGATCTAAAGGATATATTGTCCCATTCTTTCATGATTTGATAGATCATAATTTTTAATGCTTGCTTATGTTCCCATGATTGATTAACTCACCAAAATGTTTTCATCTCATGTCAGGGAAAAAAAAATATTCTTTCATTTGTTTCCTTGGTAGATAAGTACCAAGGAAATAGCATAGAACTGGTGATGCTAATGCTAAGTCACTTCAGTCGTGCCCGACTCTGTGCGACCCCATAGACGGCAGCCCACCAGGCTTCCCCATCCCTGGGATTCTCCAGGCAAGAACACTGGAGTGGGTTGCCATTTCCCTCTCCAATGCATGAAAGTGAAAAGTGAAAGTAAAGTCGCTCAGTCATGTCCGACTCTTAGCGACCCATGGACTGCAGCCTACCAGGCTCCTCCATCCATGGGATTTTCCAGGCAAGAGTACTGAAGTGGGGTGCCATTGCCTTCTCCGAGAACTGGTGATAGATATATTCTAAATCCCTTTCTTCAGGGAGACTTGGATGGAAACTATGTTAAGGATGGGAAATTTTCAGAGAGTTGGGAAATTAAAATGGAGACAGTCTCCACTGCAGATGAGGGTCTTTTTTCCTCTGGTACTTTTACTGAGGTTGGTGGTCCAGGAGTCACACCATTTCTGAGGCCAACTTCACTATCACGCCAGGAAATGGCTTTAAAAGTGGTCTTTAAGGACAACACCAGCCCTTAGCATCTGAGGCAAAAGAGAGGATTAAAGTCATGGGAGACAGACAACTCAGTCTTTAGTATAGTCCAGAATGCCCTTCCTTTCAGGGGTCCCTCTGACACCTGATAACCAATAGATTATCCAGATCAGATCCTTGATAAACATACTGGTGGGGACTTGCAAGGTCATGCCATCGAACGTGGATCCGCTTATCCAGTCTTGGCGGTGTCAGTGGCCAGTGGAGGCACTGACAGTATATTGGGCAACAGTATGGCCATCAACAAGTTTGCCACCCGTGCTCTTATATGGGCGGTGATGGTGTGGACTGTGGTCACGGGTCCCTCTGCAATGCCAAAGTTGTCATAAGTGACCTTGGCAGGGGAAGCAAGCAAAGCAGATAGTGATACAGAAAGCACTGTTATCAACCTGGAGGGAGTTATCACAGTTCTCATGGTTCATTATAACCACAAATACAGGGACAGTGATAGGGTGGCAGAGATGATGACCCTCTTGGCTCTATTCTTTAAATGTGCCTCAGTCTTCTCTAGGGTGTGAAGATACCAGTGAAAACCACCACGTACTTAGCACAAGCATTATCCTTTTTGCTGTTGCTGGGGTTTGCTTCTGGAAGATGGAGATGGTCTTCCTTTTTATCACAGTTTTGATTCTCAGCCTTGATCTTGCCCTTCTACTTGCATAGGAGAGTTATATTGGAAAGTGAAGAAAATGTAGTCTGTAAAAGGTCACAAGAGGGGACAATATCCATGGCACATTATAGTTATGTAATTTCTAATGTATTTTCCAGATAATCCTTAAGATAGGACAGTGTTTGATGACATGGGGGATTTTAAAGCTACTACTGCTTATACAACAATTAGAATATCCAAGTCACTTAAGGAAGAAAGGAGGAAACGAGGAGAGGAAGGAAGGAGGGAAGGAGAGGGGAAGGAGAAGGACAAGGAATAAAAAAATAAGTAGAAAAAGGCAAAATGAAAATAAATGCTATAAAATTAGATGACAGAGTGAGATTAAACAGGGCCCTTACATTTAGTGAATGTAAATGAGTTAAAGAATTCCATTTTGAGAAGAGATTGTTGCATCAAAATGCAAACTCTAAATTACGATGTTTGAAAGTGAGACATAATTTTGAAAATAAAGAAAAAAATGCCAAAAACTTAAAGTAGAAAGAGCACTTATTATGTGCAAAATAAAATGTAGCTGTCAAGAATATTTAAAACAGACAAAGTAGAATTCTAGATAAAATGCACTAGGAGCAAGCAGAATTTTTATATTGATGAAGTACATAGTCCATAATAAACACATAGAAATCACAAACCCTGTTTTCCTGCTTATAATATTTCACTGAAATAAATTCACCTCCTTCCGATGGCAACTGAACTGATATTTCCTTAAAGAAGTTGCTCCTTACACCCCAAGTTAGATTAGATCCCTCACCTGTGTCTTCCTAGCATTCTCTAACTTCTTCCCAGCACTTTTCACTTTTCCACTCCTGGTCTATCTTGTTCACTAGAATATGAGTTACATAAGGGAAAGCACTATGTCTGTCTTTTAGTTAATATTGTTAATAATATTCTTTAACTTGGTAAATGGAGAAGATGGCAATGTCAACCTTGAGCAGTCCCAGAAGAAAAATTATTTTCTGCTGCTTTTTCTCTTTTGTTTAGTGAGCCACTGCATGAAAGAACACTGATCCCCAACTTTATGTTTCATTTGGGTTTAAAATGTATTTAATGAATAGTTTCCTTCTCCAAAGTTGCTATCTGTTGCATGCTATTCAAACTACTAACAACAAACTACTAATAACTAACAACCTATCAAGCAACTTTCTGCTTGATAGAGTCACCTCTGTGTTTCTTGGACCTCCTAATAAATATCATGCTTTCTAAAACTGTTTATCCATAATTGAGTAGTAGAAATTATTTGGAGTGTGCTTTCTCCCCAGCTCCATGATCCATCATGGCCTTGAGTCTTCATTCCTCCAAATCAGGGATGGGTGGCTTTTTAGGGATGTTCTACCAGGGTCTCTGCCCCTTACTTCCCATCAGACTCTCCTGACAGCTTGCTTCTTTAGGTGCTCCTTATAGTTTCCAGGGCAGCTATTTTAAATACTTCTGTGAATTCTTATGTAATTACTTCCTGCTGTTTTTAAACTGAAGCTGAAAAAAGAAAGGCACAAATTACCTGTATCAGGAAATAAACAGGGAATATCACTGCAAATTCTATAGACATCAAGTCTAATAAAGGAATATTACAAGCCACTATACCCAAATAAATTTGACAACTAAGGTTAAATGAACCAATTTTTCTTAAAACACAAACGATTGCAATTCACCCAATATTAAAAAGATAATGTGACTGGTTCTATAGCTACTGAAGAAATTGAATTCATGATTTTTTTAATATTTCAAAAAATAAATCTCCAAGCTCACATGATTTTGCTGGAGAATTATAACAAACATTTAAAGGATTAATTCTAAGTGTAAACTATCCTTTGATACCAAACCAAGCAGTACATTTAAAGGAAAAACAGACAAATTAAAACCCCAACAAAAGAGTAAAACTTATAGAGCATTATCCTTCATGAATATAGACACAAAATTTCTTAAATAGGAGCTCAACAATATATGCAAAGAATTATACACTATGACTGATGGAGTTTATTCCAGGTATACAAGATTGGATCAGTGTTTGAAAATCTATAAAGAAGAAAAAACATGATCATGTCAATTGAAGCAGAAAAAGCTTTCAATAGTTCCTTTTCATGATTAAGAAAAAAAAAACTATCATAAGAGAGAAATAGAGAACTTCCTCAACTTGATAAAGAACATCTACTAAAACCCATCAGCTGACATAATATTTAATAGTGAAAATTTAAATGTTTTCCTTCTAAGATCAAAAACAAGGTAAGTGTGTCTTCTTTTTTCACCACTGTTATTCAACATAGTTCTAGAACTTCTAGCCTGTACAATAAAGAGGGGGAAAGAAAGGGGAAGACATAAAAGACATACAGATGGGAAAGCAAGAAATACAACTTTTCTTATTTGCAGAGGATAAAATTTTCTATGCAGGAAATCCCAAAGAATCTACAAAAAAATCTACAATAAAGTCAGAGGATACAAAATAAACATTGAAAATTAAAACCAGGATAATGTATCACCTGACTTCTGTCAAAGTGGCTATTATCAAGAAAACAATAAGTTTTAGCAAGGATGTGTAGAAAAGGGAAACCTTGTACATTGTTGTTGGCAGTGTAAATTCATGCAACCACTATGGAAAACAGTGTGAAGTTTCCTCCAAAAATTGAAAATAGGAGTACCATATAACATAGCAATATCACGCCTGTGTATCCAAAGAAAATGGAAATACTAATTAAAAAATGATATATGCACTCCTATGTTATTGCAGCATTATTTGCAGTAGCCAAGCTATAGAAACAACTTAAGTACTCATCAATAGATAGAAGATAAGACACTACACTCATACAATGGAATATTAATCATAAAAAATATGAAATCTTGCATTTGTGGCAAGATGGATGAACTCAGAGGGTGTTTACGCTAATGAAGTAAATCAGACAGAGACAGACAAATACTGTATAATTTCATTTATATGTGGAATCTGAAAAACAAAACAAATGAACAAACGTAACAAAACAGAATCAGAGTCATAGATACAGGAAACAAACTGGTGGTTGCCAGAGGGTAGGGGATGGGGAGGTTAAGAGGAGTAGGTGAGGTGGATTAAAAGGTTCACGCTTCCAGCTGCAAAATAAAGGCACTGCTGGATATGAAATGTATGGTGTGGGGAATATACATGTTAGTAACATAACATCTTTGTATGGTTCAGTTTAGTTTAGTTCAGTTCAGTCCCTCAGTCATGTCCGACTCTTTGCGACCCCATGAATTGCAGCACGCCAGGCCTCCCTGTCCATCACCAACTCCCGGAGTTTATACAAACTCAAGTCCATCGAGTCGGTGATGCCATCTAGCCATCTCATCCTCTGTCATCCCCTTACCTCCTGCCCCCAATCCCTCCCAGCATCAGGGTCTTTTCCAGTGAATCAACTTTTCGCATGAGGTGGCCAAAGTATTGGAGTTTCAGCTTCAGCATCAGTCCTTCCAATGAACACTCAGGACTGATCTCCTTTAGGATGGACTGGTTGGGTCTCCTTGCAGTCCAAGGAACTCTCAAGAGTCTTCTCCAACACCACAGTTCAAAAGCACCAATTCTTCGCCACTCAGCTTTCTTTACAGTCCAACTCTCACATCCATACATGACCACTGGAAAAACCATAGCCTTGACTAGACACACCTTTGTCGGCAAAGTAATGTCTCTGCTTTTGAATGTGCTGTCTAGGTTGGTCATAACCATCCTTCCAAGGAGTAAGCGTCTTTTAATTTCATGGCTGCAGTCACCATCTGCAGTGATTTTGGAGCCCAAAAAAATAAAGTCTGACACTGTTTCCACTGTTTCCCCATCCATTTCCCATGAAGTGATGGGACCAGATGCCATGATCTTAGTTTTCTGAATGTTGAACTTTAAGCCAACTTTTTCACTCTCCTCTTTCACTTTCACCAAGAGGCTTTTTAGTTCCTCTTCACTTTCTGCCATAAGGGTGGTGTCATCTGTATATCTGAAGTTATTTATATTTCTCCCGGCAATCTTGATTCCAGTTTGTGCTTCTTCCAGCCCAGCGTTTCTCATGATGTACTCTGCATATAAGTTAAATAAGCAGGGTGACAATATACAGCCTTGACGTACTCCTTTTCCTATTTGGAACCAGTCTGTTGTTCCATGTCCAGTTCTAACTGTTGCTTCCTGACCTGCATGTAGGTTTCTCAAGAGGCAGGTCAGGTGGTCTGGTATTCCCATCTCTTTCAGAATTTTCCACAGTTTATTGTAATCCACACAGTCAAAGGCTTTGGCATAGTAATAAAGCAGAAATAGATGTTTTTCTGGAACTCTCTTGCTTTTTCTATGATGCAGCGGATGTTGGCAATTTGATCTCTGGTTCCTTTGCCTTTTCTAAAACCGGCTTGAACATCTGGAAGTTCATGGTTCACATATTGCTGAAGCCTGGCTTGGAGAATTTTGAGCATTACTTTACTAGAGTGTGCTGCTAAGCTGCTACGTCACTTCAGTCATGTTTGACTCTGTGCGACCCCATAGACGGCAGCCCATCAGGCTCCCACGTCCCTGGGATTCTCCAGGCAAGAACACTGGAGTGGGTTGCCATTTCCTTTTTCAATGCATGAAAATGAAAACTGAAAGTGAAGTTGCTCAGTCATGTCCGACTCTTAGCAACCCCATGGACTGCAGCCTACCAGGCTCCTCCGTCCATGCAGTTTTCCAAGCAAGAGTACTGGAGTGGGTTGCCATTGCCTTCTCCGTACTAGTGTGTGAGATGAGTGCAATTGTGTGGTAGTTTTAGCATTCTTTGGCATTGCCTTTCTTTGGGATTGGAATGAAAACTGACCTTTTCCAGTCCTGTGGCCACTGCTGAGTTTTCCAAATGTGCTGGCATATTGAGTGCAGCACTTTCACAGCATCATCTTTTAGGATTTGAAATAGCTCCACTGGAATTCCATCACCTCCACGAGCTTTGTTCATAGTGATGCTTTCTAAGGCCCACTTGACTTCACATTCCAGGATGTCTGGCTCTAGGTGAATGATCACACCATCGTAATTATCTGAGTCATGAAGACCTTTTTTTTACTGTTGTTCTGTGCATTCTTTCCACCTCTTCTTAATGAACAGTAACTGGACTTAGCATGGTGATCATTTTGAAATGTAGATAAATATCAAATCACTATGCTGTGCACCAGGAGTTACAGAGTGTTTTAGGTCAATTATACTTGAAGAACAAGCAAATTCATAGAAAAAGAGATCAGATTTGTGTTACTAGAAGCAAGGGGTCAGGGAAGAGGGAGTTGGATGAAAATGGTCAAAAGGTACAAACATCCACTTATGACATTTAAGTATGAAGGGTGAAAGTGCAACATGATAAATATAATTCACATGGTGTATGTTATACATGAAGGTTGTTAAGAGAGTAAATCCTTAGTTTTCATCACAAGGAAAATATTGCTTTCTTTTATTTTGTATCTCTAGGGGATGATGGATGTTCACTAAACTTACTGTGGTGATCATTTTATGATGTATATAAGTTAAATCATTATGCTGTATACATTAAACTTTTAAAGTGCTGTATATCAATCACAACTGGAGAAGGAAATGGCAACCCACTCCAATTTTCTTGTCTGAGAAATACCATGGGTAGAGGAGCCTGACCGGCTGTGGCCCATGGGGTCACAAGAGTCAGACACGACTGAGCAACACACACAGTATAGTTTTGCAAGATGTTAAATATATTTGGGGGAAACCAGGAAAAGGTCACAAGCAGTTTCTCTGTATTATTTCTTACAACTGCATGTGACTACAATTTTCTCCAATTAGTTGAAAAAATTGAGCTGTAAAAGTAAAAACAACATGCATCTTTATTTGTAAAAAATTTTTCTTTTGCTCATACAGTGTTATGAGCTTCCCATTTTGGCTGCTTAGGACACATCATTTATAATCCATTATGTAATTAAACTTCCTGCTGTTCTTGGACTGAAACAAGTCATTTAAAATGATTTTTTTTTTTAAAGAAACTAAATTGGGAAATAAAGCTGGCTTTATTTTTAATGGACTCATTTGAATTTGATTTCAGCATCTTTGAAATATTAATGCATAGATATTTGGTGTGCCTAATTCAAAAAATATTTTTTGCAAGATTGTCATAACTATTTTAATGCTGGGAGAATCTTCTGTAAAAATAAACCTCTTGGTTTAGAGGTTAAAGGCTCTAAAGTTCTTCACTGTCTGCACTGAGCCCAGAGCCACTTAACACTTTTATAAAAGAAATTTAGAATTAAAATCACAGTTTTATTACCTTTTCATGGCTGTGGAGTCTTTCCAATTAAAGTTTGAATACCTTGTATGAGGAAATTAACTCATATGAAGAAATATGTATTATAGACTACTTATAAAGCTTTACACTCATGATTATATATGATAAATACTAGGAATACACTAACAGTTTTACCATTTTCTCTTTTATTGGAAGATGAATATATATGTTATCCATAGCCAAATATCTCCACACAAAAATTAAATTAATTGCAGACATAAAAGCAGGAAATTGGAATATTTTTAAAAAGTCTGCCCTTCAATAAAACACGTTGTGCCTCTAAAAGTTTAATACGTAACTGATTTAGATTCTGTCTGTTCCTTTTCCTGCACACTTGTGCTTTTGTCAACACCTTCTAAAACAATGGTTTTTTTAAAAAATCAGTGCTGTCATTAGACTCAAGAGGAGGAAAATCGCTCATTGATGTGAAGTGAGGAACTCAAGAACCATGAGGCTCTTGTCTCTGCTTGTAACTTTATGTTTACTTTTTTTTTTTAACCTTTAGTGTGATGTCCTGGGGAATAAATGCAATCAATTTGAAATTCCATAGATCTATGTTTTAGTTTTAGCTCTCCTACTTTTAAACTGTGAGGCTATCTTTAAATCTCAAGTTCATTGTAAAATGGAAAGAGTAATAGTTACTTTTAATACTAACCTTATATTTAAATAAGATAAAAATCTCAAGCTCCTGGAAGAATGTCGAAGCTTCTTAGGCACTCAATATTTACTCACATCGACTTCACCTTCCTCCTCATGGTGGCACCTTTTTTTCTCTCTTCAGCCATAATCTATCTGTAGAGGAGAGGAATAGCATTTTGCTTGCCTGAAGATAAGATCTGTATCTTTAGAAAAAGGTCTTAATCATTATTAACTATTGTATTCATGATAAAAATTGGACATTTTAAAGTTTTTTCCCAAAGAAAGAAAATATAAACTGCTTCCAATTTGCATGACATGTAATAATAAGTTTAATAATATCTACTCTATACTGTAGTGCTGTCTACACTCTCTCATATCCCTTCTTTATACTGTTTTAAAAGTGATGGACAGAAATATGAGAATTCTAACTCAATATACATAACTGACAGAAAAGGCAATGGCACCCCACTCCAGTACTCTTGCCTGGAAAATCCCATGGACAGAGGAGCCTCGTGGACTAGAGTCCATGGGGTTGCTACAAGTCAGACACGACTGAGCGACTTCACTTTCACTCTTCACTTTCATGCATTGGAGAAGGAAATGGCAACCCACTCCACTGTTCTTGCCTGGAGAATCCCAGGGATGGGGGAGCCTGGTGGGCTGCCGTCTATGGGGTCACACAGAGTCAGACACAACTGAAGCGACTTAGCAGCAGCAGCAGCAAGTATTTGCCCAAGTATTTGCATCTTCTTCCTTACAGCAATTAAAATGGTAAAATAAATATAAAAATAAAAATAAATCCATAGCACAGTGGTAAAGAATCCGTCTGTCAATACAGGAGACCCAAGAGACTAAGGTTCTTAGTCTTAGTCTCATCTCCATCTTCCAGGCAGCATTCTTGCCTGGAGAATCCCATGGACAGAGGAGCCTGGTGGCTACAGCCCATAGAGTCGCAAAGAGTTGGACACAACTGAGCACAGCACAACAGTGATGAAAAGTAGGGAGTGATGCTATTAGAGGCATTTGGGAACTTTTGGAAGATAAAAACAAATGGTGTTGGATTTAGCTAGGGATTAGTGTGGAGAAATAAAACACCTCAGCAGCATGACCTCAACATGAAGCAGTTGACTTTATTTTCCTGCCACATGGTAATAACTGTCTCAGTAAGGTGAAGTCAGCTAAAGCCCCTACTGTGAGAACTGGAGCAGGAAAGAGAAATGAAGCAGTATCCTACATAATCAAAAATGGTTTACCAAGAATGCCAAACATTTGAGGAAAATTAGCAACCAAAAAGAAAGGAACCAAAATCAATGAATAGAGTGAATGACCTTTCAGAAAACAAAAATTAATGGCAGAGAAAGATTGGAATTGGTTTCCTCAGAATGATTTGGGAGGTTATTGAATTCAGAAAAGAACAGGCTATTTTTTTAAGGGAAATCATTTTTTTTAACTTAGAAAACAAAAAAATTATTGAAAATTAAATATAGGATCATCACCTCTGAAGTTTTAACATGTGTAAATGTTTCATGCATTACTTGTTCACTGATGTATTCTTTTTTTTTTAATTTTACTTTATTTTTAAACTTTACAATATTGTATTAGTTTTGCCAATTATCGAAATGAATCCGCCACAGGTATACATGTGTTCCCCATCCTGAACCCTCCTCCCTCCTCCCTCCCCATACCATCCCTCTGGGTCATCCCAGTGCACCAGCCCCAAGCATCCAGTATCGTGCATCGAACCTGGACTGGCAACTTGTTTCATACATGATATTATACATGTTTCAATGCCATTCTCCCAAATCTTCCCACCCTCTCCTTCTCCCACAGAGTCCAAAAGACTGTTCTATACATCTGTGTCTCTTTTGCTGTCTCGTACACAGGGTTATCTTTCTAAATTCTTTCTAAATTCCATATATATGCATTAGTATACTGTATTGGTGTTTTTCTTTCTGGCTTACTTCACTCTGTATAATAGGCTCCAGTTTCATCCACCTCATTAAAACTGTTTCAAATGTATTATTTTTAATGGCTGAGTAATACTCCATTGTGTATATGTACCACTGCTTTCTTATCCATTCATCTGCTGATGGACATCTAGGTTGCTTCCATGTCCTGGCTATTATAAACAGTGCTGCGATGAACATTGGGGTACACGTGTCTCTTTCCCTTCTGGTTTCCTCAGTGTGTATGCCCAGCAGTGGGATTGCTGGATCATAAGGTACTTCTATTTCCAGTTTTTTAAGGAATCTCCACACTGTTCTCCATAGTGGCTGTACTAGTTTGCATTCCCACCAACGGTGGAAGAGGGTTCTCTTTTCTCCACACCCTCTCCAGCATTTATTGCTTGTAGACTTATGGATCGCAGCCATTCTGACTGGTGTAAAATGGTACCTCATCGTGGTTTTGATTTGCATTTCTCTGATAATGAGTGATGTTGAGCATCTTTTCATGTGTTTATTAGCCATCTGTATGTCTTCTTTGGAGAAATGTCTATTTAGTTCTTTGGCCCATTTTTTGATTGGGTCATTTATTTTTCTGGAGTTGAGCTGTAGGAGTTGCTTGTATATTTTTGAGATTAGTTGTTTGTCAGTTGCTTCATTTGCTATTATTTTCTCCCATTCTGAAGACTGCCTTTTCACCTGGCTAATAGTTTCTTTTGATGTGCAGAAGCTTTTAAGTTTAATTAGGTCCCATTTGTTTATTTTTGCTTTTATCTCCAATATTCTGGGAGGTGGGTCATAGAGGATCCTGCTGTGATGTATGTCAGAGAGTGTTTTGCCTATGTTCTCCTCTAGGAGTTTTATAGTTTCTGGTCTTACATTTAGATCTTTAATCCATTTGGAATTTATTTTTGTGTATGGTGTTAGAAAGTGTTCTGGTTTCATTCTTTTACAAGTGGTTGACCAGATTTCCCAGCACCACTTGTTAAAGAGATTGTCTTTAATCCATTGTATATTCTTGCCTCCTTTGTCAAAGATAAGGTGTCCATATGTGTGTGGATTTATCTCTGGGCTTTCTATTTTGTTCCATTGATCTATACTTCTGTCTTTGTGCCAGTACCATACTGTCTTGATAACTGTGGCTTTGTAGTAGAGCCTGAAGTCAGGTAGGTTGATTCCTCCAGTTCCATTCTTCTTTCTCAAGATAGCTTTGGCTATTCGAGGTTTTTTGTATTTCCATACAAATTGTGAAATTATTTGTTCTAGCTCTGTGAAGAATACCACAAAAAGATCCCACAAAAAAAGAAAACTACAGGCCAATATCACTGATGAACATAGATGCAAAAATCCTTATCAAAATTCTAGCAATCAGAATCCAACAACACATTAAAAAGATCATACACCATGACCAAGTGGGCTTTATCCCAGGGATGCAAGGATTCTTCAATATCCACAAATCGATCAATGTAATACTCCACATTAACAAATTGAATAATAAAAACCATATGATTATCTCAATAGATGCAGAGAAAGCCTTTGACAAAATTCAACATCCATTTATGATAAAAACTCTCCAGAAAGCAGGAATAGAAGGAACATACCTCAACATAATAAAAGCTATATATGACAAATGCACAGCAAACATTATCCTCAATGGTGAAAAATTGAAAGCATTTCCTCTAAAGTCAGGAACAAGACAAGGGTGCCCACTTTCACCATTACTATTCAACATAGTTTTGGAAGTTTTGGCCACAGCAATCAGAGCAGAAAAAGAAATAGAAGGAATCCAAATTGGAAAAGAAGAAGTAAAACTCTCACTATTTGCAGATGACATGATCCTCTACATAGAAAACCCTAAAGACTCCACCAGAAAATTACTAGAACTAATCAATGATTATAGCAAAGTTACAGGATATAAAATCAACACACAGAAATCCCTTGCATTCCTATACACTAATAATGAGAAAACAGAAAGAGAAATTAAGGAAACAATTCCATTCACCATTGCAATGGAAAGAATAAAATACTTAGGAATATATGTACCTAAAGAAACTAAAGACCTATATATAGAAAACTATAAAACACTGGTGAAAGAAATCAAAGAGGGCACTAATAGATGGAGAAATATACCATGTTCACTGATGTTTTCTTGAAAGCCTAGAACAGTGCCTGACACATGGCTGATGGTAGAAGTTTTTGAATAAATTATAGAACATAAAATAGTAGAATATTTCAGAATATAAAACAAGAAAGATTGTAGAGATTCAGTATCCATTTATTATGAACTCTAGAAGTAGGAGGAGAAGCCACAACAGTAATTAAGAAAGGGTAGTATTAGCACAGGATTAGATCAATAGGAATACAGTAGAGAACAAAAATGTAAACCTAGTCTATATTTAGAAATGTAATACATGATAATGGTGGCATTTTAAATCAGTAAAGAAAAAAATGATGGTATTGGGACAGTAGGCTATCATTGGTGAAAAAATAACTTAGAATTAAAATTCCCACCATATACCATATACACAAAATATTTCACGTTGATTAAAATCCTAAAAGAAAATACCACTGGTCTAGCTTCCCATTTTTACCACCCCACTTCATACCCATTTTAAAAAATATAAGAAAGCATCTAAATTTTTTTTGCCACTGATTGACAGTATATTGCTTTGTGTTGATATAAGTTATCAATGGGCCAGTATCTAGGAAGTCTGTCATCTCCAGGTATTTCTGCTGATGAAAGTGAAAGTGTTAGTCACTCACTCGTGTCCAACTCTTTGCCACCCTATGGACTATAGTCCACAGGCTCCTCTATCCATGGAATTATCCAGGTAAGAATATTGGAGTGGGTAGCCACTCCTTTCTCCAGGAGATCTTACCAACCCAAGGATGAAACCCACGTCTCCTGCATTGCGGGTGGATTTTTTTTTTGCCATGTGAGCCACCAGGGAAGCCCATTTCTGCTAATGCCACTTATTTTTTTTCTGACATTCATCTATCTTCTCTGGGAACTCATTTTGAACCTCAGTTTTGCTTGGATACTTTAATGTCATTATTGACTTTTGTTAGCACCACTTTTTCTTTTTGCTGACACCAATATATCCATTTAGTCCTATTTGACATTTTATTAGGAGTTGATGAGGTCCTATTATAATTAAATTAAGTGAATTAAAATGATTTAAAGTCCACTTAAATTCAAGTGTAAGTGGATTTTTTTATAACTGTCCATTAGGTTAAATAATTTGAAAATAACAGAGGAGGAAACAGAAGTGGATATTTGAAACTTAGATTCCAATCTAGAGAAAATTTAAAATGTAAAAATTACCTAAATCTCATCCTAGTTAGGAATCTGGGGCTCTCATTTTATTCATATGTGAATTATATCTATCTGGTTTACAGTAATGCCATTATATTCCCTGGATTGGAAAGATTCCCTGGAGGAGGAAATGGCAACCCACTCCACTATCTTTTCCTGGAGAATCTCATTGACAGAGGAGCCTGGTGGGCTACAGCCCATGGGGTTGCAAAGAATTGGACATGACTGAAGCAACTTAGCATGCATTGCATCAGAATGTTGCATTTCATTTATATCTCTGTACAGCATAGACATATTCTTACAAACTTGATTCTGATTGATGAAGATAATACAAAATAAGGGTAGGGGACGCATGCTATCCTGTATGTGACACCAGTAAATTCACACATTAGTCCATTTGTAGTAATGATTAAGATGCCACTGGCTTCATTGATGTGGGACCAGTGCAGTGTCAATAGGCTTCATGCTAAGAAAACCCCATGTTTGGATTTTAATACTCTTGCATAGCTGTCTAAAATTCTTAATTCTTATCTCTGTTTTGTATTTTGTAAGCGAAGTCAGTGGGATAATGGAGTATGTGCTGGGGCTTGGAGCCTTGGCTCATCTGTGGTCCCACAACCCTCCATCTCCCCATATTACTAAGTAACACCTGATCCCCCAACCCCAGTGCTCACAGCCAGCCCACCAATTGCTGACAAGCACTGAGACCCTGAGTGTGGGGATGGTCAAGATTGAGTATATGTACTGAGTTGGAGGGGAAAACCCCTGGATGCCTGTGAAGGTCTGCTCTAATCCTGTAAGTGTCCCTGTGTCCAAGGGAATGTGACAGTATATGGCAAATAAAGCTACCATGACAGATCTAGAGAATGACTATGGAATAAAGGGAAAACTATTTCCCTGATTTTGCAACAAAGAGCCCCACATTTCCATTTTGGACTGGGTCCAGCAACTCCATGTAACTGGCCTTGACTCACAATCATTCATGTGTCTACTTAGTTTCAGGTCCTCAGAAATATTCCCTAATCAGTGCATAGCAGGGATCACCAACTTATTCTCTGGTGTAGGATCAGAGAGTAAAATAGTTTAGACTTTGTGAGTCATATGGTCTCTGTTGCAACTATTTAACTCTGCAACCATATCAGGAGATGGCAAGAGTGAACGTCGACATTCTAGGAAGCAGCAAACTAAAATGGATGGAGTGGGTGAATTTAACTCAGATGACCATTATATCTACTACTGTGGGTAGGAATCCCTTAGAAGAAATGGAGTAGCCTGCATTGTCAACAAAAGAGTCCAAAATGCAGTATTTGGATACAATCTCAAAACGACAGAATGATCTCTGTTCGTTTCTAAGGCAAACCATTCAATATCACAGTAATCCAAATCTATGCCCCAACCAGTAACACTGAAGAAGCTGAAGTTGAACGGTTCTATGAAGACCTACAAGACCTTTTAGAACTAACACCCAAAAAAGATGTCCTTTTCATTATAGGGGACTGGAATGCAAAAGTAGGAAGTCAAGAAACACCTGGAGTAACAGGCAAATTTGGCCTTGGACTACAGAAAGAAGCAGGGCAAAGGCTAATAGAGTTTTGCCAAGAGAACGCACTGGTCATAGCAAACACCCTCTTCCAACAACACAAGAGAAGACTCTACACATGGACATCACCAGATGGTCAACAGCGAAATCAGATTGATTATTTTCTTTGCAGCCAAAGATGGAGAAGCTCTATACAGTCAGCAAAAACAAGACCAGGAGCTGACTGTAGCTCAGATCATGAACTCCTTATTGTCAAATTCAGACTTAAATTGAAGAAAGTAGGGAAACCATTTGGCCAGTCAGGTATGACCTAAATCAAATCCCTTATGATTATACAGTGGAAGTGAGAAAGATTTAAGGGACTAGATCTGATGGATACAGTGCCTGATGAACTGTAGACAGAGGTTCATGACATTGTACAGCAGACAGGGATCAAGATCATCCCCATGGAAAAGAAATGCAAAAAAGCAAAATGGCTGTCTGGGGAAGCCTAACAAATAGCTGTGAAAAGAAGAGAAGCAAAAAGCAAAGGAGAAAATGAAAGATATAAGCACCTGAATGCAGAGTTCCAAAGAATAGCAAGGTGAGATAAGAAAGCCTTCCTCAGCGATCAATGCAAAGAAATAGAGGAAAACAACAGAATGGGAAAGACTAGAGATCTCTCCAAGAAAATTAGAGATACCAAGGGAACATTTCATGCAAAGATGGGCTCGATAAAGGACAGAAATGGTATGGGCCTAAAAAAAGAATAGGTGGCAAGAATACACAGAACTGTACAAAAAAGATCTTCACGACCAAGATAATCATGATAGTGTGATCACTCACCCAGGGCCAGACATCCTGGAATGTGAAGTCAAGTGGGCCTTAGAAAGCATCACTACGAACAAAGCTAGTGGAGGTGATGGAATTCCAGTGGAGCTATTTCAAATCCTGAATGATGATGCTATGAAAGTGCTGCACTCAATATGCCAGCAAATGTGGAAAACTCAGCAGTGGCCACAGGACTGGAAAAGGTCAGTTTTCATTCCAATCCCAAAGAAAGGCAATGCCAAAGAATGCTCAAACTACCACACAATTGCACTCATCTCACACGTTGGTAAAGTAATGCTCAAAATTCTCCAAGCCAGGCTTCAGCAATACGTGAATCGTGAACTTCCAGATGTTCAAGCTGGTTTTGGAAAAGGCAGAGGAACCAGAGATCAAATTGCCAACATCTGCTGGATCATGGAAAAAGGAAGAGTTCCAGAAAAACATCTATTTCTACTTTACTGACTATGCCAAAGCCTTTGACTGTGTGGATCACGATAAACTGTGGAAAATTCTGAAAGAGATGGGAATACCAGACCACCTGACCTGCCTCTTGAGAAACCTATTGGCAGGTCAGGAAGCAACAGTTAGAACTGGACATGGGACAACAGACTGGTTCCAAATAGGAAAAGGAGTACGTCAAGGCTGTATATTGTCACCCTGCTTATATAGCTTATACGCAGAGTACATCATGAGAAACGCTGGGCTGGAAGAAGCACAAGCTGGAATCAAGATTCCTGGGAGAAATATCAATAACCTCAGATATGCAAATGACACCACCCTGATGGCAGAAAGTGAAGAGGAACTAAAAAGTCTCTTGATGAAGGTGAAAGATGAGAGTGAAAAAGTTGGCTTAAAGCTCAACATTCAGAAAACGAAGGTCATGACATCTGGTCCCATAACTTCATGGGAAATAGATGGGGAAACAGTGGAAACCATGTCTAACTTGATTTTTGGGGGCTCCAAAATCACTGCAGATGGTGACTGCAGCCATGAAATTAAAAGATGCTTACTCCTTGGAAGGAAAGTTATGACCAACCTAGATAACATATTCAAAAGCAGAGACATTACTTTGCCAACAAAGGTCTGTCTAGTCAAAACTATGGTTTTTCCCATAGTCATGTATGGATGTGAGAGTTGGACTGTGAAGAAAGCTGAGCGCCGAAGAATTGGTGCTTTTGAATTGTGGTGTTGGAGAAGACTCTTGAGAGTCACTTGGATTGCAAGGAGACCCAACCAGTCCATTCTAAAGGAGATCAGTCCTGGGTGTTCATTGGAAGGACTGATGCTAAAGTTCAAACTCCAATACTTTGGCCACCTCATGCAAAGAGTTGACTCATTGGAAAAGACTCTGATGCTGGGAGGGATCAGGGGCAGGAGGAGAAAGGGACAACAGAGGATGAGATGGCTGGATGGCATCACCAACTCGATGGACTTAAGTTTGGGTAAACTCCGGGAGCTGGTGATGGACAGGGAGGCCTGGCATGCTGCGATTCATGGGGTCTCAAAGACTCGGACATGACTGAGCAACTGAACTGAACTGAACTGAACCATATCATGAAGACAGACATTGACAATATATACTTTAAAATATATATATATATTTATATATATATATATATAATTTATTCTCCTGCAATGCGGGAGACCTGGGTTCAATTCCTGTGTTGGGAAGATCTCCTGGAGAAGGAAATGGCAACCCACTCTAGTATTCTTGCCTGGAGAATCCCACGGATGGAGGAGCATGGTAGGCTACAGTCCATGGGGTTGCAAAGAGTCGGACATGACTGAGCGACTTCACTTTCACTTTCACTTATTTATTTTTGGCTTTGCTGCTTCTTTATTCCTGCCCATCAGCTTTTTATAGTTTCGGTGAGTGGGGGCTACTCTCTAGTTGACATGTGCAGACTTCTCCTTGCAGTAGATTCTCCTGTTGCAGAGCACAGTTTCTAGGCATTTGAGCCTCAGTAGTTGTGGTGCAAGTGTGCAGTTGCCTCGCATCAGTTGAAATCCTAGTTCCTGGACCAGGGATCAAACCTGTGTCCCCTCCATTGGCAGGCAGACTCTCAACCACCAGACCACCAGGGAAGTCCCTATGTATAATTAAATACTTATAAGTGAATGAGCATGGACTATGTTCTGATAAAACTTTATTTAAAAACATTGCAATTTGGGTTTATATAATTTTCACCTGTCACTAATATTATTTTCCTATTTTTTTTCAGCCATTAAAAGATGTAAAAGTATTCTTAGCTCACAGGCTTTACACAAATAGTCAGAAGCCTGGGTTTGGCACATGATCTATAGTTTGCTGTCTCTAGTTAAGTGAATATGTGTGGAAGCAAGTCCTTCGGAAGCCAGGGCTATATGAATGCTGGCCACAAGGCAGGCGAGATATTTTAGAGACCCCACTTATTTTAGACATTGAAATTTGATAAATTCCATTTGTAATTTCAGTGAATTTGTAAAGAGATTTTTTTCTTATATTGAATGGCTTAGCAGGATTCCATCAGAATAGTTTTTTTTTTTTTTTAAGATAATCTATTAAAAGTTTAAGCAAATATTCCAGACTCATCTTCTTTTATCTCCATTTTTAGTATCTCTACCATCTCTTTACTTTTTTCCCCCATTGCTGTTATTTCCCGCCATAGATATCCCTTTTTAATTCTGCCTCTGTCCTCTGTGTTTATGAGGCACCATCTGTTTGTCTCTAGGTCTGAGTACATGAACATTCTTTCTAACCCAAGTCCTTCCTGCTAACTACTTATGTAATCTGGAGGGATGAGGTGCAGAAGGAGATGGAAGGCAAGTTCAGGAGAGAGGGGACACGTATGAATGGGCTGATTCATGCTGATGTATAGCAAAGACCATCACAATATTGTAAAGCAATTGTCCTCCACTTAAAATAAATAAGTAAAATTTTAAAATATTTCTGTTCTTTCATTTTTAATGTTTATTTACTTATTTTATTTATGTGTTTGGCTGTGTTGGGTCTCAGTTGTGCCACGCAGGATCTTTTGCTGTGGCATGCTCAGGCTCTGTAGCCTTGTGGGCTCAGTTGCCCTGTGGCATGTGGCATCCCAGTTCCCTGACCAGGTATCCAGCCTGACTCCCATGCTTGGAAGGAGAATTCTTAACCACTGGACCACCAGGAAAATCCCACTGCTTATGTAATCTTGAGTAGATCATTTAACCTCCCTGAGCCACTGCATTCTGTGCTAGTTAGAGTAAGTAGTTCTAGGACCACCACAGACAAACACAGGATCTCAGTAGTTTCACATAGAGGATGTTTACTTCAGCTTCTCATAAAGCCCGATGTGGGTTGACTGACCTCCCTTCATCTTGACACTACATCATCTGGTGAGTAAGAGAGGGATGGAGAAGGCTTACTTCTACTAACAAGTCAATTAATCAGTTACATGGCCTCAACCTAAATGCATACAAGGCTGAGGAGTAAAAGAGAATCTATGCTTATGGTTTTGTTGAGCACTAAAATGATATGTAAAATGATCCCTTAAAACAGGGATTGGCTAACAATTTCTCTAAAGAAACAGATAGTAAATATTTTAGGTGTTGTGGATAATATGGCCTCTGTTAAAACCACTCAAATCTATCATTGCCGTGTTGAGAGAAGTTGTTGCTGCTACTGCTACTGCTGCTAAGTCGCTTCAGTTGTGTCCGACTCTGTGCGACCCCATAGACGGCAGCCCAACAGGCTCCGCCGTCCCTGGAATTTTCCAGGCAAGAACACTGGAGTGGGTTGCCATTTCCTTCTCCAATGCATGAAAGTGAAAAGTGAAAGTGAAGTTGCTCAGTCGTGTCCGACTCCCAGCAACCCCATGGACTGCAGCCCACCAGGCTCCTGGAGTGGGTTGCCATTGCCTTCTCCAGAGAGAAGTTGTAGACAATAGTGAATGGATGAACATAGTTGTATTCCAATAAAACTACATTTTCATTATCAGGAGACAGGCCAGATTTGGGCCACAGGCCATAGTTTGCTGATCCCCTTCTTAGAGCATGACTAACATAACGAGTCTCATTTTCCATCACCTCAGATACTCAGGGAACTTTGGGCAATGGTTCCTCACTACCTCAATGTTCTTTAAGCTGACTCATGATAACTATAGATAGTTCTGAATAACCAAATAAGAGTGAGATAAGATGATCACTGATTTCTTCCCTTTGGAATTTCCATTAGCCTCTCTCCTTTCTTCTTGATATGTTATTTGAAGATTGAAGCTACGCTACAGTGAAATCACAGTACTCTGCTCAAAGAAAGAAAGAAAGGGAAATATCATGTAGATTTGCATAATCATATAGATTAAGAAGTCTATACTGAGTCCCGAGAGCATACAGGCATCAATGCAGTTCAGTTCAGTTGCTCAATTGTGTCCGACTCTCTGCAACCCCATAGACTGTAGCATGCCAGGCTTCCCTGTCTATCACCAACTCCAGGAGCCTACTCAAACTTATGTCCGTTGCGTTGGTGATGCCAACCAACCTTCTCATCCTCTGTCGTCCCCTTCTCCTCCTGTCTTCAATCTTTCCCAGCATTAGGGTCTTTTCCAATGAGTCGATTCTTTGAATCAGGTGGCCAAAGTATTGGAGTTTTATCTTCAGCATCAGTCCTTCCAATGAATATTCAGGACTGATTTCCTTTAGGATGGACTGGTTGGATCTCCTTGCAGTCCAAGGGACCCTCAAGAGTCTTCTCCAACACCACAATTCAAAAGCATCAGTTCTTCGGCACTCATCTTTCTTTATAGTTCAACTCTCACATCCATACATGACTACTGGAAAAACCATAGTTTTGACTAGATGGATCTTTGTTGGTAAACTAATGTCTCTGCTTTTTTATTTGTTGTCTAGGTTAATCATAGCTTTTCTTCCAAGGAGCAAGTGTCTTTTAATTTCATGGCTGCAGTCACCATCTGCTGTGATTTTGGAGCTTAAGAAAAAAGTCTCTCACTATTTCCATTCTTTCCCCATCTATTTGCCATGAAGTGCTGGGGCCAGATGCCATGATCTTAGTTTTCTGAATGTTGAGCTTTAAGCCAACTTTTTCACTCTCCTCTTTCACTTTCATCAAGAGGCTCTTTAGTTCTTTTCACTTTCTGCCATAGAGTGGTGCCATCTGCATATCTGAGGTTATTGATATTTCTCCTGGCAATCTTGATTCCAAATGTGCTTCATCCAGCTTGGTGTTTCTCATGACGTACTCTTCATAAAAGTTAAATAAGCAGGGTGACAATATACAGCCTTGACGTACTCCTTTTCCTATTTGGAACCAGTCTGTTGTTCCATGTCCAATTCTAACTGTTGCTTCTTGACCTGCATACAGATTTCTCAGGAGACAGGTAAGGTGGTCTGGTATTCCCATCTCTTTCAGAATTTTCCACAGTTTATTGTGATCCACACAGTCAAAGGCTTTGGCATAGTCAATAAAGAAAATTAGATGTTTTTCTGGAACTCTCTTGCTTTTTTGATGATCCAGCAGATGTCGGCAATTTGATCTCTAGTTCCTCTGCTTTTTCTAAATCCAGCTTGAACATCTGGAAGTTCATGGTTCAAGTACTGTTGAAGCCTGGCTTGGAGAATTTTGAGCATTACTTGTTAATGTGTGAGATGAGTACAATTGTGCAGTAGTCTGAACATTGCTTGGCATTGCCTTTCTTTGGAATTGGAATGAAAACTGACCTTTTCCAGTCCTGTGGCCACTGCTGAGTACATCTGTGTAATTCTGCTACAGGAGTGTGTGCATTTATATTTCCCACAAAAACCTTATCTTTTGGCATCTACCCAGTCAAAAAATATATGAGTCACCCTAGACTCCTCCCTGAAAATCAGCTTTCACATCCAATCAGATGCCAAGATCTAAAGAACTAACCTCCTTAGTATCTCCTAAAAACATCTGTGATCTCCAACACTACCGCAACTGCTTTACCTCAGGACCCCATTATGTCTTGGCTCAATTCAATATCCTTGTAGTCTCTCTTCCTCAGATTCTCCCCTTACCTGTTCATTCTTTAAACTGCTAAAATGATTTTATTGAAATTCAAACCCAGCTATGAAACTCTCTTGCTTAGAAATCATCCATTGGTTTCTTAGAATAGTCAGATGAAAGACCAAACTCCTTAATATGGCATTAGAGCCCTTCATGATTTGTCCCCTGAAACATCCAGTATCTCACAGCTTGAACCCACTTGCTGTCGTCACATACTCTGCTCTACAGCCATAATGAACCTTTTGCAGTTTGCACTTTTCCTCTTCCCATCCTCATTTGTTTTCCTACCACCTCTACTTTCCCTGGTGGCTCAGCTAGTAAAGAATCTGCCCTCACTTTGGAAGACCTGGATTTGATCCCTGGGTTAGGAAGATCCCCTGGAGAAGGGAAAGGCTACCCACTCCACTATTCTGGCCTGAAAATTCCATAGACTGTATAGTCCATGGGGTTGCAAAGAGTCGGACAGGACTGAGCAACTTTCACTTTCACTTACTTTCAACAAGATTCAACTCAGCCATCAATTACCTGCTTGCAGAAGCTTTTCCTAATTGTATCCTAATTGTGTCTCTAAAGTAGAGGTTCACCTTTTACATCTTGTGTCCACTTCTCATGATGCTTATCGCTGTACTATGCTGTACTGACACACAATCCTTGGATTGCTGATTTATTCCCTCATTCACCATCCCTCTTCCCACTTCAAGTCTGTAATCACCCAGAGAAGAGGGACAATGGCTTCCTCATCTTATTCGTATCATACTGCTTACCAAGGTATCCACAATTTAGTATACACTTAGCAGATACTTGTAGAATAAATTAGTAGAGAAGGCAATGGCACCCCACTCCAGTATTCTTGCCTGGAAAATCCCACGGACGGAGGAGCCTGGTGGGCTGCAGTCCATGGGGTCGCTGAGGGTCGGACACAACTGTGCGACTTCACTTTCACTTTTCACTTTCATGCACTGGAGAAGGAAATGGCAACCCACTCCAGTGTTGTTGCCTGGAGAATCCCAGGGATGGGGGAGCCTGGTAGGCTGCGGTCTATGGGGTCACACAGAGTCGGACACAACTGAAGCGACGCAGCAGCAGCAGCAGCAGTAGAATAAATTAATGCAGAAAAATAGTTTATTTTCTTGCTTGATTGTATAACAAATTGTACTTCTAGTGGATTTAAAACTTTGGGTGGTCAAGGTTCAGAAACATGTATTTCAGAAACATTTATAAGTAAAGGAGTCATACACATCAGTTGGCTTTATCCTTATAATGTTTATGAGAGGGTACATCATATAAATTTGGTTTGCTGCCTTTATACAAAGTGAAACAAAAATAAAATACAACACAATGAGACAAAACCATGATAATGACATACCTGTGTTTCTATTGGAGCCAGGGTCATATCCATGTTTTTAATTGCAGTTATATAGTCTAGTAGGAAGAACATTGAAAGTGAATTGAGATTTAGTAGCCCCAAGGACAGACATTTCATGAGAAATCAAGCCTGACATTGAACACCAGTCTTTCATACTTCAAAAGCAACTGAGTCCTATGTGGGTATTAATTTGAATTGCATTACTGAGTTCATGTGTCATAATAATAAATAACTTACACTCATATAACAATATTTATGCCTCTTAACAATTCCTATAAAAATATTGCAAGGGTGAAAGTATAAAGCATGTTATAATTTGAACACCTTAAGTAAAAAAAAGCTCTGTAAAACACATTTTCGATACCATCAGATATTTTAGATTATAGACTAAGTAATGTCTGCTTTTCAAAAAACATGATGAGCTGGAAGAGAAATGGTAACATGAATATTTTGCAGGAAAATAATTGTGGAGTTCAGTGATAAAATTAGCAAGTATTTGAGGGCAGTGTAAGTGTTACTAAGCCAAAAGTGTATTGCACTTTTTGTACTTTGCAGAAAGTTAAGTACAATAAACTTTATTTTAAAGAGATTGTATTTAATCTCTTATTATTGTAAGATTGTTAATATTTCATTAACATTGATAATAAGAATAAAACATAATAAGACTTAAATTAGGAAATGTGCACAATCTTGAGAACCAAAAAGACGGCGGTTTTTCTGAAGGGTGATGTTAGAACCTCTGCTAGGCGAGAAAAAAAATGTGAATATAATTAAAATTGTGGGGGAAAAAAAACCCAGAAAACTGCTATAGGGAACAATCCATTACTGACAAAAGATTATATCTGCTGTTACTCCATGATTTTACCATTTATGTTTAAATTGACTTTTTTTTTTTGCTATTTGGGGATTAATTTAAATCCTTAAAAAAGAAATCAAAGTTCACTATAAATACAAATAGATTCTTAGATCCTAGAAAATGTTCTATACAAATTTACTTTGTTTTAATGATGAAATTGGAGCATATGATACTTGGGGACAATATCAAATGTTCCCAGTTCCTTGGACTATATAGAAAATTAAAAATGGAACTGCCTTAATTATGCTTCCATATTGTAAGGATCCTTTTATTTCTTTAGTAGACTCTATATTCTCAGGGTCTGCCAAATGCAGGATCCTTTATAAATGTTAGCTGAATGAAAGGTGACTCAGAATTGCAACTTTCTGAATTGATCATTAAGAGAAATTCTGAGCACTGTATTTTTGCAGTCTTCTGGAGAAATCTAACAAAAAAGTCTAAATTATTTTATCAACTATGCCATGACATTTTTTCATTAAACATTTTTTTATTATTGAATTAAGGGACTTTTTAATGTTTCTCTGTAAAACACAACTATATTTTATGTGTAAAAAACAGACAGTGTAATGGGAAAAATGCACTTAGATTAAACTGATGGGGAATTGGGCTGAAGATGAGCATGATCATATTAATGCTTTTATCATGCTCATTTATTTTAGCCTAAACAACGAACATCTATTGTGTCTTCTCTGGATTTTCATCGAATGAATCACAACCAAGAATATTTTGAAATCAACACATCTACAGGGTGTACAAGCTTTACTTCCAACCCTCCAGTTAGTCCACTCACCTCTTCTGCAGCAACCACAGAAGTCAAGAACAAGGAAACTGGCGATACAGGTAAAGCCGTTCATTTTATGCAGCTATATTTTTGAGTTTTTAAAACCAAAGCCTTTATGAGTTAGAGGAATTAAGAGGAATCTTCATACAAATCTCATTGTGTTTTTTGTTCATGACTTCATGCCAAGACTTTAAAGGCACCATCCAAAATGTGTGGAATAATGTAATCATCAGCGTATTTTCAGGTCTGACCTTTAAACAGAACCAAAATCTAACCTTTTAAAACTAGGGATGGTTTTGAAAAGCATGTTGTTATGGTTTCCAAATGTATTATGTCACCTACATGTCACATCAAAAATTTTAGAATAGACTGGTATTTAGTAATAATGTGGAAGGACAATGCTGATTTGTTTTATATTGAAAGGTAAAACTTTGAATTTCACAGAGTAAAATGTTCACAAAAAGATGTTTGTTTTATATTGAAAGGTAAAACTTTGAATTTCACAAAGTAAAATGTTTAAGGTTTATCTACTTTGAAAAATAGCATTTCGTTATCCTACTCATAGGTGGTTTTGTTATATGTTATATTTAAGAATCTGCATATAAAGGCATTATCGCATGGTGCATACTGAAGTAGAACAACTTTCTGAGTCAGTTCTGTCACTGATTTGCTAGATACTTTCCGTCAAATTATTTAACTTCTCTGATCTTTGATTTGCTCCTCTGGAAAGGGGAGATAATATCTACTCTTTGGGTAGTTTTAGTAATAAATGAGCTGACTTATGTGAAGCGTTTTGGAAACTATGGAACAACATTTTTTTAGTACTGTCATTATTGTTTAATATTATTTTTTTTATTCTTAAATACTATTATTGTATGAAATCTATAGTCATTTTAAGAAAAGAAGAGCCATTTATACATCTGTACTCATGCTTAAATGGCTGACCTTTTCTTGAATTAAAAGCATGATCTAAATTAATGGATAAATCTACTGTTTATTTTATAAATGATTGCATGCACAAAAAAATTAATCATTATAAAAATGTCAAGTGTTAATAGAACAAAGACTAATACATAACAACCTCACAAACAAATTGCCTGCTGCAAAGCACTTTTAATAAGTGGACCAATGAATTTATTATTATATAAAAGAGAACCATTTCAAAAGTAGCCTGAACTATAGTTAAAACTTCCTACTTGTTAGGCAGTATATTATGTAATCTAAGTATCAACTTGAGAATCATCAGGAAAAGGTGGTAAAGAGGGTCTACCTTTGGAGGTAGACAGACTTAGATGATATGAATGGGTTAGCATTTAACTAGAAAGATCAGTTCAGTTCTGTCGCTCAGTCATGTCTTACACTTTGTGACCCCATGGACTGCAGCACGCCAGGCTTCCATGTCCATCACCAACACCGGGAGCTTGCTCAAACCCATGTCCATTGAGTCAGTGATACCATCCAACCATCTCACCATAGTACTAATATGTAGAAAGATCACCAAAGTATTAATATGTAGCAAATAGATTCAAGATGAGGTGAGATTGGAGGTAGGAAGCAACAGTGCCATCAGCAATGGAAAATATAAATGGATTTGAGAAACACGAGGAAAGAGTAATCAACAGGTCATGGCAACTGATCAGAGGTGTGATGGTGAGGAAGAGTTCAGGAAAAGCCCTAAAATTTCTTGCTTAAGCAGATTAGTCAAATCTTACTGCCATTCTTTGAAACATGGAATTTTTTAGGTAAGACGGAAGAGAGGGATGGGTCATGTAGGACCTAATATATGTCATTTTAAGGACTTTGGATTTCACTCAGAGTGAAACTGGGAGTCAGTTCAGGCTCTTTCAGGAGAGTGACATGATGTAACTTCTATTTTATAAGAATTGCATCAACTCTTGTGTTGAGAATGGACTGAAGAAGGAGGATAAGTGTGGAAGCAAGGCCAGTAGGGGGCTATTGTAGCATTCCAGTAAGATGAGAGAGGAAGTCAGCCCAGGTCAAAGGTGAAGCAGTGGAGCTGGAGAGAGATTGATGGATGTTGGACATATTTTTTTAAGGTAAAGCCTGTGGGATTTTATGATAGAGTAGATGTAGTATATGAAAAAAAGAGAAGAATTAAGGAAAACTGCAATGTTTTTGTCCTAAACAATTATAAGCATGATTTTTAATGTCATCTGACATGAGAGAGGTCCTGGGAAGAAGAAATGTGGTGAACAGGTAAAAATATCAAGAGTTCACTTTTTTTAATTTGAAGTATAGTTGATTTACAGTGTTGTGTTAATTTCTGCTATATAGCAAAGTGATTCAGTTATACATGTATGCACATTTAAAAAATATATTTGTTCTATTATGATTTGTCATAGTCTATTGAATATAGTTCTCTATGTATACTGTAGGACCTTGTTGTTTATCTATTCTATATATGACAGCATATGTCTACTAACCTTAACTTCTTACTCCATCCCTTCCCCAAATCCTTCCCCCTTGGCAAACGCACGACTGTTCTCTAAATCCATGACTCTGTCTCTGTTTCAGTAGATAGCTTCATTTGTGTCATATTTTAGATTCCACATATAAATTTTATCATCTGATAATTTTCTTTCTTATTTACTTCACTTCGTATATAATCTCTAGTTGCATCCATGTTGCTGCAAATGTCATTATTTCATTATTTTTATGGCTAAATAGTATTCTGTTCAGAGAAGGCGATGGCACCCCACTCCAGTACTCTTGCCTGGAAAATCCCATGGGCGGAGGAGCCCGGTAGGCTGCAGTCCATGGGGTCACTCAGAGTCGGACAAGACTGAGCGACTTCACTTTCACTTTTCACCTTCATGCATTGGAGAAAGAAATGGCAACCCACTCCAGTGTTCTTGCCTGGAGAATCCCAGGGACAGGGGAGCCTGGTGGGCTGCTGTCTATGGGGTCGCACCGAGTCGGACACGACTGAAGTGACTTAGCAGCAGTATTCTGTTGTATATATGTACCACATCTTCTTTATCTGTTCATCTGTTGGTGGACATTTAGGTGGTTTCCATGTTTTGACTATTGTGAATAGTGTTCTATGGACATAGGTTTGCATGTATCTTTTAAAATTAGAGTTTTCTCTGGATATATGCCCAGGAGTGGGATTGCTAGATCATATGGTAGTTCTATTTTTAGCTTTCTGAGAAACCTCCATACTGTTCTCCATAGTGTCCATACAAGCTGCATTCCCACCAACAGTGTAGGAGGTTCCCTTTTCTACCAGGAGTTCATTTTAAGTAATATCTACCTGTTAGATATCTGAATAGATATGTCATGGTAGGCAGCTGAATGTTCACATTGTCTTTGAAGACAAAGACTGTGAATATCATCATTGTATACATGATATGGAGTGAATGTACATAGAAGATCAAAACCTGAGCTTGATGAAAGAGATGATAAAAGGCAACAACAGCTAAGGAGTCTGAGGAGGGACAAGGTGGAGGAAATCTGGTGAGTGTTGGAGAAAATGAAACCAAAGTTGTGACTCTTTGACCTTTGGAAGGATGGAGTTGGTATTCTTACGACGAAAGCTTAGTTATGGATAAGAAACGCTATTGGATATCCAAGTAGGTAAGTTGAGTACATAGTTAAGACTGCTTTTTCAGTAGGGTAGGACACAGAGGGAGGAAGCTATGAGATAATTTTATGTTTATTGAAAGTAAAGAGTATTGGTCAAAAAATGTTGACAGTGTCTTAGCCCATAGTGAATGACCTATGAGTGCCGAGTTCCTCAGTGAAATTGTCAGGGACAGGTGTGTTGTATATTATTGGGGGAAAAGAAACTGACACTCACCAGTAAATAAAACATACTTCCTCTTTATGAAAAGTTATTTCCAGAAAGCGCTGCATATATGAAAATTTTCTTTGAGCTGGTACCTTTGAGTCCCTGCTAAAGACATTACCTACCCTGGGTAACTAATTATCTCTAGTTCTGTTAGTAGTTTCAAACTATCACCTCTTACTGGATAAAATTGATGGAAAAAATCTAAAAAGAGTAAGTGGAAAAGTGTTCCTTTCCAAATGGGAGAAATAACAAAAGCTTTTAAGTACACCGCAGCATAGGATGCTTTTCTGCAAGGGAGAAGAAACGTTTGAGGAGAACTAAAATTAGAATGAAGAAGGTGGTGTGGACCTTTTGTGCTGCTCAGGGATTGCCAGAGAGGCAAACGAAACCCTTCCTTTTAATTAGCTCACACTGACTGGAAATAGAACTCCTGAAACTGAGTTAATCTTACTCCAGCAGCCACTGGACACAAGCAGCTGAGGAAATCTCTGGACTCCAGCCAGCATGAAGGCCAAACGTGGGCTGCTGAGATGGTCTTTGAGCTCCAAGCTGAGGTTCAGGATGGGCTGATATGGAGGAAGGATTAAGGGTTAGTGAGAATAATGGGAAATTACATCTTTGAGGCTTATTGCCTTAGAATGTGCAT
Source organism: Bos indicus x Bos taurus (assembly GCF_003369695.1). NCBI lineage: Eukaryota > Metazoa > Chordata > Mammalia > Artiodactyla > Bovidae > Bos > Bos indicus x Bos taurus. Next base: position 56,693,676 of record NC_040080.1, read on the forward strand.
TATACAAAGTATCTGAATTTTGCTTGTTAAATTCAGTGCTTTAAGTAGACCAGGATTTTAGGTAGCCAAAAGAAAAAACATTTTTATATCAAATGTCATATATGTTTAATAATAAATATTATTATTAAATATTTAATATAATAAATATAACAAACATTATTGTTTATTAGTTCAATATATTGATTTATCATACTTATATTACTGTATTAATTTATATTATTATAATTTAATAATAAATTTATTGCTTATTAATTTAATAAATATAATAATAAATAATATTATTAAATATTTATATCCTTAGTTCTTGATAATTCATGAAGTGCCCCTCCTATGCTTTCATTTTCCTGTTTCCCATCTAATATCACATGACTTTTCTCCAGTGCCTTTCTGTGCACATTGCACATCACACAGAAGGCAGAGGTAGGTTAGCAGATGCTTGACAAAGAAATAAAATATTGACTTTTACAGTATTAAAAAATATGAAAATATATAATTAGCTGTTGGAGTAAAGTGGTTTAGTGCATACAATCAGTGGTTGGAGTAAAGTGGTTTAGTGCATACAATCAGCTGTTGGAGTAAAGTGGTTTAGTGCAATAACAAATTAGCAGATGCTTGACAAAGAAATAAAATATTGACTTTTACAGTATTAAAAAATATAAAAATATATAATTAGCTGTTGGAGTAAAGTGGTTTAGTGCATACAATCAGCTGTTGGAGTAAAGTGGTTTAGTGCAATAACAAATTATTGTTATTCTAGGTGAAAATAGTTGAAATGAGACTATCAGTTTATTTGGGCAGCATAAAATAAATACATGCACTAGGTACATTGCATCATGAGAAAGTTCAGGGTACTGGGAGAGTACCTAAGAAGGCGAATGATCTCATCTGGGGGTCTGCAAAGCTTTGCCATGGGAGAGTTGGGCTCTGAGAGGCAAACAGGGCCTAACTAGGCCAAGATCATGAGGGAAGATTGCTCTTCAAAGAAGGAATAGAATATTTAAAAAAATAACCCTGTGGTAAAAAACAGAAACCAACATAATTCTATAAAGCCATAATCCTTCAATTAAATAAACAAATATATTTAAAATTAAAAAAAAATTAACATGAAACTACAGGTCCCAGAGAAAGGGGACATGTGGCAGGAGCTGAGCCTTCAGAGGGAGTAGAAGGCCCATGGTTCAGGGCCTTCCTTGTAGGCTATTTTCTGGATTTTTATTTTTAACCTAAGAGCATAAGATACCTAAGAGCAATGAGAAGGTGTTGGTGGAGAGAAGTGATCCAATTTGCATCTTACTATCTATGTTGCTACTGTTTTTTTTTGTGAACCCAAAACAAGGTCATCCTTGGAGAATAACCAGTGAAGGCAAAAATTAAACAAGGAAATGTTTGAGTTAGCTTTTGCTCAAATTCTTTACAAAAGGGTAGCATAAGTGGCCCGTGGGCAGCACTGGAGGAGAGATAGTAGGCCAGTAGGCTTGAGCATCCTTTCTGGTATACCTGTGGCCTTCAAGTGATGAATTTAAGCCAAGATCATTCTGGCCAGGGCTAGCTCTTTTTGGCTGGCTCAGCTGAGTTCATCTCTCGCTGGTAAGGTGGACCCTCTAAGTCTGTGTGTCTGCCATCTGTCCACCCAAGGTTCTGGGGCAATTCTCCATTTGCCAAGCTGGCCCTATGGCAACCCGCTTGGCTCTCAGCCCAGCTGCTTCTGAGACCACAGGAAATTTGGGTCTCATTTGTAACTTAGGAAAATAATGAGGACTCAGAAAAATTTATCCTCAGGAACTCGCTAGTCCATCCTGTGTATGTGGAGCTACTAAGTTCTGTCAGATGTGGCCACACCCAGAATCCAGATGAGATTTGGAGTACAGGTCCCTCTTTCCTTGTAATACCTATTTATTACACTGCAGCCTCTACAGGCCAAGCCCAGAAAGGGAACTGTAGGATACACAGGTAGAGATATTTTCTTATCTCCCTGTCTCAACAGCCCTTCCTCTTCTGAAGAAGGCTTCCCATTTGCTTATATTATTATAATAGTTCTTTAGACCTAACTCTGATTGACCTACCTCTGATTATTCTAAAGTGGGAGTCTGACTTTTAAGTCTCTTGCCTTCCTAAATCACCTCCCCCTACCTGAAGGCATAAGTTTCCAGTATTAGGTGTGGGAGCAGAGAGGTTTCCAATGGAATACAGTATAAGAATGGAAATATATTAATACCTTCTTTGAGAAATACTATCCCTAATACCTTACCCAGCACAACTAAATGAAAGGTACATGAACATTATTGTTGCTGTTGTTTAGTCGCTAAGTCGTGTCTGATTCTTTTGTGACCCCATGGACTGTAGTCCCCTAGGCTCCCCTGTCCATAGGATTCTCCAGGCAAGAATTCTGGAGTGGATTGCCATTTCCTTCTCCAGGGGATCTTCCTGACCCAGAGATTGAACCTGTGTCTCCTGGATTGGCAGGCATATTCTTTGCCACTGGGCCACGAGGATCATGCTTAATTAATGTAGCTTCAGAAATACTTAATAAATGTGGACATTATATTGCTGTTATTACAGTCTAGGCAGTAAGTAGAACCTAGACTAAGAATTCAGTACAGACACAGAACAACCAAGTGCTAGGAGTCCAGCCAGGCAACCAGAATCGTAAATCCAGAGTTGCTTGGAACAAGCAGGTCAACATGCTGATGAGCAGAGTTAGAATTTTTGTTGATTCTGTGCCTCAGTTTTATGTGTCCTGGGGTGGAAGGGCAGGGAAAGCTGCAAGTTGTGTCACTACTGGGGATACCTAAACTTCTACAAGTGCTAATTCATCCAGCATTACAGCAGAGGTAAGAAAGCAAGTGTTTCAGAGAGTTTTGTGTTGAAAATCTTTTTTTTAACAATTTAATTTTTATTAACTTAATCTTTTGCATTACCTTCTGCTAATTCATGTGAAAACCTAACTGCTTTGTTAGCTAGAGTTTTCTTTGTGATTCAAATTCGGTGCTGCATATATCTTCTCTCTAATTATCTTGTCTACTTTAGTTGGCTTGATAGTTTTTTTCTCCTGATTTTCTTTACCAGACTGTTTATATTTTTTGAAAAATTTCCTGCTATCAGTTATATTTGTGGATATATGTGTGATTATTGTATTTAAAAGTAAAACAGTAGGAGAAAAGCAGGCAGTAGCTTTTTTAATAAAGGGGAATTTCCAGGTCTGTGCTATGGAGAAATCTCCTCTCTACCCCTGTTAAAAACAGTTTCCAAACTGCTGAACCTTTTTCTCTAATCCCATCTTGATCTCTACAGTCTACTTTTGGGAGAGCATTTCCCCCTTTTTGCTCTGCACCTGTCTATGTTGGCTGGTGCTTTGTGTACCCATGTGGACCACAGCCTTTTTAACACAGACTTCTCTCATGCATATGGCATAGTGAGCCAGCCCATAGCAAAACTTGTTCCAGATATCCTCCTGCATAACTTACTACCTACTTAACTGACCAGTTGTTTCTTGCCTACCTAGCTCTAGGCTCTCGTGATTTGAATTCTTCTAATTGACTCTTGGCATCTGTGATAAGCAGAATTCTATGATGGCACCATGGTTCTCACCTCCATGCTTCTGTATCTGTACACTTTTGTGATGCCCCTCCTTTGAGTGTGTGTGGGACCTGTAACTTGCTATTGTACTCGCCAGTGGCAAAGATGATGAAGTATCACTTTCAGAGGCATAATATGTTTTATGGCAAAGGTGAAGGGATTTGAAAGATGACATTCAGGTCCTGATCATTTTAAGTTACTCAAAAGGGATGTATCTTTGGTGGGCTTGAACTAATCAGGTGATTCCTTTAAGAAGGAGTCCATGCTATGTGCTAAGTCACTTCAGTTGTGTCCAATCCCAAGGACTGTAGCCCTCCAGGCTGCTCTGTCCAAGGGAATTTCCAGGCAGGAATACTAGAGTGGGTTGCTATTTCCTTTGCCAGGAGATCTTCCCGACCCAGGGATCAAACCCATGTCTCCTGCATCTCCTGCAGTGGCAGACTCCTTCCACCTGAAGGAGTCTAGAGGTTAGTAACTTGAAGGAGCATCTTTTCTGTCCACTACTGGCTTTAGAGAAGTCAGTCACCATGAGCACTGCAACTGCACCTTGAGCCTCAGATAAGATCACAGCTCTGGCCAACACCTGGATTGTAGCCTGGTGAGGCCCTGTGCAGAGGATCCAGCTAAGCTCTGCCCAGACTCCTAATTCCTGTAAACTGTGAGATAACAGATGTATATTGTTGTAAGCCATTGTTTGCTGTGATTCATTATGCAGAGAGAGAAAATGAATGCAATTTCCAGTGTTCCCTTGATTTGGGAGCAAGAGAGACTCTCTCCATCTGCTTGGTCTCAAGAAACCCGCCCCCTCCCCCCGCCTTCCCTTGCCTCCCGCTGCCCGGGGTCGTCACTAGATCCTTGCTCTCTTGTATGATTAGAGACATGACTAAAAGTGAAGAATTTGAAAACTGAATCCTTTATTAAAGTCTATCCTGAAGCCCAGCTCAATTAATTATCCACCATATCATTTTTCCCCAAAATTATACTTTTTATTTTAACAGGCACTAAGTTGTAAACTTAAAATTCTAATAGTGAAATGTTAACACAAAAGCCAGAGAGTAGGAGACTCTTAGGGATCATGAAATCCCCCTATTATTGATGCTTCTCAACCAGCCACCTTCTCCAGGATTTGGCTTATTCTCAAAGCTGGCAGAGTTAATTTTCTCAACATTTATCTGATTATGCCACTCCACTGTTTAAGAACCTCTTATCTCTTGTCACCATCCATATCACAATGTCCAAAAGATTTACTTTGCCCAATGAGGTCCTTGATAATTTGGCTGTAACTTTCTACTTACTTCTAACCTAATATACTGGATGGGCTTCCCAGGTGGCTTAGTGGTAAAGAATTCATCTGGACTGCAGGAGATGTGGATTTGATCCCTGGGTCAAGAAGATCCCCTGGAGGAAGGCATGGGAACCTACACCAGTATTCTTGCCTGGAGAATCCCATGGACAGAGGAGCCTGGTGGGCTAGAGTCCATCGGGTCATGCAGAGTCAGACATGACTGAAACTATTTAGCACACACACACATGCACACAATATACTGGGTACTTGTAAGAATACTGTTCTTAGAGTTCCTGATTCTTGATTCATAGTGTACTCTTCAGTCAGCTTGGAATGCCTTCTCATCTAATCCACCTGGTAAACTTGTATGGTATTTGGCTAAGGGTAGCCACCTTTGTGAAGCCTTCTCTAATTTCAACAGTTCTTTCATCTGTGTGCCTCCTTAGCATGCTTCACACACCTCTACTACTGGATATTTTATATAAAAGTACTTGTGTTCATGCCTGTGAGCTCCTTAAATGCAAGGACCATGTGTCAGATAAGGTGTATCCCCAATGCTTCTCGTAGTGACTTACTATAGATGCTCACTAAATGATAAATAATTGAATAACTGGATAAATATTTTCTTTTTTGGAATTCTACCACCTAATATGTGTCTATTTCTACCTATACAATAGGGTCAGACCAGCTTTTCTCTTAACTACATTTCTTTCGTCTGAGCCATGGAGCCCACCTTTCATTTCATTGGTTATTTCATTAAAATGCCTCAGAGAGAAATGCCATTTTTATTGTAAATTTTTATTCTGTAATATATCTGATTTCACAGATGAAAAGATGGCAGTTATTTACATTTGAAGACTATTAATTTTCCTTAGAAAGTAGCTGACCTGTCATTGCCAGAATAATTATTATCACTCTAGAAAGCAGTCTGACAATGTGTGCTAATTTCTAATTTCCTTCCTTTTTTTATTTTAATAGACCAATTTCTAAAGCTTCATTTTTAAAACAACAGCAAAAACTTTAGTGAGCCCTCTTTTTTCACAAAGTCAAAGTAATATATAGTATGGGTTATTTTTTCTTTCCTCAAACTGACTTTTTCTTTACCCTGCTTTTCCTAGTCTCTGCATTAGCCATATGTGAGGTTGAGAATATTGTGTTAGGACCTGGAGCCTTAAAGAAGATGAGAACTGTCAACATGTCCAGAATCCAATATGCAAAATGACCACCACTGACAGAATTCTAAGCTCTAGCAAACAGTTCACAGAAGCTAGAGTAAACTCGCATTTATATGTGTGTGTGAATTTTCCCTGGCATAGTTCTTTTTACTTAGAAAAACTAGTAGAGTAAGGAGGAAAACAACTTTGCTGCAGAAAAGCAAGATTTATTCCGCAGTCAAAGATGTAATGTTTGCACTGGCCTCCATTTTAGAACTGAAACATGTCTATTGTATGTCTGTGTTCTATTTATTAACTCAGATAATCAAGAGTGACTATGTGAAGCTAATAATAGATTGTAGATTTCCTTCTGGAAAACACATAGCACACATGGAAGGAAGCATTATTAACTAAACAAATCTCTCAGTTCCTAACAATTAGCATTTTGACAAGCTGTTGTCGTAGATGAAGAACTTAGATCATATATTGCATAACTTCAAAGTAGTTTTTACATTTCTTCTTGATTTGACTACTAAGTAAATGTAAGGAAACCTTCAGCTCCATTTTAGTTCCCTTAGCACATTTCCTAGGCCATCGATATGCTGTAGGCTATACTTCTGCAACTGGATTTTGTTTCTACTATTAATTATAATCCTCTGGAACAGGGCAACATTACAACAAATAATATGCCAAGTCCTCTAAACTAAGTAGTTTGTTATTTACAAACAGTACAGTTACTCCCTGAGGTTGCCTGCCATGTAGAAAATTAAAACTAGAAAATCACATTCAAAGTTAGCCTGAACCATTTTCACATACCTTATATTTTATATATTCCCTTTCAGGCAATTATTAGCTATTCCTAATATTCTTTAATATATTTATCTAAAACTAGATACTTAGTATTTTATAATATCTGGTGTCATATGTATACTATCTAATAAACCTCACACATATGAGCTATTGTGATTCAGGCCTTTGTTATTGGTTGGTTATACATGTAAATCTATATATAAACACCAAAAAAAAATTATCTATATTATTACATTTATTAATAATACTAGATAAAGAATATTTCTTCATTCATTTAGCAAATACTCATTTAGTACTTGGACAAACTCCAGGAGATGGTGAGGGACAGGGAGGCCTGGTGTATTGCAGTCCATGGGGTTGCAAAGAATCACACACGAATGGCCAACTGAACAACAAAAACATTTAGCACTTATGAAGCACTAATACCCAGGCAAAATACTGAGTGAACAATAATGGAAAGACATGACCCCGTCTCAAAACATTGTGCTAAGCAAAAAACTGCAGTCTAACACTATTACATCATTACAATATGAATCTAGAGTTGAGAGCATATAAATCTGCTTGGGACAGTGAGGTAATGCTTGTCCTATGACTTGAAGAATTTATCAAATGGATATTGAAGAAATATAGTGAGGAAGGAAAGGAGCACAGAAAGCAGAGCCTTTGGAACTAGATAAATCTGGATGTAAGTCCTTGTTTTGCCACTTATTGTGATCTTTAGGTAAACAATAACCTTTCAGAGACTCTTTCATTTCTTTTGAGATAATGCAGATGGCCATACTTAACATAAGACTTTGCACATGGTAGGCACTCCATAAGTATTATCCCCTCTCACCAACTTTGAGCCTCATAACAACTGTATAGATAGAACTGATGGTATTATCAACATTTAAAAGCTGAGGAAAGTAGGTTCATGGTTCATAAGGAAACTTGCTTAAGGTCCCACAACTAGAAAGTTAGTGGCACAGTAAGGCCTAGAACCTAGGTCTCCTGACAAAACTTTTTCCATTATGCTGGAACAAGGATTCTAGCTTATAAAAATGCTAATCATTAGAAACTGAAAGATTTGTTTAGTTAATGCTTCCTTTCATGTGTGCAGTGTACTACCTATGCATTTAATTTTGATAAACATTTCTTGAACTTCTACTCAGTATCAGACATGTTACTGTGCACAGATAATACAGTGAAGAACAAATAATACTTCCTTTATTCAGCTGAGTCCATCAGAGAAGCTGACTTCATACCAACAACTTCAATAAATAAATGAGTGTCATGCACTGGGACATTAGGTTCTCTGGAATGTGTGGCAAGAAGACTTATTCTAATCTAGGAGGTCTGGGAAGTGCTGTGTGGGGAAGTAATATTTTTGTTAAGACCTAGGGAGTAAGCAGGAGTTATCTGGACAGAGAGGAGAGAACATTTTTCCAAACAGTGGGAGGTTTGGCAAAGATGTAAATGACAACATGGTTATGTTCAAGGGACTGAAACTGACCCAGAATGTAGGATCACAGAGCCTGAGTGAAAGAATGGCCAGGGGTGACTCTGTAGAGTTTGGCAGAGATTAGGTAGTAAGGGGCCATACAAGCCATCTTAAAGAATCTGGATTTTATTCGAGGGACAAAATGTATTGCAGTTTCTACACTACATAAAAAGTCTGGCCAGTAGGGAAATAGGGTCTGAAAACTGACTTGTTCTGTGTTCATCCCAGAAAGAGGAGGGTTACTACATTTTCCCCCAAATTTCTTACAAATGCTCGTATATGCTTGCTGAGGTCCTAGTGGGAAAACAATCCTGAAGTTTTAAACAGTAGAGTGATAGCTGATTTGCATCTCTCCATGTTCATTCTGGCTGTGCTATAGCTACTCTTAGAAACTGGGTGACACAATAATTCAAAATGGGCATGAGTGAGTCAGTGGCGGCTTAGATTAGGGCTTGTATCTGTGGAGGTGAAAAAAAGTGAGATGCTTAAGATCTAGACATTAAAGCGTTTGTGATTGGTTATAGAAGTTAGAAGAGAAGGGTATGGGAGGTGACAAGGATACTCTTCACTCTCCTGGCTTGAGCAGGAAACAGTAGGAGTCTTGGGTACAATATCTAAGACTTTAATGTTGAGAGAAAGCTACTGGAGTCATTACATGGTGGGAAGATGTCAAAATCAACTGGAGTAGAGGACACAATAAAAGCCTTTAAAAGTCCTTCGGGGCCTGCAGGCATGACATTACACTTAAGGTAATGATAATTCTTTCTTCTTTCCTTGCTGGAGAAGCTGTATCCCTTTCATATTTTCATTTTACTTCATAGGCTGTTGTACATTTCCATTTGGCTAAATTTGTTCTACAGGGACATTAGTTGTTACCTGACTTTAGTTTTAATTTAAAAGGGAAAAAAACACTGTAATTATGAAGAAGATTTGGCATGTGGGCACCTGATTCATTTCCCTGGGTGGCACCATGACTCACCCTCATTAAAGTAGTTTTGCTTCGAGATGCCTGATGCCTTATCGGTTTTGAATTTTCTCTGCCCTGTGTGTGAACAATAAGATAAGTTTCTCTCATGGGTCATACACAGCTCTTCATCTCTACCATGAGTCAGATGTTTTGCATTTCAAAACATTATCCTGCCTACAATTTCCCTCTTTATAAATTATGCAGGAAACTTCTACCAACAACAGATTCTCATTTACTGACTTTTTAGATTTGTATCTGTAAAACATGTTCTGGTTGTGCTATAATTTAGTGAACAGTTTTATGGCCAACAATAAGGTACTGTTTTATTTGTTTTATCACCATTGTCTAAACATCAAGGTGCCACATTAGATAAAAAACACAATCATCTGTAAGTAAATTCAAGCACTGGTGATTAAGTCACATGAAAAGCTCTCTCTTGATTCTTTGTCTGTCTGTAGTTACAGTAGGTTTCCTCCCTTTAACATTCAACCTCCTAGAAAGAGTTGTCTATACCTCCTGGATTCATTTTCTCATCTCTTTATCACTTCCCCAAAACTACTCTAATATTACACTGAAATCTCCTCAGTTAGTCTCCAAGACTATTTCTTCCTAAAGATGGTGGATAAAGTGTTGATCAAGATTCAGATCTCATTTGATCGATCTGCTACACTTAATCTATGAAGCACTCTTTGCATGGGGCTCTGTGACACCACACTCTCCTGGTTTTCCTTCTACCTCTCTCATGTCCATCTTGGTCTCCCTTTGGGAGACCTACTCCTAGAAGGCCACTATTCTTCAAGGTTCTAAACTAGGTTCTTTTATCCTCTTACTCTAAGGATTGCCTCTGGATCATCTCAGCCACTTTATATGGCTCTATTGCTTAAACGTGAGCTGATGTTCCTCAAAGTTTTATCTCTAGGCCACAGTGGAGTTCCAAATCTCTAAATTCATCTTTCTCCTTAACCTCTCCACTTAGATGTCCCCTGGGTACTATAAAGATCATCATATCTGTTGACCTGTAATTTCCCAGGGCTTCCACAAAAGGTACCACAAACTGGGTGGCATAAAACAGTATAATTTTATTCTCTTGTAGTTCCATCTGCTAGAAATTTGAAATCAAGGTGTCAGTGGTCCACTCTACTCTTGAAGGCTCTTGGGAAGATTCCTTAGCCACATCAGCTTCCAGGAGTTCCCTGGCTTAAGGCAGCATGACCATAATCTCTGTCCTCAACTTCTCATGGCTTTCTTCTCCATTTCTATGTCCTTTCTTCTTCCTATAAACACAACAGTCATTGGATTGGAGGCCCATACTCATTGCCTTTATTTGTTTTGTTTTTATGGGCTTCCCTGATAGCTCAGTTGGTAAAGAATCCACCTGCAATGCAGAAGACCTGGGTTCGATCCCTGGGTTGGGAAGATCCCCTGGAGAAGAGAAATGCTACCCACTCCAGTATTCTGGCCTGGAGTTTTGTTTTTACTGTATCATAGGTTCATGGTGGTGGTGGTGGTGGTGGTGGTTTAGTCAGTAAGTCGTGTCCGACTCTTGCGACCCCATGGACTGTAGCCTGCCAGGCTTCTCTGTCCATAGGATTCTTCAGGCAAGAATACTGGAGTGGGTTGCCTATTCCTTCTCCAGGGGAATTCCTAACCCAAGAATTGAACCTGGGTCCATGATGATAGAGATTATGGCTTTCTACCGTAATCCTTGGCACTTAGTACAATGTCTGTAAATGAATTGTTGCCTAATAAATATTTGTTTAGGAGAAGGATGAAGAAAAGAAGCAAATGAATTAATCAGCAAGAACTAATTTGAAAAATGATAAGCAAGCTAAAGTAAATTTAGTTGTGAATTTTAAAAATGTGGTCAAATGTAATTTTTTCTAATCAATATATTAACAAAATGAGAATCAATCAAACCTTACATTTTAAGCTCATGTAAAACCTTGTTCTATAATCCTGCAAAACTCCATGGTTCTCATAGGTGCTGGAAAATACACTTGTATTTCTCATTGTTTATTTTATACTGGGGTTCATTCCAGCCCTTCTTTATTAATGAAAATGTTCCTGCTTTTGTTGATACTATAGGATGTCATTGTTGTTGTTCAGTCACTCAGTCATATCTGACTCTTTGCCAGCCCCATCAACGGCAGTACGCCAGACTTCCCTGTCCTTCATCATCTCCCAGAGTTTGCTCAAACTCATGTCCATTGAATTGGTGATGCCATCAAACCATCTCATCCTCTGTTGTCCCCTTCTCCTCCTGCCTTTTAATCTTCCCCACCATCAGGGTCTTTTCCAGTGAGTCGGCTCTTCAGATTAGGTGGCCAAAGTATTGGAGCTTCAGCTTCAGTATCAGTCCTTCCAATGAGTACTCAGGTTTGATTTCCTTTAGGAATGACTGGTTTGATCTCCTTGCAGTCCAAGAGTCTTCAACACCACAGTTCAAAATCACCAATTCTTTGGTGCTCAGCCTTCTTTATTGTCTAACTCTCACATCTGCACGTGATTACTGGAAACACCATAGCTTTGACTAGACAGATCTTTGTCAGTAAAGTAATGTCTCTGCTTTTTAATACATTGTCTAGGTTTGTCATCTTCGTTTTCTGAATGTTGAGCTTTAAGCCAACTTTTTCACTCTCATCTTTCACTTTCATCAAGATGCTTTTTAGTTCCTCTTCACTTTCTGCCATAAGGGTGGTGTCATCTGCATATCTGAGGTTATTGATGTTTCTCCTGGCAATCTTGATTTCAGCTTGTGTTCTTCCAACACAGTGTTTCTCATGATGTACTCTGCATATAAGCTAAATAATCAGGGTGACAATATACAGCCTTGACATACACCTTGTCCTATTTGGAACCAGTCTGTTGCTCCATGTCCAGTTCTAACTGTTGCTTCCTGACTTGCATATAGGTTTCTCAAGAGGCAGGTCAGGTGGTCTGGTATTCCCATCTCTTTCAGAATTTTCCACAGTTTATTGTGACCCACACAGTCAAAGGCTTTGGCATAGTCAATAAAGTAGAAATAGATGTTTTTCTGGAACTCTTCCTTTTTCCATGATCCAGCAGATGTTGGCAATTTGATCTCTGGTTCCTTTGCCTTTTCTAAAACCAGCTTGAACATCTGGGAGTTCACGGTTCACATATTGCTGAAGCCTGGCTTGGGGAATTTTGAGCATTACTTTACTAGCGTGTGAGATGAGTGCAATTGTGTGGTAGTTTGAGCATTATTTGGCATTGCCTTTCTTTGGGATTGGAATGAAAACTGACCTTTTCCAGTACTGTGGCCACTGCTGAGTTTTCCAAATTTGCTGGCATATTGAATGCAACACTTTCACAGCATCATCTTTCAGGATTTGAAATAGCTCAACTGGATTTCCATCACCTCCACTAGCTTTGTTCGTAGTGATGCTTTCTAAGGCCCACTTGACTTCACATTCCAGGATTTCTGGCTCTAGGTCAGTAAATACACCATCATGATTATCTTGATCGTGAAGATCTTTTTTGTACAGTTCTTCTGTGTATTCCTGCCACCTCTTCGTATTATCCTCTGCTTCTGTTAGGTCCATACCATCTATAAAGGTCTGTCCTTTATAGAGCCCATCTTTGCATGAAATGTTCCTTTGGTATCTCTAATTTTCTTGAAGAGATCTCTAGTCTTTCCCACTCTGTTGTTTTCCTCTATTTTTTTTGCATTGATCGCTAAATTCAGAAAACGAAGATCATGGCATCTGGTCCCATCACTTCATGGGAAATAGATGGCAAAACAGTGGAAACAGTGTCAGACTTTTTGGGGGGGCTCCAAAATCACTGCAGATGGTGACTACAGCCATGAAATTAAAAGACGCTTACTCCTTGGGAGAAAAGTTATGACCAACCTAGACAGCATATTGAAAAGCAGAGACATTACTTTGCCAATGAAGGTCCGTCTAGTCAAGGCTATGGTTTTTCCAGTGGTCATGTATGGATGGGAGAGTTGGACTGTGAAGAAAGCTGAGCACTGAAGAACTGATGCTTTTGAACTGTGGTGTTGGAGAAAACTCTTGAGAGTCCCTTGGACTGCAAGGAGATCCAACCAGTCCATTCTGAAGGAGATCAGCCCTGGGATTTCTTTGGAAGGACTGATGCTAAAGCTGAAACTCCAATACTTTGGCCACCTCATGTGAAGAGTTGACTCATTGGAAAAGACTCTGATGCTGGGAGGGATTGGGGGTAGGAGAAGAAGGAGACGACAGAGGATGAGATGGCTGGATGGCATCACTGACTCGATGGACGTGAGTCTGAGTGAACTGCGGGAGTTGGTGATAGACAGGGAGGCCTGGCGTGCTGCAGTTCATGGGGTCGCAGAGAGTCGGACACGACTTAGCGACTGAACTGAACTGAACTGAACTGAACTAGTTTTGTCATAGCTTTCCTTCCAAGGAGCAAGCATCTTTTAATTTCATGGCTGCAGTTACCGTCCACAATGATTTTGGAGTCCAAGAAAATAAAGTCTGTCACTGTTTCCATTATTTCCCCAGCTATTTGCCATGAAGTGATGGGACTGGATGGGACTTTTGAATATTGAGTTTTAAGCCAGCTTTTCCACTCTCTTCTTTCACCTTCATCAAGAGATTCTTTAGTTCCTCTTCACTTTTAGCCCTAAGGATGGTATCATCTGCATTGGTGAGGTTATTGATATTTCTTCCAGCAATCTTGATTCCAGCTTGTGCTTCATCCATCCTGGCATTTCACATGCTGTACTCTGAATGGAAGTTAAACAAGCAGGGTGGCATTATACAGCCTTGCCATACTCCTTTCCCAACATTGAACCAGTCCATTGTCCCTTGCTTCCTAAATATTTCTTGAACATATCTCCAAATAGGACAAGGTTAAGCAATTACTAAGCATTCTAATTACAAAAAAAGAAAGAAAGGAAAAATGTATATGCTAATAAAATATCTCTAGATGTCAGCCTGAAAGAATGAAAGTACCATTTGTAATTTATATCTGCTTACTTTTGCAAAACATTTAGGTGTCTGTACATATATAGCTGGTGAAAGTTCTGATTGACTATTTAGGAAACCAAGAAATTAAAAAGGATCAGACATGCAAGTTTGTATCTATTTTGCTGGCATTAATAAATTTTCTCCCATGGGAGGATCTGTGGTAGACCTTTGTGCTTGTAATTATTGAAGATGCCCTAGGTCGAACTAAATCAGACTAGGTCATATAGATGTTGATGAGAAGAGATGTAAAAGCGCCTCACTTTCCCACAGCATTCATTATGTAGGAAAATAAAGATTACTTTAGGGAGTACTGTTCTTTACAAGAAGGCAAATCCTCAAAAGAAATTCTGTCTTGGTATTTTGATCTACCTTGTATTAGTGCTGCTTGATGGTATTAAATTCATATAACTTTCATAACACATAATTATAATATTCACTAATTAAACAGAAAAGTCTACCAAATTAGATACAGTAAGGAAAGTGTCTTGATACAACACAGTGAGTCTTAAGATTTATTGTCATTAAATTACCCTAAGTAGACACTAGTATTCACAGCTTAGTATTTATTATTCTTCATTTATTTTTAGTTCATTTTTACAAACTCAAGGCATAAAGTTCTAGCCTTTCTGTATTGTGTGGGGACCTCTAGGTACTTATGTAATGACTTCTAAAGGCTTATGTAGCCCTTATCTTCACTCAGCAAGATTCATTTTTGAATCCTGAGTAATTTTAGAGTAGATAAAACAGTTTCCTTCATTTTAGTGATAAAATTTGTCATTTTCAATTAGATTTTTTAGATATATCATCTCTATTATTAAGAAATGCTTTACATCTTTTGCATTTATTAACTCATTTAATCCTCATGACAATAGTAGGCACTATTGACACCTGTGATTTACAGATGGAAAACTAAAGCACAGAACCTTTAATTGACTTACCCACATTCATATGGCTAGAAGAGAGTTGAGCTGGAATTTGCTTATATATATTCTGACTCAGGGCCTATGCTTTTAGCTTACTATCCTGCCTCTCAGAAATCTTATTATATCTTATTTGTAATATACTTTAGAAAGTACATGCGATTTTTGTTTATTACAATTATTATTAATTCACATACTTATTCATTCGCATCCCTTATATCAAAATTCTAAATAGTATAAATGGATCTAGGGAAACAAACCTTTTCTTTGTCTGAATCTGCCAAATGCTGGCAGTATCGGAGTAGGAAGTAGCTCCTTTACAGAACTACTTTTTCCTTTATTCAACCCACATTTAAGGGACACTTCTTATGCTTCAATCACTGTTAGGGACTGGTGTACAGACATTAAAGTCTCAGCCCTTACCTAAAAGGAATTAGAAGTCCAAGAAGTTTTCCTTAAAGGAGAGATGAAACAGTGTCTTTAGCTTGTTGCTGACAGACTGAAGGGAAGACATGTCTGGTAGTTTAAAGAGATAAGATACTATTCTAGCTCTCTGATGAAATGCCATCACTTCTATCCATGTCCCTCTATTGCATATACCATCCTGCTGACACATGATTTTTTTCTTAAAGATATCCCTGTGGATTGTCACCAGGTAGATCCTAGAACTAAGACAGGCAGTTATGTGTCAGACATCATGCAAGCGTCTTTCCCATGTACTAGCTCGTTCAGTTTAATCCATATACTAATTCTGTCTTATAGTATTGTCACCAATTAACATAAGGGAGAACAAAAGAATTAAGTAACTTTCCATGGCTTGTAGAATAAAATAATAATTCTAGAAAAGAATTCAAACCTATTTTGACCTCAAATTTAGAGCTCCCAGTGGCAACTAGCTAATTTGTGTGTGGGGGGGTGTACTTTATGCACAGGCCCAAATACAGTTGAGTAATGAAGGTTCATAATCTACAACTGTGTTCTCCTATTTTTTAAAAATGAAATTACACCTAAAATGTCTTTTGCACTTAGAAGATGTGTTTCAGTTACTATTACTGTGCAACAAGTCACTCTAAAACTTAAATTAAGACCACAGGAATTGTTACATTATCTTACAATTTCCATGGCTCAGGGATTCAGGACAGTCTTTGCAGGTTGGTATTGTGTCAAGATTCTTTATGCAGTTGTAGTCAGATGGTGGCTAGAGTTCAAACAGTGTAGATATGTAGAACATTTCTTTATTTTAGGTAGCCCCTGGGCTTCTTCATTAGGTCTCCCTGTATGAGCTATCTTGAAGATTCCTCAAAGCTTCTTGGTCTTAGAGCAGTTGAACTACTTGTTTTGGTGATGCAGGGCTCCATTTCTTGTGTTCCAGTTGCAAGGTGTATGTAGCATTGCTTTTCTGACTTAGCCTCAGAAGTCAAAGAGTATCACTTCCAGCACACTGTATTTGTTACAAGAGAGTGACACAAACCCAGATCAATGGAAAGGAAATTGGACTCTACTTCATAATGGGGGAGTGAGGAGATTCTGGATGAACATATGGATTGAGATGTGGTTATGGCTATCTCTATAAAACAGCCTTCTACAGTTCCTCCTCCAGCCTAGTAATTCACATCCCTGCCATAGGCAAAATATGCTGACCTCTTCTTAAGATCCCTCAGAAGTTTCATTTCATTCAGCATTGGTTTCAGGCTTGAAGTTTACCATCTAAATTTAGTTCAGGTGCAAATATCATATAATACACTTATATGTGGAATCTAAAAATAAAAATGATACAAATGAACTTATATTCAAAACACAAATAGACAAATAGACCCACAGACATAGAAAACAAACTTATGGTTACCAAAGGGGAAAGCCAGGGGAGGGATAAATTGGGTGTTTGGGATTAATATGTATATACTACTATGTATAAAACAGATAACCAACAAGGACCTACTGCATAGCACAGGGGACTGTACTCAGTATTTTGTAATAACCTATTTAGGAAAAAAATCTGAAAAAGAATATATAGATGTATGTGTGTGTGTATATATATATATATATATACACACACATATATATATGTATGTATATATATATATGTATGTGTATATATGTGTATACACATATGTGTATACACATACATATATATATATGACTATAACTGAATCACTTTGCTATTACCTGAAACCAACACAACATTGTAAGTCAGCTCTACTCCAATAAAAAAGACTGAGCTACTCAGCAAAATTTCACTACTAAGTTTGCAGGAATAAATTATGATTTATTCTTAGGCTTTTATGTAATTAAATTCGTTGCTAACGTTTCTGCACAAATTGTGAATACCATATTAAATTTTTCATAAATGTGGGAAAAAGAATTAATTAGTTAAGTCCAGGTAGTTTATTCTCCTTGGTAAGGCGCCTTAAGCAAAGCATTTGAGTGCTACTCCTCTACTCCTCTTGGTTTGGAATCCTGTGAATTAATGAGACAGATTATCCACCACCCACAAATTCATACTAAAATGATTGCACAAGTATCAGCGAACCATAACAGACACTTCGATTTAAGATAAAGATGGCAAAGTATAGGCACAGAGCAGCTATCAGTCCACAGATATTCTGAATTCCAGCCAGGTCCATGTTGCTGGATCTGTGAGTAGGGCCCAGTTCTAACTCTGAAAGTTGTTCTCCATGGCTTGGCTCTTCCCTCTGGGGTTTTACCCCCTCTGAGTCATCCTTCCTTTTTACAATAAGTGACTCAGATATAAAGCTAGATAATATCAGTCTGATTTCTGTCAACAGTATGACAGTAGGACAATGAAAGATTTCGTTTCATTCTGTTCTATTTTTGTCCCAGTGTTTCCATCAATACAATTCTTTAAAACTTTGTGGATTTTCTATGAATCTCATTGAGTTTCATTCTGCCAGACAAACCTACAGTTACAGATCTGTTCAAGATTATCCATTTTCTACTTTGGATTACCTGTAAGTCTGCTGAGGGCAACCACTCTTAAGATACTTAGAAGCCCTATATTGTCCAACAAAGAGGACCTGCAAGGCAAGCCTTTAAGATCCTTAGAGAGCCTTTGTATGTTTGGCATCACTGACTCGATGGACGTTAGTCTGAGTGAACTCCAGGAGTTGGTGAGGGACAGGGAGGCCTGGCGTGCTGCGATTCATGGGGTCGCAAAGAGTTGGACACGACTGAGCGACTGATCTGATCTGATCTGATCTGATCTGATGAGGTATAGCCTTGGATCTTTCTGAAGTCTTCTCAAATGATCTTACAGTCCCATACTGGATTTGATCTTTGGCTTGAGGCTGTTTTTTTCTTTTATTATTATTATTTTTACTTTACAATATTGTATTGGTTTTGCCATACATCAACATGCATCCGCCACGGGTGTACACGTGTTCCTCATCCTGAACCCCCCTCCCATCTCCCTCCCCATTCTATCCCTCTGGGTCATCCCAGTGCAACAGCCCCAAGCTTCCTGTATCCTGCATCGAACCTGGACTAGTGTAATGAGAGAATTGTTTACTATCCGAGAGACTGGGAATGGCCTCTCCATGTTCCATTGTATAAATGGAAGTTACACTGCTTTTTCTAACCTAGCTAGGGAAGTCTTATTCTATCACTGTAAGCCAGTCACAAACTTGTCCCAATTTAAGGGGACTAAAAATAGATTGTACTTCTTAATGGGAGCATTGCAAGATCCTAGAAGAACATATGAATTGGGGAATATCATTTTAACCATTTTTGGAAAATACAGTCTATCTCAAAACATCACTGTAATATGACGAAACATTTTAAAACAAAGTTAATAGTACTTAAACATGCAAATAAAAGTAATTACCTTGGGAAGATACTTGCTTTTTCCTAAAAGTTTGCCTTTGTGTAAATAATTTTTAACTTAACCATTGGAGTTGCTTTAGAAAATCTTGAAAAGATTTATTATGGCTGTATACTGTATACTACTATAACTATTTGTTGACAAAGAACATGTTTATGATGTCTTAATTATCTTTGAACTATTTAAGTCTCCAGACTCTGGAAATTTTACTGATGCTCTCTTTGGATCCCAGGGAACAGGACAGTCTATTTTCCTCAAGCATTTCTTTGAAAACTACCAGCCATGCCAAAGCCAGAGTATAATAGAAAGTATACTTTTAGAGTGATATCCTAAAGAACAATGACAAAGTGTCTCAATCATTCACTATTTCAATTAAGCCAAAGTTAAATACAGATATATGTGTGGGTGATGTGTATGAGGTGAAGGATGTCTTAGACTAAATGAACATGTAAATTTCTTTCATCAAAACAGTCTCCATGATTTGATCACCTAACACAAAGCTGGACTGGATTTCAGGAGTATGTTTCCTGGACAAACTGCAATGAGCTAGTGTGTGACTTCCTTAAAGCCTTTACAACTTCATTTTAATTTTATGAAAAGTTAATTTTTGTCATCAAGAAATATTTGTTGTATATCTTCTATTTACAAGGCACCCTTGTTCAGTTAAGTATTGAAGCAATTTTTAATCATGGCATGACTCATTGTAGAAGAGTAGCACTTGGACCATGCAATTTACTTTTGTGGAGAGTATTTCTAAGTCTATACACTGGAGCTGAACTCTCAGGTGACTTACTTCTGAGAGGTCCTGTTACTAATACACTTGCAAGTACAAAGCAATAATCAGAATTCCTCTTCTCAGTAGATTTCCCTAACAAAATATTTTGAGTTTTTCATCTCTTACTCTTTCCACAGCCCCCAAATAAAATCACTGCCTGAAAATCCTCAAAGTGAACTTGGAATTAAAAAGACTATACAACTCCCCTTCAGAACAACCATTTATTTGTGGTTAAAAGCTATACTCCCTTGAGAGTGCACCAGAATCCAGGAGGAAAGCACATAAAATTTCCAGATTGTTGAATTTTATGCTAAGAGACTTAAATCAGCATTTTAAATGTCATTCTACTTATGCAATTGTTTTTTCAGAGTCTCAAAGTTTGGGATGAGCTTGTTGTTTTTTTTTTCATATGCATTAAGATCTGATGAATGGCTGAGGTCATTCATCAGATCTTAAAACATACTAAAAACTTTTTCAAAAAAGAAAAATTTTCTATTAAGTAAAATACCAAAGTTCAGAAGTTTATTTTTGTACGGAAAGTGGTTTGACAATCAGGGTATTCATCTGTCATTTCTCTAATTCTGTGGTTGACAGCATATGAAATTTCTTCATTTAAGTTTGTCTTTAGTTGTATTTCTTATATTACTTCCATGTGACAGTATTCCATATTCTAGTTCTTCATTTTCTTGGTATCTTTTACTGATAACACCTAAGGATTTAGAGGAAGAGAATGAAATCAAGTTTCTCTTCTTATGCCATAGCATTTATTCAGTTTTATGTCTCCTAACTATACCTCTCCTCAGCAGTAACATATGAAAAACAGCATTTTCTAGTCATTTTACTGAAAATAATTCCAAAGTTCAAAGAGTTAACCACAAAGTTCATCTTGGTTTAGGAGCTATCATATTTAAAGCTTAGTTTATTTACCTTTGAGTTTTAGTTCATTTGACCTTTGTAAAACAAAGTAATTGTAAATGTCATTATTCACTATTTTGGGAAATTGTCATTTAGGATTTAGGAATTATGACATACTCACTATTAATAACAATAATCTCTTTTACTAAGTTTTTATTGTGGATGAATCACCAAGTTAAGTGCATTGTGTTATCTCACCTTTCCAAGAATCCTAGGAGGTAGACCATACAAAAATCAACATTTCATGCTGTAGGCCTGAGTTTAGCACAACATTGTAAATCAATTATACCCCAACACAAGTTGTTTTTTTTTTTTTTTTTAATCAACATTTCACAGATCAGGAAACTTTCCCAGGTCAATGGTAAGAAGTGGCAGATCTGATTGCTGAGCTTAGATTTGTCAGGTTCCAAACCAGTGCCCTTAAACACAATGAAATACACCAGTGGTTCTCACCTGGGGGTGATTTTGCCCTCCCACCAGGGACATTTGGCAATAGAACATATTGCTAATGGTATCTAGTAGATACAGATCAGGGATGCTGAAAAACATTCTACAATGCACAGGACAACCATCCATAGCAAAGAAATATCCAGCTCGAAATGTTGATAGTGTAAAGATTGAGAAACCCTGATTGACCCAAACATTTACTATATCAGCTAATGGATTATCCTGAATCTAACTGTTTACCATGCAGTCTTCAAGATAGAGCCTATCCAAATTTATAGACTCCGGGTGAACTTGAATTCATTGACTCTGGAAAATGTTGTGAAGTGGCCATCCTTATTATCTGACAACAGAAAATATACTTACAAAAATTTACAAATATTTGAGCTGCAATTTAATCAAAGACAAGAAGCCAAGTTGTGTTTAATTTACATTTAAAGCCCATAAATAACAAAATGTAACATATCAGAAAGACAAAGAAGGTATGTGGATTTATATCTTTTAAGATGGAGTTAAGAAAAGCTTCCATTGCTATAATTTGTTCTGCTAGAAAAGCACTTTTTCCCCATTGATTTATGTATTTCCAAGAACCCTTATACTTATGTAAATCATATGATAAGTTCTAGATATTCCAACAAAAGTCTCAATCAACATTTCCTTTGAACTAAAACAACCCAGTCCAAGTCAGAATTACTAGCACAGAAAGGATGTAAAGAACTGGCAGCATTATGTATACCCGAACCCCTCACCAAGCACACTGGTTCGTGTCACTGCATTTTTTATCATAGGACTTTCGCAGTGAAGGAAACAGTGGATTCATTCACATTCTGGCTTAGTCTTCTTACCTCAAAGAGGACCAGAGGCCTAGACAATTTCTGGACAAACTCCTTCTTTCTCTACTAGGTTGTAGAAAGTCTCCATTCTTTAATCCAGTCCATCCACCTTTTATCAAAGCTACAGTTTTCCTTCTAAGTTCTCTGGGTCACTAAAGAGACTTAGGTCCTTGGTCTAGATGTATCAGAGTTGTAACACTGTAAGCAAAAGACATCAGGAAGATCAAAAAGCAAAGTTTCAAAAAGAGCAACTAGGGCTATCTAGGGAGCAGAGACAGGGTGCTGATATCCACGGTGGCTGATGACAAGGTCTCTTCAAAACACTATTGTAGAGATCAATTAAAGATTTGTGAATTAAAGATTTGTTTAATTAAAGATTTGTGAATCTTTCCATGGAGTATCTGATTTGTCTGGGTTGGCCAGGGGAGGACATAGCACTGTGGTTGAGTCTCACTCATACAGTAGGGAAGGGATAGTTTCTCAGAGAAAAGTCATGATGTTGTTACCAGATGAAGGTGGATTCTATATATAATATAGTATAATTTGCTATAATATAGCAAAAATATAATAGTAGGTATCCCCTATACTCCTACTTCTTATTTTCCCCTCCCAATTATCTTGAAATGCTGAGAAATATATTTATGTATCTTCCAATTTCCATACTGTACCTCTTGATGCCTGTACTAATTCCTTACTATCTCATGTACATAATGGCCTATCCTGCCCTCCCCTTAAGTAACCCCATACTTCCTTTCCACACTAGTAGGAAAGCACACTACCACCTCCTCTTGGAAATCCAAGGATATTAATTGGACGTATGTAAAACCTGCAAAATGAGGATGAAGCTATACCTAAAATTTACTCATTGTCCTCCAAGATATTTGAGAAGGTGGTTTTCACACCATGTTTCACGGTACTTCAGAATTCATGCTATATCTATAAGGATTGTATTTGCTTTCAATACAGGCCCTTATAGTTATATCCTTGACTGATTTCAATATTACTTGGAAATTAGGGAATTAAAGCAGGAAAGAGTGCAGCCCTGCATAACCATAGAAGGCTCATATCATGAAGGAATGCAGACATTCAAATATTCTGATGAAACATGATTCTTATTTCAAAATAACCACTAAAATGGAAAACAACAACAACTAAAGGAAATGATGGTACATCTGAAACTCCAGCCATGGTACCAGCAGAGAGAGGTAAAAACCCAAGAAAGCCTGGCACAGTATGCTTTTGCAGTAATGTCTTATCCAGAGCAAAAATGGTCACATATAAAAATAATGTGAATGTATGTATTCATGTAGGGATGAAGTAGAGAAGGAAACTAACATGTAGCAATTTTTCCATGGATGGTAAAACTCTGTTTAACAGCCTTGTTTAGGATTTGAAATGATGGGAAAACATATCACAAAATACCACTTACAAAGAAAGGAATTTTAAAAAGCAGAGATAGTAATGAAACATTTTCTGTATATAAACATCTTATTCTTTACTGAAATCACAAACAGCTGTGGAATATTCCGACTAATTACAACTGAATCATAAGAAACACAGCATGATAACAACCCTAAGTGGGATCAGTATGGTGCAAGTTGATTTTAAATCAAGTCCTATGTAATTCAGGTTTTATTCACACTTGGGTCATCAATTGTAAAGAAATAATACTGGCATTAATTTGGGTCATTTGTTAATGTAGCTAAATGTTTTTAGCACTGCAGAATATTTTAAGCATTAGTAAAGCATTATTAATTGAGATGCCACTTATTAAGAATTTATGATTATTATATACTGGTGGAATTTACTTCTGCATTATCAGTGGAAATGGAAAATATTTTTCAGAGAAAATTTTGTTTTCTTAAAGTTGTTGTTGTTGTTCAGTCCCAAAGTCATGTCTGACTCTGTGACCCCAGGGACTGCAGCACACCAGACTTCCCCGTCCTTCACTATCTCCCAGAGTTTGCTCAAATTCATGTCCATTGAGTCAGTGATGCTGTCTAACCATCTCATCCCCTGCTAGGGCTATTTTCAGGCACCAATTTAGTAGCAAAGATCTGTTCTCTGTGTAAGAAATTATAAAACTGAAGATTTTGGAGGGTCCTTGCAGATGAGGGAGTATACCAGAAGTGTAAATTTACTTACCTAATAAATGGGCTAGTAAGTCAAGTGTCCAGGACTTCCTATAAGTCCAATTCTTGTACTATATAGAGAGACAATACACAGTACAAAATGTTACCTTGAGCACATATGTTGCCTAGAGAAGGACAAATAGAATTAAAAGCTGGAAAACAAGCCAAAGTCTCATATAACTAAGAAGTAGATTCGAATATAAAGGCTCTAAATGCCAAACAGAGTGAACTGACTCTGAAAACGAGCTGTACTTTCACAAAGAATAACTTCATCCACCTTCTGGTTTTCCCTGGAATCCAAAACAAGAATTCCAAAGTGTGGAGATTATAGAGGATTTTGATGCACAGTTTATCCTTATCACTTAGAATCTTCTTTTTCACTTTAACTTCAGTAGCGTGCATCTAAGTACTTTTAAGTCTCTTCTTCAACCTTAGACTTAGTTATATTCCAATACTTAAGTTATTTCAATGTATATCCCCTCCAAGATACTGATAGATTATAGTCAGTTTTAAAAGGCACTAAAATTTTATGAGTCTGTGATATCTTACTGATAGTTTTAACAGGTAATTAAATTCCAGATCTGTGAAATTTTCAACTAGTCAATTAAAGTAATATTTCCTTTTCACCCTGAAACTAGTGTGTGATGGGGCCAGATACTTATTAACAAACCATGAAGTTCCTCTCAGACGGCAAAAACTTTCTGGAACTGAGAAAGTGATCTGTAACTAGGTAATTTTAAAAGAATTTGTTGACTATCTGCTGCTTGTCTTTTAAAGAGATTCTCAGAACTCATTTGGGTCTATTGGCCTTCCTAGGTTTCTGTCTAGTTTTTTTTTTTTTATATATCCTTTACTTGACTCTCAGCCTAAATCCTTCTTGTGAATGTACTCCTCAGTGACAATTGCTCCCCCTCTGATTTCCTGGTTGTCCCCATCACACGTACCATAAACCATAACAGAAATAGCTGAGGTAGACTCTCCCCTGCCAACATTACCACTCACACTACCTATTTCTGTTAAGTCATGACCAAATGCTCTAGATCCATAGATCTCAGTCTACTTGGCTCCACTGTCAGCACCAAAATCGGAAACAGCTCCCCAGAGCCTTTCTGGCTCTAGATGGTAAATCCAGTGCCACCCTCACATCTCTGTCTCAGCTGCCTCAGACTAAGTAGTTTTTTGTGCTTCTGTAGTCTAAGGACAGATTAATCCCTACACACGCATGTTCTTTGTGTTCAGCCATATCCTATCCTATATTCGCACTGTATGTTAACTACATTTTTATTACAAAAAGTTTCAAACAGAAAAGTAGAAAAAATATGCAATTGAACAGGTGCCCACTACCCAACAACCTATAATCAACAGTTTGCCATTTGCCATATTTGCTTTATTTGTCAGCTATCTATCATCCATTCATCTTCCTACCTATTTTGCTGAGTCATTTGCAAATGAATTTTAGGTATGTTACTCCTAAATATTTCACTATACATATAGAAAAAGGACATTCTGCTACAGAACCACAACATTATTTCACACCTAGGAGAATTAATGATAATTTCTTATTGATATTTAATCCATTTATCTAACCTATCAATCTATCTAATTTACCCATTTCCCCCCAAAATGCCCATGCAGCTGCTTTTTTTGAGCCAGGGTTTAATCAAAATTTATGTATTTCATTTGATTGTTATATGACTTTAATTTCTTTTGGCCTAGAGAAGTCTTCCAACATCATTTTCTTCCCCATGATATTGACTGCCTTATGAGATTAAATAAAATAGCCCACATCCTGTATTGTGTCTGATTTCTTTCTTATTGGGTTTTTAACTTGTTGCTTTACACTCAGTATTCCTTATAACCTGGAAGTTAGATCTAAACTCTTGGTTATATTCAGGTTATGTATTTTTTACAGGAATATTTTATAGGTGATTCTGAGCACCTTATAACACATCACATCAGAAGGCATACAATATTGGATTTCCCCTCTGTTGGTCACAGAAATTCAACCTTTTGGGGAGTCACCACCAGATCTTGCCACTGTTAAAGCTTATTTTTTCCTTTTGCAGTTAGTGAGTGAATTGTGGTGTGAGTGAACATGGGGAATAACATCATGAATTTCCCAATGGCCTTTCACATAAGAGTTTATCATTCTTTGATAATCCTTTAAGGGAGTAATCATTTCATTGGGGTTGCAAAATTGTGATTCTTTTATAATATTATTTCTTGTACATTTATTGGTTGTTAATCTTCTATAAAGAGCTTTATATAATAAAGTGGGAATGGGCAACAGCTTCTCCCCCAAAGGCAAAGAAATTCTTAATTATTTTTAACTATCAACTTTTAAAGTAAAAAGTTTATAATAAAGTAAAAATTGGTAATTAATATTAATTATTAATTAATGGTAATATTAATTACCTCTAGTAGTGGCAAATAAGTACCCCTCTCATTTTTTTCTTTCTCAAAGAACCACTGTGGAATTTTGAATTTTTATATATTTAGTGTTTTCAATCAATGATAGTGGGTATGGGTGTTTCTAATTAAAATTTTTTTTATATTTGTATCTCTTTTATAATGAAAATTTTGGTTTCTAAGATATTTACTGATTTATCCTATCATATAAAATAGGTTCTAAATTTTAATACTATTTATGTAACAATAAAACTATTGACAGAAATTTAAGGTTTATTTGAAGTGCTTTCATTCTTGGGATATATTCTAAGATAGTGTTTAAAATATAATAAGAATACTTGTATCAGAAGTCACTTGAAATTATTTTCTCTTTGAGTTGTATTACTAACTTAAAGTAGAGTTTGGTTTCTTTTGGTTTCTTTTCAATATTAAGGTTAACTGTTCCTATTTTTAAAATCCTTTAATATGTTAGATATTTGCATAGTTCAAAAGTCAAAATTACATAAAGAAGAAAGATATACTCAGAATATTTTTGCTTCCATCCCTCCTACTTCACTCTTCCCATTCATCTGCTATTTTACCATTTTTAAGAGTTTTCTTTTTGCAATGCACACACACACTGTTCTGCATCTTGCTTCTTCCACTTAATACATCCTGTTCGAATCACATCTCTTTTAAGTCTCCTGCATCTGCAGGCAATTTCTTTACCACTAACGCCGCCTGGGAAGCCCGATACATCCTGAACATTATTTCAAACCAACACATAGAGGTAGTCTTCATTTCCTTCAAGGTCTGCAGAAGTCTTTACTGGGTGTAGGTGTCATAGTTTATTCCACCATCCCTGTTGGTGGACATCTGAATTACTTTTAACCTTCTGCTGATACCAAAAAACAAACAAACAAAAAAAACCTTAAATAACCTTGTGCATATGTTGTTTTGTACTTGTGAAGTTATGTCTCTTTTGGAAGGTCTCTGGAAGTGAGGTTCTTAGGTCAAAGGAAAATATGAGGTTAATTTCTTAAAGTTATTGTCAAATTCCCATTCGGAAGGGTTTTTCCATTTTGCTCCTATTAGTAATGTCTGCCTCACCAAGTTGTTTCAAATGTGGATATGTGCCAATTTGATAATTCAGAAATATCTCAGTATAGTTTTAATATGCATTTTTCTTATTATTGGTGAGGTTAAGGATCTTTCCATGTGTTCGTAGCATTTGTCTGTCTTTATATCAACTGTCCATGTCTTTCGCCCCATGTTCTATTGGGGATTTGAACTTCACTGTTTTAAGATCTTTCTTTCACTGTTTTAGGATGCTTTTTATTAGAACAGAGTAGTGGTTCTCAGTTGGGAATGATTTTGCCTCTTGCCTGGCTCCCTTCCCTAATACAATTAGCAATGTCTAGAAGAATTTTTGAATGTCATACCCAGAAAGGGTTTCTACTGGCATCTAGCTGGAAAGGCCAAAGATGCTGCTAAATATTCTACAATGCACGGAGCAGGCGCCACAATAAAGAAGTATCTAGCCCCAAATGTCAAAGATGCTGAAGTAGAGAAACATTGAATAAGACCTCTGTGGTTTAGGTTGTAACCATTTTCTCCTGATTTGTCCTTGGATTTTGCTTATGTCATTTTCTTTTCTTTTTTAAGTAGTTTCATTTCTCATTGTTTTTGTTGTTGCTAAATTGTGTCCAACTCTTTGTGACCCCGTGGACTGCAGCCTGGCAGCCTCCTCTGTCCATTGGATTTCCCAGGCAAGAATAATGGAGTGAGTTGCCATTTTCTTCTCCAGGGGATCTTCCTGAACCAGGGATCAAACCCATGTCTCCTGCATTGGCAGGTGGATTCTTTACCACTGAGCCACTAGGGAAGGCCTCCATTTCTCACTACTTACTCCCATTCTTCTGATTTAAAATCATAGTTAGAAAGGCTCTCCAGCTCTCAGATTAATGTATAATTCACTAAATTTTTTCTAGAACTTATGTAGTTTTGTATTTTACATTTATATAAAATTGATCTTGGAATTAATCTTGAGGTAAGTGTGAGCTAAGATTCATTTTTTTCGCTTTACCTAAATGCCTCTCAAGCTGAACCGATATTATCTATGCTAAAGGTCATCTTTTTCCCAAGTGGTTTGAAATGCCAACTTTATCATATTCTCAGTTTCCATATATATCTGAGTCTATTTATGGTTTTTCTATTTGTTTCATTGTCCTATCTATTCATGAACCAATATCACACTATTTTATTTATAGAGGCTTTACAACAGAGGGAATATGAAGTGGAGGATTAGTTATACGGATGATGGGCTATTAGAGAGGCAAAATGAGGGCAGTGAGGTGACTTAGAGACCAGCAAAAACAGGAAGCCCTTGTCTAAGGAACAAAAGGAGATGGTTATTGGAGCTCAAAGGCCAGCAAAACCATAAATATCATGGAACATGGAAAAGAAGCAGTCACCAATGAGATGCTTTCCAAGGCACAAAGAGAGAAAAATACCCATGTCTTCTCCCTGCTTAACACTTTCTAGTCACACACAAGAGCTTCTCATTGGCTGTACAAGCCCACGCTGAAACCAGCTGATTTAGAATCCTGGGGAAACACAGCCTACAGAAGTCAGCCGTGAGATACAAAGAGGAGCAGAAGAACAAGGGTGGAATCTGAGGGCAGATGGGTCCTGGTGCAGCAATGCTGGCTGTATTTTTCAGGGGCCACTCTGTGGATATGCAAAGAACTTTTTAAATTGTTTGGGTTTTGTTGTTTCAATTTTTGTTGTGGCCTTTTGTTCCTTTTTAATACATTTTTTGCTTTGATATGACTCTGATTTTAAATAATTTCTCTTTCCCCTTTGTATCCAAACCTCCAATGAACACCTAAACTACCTAGAGTGCCACCCTCTCTGACGGGAGAGGTATCTGATAGAGACCACCACCTCCAGTCTTACCCACTAGGTCCTTTCTTCCAGATCTCCAGTATTTAGCATTCTGCTTCACCAGATCTTAGGCTGTTCTGAATGTTTTCTCACTTTGAATTGGACCAAGTTCAACCCTTAGACCTAGGCAAGTGTGTCACTCGCCTCAGACTCTGTGCCTTAAGGGGCCCCAAGATTTGAGGTACCTGCTTCAAATTTTTTCCAAGGTCCTTCTCTTGTCTGACAGTGCCTGACAATCCTGTCTGGGCCTGGTTCTCTGAATCCAGACCAGGATCTGCATGGCCCATTGTCCCCACTGCTTGCCTCTGAGGCCCCCAGTAACTCTCTGCACACAGAATCATCCAGTGCCCCCCAGGTGCTCTGGCAGTTATACTTCTGGGTTACCCCAGGGCCTTCTGGCCTGTCCCAGTTCTAAGTGGGTAGCCTGGTGAGTGGATCATTCCTGCTGGCTACCACAGTATTTCTTTGGGGACTGCATGAAACTGGCTCCTAACAGTAGTG
Source organism: Bos indicus x Bos taurus (assembly GCF_003369695.1). Lineage (NCBI taxonomy): Eukaryota > Metazoa > Chordata > Mammalia > Artiodactyla > Bovidae > Bos > Bos indicus x Bos taurus. The sequence goes on from NC_040080.1 coordinate 56,723,625, forward strand.
CTGACATGCTGATTTGGGTAACTCTCATGTCAGACACAGGAGGATCTCAGGGATGTGGGCTATCAACCATCAGTCATTGACCCTTGAGCTTGAGCTCTGGACCTGTGCATAATCATTTCTCATTGACTCATGCTTGACTTTTGTGATGACTGCAGTCTCTAGCACTTAGGGCCTTCAGGGACTGCAAGAGGCATCTTAATGCTGTGCACTCCCAGCCACTGGCACCCAGAATGCTCACCCCACTCCTCAGCAAGGTCTATGCCACGTGTCAGGTAATCCTCCACAGCTGACTATGTTGTGTCTTCTGAGACCACTCAAGACTCTTGCTTACCATTGTCAGTGGGCCCTTCTGATTCATTTTCTTCAGCTGATACAGTGGTACTGTGCTCCCCAGGGTCAAGTCTGTGCTGTGCTTAGTCACTTAGTCATGTCCGACTCTTTGTGACCCCATGGACGTAGCCCTCCAGGCTCTCTGTCCATGAAGATTCTCCAGGCAAGAATCCTGGAGTGAGTTGTCATGCCCTCCTCCAGGAAATCTTCCCAATCCAGATATCAAACCCAGGTCTCCTGCATTGCAGGTGAATTCTTTACTGTCTGAGCTACCAGGGAAGCCCAAGAATGTTGGAATGGGTAGCCTATCCCTTCTCCAGGAGATCTTCCCGACCCAGGAATAAAACTGGAGTCTCTTGCATTACAGGGAGATGCTTTACAGTGGTAGTATAAAATTTGCTAAGAATGGCATGTATGACAATAAAGAACATGAAGATATAGTTCCTGGATCTGAACAGGAAGAGGCAATGAGAGCGAGTTGTACAATAAAAAATATATAAGTGCCTTTTCTCTACCCATTGTTCTAAATCTTCATTGATAAATCACTGTATTTCACTAGGTTTGTGAATTGTGTGATACACTTAAATCAAAATCTTTATAGACAACAGTCCCACAAAACAAACTATTTGCCCAGTATCTCATACCCAGGATGGTCCTGGTTGGACCTTCTTCTTTCGGAGGAATGCTTATTGGTACCTTGTATGTTACCACTTCGGGAAACCTACTTCACTGTTCTCTTCAGTGTGCAATTTCCTTCTCTCCTCACTAGGCTGAGGGCTGAGGAGTCAGTGTTTTCGGTTTCAGATAATTATTTTTCCCACTTATATGTAAATCTATTCTGGTGTCCAAATTATGCTTTGGGCTGAGTTATGGTGATTTTATTTGCTGTACTTGGTTTGATCTGAAAGGCTTGCTAAATAATTTTGGAGGGATTCCATTAGACAGCTTATATTATCTCATGAGATAAATTCAAAGTAAATTCAGATTTTGTGGGTCCTGGAGCTTATATAAATTTAGAGGCCCCCTTTAAGAAGAATGCTATATCAATAATTAGGTATAGCTGTTTGAAAAGTTTTGATGTAGATCAAGGGTCCTAAAGCTTAAGCACCATGAGCTTTTTGGTAAATTTGCCTTTGCTGGAATAACCTTTCTTTAAAGAAATTCTCAGTGCAAAATGTTGTCTATTTCTTCTACATTTTACCATGTTAAATTTCTTCTTCTTGAGAACTTATACCTGTTATACAGTCTGTTATTTATTCCTCTTGACTTCATGTCATTTGTAAATTAGTATTTCATCTATGATTTCATTTGTCACTGTAAAATAATGAATAAGTCAGTTAAAGGTTACACTAAAAACATTTTATCGAAATATTTGTTGCCAAGGGAGATAATCCCATCCTTCCTTTCCTACCCAGTTTCTATCTTTCCTTTGCAGTCACCCTTCATACCCTGTCATAGTCATCTTCTTACTAAAAGTGATAATTGGAAAGTCTGCTAAAGATTTATTTATAAGCTAGGTCAAGGAATGTGTCCTTTATCTGCAATGGCTGTAATGAGATGAGGAAAGATCCAGTTAATTTTTGTAAAATACTTACTTTCTTAGGCAGATTTGTAACAATCTTCTAGGTTCTAAAAATTCTCAGACATCGCTGAGATTTACAATTTGATGCTAGTGAAATGGATGATTCTTTAGTCTAAGACTAACCTACATCAGGTATGTATCTTACAATTCTCTTAATTTAGTAATCAAATATGAATAAAATAACAAAGATTCCATAGGAGTTCATTATTTTCATATCCTGGGGCCCCTATTGGGATAAAATGTATTTTTTAGAGGTTATTGAACTCTTCAGAGGAAACAAAACGTAGAAATTAGTAGATAAATTGATTGATTATATTAAAGTATGTGACTATAAAAATTATACTGAAGCTTGGTAGACAAAACATGTATTTGGAAATAAAATTCCAAAAACATCATAGGAGATAGTTTCATAAATATGTGATATAATATATTAGAAGACTATGGTTAAAAAAAAAAACAAAAACCTCAGTTTATTGTTTAATTTCTGCTTCTAACTATGAAACTTTGAATATGATGCTTAGTATCAGTATCTATAGATACTAAACTTATGAGCCTAAAGGATTTTTTCATTTCTTCTGTTCATTAGGTTTAACATGGAGTGAATTATGAGTCATGGATACATTTTTTTTACTTTAGACATCTACCTTGGGCAAAATATTTTGTGACTTTCAGCCTCAGTTGCTTTGCTGCTGCTGCTGCTGCTAAGTCGCTTCAGTCATGTCCAACTCTGTGCGACCCCAGAGACGGCAGCCCACCAGGCTCCCCCATCCCTGGGATTCTCCAGGCAAGAACACTGGAGCGGGTTGCCATTTCCTTCTCCAATGCAGGAAAGTGAAAAGTGAAAGTGAAATCGCTCAGTCACATCTGACTCTTAGCGACCCCACGGACTGCAGCCTACCAGGCTCCTCCATCCATGGAATTTTCCAGGCAAGAGTACTGGAGTGGGGTGCCATTGCCTTCTCTGTTCAGTTGCTTTACTGTAAAGGAAATTCCTACCTCATAGGGCTTGTGTGTACAGATTAGATGAGGAAATATATCTAACATGTTTAACAGAAAGACTCCAGGTAATTAGAGTTCAACTAATGTTGGCAGCTATAATTGGATTATAGCTTGACACAATCTATAACAATTGTATCAAGTCATTTCTAGGCATAGATAAAATCTCTAAGGCTATAGCTGCCATAAAATGCCCTCAACTTTTGAATGTGCCAATCAGTTTTAGCAATATGCCATTTCATTTCACTGAACAGTTCAATTAGTGTCCTTGTGATGCTTTAGAATATGTCTATAATGTTGATTCTTCAGATTTTCTTCATAATTATGCTATATTTATAATATTCTCAGAAAATACCTGAGTATTAACTTCCCTACATAATATATGTTTTGCTTCCTTTCTTTCCTGGCATTAGGAATTACATAGACGATGTCTTGTATAGATATAGGTACTTAGTCATCTTCTTGACTAGATATGCAAATATAAAGGAAATACAAAGGTAAAATATAGAACTCATAACTTAAAAGTAATTTTTCTTTTGAAATTAAATATAGTCAGATGCCTAGCATCTCTCCTACTCCCAATGCTGTTATAAAGTATAAACAAATCACCAATCATTCCAATGATTATGTAATTTTAGAGATTTTTAATAATAAATTTCAGCCAGTTAATTAGAAAACACTATATAGGTATTCAAATTTGACCATTCAGATAGATGGAATTCACTGAGTCACACTAAAGCTAACTCATCAGCGAAAGCATGTTGACCATATAGTGACATGCTAAGTCAAGTGCCAGATGACTGACCCCACAATTTCCATCTGTTTGTACCATTAACACTTACATTTTTAAACACGTAATTCTGAGAAATAGCTTCAGATATATCTGTTCACTTTCCTACAAACATGCCTTTCTTTCCTAAGTCTTACTTTGGCTGATACAGTACAATACCAGGCATCAAGGAGGGAACAAAAGCCCTGATAATAAGGAGTTGCTTAATAAAGCATTTGGAACTAGACTTTCAAAAATAGTTTCTTTTTATGAGTTTAATAAAAAAGTACACTAAGTACTTGATAAGTCAGCTTTTGCTGTGACAACAAACCACAAAACTGTAATGGCTTACCCCAATGAAAACATTTCTTGCTCACAGGTTTGCAAGTTGGCTGGACTGGACAGGATGCAGGTGGGATTCAGCTGGGTTTGTTTCCATTGCACTACTCTATGTGTCTTTGCACTCAGGGACCCAGATTTAAGAAGTACCACTATTTGGGGCATGCTTACTTATAGCTGAGAGCATAATCTTAAGAGAGTGAAGAGAAGCACACAGTGCCTCTTGAAGCCTTTGCTTGGGTCACCACAGTGCTCTTTCCACCACATTCTATAGGTCGAAGCATGTCACATGGCCGAGCCCATAGTCAATAGGGCAAAGACAGTCCACGGGGAAGCTATGCTGAAGGAAGACATGAATAACTGTGAACGGATAATGCAATCTTTTGTAAATATATATTATATATATATATATATTTTTTATATATATGTATGCACTATGTGCTTAGTCCTGCCTGACTCTGCAAACCTGTGGACAGTAGCCCACCAGGCATCTCTGTTCATGGGACTTTGCAGGTGAGAATAATGGAGTGGGTTGCCATTTCCTCCTCCAGAGTCTCTTCCTGACCCAGGGATTGAACTCACATCTCCTATGTCTCCTGCATTGTAGGCGGACTTCTTACCCTATCATATTCAATCACTAAGTTGTGTCCGACTCTTTGCTACCCCATGGACTACAGCACACCAGGCTTCCCTGTCCTTCACTATCTCCAGGAGTTTGCTCAAACTCATGCCAATGAGTCAGTGATGCCATCCAACCATCTCATCCTCTGTTGCCTCTTTCTCCTCCTACCCTCAATCTTTCCCAGCATCAGGGTCTTTTCCAATGAGTTCATTCTTCCCATTAGGTGGCTAGAGTTTTGGGAGTTTCAGCTTCAGCTTCAGCATCAGTCCTTCCAATGAATATTCATGGTTGATTTCCTTGAGGACTGACTGGTTTCATCTTGCTGTGCAAGGGACTCTCGAGAGTCTTCTCCAGCACCGCAATTTAGAAGAAGAATCAATTCTTTAGCACTCAGCCTTCTTTATAGTCCAACTGTCATATCTGTACATGCTACTGGAAAAACTATAGCTTTGACTAGACAGACCTTTGTCAGTAAAGGTCTCTGCTTTTTAATATGCTATCTAGGTTGGTCATAGCTTTTCTTCCAAGGAGCAAGCGTCTTTTAATTTCATGGCTGCAGTCACCATCTGCAGTGATTTTAGAGCCTAAGAAAATAAAGTCTCTCACTGTTTCCATTGTTTCCCCTTCTATTTGCCATGAATTGATGGAACCAGTTTTTTTAATATTGAGTTTTAGGCCAGCTTTTTCACTCTCCTCTTACACACTCATCAAGAGGCTCTTTAGTTCCTCTTTGATTTCTGCCATAAGTTTGGTATCATCTGCATATCTGAGGTTGTTGATATTTCTCCCAGCAGTCTTGATTCCAGCTTGTGATTCATCCAGCCCAGTATTTTGCATGAGGTACTCTGCGTATAATTTAGATAATCAGGATGACAATATACAGCCTTGACATACTCCTTTCCCAATCTTGAACCAGTCTGTTGTTCCATGTCCAGTTCTATCTGTAGCTTCTTGACCTGTATATAGGTTTCTCAGGTAAGGTAGTCTGGTATTTCCAACCCTTGACAAATTTTCCGCAGTTTGTTGTGATCCACACAGTCAAAGGCTTTAGTGTAGTCAATGAAACAGAAGTAGATGTTTTTCTGGAATCCCCTTGCTTTTTCTATGATCCAGCATATGTTGGCAATTTGATCTCTGGTTCCTTTTCCTTTTCTAAATCCATCTTATACATCTGGAAGTTTTCAGTTCAATTCAGTTGCTCAGTCATGTCCAACTCTTTGCAAACCCATGAACTGCAGCACGCCAGGCCTCTCTGTCCATCACCAACTCCCAGAGTTTACTGGAACTCATGTCCATTGAGTCAGTGATGCCATCCAGCTATCTCATCCTCTGTCATCCCCTTCTTCTTCTGCCTTCAATCTTTCCCAGCATCAGGGTCTTTTCAAATGAGTCAGTTCTTAGCATCAGGTGGCCAAAGTATTGAAGTTTCAGCTTCAGCATCAGCCCTTCCAATAAATATTCAGGACTGATTTCCCCCAGGATGGACTAGTTGGATCTCCTTGCAGTCCAAGGGACTCTCTATAGTCTTCGCCAACACCACAGTTCAAAAGAATAAATTCTTCAGCGCTCAGCTTTCTTTATAGTCCAACTCTTTGGTTCACATACTGCTAAAGCCTAGCTTGAAGGATTTCAAGCATTACTTTGCTAGAGTGTGAAATGAGCACAATTGTACAGTAGTGTGAACATGCTTTGGCATTTTCTTTCTTTGGGATTGAAATGAAATGACCTTTTCCAGTCCTGTGGCCATTGCTGAGTTTTCCAAAGTTGCTGACATATTAAGTGCAGCACTTTAACAGAATCATCTTTTATGGTTTGAAATAGCTCAGCTGGAATTTCATCACCTCCACTAGCATAGTTCATGGTAATACTTCCTAAGGCTCACTTGACTTCACACTTCAGGATGTCTGGCTCTAGGTGAGTGACCTTGGTATTCTCTGGAATTCTGGCCAAGGGGGAAGCCCCAAAAAGTTGTTAGTCACTCAGTTATGTCCAACTCTTTGTGACCACATGGACTGTAGCTCACCAGGCTCCTCTGTCCATGGAATTCTTCAGGAAATAATACTGCTTCGGGTAACCATTCCCTCTTCAGGGGACCTTCCTAACTCAGGGATTGTACTCTGGTATCCTGCATTACAGGCAGATTCTTTACCATCCGAGCTACCAGGAAGCCCGGTCTTCTATACTACTTATATTAAATTCACCCCTAAATTCACACTCAAATCATTAGATGTTTTTATGTGTAAGATAGTCATAGAATTTTAGCATTTTCGAGATGAAGGGACCTTGAAGAATCTGTAATCCTGTTACTTCATTTGACAGATAAAATACTGTGACTTAGAGATGTTTGATGACTCTTGCCTCTGATTAGATTATGTTAGTGGCAAAGATGGATATGAAACCCAGATTATCTTTCTTCACAAATAATGCATTGTGTCACTAACTGCTTAATTATTTAGCCTAGACTAGGTATTCTTCTGAGAAGTGAAAAAGAGTAGAAATTCTAATTCAGTGTTGAAAAATTAAGAGTTTACCATAACTATCTCCTCAGCCTAGAAAAATTTAATAGTTCAATTTTAGTTCTGCTAGAATTAATTGACTTATAGTAAACTGGATTTTACACAAAGGCCTACAAGTCAAAAATATGAAACATTCACACTTAACCAAAATTACTGAGAGAATAGAAGGATAAGACAGGATAAAGTACAATTAATACTTATATGACTATCAAGATAATAAATTAAACATAAAATAATTAAATGTGGTTTACCCTAAGATTAACTAATATACAGTAGTTCCCCTTTCCACAGGGGATTTGTTCCATGACCCCCAGTGGATGCCTTGGATAGTACTAAACCCTATACTCACTGTGATTTTTTTCCTATACATATTAATATACAAATATGATGAGGTTTAATTTATAAATTAGGCACAGTAAGAGATTAACAACAATAATAAATAGTAAAACCATTATGTTGAGGTATGTTCCTTCTATTCCTGCTTTCTGGAGAGTTTTTATCATAAATGGGTGTTGAATTTTGTCAAAGGCTTTCTCTGCATCTGTTGAGATAATCATATGGTTTTTGTTTTTCAATTTGTTAATGTGGTGTATTACATTGATTGATTTGCGGATATTGAAGAATCCTTGCATCCCTGGGATAAAGCCCACTTGGTCATGGTGTATGATCTTTTTAATGTGTTGTTGGATTCTGATTGCTAGAATTTTGTTTAGGATTTTTGCATCTATGTTCATCAGTGATATTGGCCTGTAGTTTTCTTTTTTTGTGGGATCTTTGTCAGGTTTTGGTATTAGGGTGATGGTGGCCTCATAGAATGAGTTTGGAAGTTTACCTTCCTCTGCAATTTTCTGGAAGAGTTTGAGCAGGATAGGTGTTAGCTCTTCTCTAAATTTTTGGTAGAATTCAGCTGTGAAGCCGTCTGGACCTGGGCTTTTGTTTGCTGGAAGATTTTTGATTACAGTTTCAATTTCCGTGCTTGTGATGGGTCTGTTAAGGTTTTCTATTTCTTCCTGGTCGAGTTTTGGAAAGTTGTACTTTTCTAAGAATTTGTCCATTTCTTCCTCGTTGTCCATTTTATTGGCATATAATTGTTGATAATAGTCTCTTATAATCCTTTGTATTTCTGTGTTGTCTGTTGTGATCTCTCCATTTTCATTTCTAATTTTATTGATTTGATTTTTCTCCCTTTGTTTCTTGATGAGTCTGGCTAATGGTTCATAATAATAAAAGCTATATATGACAAACCCACAGCAAACATTATCCTCAATGGTGAAAAATTGAAAGCATTTCCTCTAAAGTCAGGAACAAGACAAGGGTGCCCACTTTCACCATTACTATTCAACATAGTTTTGGAAGTTTTGGCCACAGCAATCAGAGCAGAAAAAGAAATAAAAGGAATCCAAACTGGAAAAGAAGAAGTAAAACTCTCACTATTTGCAGATGATATGATCCTCTACATAGAAAACCCCAAAGACTCCACCAGAAAATTACTAGAACTAATCAATGATTATAGTAAAGTTGCAGGATATAAAATCAACACACAGAAATCCCTTGCATTCCTATACACTAATAATGAGAAAACAGAAAGAGAAATTAAGGAAACAATTCCATTCACCATTGCAACGAAAAGAATAAAATACTTAGGAATATATCTACCTAAAGAAACTAAAGACCTATATATAGAAAACTATAAAACACTGATGAAAGAAATCAAAGAGGACACTAATAGATGGAGAAATATACCATGTTCATGGATTGGAAGAATCAATATAGTGAAAATGAGTATACTACCCAAAGCATTTTATAGATTCAATGCAATCCCTATCAAGCTACCAACAGTATTCTTCACAGAGCTAGAACAAATAATTTCACAATTTGTATGGAAATACAAAAAACCTCGAATAGCCAAAGCGATCTTGAGAAAGAAAAATGGAACTGGAGGAATCAACCTACCTGACTTCAGGCTCTACTACAAAGCCACAGTTATCAAGACAGTATGGTACTGGCACAAAGACAGAAATATAGATCAATGGAACAAAATAGAAAGCCCAGAGATAAATCCACGCACATATGGACACCTTATCTTTGACAAAGGAGGCAAGAATATACAATGGATTAAAGACAATCTCTTTAACAAGTGGTGCTGGGAAATCTGGTCAACCACTTGTAAAAGAATGAAACTAGACCACTTTCTAACACCATACACAAAAATAAACTCAAAATGGATTAAAGATCTCAACGTAAGACCAGAAACTATAAAACTCCTAGAGGAGAACATAGGCAAAACACTCTCTGACATACATCACAGCAGGATCCTCTATGACCCACCTCCCAGAATATTGGAAATGAAAGCAAAAATAAACAAATGGGACCTAATTAAACTTAAAAGCTTCTGCACATCAAAGGAAACTATTAGCAAGGTGAAAAGACAGCCTTCAGAATGGGAGAAAATAATAGCAAATGAAGCAACCGACAAACAACTAATCTCAAAAATATACAAGCAACTCCTACAGCTCAACTCCAGAAAAATAAATGACCCAATCAAAAAATGGGCCAAAGTTCTAAATAGACATTTCTCCAAAGAAGACATACAGATGGCTAACAAACACATGAAAAGATGCTCAACATCACTCATTATCAGAGAAATGCAAATCAAAACCACGATGAGGTACCATTTCACACCAGTCAGAATGGCTGCGACCCAAAAGTCTACAAATAATAAATGCTGGAGAGGGTGTGGAGAAAAGGGAACCCTCTTACACTGTTGGTGGGAATGCAAAGTAGTACAGCCACTATGGAGAACAGTGTGGAGATTCCTTAAAAAACTGGAAATAGAACTGCCTTATGATCCAGCAATCCCACTGCTGGGCATACACACTGAGGAAACCAGAAGGGAAAGAGACACGTGTACCCCAATGTTCATTGTAGCACTGTTTATAATAGCCAGGACATGGAAGCAACCTAGATGTCCATCAGCAGATGAATGGATAAGAAAGCTGTGGTACATATACACAATGGAGTATTACTCAGCCATTAAAAAAGAATACATTTGAATCAGTTCTAATGAGGTGGATGAAACTGGAGCCTATTATACAGAGTGAAGTAAGCCAGAAGGAAAAACACCAATACAGTATACTAACGCATATATATGGAATTTAGAAAGATGGTAATGATAACCCTGTATACGAGACAGCAAAAGAGACACTGATGTATAGAACAGGCTTATGGACTCTGTGGGAGAGGGAGAGGGTGGGAAGATTTGGGAGAATGGCATTGAAACATGTGAAATGTCATGTATGAAACGAAAAAAAAAAAAAAAATACTCCAAAAGGAATTTGTTTACTTGATTTGTCCTCTTATATAATGAACAGCAAAGATTCATCTCTCCCTGTCCACTGACTGTATGTGTTATAATAAAATAAATATTATTGTAAAAAAAAATAATAAAAATAAATAAATAAATAGTAAAACCATTATAACAATATACTCTAGCAAAGGTTGTATGAATGTGGTCTGTCTCTCTAAAACTATCTTGTATAAATATAGACTTTTCCATCTAACTAAGTACTGATTACACACTGTGGCCATAATTTTTCCATTCTGAGATGCCACAGCAAAAGTAGCATGGATTTCTTTTCGTTTCTTCACAACTTCCTGATTGGAAGATTTGTTCTTACCATAGATCTTAGCAATGTCAGCATATAATATTTTTTCTTTCATTTTTAAGTCTGGAATCATCTTTTTCCCTAAAAGAGGTACTTTGCTGCTTCCTTTGACCACCTCCAAATTACCAGCATCACTACTCCGGGATTTTGGGGCCACTATTAAGTATTAAGTAAGGGTAACGTGAACACGAGCAATACTGAGACAGTGGATCTGATAACTGAGTTGCCTACTGAGTGACTAATAGGAGGAATGTTGGACAATGATCCACGTCCCAAGTACGATGGAGCAGAATGGCACAAGATTTCATCATGCTACTCTGACCTGTACACAGTTTAAAATTTATGAATTATTTGTTTCTGGAATTTCCCATTTAATATTGTAGGATTGAGGTTGATCACAGGTAACTGAAACCATGGAAATAGGAACTGTGGATAATGAAGGGACTATTTATTACCTGAAATAAATACAGACATACCTTGTTTTATTGCACTTTGCTTGAGCTTTGCAAATACTGTTTTTTTGTTTTTTTTTTTTTTACAAATTGAAAGTTTGCATTGAGCAAATATTTTGGCACCGTTTTTCCAACAGCATTTGCTCATTTCACGTCTCTGTCACATTTTGGTAATTCTTACAATATTTTTAACTTTTTTGTTATTATTATATTTCTTATGGTGTGATTACTGTGATCAGTGATCTTTGAAGCTTCTACTTAGATGATGGTTAGCATTTTTTTTTAGCAATAAGGTATATTTTAATTAAAGTATGTATGTTTTTTAGGTATAATGCTATTGCACACTTGCTAGACTGTGGTATAGTGTAAACATAACTTTTATGTTTTATATGAACTGGCAAACCAAAAAATTTGTATGACTTACTTTATTGCTGTGGTCTGGAAGCAAGCCCTCAATCTCTGTGGTGTGCCTGGACATAAAAATCAAAGAATCAAAATTAAAAAAGCAAAAAATTTATTAGATATTGACTGACTCTTGAAGAATTAATTTGATGGTGGCGGGGATATTTCGTCAAAGTGGTTAAGGACATCATGTTGTGCATTTCCCATCCCATAAAGTGAATAGTGCCTTTGTGAAAGCAGTTTTCCAAGATAATATAAAATTGATTACATATAAGGAAAGCATCTATTTAAAAACTGGTTTTTTGTATCTCTTTTAATAGTAAGAAAACATTTTTATAAACTTTAGGATTTCTATATAAATAGTAATTGTGTCATTTTGATAAGCTTAGTTTTTATACTCCTGGCACACTTCACCACAAATATTTTTTCAATCTGTTAAAAAGTAATTGTGATTTTATGAAAGTCACGTATGAATCAAGTCATAGATCCTGGGGGATAGTGAGGAGTGCTAGATTGTCTATCTGTTGCATTCTAAGTTACATAAATATACTAAGAAAAGAAAGATGTGAAAAGGGAAGTGAGCATGTATATTAAGGGTAGATATCAGACATAAAGAGCCTGGTAGGCTGCAGTCCACGGGGTCGCTAAGAGTGGGACACGACTGAGCTACTTCACTTTCACTTTCCACTTTCATGCATTGGAGAAGGAAATGGCAACCCACTCCAGTGTTCTTGCCTGGAGAATCCCATGGACGGAGAAGCCTGGTAGGCTGCAGCCCATGGGGTCACACAGAGTCGGACACGACTGAAGCGACTTAGTAGTAGTAGTAGTATCAGACATAAAAGTAAATTAGTTCAAGCCCCTGAATTGTAGAGGAAATGCATAAAATTGGATAACAGAGAGACATTTTACCCTCAGACTCAAAACAAAATAAGAAACTGGATCACCAAAACATCTTGAATGAATAAAAAATGAAATATATTTAAGAAAACTTTTAAAAAGAATAGAGATCAACTCACCTGCCGAATTCTTCTTCACACCTCACAACTTTTAGATTTTAATTTTCATTTCATTTTCTTTGGCAAACTTTTCTTTCTTCCCCAAGTTTGTACAAGTAGCTGCTCATGCTGCTGCTGCTAAGTCGCTTCAGTCGTGTCCGACTCTGTGCGACCCCATAGACGGCAGCCCAACAGGCTCCCCCATCCCTGGGATTCTCCAGGCAGGAACACTGGAGTGGGTTGCCATTTCCTTCTCCAGTGCACGAAAGGGAAAAGTGAAAATGAAGTCGCTCAGTCATGTCTGACTCTTCACGTTCCCATGGACTGCAGCCTTCCAGGCTCCACCATCCATGGGATTTTCCAGGCCAAGAGTACAGGAGTGGGGTGCCATCGCCTTCTCCGAGTAGCTGCTCATAGCACCCTGTATTTTCCCCATGACAATCTATCTATAATATAATTTCTGCTTGCTTATCTTGTCCCATCCAGTATACCCTTTTAGTTCATAGAGGAGGGACCATGTCAATTCGATTAGCTGCTGTGTTTGTGGTATCTGACACAATTCCTGGCTACATACACAGTAACTCAAAGAAACATCATATGGAAAACCCAAAAGAACTTTTTGGCCAACCCAATATTTCCTGAATGAAAGAAGTGTGATGTGTGCACATGTTCATGTGCATGGTTGGAGGCAGAAACTTTCCCTTCAAGGTATCAGAATGACTCAAACTTACCACATTAAAGACGTGTGGTATTAACAGAGTCTAAAATCTATGGGGTGGAGGCAATGGCACCCCACTCCAGTACTGCTGCCCGGAAAATCCCATGGATGAAGGAGCCTGGTAGGCTGCAGTCCATGGGGTCGATAAGAGTCAGACACGACTGAGCGACTTCACTTTCACTTTCCACTTTCACGCATTGGAGAAGGAAATGGCAACCCACTCCAGTGTTCTTGCCTGGAGAATCCCATGGACGGAGAAGCCTGGTAGGCTGCAGTCCATGGGGTCGCACAGAGTCAGACATGACTGAAGCGACTTAGCAGTAGCAGCAGCAAAATCTATGGAACTTAATAGAATTCAAAGGCTTACTAAGTATAAAAACATAATAAATTACTCTTACCACTTAAAACTTGTAGAATGTAGAAATCCATGGAAGTTAATAGATAGAATTCAAAGATGTTACTAAATATAAAAACATATTATTTTATAAAATATCAGCATGCCTTGGGAAGGATGAATTACTGTACAAATAATATTGAGAATATTCACTCTTTAGGGGGTTAAAATAGATTCCATTTGATCTAAGACTTCTGTTGAAAACAACATCAAATAAAGTATGGATGATGTTTTTAACTTTCACATGAAAAATTTCTAGTACTTAATCACAAATAAAATGATCAATGTGTTAGACTACATAAAAATTAATAAGTATACTAAAATTAAGAGGAAAATGTCATACCCCAAAAAACAAATGTTTGCTGTCTTAATAATAAAACAAATTCTTAAAAATCAGTAAGAAAAACAGGTTTGATGCACGATACTGGATGCTTGGGGCTGGTGCACTGGGACGACCCAGAGGAATGGTACGGGGAGGTAGGAGGGAGGAGGGTTCAAGATGGGGAACAAGTGTATACCTGTGGCAGATTCATGTTGATGTATGGCAAAACCAATACAATATTGTAAAGTTAAAAAATACAATAAAATAAATATATTAAAGGAAAAAAAATCTCTATGTCAGTATAAAATTGGGTATATTCAATTTTATTCAACTGAATTCCTTATTTTATTCTTTATTATTTTTTAAAGGAATATAATCAATTGGACAAACATTCTACCTCACTAGTAATTAAAGAAGCACAAATAAAAGCAGCAGTATAATATAATACAGTCATCCCTCTGTATCTACGGGTCCTACATCCACAGATTGAACCAATTACAGGTAGAAACTATGAAAAAAATTCCAGAAAGTTGAAAAAAGCAGAAATTGAATTTGCCACATGCTAGCAACTCTATACATATTATTTACATTGTACTGAAAGCTGAGCGCCGAAGAATTGATGCTTTTGAACTGTGGTGTTGGAGAAGACTCTTGAGAGTCCCTTGGACTGCAAGGAAATCCAACCAGTCCATTCTGAAGGAGATCAGCCCTGGGTGTTCTTTGGAAGGAATGATGCTAAAGCTGAAACTCCAGTACTTTGGCCACCTCATGCGAAGAGTTGACTCATTGGAAAAGACTCTGATGCTGGGAGGGATTGGGGGCAGGAGGAGAAGGGGACGACAGAGGATGAGATGGCTGGATGGCATCACTGACTCGATGGACGTGAGTTTGAGTGAACTCTGGGAGTTGGTGATGGACAGGGAGGCCTGGCGTGCTGCGATTCATGGGGTCGCAAAGAGTCGGACACGACTGAGCGACTGAACTGAACTGAACTGAACTGAAGCCCCAATACTTTGACCACCTGATGCGAAGAACTAACTCATTGGAAAGATTGAAGGTGGGAGGAGAAGGCAATGACAGAGGATGAGATGGTTGGATGGCATCACTGACTTGATGGACATGAGTTTGAGCAAGCTCTGGGAGTTGGTGATAGACAGGGAAGCCTGGCATGCTGAGGCATTTTTAAAGTAAATGGGAGGATGTGCCTATGTTATGTGAAAATACTAGGCCATTTTATATAGGACACCAGAGCATCCATGGATTTTGGTCCCTGCAGAGAGGGTCCTGAAACCAAACCCATGCATACTGAGGGATGATTGTATATTAAAAATTAGAATAAAAAATTTCAAATTCTACTAATTAATGGTGACAAGAGTAGACTAAGAAATGCATTCTCCTGGACTGTGGTCAGAAAGTATACGAGACAGCAAAAGAGACACTGGTGTATAGAACAGTCTTTTAGACTCTGGGAGAGGGAGAGGGTGGGATGATTTGGGAGAATGGTATTGAAATATGTATAATATGATATATGAAACGAGTCGCCAGTCCAGGTTCGATGCAGGATGTTGGATGCTTGGGGCTGGTGCACTGGGACGACCCAGAGGGGTGGTATGGGGAGGGAGGAGGGAGGAGGGTTCAGGATGGGGAACACATGTGTACCTGTGGCAGATTCACTTTGATATATGGCAAAACCAATACAATATTGTAAAGTGAAATAAAATAAAATTTAAAAAAAAAGAAAGTGAATTGAAACTTTTCTGGAATGTAATTTAACAAGTATCAAAATCTTAAAAATGTTCATAATCTTTGCACTAGCAATTCCACCTTTAGGAATTCATCCTATCATAACCAAAGATTTTGTTTATAAATGGAAGGTTTTTATCATGTAATTCATTAAATTCAAACTATGAATAAGATACCATATTAGATGTTAGGGATATAATGGTAAACAAAATAAGGCACATGTATCTCAGGGGAATGTACAAACATGTAAACAAATGATAAATATAACAGCTAGTATTTAAATAGCTTAAGTTGCCAGGAGCTGTTCTAAGTGCTTTCCATATATAACTATTGTATCCTTCCAAAGCCTGATTAGGTAGGTGTTATTATAAGTATTATTGAAGACAGAGAGGTCAAGTGATTTTTCTCAAGGTCACTCAGTCCATGCTGGAGATGGGATTTAAACCCAGGAGTGTGGTTACATCCACACCATTAACCACTGTGTGAGGAGGCTATAATGCCAAGGACATTGTTTACAGTGCTAAAAAGTTGTTCAAAAATAGGAAAAGAGTTGGAGAAATAAAGCTATATTTAAATAATAGTTTTATTCAACCATGATAAAAATGACTTCTAAAAAGAGCTTTTAGTGACATTGGTAAATATTTATAATTTTAGCTAAATCAACATAGATAAAATGAATCCAATTTTACTATTACAAAGTGTTATACATATATATGTGTACTATACATATTTATGTATTCCAAATTTTTTTATATAATTCACATTTTTATATACATATTCATTTAGCATTTGTTTCCCTCACTAGATTCTGAGCTGCTGACAGGATGCTCGATTGGTTTATCCCTGTAAACCTAACAATTACTACTCCCGGACATAATTAATACTAAGTTTTAATTGAATGAATAAATGAAGGAAAAAATAAGTCTAGAGTAATATCCACCTTAAAATGCTAGCAGTAGTTTTCTCTAAATTCTGGAACTGTGAGTTATTTTAGTTTTCTTTGTTATGCTCTTTAGGTATTTCCAAAATTCTCTCTAGTGAACATATATAAATTTAACTTGACTTAGGCTTTTAGAGCAAAGTAGGTTCTAAAGGGAAGCAGTGTTTAAATAGAATTAACAACCATCTGTGTTAGATGGCTTAGGCATTAATCTGTTGGAAGACAGGAAATAGAGCCAGATGATCCCTTGAGCTTCTTGTTAGAACCAGGCTACTTGGTATACCAGATATCAACTTATTGTCTGTCAGCTACAGATTTTTACCCCATTGCCTGCTCTTCAAAAATAGAGATGAGCCCTTTAAATATTTTCATTTTGCCAGCATGCACAATGCACAATGTTAAGCTCTGTCAGTTGAGGGCACTGGAGACCCCTAACAGGGGGAAGGGTGTTCTCCTGCCAGGCTCTGGTGTGCTTGTTTAGCAGACTCATACAGTGTGAGCAACTTCTCCAGCATCAGGTCCCTACAGTGTGTGGTGGTCAGCAGTACCCAGTAGCTTGCAGTTTATCCCCGCTGCCCACCTTGAACAGGTTCAGAGCAGAGTGACTCCACCAAGGCCTTTCCCAATGAACAGTTTTCCTTGGTATTCTAGAGAGCAGATTTCCAGCAAGTGCTGGCAGGCTGGTCTTTAGCCGCCTACTCTGTCATGGCACCCTAATCACTGCCTTGCTATTCAAGGAGACATGGCTGTGCCCTCTCTGATGGGTCTGGATCAATCTTAGGGGTAGAGGACATCTTCAACTACTCTGTCTTAGCCCTAAGGTAGTGGCTGCTCCTTATATTTGCTATTCCCATATTCTTTAGAGCTCCCTTTACTCCTCACTAGCCAATCCTTCAATACACCAATCCTCTGTAACAGAGAATAGTTCTTCACATATTAATATTTTTCCATTCAGATTATTTTATAGTAGTTTCTGGCTCCCAGTTTCTGACTGGTACACCTGGATTTTGTGAATTTCAATAATTTTATTTCAATTTCCCTCCTCTTCTCTCCACTAAATAACAGTAAAAGATATAAGTGAAATACTGCAAGGAGTACATTTATTATAGAAGTCAACAAATATGGAAAAAGTGACATAAAGAGAATCTTCTCAAAGCATATGAAATTCCAAATAAGCAAGTGCATGGTATCAACTGGGTAAATCTCTCTCAAGCAGGGAAGGAGGAGATGTAAGGTATTAATATTAAAGAAAAATATTCCTTCTGTAATGATAAACAGCATGAAAGCAGAGTTATTAGTAAAAAAAGTATTATAGTGGGGGAACTATCAGAAGACAAAATAATATATGCAAATAAGAAATAAAATAAAAATCCCCATATAGAGGGCACCAAATCAGAAAGACAAGCAAATAGAAGTGAGCTCCTTTTTTGCAGAAGAGTGATGCTTGTCTAATTCTGAATAATATGATTCTCTTAAATTAGTATTACACACCTTTTATTCAAAAAACAACTTAAAAACAGCAGAATGAATGCAAACTTTTAAGGTATAGTTTTGCCACAGAAAAAATAAGTAAATAAAATTGCAAATGCAAAGCTGAAGTAATTATTAAAAGGAATACAAATAAAATTGCATTAAAACTAAGGAAATAATTCTAGCACTATCCTAATCTGTGGTTATTAATTATGAAACCTGAGGCACATTTACCTTATTTTGTGGGAGTCATTGTGATGATGTAGAAATTCCATAGGCTTAGGCCTGGGAAGGACTGGGCTTAAAATGGAGATTCAAAGAAATGATTATTCATAAAGATTCAGGGATAAGTTTATCAATTAAAGGAAATAAACTTGTAAAAAATTTAACATATTGTATATAACAAGTATATAATAATATTAAATATCACATTGTTAGCTATTAATAAGTAATACAGCCAAAGATCATATTTATATTTTATTGGCATCACACATTATTGTTTGTTCAAAATGCCCTTTAGTTTTTTTCAATAAACTATTATACTAGGAGTGGTCGGAGAAGGCAATGGCACCCCACTCCAGTACTCTTGCCTGGAAAATCCCATGGACAGAGGAGCCTGGTAGGCGGCAGTCCATGGGGTCGCACAGAATTGCACACGACTGAGCGACTTCACTTTCACTTTTCACTTTCATGCATTGGAGAAGGAAATGGCAACCCGCTCCAGTGTTCTTGCCTGGAGAATCCCAGGGACGGGGGAGCCTGGTGGGCTGCCGTCTATGGGGTCACACAGAGTCGGACACGACTGAAGTGACTTAGCAGGAGTGGTAGAAGGAATAAGATTATTGGATATGCTAGTACCTTCCCAACTTCTTAATACCCTATCCCCAAAATTGTTTGAATCATATACTTATTTTTTACTCTACTTGAAGTCAACAAAAGTTTATGAGGTTTTTTTCTTTTTTTTGTCAACAGTTGTTGACTCACAGATCCCCTATCCTTTACTTATGTGATTGATTTTGCAACCTAAATCAACCATTTAATTTACTCATGTTAATATTGTGGATATTTGGCCCAATGGTCCAGGACTTGATATCATTTTGGCATTTGTTATATTAGCTCTCTTTCTCAATGCTGTGATAACCATGGATTTGATAAGCATTTCTTTTGGGTATTCATTTAAATTGAGATGCATTGTTGCTATTTAATTGATCTCTATTATAAGCCTGAAACTATTCATACATCACTTCATTTAATGATGACCATAAAGAAACACTGAGGCTCAGAGAAGTTCAACATCACATTTAAAGGAAGAAAAAGAGACAAACTTTGAATCTATAGCTTTGATTTTTGAAGCACAAGCTTTCACCTTTGCTTGTGGTTCCTAGTACATTAGAAATCACATGAAAAATAACTATACTTCCAAGGCTTTATCCAAGAATGTCTGACTGATTTAAGTCTGGAGTGGAATCTCTATTTGAGAATGGCTACACTATTCCATGCTGTACTTCATGAACAGGAAAGGTCTATGACTCCTGTCAGACCTCTCTGATATATTGCTGTAGATCTCCTCCCTGGTTGTATAGATCCATTTATTAATACTCTCTGGATATAGTACATCACATTGTGGTATTATTTAAAGCATAATTACTATTTAGTTCATAGGAGTTTTTTGATACTTCTTTTATCATGCATGAAACAGAAGAGAACCCCATGTGCTAATAAGAAGCTTAGCTGAAAATCAAGATAATCTGCCTAAACGTAAATTCATCCTTTATTTGGATTATAATCCTAGTAGCTTCAATGGAAGAGAAAATTATTTTGTTACAATGTAAAATAGATGCCCAAAGTAGTAGGATTATATACAAAGAAGAATAGGCTATAATAGGGAAAATGAGAGTATATTACAGGAAAATTTCATCCTTTTCCAAGCTGCTCTGAGAGCTGGCAATACAAGCTAGAGAACAACAGAGTTTACAAAATGGGTAGGTCCTGGGGTAGGGATGATACAATAAGCAAGGGAAGGAGAAGAACAATGACAACACGCATGACTTGATGTGCTGAGTGAAAGAGAACACAAGGAAACTAGACTGATCAGAGTTATGGTTTATGTTCTGGAATCCTGGGAAAGGAGATTAAATTGGGCCAGAATATAGAAAGCATTAGATAGTATCACTGACTCAATGGACATGAATCTGAGCAAACTCCAGGAGATAGTGAAGGACAGTGAAGCCTAGCATTCTGCAGTCCATGAGGTTGCAAAGAGTTGGACACGACTTAACAACTGAACAACAATGACAAAAGAAAGCATTAAAAGCACAATGGAGGAAAAGATTGAATTTAGTTTCATATGACTAGAGGGACTCATGGAGAAGGCAATAGCAACCCACTCCAGTACTCTTGCCTGGAAAATCCCATGGACGGAGGAGCCTGGTGGGCTGCAGTCCATGGGATCGCTAAAAGTCGGACATGACTGAGCGACTTCACTTTCACTTTTCACTTTCATGCACTGGAGAAGGAAATGGCAACCCACTCCAGTGTTACTGCCTGGAGAATCCCAGGGATGGGGGAGCCTGGTGGGCTGCTGTCTCTGGGGTCTCACAGAGTCAGACACGACTGAAGCGACTTAGCAGCAGCAGCAGATCATACTTAAATTTCTGAGTATGAGATGACATGAGAAAGCACTGTATTAGAAGGTGATGATAATTAAATTCACTACCACTTATTATGTGCCTACTGTATGCCAGGAATAGATAGATTTACTTTCCTATATAAATTTATGAGATTGGTATTATCATAGTGTTGCAGATCAGGAAACTGGGACATAAGGGAAATAAGAGGTTCACCCAACAGTTCACAACAAAATGGGGTGAAACCAGCACTTAAACCATTTACATCTGACTCTAAAGACTATAGCATTCTATTCTGCCTCACTTGAGATTGGACTGGTATCCTTGTAAGATTTATACCCAAAGGAAGCAAAAGTTCCAGTTGGGAGAAAAGGAACCTGGGCTTGGGTTGTGTGGTTCTATTTTATATACACTGTATTTGAAGGGATAAGATCTCTGTTTGGGATTGATATTAAGTTTACAATTTGAATTACAATTTGAAGCAAATTATAAGATCAAATCTCATATGAGTTTATCATTAACTTTTTAAGAATTATTGAGAATCTTTAGCTATAGATATAACAGACTCTATAAATAAATTGTTTAGAAAAAAACTAGATTCTTAAGAGAAATAAGCTTTCATATGCATCAAGAGATATTTAGGGGACCAAAAGGCAGAGGAACCAGAGATCAAATTGCCAACATCCGCTGGATCATCGGAAAAGCAAGAGAGTTCCAGGAAAACATCTATTTTTGCTTTATTGACTATGCCAAAGCCTTTGACTGTGTGGATCACAATAAACTGTGGAAAATTCTGAAAGAGACAGGAATACCAGACCACCTGACCTGCCCCTTGAGAAATCTGTATTCAAGTCAGTTAGAACTGGACATGGAACAACAGACTGGTTCCAAATAGGAAAAGGAGTACATCAAGGCTGTATATTGTCACCCTGCTTATTTAACTTATATGCAGAGTACATCAGGAGAAATGCTGGGCCGGATGAAGCACAGGCTGGAATCAAGATTGCTGGGAGAAATATCAACAACCTCAGATAGGCAGACACCACCCTTATCACAGAAAGTGAAGAACTAAAGAGCCTCTTGATGAAAGTGAAAGAGGAGAGTGAAAAAGTTGGCTTAAAACTCAACATTCAGAAAACGAAGATCACGGCATCTGGTCCCATCACTTCATGGGAAATAGATGGGGAAACAGTGGAAACAGTGGCAAACTTTATTTTTCTGGGCTCCAAAATCACTGCAGATGGTGATTGCAGCCATGAAATTAAAAGATGCTTACTCCTTGGAAGGAAAGTTTTGACCAACCTAGACAGCATATTAAAAAGCAAAGACATCACTTTGCCAACAAAGGTCCATCTACTCAAGGCTATGGTTTCTCCAGTGGTCATGTATGGATGTGAGAGTTGGACTGTGAGGAAAGCTGAGCACCAAATAATTGATGCTTTTGAACTGTGGTGTTGGAGAAGACTCTTGAGAGTCCCTTGGACTGCAAGGAGATCCAACCAGTCCATCCTAAAGGAGATCAGTCCTGTGTGTTCATTGGTAGGACTGATGTTGAAGCTGAAAGTCCAATACTTTAGCCACCTGATGCAAAGAGCTGACTCATTTGAAAGGACCCTGATGCTGGGAAAGATTGAGCTCAGGAGGAGAAGGGGACGACAGAGGATGAGATGGCTGGATGGCATCACCGACTCAATGGTCATGGGTTTGGGTGGACTCAGAGAGTGGGTGATGGACAGGGAGGCCTGGCGTGCTGCAGTTCATGGGATCACAAAGAGTCGGACATGACTGAGTGACTGAACTGAACTGAATACCAAGAAAACCCCCATCAAATGAGGGTTAAAGAACTCAAAAACCCCTGGATGTTTAAACTTTTGAGTGAATAATTAATGGATTGGTCAAATCTAAGGTTTTTATGAACGGTGCAATTTTTATCTTTAGGTGGTCTTTTGCTTGACAAAAGTGGCCCCTTAAAATGGGTATTTTGATCTTTATAATCTATTTCTTTATCTTATATACAACACATATTACAAAAGATAATGGAAATAAGAAAGCAGGTTATAGTATAATTTCGTCACAGTCACTAAATACAAAGCAGAAATTTTTGGTGGCTTCAAGAAAGTATCTGTGGCAAGATTCAATTCTGTGTGATTTTCCTTAAGTCTTTCAGTGTTTCTCTGCCTGAGTAAGCTGCTCTCACAGAACAGATTCTTTTCCAGATATTGACCAGAATGTTTAATATTTATGTCATTCTTATTTATGTTTTTGTTTTAAGCATTACTTCTCAGTAACATTGTAAGAACATAAATATTCATTAACATTAAATTATATAGCGTGAGGTATCTAGTCACTGGCAGAAAAATGTTCACCAAAACATTTGCAGAATGATCCCCAAAACAGTGCCAGCAGCCCAATTTACAAACCCAATGCAACTCTTACACCATCTCCAGCCATGTATGAATTAACTTAAAAACAAGCATGAACTAATTTTATGAAGGTTATCCACACACAAAAAGAAATTTTACAAAACACTTGTTTCTGACCCAGCCTGGGTACCAACCACAGCATTTGGTTCAGCTCAGCAGGTAATGCCAGATGTGTTTTAAAAAGGTCTGCATACCCTTTTAAAAGGATTTGCCTTTCTGGATCAGAATGAAAAGAGACCCACTTCCTTTCTTCACTTATATGTTCTTCCCCATCCCCACCATAGGAACCCAGAGACACTATTTTCACTAACTCTCTGTGCAACCTGGGTCAAGTGATTTAACCTTTTTAAAGGTCAGTTTCCTTCTCTTTAAAATGAAAGGGTTGAACTAAAATGATGTTTCTCTAAAGTCCTTTATATGCTTCAAGTTCCATGATTTCTTCTGACACAGTTTAGAATCTTTATATTCTTCTGTTCTCTTTATATATATATTTAGCACCATGAATCTCTACCTCATAAACTATAGTAACACTGTTTTCCATTGTTCCTCTAAACTATCCTTCTACATCACAACTCACTTTATGAACTTTGTCTTCCTTCCAATTATTATGACCTTGCCTAAAAGAAGCACCCTACATTTCCTCCTGTTATCAAGTGCCCAACTTAGGACTGGAGAGAAAGACAAGAGTTATTCCTCAAGTCCGTAGATCTTGCCCATCTGATTCCTCAGACTGCTTTATTGAGCAATTTGCAGAGTAACAATTTGATGGTACCCCCACCAATGTCACTGGCCAGGACCTTTGAGATAAGATGAATTAGAGTCATCTTATTTGACACCTAAAAATTTTTGCACTTTTAATCACCCTAATAAAGTTATTAAAATTATTTGTTCTAAACACAGACATTTCCACATTGTCTTTTTCAGAATTGGAAAGGACATGGTCCACAGCCAATGAATGTCAAAATAAATAGTTTCATCTGTTCTAAGAATTAGCCTAAATGTTTTTCTTCTTTTTAGGCCATTTGAAAACAGCAGTGATTACCATGAGAAAAGTGGTGCCTATTTAAAGGGTAATTATAAGAATATGAAATTGACAACAAAATTAGTGTTCTTAGTTGTTTTTTAAAATCATATTAGCACTTCCACAGCAGACTGGATAAATCTCTTTCCTACTGCTTACAGCTAATTAAAATATTAATACATTTGGAATACAAAAAAATGTGATCATATGCAAATATTATTTGCAAAAGATAAATTCATTGTTCATAGAAAATCACATCTAAGAAAATTAGATGCAAAGGATATTTATCTAGTTCATGTAGTTGTTGTCCAACCTAATCTTTAAAACCAGTGGTAGGTAAGAATTTATTTTTTATAGTTATAAATCTTTAATAGCAAGAGTTTAACTAAAGGAAAGAAAAATATAAAAACATGAATTTGTTCATCTTTGCCAGACTCTAACATTCTGATAAAATTTCATTTCAAGGTTATTTATCACTTGAACCTCATTTAACACAGTACCTGCAATTCTTATAATTCATATATTCCACAAATCTAGGAGCATCTTATTAAGTAGCAGAGATAATGCTAGCAGTAGAAATGCCACTGCAAGTACATGGTGTCTGCCTTCAAAATGTTTAGTTGGTAACAGAAAACAATTATGATACAATATTATGAGTGTTACAATGAAAGGATGTCTTATGTCAGGTTGTTATTTTAAAATGTACCATAAACTTGGGGGCTTATAGACAAATTTATTTCTCACAGGTAAGTCTAAGAACTAGGTGCCACAGATTTGGTGTCTGGCAAGGGCCTGTTTATAGCTCATAAACTACCCTCTCTTTACTGTGTCCTCACATAGCAGAAAAGGTGAGGAAGCACCCTGTGGTCTCTGTTATAAGGGTACTGTTCCACTCAAGAGGATTCCATCCTCATGATCTAATCACCTCCCAAAGATCCTACCTCCAAATACCATCATACCAGGGGAATAGGTCTGAATATAAAAATGCTGGGGAGACACAAACATGCAATTGATAGCATGGACTATATGAGATGCAATGAGAGTAAAAGCCCACAAGGCTCCTCTGTTAAAGTGATTTTCCAGGCAAGAATACTGGCGTTGGAGTGAAGATCCTTCTCCAGGGGATCTTCCTGACCCAGGTATTGAACCCAGGCCTCCCACATTGCAGACAAACTCTTTACTAAGCCAGATAATAGAGAGAAAGGGATTAAGAATAGCATGGGCAAAAGAACACACACACACACCATACATACATGCAAAGTATTTTGTGTAGCTGGGCATATAGTTTGTTCATAGAGAGAATGCTGGCAGCAGACCAGATAAGGAATGACCTAGTACGATTCATGTGTTTGTCAGGGTAAATAATACTAGATGCTAGGATAATTCATAAATCCCAGTGGCTTAAGAAATATAAGTTTATCTCTTGCACACATAAAATAGTTCAATTGAGTGTCTGGTGGGCACCCTTACATGTAATAATTCTAGGAACCTGGCTTATTCTTCCTCATGGTGCCATCAGCTTCAAGAAGTATCTGGTGCACTGCCCTTCTTGCAGGAAGGCTGTGCTCTGCATTGTGATCAGGGCAATCTCATATCTTAACATCCAACACTAGACAAGGGAAAAGAGCTGTAAATGACCACCAGCTCCAATCATACTGAAGTAGCTGTGAGGGAGTTCTCATAGATTGATTTCATTTACAGAGTCAGTAATGAATCATAGTTTTTAATCTTTGAGTTTTCTGTGGTTTGAGGCACAATAAAATGCTGTACTTTTGACCATTTAAACAAAAGAAGTATCTGGTTAATAGTATCAAGTGCTCCCAAGAGGTCAATCTAAGAAGATCTGAAAAGTACCCACTGAGTATGGCAATTAAGAGGTCACTGGTGATGATTTCAGTGGCTGTTTCATTGGAGCATTTTAGCAGAAGCGACAAGGTAGTTGAAGGGTAAAGAGAGGTGGGAAATAGGAGCCAGTAAACACCAACTCCATACAAATCTTGATATGAAGAAAAAAAGAAAACAAAGATTATGGATCAAGGGAGGCTTATTTGAGGGTTTTTTTTTTTTTTTTTTTTTTTTTTGTCTACTTTTACCATGAGAGAGAATTGAGCATAATTATACATTGAGGTAAAAGAACCATTAGTTTGTTTAGAGGAAAAGGTTGCATGTGCTGAGAACAAAGTAATCATTGGTTAAGAGAAGCCCCAGAGTAGGCAAAAGGCCATGATATTCAGAGGACAGATAAAAGGATTTAGCCTTACACTGGAGGCCTTATGTTCTGTCCATTGACCTTGGAGAGAAGCAGAAAAGGGAAAGCAATTTTAAGACCCTTTCATGAATGTCAAGGACAGTGTTAGAGGTCCAAGCATATGTCTATGATAACTCAAGTAATTAAGAAATAAACCATCTACTTTAAAACAATTATGAATCATAAGATATGAGATATTCAACCTATTCATGAAAGGTTTGGAAGGCTACTTAATTTTCTTCATTGAATATGGCTCCTGCTCACTAAATGTGTTTGAACAGCCAGACATTTCACTTATAGACTTAAGAGATACACATATATTAAATTAATATATGATTTTAACCATTACTTTGGAATTTTTAATAATGTAAATCTTTGAAAGTTTGACAATGTGTATTAGATAGTGGTAGAGTAATTTTTTAGTTTCTTTGTATGTAAAGAAATGGAATGTAATTCCATTTTTCTTTTCACGGAAATAGGGCAATTTAATTTTTTGTATTTGATTTAAAATATATTAAAGAACAAATCATAACATTCTTAATGTTAGCATTTTGTGCATTTTCCATTGTTTTGAAGAAGATTAGGGCAAAGTTCTAAAACATTTTTGTTTATACATCAAGACAAAATGTTATCTCAAAGGCCATATAAAAAGATGAAAGGAACCATTTGCTTGATTTTAATTATACTAAATTATCCATTAGATTTGCCATTTTACTTTTAGACATTAGATAATTGGGTCCATTCTGCTTTTCTCTTTGTAGAATCCACAGCAACCACAAGTGTGGTTAATTCTAAAGTGTTAAGTAGACTGTCAATGTATTCTAATGAGCTTAGAGGAGTTTACCACTCTGGCTTCCCTTTTCCTTTTCTAAAAGGCAGAAATTTACTGGCTTTTTGGAATCATAAAATCTCAGTGTAAAAAGGAAGGTTAGACAGCTTCACAGCTACCACACACTAACACATGCACACTTTCATTCATCTGTGAATGTTTGATAAGATACTAGGGCTTCCCTGATAGCTCAGTTGGCAAAGAATCTGCCTACAATGTAGAAGACCTGGGTTCAATCCCTGGGTTGGGAAGATCCCCTGGAGAAGGGAAAGGCTACCCACTCCAGTATTCTGGCCTGGAGAATGCCATGGACTGTATGGTCCACAGGGTTGCAAAGAGTCAGACACAACTGAGCGACTTTCATTTCACTACCCCTATATCCTTATCACATATCCATCTCTTCCTTGCTGTCTATATTCCAGCAACACTAGCCTTCTTCAATTTCCAAAGCTCCTTTCAATCTCAAGGACATCTCACATTTTATTCTGTGTGCCTACAATACTCTCTGCCTTGATCTGTCCCTTGGTCTGGCTGATACCTGCTCTTCTTAGAAGTCTCTATAATTCAGGTCCACTGACAAAACATGGTTCACTGGAGGAGGGAATGGCAAACCACTCCAGTATTCTTGCCTTGAGAACCCCACAAACAGTATGAAAAGGCAAAAATATATTACACCAGGAGATGAGCCCTGAAGGTGGGAAGGGATCTAATATGGTACTAGGGAAGAGAGAAGAAATAGCTCCAGAAAGAATGAAGAGGCTGGGCCAAAGGAGAAAGACGCTCAGTTGTGGATGTGTCTAGTGGTGATATTAAAGTCTGATGCTTTTATATCAGTAAAAGATATAAAAGAACAATATTGCATAGGAACCTGGAATGTTAGGTCCTTGAATCAAGGCAAAGGAAGCAACAGTTAGAACTGGACATGGAACAACAGACTGGTTCCAAATAGCAAAAGGAGTATGTCAAGGCTGTATATTGTCACCCTGCTTATTTAACTTATATGTAGAGTACTTCATGAGAAACGCTGGGCTGGAAGAAGCACAAGCTGGAATCAAGATTGTCAGGAGAAATATCAATCACCTCAGACATGCAGATGACACCACCCTTATGGCAGAAAGAAAGAGGAACTAAAAAGC
This sequence comes from Bos indicus x Bos taurus, assembly GCF_003369695.1. Lineage (NCBI taxonomy): Eukaryota > Metazoa > Chordata > Mammalia > Artiodactyla > Bovidae > Bos > Bos indicus x Bos taurus. Next base: position 56,752,167 of record NC_040080.1, read on the forward strand.
CTCTTGATGAAAGTGAAAGAAGGAGAGTGAAAAAGTTGGCTTAAAGTTCAACATTCAGAAAACTAAGATCATGTCATCTGGTCCCATCACTTCATGGGAAATAGATGGGGAAACAGTGGAAACAGTGTCAGACTATATTTTGGGGCTCCAAAATCACTGCAGATGGTGATTGCAGCCATGAAATTAAAAGACGCTTACTCTTTGGAAGGAAAGTTATGACCAACCTAGATAGCATATTCAAAAGCAGAGACATTACTTTGCCAACAAGGTCCATCTAGTCAAGGCTATGGTTTTTCCAGTGGTCATGTATGGATGTGAGAGTTGGACTGTAAAGAAAGCTGAGTGCCGAAGAATTGATGCTTTTGAACCGTGGGGTTGGAGAAGACCCTTGAGAGTCCCTTGGACTGCACGGAGATCCAACCAGTCCATTCTGAAGGAGATCAGCCCTTGGATTTCTTTGGAAGGAATGGTGCTGAAGCTGAAACTCCAGTACTTTGGCTACCTCATGGGAAGAGCTGACCCATTGGAAAACACTCTGATGTTGGGCGGGATTGGGGGCAGAAGGAGAAGGGGACAACAGAGGATGAGATGGCTGGATGGCATCACCAATTCAATGGACATGAGTTTGGGTGAACTCTGGGAGTTGGTGATGGACAGGAAGGCCTGGCATGCTGTGATTCATGGGGTCGCAAAGAGTCGGACATGACTGAGGGACTGAACTGAACTGAAGCAGGAGATGTCAAGAGTGAACATCAACATCTTGGGAATCAGTGAACTAAAATGGATGGTAATAGGCAAATTTAACAGATGACCACTATATCTACAACTGTGGGCAAGTATCCCTTAGAAGAAATGGGGTAGCTCTCATAGTCAACCTAAGAGTCCAAAACACAGTACTTGGGTGCACACTCAAAAATGACAGAATGATCTTGCTTGGTTTTCAAGACAAATCATTCAACATCACAGTGATCCACATCTGTGTCCCAATCTATAATGCCAAAGAAGCCAAAGCTGAACAGTTCTATGAAGACCTACATGACCTTCTAGAACTAACACCAAAAAAAAAAAAAAAAAAATGTCTTTATCATCATGAGGGATTGGAATGCAAAAGTAGCAAGTCAAGAAATACTTGAAGTAACTGGAAAGTTTGGCCTTGGAGTACAAAATGAAGTAGGGTAAAGGCTAACAGAGTTTTGTCAAGAGAGCACACTGGTCATAGCAAACACCCTTTTCCAACAACACAAGAGATGACTCTACACATGGACATCACCAGATGATCAATACCAAAATCAGCAGCTGAAGATGGAGAAGCTGTACACAGTCAGTTAAAAAAAAAAAAAAAAAAAAAGACCTGGAGCTAACTGTGGCTCAGATCATGAGCTCTTAATTGAAAAATCCAGGCTTAAACTGAAGAAAGTAGGGAAAACCACTAGACCATTCAAGTATGACATAAATCAAATCCCCTATGATTATACAGTGGAAGTCAAAAATAGATTCAAGGAATTAGATCTGGTAGACAGAGTGCCTGAAGAACTATGGATGGAGGTTTTGAAACATTGTACAGGAGGCAGTGACCAAAACCATCCCCAAGAAAAAGAAATGTAAGAAGGCAAAGTGGTTTTCTGAAGAGGCTTTACAAATAGCTGAGAAAAGAAGAAAAGTGAAAGGCAAGGGAGAAAGGGAAAGATATACTTAACTGAATAAGGAGTTCCAGAGAATAGCAAGGAGAGATAAGAAAGCCTCATTAAGTGAACAATGCAAAGTAATAGAGGAAAACAATTTCAAGAAAATAGGAGATACTAAGGGAACATTTCATGAAAAGATGAGCACAATAAAGAACAGAAATGGGAAGGACTTAACAAAAGCAGAAGAGATTAAGAAGTGGCAAGAATCCACAGAAGAACTATACAAAAAAGATCTTAATGACCCAGATAATTACAATGGTGTGGTCATTCACCTAGAACCAGACATCCTGGAGTGTGAAGTCAAACGGGCCTTAGAATACATCACTACTGACAAAGATAGTGGATGCGATGGAATTCCAGCTGAGCAAGTTAAAATCCTAAATGATGATGTTGTTGAAGTGCTGCACTCAATATGTCAGTGAGTTTGGAAAATGCAACAGTGGCCATGGGATTGGAAAAGGTCAATTTTCATTCCAGTCCTAAAGAAGGGCAATGAGAAAGGGTATACAAACTATCCTACAATTGTACTCATTTCACATGCTGTATATTGTCACCCTGCTTATTTAACTTATTTGTAGAGCACATCATGTGAAATGCCAGGATGTATGATTCACAAGCTGGACTCAAGATTACTGGGAGAAATATCAACAACCTCAGATATACAGATGACACCACTCTAATGGCAGAAAGCAAAGAGGAACTAAAGAACCTCTTGATAAGGGTGAACGAGGAGAGTGGAAAAAGCTGGTTTAAAACTCAGTATTCAAGAAATAAGATCATGGCATCCAGTCCCATCACTTCATGGCAAATAGAAGAGGAAAAAGTAGAAACAGTGACATAGTTTCTTTTTTTAGCCTCCAAAATCACTGTGGATGGTGACTACAGTCACAAAATTAAAAGCACTTGTCTTTCAAGGAAAATTATGACAAACCTAAACAGTGTATTAAAAAGCAGAAATATCACTTTGCCAACAAAGGTCCATATAGTTGGTTATGGGTTTTCCAGTAGTCATTAACAGATGTGAGAGTTGGACCATAAAGAAGGCTGAGTACCAAAGAATTGATGCTTTTGAATTGTGGTGATGGAGAAGACTCTTGAGAGTCCCTTGGACTGCAAGGAGATCAAACCAATCAATCCTCAAGGAAATCAATCCTGAATATTCATTGGAAGGACTGATGCTGAAGCTGTAGCTACAATATTTTGACCACCTGATGCAAAGAGCCAACTCACTGGAAAAGACCCTGATGCTGGAAAAGATTGAGAGCAGGAGAAGGGGGAAAGAGGATGAGATGATTGAATAGCATCACCAACTCAATGGAGATGTGTTTGAGAAAACTTTGGGAGATAGTGAAGGACAAGGAAGCCTGATGTGCTACAGGCCGTGGGATCACAAAGAGTTAGACACAGCTTAGTGACTGAACAACAACAATAATTCAGGTCACTGCTCTAAAGAAATCTTTTCTTGGCTGACCTCCAAAATTAGCTTCAGTTTAGTTCAGTTGCTCAGCGTGTCCGACTCTTTGAGACCCCATGAATCACAGCACGCCAGGCCTCCCTGTCCATCACCAACTCCCAGAGTTCACTCAGACTCACGTCCATCGAGTCAGTGATGCCATCCAGCCATCTCATCCTCTGTTGTCTCCCTTCTTCTCCTGTCCCCAATCCCTCCCAGCATCAGAGTCTTTTCCAATGAGTCAACTCTTCGCATGAGGTGGCCAAAGTACTGGAGTTTCAGCTTTAGCATCAGTCCTTCCAAAAAAATCCCAGGGCTGATCTCTTTCAGAATGGACTGGTTGGATCTCCGTGCAGTCCAAGGGACTCTCAAGAGTCTTCTCCAACACCACAGTTCAAAAGCATCAATTCTTTGGCGTTCAGCCTTCTTCACAGTCCAACTCTCACATCCATACATGACCACTGGAAAAACCATAGCCTTGACTAGATGGACCTTTGTCAGCAAAGTAATGTCTCTGCTTTTTAACATGCTAAGTTGGTCATAACTTTCCTTCTAAGGAGTAAGCGTCTTAATTTCATGGTTGCAGTCACCATCTGCAGTGATTTTGGAGCCCCCAAAAATAAAGTCTGACACTGTTTCCACTGTTTCCCCATCTATTTGCCATGAAGTGGTGGGACCAGATGTCATGATCTTCATTTCTGAATGTTGAAAATTAGCTTAAATCCCCCTTTTAAATGTTCTCTTTATTTTCATTTATCATTTTGTCATATCACATATAATAAAAGTTAAATTTAATTAATTTGTAGTTTATCTAATGACTGTGCCACTAAATGCTAATCTCCATGAGATCCGGAACTATACCTGTTTTACTCATTCCTATATTCCTAGGTCCTAGATGAATGCCTGGAACATAGTAGATATTCAATAAAAGGTTTTGAATAAATAAAGAATAATGTTACCCAGCATTTTATACTGAAAAATACTTACTGAATTGTAAAGAATCCTGTTCCTAAGAAACTCATACTGTATTGGGGCAGAAGTCATGTAAACATGTAATTACATTAGTGGCTAAGAAGGCAAATGTTGGACTGAAATCCTGGCTTCTTCCCATACTAACTTTTTATCATTGAGCAAAGAACATGATCTACCCAAGTCTCTGTTTCCTTCTCTGTAAAATGAGTGAAATTATATTACCAACCTAAGGCAGAAAGTGCACATTGCTTCACTCACTACTCACTTCAGTTCCATTATATCTTACCATTCTACCACAGAGCCTGAAAAAATCAAACTTCATTCGTAACCTTCAAGCTAAGGTTCCTGTTGAGATTTGGTTCCACTGAGCAAACTTAGAGGCAGAAGGGAGTTGCAAAATAGCAGCTACATGTAATAAGTACAGTGATAGAAATATCTGGTTCCTTTTAGACAGTTCCAGTCAAATGTCTTAAATCTAGGCTTAGGCACTGATCCTCAAGGGTGAGTAGTTCTTCTAGAATGGCCAGATAGTGTAAGTAGTATCCATTACTTCTATTGGCATTAACTCTAGATGCCTTGTTTCTAATTGTGAAACTCCAAGCTTGGATCTGTAGCCCTCCCAAAGATTGTGTGAGCTACATAGTACCTAGAATAAACCCTTGTCTGCTTCAGACAGCTAAAGAGGATTCCATAGTCTGCAACAGTGAAATCTGGAAGATTTACTAACAGTTTGTTGAAAGGGTTAAATCTAAGTGGAAGCTTTATCCTTGAGATTAGCATGCAAAGACTGCAGCAAATCAAACCAATACTGCTGCTGCTGCTAAGTCGCTTCAGTTGTGCGACCCCATAGACGGTGGCCCACCAGGCTCCCCCAGTCCCTGGGATTCTCCAGGTAAGAACACTGGAGTGAGTTGCCATTTCCTTCTCCAACGCGTGAAAGTGAAAAGTGAAAGTGAAGTTGCTCAGTCGTGCCCGACCCTCAGCAACCCCATGGACTGCAGCCTACCAGGCTTCTCCGTCCATGGGATTTTCCAGCGAGAATACTGGAGTGGGGTGCCATTGCCTTCTCCGCAAACCAATACTACATTTGTCAAAAACTTACTATTACTTTCTCTAATTTTCTATCAATGCTGTTCCTCAAAGTTCCTTGAGATGTCAGATTCTTGATTGAGTACGTGTACATATGGGTACTATTAAAGTTTTGACAAGTGCTCAGTTAAGTTGCTATTAAAAATGTATGTATATGCTACTAAAAATATATACATATATTTAGAGAGAAATTTGGCTAGAAGAATTAATTATATTACATTATTTTTTGTCATATCTATCTTCATATTTCTTCATAAATAAATGCATATTTTTTTTATCTTTAGAAAGACAAGCTTTTTAGCTATGAATCTCTCCACATTTGTATTGTCCTTTCATTTTGGGGGGCTTCCTGGTGGCTCAGATGGTAAAGAATCTGCCTGCAATGAGGGAAGACACAAGTTTATCCTGAGTTGGAAAGATCCTCTGGAGAAGGGAATGGCTACCCACTCCAGTATTCTTGCCTGAAGAATTCCATGGACAGAGGAACCCGGCAGGCTACAGTCCATGGGGTTGCAAAAGAGTTGCACATGCCTGAGTGGCTTTCACTTTCATTTTTTGAAGAAGTTCTCACATGCACTACTTTGACAACAACTCTGTAAGGGATCTAGTAATATTGCCATCATATAACATGCAAACTGAAAACAAGAGAGACTAGTAGTTGGCAGAGACAGAACTTGAATGCAGTTCTTCTAGGTTATATGCTTTCTTACTTCACCACAGTTGATCAACAGTTCATTAAGGGCAGTTCTCTGTAAAATGAAATAAATTTGAATTGTCAGGGCCAAATGAAGGATTTGAATTAGATCCTAGACTGTATCATTGATTTGGTCTTCTATTTGGGGCAAGCTAATGTCTTTTTCAGTTCATTTGTAGCTGTTACATTGGATACCACAAACTTCTGATCAAGATGGTCCCATAAGTTCACAATACATAGCAATGAGATTTTTTTTTTTTTTTGGCTAAAAATCTGAAAGAGAAGTCCAGTTCAAAAACCAGATAAAATTTCAGTGGACCAGAAATGCAACAGAACCCCAGATAGTACACAGGTTTGAGGGCTGGGGGCTGTTAGATTCTGATCCAGTAGCTCAGTTTCTGTATGGCAGAGGGGCTAAAAGTATTTTGTGCAAAACTGAAAGTGGGATCCAAAGGTAAAAGCCAGGGTCAAGGGCAAAGCAAGGGTCAGAAGGATGAATACCTAAAATCCAAAATTAAGAAAATACATGAGATTTAAAACTAATAAGTACAGCCAACAAAATCAACGATCAGTTTATCATTTCAGATCAATTAATTTCTTGAACCATTCTAATAGGTATGTTTAAAAGCTTGAAGATATAAATTTTATATAGAAAAATCAATAAATTGTTAATCAAAATAGGAAGATATAAAACTATGAGAGGTAAATAGTAAAAAGAAAAAAAAAAGGAATTAGAACTGTTGAAAATGAAAACTAGTGATCACGAACAATATCTGCCCTATTAGCTTACTAAACTGTGAGACCACTATGAAGACTAGACAGGATAGTGCAAGCCCGTTTTTGTGAGTTGAAACATTTTATACTACGGAACAAGGAATAGAGGGAATAGCCTGACAGATGTCTGTGTAGAGATCTCTAAGCTATGGGGCTGGCGAAGAACTGGGTTAACTTTAAGAGAGGGAAAGACAATCATCAAAGAGAAACTATACTGACAAATTTCACTTTATTCTAGAATTTGCCTAAAGAGCCAGTCTTCTGGGATACCCTGACTAGGATCTATACGTTAAGGAAGAAAGGATTTGTGCCTTTTCAAGTGCCCATGAAATAGCTACTCCTATATCTTATAGGGAAAGGAGAATGGGAAAAGGTACTATATAAATTAAGGCTATCGTTATCTTTCCCTTTTAGGGAAAACAAATTCAACACCTGGAGAGGAAAACGTCTGCACGTGGAAAGTTTATGTTTTTTATAATGTGCATTTCTAGGATGGTATGTCTGAAATTAGGCATGCAAACCTGAATTTGTGTATGGTATATTCTTATGCAAATGTGTACAGGCATAACTTAGTGCTTGTTCTGTTTCACTCAAAAGTAGGTGGAGATATGAATATTATTGAGCAAGTATAATTTTCATACAAGAATTGTGTGGGCAGCTTCCATTCTGGTTAAGCATCTTAACAAAAATGAAAAGCTCAGATAAGAACAGTGAGATTTTGTAAGTGTTAATATTACAGCATGAATGTTTCTAATCTTTCTCTAAGCCTATTGCATCTTGAATTAGAAAGAATAGAGCCATCCAGGCCAGAAGGCAAATCACTACATGGGGAAAATTGAGACAGAAATGCTTTTTCCTATCTTTTAAAAAACATACATATATATTTTTAGAGGAGAAAATGGTCATTTGGAATTCTCTGTTTGGCAAGTCAGACCAAGCATGATGTTTGACCTAGATTATAAATATTCTATGTTGTGAAACTGAAGCACTTGGAAATATTTTCAGATGAAATTCAGAATAATATAACATAAGCCATAAAGCTCCACAGCCTCAGATCATATGAAAATTGATTCTGGCAGTGGTTGAAGTATATGAAGTGTGAATAAGCTGCACCTATCCTATAACTCACGTGCTTTGTTTTGAAGAAACTGAGAACTGGAAATGTGACTTTGACCCCCCTACCATCTAATGAAATCCCAGGTGGTACTAGTGGTAAAGAATCCCCCTGCCAATGCAGGAGGCATAGCATGCACCACCTAATGAAATCAGTGAATCTGATGTCTAAATAAAACACGTGGGAGTGGGAAAACAGCTGGAAATGTGAAAAGGGAAGGCCATTTTCTTGAATGTGAGCAAGGGGTAACCAATTTGCCTCTCTAGAAACATATCCAGGTCGGGGAAACAACAAAAAGAACATGAAAAACAATTCTGTAACAAGATTCCTATAGTTTGGGAGGGTTTCATTTAGAACAAAGCTATGGATGAGCTAAATCAGTAAGAGCTTTTTTGCTTGGTGACCTAAAGAACTTCAAAAAGCATTTCACCCAGTGATTGGTGCATAAGTAAAGGCTATATTCGGATGTGAAAATGGAGACACTTATAAAGATCTGATTTGTGTATAAAATTGTGCCATCCTAAAATGAATAATGAAACTCTGCTTCTAATTACACACCTGCTTCTCGAATCCATCCTTTGATTTCTATTCTTGGAGTCATCGGTGTTCTTACTACCTCTTACCTAAAATATTGCAATAACTTTCTAATGGTCTTCTGCCTTTAGTCTCTTCCCTGTCCAAAGCATTCTTCTGCTTAGAAATTTTCAGTGGATCTCCATTGGCTACTAAGAACAAACATGGTAGTATTTTCTATGATCTGGAGCCAAAGTTACATTTCCAGTCTTATCTGCCATTACTTTTCTCCATGTACTTTATGCTACAAGTTGGCTAATCACCATTCCACAAACATCCTCCAGAATATTTCTAAAACACAAATATGAAAAAATAAATAAATAAATAAAACACAAATATGATCTTGCTTTTGCCTAACTTAAAGACTTCTGTGACTTTCTATACTGTTGCTTTGTAAAATTAATCCTAAAGTTATTGGTCTATGTGATTCTCTAAATTCTCTAAATTATCTGTCAGGTTCTCCAGTCTGGTCGTCAGACCCCAGCTCACTCTCCTCGAAACCTATAATGAAGCCATGTGGAGCTACTTGTATGCATGCATGCTAAGTAGCTTCAGTCGTATCTGACTCATTGCAACCATATGGACCATAGCCCACCAGGCTCCTGTGTCCATGGGATTCTCCAGGCAAGAATACTGGAGTGGGTGCCATGCCCTCCTCCAGGAGATCTTTCCAACCCAGGGATTGAACCCTCATTTCTTATGTCTCCCACGTTGGCAGGTGGATTCTTTACCACTGGCGCCACCTGGGAAGCCCACCCATTTCTTTCCCTTAAACCTTGGTTAATGTTTTTTCCCTCTATCTTGTATACCCTTTCCTTCATCTTCATGCCTTCAATGCCCCGGGGTCCACATGGAAAAAAGAAAAAAGATCTTATTTTTTTCCAAGATTCAGCTCAAGCTCATCTTTTTTACAAAAGCCTTTCATTTGCATAAAACTTGATTGCCATCTTCCTCACACACACCCACTGTTTTTGCTATAACTCCAGTGCCAGGTATCTATTTTTATCACTAAATAATACTTATTTTGCATTAACCATTTCCAATTATGTCTAAAACCTCATTGAGGTCAGGGACAATGTCTTATTTATCTTTGTAATCCTAGCACTGCACACAATGCAGAGCACAGAATATTGTTCAATAAATGGTGATGAAATGCTAACTCCTTAAGAATAGGGCCTGGGGAATCCTCGTGGTGCTTAATGACCGTCTACTGAGAGAATGAATCAATGGTGGATACTTATTAATATAATCTCCATGCCATCTTTATGTGCAGTAGTCAAGGCACCTCTTTCAGATAGCACACTGTATGTTGTAGAGTGGTTCTTCTCAAACTTTACCAAGCACGTAAATCACCTGCAGATCCTGGGGAAAATGGCATTCTGCTTCAGTAGTTCTGAGTTTGTATATGCTGTTGGTCCTCAAACTGCACTTTGAGTGACATAACTGTAGAGGACTCTAAGTTGAGGGATTTCACATGAGAGATTCAGAGAAGGTACAAGTAGCCCAAGGAAGTCAACAGAAGGGGGATCTACCTAGTGGTACCAGAGGTATTACTCATCCAGGTAGGCTTCTGAGGCTGTGCTGGGGGCTGAGGTTTTATCTTTATCACCTTTCTCTATCAACGTGGCTTTCAGAATCAGGCTTTCACCCCTTCACTCTGCAACTATGACTCAACCTGTATGATGTTTCTCAGTATAAGAGCTCCCCAGTTTCCATTTTAAAACTCACCTGAAGCTGTTCTCCTCTCTGCTTTTCATAAACTTAAATTCTCTCTGCTTTATTGCTTAAACCCTGGAAATCCAATCTTCCCCATTTTCAGAAGCCTCACCAGCTGCCTGAATTATTTTGCCTCCATTTTAATCAGAAACAGCTTTTCCCTTTCCAGCAAATGCACCAGCTTCACCTCTGCAAAGACCAGTTTCCAGCTGCTGCTGCTGTGATTGATAAGTACAGATCTCATTCTGAAAGAATTGCTGCTCTCCCCGCCCCACTTTCAGGAAAACATGAAGTAGTCAGGATTTTAAACTGTAGGGTGGCTTAGAAGAACACCAGCGTTCCTACTGTTGACTGATCAAATGTCATAAAGGAAAGCAAATGTAGGAGAGAAACTGGAGATTTGGCTGGCAGCTGCAAGAGCTTGTGAATTCATATAATATCATGGAAACTGCCAATGCTTTGCTAGTGTCAATTTATAATTAGAGATGCCATTTTAAGGTGAATTTTGACATTTACTGCTACTAGTTGACTTTTTCCAGTAATATCTACTTTCATATTATAGTGCTGTCTCTTTCTTCAGGAAGTTAAGTGAATCCAGAGGTTTCAGAGTCAAACCAGGAAACCATGAACGTGTTATAAAACCATTTCACATCTTAAAACATAAGCCATTATTATCACAAACACACACAAAGATAAGCATATACATATTTATAATTTAATTATAATTATAAAACTTATACAAGTAAAATGACAATTTTATTATTTGGAATAAAGTTACGTGATTACAAACTTCTTTTCCCCCAGCAATATCCACTAGGTCCATCAATACATTGTTTCAATAACCCCATTCAAATGCATTAAAATAATGTATTTGAAATCTGATGTCATACATTTGAACATTTCTCCCAAACTATACACATAATCTAAACCCTAACTATTAAATGGTTTACCTGCTGTTTAAAAATAGGCTTGTTTGATTAATTTTTCACTGAGGGGATAAAAATTGACTCAATTTTTCTATTAGTAGTAAGCTGGCACATTCTTTAACTGAGTTCAGAGCTGCCACTGACTTCAAAGGAGACATCACATTCTATTAGTTTCTTGAAGCATGAAAGACCAAATAGATTCACTACATAAATTTTGGAAGCTTCTACATGTGCATTTATTTGCTCAAGATTTTAAGCCCAGCTAGCAGTACAGGCAGTGTACCTTTAACATCTGTAGCAGGTCTGCAGCCATTAAAAATTAACCCCTTCCTCACGCTTTCTAAAACAGATACAGACAACCTCAGAAAATGATTCTTTGGAAGAAAATGCTAACTTTGATTTAGAAAACAACCCCAAATTATAGAATTTCAGAGCTAGAATGAATCCTGATGAGTTTGATTCTCATTATTATAGTTTGGAAAGAAATAGAGTTCTGCAGAGGAGGGCACTCAGGCCAGGAATCTCTCCATAACCATTATGTGCTGGATATGCATATTGAGTAAACTTGGCAGTATTTAATTAGATCTCCAATTCATGTATTTTTAAATAAAGCATTAACTCTTCCTAAAATAGGTTCAAGTGTAACTGACACCACTTCTGGTGAAGGAAAATTTTCTTCCATTATGTCATACAGTGGGTTTTCCCCTTGTCATTAGCCGTTGGATTGAATCTTCAGTTCAGTTCAGTCCCTCAGTCCTGTCTGACTCTTTGCGACCCCATGAATTGCAGCACGCCAGGCCTCCCTGTCCATCACCAACTCCCAGAGTTCACCCAAACTCATGTCCATCGAGTCGGTGATGCCATCCAGCCATCTCATCCTCCGTCATCCCCTTCTCCTCCTGCCCCCAATCCCTCCCAGCATCAGAGTCTTTTCCAATGAGTCAACTCTTCGCATGAGGTGGCCAAAGTACTGGAGTTTCAGCTTCAATATCAGTCCTTCCAATGAACACCCAGGACTGGTCTACTTTAGAATGGACTGGTTGGATCTCCTTGCAGTCCAAGGACTCTTAAGAGTCTTCTCCAACACCACAGTTCAAAAGCATCAATTCTTCAGTGCTTAGGTTTCTTCACAGTCCAACTCTCACATCCATACATGACCACAGGAAAAACCATAGCCTTGACTAGACAGACCTTTGTTGGTAAAGTAATGTCTCTGCTTTTGAATATGCTATCTAGGTTGGTCATAACTTTCCTTCCAAGGAGTAAGCGTCTTTTAATTTCATGGCTACAGTCACCATATGATGTGATTTTGGAGCCCAAAAAAAAAAAGTCTGACACTGTTTCCCCATCTATTTGCCATGAAGTGGTGGGACCAGATGCCATAATCTTAGTTTTCTGAATGTTGAGTTTTAAGCCAACTTTTTCACTCTCCTCTTCACTTTCATCAAGAGGCTTTTGTGTTCCTCTTCACTTTCTGCCATAAGGGTGGTGTCATCTGCATATCTGAGGTTATTGATATTTCTCCTGGCAATCATGATTCCAGCCTGTGCTTCTTCCAGCCCAGGGTTTCTCATGATGTACTCTGCATATAAGTTAAATAAGCAGGGTGACAATATACAGCCTTGACATACTCCTTTTCCTATTTGGAACCAGTCTGTTGTTCCATGTCCAGTTCTAACTGTTGCTTCCTGACCTGCATAGACTTATGAGGTGTAAGAGAGATTTGTTAGATTAAAGCAAGCTGAGGGGAAAGGTATTATAGATATAGAATTCTCTTGTAAATGAAAGGACTAAGTACCTTTATTCTTAACTGTTTGTATTATATAACCGAAAAGCCAAAACCAGTTTAAGGGAGAAATAAGCAGGTTTAGGAGAAGGCAATGGCGACCCGCTCCAGTGCTTTTGCCTGGAAAATCCCAGGGACAGGGGAGCCTGGTGGACTGCTGTCTATGGGGTCGCTGTGTTGGACACAACTGAGAGACTTCACTTTCACTTTTCACTTTCATGCATTGGAGAAGGAAATAGCAACCCATTCCAGTGTTCTTGCCTGGAGAATCCCAGGGACAGGGGATCCTGGTGGACTGCCGTCTATGGGGTCATGCAGAGTGGGACATGACTGAAGTGACTCAGCAGCAGCAGCAGCAAGCAGGTTTAAGACTTATAGACAGTGATAAATGTAAATGTATTTCAAAGAGGATACTCTCTTGAAATTATATCAACATATAATTTGATATAAATTTACCTAAGAAAAATACTTACACCTAATAGAAAAGAGGCCTGAAGATATGAACTAGCATTTACAATGAATGTGAAAAATATTTAAGCAACAAATGCACATTTTAAATGGCTGCTTTTTTTCACCTATAAAAGTAACTAATTTCTCTCCCTTTTTTTCAATAATCCCTTTTTTCTTTTATAATGACGTCTACTTGTAGCTCAGTTGGTAAAGAATCTGCCTGCAATGTAGGAGACCCAGGTTCAATTCCTATTTTGGAATTCGATTTCTGTTCGATTCTTGCCTGGAAAATTCCATGGACAGAGGAACCTGGCAGGTTACAGTCCATGGGGTCCAAGAGTCAGACACACCTTAGTGACTAACCCACTGGATAGAATGTGGCAAAATATTCTGTATCTATGCTTTGTTGTTGTTTAGTCCCTAAGTCGTGTGGACTCTTTCATGACCCAGTGGTCTGTAGCTTGTCAGGGTCCTCCTTCCTTGGGATTTCCCAGGCAAGAATACTGGAGTAGGTTGCCATTTCCTTCTCCAGGGGCTCTTCCCAGCCTAAGAATTAAACCCACATATCTGGCATTGGCAGGCAGATTCTTTATCCACTGAGCCATGAGGGAAGCCATGTCCATATTATATATACACACTACATAATCTTTCTGAAAAATACCTCAAAATTATATACTAAAAACCTAAACTATATGCAAATTATTTACCTAGTAAATCCACTTCAGGAAATATATCTCAAGGATCAGATGCAAATCAGTATTTGTGGCTGCTGCTGCTGCTAAGTCGCTTCACTGGTGTCCAACTCTTCTCGACCCCGTGGACTGCTGCCCACCAGGCTCCTCCGACCATGGGATTTTCCAGGCAAGAGTACTGGAGTGGGGTGCCATTGCCTTCTCCAAGCACTTGTGGAGGAAAGGTTAATTACAGCATTCTTTGTGAGAAAAAAATTGAAATAAAAATTCTCAAGCATAATTAAAGAACTAAATAATCATAAAATACTGATAGTATTTTAATACTTCTTTAATATTCCAGGAGAAAATACTATTTTATAGCCTCTGGAACCACATTTTCACATGATATATAGGAACCAAGACAAATTTTGGCAGCAAAATATTAAATGAAAAAAAAAAAAGAATAGCTTTCACCAAATTTGGAAAAGTTTTCAACCACTTTTTCGTCAAATTTTTTTTTCTGTTCTGTTTTATTTTGAGTAATTTCAGTTGCTATATCTTCAAGTTTACTGATATTTTCTTCTATAATGTCTAATTTTCCCATTATCCTGTCCAATGTATTTTTTTATCTCAGACTTTATCTCTAGAAATTTGAATTATGTCTTTTCTCTGTTTTCCCAGCCTCTACTTCACTGTTTTAAACATGTAGAATATAATTTTAATGTATGTTGTAATGTTTTTATCTCTGTGTGTGCTAATTATAACATATATCAGTTCTGAATCAGTTTGATTAATTTACCTCCTTATTGGGTAGTATTTCCTTCTTGTTTACACACCTGGCAATTTTGGTTCAGATGCCAGATATTATGAATTTTACTTTATTTGATGCTGGGTATTTTTCTATTCCTATAAATATTCTTCAGGGTTTTTTTTGGAATGCAATTAAATTACTTCAGAACTGTTTGATCCATTGGGGGTCTTACTTTTTTATTGTGTTAGGGAAGAACACAGCAGTACTAATATTAGGTTAATTATTTCTTACTACTAAGCAAGAATCTTTTTTTTTTTTTAAAGTTTGTGATTTATTGGCATTTAGTACACTTGAAATGCTATACAAACATCATCACTTTATAATTTAAGAATATTTTCATTGTGCCAAAAAGGAAATCACATGCTCATTAAGCAGTCACATCTCATTTCCTCCTTCCCCCAGTCTCTGGCAATTACTAATCTGTGTTCAGTATTCACGAATTTTCCTATTCTGGACATTTCATTATAATGGGATTATCCAATATGTGGCCCTTTGGGTCTAGCTTCTTTCATTTACATAATGTTTTCAAAGTTCATCCACACTGTAGCATGTATCAGTACTTCCTTTTTATAGTTATATAATATTCCATCAAATGGGTATATCATTTTAATTTATTCAGTTATCAGTTGGTAGGCACTTGGGTTGTTTCTGAATTTGGGCTAGTTTATGATTTGCATGTTTTTACAATTTTTTTTGGTATAAAGTTAAGACTGGAACTTCTGGGTCATATGATAATTCTGTTTTTAGAGATATGGCCAAGCTGTTTTCCACAGCAAGTATACCATTTTATTTTCCCACCATCCATGTAGGAAGTTTCCAATTTCTCCACATACTTGCCAATACTCTTTATTTTCCAGGGTTTTGAAAGTAATTATTACAGTCATCCTAGCAGGAATAAAGTGATATATCACTGTGGTTTTGATTTCCCCAGTGACTAAGGATTTTGAGCATATTTTCATGTGTTTATTGGCTATTTGCATGATTTATTTGGAGAACTATCTGTTAAATTTCTCTGCCCATTTTTAAATTGCATCGTTTGTCTTTTTTGTTGTTGAGTTGCAATAGTTATTTGTATATTCTGGAGACTAAACCATTAGCTCTAGAATTTCTACATACATATAGTCCCCTCAAGAAAACATGACTCGTTTGAAGCTGTCTTACCTCAATCACAGGTTACCTATCAATTATAGGTTACCTATCAATTATAGGTTGAGTACATAGTATATTTAATGCATTAAGTTTAGATTTGGGAATAAATTCTTTTTTTTAAATTTTATTTTAACTTTACAATAGTGTATTGGTTTTGCCATATATCAAAATGAATCTGCCACAGGTATACATGTGTTCCCCATCCTGAACCCTCCTCCCTCCTCCCTCCCCATACCATCCCTCTGGGTCATCCTAGTGCCCCAGCCCCAAGCATCCAGTATCGTGCATCGAACCTGGACTGGTGACTCGTTTCATATATGATATTATACATATTTCAATACCATTCTCCCAAATCAACCCACCCTCTCCCTCTCCCACAGAGTCCAAAAGACTGTTCTATACATCAGTGTCTCTTTTGCTGTCTCATACACAGGGTTATTGTTACCATCTTTCTAAATTCCATATATATGCGTTAGTATACTGTATTGGTGTTTTTCTTTCTGGCTTACATCACTCTGTATAATAGGCTCCAGTTTCATCCACCTCATTAGAACTGATTCAAATGTATTCTTTTTTAATGGCTGAGTAATACTCCATTGCGCATATGTACCACAGCTTTCTTACCCATTCATCTGCTGATGGACATCTAGGTTGCTTCCATGTCCTGGCTATTATAAACAGTGCTGCGATAAACATTGGGGTACACGTGTCTCTTTCAATTCTGGTTTCCTCTAAGCAAGATTCTTCTGTGTGCTCTACTTAATTCTTATCTGGCTGATGGTAACAGGCACAATTACTGGGCCTGAATTGGCACTGGGCACTCATACCAATAATTCTTTCAAGTGGTTCTTTTGCCAAGGTCGAGTCATTTCTTCATTTGCCTGATCTGATCATACTGATTATTTGGGGGAGTCCTTTTTTGAAGTTTTATCTCTATATACCTCTCTCCTTTATATGCTCTGTCAACTGACAACTCTAGTCACCTCGATCTTTCCATACTGTCACCAGCACTGGGAGTCCACCACTCTGAGTTCCCTGTTCCTGGAACACAGCTTGGAAACTCCCTCATGGCTATAGTCTGGGCAGTCACAGGACTCTCTGTTTGCTGTCTCTCAAAATTTCTGTCTCTCAACTCCTCATGTCCAGTGCCTTACAAACCATCATTTCTTATATTCTGTCTTTGTTTTCTTATTTCAGGCAGAAGGTCAAATTTAGTCTCTTGTCTAGACATGGAAGCCCTTACTGTTTTTATGTCTGTTTCTCAAAAACATTATTGAAAACTGATTTAAGTGTATGTGGTAGAGGAGGAGCCTTACTATACATGAAAAAGTATGAGAATATAAATAATCCCAAATTAGTTTAAAACAGATACATGCAAAATACTAGCACATGCATAATACTCATATTAAAAGAAAAGAATATCAAAATATTAGCAAAAGGGCTGGTTCCTGGGATTATATCTGATTTATATCTGCTTTCAGATTTTTCTAAATTATCTTCTAGTATGAAAATATATTAACTTTACTAAAAATGAATGTTATATATTCTATAAGTATATATAACTTTTCCAAAAAGAAAATAAATTTCTATTTTGCTTGAAAAACCACAGAATAATCAATGAGTATCATATACGTATGAGTAGCATGCACAGACACACACACACACACACACACACACACACACACACACACACATCTGATTTCATAAAGGGGATGAGGTGTACTTACTAACGAACAAAAGAACCAGTAGTGAAGGTAGTAGGTTCTCCATATAGGAGACCAGAAACCAAAAGCTGAAAGTCCAGTGTTCAAGGAAGCAGAAAAGAAGAAGTCACTGCTTGGTATTAGGACAGGATAATATCTAAGCTCCTGCCATCTCTGAATTTCTATGCATGCTATTTCTTCTGAGAATACCTAAATGGTACTTGGGCTCCCAAGTGGCTTAGTGGTAAAGAATACACCTTCTATGCAGGAGATGTCGGTTTGATCTCTTGGTCAGGAAGATCCCCTGGAGAAGGAAACAGGCAATCCAGTCCAGTATTCTTGCTTGGGAAATCCCATGGGCAGAGGAATCTGATGGGCTACAGTTCATGGGGTTGCAAAAGAGTCAGACATGACTTAACAACTAAACAAAACAGCATATGGTACTCAGTAAATTATTAAATTTCAAAGACATACTGATTCCTTTGGAAAGAGGTAACTTTATACAGCCTCTTCATAGTAACAAATGAGTATTTCTTGTGGAAATGTCAGATAATGCATTTTCTGAAAATGCAATAAAATTAGACATTAGCATTTGTGGATAACTGACTAAATGAGCGATTTCATGTAACTGTGAGGAGATGAAAGTGAAAAGGCTAAAAATCACATGCAGTCTAACTTAGACTCTCTTTGAGAGGAACTTATTAAACTAAGTAGATTTGTTAAGTACATTCTTAGGAACTCAGAAGAGTGTGCTCCAGAGAAAAGTAAAGTCAGAGAGACATAGTGCTAGAATGGACTGTAGACATCCTCCTGTCCATTGTTTCCCAAATGTGGCTACAGACTGCCTGGGTTTGAATCCTGATTCTGCCAGTTTCAAGCTGTATGACTTTGGGCAAGTTATTAACCTCTCTGTGCCACAACTTCGCATCTGTAAAACCAGAATTAAAATGTATATTGTTAGGATTATATGAGTTAATGCAAATATAGAGCTAGAATATCTGGGCACACAATAACCCTTAAATAAATATTAGCTATTCTTATTCTAGATGTATATGGATGGATTTTTTAAAAAAACATTATTGTTCATGCATTTAATGTGCATGCAAAAATATACAGCTCATTGTTGCTGCTGCTGCTGCTAAATCGCTTCAGTTGTGTCCAACTCTGTGTGACCCCATGGACGGCAGCCCACCAGACTCCCTTGTCCCTGGGATTCTCCAGGCAAGAACACTGGAGTGGGTTGCCATTTCTTTCTTCTGTGCATGAAGGTGAAAAGTGAAATTGAAGTCACTCAGTCGTTCCGACTCATCACAACCCCATGGACTGCAGCCCACCAGGCTCCTCCATCCATGGGATTTTCCAGGCAAGAGTACTGGAGTGGGGTGCCATTGCCTTCTCCGATACAGCTCATTAGATCTGTGATTATATTAATATTATTGCTTAAGATCTTTTGTAGTGGTGATATAAAGTTAAAAGCACTAATTTAATTTTTAATTAATCAAATACTAATATCCTTGTGCCTGCACATTGCAAAAGTCATACTGATGGTATACTTAAGTACAGTTCCCTAACTTAACAAATGAGGAAAATGAAGTGCACAGATGGAAAATAAAGCATCTATTCAAGAAGTGAGAGGCAAGATAAGGATCTAAATCACTTGAAATTTCACTCTTTTTGCAATGTATCTTTTAAGCCTTCATTCCCACTTCTTACCTATACTTTGACTTCTACTTTTCTAGACACAGTCAGTAGTTCACTTTCTTCAGAGTTCCCTTTCTCCTCATTTCAGGTCACTCATAACGAAAATTTACTTCCCCAGTTTTAATAACTAGCCCTAAGTGTTAGCTCTGACAGACATAATGAAATAACTTATTTAGACCAAGTGTGACAAATAAGGTGAGTGTCATTCATTAAAGGTTAACAATAAAATACATAGCATGTTTATACAAAACATGAGAACAAGAAATGGCTCTACTCAACACACCTCAAACATGAGAAACATTCAGTTCAGTGCTGGATTTGAGCCCATGTTGGAATTAGGAAGACATAATGTCAGGAATCTATGATAGTTAAAGGAGTAGAGTTGCAAGAAATCAAAACCCTTGGCAGTTGAAGGAATATGGCTACATGAATGTAACATAAAAATTGATTACTTATTGGGGTATGTGTTTCTCATTTAAGCTCCTGCCTAGCAGAGGTTAAAAAAAAAAAAAAAAAAAAACTAATCACAGTACAGTGATACTTGCTATCACAGAAATAGGTAAGGGTCAAGGAGTTGATTAACTCTGTCCAGAAATTAATAGAGGCTATGTAGGTGATCTGACACCTGAGTTGAATCTCACAGGTTAAGTATAATCTTAAAGGCAGATAAAGGAAGAGCAACCCAAGCAGAAGGGAAGGCAAATGTAAACACAGTGAAGATTGGGTACTTTCAGGGCTCTGTGAATTATTTGATATGCCCGAATCCTAGGATACTCACAACAGGAAATAGCAAGACATGACGAGATAAAAGTAGATGAGAATACCTTGCCAAAACTTCACAGTTTATTCCTTATGGGTAGGTTGAGATTCTAAATCAGTGTTATAGGGCTGTCCAACTAAATGAATGCTAACAGTCTTATGGAGGCTCATAAATGCATTTTCCCTTGACTCATCTGTGATAAAAATGTTTACCTCTCCATTCATTCATTAGGTTAATCTGTATTTATCTGCCTACTGTGTAATGAATTAGTTCACTCACTGTTAATAAAAGGTGGGAAGGCCAGACTTCCTGCGTGGTACAAAGGGTAGGAGTCTGCCTGACAATGCAGGGGACACAGGTTCAATCCCTGGTCCACGTGCTACAGAGCACCTGAGCCCATGTGCCTCAAATACTGAGCGTGCGCGCTAGATTCCACAAGCTGCAACTACTGAGCTGGTATGCCTAAAGCCTGTGCTCCGCAGCAAGAGAGACCACTGCAGTGAGAAGCCCACACACCACAGCTAGAGAGTAGTCCCCACTCTCTGTAACTAGACAACGTCCACTTGCAGGTGAAAGTTCAGTTCAGTTCAGTTTAGTCACTCAGTCGTGTCCGACTCTTTGTGACCCCATGAACCGCAGCACGCCAGGCCTCCCTGTCCATCACCAACTCCCGGAGTCCACCCAAACTCATGTCCATTGAGTCGGTGATGCCATCCAACCATCTCATCCTCTGTCATCCCCTTCTCCTCCTGCCTTCAATCTTTCCCAGCATCAGGGTCTTTTCAAATGAGTCAGCTCTTCACATCAGGTGGCCAAAGTATTGGAGTTTCAGCTTCAACATCAGTACTTCCAATGAACACCAGGACTGATCTTTAAGATGGACTGGTTGGATCTCCTTGCAGTCCAAGGGAATTTCAAAAGTCTTTTCCAACACCACAGTTCAAAAGCATCAATTCTTCTGCGCTCAGCTTTCTTTATAGTCCAACTCTCACATCCATACATGACCACTGGAAAAAGGTGAAAGTTAAAAGCATATAAATATGATCCATGTAGTCGTTTTGGCAGAGCAGGCAGTGTCACCCCACTCCAGTACTCTTGCCTGGAAAATCCCATGGTCGGAGGAGCCTGGTAGGCTGCAGTCCATGGGGTCGCAAAGAGTCAGACATGACTGAGCAACTTCATTTTCACTTTTCACTTTCATGCATTGGAGAAGGAAATGGCAACCCACTCCAGTGTTCTTGCCTGGAGAATCCCAGGGACAGCGGGGTCTGGTGGGCTGCCATCTATGGGGTCGCACAGAGTCGGACACGACTGAAGTGACTTAGCAGCAGCAGCAGAAATTTTGGAATAGCACTTCATGAAAAGTCATGAAACTATTACTCAGAAAAGATTGATCTCGAAAGTGACAGTTTGAAACAAGCAAAGATTTATTTCATCACTTTCTATTTATGTGCCATATAGGGCTTTTTGTTTTCTAGTCACCATTCACGGACAGCAGGTAGTAAGAATGGGCACTCTCATATTATTAAATGGAAAGAACAATGTTGTCCACTACCTGTAAAAGTCCATAGATGTATCCAGTGTATTTTGTTGATTTGCCTACATTTCTGACATCATTTCAAATCAAGACTCCTAGTTGCGGGCCCTAAGAGATAGCCTTTGATGCAAAAGAGTGCCTCCATAACAGAAAGGCAGTCCTAATGATTCAAGAAATGACTCATTTAACCCAAATAGCCTTCAGCTTAAAAAACTATAGAGATCACTCCTAAGATTTATTTCGATGTCATTTTAAAGATCCATTCCTAAAATTCCACCAAATGCTTCAACTATGCTCTCTAATAAAACTCATTATCATATCTTCATTTTCTCTTATGATGTGGAGTGGAATAGTGTAGTTTGCTTTGAGGAAAAAATAATGCTCCAAAATCTGTACCCGTCAAGAGGGAATCACTCATTTCTGTCATTCTACTTGAGTATAAGCCTCTTCAACACTATAAAAAGATGAAAAAATATAATAATAGGAAGAACTAGATTCCTCTTTCCTTCTCGGCTTGCACTTATTTTTGGTATGGTTATGACTTATCCATTGTATGTACTTTAAAAAATACTTTTGATTATTAAATTTAATGAAAGGCTTGTGACCATATTGACCATTCAAAAATGCCTTGCACTTTTAAAAAATATAGGCAGATTATTAATACAACACCCTGAGCACTTTACAGTTTGAGTAATTATGTTCCATCTACCTAGGTTCCCCCTGGTGATTTCAATTTGCATACAGAATTCTCTTCACTTCCAGTTCTAAATTCTGGTGGCGTTTACTTCTATACTGATACCTGGATGTAACAACAATCTCTTTCTGCACTCATCAATTTTTATGAAGTTGAGGGAAATATACTTTATACCTTCATATATTTGCCCCCTTTTTTATAAAACACATTTATCAGGTATATCCAGTGGCCTCATTTAGATTGGTTTCCCTTCTCTGTAACTCCATGGAGGCCCTCACTTACCTGCAGAGTCTACATTTGCTTCTAGTCTTCCTGGAAATGTTTTCTATGTGTGCTCAGTCACTCAGTCGTGTACAACTCTCTGCAGCCCCCTGGACTGTAGCCTGCCAGGCTCCTCTGTCCATGGAATTTTCCAGGCAGGAATACTAGAACGGGTTGCCATTTCCTACTCCAGAGGCTCCTCACCCTGACCCAGAGATCGAACCCGCATCTCTTGCATCTCCTGCACTGGCAGGTGGATTCTTTACCACCAGCACCACCTGGGAAGCCCTGGACTTCTAGAAAGTCCCATTGAGTAGGAGGGTGTAAATTCTTCACTGGGCTATCTAGCTATAGATTAACATTGGCAAGAGTAAGTTATGTTTGCTTAGGAAGTAATAAAAGCATAATAATACTGCTATGTGAAAATACATTCTATAATAAAAAAGTGACAACCACCACCATAACTACATCATGATTAATAGATACTGTTTAATGAACACTTGTTATAGGTCAGGCATTCTTCTAAGTGTCTTAAATGTAATTACTTGTTTAATTCTCACAAAGCCCCATTTAGGTAAGTGATATTACTTTTCTTTTTTTAAATATGGGGAAAACAAGATGCTGAGATTTTAATAACTTGCTGAGAATCATATAAGCAGTAAGTGACAGAGCTGTGATTCAAGCTGAGGTAATCTGGCTACAGAGTTTATGCTTTTATTAGTCAGTTTCACCAGAAAAACAGAGCTACTAGGATATAGAGATAGAGAAAGACATAAAAAATGATTTATTATAAGCAATTGGCCCACGTGATTGTGGAGGTGGACAAGTACCAAGATCTGCAGAGTGAGTGGGCAAGCTAGAGACTTGTAGACTTGGAGAATGGATGGCTTAGTTCTAGTCTAAGTTTGAAGATCTGAGAACTAGGAGAGATGATAAGCATAGTTTCCATAGAAAAGGAGGCAGGCTTGAGAACCAGAAAGAGGTGATGTTTTATTTAAATTCTGAAGGCAGGAAAAGAGCTGATGTCCCAGTCTGAAGGTATTTAGGCTGGAGAAATTCTCCCTACCTAAGGGAGGGTCAGTCCTTTTTTGCTATTTAGGCTTTCCGTTGATTGGATGAAGCACACACACATTAGAGAGGGCAATCTGCTTTACTCAGTCTGCCAATTTAAATGTTGATCTCATCCAAAAATACCCTCACAGACACACCCAGAGTAAAGTTCAACCAAACATATTTGACCATCTGTGGTCCCATCAAGCTGACACATATTAACAATCACAATACCCTTATCTACTATTCTGATATTTCAAAGTTATGTAGCTTCTAAAAAATGAAAAATAATGAATGATATATAGTCTCCCATTTCAAAACATGAGAATGCCTGTAATTATTTCTTAGTGAAGATAGATCATAAAACATAAATATTCAAATACTTTGAAGCTAAGTCATCTCTAGACTATCTTAAATCAGACTCTTGACCTAGATCATGGCCAAAAACAATAAGAACCTTGGTTTTCTAGGTTTTCAAATACGAAGAATCTATGTTCCCTAGCAACACCATGTGGAGCCACACAAGGAACTTTCAAATACCATTTATAGTAAGATTTTTCACCCCTCCATTACCTCTTCACTCTAAACTCTTGATTATAAGAGAAAATGAGCTCTAGAGATTTTAAACAATGTTACTAAGAGGACACTATGGTGTTTAGCCAAGTGAATATTGCTCATAAAATTGCTTAGACTTTTATATCTTCCTTGGCTTCCCTGGTGACTTAGATGGTAAAGCGTCTGCCTGCAATGCTGGAGACCAGGGTTCAATTCCTGGGTCGGGAAGACCCCCTGGCGAAGGAAATGGCAATCCAAAGTGATGTGGAGCCTCACTTTATTGCTTTTCTTATGATTACATTGATAATAATATATGGTTATTATAAATGATTGAGAATAGTGTTAGTAACAATGAAAATTTTAGTGATTGTCCTGAATAAAATGGACAAGTATAAGTACCTTTATCTATATCCTTCCCTATATGTGTATGTGTAAATATGTATGTACATATTGTTTATGTGAGTAGATATATGCTTTATGTAAATTTATGTGCATATTTATATATGTATGCGTATGCACACACATAAAGATGGACCACTGGATCCCTAATGACAAGACTCTTGCTTTGTGTTTTCTACTTTGAAAATCCTGTCCCAAGAAAAAATTTTAGCTGATAATTAACAAATAAACCATTAACAAGGTATGTTTGGAAGACAATATCTTTTAACTGGTAAAAATTATCTATATGAAACATAAAGCAAATATATATCACTGCTTGTATTCAAATATACTAGGGTCCTGGCCAATGCAATAAGATAAGAAGAAATAAGGGGCATAATAATTGTAAAGGAAGATACAAACTGACATTACATGTGATCTATAATGTTACATCCATAGAATATCCAAAAGGAGCTACAAACTATTATGGAGTTTAGCAATGTTGCTAGGTATCAGGTTGATATAAAAAACACAATAGTAATCTCCTATATATATGGTACATGTTATATGTATATATATATATATATATATATATATATATATATATATATAATACATGAAAGATGATGCTGTGAAAGTGCTGCACTCAATATGCCAGCAAATGTGGAAAACTCAGCAGTGGCCACAGGACTGGAAAAGGTCAGTTTTCATTCCAATCCCAAAGAAAGGCAATGCCAAATAATGCTCAAACTACCACACAATTGCACTCATCTCACACACTAGTAAAGTAATGCTCAAAATTCTCCAAGCCAGGCTTCAGCAATATGTGAACTGTGAACTTCCTGATGTTCAAGCTAGTTTTAGAAAAGGCAGAGGAACCAGAGATCAAATTGCCAACATCCGCTGGATCATTGAAAAAGCAAGAGAGTTCCAGAAAAACATCTATTTCTGCTTTATTGACTATGCCAAAGCCTTTGACTGTGTGGATCACAATAAACTGTGGGAAATTCTGAAAGAGATGGGAATACCAGACCACCTGACATGCCTCTTGAGAAATCTGTATGCAGGTCAGGAAGCAACAGTTAGAACTGGACATGGAACAACAGACTGGTTCCAAATAGGAAAAGGAGTACATCAAGGCTGTATATTGTCACCCTGCTTATTTAACTTATATGCAGAGTACATCATGAGAAACGCTGGACTAGAAGAAACACAAGCTGGAATTAAGATTGCCAGGAGAAATATCAATAACCTCAGCTATGCAGATGACACCACCCTTATGGCAGAAAGTGAAGAGGAACTCAAAAGCCTCTTGATGAAAGTGAAAGAGGAGAGTGAAAAAGTTGGCTTAAAGCTCAACATTCAGAAAATGAAGATCATGGCATCCAGTCCCATCACTTCGTGGGAAATAGATGGGGAAACAGTGGAAACAGTGTCAGACTTTATTTTTTTGGGTTCCAAATTAACATCATATGGTGACTGCAGCCATGAAATCAAAAGACGCTTACTCCTTGGAAGGAAAGTTATGACCAACCTAGATAGCATATTACAAAGCAGAGACGTTACTTTGCCAACAAAGGTCCGTTTAGTCAAGGCTGTGGTTTTTCCTGTGGTCATGTATGGATGTGAGAGTTGGACTGTGAAGAAGGCTGAGCGCCGAAGAATTGATGCTTTTGAACTGTTGTGTTGGAGAAGACTCTTTTTTTTTTTTTTTAAACTTTACATAATTGTATTAGTTTTGCCAAATATCAAAATGAATCCATCACAGGTATACATGTGCTCCCCATCCTGAACCCTCCTCCCCAAGACTCTTGAGAGTCCCTTGGACTGCAAGGAGATCCAACCAGTCCATTCTGAAGGAGATCAGCCCTGGGATTTCTTTGGAAGAAATGATGTTAAAGCTGAAACTCTAGTACTTTGGCCACCTCATGCGAAGAGTTGACTCATTGGAAAAGACTGTGATGCTAGGAGGGCTTGGGGGCAGAAGGAGAAGGGGACGACAGAGGATGAGATGGCTGGATGGCATCACTGACTCGATGGACGTGAATCTGAGTGAACTCTGGGAGTTGGTGTTGGACAGGGAGGCCTGGTGTGCTGTGATTCATGGGGTTGCAAAGAGTCGGACATGACTGAGCGACCGATCTGATCTGATCTGATCATACATGTAACATGTATTATAGACATATATCTCACATATAATATGAGATTCTTCCTTCACAATAGCAACAAGTGTATAAATTACCTAGGTGTAAATCTATTAAAAGATATGTAAGACCTTTGTGAATAAAACTGCAAAACATTTTTGAAAGATACTAATGTTGTGATTAAATGAAGCAATAGACCATATTCAAAATGTCCCAGCTCAGTCTCATAGAGATGGCATT
Organism: Bos indicus x Bos taurus; assembly: GCF_003369695.1. Lineage (NCBI taxonomy): Eukaryota > Metazoa > Chordata > Mammalia > Artiodactyla > Bovidae > Bos > Bos indicus x Bos taurus. The sequence goes on from NC_040080.1 coordinate 56,779,053, forward strand.
TATCTCCCAATTTAAAATCTAAAGCCACTGTGATATTTCAGCAGAGTTTTTCATGAGGCATGAAAAGCATATACTAAAATTAATGAAAAAGAACACAGAACCAAAATAAGTCAAAGTGGTTTTGAAAAGTATGGGAAGATTGCCTTGCCAGATGCCCAAACTGTATTAATTAAGATGTTGTGGAATTGATACAAAAATAGACAAAGTGATGATGACATGGAAAGAGAACCTAGAAGCAAAACTTGTGCATAAATGGAAATTTTAGGATAAACTACTGTGTAGCACCTACTCAGTAAAATAAAATATTATTTTACAGTATTTGCCTCATAAAGAAAAATAAGGCTCATTGTAAAACTCGTCACCAATCCAGTCCATAGAAAATGATAAACCAAAAAATTAGGTATGGAGAAGTGAAAATATCAATAGATTGAAGAACGACGTACAGAGAGCTTCAAATATATCTGTAATTTAGTATGTCTTAATAATCTGAAACAAATTTATAAAATTGTATGGTGACTGTTTTGATTCTTATTCTCTATACTATTCCATAGAATTATAATACTTAAATCTGTTTTTAAAAAGTTAATATAAAAACAATTATAGTCACCTCTATGTGACATATGGTTTTAAATAAGCCAGAATCATTGATTTGTTCATTCAGTCATTTGATGAACTGCCAGCAGAAGATGGACTATGTTGATAGAGAACATGGTTTAGTTGAGGCTGAGCTGTTTGAACTATGAGTCTAGGGATTATTCTGTAAGAAAGAGTACTGAACCAATGACTGAGAAACAGGGATTCTCTCGTTTCAACTCTAAAATAAGCTGGTTATGTGCCGTGAGGTTGTTGATGGAGCAGTACATAAGAGACAGTAGCAGGATGAAAATCAAAGAACTACTGGCAACAGCTCCACATGTTGGCGAAGAACTTAAGAAAATTTTATGTATGTTAGTCCCTCGGTCATGTCTGACTTTTTGAGACCCCATGGGCTCTAGCCCACCAGGTTCCTCTGTCTGTGGGATTTCCCAGCAAGAATACTTGAGTGTGTTGCCAGTTCCTTTCTCCAGGGCATCTTCCCAACTCAGGGGTCGAACCCAAGTCTTCCACATTGCAGGGAAGCCCATGAAAATTCAATATTGGAGCACATAACTAAAGTCTGTTTATCTTCCTGCCTTGGCTCCCACCATGCCCTCTGAAAATCTAAATTATAGACCTAAATATATATAAATTATGGCTACAGCAAATGCTTGTGTATAGGCAAAATGTTACATGAAAGTAAAAAGAAGTCCCTCAAAATGTGGTTCAACTTCTGTTATGGAAATAGAAGTTCAAAAGAAATAGATTTTTGAACTCAACAAGGGATGAAACGCATTCACTGCTTTAGGGAAAAATGAGTTCTCAGTATTGGAATCTGAATATTGTGTGCCAAGGAAGTTGCCCATTGATTCAGATCTTAAACGGAGAGATGGACTAGTGATATTTAAGATCCCTTCCAGGAATCTACTACTTTGATTCCAGGATACTTCCCTTGATTTGTCAATCTTTCTTGAGTATGGTTGCATCTAGAGAGAATCCCCTGAGACAGAGCTTTGACTTCTGATTTTAGCTGTAGAATATCACTTAGCTTTCTAAGAAGAATTTTGATTATATAAGAATTCCTTGTTGTGTCCGTATTTCTAAGAATTGAGAGAGTCTGAACCTCGTGTATTCCTTCTCTTTCTCTCTAGAAATATTTTTTCTCTGCCCTTGTAACTGCAAAGAACTACTTCTTTCATATCTAAGATTCCCACAAGCCTTCATCCTATTGCTAGAAAGCATCATCCTCTTAGGTAAACAGTACTTAGACTGTTAGTTGCATCATCCAGAGTTTTTGCCATCAATTTAATGATAGCCCTTGCTATCTGAGTCAAAGAATTAGGAAACAGTTTGCACGCATGCATGCATGCCAAGTCACTTCAGTTGTGTCTGACTCTTTGTGACCCCATGGACTATAACCCACCAGGCTCCTATGTCCATGAGATTCTCAGGCGAGGATGCTGCAGTAAGTTGCCACGCCCTCCTCTGGGGCATCCTCCCAATCCATGGATCAAACTCTCATCTCTTATGTCTCCTTCATTAGCAGGTCAGTTCTGTACCACTAGTACCACCTGGGAAGCCAGGAAAACGCTTTAATTTTATTTAAATTAATATCAGCACAAAATGTCAAATAAGTAATTCATCTTTTTTATTAATTCAAGAGAGTATCAAAGTACGAATTCATTGCTAAAGATTCAAGATGACTTTTTAGTAAATTTAGAGATGAGCAAATTACAATTGATGGCTAAAATATAAATATTTCACATATTAAAAATGACCGATGCCACTTTGGCTGATCCCAAGAGCTTTTTAAGATTAAACCCAGTATACACAAAGATGGAGACTGCTGCTGCTGCCGCTAAGTCACTTCAGTCGTGTCCGACTCTGTGTGACCCCATAGACGGCAGCCCACCAGGCTCCCCCGTCCCTGGGATTCTCCAGGCAAGAACACTGGAGTGGGTTGCCATTTCCTTCTCCAATGCATGAAAGTGAAAAGTGAAAGCGAAGTCGCTCAGTCGTGTCTGACTCTAGCGACACCATGGACTGCAGCCCACCAGGCTCCTCCATCCATGGGCAAGAGTACTGGAGTGGGGTGCCATTGCCTGATTATTGGTGTTTTCTTCCCTACCAGAGTAACCATGTAAGGAAGAATATTCTTTACAGTGATATATCCTCTGAGTTTTATATGATCACTGAGAGTGACCACAAAAAATAGAGCTGTAGATGTGGGTTAGCTGAAGGAGATGAGAAAGTGGTCCATTCATGGTAGAAATAACTCAAACTTTGGAGTCAGATTGATATTTATGAACTGATACTGTGGAACTTTGGAAGAGTTATTTATTCTCTCTGAGTGTTGATTTACTCATTGTAAAATAAAGCCCAATTTATATTTTTTTAAAAAATGACCAGTGCCAGACATATCTCCAGAGCTGATGGTTGACTCAAATCACTTAGACAACCAGGCAACTTTCAATTATCTGTTGATATACGGGGCTTCCCTGGTAGCTCAGATGGTAAAGAATCTGCCTGCAATGCAGGAGACCCAGGGTTGGATCCCTGGGTTGAGAATATCCCCTGGAGAAGGGAATGGCAACTCACTCCAGTGTTCTTGCCTGGAGAATCCCATGGACAGAGGAGTCCGGTGGGCTACAGTCTATGGGGTCACAAAGAGTCATACACAACTGAGCAACTAACAGACACACATTGATATGTGAGCCCAGTGAAAGTCGCTCAGTTCTGTCCGACTCTCTGCCACCCCATGGACTATACAGTCCATGGAATTCTCCAGGCCAGAATAGTTTTATTATTGTAATTAGGTTTTAATATCATCTATACTTTTAGCATGCTTGGGTTATATGTGTTTTATTGACTAGATAACTGACAGTAAGCAAATCTAAACTAAATCAGTTTGTTTTCAAATTGATAAGTGACGCTGGAAAAGCCATTGAATAGAGGGGAGTTGGAACAATTCTTAGATGAAATTGTCTTCTTTCAAGCCACTGTAATAATTAGTATGCATGGCACATCACTGAAAAACAATGTCATATTTATTCTTCATTCAGTCCCTGCCTAAAAAACTGTATACTACAGCCCCATTGACCATTGAAGACTATTTTCAAGGGGAATCAGAAAATCTTAACTTTAACCAAGCCTTCTTGACATTAATAGCTAACTGAAATGGTAGGACTCTTGTTGCTTTATTGAATGGCAAATGGATACATTCTTTTGTAAAATACGCATGATCTTGGGAAGAGAGTGTATAAAGCACATCTTAGAAAGTAACTTTATAGTTTCAACACCTAAAAGGAATTTACTATTTAAATAACAATGCTGTGGCAAAACTCCCTTGTAAATGAAACAGCTCTTGTATCATGCAACTAATCAGCACCTTATTTGTTCTAAAACATCGGATTTTCACGTATGAAATCTCTTCACAGTGGAATAAATCTGCATTGTTGTCCCATTGGAAAGACAATCTCTGCATTGATAAATACCACGTGACTCTTGTTTGTATGGGCTTCTGTGGTGGCTCAGTGGTAAAGAAATTGCCTGCCAATGCAGAAAACATGAATTCAATCCCTGGGTCAGGAAGATCCCCTGAAGAAGGAAATGGCAACCTATTCCAGTATTCTTGCCTGAGAAATCCCATGGACAGGAGAACTGGAGGGCTACAGTCTATAGGGTCACAAAGGTGGCTCAGATGGTAAAGTGTCTGCCTGCAGTGCGGGAGACCCGGGTTCAATTCCTGGGTCGAGAAGATCCCCTGGAGAAGGAAATGGCAATCCACTCCAGTATTCTTGCCTGGAAAATCCCATGGACTGAGGAGCCTGATAGGCTACAGTCCATGGCGTTGCAAAGAGTCGAACACAACTGAGCAACTTCACTTTCACTTTATTTTTTTTTTTATTTTTTTATTTTTTTTTTCGTTTCATACATGATATTTTACATGTTTCAATCAGAATTTAAAACTAATGATGTTCCCCACTCCCATTCTCTGTGAATCTGCTAGGAAAAGCTTTCATTGAACATGGTTCACCTATCCAAAACTGTTTGGCCTGTCTGATACACCGTTCCCACTCCACTTGAACGAATTTTGCTCTTTCCCCCTCTTAAATGTAATTGTTTACTTCCTCTGACCTAATTTCATTTGATCCTAGTCTCTCCAATGCCTTACTGTTGGTTTATATCTTTGTGTATGTGTACAGGTGTTAGGTGTCATACAAGTGTTTTTTAACAATTGTTGTTCTCATGAATTTGGTGTTTGTTTTTGACTATGATGGCTATATTTTATTTTTGTGCTTTTTTTCCACCATGAGTTTACCTTTTCTTTGCTGCTGCTGCTGCCTTTTCTTTATCTGATTTTAAATTCCAACAGCAAAGACCACTCCAACAAAGTTTATTTTGTTCACTCAGCTTCTAGCTTATGTACTCAATATTTTTGAATGAACAAATGAATGACTATATTATGTACATTTAATACACAAGTATATTTTTTTAATTATAAAAAATATATTTTAAAAAATAAATGATAAAATCCTTTTTATCATAGGGTTTCCCATGAATGCATTTTCATAATTCTAAAATAGTACACTAAATGCACTGCTTCGCTGATGGCTCAGATGGTAAAGAATCCACCTGTAATGTGGGAAGCCTGGATTTGATCCCTGGAGGATCCCCTGGAGGAAGGGATGGCAACCCACTCCAGTATTCTTGCCTGGAGAATCCCCAGGGACAGAGGAGCCTGGCGGGCTACAGTCCATGGGGTCACAAAGGGTCAGACACGACTGAGCAAATAAGCAAACTAAGCATAGCACAAATGCTTTGCAATTCATAGCTCCTATTCAATATCCCCTTGTTTTCTTATTGTCTGAGTGACAAGTCTACTGATACCTTAAGAATAGAACTCAGTTTTTCACAAATACTTTTATCTGGTCACCAAGTAGTACTTACTATTTTCATTTTTTCCCCAGTCTTTATATCTATACCAAAATCACATCTAAACTATGCAACCAAACTATGCAACCAAACTATGCATCTAAGCTTTCACATTTGTGCACCAAATCAGACCAAGACTCATCCAAAGAGAGAATAAGCAAAAATGAAGCCATGTTTTACTTTGTATCTCCCACTTGCATCTACTGAGTTTTCAACACAATGTCTTACTTGCTAAAATTCTTCATAATGTCTCCTTTTAATGGGAAATTGATTTCTAAATATGTAAATAAAGCAAGACTATACTGCAGCCAAAATGTAGATACTCCAGGGAGTTTATTTTAATAGGCTTTTATCTATGTTTCTGGCTTGGTGTTTTTTTTTCATTTGCAAGTCTGAACTTCTGTGATGTTCTAATCTCAGTAGATGTTCAATAAGTGGGAGAAAACAAAAGGCCCAAGTAATATGTCATCCACATTCCATTTAGTGTTGGAATGATAGTTTACCTGTAATTACCTATAATTCATGTCTTTCTAAAATGGTAATGAACTACATTTATCATATTTAGTAACCACTCATTAATTAGATGGATCTGTGAGTCTATATGATATCTGTTGTGCATCTTATGGGAATCCTTTCCTCAGCCTAAATTCTTTTGGGATTTTAATATTCTTGATTATCTTTTCAATTTTACTCCTTTTAATATAGATTTTTTCTCTCTTTGTAAATTAACTAAGACATTTTTATTTTCCTAAAGCATAGTAATTATCTGACAGTTGCATAGTTTCCATCATCTGTTAGGCTGAACCACTCATATCAGACTTTTAACATTCGATGTGGCTTGCCCCAGAACTGATTTGATTACAGCCATCAGTACTGCTCACAAAAGCAAACTGGATAAACCGTGATTTGCCCACCAGGGATAGGAACAGCAGTGGGTTCAGGTCGTTCATTGTCCCTTTCTAGGAGAGGCAAGAAATCAATAAAACAAGTGTTCATCACCAAATTTGTATACCCAGGGAGATGGCAACAGTTAATATCAAAAGGAAAATACAATGTGCTTAGTAAAAAAGGGGGGAAAGGAGATTTTTAAAAAGTATTTATTGAAAACCTTGTTTTATTAGTTGATTATTTTCCCTGAATACAGGCATGCATATTTAGTATTTTATGTTTAGTATATTTTAGTAATTTAGTATACTAAATTTAGTATAATTTAGTAATTTTAGTATATTTAGAACTTAAAGTTGTTGGAAAATTGGGTAACTGTTTAAAAGAAACTAAAGTTAATTTTATACAGTTAACAACAGAACCACAAGCAAACAAATATTTTATTCTAAAGTAATAGGATATAAGTTTAGAACCAAGAAAAGTTAAAAAGTAATTATAGTTTTCCTTTTGTTACAGTTCGGAAAAGAGTAATTTAATTTTTAAGAAAGATTTGCTATAAAAATCGTGCCATTATTTCTTATGATATTGACATTTTTATCTTTTATACTAACCCGTAAGCTCTCCTTCCCACTCTCAGAAGTTACAAACATGAGAGAGAATAAATGGCCTATAGTCAAAATTACAAAAATAACTTAAAGGTCAGCCATAGCCTTGTACTTCACAGAGGCAAAAATTTTCTACGAACAGCTTGTTTTAAAAAAACAAAAATGTCTATAAATATATAAAGTGAGCAATTTTAGTATCATTGCCCTGACTCAGTGGTAAAGAATATACCTGCTAATGCAGGAGACTCAGGAGATGCAGGTTTGAGTCCTGGGTTGTAATGATCCCCTAAAGAAGGGAATGGCAACCCACTCTAGTATTCTTGCCTGTAGAACACCATGGACAGAGGAGCCTGGTACAGTCCATGGAGTCACAAAGAGTTGGACACAACTGAGCACCTGAACACACGTTGGATACTAAAAGCCTAGAAAATGGGGTTGCAAAGGATATAGAAACCATTCTTAATTTTTAATATTAGTATTTTCTAACCTTAAAGTGGGCTTCCCAGGTAGCTCAGAAGTTAAAGAACCTGCCTGCAATGTGGGAGAGCTGGGTTCGATCCCTGGGTTGGGAAGATCCCCTGAAGAAGGAAATGGCAACCCACTCCAGTATTCTTGCCTGAAAATCCCATGGACAGAGGAGCCTGGTGGGCTATACTCCACAGGGTAACAAAGAGTTGGACACGACTGAGCGACTTCACTTTCAACCTTGAAGTAGAAACTTAAAGATAAAATATATATGTTATTAATACTATAGTGACTAAGTATATAAGCTATGACTAAACAGACAGGGTTAAGTTAAAATCCTATTCTCTTACTTGTGTAATCTAGGTGAAATTATTCATCCTATCTGAGTCTATATGATAACATGAAGAAATAAGTGTCCCCACCTCCTAATGAAGTAAAAGTCGCTCAGTCATGTCCAACTCTCTGTGACCCCATGGACTATACAGTTTATGAAATTCTCCAGGCCAGAATACTGGAGTGAGTAGCCTTTCCCTTTTCCAGGGATCTTCCCAACCCAGGGATTGAACCCAGGTCTCCCACGTTGCAGGTGGATTCTTTACCATCTGAGTCACAGGGGAAGCCCACCTCATAAGATTAATGCAAAGATAGAATGAAAGCAGGCATGCTGCCCAGTGCCTGGTACATAAGAAACATTCAATAAGTGTTAATTGCTATAATTATACAAACCATAAATTATGAGTTGTTATACAAACATCCTACTAGCTCTCATCCTGACTTTAACTCTAGAACATCTGAAAGGTGCAAGCAAAAATATAAGGGGAAGAGGAAGGCTGCCTACAAGAGCCAAAAGTCTTTATGCAAAGAATTCCTTTTTAGTACTGTGGTGACACAGACTCTCTGTCTCTCTCTCTCTCACACACACACACACACCTTACATGTTAAAGTAACCTAGGATCATTAAAATGTGGGTTAATAATAATAAATTTTTTAAAGCAGAGTCTCTAAGCCACAGAGAAACTTGGTAAAAAATCTGGGGATTTAGATTGATCATGGAGAGTTATATTTAAACATGATTACCATGTTGCCAGTGGGAAGTGCTTCTTAGAATAATCAGGTTTGAGAAGGCTAATAATAGAACACTAGATCTGTAGTTGCCTCTGAGTCACTTGGCTGAGGAAGGGGAAAGCTAAGCCCACCATGAGGCATAAATATTGAATGAAGGCCACTTGAAAAGGAACCAGTGAAGAGAAGCTCACTTGTTTTTCATGATTTCCTCTCTTTTCTATTGTAGTTTTCTCCATAAACTATTGAAATTATAAAATCTGTAGCTTCTTGAAGGGATGGGGGCTTTATTTATTTATTATCCCCATAGCTTAGCTTAGTTCCTAGCACATCATTAGTGCTCAGTATGAGTTTAGTTGGAGAAGGAAATGGGAACCCACTCCAGTATTCTCGCCTGAAGAATCCCATGGATAGAGGGGCCTGGTGGGCTACAGTCCATGGGATCACAAAGAGTCAGACATTACTGAAGCGACATAGCAGCATAGCAGCAGCATGAGTTTAGCAGGTTAAATAAATGAAGGTTCTGAGTGAGGGAAATAGAACAATGAGGAAAAGTCTGTTTGTACCCCTACAAGAGATATTGAGATGGTTTTAGGTTTTGTATCTATATTGTATGAGTTTCTTTTTTATGTTTTAACTTTTTATTTTTTAGAGGTGTAGTCAAATAACAATGCTGTGATAGTGTCAGGTAAATATCCAAGAGTCTCAGCCATACATATACATGTATCCATTCTCCTCCAAACTCCCCTCCCCTCCTCCAAACTCATAAACATTGAGCAAAGCTCCATATGCTTATACAGTAGGTCCTTGTTGGTTATCCTTTATAAATATAGCAGTGTGTACATGTCCACCCCCAAATCCCCCACTATTCACCCCTGGCAACCATAAGTTTGTTCTGTATGAGCTTCTTAAGGATAGAATTCTGTTCATACATTCGAAACATGGATATGGCTCAATAAATTGATTTTGTTGTTGTTTGTTACTTTAAATCGGAGAAGGCAATGGCACCTCACTCCAGTACTCTTGCCTGGAAAATCCCATGGACAGAGGAGCCTGGTAGACTGCAGTCCATGGGGTCGCTAGGAGTTGGACACAACTGTATAACTTTCCAGTAGACAACCTGAGCGACTTCATTTTCACTTTTCACTTTCATGCATTGGAGAAGGAAATGGCAAGCCACTCCAGTGTTCTTGCCTGGAGAATCCCAGGGATGGGGGAGCCTGGTGGGCTGCCATCTCTGGGGTTGCACAGAGTCGGACACGACTGAAGCGACTTAGTAGCAGCAGCAGTTACTTTAAATAATCAAGCACATAAATAATATACTTTTTAATTGTTGCTTTTGTTGTATCAAAATTCTAACTAGCTTCTTTTATTTTAAATCAAATATTATTTTGGAAATGCCTTATTATTTCATAATAAGTTAATAAGTTTGTGTTAACTAGCACTATGATATTTCCATTTTAGTGGAATATTTACTTAGAGGCACATTTATCAAATAGTCAATAGTTCATCTAACAAATATTTAGTGTCTGCTTGTCAAAGGCATTTTTCAACTTTAGGGATATAAGACAAGCAAGGTTTCTATTCTTATAAGTTGGATAGTCAGATAAGAAGTAACTAAAACAAATGAACAAGATTAATTTCAGATAGTAATTAATGCTGTAAAGTCAGTAAAATAGAATGTTTTGATATAAAGCAATGAAGGATGTGAATTTAAACCAAAAGTTCTCTCTGAGGATATTACTTCTGAACTGAAATCTGAATGGTGCCAAGGATCCAGTCATAGAGAAATCTATGTCAGGAGAAAAAGGATTCAGCCACAGAAAAATCTATGTCAGGAGAAAACCAAAAACTGAAAAGGTCTCAAAGTGATAATAAACTTTTAATTTTCAAAGACAGAAAGATGCTACCCTACTCAAAATCCCGAGAGGACTTTTTAGAGACACTGCCAGGCAGACCTTAAAATTCATGTGTAAATGTGAAGAATGCAAAGTAGTGCAAAACAACTTTGAAAAAAGTAAAGTTTGCAAGACTTACACTAATAAACTTCCAGACTTATTATAAAGTCACAGTCTGTAACACTTGTATTAGTTTAAAGACAAACGAATATATCAATGGAACAGAATATAGAGTCCAGAAATAGATGCACATTTATATTACCAACCGATTTTTATCAAAGATGCAATTCAGTGAAGAAAGGAAGGCTTTTTCAACAAATATTCCTGGTAAAATTGAATATCATTTTAAGAAGAGATGGATTAATATCTCATGCCTTATAAAAATTAACTGAAATGGGTTATAAATATAAAGCCTAAAACTTTAAAATTTCTAGAAGAAAACATAGAAAATTTTTGTGACCTTGGGTTAGACAAAGATGTGTCTGAAAATTACATGAAAAGTATAATTCATGAAAGAATTGATGAAAAATTGATAAATCTGGGCTTGATCACAATTAAGAATTTCTGCCCTCAGAAAGACATTTATAAGAGAATAGGAAAGCCATAAACTGGGAAAATGTATTTCCAAATACCATATATGATAAAGGACTTAACCCTGAATATATCAAGAACTTTCAAATCAAACGATGAGGAAACAGTTCAACTTAAAAAAAGATGAGCAAAAGATTTCAAGAAACCCCTCTCTATAACAGAAACACAGACAGCAAATAAACATATAAAAATACTCAACATTCTTGGTCATTAATCTAAAACACACCTGTGACAAAATTTAAAATTAAAAAAGACTGATCATACCAAGTGTTGGTGAGAATGTAGAGCAACTGAAACTGTCATACATTACTGGTGGAAAAGTGAAATAATATCACCACTTTGGAAAACAGTTTGGTAGTTCTTTTAAAAGTTAAACATATACCTACCATGTGGCCCAGCCATTTACTCCTAGGTATTACCCAAGAGGAATGAAAGTATGCGTCTATACAAAAACTTATAGACAAATGTTCAAAGCAACTTTATTTCTAATATCCCAAACCTGAAAACCACCCTAATGTTCACCATAGGTGGCTGGATAAACAAACCATGCTATATCTATTCAATGGAATGTCATTTAGCAATAAAAAAAGGAATGAACTATTGATATAGCAACAACATGGATGAATCTCAAAATGGTTATGCTGGGTGAAAGAAGTGAAACTAAAAAAAGAACACATACTGTATTATTCCATTTACATAAAATTACAGAAAAAAATATCCATAGTGGCAGAAAGAAGATCATCTGTTCTTGGGGGGTAAGAAGACATGGAAAGGCATGACTGAGGAAGTAGAAAAGACAAAAGAAAATTGGAGATGATAAATATGCTTTTAATCTTGATTGTGTTTATGGTTTCATGCATGTATACAAATGTCAAAAATTACCAAATAGTACACTTAAAATTGGAGAAGGCAATGGCACCCCACTCCAGTACTCCTGCCTGGAAAATCCCATGGATGGAGGAGACTGGTAGGCTACAGTCCATGGGATTGCTGAGGGTCAGACACGACTGAACGACTTCACTTTCACTTTTCACTTTCATGCATTGGAGAAGGAAATGGCAACCCACTCCAGTGTTCTTGCCTGGAGAATCCCAGGGACGGGGGAGCCTGGTGGGCTGCCGTCTATGGGGTCGCACAGAGTTGGACACGACTTAAGTGACTTAGCAGTAGCACACTTTAAATGTGTTCAGTTTGTTATATGCCGATGATACCTTTATATATACACTAATTAGAGTTATATTATAACTCTAACATAATTAGAGTAGTGAAGGAGAGTGGTGAAGTGGAGATGCTCCAAGATGAAGTCAGAGAGGTTGCAACCTGGATCACACAGGACCTTAAAGAGGAGGAGGGCTTTGTTCCAGGTACCATGGGGGAGCCACTGGAAGATTTTAAGTAGGAGACTGATTTGATTGATATTTTAGAAGGATCATTCCAACTAACAAATGAAGAAGTAATTATAGAAGGGCAACAAAGAGGGTGGTAGAAAGGCTTTGCAACAGTCCTGGCAAGAGAAGACAGTGTTTTTGAACTAAGGTGGCAGGAATGGAGAATGGAGAGAAAGATATAGAGAATTATAAAGTCTCACTAACGTGGAATGCCTTTTTGGATTTGTTTAGATTTTGAGGACATATGGTTTGGAGTATTCTTTGCAGAGCACCGCTGTATTCTAGGCTTTAGGTTACCAAGTGCATCAGCTCCATTGTCCTCCAATCCTTCTTGCTAATACCTGTTTTCCAGTTGCTCTACTTTGGGCACTTGAGTACTAGCACTAAGTTAAAGCACCCAGGCCTTCCTTCTCTTTTTATTGCTGCCTGATTCCTCCTCTCATAGAGGCTATGTATATATATGTAGATACATATAGACATATACATATAAAGAAATAAAGGTTCAGAACTACTGCTACAATAAAATGTCACAATCCCTTGCTAAGTTTCTGGACCTGATTCAGTTTTTAACCCAAAAACCACTGAATGAAATCAAGGCTGGGTTTCATGAGTGAAGGACACTATAAGATCGTGGCAAATGCTATCATAATGATTCTCCCTGTCCTTCTCTGAAGGGATCTACACTCATCTACTTGAGGAACCACATACTGGGGAAAGGAGACTACTCAAATGTCAAGAACTGTGTATTGAGATAAGTACCCACTTCATGGTCAGCTAAGTGTATGGACTCAGTCAGTGGTTATTTATATATATTTATGTATATATCTATATAATTTGAATCCAGTTCTGGGAAGTGGAGGGAGAGAAGAGGGATAGCAACTTGAAAAAGAAACTACTTGAGCCTGGTGTTAGGGTCAGAGAATTCCCCTGAGATGCCTTACAGACTGCTTGTGAGCCAAGCTTTAGTGTTACTCTGGCATTTGTCTCTTCTTTATGAAAAGTATCTCACTTAGTGATTCTTGTTGTGAAGGACAGGCCCCAAAGTAATCCAGAACTTATCCAGAATCACTTAGGAAGATTCTGACCAGGGAAAAACAGAAAATTCATTCATATATAAATTAATTCACTCATTTAGTTTTTCCATTTATTCTTCCAATAAGCATTTGGTGGTTTACGTTGTAAGCACAGAAATGAAATACAAGCAAGAGATTGTAACTGAGTATTATTTCAGCTACCCCTGATTTATTCAATAAACACTTTCTTTCCTCACCCTAGGTAAAGTTGCTTTTTTATTTCAGAGCTAAAAAAAAACTCACATTAGCATCAAATAAAACATAGATTTTCTTCAAAGACAGCTGATCTTGAATCACTACAAGGTGTCTAGCTACAACAATAGGTTTTAACAGCTGCAGTGAAAGGTCTACTTAACCCAGCTATTTATATACAGATAGTTCTTCCAGAGCACTGAATAAATCCTCCGAAATGAAATTATTTGGCGAGCAGTTAAATGCTGAAATAATGGTACACTAATGCCAGCTGATGAAGAGCCCACTGGCACCCCTCATCCCTCAGACCCAACCCACCCCCTTTCTAGTCATCACTCCCTCCTTTAGCCCTAAATCCACCAATAAAATTGAGGAAGAAAGGGAGGAGCAAAGACAAGTACTTAATAATAGTGATCTCTGGGATTAGAATATTTATAACTAATAATGAGGATCTTGCTTCCATAGTCAACACTGTTGAACTACAGGATTCATATATGAGAATCTTACTATAGGGCCAAAAATTGGAGGGAAGAGTGAGAAATCTGGCATTTAACCAGAATTTCACCACAGGTCAAGAATGAACATTTATTGAGGATATTCTGAGCTTTGTGTATGCTTTCCCATGCTACCTCTTTTCAGGCTTTGGCAATCCTATGACCTTGAAATTATCTACATCTTTCATTTATAGAAACAGAAACTTGAAGAAATCAGACAATAATGGAAATTTGGATTCAAAACATTATGGTTCTCCTCCTACCTTAGCAACTGCTCCTTCTCATTCCCTCTTCCGGGTTCTTTGACCCCGAAACACCAGAGTGCCCTGGGCTTAGTTCTTGATTGCCTTTTCTCTTTCTCAATCTCAATCAGCCTCAACAGTTAATGAACTATAATACATGCTGAGGACTTGAAGCTTTGTATCTCTATTTCTATCTGCTTTTTATATTCAACTGCCTCCCTGACATCTCCACTTGAATGTCTAATAGGCATCTCGAAGTTTTACATGTCCAGAACTAAACTCCTAATTCTCACAGTCCTGAAATCTGTTTTTCCTATAGTTTTCCCACCTTTGATGACAATTCCATCCTTTTAAGGGGCTTCCCAGGTGGCTCACTGGTAAAGAATTCACCTGTGAACGCAGGAGATACAGGAGGCATGTATTCGATCCCTGGGTTGGGAAGACACCCTGGAGAAGGAAATGACAACCTACCCCAGTATTCTTGCCTGGAAAATACCATGGAGAGAGGAGTCATCTTTTTAAACTGCTCATAACATCCTTGGAACCTCTTTTCCTTTCATCTTTCACATCTAATAAATACATCAGTAAATCTTGTTATTTCTACCCTCATAATAGCAATATAACAGAATCTAACCACATCTCACAAGCTGTATAGCTAAAATCCTAGAGCAAGCCACAGTCTTTTCCCACCCGGATTATTGTGATAGTCTTTCAACTGGCCCTCTGATTCCACCTTGTCTTTCCTACAGTCTATTCTCAACAGAGCAGTCAGAGTGATGCTTGGAAAATACATGTCACTTCTCTCCCCAGAACTCTGCAAGGTTTTTAATCTCATGTATCAATGAAAACCAAAGTCCTTACTAAGCAAGACAAGGTTTACACGAACTGGCCCTTCTACCTTGCTGTCCTCATCTCTTACCACTCTCTCCTTTGCTGGCTTTGCTCCAGTCACACTAGCCTGCTGTTTCTTGAACATACCAAGGATATTTGTGCCTCAGGGGCTTTGCACCTACCATTTTCTCTGCTTAGAATGCTCTTCCCCACAGGGAACTATATGTGGGAATTGAGCTATATTCCCTCACTTCCTACAGTTTTCCACTCAAAGATTACCAAAGATGGTTTCCCTGAACATCACAAAGTAGCAACTTTCTTGCCACCCAACACCTGCATCCACCTTCTGGTCTTTATTTTTCTGTATTGCATGTGTCGTTATTAGACATACAGTACATTTGACTCATTTTCTATCTCTTACGACTAAGCATAAGTTCTATGGGAATATGGACTTTGTTTTGTACTTTCTGAATACCTAGCACCTACAACAGTGTCTATCATGTATTACTTTTGAATGAAACCATTATTTTTCATCATTCAAGTAGAGTTGAATATCAGCATTCTCATGGTTTGATTTACTTAGTAGATTCTCAATAAATATTTGTTCAATTGTAAGAATGAATTAAACCTATGACAGCCTAATTCTAAAGTCCATGTTCTTCCTAGTATACAATTCTGCTTCTCTATGAAGCTGCTTACAACAAAATATTTCCTTTCAGAAATTCTTTTCTTTGTTCAAAATCATAAAGTATGGTGTATTAGTTATAGCTATTTGTACAGCTAGAAAAATATAATAAAAGTATTCTTGTGCTTGCTAACTGTTATGGAATTACCTACCAACAGATAGGGTTTGTCCTTTGTCTATTAAGAAAATCCAGACTGGATGAGTCAGATCTGAACTCTAAGCAGTGCCCCAGGATTCAGCTACCTGGGTTAGATGCAGAGCCTTCAGGAGAGCTAGCAGCTGGCCAAGGCATAGCACTCATCACTCTGTTTATAACTCAGACTTTCCTCTTGTAGTAATTTTTAAAATGTACAAGCAAAAAGGTATTTATTTGACTTAGTTACCCTTTGACTTGGAATGGATTTGCCTTCAGTTCTGAAAAATCCAGTATGCAATATGTGTACATAACGCTACCTTCTACAGCAGTGTGTGCGTGCTCAGTCGTTCAGTTGTGTCTGACTTTCTTTGCAACCCCATGGACAGTAGCCTACCAGGCTCCTCTGTCCATGGGATTCTCCAGGCAGGAACACTGGAAGGGGTTGCCGTACCCTTCTCCATGCGATCTTCCTGACCCATGGATTGAATTCAGCTTCTTGCGTCTCCTGCACTGCAGGGTGATTCTTTACCTACTGAGCCATCTTCTATAACAGATAATACTCCAAATCTCAGAGGGCTACACTGTACATCTTTGTTTCTCATTTATGTTGTAGTACAACACAGGCTGACTGGTGGGTTCTCTTCTCATTTTTTATTCAGAGACCCAGACACCTTCCATTTTGTAGTCCTATCTTTCCCTCAGTCCTTAGAATCCTCTTCACTCATTCAGTAGATGAGAGAAGAGAGCAAGGATCTTCTGTGGGAGGATTTGTGTGTGGGTCCTATGTATTAGTCAGAGTTTCCAGAGAAGTAGAACTGGTAGGATATGTGTGTGCATGTGTGTGTGTATGGAAAAAAGATTTATTATAAGGAACTGGCTCTTGAGATTATGGAGACTGACAAGTCCCAAGATCTGCAGTCAGCAAGCCGGAAACCCAAGAGAGCCAATGGTATAATTCTAGTCTGAAAGCCAGAAGGCTCAAGACCCAGGAAGAGCTGATGTTTCAGTTTGAGCCTGGAGGCAGGAAGAAACCACTGTGCCAGTTCAGGCACAGGAGTTCCCTCTTATTCAGGCTTTTTGTTATATTCGGGTCTTCAACTGATTGAATGAGGCCCACCCTCATTAAGGACTGAATCAATTGCTTTACACAATCTACTGAATCAAATGTTCATCTCATCCAGAAATGGCATCTCACAGACACTCTCAGAATAATGGGATATTCAACATGTGTCTGCCAAAGTCACCCCAAGAGTTGATAACCTTGCAGCAAAAGAGAAAGAGAGTAGAATTACCTTCCAGGTTTTCCTGGGCCAGGCTGGGATGTGAGGTGCATCACTTCTGCATGCCTTCTCTTGGCCAGATCTCAAGTACATCAGTTCAGTTCAGTCACTCAGTTGTGTCCGACTTTTTGCGACCCCGTGAACCACAGCACAGCAAGCCTCCCTGTCCATCACCAACTCCTGGAGTTTACTAAAACTCCTGCCTTCAATCTTTCCCAGCATCAGGGTCTTTTCCAATGAGTTAGCTCTTCGCATCAGTTGGCCAAAGTATTGGAGTTTCAGCTTCAACATCAGTCCTTCCAGTGAATATTCAGGACTGATCTCCTTTAGGATGGACTGGTTGGATCTCCTTTCAGTCCAAGGGACTCTCAAGAGTCTTCTCCAACACCACAGTTCAAAAGCACCAATTCTTCGGCACTCAAGGGCTTTCTTTATAGTCCAACTCTCACATCCATACATGACTACTGGAAAAAACATAACCTTGACTAGATGGACATTTGTTGACAAAGTAATGTCTCTGCTTTTTAATATGCTGTCTAGATTGGTCATAACTTTCCTTCCAAGGAGCAAGAGACTTTTAATTTCATGGCTGCAGTCATCATCTGCAATGATTTTGGAGCTCAGGTACATGGTCCCATCTAAATACAAGGGGACTAAGAACAGGTAATTCCTGGGTAAGCAGCTATTTCTTAGCAACATGGCCAGTTTATCTACTGTAAGAAAACATAAATTTTTGGAAGACAACTTGATTTCTGATATTCTCACTTGAAAATTCATCTTTTACATCATGAAGTATAGAATTACATCTATGGATTACTCTCACTGTCATCAGTATTGTGAATGAAGAGAATATGCTGAAATACTTGGAAAGCATGTTCAGATTATCTCATAAGTAAAAAAAACAAATATCCATTTTTCAGGCCACTAGATTAAGATTTGTTTGGGAATAGTTTCTAGGGAACAAATTCACAATGGTCTGTTCCACTCTATAAAATGTGTATTCTATCTTACAGTGATCCCTAATTCACTTCTTAACCCACCTGAGTTCAAACAAGACCTAGTACCAATGAGTAATATACCAATTTGAAGATACTTAGCATCTTGAACTATATCCTGATTGCTTAGGGTCTATCTTACTTCCTAAGTTTTTGAACAGTGCTGGAACTCAGCCATTCTACACAACCACATGCCCTCAGAAGTAAAGAGGAGAAATCTTTACGAAGCCACAAGTGCATCTTTGTTTCAATCTCCCACATTCCATATATATACATGTGGCCTTAGAACCCCGCAATTTTCTTACCCAATATTTCTCTCCAATAAACAATATTCTTTAACTCCTTCAAACAATTTCATGCTGGCAAAATTTGCATTTCTTTGGGTTCTCAGTTGCAATTTTGCTCTGTGACGTCAGAATTGCTTTGATAATGCTGTGACTCTTACAGCATTAAGAAAGTTCCTTTGGTCTGTGAAGGAACCCAGTGATTCTGTTTTTGACTTTGATTTTAATTTTAATCATATCAACAGTAAGTAGGAATGAACTTCCTACTTACCTAGGAAGAACATCCTACAAGGGTGCTCTTGTTGGAAATAGGATCAAAATTTAAAGGATCATTTATTCATGCATTTACCAAATATGTACTTAGCACCTATCCACCATTCTCCAGTTGCTGAAGATTACTTCAATGACTACAATAGACAAAAGTCCTTGCTTTGGGGAGTCTATTGTCTACAGTCTACTATTTGGCTTCCTAGGTGGCGCAGTAGTAGAGAATCTGCCTGCCAGTGCAGGAGATGCAAGAGACAGGAGTTCAATCCCTGGGTTGGGAAGGTCCTTTGGAGTAGGAAATAGCAACCCACTCCAGTATTCTTTCCTGGAAAATTTCATGGACAGAGGAGCCTAGCGGGCTACAGTCCAAGGGGTTGCAGAGTTGGATATGAGTGAACACACACATTTGTCAAGAACTACATGGCAGAGAGGAATTAGTGAGGGGGAGGCTCAGACACAGCCTGAAGACAATCATACCCAAATTTTTTTTAACACATCAAAACTACAGGTTCTCTAGTATAGATTATTACTTCCAAGCCCCCTTCCAAGAATTGCCTTGTGGTCATCAGGAGATATACTTTCATGATGAGTAGGGGTGAAGGGATCTAGAAATATCCAAAAAGGAAAGGAAACAATGGCAACAGCTAGCCAACTTTAAAAAGTGGTTGTGTTTATCCAATAAAATATTAAGAAACTATAAAAGGTCATATAACTTATCCAGAGAACTAAAACACTTAAGAATTATAAACGTTTCTCAGTATTTGTTGAGATGTCTCCTTTATTTCTCTAATTACAGATGTATAGCACAATCTTATCACAAAAAGGATGAACTAATAAACCTCATCCTATGTCTGTCTAACAAGTAAGGATCATTGAGATCTAACATGGCAAGCACACTAAATGATTCTGGAATAGAAAGCAGGCATTCCATCTGGACATGGAACAACAGACTGGTTCCAAATAGGAAAAGGAGTACATCAAGGCTGTATATTGTCACCCTGCTTATTTAACCTATATGCAGAGTACATCATAAGAAACGCTGGGTGGGAAGAAACACAAGCTGGAGTCAAGATTGTTGGGAGAAATATCAATAACCTCAGCTATGCAGATGACACCACCCTTATGGCAGAAAGTGAAGAAGAACTAAAGATCCTCTTGATGAAAGTGAAAGAGGAGACTGAAAAAGTTGGCTTAAAGCTCAACATTCAGAAAACTAAGATCATGGCATCTAGTCCCATCACTTCATGGGAAATAGATGGGGAAACAGTGGAAACAGTGTCAGACTTTACTTGGGGGGGGGGGGGGGGGCGGTGCTCCAAAATCACTGCAGATGGTGATTGCAGCCATGAAATTCAAAGACGCTTACTCCTTGGAAGGAAAGTTATGACCAACCTAGACAGCATATTAAAAAGCAGAGACATTACTTTGCCAACAAAGGTCCGTCTAGTCAAGGCTATGGTTTTTCCAGTGGTCATGTATGGATGTGAGAGTTGGACTGTGAAGAAGGCTGAGCGCCGAAGAATTGATGCTTTTGAACTGTGGTGTTGGAGAAGACTCTTGAGAGTCCCTTGGACTGCAAGGAGATCCAACCAGTCCATCCTAAAGGAGATCAGTCCTGGATGTTCATTGGAAGGACTGATGTTGAAGCTGAAACTCCAATACTTTGGCCACCTCATGTGAAGAGCTAACTCATTTGAAATGACCCTGATGCTGGGAAAGATTGAGGGCACGAGGAGAAAGGGACAACAGAGGATGAGATGGTTGGATGGCATCACTGATTCAATGGACATGAGTTTGGGTGAACTCCAGGAATTGGTGATGGACAGGGAGGCCTGGGGTGCTGTGGTTCATGGGATTGCAGAGAGTCGGACATGACTGAGTGACTGAACTGAACTGATTATTTGTCTGCTTAATGTTTTGGACCCATGACGGATCTGTCTCTTAAAAAGTGTACTTCTTAATCAACTAGTTCTAGCATTCTCATGAAAGCATCATCAAGTTCATTTTAATTTTTAAAATGTGTTATTGACATAGGGAACCAATATCACCCAAAATAATTTCCTTTCTTGTTATGAAAAATTGAAACTAAAGATGAATTTAGCAAGTTAGCTATATCAGACTGAGACAGATTATGTTTCGAATGACCACAATATTTTATCTACAATTTCTTCTCTCAATAGGATGTTGACATTTATCTTATCAAAGTTTGGATTTATAGTTCATACATTTGAATATGATATGGCCAGTGACTATAGCAGAAATGACACTAAGTGACAGCCAAGGCTAAGTCATAAGATGTTCCTGGTTCCTCTGGGAAGATTGCTCTTAGAACCCAGTCAGCATGCCATGAGGAAACCAAACAGCCAAATAGAAACTACACGTAGGTCAGCATTCTAACTGATGGCCTAAGAGCACTTTCAGCTAAAATCCAGCATCACCGTCAGATGTATGAGTGAGAAACCTCTGAATTGACTCCAGTTCCCACCACCGTCCTACTGAAATAGGATTTTAAGGTATTATTGTATACAGATAGATAACTAGAAAAGATTTTAGTGCTTGGAATTACCATACTATCACAAAATCTTAAAGTATATGGCATTGGCCTTTGAATATTAGCAGGCAGAAACTGGAAGAGTATTGGAAAACTATTAGTGAGAGCCTAAAGGACTTCTAGAAGAATGCTGGTGACAGCCTAAAAGGGCAAGTGTTAGTGGAGCTTGAAGAAGCACCTAAGTAGGCTCTCACTGCGGGGGGTCAGGGGAAACTAAAGGAAATGTGGTTAGAAGCAGGAGGAAAGGAGACCTTTGTAATATAGTGCAAGATTATCTTGCAACATTATTGCTGCAGTAACATGGAAAATAGTAAATGTACCTAATGATGATCTTACTAAGATTTCAAAGTAGGATATGACAGGTGTTACCTCGCTTCTTCTTCCTATCTATGACAGAATGTGAGTGGACAGAGATGAGCAAAAAATGAACTGTTTTGAGGTATCTATTTTGGTAGAAACACCCCAACTTGGACTAAAAGAGAGACAGGGGAGCATCTTTCGGACCCCTAAGCTTTTATGGACAGAAGGAAGGCATGAGAAGTTTCTTATGTGAAGAGAAGGATCATCAGAGGGAGAGGCCAAGAGCCTAGAGGGTGGAACCAACAGTGAACAGGTACAGTGTAAGAGGACTGAGCCATAACCAAGAAATGGGCAACTTCTGCCAGGCTGGACTTCAGAATTTCTATGGGATAATAACTGCTGAGCACCTTCCATTTTCCCTCTCTAGTGGTTATCCTACACCTGTGCAAAGATAAAGATTTTCACTCAATATTAAGAGAGCAAAAGGAGGGAGTACCTAACCCAGCCTGAAGAAGAAAAACAAAAGTCCATTTTAATGAATTAGGTGATCTGTGAGCTGAGTCATAAGGATGAAGCGGAGCCCAGGTAATAGACAGTAGGAAAGAAGGGAGCAAACCAAAGGCATTCTAGGCCCAGAAGACAGCTAAACTAATGGTAGACAGACAATAAATAGTGTGATGCTTGGGGAGAGATGCAAATCATTTGGTATTATCAGAACATATAGCACAAGGCGAGGGCTCGTGGAAATTATGCCACAAAGGTAAACAGAGTTGAGAGAGAAGGAAATGGAACCCACTCCAGTATTTGTATGTTGAGTTTTAAGCCAACATTTTCACTCTTCTCTTTCACTTTCATCAAGAGACTTTTTTCAAAAGGCTTTTTAGTTCTTCTTCACTTTCTGCCATTAGGGTGGTGTCATCTGCCTATCTGAGGTGATTGATATTTCTCCCGGCAATCTTGATTCCATCTTGTGCTTCCTCCAGCCGAGCGTTTCTCATGATGTACTCTGCATATAAGTTAAATAAGCAGGGTGACAATATACAGCCTTGACGTACTCCTTTTCCTATTTGGAACCAGTCTGTTGTTCCATGTCCAGTTCTAACTGTTGCTTCCTGACCTGCATATAGGTTTCTCAAGAGGCAGATCAGGTGGTCTGGTATTCCCATCTCTTTCAGAATTTTCCACAGTTTATTGTGATCCACACAGTCAAAGGCTTTGGCATAGTCAATAAAGCAGAAATAGATGTTTTTCTGGAACTCTCTTGCTTTTTCCATGATCCAGCAGATGTTGGCAATTTGATCTCTGGTTCCTCTGCCTTTTCTAAAACCAGCTTGAACATCTGGAAGTTTACGATTCACGTATTGCTGAAGCCTGGCTTGGAGAATTTTAAGCATTACTTTACTAGCGTGTAAGATGACTGAAATTGTACACTAGTTTGAGCACTCTTTGGCATTGCCTTTCTTTGGGATTGGAATGAAAACTGATGTTTTCCAGTCCTGTGGCCACTGCTGAGTTTTCCAAATTTTCCGACATATTGAGCACAGCATTTTAACAGCATCATCTTTCAGGATTTGAAATAGCTCAACTGGAATTCCATCACCTCCACTAGCTTTGTTCATAGTGATGCTTCCTAAGGTGCACTTGACTTCACATTCCAGGATGTCTGGCTCTAGGTGAGTGATCACACCATCATGATTATCTTGGTCATGAAGCTCTTTTTGTACAGTTCTTCTGTGTATTCTTGCCACCTCTTCTTATTATCTTCTGCTTCTGTTAGGTCCATACCAGTTCTGTCCTTTATCAAGCCCATCTTTGCATGAAATGTTCCCTTGGTATCTCTAACTTTCTTGAAGAGATCTCTAGTCTTTCCCATTCTATTGTTTTCCTCTATTTCTTTGCATTGATCGCTGAGGAAGGCTTTCTTATCTCTCCTTGCTATTCTTTGGAACTCTGCATTCAAATGGGTGTATCTTTCCTTTTCTTCTTTGCTTTTTGCTTCTCTTCATTTCACAGCTATTTGTAAGGCCTCCCCAGACAGCCATTTTGCTTTCTTGCATTTCTTTTTCTTGGGGATGGTCTTGATTCCTGTGTCGTGAACAATATCATGAACCTCCATCCATAGTTCATCAGGCACTCTATCAGATCTAGTCCCTTAAATCTGTCACTTCCACTGTTAGTCATATGGGATTTGATTTAGGTCATACCTGAATGGTCTAGTGATTTCCCCCAGTTTCTTCAACTTAAGTCTGAATTTGGCAATAAGGAGTTCATGATCTGAGCCACAGTCAGCTCCTGGTCTTGTTTTTGCTGACTGTATAGAGCTTCTCCATTTTTGGCTGCAAAGAATATAATTAATCTGATTTCGGTGTCAACCATCTGGTGATGTCCATGTGTAGAGTCTTCTCTTGTGTCATTGGAAGAGGGTGTTTGCTATGACCAGTGCATTCTCTTGGCAGAACTCTATTAGCCTTTGTCCTGCTTCATTCTGTACTCCAAGGCCAAATTTGCCTGTTACTCCAGGTGTTTCTTGACTTCCTACTTTTGCATTCCAGTCCCCTATAATAAAAAGGACGTCTTTTTTGGGTGTTAGTTCTAGAAGGTCTTGTAGGTCTTCATAAAACCGTTCAACTTCAGCTTCTTCAGTGTTACTGGTTGGGGCATAGACTGGGATTACTGTGATATTGAATGATTCGCCTTGGAAATGAACAGAGATCATTCTGTCGTTTTGAGATTGCATCCAAGTACTGCATTTCGGACTCTTTTGTTGACCATGATGGCTACTCCATTTCTTCTGAGGGATTCCTGCCCGCAGTTGTAGATATAATGGTCATCTGAGTTAAATTCACCCATTCCAGTCCATCTTAGTTCACTGATTCCTAGAATGTTGATGTTCACTCTTGCCATCTCCTGTTTGACCACTTCCAGTTTTCCTTGGAAACTGGAGAGCTGACTCATTTGAAAAGACCCTGATGCTGGGAAAGATTCAGGGCCAGAGTAGAAGGGGACAACAGAGGATAAGATGGTTGGATGGCATCACCAACACAATGGACATGGGTCTGAGTGGACTACAGGAGTTGGTGATGGACAGGGAGGCCTGGCATGCTGCGGTTCATGGGGTTGCAAAGAATCGGACACAACTGAGTGACTGAACTGAACTGAACTGAATTTGCCTTGATTCATGTACCTAATATTCCAGGTTCCTATGCAATATTGCTCTTTACAGCATCAAACCTTGCTTCCATCACCAGTCACATCCACAACTGGGTGTTGTTTTAGCTTTGGCTCCATCCCTTCATTCTTTCTGGAGTTATTTCTCCACTGATCTCCAGTAGCATATTGGGCACCTACCGACCTGGGGAGTTCATCTTTTTGTGTCCTATCTTTTTGCCTTTTCATACTGTTCATGGGGTTCTCAAGGCAAGAATACTGAAGTGATTTGCCATTCCCTTCTCCAGTGGACCCATTCTGTCAAAACTCTCCACCATGACCCATCCCTCTTGGGTGGCCCCACCTGGCATGGCTTAGTTTCATTGAGTTAGACAAGGCTGTGGTCCATGTGATCATATTGGCTAGTTGTCTGTGGTTGTGGTTTCAGTCTGTCTGCCCTCTGATGCCCTCTCTCGGTGCCTACCATCTTACTTGGGTTTCTCTTACCTTGGACGTGGGGTAGCTCCTCTTGTCCGCCACCACTGACCTTGGATGTGGGGTAGCTCCTCTTGGCTGTCACAGCCTCCATGCTCCTGCACCTTCGCAGCTGCTGCACTTATATATAAATCATATAATACAACATTATATGCCAGGTATATCTCAATAAAAGTTTTAAAAAAGGTAAACAAGTTTGAAAAGACAGAAGGTCTTTAAGTCAGTATATTCAAAACTCATTTGAGGACACATTCATTGTTTTTTCCATATGTGTAAATTAATTTTTAGTTTTTCTATTTTTCTTATCTTTGGTAATAACATCTGTGAAATCATGAGCTTATGTGCTGTTTAATTGACAGTTGTTGGAACTTACATTAAAATAATTGTTAAAAACTATTAAATTAAAACATTCTTCCATGAATTACTTAAAATGATACCACTTATCACACTATATGCTTTGGGACTATTCACCTATATAAATAACAAAGAATCACTGAAATGCTTTGTGTGGTGGAGTAACATGATTAAATTTGCATTACAGAGAACAGCCCAGCAACAGTGCAGAAAATGAATTTGAGGAAGATGAGGTTGATCTTAAGGAGACCAGTTAGGGAACTCTTAAGTTACCTAGGCAAGAAATTATAGGGCTCCAAATTAGGACATCAAAAATAGGTGTTATTTCAAGTACTTGCCAGATAGTAATTAGGTACCAGGAATTCAGTAGTTGACATGGCTGACAAAGCCCCTGACCACATAGTTTATATTCCATTTGAGGAGGTTTACATTCTAGTTGAGAGTGTGGGAGGAGATAAACAATAAGCAAGGAAGGGTACAAAGGTAAGTAATCTCAAGTAAATAAAATGGAAAAATGATGTATTAGAGGGTAACTAACTGGAGGACGTAGGGGGCAGTGAAGTATAGATAGGGTGAGAGCTGGATAGTTTGATTACTTTAAGTTAGGGATCAGAATTGACTTTTCTAAAGAGGTAACTTTTGAGTTGAGACTCAATAATGGGAAGGACCTGCCTATATGAGTAGGAGAGAGGGAGAACACTGAATTTTGGAAATATATAATAGACAGAGTCAGGTGGTTGAGATACCAAATAGGTAAGAGAGAAGGAAGATTCAAGGATTACCTAATTTCAGAGTTACTCTATTTATCTGAACTTTTATGTTCTGCATAACTGGGGTTTTTACCAAATTCCACGTAGCTGTACTTTCAGTTCGGTTCAGTCACTCAGTTGTGTCCGACTATTTGCGACCCCATGAATCACAGCACGCCAGGCCTCCCTGTCCATCACCAATTCCCGGAGTTCACCAAGACTCACGTCCATCGAGTCAGAGATGCCATCCAGCCATCTCGTCCTCTGTCATCCCCTTCTCCTCCTGCCCCCAATCCCTCCCAGCATCAGAGTCTTTTCCAGTGAGTCAACTCTTCACATGAGGTGGCCAGGTACTGGAGTTTCAGCTTTAGCATCATTCCTTCCAAAGAAATCCCAGGGCTGATCTCCTTCAGAATGGACTAGTTGGATCTCCTTGCAGTCCAAGGGACTCTCAAGAGTCTACTCCAACACCACAGTTCAAAAGCATCAATTCTTCGGCACTCAGCTTTCTTCACAGTCCAACTCTCACATCCATACATGACCACAGGAAAAACCATAGCCTTGACTAGACGGACCTTTGTTGGTAAAGTAATGTCTCTGCTTTTCAATATGCTATCTAGGTTGGTCATAACTTTCCTTCCAAGGAGTAAGTGTCTTTTAATTTCATGGCTGCAGTCACCATCTGCAGTGATTTTGGAGCCCCCAAAAATAAAGTCTGACACTATTTCCACTGTTTCCCCATCTATTTCCCATGAAGTGATGGGACCGGATGCCATGATCTTCGTTTTCTGAATGTTGAGCTTTAAGCCAACTTTTTCACTCTCCTCTTTCACTTTCATCAAGACGCTTTTTAGTTCCTCTTCACTTTCTGCCATAAGGGTGGTGTCATCTGCATATCTGAGGTTATTGATATTTCTCCCGGCAATTTTGATTCCAGCTTGTGCTTCCTCCAGCCCAGGGTTTCTCATGATGTACTCTGCATATAAATTAAATAAGCAGGGTGGCAACATACAGCCTTGACGTACTCCTTTTCCTATTTGGAACCAGTCTGTTGTTCCATGTCCAGTTCTAACTGTTGCTTCCTGACCTGCATACAGATTTCTCAAGAGGCAGGTCAGGTGGTCTGGTATTCCCATCTCTTTCAGAATTTTCCACAGTTTATTATGATTTACACAGTCAAAGGCTTTTGCATAGTCAATAAAGCAGAAATAGATGCTTTTCTGGAACTCTCTTGCTTTTTCCATGATCCAGCGAATGTTGGCAATTTGATCTCTGATTCCTCTGCCTTTTCGAAAACCAGCTTGAACATCAGGAACTTCACAGTTCACGTATTGCTGAAGCCTGTCTTGGAGAATTTTGAGCATTACTTTACTAGCCTGTGAGATGAATGCAATTGTGCGGTAGTTTGAGCATTCTTTGGCATTGCCTTTCTTTGGGATTGGAATGAACACTGACCTTTTCCAGTTCTGTGGCCACTGCTGAGTTTTCCACATTTGCTGACATATTGAGTGCAGCACTTTCACAGCATCATCTTTCAGGATTTGAAATAGCTCAACTGGAATTCCATCACCTCCAGTAGCTTTGTTCATAGCGATGCTTTCTAAGGTCCACTTGACTTCACATTCCAGGATGTCTGGCTCTAGGTGAGTGATCACACCATTGTGATTATCTGGGTCATGAAGATCTTTTTGTATAGTTCTTCTGTGTACTCCTGCCACGTCTTCTTAATATCTTCTGCTTCTGTTAAGTCCATACCATTTCTGTCCTTTATCAAGCCCATCTTTGCATGAAATGTTCCCTTGGTATCTCTAATTTTCTTGAAGAGATCTCTAGTTTTTCCCATTCTGTTGTTTTCCTCTGTTTCTTTGCATTGATCGCTGAGGAAGGCTTTCTTATCTCTTCTTGCTATTCTTTGGAACTCTGCATTCAGATGCTTATATCTTTCCTTTTCTCCTTTGCTTTTCACTTCTCTTCTTTTCACAGCTATTTGTAAGGCCTCCCCAGACAGCCATTTTGCTTTTTTGCATTTCTTTTCCATGGGGATGGTCTTGATCCCTGTCTCCTGTACAGTGTCACAAACCTCATTCCATAGTTCATCAGGCACTCTATCTATCAGATCTAGGCCCTTAAATCTATTTCTCACTTCCACTGTTTAATCATAAGGGATTTGATTTAGGTCATACCTGCCTGGTCAAGTGGTTTTCCCTACTTTCTTCAATTTAAGTCTGAATTTGGCAATAAGGAGTTCATGATCTGAGCCACAGTCAGCTCCTGGTCTTGTTTTTGCTGACTGTATAGAACTTCTCCATCTTTGGCTGCAAAGAATATAATCAGTCTGATTTTGATGTTGACCGTCTGGTGATGTCCATGTGTAAAGTCTTCTCTTGTGTTGTTGGAAGAGGGTGTTTGCTATGACCAGTGCATTTTCTTGGCAAAACTCTATCAGTCTTTGCCCTGCTTCATTCCATATTCCAAGGCCAAATTTGCCAGTTATTCCAGGTATTTCTTGACTTCCTACTTTTGCATTCCAGTCCCCTATAATGAAAAGGACATCTTTTTTGGGTGTTAGTTCTAAAAGATCTTGTAGGTCTTCATAGAACCATTCAACTTCAGCTTCTTCAGCGTTACTGGTTGGGGCATAGACTTGGATTACTGTGATATTGAATGGTTTGCCTTGGAAAGGAACAGAGATCATTTTGTCGTTTTTGAGATAGCATCCAAGTACTGCATTTTTGACTCTTTTGTTGACCATGATGGCTATTCCATTTCTTCTGAGGGATTCCTGCCCACAGTTGTAGATATAATGGTCACCTGAGTTAAATTCACCCATTCCAGTCCATTTTAGTTCGCTGATTCCTAGAATGTTGACATTCACTCTTGCCACCTCTTGTTTGACCACTTCCAATTTGCCTTGATTCATGGGCCTGACATTCCAGGTTCCTATGCAATATTGCTCTTTACAGCATCGGACCTTGCTTCTATCACCAGTCACATCCACAGCTGGGTATTGTTTTTGCTTTGGCTCCATCCCTTCATTCTTTCTGGAGTTATTTCTCCACTGATCTCCAGTAGCATATTGGGCACCTACTGACCTGGGGAGTTCCTCTTTCAGTATTCTATCATTTTGCCTTTTCGTACTGTTCATGGGGTTCTCAAGGCAAGGACACTGAAGTG
Source organism: Bos indicus x Bos taurus (assembly GCF_003369695.1). Classification (NCBI taxonomy): domain Eukaryota; kingdom Metazoa; phylum Chordata; class Mammalia; order Artiodactyla; family Bovidae; genus Bos; species Bos indicus x Bos taurus. Next base: position 56,808,707 of record NC_040080.1, read on the forward strand.
GTTTGCCATTCCCTTCTCCAATGGACCACATTCTGTCAGATCTCTCCACCATGACCCGCCCGTCTTGGGTTGCCCCACGGGCATGGCTTAGTTTTATTGAGTTAGACAAGGCTCTGGTCCTAGTGTGATTAGATTGACTAGTTTTCTGTGAGTATGGTTTCAGTGTGTCTGCCTTCTAATGCCTTCTTACAACACCTACCGTCTTACTTGGGTTTCTCTAACCTTGGGCGTGGGTATCTCTTCATGGCTGCTCCAGCAAAGCACAGCCACTGCTCCTTACCTTGGACGAGGGGTATCTCCTCACCGCCACCCTTCCTGACCTTCAATGTGGGATAGCTCCTCTAGGCCTTCCTGCGCCAGCGCAGCCACTGCTCCTTGGACATGGGGCTCCCGGCCGCCGCCCCTGACTGTACTTTACTTTCACTCTAATTCTCTGTTAATTAACTTGATATCTATCACATGTTTGAATATTGGGCCTATCTTTCTTGAAAAAATTTATTATTCATCACCCTTTGTTTTAATGCCAAAAATTATCATCCAAAATGTTCGTATTTTCATCTCAAATAAAGCAATGGCCTATTTGATTGTCAAGTCTACCCTGGTATCAACCATGTAAAATATGCTTTCAAAAACCATGAACAAAAGTTTTGAATTGGTGAATTTAAATGAAAACTTATGAATGAAAAAAAAAAAATCTGCTGATTTCTTCCCAAATAAATTAATATAATCCCCTAGGGTTTGTTTAATGCAATTTTATGCTAAATATATTCAATATTATGTTGGAGTGATGGCTTCCTTTAGCAGTGTTGCAGACTGCATACAAAAAGCATTTAATTATGAATGCCATAATTTGCTCAATTGATGCCTCTCTTTTATCTGCAAACCATAGATAATTTTCCCTAAATAAATGCAACCATGAAAATAATATTTAAAACAGAAAATAAAAAATGTACTTGCTTGATATAAACCAGACACTGCATAGTCAAAATTAACTGCCCTCATGGCAAATAAGCATCTTGTAAATTCAAATTGCAAAAGCATCATCTGTTCATTTAGGAGCTATTTCCCAGATAAGATTTAGAGACTGCATTTTTATAAACAACTTGGGGATTTTATTTTCAATGTGAACCTGATTTCAATGTAATATTAAAATTATACTTAATTTGTATATTTTTAATACTTTTCAGCAAGCCATTACATGATAACCAATGGCACCTGATTTTATGTATAATGAATTCAAAATGAGTATAAATTTCATTCTCCTCCCCCAAGCCAGATTTTATTCCATAGACAGCTTATTGTCTCAAAAGGAGTTCCCCAATGGAAAAGATAATGAAGTGGAGAAAAACACTTAGAAATTCCAGCCTCCCTTTTTTTTTTGTTTGTCTTGTATGAATTCATGTTCTTAACTCTCACAGTTGTTCAAGTTTGCACTTTTAAGTTTTTCTTTTCCTTTTAAACATATTTTATTTTTATTGAAATATAGTTGACTTAAAATGTTGTATTAGTTTCAGATTGTACAGCAAATTCAGTTATGCTTATATATACATATTTATTTTTTCAGACTCTTTTCCCTTATAGGTTATTACAAAATACTGAATTCCCTTTGCTATACAGGAGGTCTTTGTTGGTTATCTATTTTATGTATAGGAGTGTGTATATGTTGTGCTTCCCAGGTGGAGCTAGTGGTAAAGAATCCGCCTGCCAGTGCAGGAGACATAAGAGACATGGGTTTGATCCCTGCATCAGGAAGATCCCCTTGAAGAGGGCATGGCAACCATTTCCAGTATTCTTGCCTGGAGAATCCCATGGACAGAAGAGTTGGTGGGCTATATAGTCCATAGTGTCGCAGAGTCAGACATGACTGAAGTGACTCTACACACATACACAGTGTGTATATGCTAATATTAAACCCCTAATTTATCCCTCCCCCTGCTTTCCCCTTTGATAACCTTGTAGTTGAATATTTATAAGTTTCTTTTCTATGTCTGTGGGTCTGTTTCTGTTTTTAATATAAATTCATTGTTTTTTGGTTTTTTTTTAGATTCCACATAAAAGCAATATCATATGATATTTATCCTTCTCTTTCTGGCTTACTTCACTCAATATGACAGTCTCTAGTTCCATCCATGTTGTTGCAAATGTCATTATTTCATTCTTTTTTGTAGCTGAGTAGCATTCCGTTATATAAATATCTTTATCCACTTATCTGTTGATGAACATTTGGGACACTTCCATGTCTTGGCTATTTTAAATAGTGCTTCATTGAACACTGGGGTGCATGTATCTTTTTGAATTATGGTTTCCAAATCCAGATACATGCCTAGGAGAGGGATTGTTGAGTCATATGGTAGTTCTATTTTTAGTTTGTAAGGAGCCTCCCTACTGTTCTCCATAGTGGCTGTATCAATTTATGTTCCCACCAACAATGCAAGAGGGTTTCCTTTTCTTCACACCCTCTCCAGTGGTTATTACTTGTAGACTTTTTGATAATAGCTATTCAAACCAGTGTGGGGTGATAATTCATTGGAGTTTTGATTTGCATTTCTCTAATAATTAGTGAAGTTGAGCATCTTTTCATGTGCCTTTTGTACATCTTGTATGTCTTCTTTGGAGAAATGTCTGTTAAGCTCTTCTGCCCATTTTTTAATTGAATTGTTTGTTTTTTGATATTGAGTTGTATGAGCTGTTTACATATTTCACAGATTAATCCCTTCCTGGTATTATGCCTTTCCGTTACATTTCTCACTTTATACCACTACCAGGATATGGATCATTTTATGATCACTGTCTTTTTCTCCAGCTGTTCAAGGGTCTGTGCCAGGTGATGAACACTGACTTGGACCACAACTACAAAAGGGTAAACTCTTTGTGATGGCCATCACAGAAGAGGCCAGGGAGGCATAGAAACAGCAGTTAACCACTTATGTGCTTTAAACATGGAAGGAACTAAGAATGAATCTGGTTTGATTTTTATCCAACCAAGATTCCCACTTCTACTTATAATAAAATGGACAAGATCTACCCAGGGGTGTTTCTTCCTAACAAGAGGGCTCCCTGGCCCTCTTGTCAAAGCTCAAAACACTCACCTCACAGTTCTGCTCTGAATTCTAGTAAGTGTTCAGAAAAACAAAGTTACTTTTGATATGATTGCTGCTGAGATTGCTGTTTATAGAGATTCTTTATCACTTTAAAATACACACCTCCCATGAGTTTCAAATGAAAGATTTATATAAACAGTTTTCGAAAGCAAGCCAAGAGTTCTTTTCATATTCCTTATATCTATTTTTCAAGTTTATTGAGTTATGCATGATAATAAATTTGGAATATAATGTCGGGGTAGCTAGACTATGGTAAAAAGAGCTACAACCTCAGGATAAGAGAACTTGTGTTTGAGTACCACTTCTACTGATTATTTTGGTTGAATTACTTACACTCCCAAATACTACAACCTACCTTTGCACCTTGGTTTCTACCATTCTTCTCATGGATCTCCCAGCAGTCAGTTGGCAGCTACTCCATTCTCCCATGCCATCAGTACTTTCCTTTTTCTATATCTTTATTTATATGTGTCTCCTCTACTTGCAATGCATATCACTCCTTTCTACTTATCTAATTTCTACCCATTCTCCAATTCTCAAATCTTTTCTCAGAGTTTGTTTAATTTTCCACTGAGGCCCACAAAGTTTCTTAAATTGTACATGTGTTATAGTGTATCTGATCACATGTTTCCTGTCTATATCTCTTCAACAGAATGGACCTTATATGATTATTCTCTTACTCCAGTGTCTTGGTATGATATGTATATTTATTGAAAGATAGAGTGAATGAATGAATAGCCAAAGGAATCTTTATTTTCTTGTTAGTAGAATGGGGAATAGCACTTACCTTACAGATTACCCTAATGTTACATGTAATTAGATATTGTCGATGACTACCCTCTGTAAACAATAATGTACTACAAAAAGTAAAATATTTTAATACTGTCCTATTAGAGGAACTAAAGTAGAACTAACTTAGGAGGTCCTTGTTGCAAAATTCAGGTTTAAATTGAAGAAAGTAGGGAAAACCACTAGGCTATTCGAGTGTGACTCAAATCTAATCCCTTATGATTATACAGTGGAGGTGACAAACAAATTCAAGGGATTAGATCTGGTAGACAGAGTGCCTGAAGAACTATGGCTGGAGGTTCAGAACATTGTATGAGACGTGGTAACCAAAACCATCCCAAAGAAAAAGAAATGCAAGGCAAAGTGGTTGTCTGAGGAGGCCTTAAAAATACCTGAGACAAAAAGATAAGCAAAAGAAAAAGGAGAAAGGGAAAGATATATCCAACTGAATGCAGAGTTCCAGAGAATAAGGAGAGATAAGCCATCTTAAGTGAATAATGTGAAGAAATCTAGGAAAATAATAGAATGGGAAAGATTAAAGATCTCTTCAAGAAAACTTGAGATGCCAAGGGAACATTTCATACAAAGATGAGCACAATAAAGGACAGAAACAGCAAGGACCTAACAGAAGCAGAAGAAATTGAGAAGAGATGGTATGAATACACAGAAAAACTATACAAAAAAAGTCTGAATGACCTAGATAATCACAATGATATAGTCACTCACTTAGAGCCAGACATCCTGGAGTGTGAAGTCAAGCGGGCCTTACGAAGTACTGCAAAGAAAGTGGAAGTGATGGAATTCCAGTGGAGCTCTTTCAAATCCTGAAAGATGATGCTGTGAAAGTGCTGCACTCAATATGCCAGCAAATTTGGAGAACTCTTCAGTGGCCACAGGACTGGAAAAGGTCAGTTTTCATTCCAATCCCAAAGAAGGGCAATTCCAAAGAATGTTCAAACTAATGCACAATTGCATTCATCTCACATGCTAGAAAAGTAATGTTCAAAATCCTTCAAGTGAGGCTTCAACGGTATGTGAACCAAGAACTTCCAGATGTACAAGCTGGATTTAGAAATGGCAGAGGAACCATTGATCAAATTTTAAACATCTGTTGGATCATAGAAAAAGCAAGGAAATTCCAGAAAAACATCAACTTCTGCTTCAGTGACTACTCTAAAGCCTTTGACTATGTGGATCAGGAAATTACAGAAAAACATCTACTTCTGCTTCAGTGACTACTCTAAAGCCTTTGACTATGTGGATCATGACAAACCGTGGAAAATTCTCAAAGAGATGGGAGTAACAGACTACCTTACCTGTCTCCTGAGAAACCTGTATGCAAGTAAAGAAGTGAAGCTTAGAATAAGACATGGAACAACAGACTGGTTCAAAACTGGGAATGGAGTGCATCAAAGCTGTATATTGTCATCCTGCTTATTCAACTTCTATTCAGAGAACATCATGTGATATGCCAGGCTGATGAATCACAAGCTGGAATCAAGATTTCAGGGAGAAATATCAATAACCTCAGATATGTAGATGATAACACCCTAATGGCAGAAAGCCAAGAAGAACTAAGGAGCCTCTTGATGAAGGTGAATAAGAGAGTGAAAAACTAGCTGAATACTCAACATTCAAAAAACTAAGATCATGCATGCAGTCCTATCACTTCATGGCAAATAGATGGGGGAAAAGTGGAAACAGTGACAGATTTTATTTTCTTGGGCTCCAAAATCAATGTGAACAGTGACTGCAGCCATGGAATTAAAAGACACTTGCTCCTTCGAGGGAAAGTTATGACAAACCTAGACAGCATATTAAAAAGCAGAGATATCACTTTGCTGACAAAGGTCTGTCTAGTCAAAGCTGTGGTTTTTCCAGTAGTCATGTATGGATGTTAGAGTTGGACCATAAAGAAGGCTGAGTGCCAAAGAATTGATGCTTTTAAATTGTGGTGCTGGAGAAGACTCTTGAGAGTCCCTTGGACAGCAAGGAGCTCAAACGTCAAGCCTCAAGGAAATCAACCCTGAATATTCATTGAAAGGACTGATGTGAAGCTGAAGCTCCAGTACTTTGGCCACCTGATGTGAAGAGCCAACCTATTGGAAAAGACCCTGATGCTAGGAAAGTTTGAAGGCAGGAGGAGAAGGGGGTGACAGAGGATAAGATGGTTGTATGGTATCACCAACTCAATGGATATGAGTTGGAGCAAACTCCAGGAGATGGTGAAGGACAGGGAAGCCTGGAGTGCTTCAGTCCTTGGGGTTGCATGCATGGACATGACTTAGTGACTCAACAACCACAAACTCATCCTAATATAGAGTCAAGGGAGAAAATAAGTGTTTGGAATAAACTTATTCCTCTGTTATTGAGTCAGGCTTCAGTAAGTATTGCTTTGGTGATGACTATAGGAAGGTACATTGCATGGTGCTTGAAAGCAGCTCTTCCATCTCTGATCATTAATATCAAACTGGTCTAGATAGTAAAGGTTGACACTTGTCCTCAATAGATGTACATGTCTGAGTTTTACCGATTTGGGAATGGAGTTCCCTGTCTTAACCTTACTGATGCAAAGCCACAGAGCTCCTCATAGGTGCCCCCAAATTGGATATTTGTTTCAGATAGTCTTTGATGATGCTTAAAGTGCTAGTTAAGTTTTGAGTGAATTCAATAGTACTGGTAACAAAGACAGGTTGACAGAAGAGTTTAGTTGCAGCTAGGCAAATCCTCAAGCCTTTTTGTCAGAGTCTATTGCTCCCCTGTTTGAGCAAGCTCTGGGAGTTGAGCTCCGGGAGCCTGAACAAGCTCCAGGAGTTGGTTATGGACAGGGAAGCCTGGCGTGCTGCAGTCCATGGGGTCTCAAAAACTTGGACATGACTAAGCGACTGAACTGAACTGATTGCCCTGCAACGTAGCAAATATCATAAACATAGCACCTAGCATAGTAGCTGGCAAGCAACAGACTATGCAATGAACATTTAGAGTAAATGGAGGTAGAAGTCAAGACTTGTATTGTTTTAGGGATTCTGGTCAGAATAAGAGAAAATAAGCAAACAATTAAAATTACAATAGATTGATGTCTTTCTGTAAACTACTAACCACATGACTTTGAACTTGGTAGTGGTATAGAAAATAAAAGAAAACAATGTACTATGCAAAAATGATGAGATATGAGGAAACTCTTTGAAAATGAAATGGTCTTTATGTTGTCTATATCATTTAATTACTTTCCAAGATAAGAGATCAATATACATAGCCAGTAAGGAACAGACTCTAAGAACACAATAAAGTCAGACTGTGCAGACCCTAAAAACTGGCAGTTTTACTAATTGTACAAGATGAAAAAGTTAATTAACTTTCCTAGGTTAGTTCATCATCTGTAATGTGGAAATAATAATAGCACATATCTCATAAAGTTGCTATAAGTCTTAAATAAGATAATGGAGATAAATTACTTGAAACTGCTTGGCCCATGATAAAAATACAGTGAGTGTTAGCAGTAACTTTCTGTGTGTCAGGGATCCTTATAATGCAGATACTCTACATATTTCTCTTACATAGATCATTTAAACCATTTAAACCTCAGTTTCCTCAACTGTAAAATGAGAATAATAGAATCTATATCAGACAAATATTTAGGGGATTAAATGAGATGATACACTTGAAATAGTACTGTAGAATTTAATGAAATGAGGTAGAATGAGATATTAAGAGGGATACAGTAGGTTTCTTAGAAAATCAGACATTGGAATGTATTTCTCTGGTTTACCTCCTTCTGTGTCCCCCCAAAAATAACCAATAGCATAAAAATAAGGAGGAATAAGCCTATGCTAGAATGGAAGATTAGTAATGAGTGACACTTACATGCCGGTAATTCACATTTCTACAATTAAGATTGAAGACATACAAGATACATGATTCCCTGAATGTGAAGGAACAACTCTCCAAGGGAGTAAATAGAGAAGACTTAGAAAAGTTATAGGCAGGAATCCAAAGTATACATGGGGACAGCAAGATGGTATCTTTGGATCCTACCAAGTGCCACTGAGAAGCAGACTAACTGCCAAAAATCAGCAAAGGTAACAGGCTCACTCCTGACTTACACTTAGGGGAGACATTGTCACAGTTGGTTCCTAATGAGGCCAACTGTGATAGATAAAGAATGAGGACACTGTCCCAGTTAACTTCTGTATGCTAACCTCAAACACAGAAAAGAAACATTGGAACAGAGAAAAGTCCTCCTTGTGACTGCTGTCAGTTCTGGACTTCTCCTAACTTGTGATCAGTAGACAAATTGTTCTCAATTCTTAGTGTGCTTTAGAATGATGTGGAAGGTTTGTTAAAACAGAAATGATGAGACCTTCCCCCAGATATTTTAGAGCAAGTAGAGCCTGAGAATTTGCATTTCTAATAAGTTACCAGGAAATGCTGATGCTGCTGATCTTGATACCACATTTTGAGAACTACTGCTTTAGACTCACCCTGCCCTTTGCAGTAGATACTGCCACATGTAACTAACAAAATGCAATTCAAATTAATACAATAAATGACATAGAAAGTTTAATTATTGATTTGTGCCAGCTATATTTCAAATGCATAAGAACCATAAGTGGCTAGTGCTAACCTATTGGTCCACACATATATGAAACATTTCTGTCATCACATGAAATTCTACTGGACAGCTTTCTCTAAACTATAGAGTAAAACTTCAGGGAACAGGGCTAGCACTGCACACAATTACAGGAGGCATATTTGTGCTGCAGGAATGGAGGCCACTGGGGTTACCCAATATAGCACTCCTGGCAGTTAGTCTAAGCTTTTCCCTTCTCCCTTCCTATGAATCCTAAAGATGTAAAGAAGGACTCTCCCAATCTCTGACAGAACTCATCTCAGTTCTCCAAAGTTGACAAGCCATGACCTTCCTCTGTAAGAGTGAGCATGTGGAAAAATAACTAGGTATGCTAAATGATACCTCAAATAATTCCTCAAAAAAGAAGCTTGTTCTAAAGAATCAAAATGATGCCATCTTATGAAATAAAGTTGCTCTTTAAAAAAAGGAATTTTCCAGAATATTAGTGTCAAAATGGATCTCAACCATGTTCAACAGACTAATGCTATGTAAAATCAGAATAGGTAGTTATGAAGATTCAAATTATAAAATCATAAAAGCTTCATGTAGTTGAATGATATTTATGTCAAATTCAAAACTATAATGGAAGTTAAAAAATTAATTAGATCATGAGCAATACAAGTCAATGAAGTAGAAGAGTAACTCAAAATATCCAACAGATATCTACAGATGTGTACAGAGAAAGAAAAATTATGAGAAAAGACAAAATATAGAGGAAATATCTGAGTTCCAATATGCATTTGATGTAAGAATTTCAGAAGAGCATAATATTTTTTTAAAAGCATCAGTACAAAAGAAAATAGAAGAAAACTTTTTGAACTAAAGAAAGTATTAAATAATAAATCACAAAATATTTACTAAATATAGGTAAAATTTCTAGAAGTTGCCTTCTGGGAAATTTTTGAAATTTCATCATTTCAAGGATAAAGGACAGAGTCCTACAAGAATCTAGGTAGACATTACCAAAACAAAATAGGTTACCTACAAAGGAATAGAAATTACTCCTATATTAGACAGTCTTCAATTCTAAGCACCCAGACTAAAATGGAGAATATCTCTAGAATTTTTAGAGAAATGGGTTAGGACTCCAGATTCAAGAATCATGTGCCCAGCCAAGGTGTACAAGATAATAGAAAACAAGTCATTTTCAGATATGTGTTTTGGAAAACAACCTGTTTTTTTTTAATAATTGATCAAAAGATGAATAATAATAAAGATCTCAAGAATAGACCAGGAAACTATCAATATAAAAATTCTGGAATATAAAATAAAATTTGTAAGACATAGAATATATTTTTGAATAATTATTCTTAATTCTTAATTATTTAATTCTTAATTCTTAATTGAATAATTAATTCTTAATAATATGATTTTTAAACTGAGTGTAAATGTTTTATCTTTTTGAAAAGAGAAGATATGAAACATAAAATAATATAGATAGTTTATCTAAAGTCCCAGATTATTTTAATATAAATTGGAATGGAGATGAGTTTGGAGAAGGAAGATAAGTATGCTAATTTTCTCATTTTAGACATGCAAAATGGTTTAGCAGTCAAGAGCATAATTACCTGGTTCTTGTGCTGTACAACCAATTAGTGGCTGTGCAACTTTGGGAAGTTATTTAACATTCCTAAGCATCAGCCTGCTCACCTTTAAAGCGGGAATACCGTAATACCCCAGAGTCATGTGGGACTGAAATCAAATAATGCATGTAAAGTACACTTAGTACCTATAAGCACTGCTAACTGCTGCTAAGTCACTGCAGTCGTGTCCGACTCTGTGCAACCCCATAGACGGCAGCCCACCAGGCTCCCCCATCCCTGGGATTCTCCAGGCAAGAACACTGGAGCGAGTTGCCATTTCCTTCTCCAAGGGATCTTCCCAACCCAGGGATCAAACCTGGGTCTTCAGTGTTGCAAACAAATTGTTTACCAGCTGAGCCAACAGGGAAGCAGGGTGTTGGAGAATTCAACTCAATTTGATACTATCTATCCAGAAATAGAATCAGATTCCACAAGTAGAACAGTCAGCTCCACAAGAGAATTCTCCACTGAAGACACCAGTTACAAGCCCAGGTTGTCCCCTGTGCTTCTGACCAACCAGCTACAAATTGGAGATTCCAACAACACCTTCTAACTGAGGATGTTAATTATTTTCTGACGAGCTGGCTGTAAATCAAAGGTTCTCATGACTCCCTCTTGAGTTCCATTAATTTGTTGGAATAACTCACTGAACTCTGAAAACCTGTTACTCACTGGTTTACCTATTTACTACAAAGACTATAGAAGGCTATGAATCAACAGCCAGATGAAGAGATACATAGGGTAAGGAACTTCCATGCCTTGTCAGAGTGTGCTTTCCAAATCTTCACGTGTTCCCTCCAAACCATGTCATTTGGGATTTTATGGAGGCTTCAGTCATGATTGATTAAATCATTGGCCATTGAACTCAATCTCCAGCCTGTCTACCTCCCCTCTAATCACATGGTTGGTTCTCCCAGCAAACAGCCCTCCGGTTACCTAAGGGTTGCCCCCACCACCACCCCCAAAGTCACCTTATTAACATAACAAAAGATACCTTTATAGCCCTTCAGTTCAGTTCAGTTCAGTTCAGTCACTCAGTCCTGTCTGACTCTGTGACCCCATGGACTGCAACATGCCAGGCCTCCCTGTCCATCACCAACTCCCAGAGTTTACTCAAACTCATGTCCATTGAGTCAGTGATGCCATCCAACCATCTCATCCTCTGGCGTCCCTTTCTCCTCCTGCCTCCAATCTTTCCCAGCATCTGGGTCTTTTCAAATGGGTCAGTTCTTAGCATCAGGTGGCCAAAGTATTGGAGTTTCAGCTTCAACATCAGTCCTTCCAGTGAATATTCAGGACTGATTTCCCCCAGGATGGACTAGTTGGATCTCCTTGCAGTCCGAGAGACTCTCAAGAGTCTTCTCCAACACCACAGTTCAAAAGCATCAATTCTTCAGTGCTCAGCTTTTTTTATAGTCCAACTCTCACATCCATACATGACTACTGGAAAAACCATAGCTTTGACTAGACAGACCTTTTTTGGCAAAGTAATGTCTTAGCCCTTTTCACAGGGTTTCACAGGAAATTCCAAGGGTTTTAGGAGCTATGAACCAGCATACTTGAACAAAGACTAAAATGTATTTCTTATAAATTTAAACATCAGCAGAGCTAAGCAGTACTGTAGTCATTATCCCATCGTTACTATGGCTATAGCACCAGAACCTTATAGAGGATTTTTTTTTTCTTTTTTGCATGAAATACTTCTTACCATAGCAACAGCAGTGTTGATTTAAAATATAACTTGCAAGATATAATTTATCTTTAACATTTCTGTATATTTTCTATGGTGTTACTTGTTAATAGGATTACACTTTTTATGACTCCTGATCTTTTGAAATAAGCCATCTCTTGGGATGTATGTGAGAAAAATCTAGGCTGTTCATTGTTTACAGGAACAGAAAACTCAACAAATACATTTGAATATATAACATTTCCAGAGCTTTTGTTGAAGATATTTGGGTTCAAATTCAGGATAGATCTTTAGAAAATTGAATCAGAGTAATTATTCATTTTAGAGTCATTAAAAATAGTTTTCATCCTTTTTATATTTCAAAAAAATTTTTTTTTTCATGTAAAGATTTGAGGTCTACTTTTTTGTTTGTCTTTTTTTATTTCTCCAGAGCAGTTCTTTGTTTCACTTTCATTACCAGTTGGGACAGTATAAAAACAGAAACTATTTTTAAAATGATTTAAAACCAAAGAACCAACACCCTTGAAAACAATAGACTTGAGTTAAAAGGGTTCTTTCCTCTCTTCCCCAACTACAGACTCTTCTGTTTGGGAAAATCCATGGTTGCAGTGACTGCAGTATTACAAAGAAATACATTTTGGTAGGAGAGAAACAAAACCTCTTGGTTCCAAATGTAGTTTTTCACTGAGCCATTTATTCATCTGGCTCTAGGCTGTGGGAATTACTCCTAGCACAGAACTCCTTTTGAAATCCCTAACTCCCTAGGGGGTCAGGGATAGATGAGAAACTGCCCCTATGAACTTGGCTTATGCAGGCAAAACAAAGAAGTTAGTGGTTGAGGGTAACAGAGGAAAGACGCGTGGGAAGGGTGAATGTAGCTAGCTTCCTTTGCTTACAACAGGAGCTTCTTTCAATGCAAAATGAATGCCAAGATAGATCAGGCACTCTACCAAAAAGATACAATAATTTAGTAATACAGTCTGCCCAGGCAGCTTAGCAGCTGGAAATGAGTGAGCCTTGGGATTTGCTATAAATGGTGGGGAATTGGCCGATAGCCTCTTTCCTATATTGAGCAGAGGGAGCAAGAGAAAAGATTATAAATGTTTGAAATCAGAGCCAAATAGCAGGGTCTGTTTTGGTCCAAGGGTTGCCAGAACTCTAGCATTCTCTGGCTTCTGCATTAAATGCTGAGTTTGGCAGAGTGTGGGACTAATAGGCCAGGAAACAACAGTTTACCTGGATGCATTTTCTGTAAGGCAGCTGTTGATCTTCAGTTGTTTAGGGGAGGGATTTTACTATAAGCTGTGCCCAAGGCCATGCAGTATCTATAGTATAACAACAAAAATTGGGGGCTAATTGTGCAATAAGAATAGATAATTAAAGGTCATTGATGATACTTAAAAAGGGGCCCACTGGGTGGTTTGTTTTTTTTCTTTTTCTTTTTCCTTAAATTGGGGTAGAGTTGCTTTACAATGTTGTGTTAATTTCTGCTGTGCAATGAAGTGAATCAGCTAAATGTATACATACGTCCCCTCCCTCTTTGACCTTCCTCCCCCACCCCATCCCACTCATACCCTGAGAAAACCATAATTCAAAAAGACACACGCATTCCAGTGTTCATTGCAGCACTATTTATAATAGCCAGGACATGGAACCAACCTAAATGTCCATTAACAGATAAATGAATAAAGATGTGGTACATATATACAGTATACTACCGGATGGTCTTCAAACTCCAGCACTCCAGGACACCTCAGTGGACCGCACACTGTGATGATGTCACAGGAAATTTTGGAGGAGACTGTAAACACAAAGCCTTGGAATGGAATGGATAAAGGCAGGCTTTGGACTAGCCAGATTCATCTCTCAAACTGGTGCAAACAAGCAAGGGTTCCTGTGCCTGCAAAGCAGAAAGCGTCTTGACAGTGGGCATTTGCAGCGAAGTTAAGGCTTATTGCAAGGCGCCAAGCAAGAGAGTTGGAGAAAAGCCTCAGATCCATTGCAACTTGGTCTATGAGTTAGGATTTTTTAAAAGGAGAAGACCAAAGATGCCAGGATTAATCATCATCTTGTGACGTTTTTGTGACATTTAATTGTAGTTTTGGGAGTCAGAATGTCTCGGGTTATGAGTCTCTAGCTAGGCAGTCCATAATTCAGGGATCTGTGAGCTCATCTTGCCCTAGAGAAATAACGTAAGTTTATACATTAATGATGATATCTAGAATAGCAGTTTTAGTACATTAACGATGGTATTGCGGAGAAGGCAATGGCACCCTACTCCAGTACTCTTGCCTGGAAAATCCCATGGATGGAGGAGCCTGGAAGGCTGCAGTCCATGGGGTTGCTGAGGGTCAGACAGGCCTGAGCGACTTCACTTTCACTTTTCACTTTCATGCATTGGAGAAGGAAATGGCAACCCACTCCAGTGTTCTTGCCTGGAGAATCCCAGGGATGGGGGAGCTTGGTAGTCTGCCGTCTATGGGGTCGCACGGAGTTGGAAACGACTGAAGCAACTTAGCAGCAGCAGCAAAGATGGTATTGACAACAAAAATTTTAGTCATCTGACTCTGTTTGATTTAGGGTTCAATTAGCATAAGATTAAAGTCAGAGGGGACAAGAAAGGAAATACAGTTTTGGAGGGAGAGATTAATCATAAACTCAGTAAGGGAACTTGGTTTTAGGAGGACTTGGTTTCACTGGTTTCTGTATTTGTTGGCTATGTTATTTGTCCACAGTTCGAAGTCATAAGAATACCTACTTCAGAAACTTTTGTGAGGAGTAAGTGAGAAAAAATAACCTCAAATATAGTAGGTACACAATAAATGTTGGCTCTCCTTACCTAATAAGGAATCTTTCGTGTGTGCTCAGTCAGTCAGCCATGTCCAGTTCTTTGCGACCTCATGGACTGTAGCCTGCCAAGCTTCTCTGTCCATGAGATTATCCAGGCAAGAATACTGGAGTGGGTCGCCATTTCCTCCTCCAGGGGATCTTTCCAGTCCAGGGTAGAACCCACGTCTCCTAAATCTCCTGCATTGCAGGTGGATTCTTTACCACTGAGCCACATGGGAAGCCCCAATATGGAATCTTACCTTTGTAACTTTTGAAATGAATTCCTTTCCAGGGAGTTTGTGTTTTTAATTAATTTTACATGTCTTTGAAAACTTAATTGATTTTTGACCTTGAGAAATTAAGGGAACATGAATTCTATGTAGTTGCTTCTGTGTCTCATTATTGTTTGACTCATACTTTTGTCTCAATGTGTAGGTAAGCTGGAAAGACATTCTTAATATTGGATATAAATGAACATACTAGCCAAATTACATGAGCTACATGACTAGGAGAACAAGGCAGGTCAATAAACTACAATAAGGATCATATAATTTATGTTATAAAAGAAAAACAGTTGTATTTCTCCCATGTATTCTGAATAAGACCTAACACCCCTTTGAAGATTTATTGAGACATATGACAATATATATTATCAAAATTAAGCTCCTTGTTCTCTTTAGTTGATATAGAATTTAATTATGGACCAATTTGTATATTATCTTTTTACTGAATATCATTGAGTAATTGGAATGCTTTAATAGTTACAAATCTCCACAAATTTCTCTTGTGTTTTTTATAAACATACATTTTTAGGGCAATCTTATTAAAAAAGGATTTGCTTAATTTGAATCCATAATTATAATAAGCTTTTTCTTTATTTATCTAGTTCTCAGAATAATTTATTGAGTTGTATATTGCATCATACATTACAAAGTACCAACATTCATGGCAAGGCAATTTAGTAGTAATTCTACCTAGTCACAAATCATTTAAAGAATTCACATTAAAAGCTTTCAAGTCCTGATACACTGCCTTTTTTAAAATTAAAATCTTTATAAATGTAAAATTTTATAATAAAATATAATAAAAAGTATTATGGCAGACTAATCGTGGCTCAGATGGTAAAGTGTCTGCCTACAGTGCGGGAGACCCGGGATCAATCCCTGGGTTGGGAAGATCTCCTGAAGAAGGAAATGGAAACCCACTCCAGTATTCTTGCCTGGAAAATCCCATAGATGGAGGAGCCTGGTAGGCTACAGTCCATGGGGTCACAAAGAGTCAGACACAACTGAGTGACTTCACTTTCACTTTCAAGTATTCTGAGAGATCTTTCTGCAGCAGTACATATATATTCTAAATATGACATGTTCTTTCATGTTATTGCTGCTCTAACAATCTTTGCTCCCTAAAAGTGTATGTTAGTAGACACGAGAGTCAGAGTTGTGCAGAATGCAGATTTCAACAATGGCACTGCTGCTTGGACACTGCACATTGGTTCAATGGCAAGCTTGGGAGGCTGAGTCAAGACTATTCAGGGGAGCTCAGACCTTCTCTAATCACACTGACAAGCTGAGATTAAGTAATGAGATAACAATAAATGATTTCTAATCATCTTGAAAAGCAAACTGCTATAAGTGGATATCAGAAAAAATAGCAAACACTTTTGTCTGATGACTATAGATATTATTATTGAATGTAAGAAAAAACACAGTTATATATATATAAAATATTTAAAGAAACAAAATACCTAGTCATGAAGAAGAGTAAAAACAAAGACTATCAATAAATGAGGCAAATTTGAAAAATAAATGGCATTTCAATATATGATAAATATAATGTTTGAAATTATTTTTGAAATTCCAAGTGAATACGTAAATAGCAGATTAAGCAGAGATGAAGAGAGAATTGGTGAACTGGAAAGTAAATTTAAAGAAATTATCCAAAGTATAGTACAGAGGGCCAAAGAGGCAAAAAATATGAGAGACAAAAAGCAATATGAAAGATGGAATAAGAAGGTAAACCTACTTCTAATCAGAGACTGGGGATGAAATAATAAAGAAGCCCAAAAAGACAATAATTGCTAAATTTTTTCCAAAACTGATAAAAACATGAATTCATTGGTGTAAGAAGCACACTATATTCCAAACAGGATAAAGAGAAATCCATACTGAGACACATAATTGTCAAATTGAAAGATGTAGAGGAGATTTTCAAAGCAGGTAGAGAAATGATGGATCACCTACGACAAAGACACAGGCATAATGATAACCAAATTATCAAGGAAAGATATAAGATAAAATGAGTAGCATAGTATCTCCAAAGTGTGAATATAAAGAAGTTCCATCAATCTAAACTATGAACTAAAAGAGTCTATTTTTAATAAATATGTTTATTTATTAAAAATAAAGGAAAATATTAAAAAAAGTAAAATATGAAGACATTCATAGTTTAAAAACTAAAAACATTTTCTACCTAAAGGCTTTTTCCAAGAAAAACTTTAAGGATTACTTCAAAAAAGAAAGTGATCTCAAGGCATTCTGAGAAAGCAATAGTGAATAAATAAAATGGTAAACATATATGAAAATTCAAATAAAAATAATCTGAATAAAATAAAACATCTGATTTAGAAAACTACTATACAGAATGGAAAAACTGATAGCAGAATTAAATGATTGAATTTCAAGTAATATAACATCTTAAAATTATTCAGGAAGAGGGAATTTTCCCCAACTAGTTTTGAGACTGGAGAAGGCAATGGCACCCCACTCCAGTACAGTTGCCTGGAAAATCCCATGGACGGAGGAACCTGGTAGGCTGAAGTCCATGGGGTCGCTAAGAGTCGGACATGACTGAGTGACTTCACTTTCACTTTCCACTTTCATGCATTGGAGAAGGAAATGGCAACCCACTCCAGTGTTCTTGCCTGGAGAACCCCATGGACGGAGAAGCCTGGTAGGCTGCAGTCCATGGTTGCACAGAGTCAGACACGACTGAAGTGACTTGGTAGTAGTAATAGTAGTTTTGAGACTAGTAATCTTCATATCAAAACTAGACAGCATAAGAAAGGAAAAATTAAAGGCCTGTTTCATTCATAAACATAGATGGAAAAATTCTAAACAAAGCACTAGCAGACCAAATCTAGTAGGACAGCAAAAAAAATTCATTATGACCAATTCAACCCTATGCAGTAACATGAGAAAATATGTCATTTCCACTGACAGATTAAAGGAGAAAAACTACATAATCAGCTCAATAAGTGAAGAAAAGCATTTGATATAAATTCAAAAATCAATCATAGTGTTCAATTCTAAAATTCTCAGCAAAGTTGGAATCAGTTCATCTCAGTTCAGTCACTCAGTCGTGTCCGACTCTGCAACCCCATGAATCACAGCATGCCAGGCCTCCCTGTCCATCACCAACTCCTGGAGTTCACTCAAACTCATGTCCATCAAGTTGGTGATGCCATCCAGCCATCTCATCCTCTGTCATCCCCTTCTCCCCCTGCCCCCAATCCCTCCCAGCATCAGGGTGTTTTTCCAATGAGTCAACTCTTCACATGAGGTGGCCAAAGTATTGGAGTTTCAGCTTCAGCATCAGTCCTTTCAATGAACACCCAGGACTGATCTCCTTTAGAATGGACTGGTTGGATCTCCTTGCAGTCCAAGGGACTCTCAAGAGTCTTCTCCAACACCACAGTTCAAAAGCATCAATTCTTTGGCACTCAGCTTTTTTCACAGTCCAACTCTCACATCCATACATGACCACTGGAAAAACTATAGCCAAATGCTACCTATCCAGGAATTAGGGGATTCCCAGGTAACTCAGTGGTAAAAAATCTACCTGCCAATGCAGGAGATGCAGGAGACACAGGTTCAATGCCTGGGTCAGGAAGGTCCTCTGGAGGAGAAATGGCAATCTACTCCAGTATTCTTGCCTGGAAAATCCTATGGACAGAGGAGCCTGGTGGGCTACAGTCCGTAGGGTGACCAAGAGTTGGATATGACTAAAACACATGACAGTGCACCCGGGAGTTAGAGTGACCATCATTTTTAAATGAGGGCAGAAGAATTTTATGGTAGATACGATTACTGTCCTCAGCTCTTTACTCCCTCTCTTCCGTGTTACCTTGTAATGCTGTAGACACAGTGGCGTTTACATCCTCACTCCATTTACTTTAGCAAGAGACACATGATTTTATTCTGTCAACCAGTGTGAGGAGTAACAGTGTGTCAGTTCCTACAGATATTAAGGGCTCCCCTGGTAGCTCAGATGGTAAAGAATCTGCCTGCAATGTGGGAGATCCGTGTTCGATCCCTGGGTCAGAAAGAGCTCCTGGAGAAGGGCATGGCAACCCACTCCAGTATTCTTGCCTGGAGAATCCCATGGACAGAGGAGACTGGGGAGCTACACAGTCCATGGGACTGCGAAGAGTCGAACATGACTTAGTGACTAACCTTTCACTTTCACTTAGGATATTCACCTTAATCATTTAACATAGTGCCTCCCAGACTTCTTAAATGTAGAGTTATTCTTTCTCTTTGTTATTAGTGTTTTGCAAGGAAGTGATTTGAAATTATTTAAATTTTCATTTCTAATCAAGCTTTTAAATCACCCATTTATTTATTTTTACACACAAGAAATACATACATAAATGGATGATTTTTAAAAGTTTGTGTTTGATGAGCTCATGTTTCCTTATTTTATTCAATGGGTTATAATCTATTGGTGGTGGTGGTTTAGTTGCTAACTCATGTCCAACCCCATGGACTGTAGCCTGCCAGGCTCCTCTGTCTGTGGAGTTCTCCAGGCAAGTATACTGTTGTGGGCTACAATTCCTTTCTCCAGAGGATCGTCCCTATCAGGGATCAAACTCAGGTCTTCTGCATTGCAGGCAGATTCTTTACTGACTGAGCCACCAGGGAAGCCCTTTAATCCGCTAGTGGCATTATTTCTTTTCTTCCTAAAACTGTCCTTAGTTTAATCATTGGAAGCCTGTTCAGGTTTGCTTCTTCGTCCTCTTGACATGCCTCTTTATTCTTTGAGCACTTCCTTGCTTTCTAACACAAGGTGTTCCAGGACCATTTTGTAATTTCTCTGCCCTGGCTCTGATATCAGTCATTTCACAATGGATCTCTGTCTTAGTGAAAACACATTTAGAAGCCAAGTATGAGCTTTACTTACTGCTATTGGGACCTCGTTTTCCCAGGCCCTCTCAACAGACAGTCAGGTAATATATGTATACAAATACATACATGCATGTGTGCATGCTAAGTTGCTTCAGTCCTGTCCGAACTCTTTGTGACCCTACGGACTGTAGCCTGCCAGGATCCTCTGTCTATGGGATTCTCCAGGCAAGAATACTGGAGTGGGTTGCCATGCACTCCTCCAAGGGATCTTCCAGACTCAACGATTGCATCCACAGCTCCTGTGGCTCCTGCTTTGTAGGCAGATTCTTTATTGCTGAGCCAGCAGAGAAGCCCTCAATACATGCATAAACAAATATATATTTTTGTCAATATCAATACATTTCCCTTGATCTCTATCTATCTTGAAAATATTGATATCTCCAATTACAAGCCAACTTCATGAGGCTCACTCTCCTTTTCTCCCTCTTCATATTTCTAGCTCCCTCCTTTAACAGTGAGAGATCTGATCCCATTATCCCTACTGTAGTTGCTTATGTGATCACCCCTCTGTAAGTAAGCTGTATTGCATGTCTACTGCCACTTCCTCCCCACTCAGGCATCTTTCTCGTCTTATCTGAGATTGGACTCCGCATGCCAATTTATCTGTGTAAACACCCTTCTTACCCTCCTGCAACTCTGACACCTTAGAGATGGACTTCTCCACATGTGGACACCCTCCTTTCACTGATGAGGCTTTGACATTTTATGCCAGGTAGTGCTATACATGAACACTTTCCTCTTCTGCTGGACATGAACACCATCCTCACCCTGTATGGGTTCTGACACCCCTTGCTAAGTTGCCCCTCTGCAGGGATACCCTCCTTTGCTAGTTTTCCAACTCCTTCTCCCAGGTGAACCCCTCCCTACCCCATATAGGTTTCCTCATCACTCCACACAGGCTCTGATTCTCCATACTGGGCCATTCCCCTATGTGTACACCCCCTTCACAATGCTTGGGTTCCAATGTACCATGTTGAGTTGCCCCAAAACAACTCCAGGCCACCTCTGTAGTGAATATAAGGATGCCATCTCATTCTTCTCCATCAAATGACTTAAGTTATTAACTGCTCGTGGAGAGAAAGGGTAAGGAGGGAGAAAATGACCAGCCATCTCACGTCTGAGCTCCTCTACTTAGAATTTAGGGGGTTTTTTTAGAACTTTATTTTCTTAATTTCTTCTAAATGATTTTGAGTTTCAGTTTATAGTTTTCAAAATATTTGGGCAGCATTTTTTGTTTGTTTGTTTTCATTAGCTGTTAAACATTCATTTTCTTTTCCATTTCTTACAATGTCTTTAAATAGGGTTCTATCAAAATCATTTTTGTTTCCTATCTTTAATGAGAAGAATGTCCTGGACTATTCAGAGGAGGCTTCTCTGTGGGAGCAGGCATGAATCCCAGTAGATTTCCCCACTTCATGTCTCAAAGACTTTCACCCTTGTTGTTATCGTGAAGTATTAAGAAATATGAATAACTCCCTACATGATTGAGAAAGCCTTCCTGCTATTACTCACTCATATCTGTCTCTCAGTCGTGTCCAACTCTTTGCGACCCCATGGACTGCATCATGCCAGGCCTCCCTGTCCATCACCAACTCCCAGGGCTTGTTCAAACTCATGTCCATCAAGGCGGTAATATAATCCAACCATCTCATCCTCTGTCATCCCCTTCTCCTCCTGCCCTCAATCTTTCCCAGCATCAGGATCTTTTCCAATGAGTCAGTTCTTCTCATCAGGTGGCCAAAGGACTGGAGCTTCAGCATCAGTACTTCCAATGAATATTCAGGACTGATTTCCTTTAGGATGGACTGGTTGGATCTCCTTGCAGTCCAAGGGATTCTCAAGAGTCTTTTCCAACACCACAGTTCAAAAGCATCAATTCTTTGGTGCTCAGCTTTCTTTATGCTCCAATTCTCACATCCATATATGATTACTGGAAAAACCATAGCTGTGACTATACGAACCTTTGTCAGTAATGTCTCTGCTTTTTAATATGCTATCTAGGTTTGTCATAGCTTTTCTTCCAAGGAGCAAGCATCTTTTAATTTCATGGCTGCAGTCACCATCTGCAGTGATTTTGGAGCCAAAGAAAATAAAGTCTGTCACTGTTTCCATTGTTTCCCATCTATTTGCCACGAAGTGATGAAACCAGATACCATGATCTTCATTTTTTGAATGTTGAGTTTTAAGCCAGCTTTTTCACTCTCCTCTTTCAATTTCATCAAGAGGCTCTTCAGTTTCTCTTTGCTTTTAGCCCTAAGGTTGGTATCATCTGCATATCTGAGGTTATTGATATTTCTCCCAGCAATCTTGATTCCAGCTTGTGCTTCATCCAGTCCAGCATTTTGCATGATATACTCTGCATATAAGTTAAATAAGCAAGGTGACAGTATATAGCCTTGAAGTATTCCTTTCCCAATTTGGAACCAGTTGTTCTATGTCTGGTTCTAACTGTTGCTTAATTATCTGCATACAGATTTCTCAGGGGGAAGGTAAGGTGGCCTGGTATTCCAATCTCTTGAAGAATTTTCCACAGTTTGTTGTGATCCACACGGTCAAAGGCTTTGGTGTAGTCAGTGAAACAGAAGTAGATATTTTTCTGGAATTCTCTTGCTTTCTCTGTGATCCAGCAGGAGTTGGTAATTTGATTCATGCTTCCTCTGCCTTCTCTAAATCAAGCTTGAACATCTGGAAGTTGTCAGTTCATGTACTGTTGAAGCCTAGCGTGGAGAATTTTGAGCATTACTTCACTAGTGTGTGAGATGAGTGCAATTGTGTGGTAGTGTGAACTATCTTTGGTAGTGTGTGAACATTCTTTGGCATTGACTTTCTTTGGAATTGGAATGAAAACTGACCTTTTCCAGTTCTATGGCCACTGCTGAGTTTTCCAAATTTGCTGGCATATTGAGTGCAACACTTTCACAGCATCATCTTTTAGGATTTTAAATAGCTCAGCTGGAATTCCATCACTTCCACTAGCTTTGTTCATAGTGATGCTTCCTAAGGCCCACTTGACTTCACATTCTAGGATGTCTGGCTCTAGGTGAGTGATCACACCATCATGGTTATCTGAATCATTAAGATCTTTTTTATATAGTTCTTCTGTGTATTCTTGCCACTTCTTCTTAATATCTTCTGCTTCTGTTAGGTCCATACCTTTTCTGTCATTTATTGTGCCCATCTTTGCATGAAATGTTTCCTTGGTATCTCTAACTTTCTTGAAGAGATCTCTAGTCTTTCCCATTCTATCGTTTTCCTCTATTTCTTTGCATTGATCACTGAGGAAGACTTTCTTATCTCTCCTTTTATTCTTTGGAACTCTGCATTCAGATGGATATATCTTTTCTTTTTTCCTTTGCCTATCTCTTCTCTTCTTTTCTCAGCTATTTGTAAGGCCTCCTCAGAAAACCATTTTGCCTTTTTGCATTTCTTCTTCTTGAGCATGGTTTTGATCACTGCCTCCTGTACAAGGTCATGAACCTCCGTCCATAGTTCTTCAGGCACTCTGTCTACCAGATCTAATGCTGTGAAGCTATTTGTCACTTCCACTGCTTAATCGTAAGGGATTTGATTTAGTTCATACCTGCATGGTTTAGTTGATTTCCCTACTTTCTTCAAGTTAAACCTGATTTTTACAATAAGGAGTTCATGATCTGAGTCACAGTCAGCTCCTGGTCTTGTTTTTCCGGACTGTATAAAGCTTCTCCAACTTCGGCCGCAAAGAATATAATCAATCTGATTTCGATATTGACCATCTGGTGATGTCCATATGTAGAATGTTGTTGCAAGTGGGTGTTTGCTATGACCAGTGCATTCTCTTGGCAAAACTCTTTTAGCCTTTGCCCTGCTTCATTTTGTACTCCAAGGCCAAACTTGCCTGTTACTCCAGGTATCTCTTGACTTCCTACTTTTGCATTCTAGTTCCCTATAATGAAAAGTATGTCCTTTTCCCACTGTTATCTCATTCTTTTCCAGAGTTACATACTCTTTGCCTTATAAAGTAGTGCTCTCATATTTGAACACTATATTTTGCTATTATTACATTCAAAATGTCCTTCCTCTGGATCTCAGCCTTCCATACCATTCCCTCCTTCTCATTATATGAAATATCTTTCTTCCTGAGATTGCTGGTGTTTTTACCCTGTTCAGTTTGGATTCTGCTTCTGACATTTTTTCTTCAGAGGAGTCTCAGTTTACTAAAGTGAAAGTGAAGTTGCTCAATCGTGTCTGACTCTTTGCAACCCCATGGACTGTAGCCTACCAAGCTCCTCCGTCTATGGGATTTTCCAGGCAAGAATACTGGAGTGGGTTGCCATTTCCATCTCTAGGAGATCTTCCCAACCCAGGGATTGATCCCAGGTCTTCCGCATTGTAGGCAGATGCTTTATACCATCTGAGCCACCAGGGAAGTCCCTAGTTTACTAAAAGCATGTATTTATTGCGTATTTCTGAGATTCTCAAGGGTATACGCTACTTCTAATTGTCCTTTTGCAGGATTTTTTCAAGTTCTGCAGGTTATTCTCAGATTCTATTGCTCAGCATCCTGCTTAGAACTAGGCCTTCTCCTTTTGGAAATCAAAATCTGATGGCAATTTCTGGGTCCTTTGGCTTGTAGGCTCCATCAATTTCCTTTTCTCTTCATCTCTGCCAGTTCTGCATCCTGTTGCTATCTCATGATTTGTGCTATGCTCAACCATTTTCCATGGCCATAGGGATTCCTTGATACCCACTTTATTGAAGATACCACCTGTCATTGTTTTTTGTTTGGTTGATTGTTAGTTTTTCTTTCTTTCTTTTTTTTTTTTACTATCATTTTATTCTTTCACTATCATATGCATTGTTTTTATGAAGGGACTTGGGGAGATTAATTTCTTAAAATACTACATTATTGTCATGTCCTTGCCATCAGAAATACCAGGTGATCTTTTAAAAACGTAAACAAAATCATATCAGCTCTACCTCTCCCTTCATCTTAGACTTCATCTCCAATCATTCTACTCACCTGTGATGGTTAATTTTATATGTCATCTTGAATGGTCCATGGGGTGCCCAGATATTTGGTCAAACATTATTCTAGGTAGTTCTATGAGGGTGTTTGAGATGAGGTTAAACTTTAAATTGGTGGACTGAATAAAGCTGATTGCCCTCACTAATGAATGGGCCTCACCCCCTTCAGTTGAAGGCTTGAATAGAACCAAAAGACTAATGTCCACTCTGAATGGAAGAATTCTTCCTGCCCAATAGTCTTTTTTCCTATCTTTGTACTCAAACTAAAACATCATCTTTTCCTCAGTCTCAAGCCTCCCAACTTTTGGATTCAGTTCAGTTCAGTTTAGTCGCTCAGTCATGTCCGACTCTTTGCGACCCCATAAATCACAGCACGCCAGGCCTCCCTGTCCATCACCAACTCCTGGAATTCACTCAGACTCACATCCATCGAGTCAGTGGTGCCATCCAGCCATCTCATCCTCTGTAGTCCCCTTCTTCTCCTGCCCCCAATCCCTCCCAGCATCAGAGTCTTTTCCAATGAGTCAACTCTTTGCATGAGGTGGCCAAAGTACTGGAGTTTCAGCTTTAGCATCATTCCTTCCAAAGAAATCCCAGGGCTGATCTCCTTCAGAATGGACTGGTTGGATCTCCTTGCAGTCCAAGGGACTCTCAAGAGTCTTCTCCAGCACCACCGTTCAAAAGCATCAATTCTTTGGCACTCAGCTTTCTTCACAGTCCAACTCTCACATCCATACATGATCACTGGAAAAACCATAGCCTTGACTAGACAGACCTTTGTTGGCAAAGTAATGTCTCTGCTTTTCAATATGCTATCTAGGTTGGTCATAACTTTTCTTCCAAGGAGTAAAAGTCTTTTAATTTCATGTGCTACACAATCGGTTCTCCTGGTTCTCAGGCCACTGGACATGGATTTTCATGTCTTCTTCTCTCTGTCTGCAGCAATAATTCCTATCTCATCAGTTTGATTTATTTTTTGCATAGAACTTACCATCATCAGAAATTATACTATTTTTGATTTGCCTACAGTTGCCTCCTTCACTGGAATGTGAGCATATGGTGGACAGAGGCATTTTATATATATTGTGAAATGAATTCAGAATTTCTACTAATATCAACATCAGCATAGAATCCCTGAGAGATTTTTGATTTTCCAAAGAGAAATGCAGTAACCCAATAAACAACAGTTATGATCTATAATAAAAGAAGAAATTACTTGTTTTACATAATTTGTTTTCATCTTAACATGAAATTTATGGTTATTCAGGTATTTATATAAGTGATATATATCAGCAACAAAGATTGGTAAAAAAGAATGTTGAACTCCTTACTATTGGGTACTTACTCTGACATTTCTTTGAAATGCTAATGATTCTTTGAATAACTATCAGATTGGAATTCACACATATTTAGTTCTGTACCTTGGCATGAAATATCCACTTGTCAAAAGAGAAGTGTGAAATTAAATGAGACATGTTACAAATATGCTTTGCCTCAGTTTCATCTAAAGTAATAGAAAGAAAATATGAAAATTCTTTCCAAAGTATATTTTTAAAATATATAAGCATGTCAAAATAATAATCATTACTGAGTGTCTAATATAATAAATTACTACTACCTTTGTAAAAATGAAACTCTCTAGATTAAAAATTATTGTTGTAATAATAAAAACACATATTTAATGTATTCCATGCCACAGGCATTATTCTAACTCCCTTACTTTTATTTTTCATTCATCTTCACAACACTATTAGTGATGTTATATACTATTACTATCATCATTTCCAGACTTGAAAATACAAACATTGCCAAAACTTATTTTGAAGAATATGTTAATTCTTCTTTAAAATGGGATATAGACTAAACTATCTATTGTCATATAGTAAGCCAACCCAAACTTTGTGGCTTAAATCAACAGCCATTTATTTAGTTCATGATTTTATTAACATGTTTTCTTCTGATCTGGGCCAAACTCAGATGAGCTTGCCTAATGCGACTGCTGGCAGATTGGCCTGGAGTTGGTTGATCCTGGTCAGCCTCACTCACATGTTTGGAAGTTGACTGGCTTCCAACTGAAGTGACAGTGAGGCTGGTGTATTAACCATGCCTTTTTATTTTGGAGGGTTTTTGTTTTTGTTTGATGCCTTAACATCTAGGGACCTTGCTGATCCTGGAGGCACTGTTCCTCCCAGGGCTAGGTAATTCTTAAAGATAGTAAACAACTCACCAGAAGATATACCTTTCATATGCAAACCAACCAATCCAAAACCATACTTCAACCACTTTCTTTATCAGGTTCTCATACTGGGCCACTACCCACGTGCCCCAATCATAACAAAACCAAGAACAAGATACCGAGGGACCGTCTCTATGGCCCAGAGCCTCTTGAAAAGATTTGAACTAACCAATACTAAACCTGTTTGCCTTGTTTTGTCCATTACTTCCAATAGAAACCACAATAAGGCTCTTGTCCACCGTGTCCCCACTCATTCTGCCTCCTAATACTGGTGCTTTCTATGTGCCTTCCACCACCACCCCACACCCCAATATTACTCCCTCCTCTTGGTATCTATGACTATAACCATCTATCTTTTCAGTGGCAACTGTCTTCTGATCTAGTAGGCTCATTATACTTGGGTGGGCTGGGAGGAACCTGTAATTTCAAACATCTGGGTAATGTATTATTTTATCTTCCAGCAGACTAGCCAGAGCTTGTTCACATAGAGGCAAGATTCCAAGAGCAGCAAGAGAAGAAGCCCCAATGCACAAGTACTTTTCAAATCTCTCTTATATCATGCTTTCCATTGTTCAGCTCACTTCAGTTCAGTTGCTCAGTCATGTCCGACTCTTTGTGACCCCATGGACTACAGCATGCCAGGCCTCCCTGTCCAATACCAACTCCCGGAGTTTACTCAAACTCATGTCCATTGAGTCGGTGATGCCATCCAACCATCTCATCCTCTGTTGTCCCCTTCTTCTCCTGCCCTCAATCTTTCCCAGCATCAGGGTCTTTTCAAATGAGTCAGCTCTTCACACCAGGTGGCCAAAGTATTGGAGTTTCAGCTTCAGCATCAGTCCTTCCAGTGAATATTCAGGACTGATTTCCCCCAGGATGGACTGGTTGGATCTCCTTGCAGTCCAAGGGACTCTCAAGAGTCTTCTCCAACACCACAATTCAAAAGTATCAATTCTTTGGCACCCAGCTTTCTTTATAGTCCAACTCTCACATCCATATATGACCACTGGAAAAACCATAGCCTTGACTAGAAGGACCTTTGTTGGTAAAGTAATGTCTCTGCTTTTTAATATGCTGTGTAGGTTGTTCATAGCTTTTCTCCCAAAGAGTAAGCATCTTTTAATTTCATGGCTACAGTCACCACCTGCAGTGATTTTGGAGTTCCCAAAATAGTCTGTCACTGTTTTCACTGTTTCCCCATCTATTTGCCATGAGGTGATGAGATCAGATGCCACGATCTTAGCTTTCTGAATGTTGAGTTTTAAGCCAACTTTCTCACTCTCCTCTTTCACTTTCATCAAGAGGCTCTTTAGTTCTTCTTCACTTTTTGCCATAAGGGTGGTGTCATCTGCATATCTGAGGTTATTGATATTTCTCCCAGCAATCTTGATTCCAGCTTGTGCTTCATCCAGCCCAGCATTTCTCATGATGTACTCTGCATAGAAGTTAAATAAGTAGAGTGACAATATACAGCCTTGACGTACTCCTTTCCTGATTTGGAACCAGTCTATTGTTCCATGTCCAGTTCTAACTGTTGGTTCTTGACCTGCATACAGATTTCTCAGGAGGCAGGTAAGGTGGTTTGGTATTCCCATCTCTTTCAGAATTTTCCACAGTTTGTTGTGATCCACACAGTCAAAGGCTTTGGCGTAATCAATAAAGCACAAGTAGATGTTTTTCTGGAACTCTCTTGCTTTTTCTATGATCCAGTGGATGTTGGCAATTTGATCTCTGGTTCCTCTGCCTTTTCTAATTTTCACTTAAGTATTTTCCACAGTTTGTTGTGATCCACACAGTCAAAGGCTTTACATAGTCGATGAAGCAGAAGTAGATGCTTTTCTGGAAATCTCTTGCTTTTTCTATGATATAGAGTATGTTGGCAATTTGACCTCTGGTTCCTCTGCTTTTTTTAAATCCAGCTTGAACATCTGGAAGTTCACGGTTCATGTACTGTTGAAGCCTGGCTTGGAGAATTTTGAGTATTACTTTGCTAGCATGTGGGATGAGTGCAATTGATGCACTGACCAAAGCAAGGTACTTGGCCACACGTAACCTCTAAAATCCTACGGGAGGAATGGGTACAGGATGGAGTGTGGCTAAAGGCTAAAGGAGCCTGTGCACATGGAGGTTGTAACTGCATTCAATCAACTGAATAGGTACCCAGCAGGTTCCATATCAGCTTCTCACTGTCTTTGCTTTGAGAAATTCTTAGGGTTTGGCCACTGAAATAGGTAATATTTGCCTTTTCAGAACTCTTGGTAAGAATGCTATCAACTCTCTTAATGGCAAGAACTATTCTTCAAAAGCCTAGGCTTATGAGCTAATAATCAAATTCTCTTTTACTGAGAGAAGGGACTGCTTGTGACTAGAGGACTTGAACATTATAAAGCACTTTTGAGATGTGATTATAGTTATTTTTATCAAATCACAGAAGGGATGGTAACCTAATAATAATATTCAAAGAAAAGTTTAAATAATGTTATGCTCCTAAATATCTCACTATACTGAACATGATCAGAAACCTCTTGACTGTGATTTACAGGGTTTTTTTTTTTTTTCCCCCCTTCAGTTCAGTTTAGTTAAGTTCAGTCACTCAGTTGTGTCTGACTCTTTGTGACCCCATGGACTGCAGCAGGCCAGGCCTCCCTGTCCATCACCAACTCCCAGAGTTTACTCAAACTCATGTCCATTGAGTCAGTGATGCCATCCAGCCATCTCATCCTCAGTCATCCCCTTCTTCTTCTGCCTTCAATCTTTCCCAGCATCAGGGTCTTTTCAAATGAGTCAGTTCTTAGCATCAGGTGGCCAAAGTATTGAAGTTTCAGCTTCAGCATCAGCCCTTCCAATAAATATTCAGGACTGAATTCCCCCAGGATGGACTAGTTGGATCTCCTTGCAGTCCAAGGGACTCTCAAGAGTCTTCTCCAACACCACAGTTCAAAAGCATCAATTCTTCGGTGCTCAGCTTTCTTTATAGTGCAACTCTCACATCCATACATGACTACTGGAAAAACCATAGCTTTAACTAGACAGACCTTTGTTGGTAAAGTAATGTCTCTGCTTTTTAATATGCTGTCTAGGTTGGTCATAACTTTTCTGCCAAGGAGCAAGTGTCCTTTAATTTCATGGCTGCAGTTACCCTTTGCAGTGATTTTGGGGCCCCCCAAAATAAAGTCTGTCACTGTTTACCCATCTAGTTGCCATGAAGTGATGACCAGATGCCATGATCTTAGCTTTCTGAATGTTGAGTTTTAAGCCAACTTTTTCACTCTCCTCTTTCACTTTCATCAAGAGGCTCTTTAGTTCTTCTTTGCTTTCTGCCATAAGGGTGGTGTCATCTACATATCTGAGGTTATTGATATTTCTCCTAGCAATTTTCATTTCAGCTTGTGCTTCATCCAGCCCAACGTTTTTCATGATGTGCTCTGCATATAAGTTAAACAAGCAGGTGACAATATACAGCCTTGAAGTACTCTGTTCCCTATTTCAATTTTTCCTCTCATACTCAAACTAAACTTCTTTATTTCAGAATTCTTGCTTCCTTCTGCATTATTTACCCATTACTGTCATCTCATACAAACCTACTTATTGTATAAAGCATTATAGGAGAGCCAAGTAGCCCAGCAAGAAAAAGGAGACAATAAGTTCAAACAGAACACCATATTTTACTTTCTCTTAGTATAAGCTTACCTCCATGAAGTAGGAAATAAAAAATCCTTTTCATCCATTTTTTTCCAAATTCCAGAAATAGTCATAACCAGGAGAGACATATCACTTCCCACAAAGAGCCTATTTGATTGTCCTTGAACCCTAGATTGTTCTTTTATCTTAATAATAAATTTTCCAGGCCAATGGATATAAGTATCTGATAGGCCTTAGTTTGAATCTCAGCTTAACTACTTATTAGCTGGGGAAATTTAACAGCGTTAAGTTGTCTACATATTAATTTTGACTTCTAAAAAATGGATGTAATAGGGCATATACTCTAGCCTTAGAGATTTTAAGGCTGCTTTGCCTTACATTCCACACACTCTTCTCCTCCAAGAAAAATCTCTGTTGCAAGAGGAGGGAAAAATCCATGCCCAGTATACTAGAAAGTTTTTATGAGAAGATAAAGTACTTGTGAGAGTACGGGGTGGTACAGATAGTTTCTCTTTTAGATCATTGTCTCATGGATCTCTCATCCTGACACTTTTTTCTTCTACTCAGCACTGTGTTAGGTCTAGGAAGGGAACATCTTCATTTGGGACAGCTAAAGAGGAACCTGGGTGAGGTCTGGAGAATATATAAAGCCAGGATCATACCTGCTTCTACTAGGTCCAAGAGAGACAAAAGCATATGGAGCTGGGGTCAAACTTCAATTAAGAAAGCTGATTTGTCTGTAGCATTCCTTGGGCAAATATCTATTGAGATTTATTGAGGTTGACAATTTGTTTACATATTCTGACCAAATCTCTTTCGATTAGATAACCATGATTGTTATTAATCATTTCATAGAGTTGTTATGATGATCACATAAGGGGATAGAAATAGTACCTCTAATTTAGTGAGTAGTAAATAGCTCATGCCTAGTAAATGTTACTTGTTAACTTATAAAAACTTTGATGTTTTTGGTTTATAATAATAACTAACTTCTTTAAGTTGTGAATTAGCAAGTCAGCTTTGAATTTGTTATATTTTATCTACCACATTGGCTATATTTTACTTTTTCAGAAGACTAGCCTTATCAGGTAATTTAACTTTTGATCATGGCAAATATTTAGCTGAATGTTAATTAAAGTGACCCGTCAAAAAAGTAGACTGACTCCCTTCGCTAATTTCTTTGGCCAGGTTTTTACACACTGTGTCTTTAAAAGACAAACTAGGTCATTAAAAAAAGCATGGTGTATTTTAAATCTCAGGGCTTCCCAAGGGGTGCAGTGGTAAAGAAGCCACCTGCCAATGTAGGAAACAAAGGAGACAAGGGTTTGATCCCTGGGTCGGAAAGATCCCCTGCAGGAGAAAATGGCAACCCACTCCAATATTGGGTTGCCTGGAAACCCAATTTGCCTGGAAAATTCCACAGACAGGGGAGCCTGGCGGGCTACAGTCCATGGGGCCACAAAGAGTTGGACATGACTGAGCACACGCACATATTTTAAATCTCAGAGAACATTTATGTTTCATCTTAGAAAAGATTAAAGTAATAAAAATTTTATTCTTTGGTTTCTTTTCTGGATTACATTTTTAAAGATCTGAAGAAATTGAAAAATAACTGAATCTGTTTCATAGAAGAAAGAAAAGGACAGCTTTGTGTTAGTAGTGCAACATCAGTTTCCTGTAAAAGGGTCTCACTTTTTAGTGATACTGCATTGTTTGCCTGTTAAGCATGGATAAATCCTTTTTGTCTAAATCATATAATTTGTGTAGAATTAATCTTAATTTTATATTTGAAGTAACACATTAGGATTATTACCTTTCAATTATCCCAAATTATACTTCTTTTCAAGGTTTTGTTTTTTATTTTATTTGCTGGGAGAGCAAAGGGATGTCATTATATATGATCTTGATTTACCTGCCTGATGTCTTAACTGTACAATGATTCATTTACTCCAAAAGTTTGAACATGGGTGTCCCATATTAAGAAAACCTAATTTTGTTATCCAATATAAAATATACTCCCTGAGGACAAAGGAGAAGGGTGGGCAATTACTCAATTAATACCCAATTCATAACTTTGAAATACACCCTAAGGTATATCAGGAAGATCTGGTATACACACGCACACACACACACACACACATTTATTTTATACACGGCACTGTAGGGTCATGGGTATTTCATAAAGTGAGGATATCACTGTGTAACAATAAATCAATTGTTTGGACATTACACAGGTTCAAAAGGGTGCTGCTATTGTATCGGGGCTTTCAGAGTCCTTTCCAAATGAGCATCCAGACCTTTTTTTTCTCTTTTGCAGATGATCTCTCTCATCAGGAGGACATTGATCCCCCAAAAGAATATGATCCTGGACAATTTGCAGGTCTCCTTCATGGATCCTCTCCAGCCTGTGAGTCCCCTGAAAATCCATTTCATCTCTATGGGAAAAGAGATGAACACGAAGAAGAAAAAGATGAAGTCAGTTTGGCAAATAGTCCTTTGCCTTTCAAGCAAACTCCAATAGAAAATAAATCAGAACCTGTGGTAAAGAAAATTAAACCCAAGGTGGTCAGTAGAACAATTTTTCACAAAAAAAGCAGCCAACTCGAAAACCATACCATTGTTGGCACAAGAACAGCTAGAAGTGGATCCCGGAATGGGGACCAGTGGATTGTGAACACTGGGGGATTTGTGGAGAGAGCGTGTACCCTGGGGAGAATAAGGTCATTACCAAAAGCCCTGATCGACATGCATTTATCCAAAACTGTCTCTAAATCGGATTCTGATCTCATTGCCTACCCTTCAAATGAGAAAACATCAAGAGTTAACTGGAGTGAATCTTCACCTGCTGATCACAGCTCTAAAGGGAATTCTGAAAGAACACCATCTTTCACTTCCGAATGGGAAGAAGTAAGATTTGTTCTTCTTGTTATTCTTTACATAAAGCTTTAGCATCAAGAGAGTTTTGAGGAAGGGATTTTCAGCTTTTTAAGTCTTTCAGAGGAAAAAAAAATACCACAAATAGATCCAAGTGGAAGGGAAAAGTTCTAGAGATAATACATGATAATTTCACAGCGAGCATAGAAACAAACACAGTTCCACACATGAGGGGATATCTGTTGTTTCCATAGAAATTGATATCAAGCAGAAGTAATAACTAGCTATGAGGTACAAGAAAATGTTCACATTGTGCCCAACTAAGCATTGCAGCTGACAAATGGAGAAAAATTTTTGTGTTTTTGTTTGCTTTATATCATTTTGTTAATTGCTAAACCCTGTTAGCTCATCTTCCTTCTTTAAAATATCTTATAATTTCAGAAGAGCTTCTTATAATCTTAATATTAAACAGAAAGGTCCTGGCCCTTCTCCAAGTATCATACAAAAAACACAAGTTACTTAATATTTCCCTTTACAACTATTGGACATTAAAGAAAAATGTGTGCAGTCCATTATGACCAATTTAAGCTCTACTTAAAGACAAAGTCTTCAATTTCTTGGAATTACTCAGGAAGTAAATGCCCTTTTAAGGCTAATAATATATCATCCTTTCTCCATTAAGAGGACTACATCATAAAGTAATGAAGTCTCTTGCTTTTTCTTGAATTTCTGCAAAGAATGGACCACACTCTTCCTCAGCATTTCATTCTAAAATGTCACATTTTGTCTCTCAAAAGATTGTGCCAGTAGAATTAGGTTTTGAAGCACAATAGGTCACTAGAGTATTCTGAGAAATAGAAATGGTCTGGTATTGACATTCTGAATTGAGCTGTTTGAGAAAATCACTTAATCTCTCTGTATCTATTTCAGGGTGAACAAAATGGGACATTTAAGTAATGCTCATTGTCATTTCTGAAACCTGCTGTCTCACTAAGGCTGCTAGGATGATGACCGGGTTTAAAGCATAAATAGCTAAAGCTGAGACAGTCATATTTTCCTACGAATTCCATAGTAGTAGTCTGATAGTTTACTCAGATCTATCCATTTCTTATATTTATTAACTCTGTGAATAATGTAACTTATCTCTTAGAATCAAGTTGTTGCCATTCCTAGATTCTTGTGATTATATGCTACAAATAAGCTTGTGGCTGGTCATACCATTTAATCAGAACTTGGGTCCAGTGGCCACACTTCACTGGTCAGACGAGATGCATGCTCTCAGATCCAAGAGGACGAATGACCAAGAAGATGGACATTGTCACGTGAACTTATCCTCAGCTCCTTCCCCTTCTGAGTTTAAAGAATTCACAATGTCTAACTTACTGACCCATGTAAGTCCAAACAAAGTTCATTTTAGGAAATTCAGAGAAAAGGCAAGCTGATTTCGAAAGTTTAAGAAAAGGAAATTAAATTTGTATTTCTAAAAGCAATTCAAAAGATGTCTGTCTCCCTTTAAATCTTTCTCTGTTGATCTCTTAATTGGAGTTTTGCAGTGGCAATAATATCAACAATATATGCTTCTGGCAGTGGAAATTCATTTTAAAATGCAGTGCTGTATGCTCAGTGAAATGAGTCAAACAGAGAAAGATAAATGCTATATGATATCACTTATATATGTAATCTATTTTTTTTTAATGTTAAAAATATTTATTTCTCTAGAAGATCGCACAAAAGTCAGGAAGGGGGACAGAAGGGTATCAACTAGCCTATGTCAAAATCAGCTAGGGGAGGACAAGAGCTGCCTAAAGACACTGGTGTAATCTATGTAATCTAAAAAATACAACAAACTACTGAATATAACAAAAACGAAGCCGACTCACAGGTACAGAGAACAACAGGCTAGTGTTACCAGTGGAGGCCGGAAGGACAATACAGAGGTGAGGAACTAAGAGGCACAAACTATTGGCTAAAAGATAGGGTCAAGGGTATATCTTGCAACACAGGAAATACAGCCAATATTTTGTAATCACTGTAAATGGAAATAGCCTTTAAAATTTGTATAAAAAATAAAAATAAGAAATTTATTTTTTTTGCTTGGGGCTGGTGCACTGGGACGACCCAGAGGGATGGTATGGGGAGGGAGGAGGGAGGAGGGTTCAGGATGGGGTAAAAAGTAAAAAAAAAAAAAAAAAAAAACAAATGATGGCACCTGGTTGGGATAATGTTTCTCCTTGGCACCCACAAAGGAAGAATCAATGGGTAAGGAATACATATACATCAATATTACTGCTTGGAATATTTTGGGGAGGGCAGCATTATATACATTGATGAATATTAAGATGTTAATGCCCTTTTGCCTAATTCATGTGTAAACCTGATGTCTTGTCCTGCATAAAGTAATCTTTATGAGACTTCCCTGGTGGTCCAGTGGTTAAGATTCTGCACTCCCAATGCAGGGGGTATGGATTTGATCCCTGGTTGGGGAACTAAGATCCCACATGCCAAATAATGCAGCCTAAAAATAAAATGTATTTTTTTTTAAAGTAAAACTCAATGAGGAACAGCAGTCCTATGTTCAGTAAAACAGTAATAAAAGAATGACATTCAAAAAAAAAAAAGAAATTTAAAAAACAAAAGTGCAACACAAAGTGAATGTAATAATTCATTTTATATGTTTTTTGTTTCACACAGATCGACAAAATAATGAATTCCATAGATGTTGGAATTAACAGTGAACTTCGAGAAATTAATGGTGAGAATACAAGTAAGGAAATCTCTCCTTTATGTTGTAATGAATAAATGTACTCAGGGACTAGTTATAAAATGATAGGAGTCTATAGATAATTCATCTTTTACCATAATAATAATAGCTGCAAATTATTTCCCTCCATTCATGTCAAACAACCATGATCTCTAAACAATATCAACTATATAGATTTAGCAAACTGAGAGATTTTCTTCCCCATGTGCTATTTTACTATGCCAGTTAACATTAATGTAGAGCTAAGTATGGGCATGCATGCATGCTAAGTTGCTTCAGTTGTGTCCAACTCTTTGTGACCCTATAGACTGTAGCCCACCAGGCTCCTCTGTCCATGGGGATTCTCCAGGCAAGAGTAATGGAGCAAGTGATCATTTTTTAAAAAGACTAAATAATTTTCACTGAAACATATTTGTTTTAGTCTTTAAAAACTAAAAAAAAAGAAAAAGAAAAAAGAAACCTACTAAAAAAGTACCAAAATCATGTGACTTTGATTAGTGACACAAACATGATATGATGACACATGTAGCTATCTCTTTCACACACAAATGCTGATAAACATTGAGGACTTTTCCAGTATCCAAAGAGCCAGCCTAGAAATGCATGTTGCCAGATAGTTCTTTCAGATATGCTTAAAGAATAATTTCAAGAAAACTGTAGGGAATGTTTTTTTTTTTTTACTGATGTGAAGGTAAGAATGTGTTTTCTTATCATAGTGAGTTCTCCATTATTGAGAATATTCAAGCAGAGACTTAATGCATCTCTGTTGGAAGACAGGTGACATTGAACAGTAATATTACAAAATTCTTCAGATAGTACCATAGAATTGTGAAAACGTTACAAACATGATTATAATGAAAATAAGAGTAAATGTTAAAAAAGCCACTCGGGCAAAATTGCCTTTGAAGGACATTTTAGTAGTCAACAATCCAGTTTATTTTCACTTAATTCTCTTCTTTCCCCCTCTTAGATTGCCATCCTATCCTTTACTCATGTTTTTCTACAGTGATAATGAAAATGAAAGACTCAATCCCCAAAGCATCATTACTATTAACAAAGACTGGTTCTGTATGCGCCTTAATTTTCACTTCTTAATTACACACTAATTATGCACTAAGTGATTGACCATAACATGTGGCATTCCAATTGACCATCAGGCCATTTGTGAATTACAGCTCTACTGGGCAGAAGGTTTTTCCCTCTTGAGACCAGCTAGAACTAGAGAAGTGATAAACAACCCTGTGAAGATGACATTCCATGTCTAATGTGTTGGGGTACTGAGTCTGGTCAGGAAATAACATGATGAAATAAAAAGTCAGACAGACATGAATTCATATATTAGTCCTGCTGTTTACTAGCTGCTTGATCTTAGGCAACACACTCAGTTTCCTCATAAAATGGAAATATTAATATAGGATCATTGTAGAAACATGTTCAATGGCATGCGAGTCGAGTCTGACATATGTAGACATGTATTAAATTTTAGCTCTCCACTGCTCTATCATGAGGGAGATGTTGTGTTAGACACTATGGGCATATGAAGAAAAACACACTGCAGCCCTTCTTTTAAGAACTTTATAATGTCAGCTAGTCTCACAGCTTTCATGTTCAATTTGCTGTATTCCCTGAAATTGTGATGTGTCAATTAGAATGCAGGTCATAACAAAGCTGACAGTCAGTTGGTACCAGGGAAGAGTAATTACTAAAAGAGACCATAAATTCCAATGCACCCTGGCAAAGAGAAGAGAAAAAATCTAGAATGTATTGATTTAAATGTTCTAAATTATTCTGAAATCTGAGTATTCTCTTTTCACTTGACAATGAGGAAGAGATGTGCAATGAAATCAACAGGAGGTAAATTTAGAGTGAACACGGGAAATACTACTTTACCAAATGTATGTTATCAGTGTCTGGAATTTTGTTTTGGAAAGCCACTGAACCAAGCACTATGCCTGGCTTCATCAGAGCTGCATAGTTTATAAGCATTTATGATGTTTGTTGCTAAAAACCTCAGAAGGTGATTCAGTTCAGTTCAGTCACTCAGTCGTGTCCAACTCTTTGCGACCCCATGGACTGCAGCACTCCAGGCCTCCCTGTCCATCACCAACTCCTGGAGTTTACTCAGACTCATGTCCTTTGGGGGAGACTAAAACCATAGGCTATGGAGATACATGATGGATCAAGAATCAACACTGAATTTTCCAAACTCTTGCCCCTTATGTTTCATTGTTTTTATTTGCCCTCCCCTGACCCCACTTGCATTTCTAATTTCAGGTGTTTTCATAAACAAAATATTTATTGAACCAGAAAAGGATCTGGCTTCCCTGGTGGCTCAGACGGTAAAGCGTCTGTCTACG
The DNA here is from genome assembly GCF_003369695.1 of Bos indicus x Bos taurus. Classification (NCBI taxonomy): domain Eukaryota; kingdom Metazoa; phylum Chordata; class Mammalia; order Artiodactyla; family Bovidae; genus Bos; species Bos indicus x Bos taurus. Next base: position 56,847,389 of record NC_040080.1, read on the forward strand.
ATGCAGGAGACCCGACTTTGATCCCTGGGTTGGGAAGATCCCCTGGCGAAGGAAATGGCAATCCACTCCAAGACTATTGCCTGGAAAATCCCATGGACAGAGGAGCCTGGTAGGCTACAAGCCATGGGGTCTTCGCAAAGAGTTGGACACAACTGAGCGACTTCACTTTCACTTTCCATCTCCATTCCTATGAATCAGCTCAAAGTTTGAGCAGTTTCTATGAATCATATAACTAGTTCCACTCATAGAAATCAGTTTTCTCTATCTTTTAAAAAGTTTCCTCAGCAGTTATATAGTAGTTAGAAACTGCTGGCAGCCCCAGTTGTCCAGGACTAAGACAGAAATAGAGTAAATATATTTACTGACTTTATTTTAGGTCAGTCCCTTAGGTTCTCACTCGGACTAACATTCATGGATGATTTTTACAAACACAATGTCTGGCTTCCCACTGGAAATCAGACTTAAATGCCAAACACTTTGGCAGTAGGATTCAATTATATTGAATACTTCATTTTACGTAGAACATCCTGTTCTTTGGTAATGCTGTACATGTGATGTGATAGTACATTTTATGTCATCATGTACACCCAGATATAAGATTTTTTTCAGAGAACAGGTTTTGAGGTTCAGATTCCAGTGTCATGTTTTAGTGGTTTTGTGACCTTTGATCTCAGTTTCCTCCCCTATAAATTCAGATTTTTAACAACTCCCTCATAAGATGGCTGCAAGGTAAGCAGGTGATCAATAAATATAAATTCTCTTACCTTTTTATCCAGGTATACATAACTGATCCTTCTATGTAGAGTATGTACCACACAACAAGAAATACTTGGGAAATCTGATTTGCTTTTCTTTTTGACCAGTGAAAATTGTAGTTAAGCTTTAACTATTCATATTCTAAGTTGCTTTCATATGAAGTCTTTCTTGAAGTTTTATTTCTTAACCATTGTCTTTGTATAACAAAGAAGTACTTTCAAGTTAGGAAATTTACCATGTTCACTGGAACCACTTCAGATTGTCACACTTTCTAAGAATCAGGCTGATGATCTTCTTGATGAAACTGAGGATCACTTAAGTATAGAAAGAAAGTGAAAGTGAAGTCGCTCAGTTGTGTCTGACTCTTTGTGACCCCATGGACTGTAGCCCACCAGCCTCCTCTGTCCATGGAATTTTCCAGGCAAGAGTACTAGAGTGGGTTGCCATTTCCTTCTCCAGGGGATCTTCCCGCCCCAGGGATTGAACCTGGGTCTCCCGTATTGCAGGCAGATGCTTTACCATCTGAGCCACCAGGGAAGCCCACTTAAGTAAAGTGGAGGCAACAAGTGGCTCCCCCAGACCCGCTTATCTTACATAACAGCAAATACTTAGTAAAATCAAGTGCCCAGACATTGCCATACAGGGGTGGTAGATAATCTTATAAACAACCCCCCTATTTCTAACTGGTTTCTATAATCTGCTAAACTACTTTAGGTGTATGGACTGTGTTAGATTGATCTCAGGTACCTGAATGTAAAATTAGTATTTCGTTAAAAGGTATTGTTTACAGCTGGGATTTTTTTTCCTCCTATACTTAAGATTGAATTGTATTCAGAGGAATATTCTAGAGTCTTTTAAAACTCTACTTTTGCCAATATATGAATTTCACCTAAATTGTATTTATAAATGAAAGCTATTAAAGTGAATTTGTAAAGGCTTTTTACCATAGACTGCACCATCTACATTGAATACATACAGCAATTCTGAAGTGATTTGCTAGAGAATACATAGCTCTGAAAGTTGTGTGTGTGTATGTTTGTGTGCACGTGTGCGTGCACATAGTCACTCAGTCATGTCCAACTTTTTGCAACCCCATGGACTGTAGCCCGCCAGGCTCCTCTGTCCGTGGGGATCTCCAGGTGAGAGTATTAGATGGGTTGCCATGCCCTCCTCAAGGGGATCCTCCCAACCCAGGGATCAAACCCAGCTCTCCTGCATTGCAGGCGAATTCTTTACCAACTGAGCCACCAGGGAAGCCTGAAAACAAGTTAATGATAATCCACCATCCTGCTTTCTAAGCTTTTGCTTTTCTTCCTCCAGGAGTCTAAGGACCAGGTAACAGTACAGGGTTCCTCATAGCCATAGAGACCCTCCATGGAGAGTTTCTAGGAATTTAGGAACTCTCTAAGGCAGACTAAGGGGTCTCTCCTCCTGAGCTATGCTTCACCTTCTCCCTGGTCTACTGGAGGGAGAGAGCTCACATGGCCCTTTCCCCAAAGAGCTTCTATTTCTGAATGGCTTGGGCCGACATCCCCACAGCTTCACAAGTTGCTCCCCCTGATGCTTTAGTTGCTTCCAGGTCCCTGATATTTATTCACATGGCTTAGATCTGCATCCAGAGGGACTTTGCCACTGATGTAACTGATAGCTGACCTCCTGCTGAGATTGTTGATGAGAATATCATTCCTCAAACTGTAGGAGAGCATGTTTGGTTTTCGTTTTTTGTTTTTTTTTTTTTTAATGTATTTAGAATTTCGAAGGCAATGGCACTCCACTCCAGTACTTTTGCCTGGAGGGTCCCATGGATGGAGAAGCCTGGTGGGCTGCAGTCCATTGGGGTCGCTAGAGTCGGACACGACTGAGCAACTTCACTTTCACTTTTCACTTTCATGCATTGGAGAAGGAAATGGCAACCCACTCCAGTGTTCTTGCCTGGAGAATCCCAGGGATGGGGGAGCCTGGTGGGCTGCTGTCTATGGGGTCGCACAGAGTTGGACACGACTGAAGCGACTTAGCAGCAGCAGCAGCAGAGTCCCCTATTAGAAAAAAGACAAAGAGGAAAGAAGCTGAATTGTATTCCTTTTTTCCTGTGTGCCAGATGCTATGCAACTTACTCTTGTGAACATTCAATTCTCCAAATAAGTCAGTGGTATTATACCCATTTTATAGATGAAGAAAGGGTAACTTGTTAAAGTCAGCTCCTTCAAATGTAGATTGATTTCTTCCTGAAGTTCATATTCCTTTCAATAAAATATGTTATTATAAAGAACAATGGAAGCCAGCCCTTTGGTTCTTCCTCTTTAGTTCAATTCATATGCATATGTACTATAGAGAGCCAACGGAGGTGTTTAAGTGTAAAACCAACCACTTGCTCTTAGCAAAACCTAACTTGGTATGGAAGACTTTAGCTCAAACCCCAAAGCCCTCCTAAAGCACAAACCACATGGTCATATATTAAAATGAATCATAGACCTGAATATCTCCTACCTCCCAAAAGTGAATGCATATGCTAATAATGATTTGGGTTTCACTTATTTTCAGAGGAAGAATTTCCTTGCCTCCGGTAATATTCTTTTTTCCATGAACTGTTAAATTGTACATAAAATCCTCTCTGTGAAATGCTGTGCAACAGGCATAATTTATTTTTGATTTTTATTTCTCTTTGCAGCACTATTTTTAATAGAGCCAACTGGGGGAAGGTGGGTAGTAGAATACGTTAGCTTACAAGCACACTATTTTGTCTAAATCAAGAGAGAACTTATTTTTATTATTATTTTATATAACACTTCACTGAGTAACTCGTTTTTTTCCCCCAGATAGATTAAATCTAAGAAATCCCTCAATAATAGAATAACCATGTAGCAATATGAATTAAGTGAGCATTAAACTAGCCTGAGTTCACTAATCTCTATCAAGAGATAGTATTTAATCAACCAAGCAATTGTGTCCTTAGCAAAATAGACCCTAAAATTTATTTAACATCTTTTATTCTAAATAGTCATTAAAAACTAAAATAGCCTACATAATATAGATTTTGATCACTAGAATATGGCTGAGATTCTCCGGTTTTGAAAGTACAAGTAATATTCATATGTGAAATTCAGTTTCTCTTAAGTATGAAATAATTGGGTGTTATTCTCTGGCCTAATATTTGCTTATGATGTATCAATAGTTGGAACCTGTACATTGTTTTCCCTTCAACATAATATTTAACCTTCTAGAAGAGGCCTAGAGAGGTGAGCAAGTGCTGTCTTCAACTTATACTGATACCCTTTCCACACCATCTTTCATATATGATCAGTCAACATCTGTTCCCATACATCCCATGATGATAAGTTCACCACTTCCAGAGATAATATATTTTACCACTGGGAAGCTCAAATCGTTAAAAATTCATGTTTTTCAAGTCCCTTCTATCCATTTTCCCTTAAAAAATCTTCAGTGATACAAAGGATGAATGCTGCTGCTGCTCATTGCTCAGTCGTGTCCATCTCTGCGACCCCGTGGACTGTAGCCCACCAAGCTCCTCCAACCATGGGATTTTCCCGGCAAGAACACTGGAGTGGGCTACCATGCCCTCCTCCAGGGAATCTTCCCAACTCCAGGGATGAATAATGACCCATTACTTTTAATAAATTATGAATATCTTAAGGATAGACTTTCCCAGTGACTCAGCAGTAACAAATCCGCCTGCAGTTCAGGAAACATGGAGATGTGGGTTTGATCCCTGGATCAGGAAGATGCCCTGGAGAAGGAATGGCAACCCACTACAGTATTCTTGCCTGGGGGACAGAGGAACCTGGTGGGCCACAGTTCATGGGGTCACAAAAAAGAGTCAGACATGACTAAGCAACTAAACAACAACAACAAATCTTAAGGATATAGCTGATATTTTTGGTAGACCACACACCTCTTGCACATTTACCATTAAGCTGGAGAACAGTTGCAAAGAGTCTTCTTTGTAGACACTTTAAAAATAGTAGGTGCATGACTTCCACATAAATGTCAGAGCATTTTACAAAGTCTACCATCAATAACCTCATACTTGTGAGAGTAGGAGGTAAAAATAATTAGGAGTGATTTGAAATATAGATACAGACCTTCATAAGTTATAGATCATCATAATGATTACTTTCAAATTTGTTTTTGATACAAATTTGTTTTCCCAAATTATAATGAGGAATGAAGTGATAAACATGAGTCATTTACCCATGAGAAAAACTTTAAAGCTTATACTGGTTGTTCTATGATACACTATTCTGATAACAAAGGGTTTCTTATCTACTAGTATTTTTGATACTTGAGTATAAAATTTTAGAGAGTTATATAAATTTAAGAACAATGATACCCAACAATGTCACTTTTAGAAATGTATCCTAAGGAAACAGGACAAGAGCAAAATATGTATATGTGTGTGTGTATATATACATATATATATGTCATTTATGATCATTGAAGAAATAGAATCAAACCAAATTACCATTTATAGAGATTTGTAACATCAGTTACTGTAATTCCTTATGATGAAATGTTGAATAGCTAATTAAAAATGACATTGTGTCTATTTTTATTACTGTGGAAATATAGCCATAATATACTACTTAGTGGAAAAAGTTGATAACCAAATAAATTATCATCCCATCTTTTAATGCACATGCATGAAAAAGTTCTGGAAGGACATATGAAAAAAGTTAACAGCAGATGTCTCTGAGTAAGTTTATCAGTGATTTTTATTTTCTGCTTTCCTAAATTTTCCAAAATTTTTATAGTAAGCATCACTCACTTCAGTCACTTGGTTGAGTCCAACTCTTTTTGACACCATTTTCATTGTCTACATCATTTACTAGAAGAAAGTATGCATGAATTTAGTAAATAAATAAACAGTAAACAAATGGCTATTTATGCAGTCACGAATATGCAAACATGTATATGTAAACACTTATACATGAAACATATAAATGTTACAGTTATCAGTCCTTACCATTATCAGTTAGTCATTCAGTTGAGTCTGACTCTTTGCAACCCCATGGACTGTAACCCACCAGGCTCCTAAGTCTATGGAATTCAACAAGCGAGAATATTGGAATGGGTAGCCATTCCCTTCTCCAGGCAATCTTCCCTGCCCAGGGTTCAAGTCTCGGTCTCCCACATTGCAGGCAGATTCTTCACCATCTGAGCCACCAGGGAAGCTCTTGGTGGTGATTAAATTTTGCCAAATGAATGCTTTATTGAATGTGATTAAGTCTTTTTATCAGTTCTGAGTTAAAATAGGTGTGCTTCAGTGGTTTCACAAAAGAGATTCATTTGATTTCTTTTAGTTTTTATTACTGGAAAAGCTATTTTTAAATAACTACACAAATTTTTTAAATACCCATAACCCAACCCCTGATCAAAAATGACTTTTTTCTTTTGTCCATGTCCTGGTCTGTGTATATATTCTAGTGACCTTCTAGCCTTTGTCTATGTACACAGTCAATTTGTATATAATAATAATTTTATAGATAGAATTTTACAATCTTCATTTTCATATTCAGTTCAGTTCAGTCGCTCAGTCATGTCCAACTCTTTGCAACCCCATGGTCTGCAGCACATCAAGCTTCTGTGTCCATCACCAACCCCCTCTAGCTTGCTCAAACTCATGTCCACCAAATCAGTGATGCCATTTTCATATTACCATTTCACAAAATTCTATTATCTTACTTTTTTCTCTTATTCCCTTGCTTCATTCTTTTTATGAATATCCAGTGTTAGCATGGTGTATATGCTTCCACTTTTCTTTAAGTTCATGCAATCCCAAATAGAAAGATGATAGATAGATAAATAGATGAATGTTGCTTGTGCTTTAAAAACATGAATTCATGCTGTATATATTTCTCTGCAATTTATTCTCATTTGACATTAATCATAGTTTTGCCTTACTTTTATAATCAGTAAAAATCTATGAAACAAAATTGCACTGGTGAAGTTCACTCTCAGAGAGGAAAGGAGGTCTGATCTGATTCTTACTCCTACCACTGCACTAACTTGCTGCTCAGTTCAGTTCAGTTGCTCAGTCGTGTCCAACTCTTTTGCAACCCCATGGACTGCAGCATGCCAGGCTTCCCAGTCCATCACCAACTCCCAGAGTTCACTCAGACTCACGTCCATTGAGTCAGTGATGCCATCCAGCCATCTCATCCTCTGTCATCCCCTTCTTCTTCTGCCTTCAATCTTTTCTAGCATCAGGGTCTTTTCAAATGAGTCAGTTCTTAGCATCAGGTGGCCAAAGTATTGGAGTTTCAGCTATCAGCATCAGTCCTTCCAGTGAATATTCAGGGCTGATTTCCCCCAGGATGGACTGGTTGGATCTCCTTGCAGTCCAAGGGACTCTCAAGAGTCTTCTCCAACACCACAGTTCAAAAGCATCAATTCTTTCATGCTCAGCTTTCTTTATAGTCCAACTCTCACATCCATACATGACTACTGGATAAACCATAGCTTTGACTGGATGGACATTTGTTGGCAAAGTAATGTCTCTGCTTTTTAATATGCTGTCTAGGTTGTTCATAACTTTTCTTCCAAGGAGCAAGCGTCTTTTAATTTCATGGCTACAGTCACCATTGCAGTGATTTTGGAGCCCCCAAAAATAAAGTCTGTCTCTATTTCCACTGTTTCCCCATCTATGTGCCATGAAGTGATGGGACCAGATGCTATGATCTTAGTTTTCTAAATGTTGAGTTTTAAGCCAACTTTTTCACTCTCCTCTTTCACTTGCTGTATGACTTGAAAAATAACACCTCACAATGGACCTCAGTTTCCTAATTTAAAAATTAAAAGATAGAACTAGATCTTATCTCTATAATTCCATGACATATTTTATCTTTTGTCTTATGGATTATTCTTTGGCAGAGTGTCCTTTAAAGCTTTCCAATTCTTAATTTCTTAAGGACAAATTATCAATAAATCTTCAATATGTGTATTTCAACTAGGTTCTTCTAGGAATGTTGCCAGATCCTCATTTACAATGCTTTTAAAATATATTAATGTAATAAAAGTTTATTTTATTTGGTACAGGTGTATAAGATATTTAAGTTCTTTGTTTTTATATGCAAAAGTGACTTTCTCCTAAGAATCTCAATTCTTTTAATAAACCTTACCTTTTGCTAATTTTTAGGAGACAGGGTTTCCCTGATGTTTCAGACAGTGAAAAACCTGCCTGCAATGCGGGAGACATGGATTTGATCCCTGGGTTGGAAAGATCCCCTGGAAAAAGGAATGGCTACCCATTCCAGTATTCTTGCCTGGAGAATTCCATGGACAGAGGAGCCTGGCAGGCTACACAGGGTTGCAGAGAGTCAGACACGACTGAGTCACTAACACACACACGCTAAATTACTAGCTGAAATCATGTGCAAATGATTAATGATGTGCATGGGAATAATGAAATAAATTTCTGATACTGTACTTTGTCTGCTTCTTGGATCCACTGACCTTCTTATAAAAAATCTTATTGACAGAAAAAGTACTTAGCATTTCAGTAGTGTATGCTTTTCCTTAGGTAGCAGGTACCGACCAAATACTCACAGTGGCCCATTTCTTATCCACTGACTTGGCTTGACCAAGTCAAAGCACACTCCCCCACAGGTTCCTGAACTTTGGCTTGACCCCAAAACTAAACAAGCACTAAAATGCAGACCATTTTTCTTAAATGTTGATTCCAAATCAGAATATGATTGAGACTAAGCATACAACTTGCCCCTGAGTTTCTTGGCAACCAAGACAAAAGTGGGCTACAAAACTGTCATCATAAGGCATATTTTCAAGGCATGTAGAGCAAGGAACTCTTTCCTAGCTTGAAACTCTAGAAGGAATTTCCCCCATGCATCATTTTGTGAAAGATATACAACTCAAATAGGAACAATGCTTTGATTAGAATGCAGGACCAAGGGGCAGTGATCTACTTATGACTTACACATAGACAGGTGTACAGTGATAAGGAAGTATCTCTGTACAGACCTTTCTTCTGGGGACTTTTAGCTTTCTCCAGGACATAAATGAGCACATATTCTAGAATATCGGTGTTGTTTTTATTTACCCTTTCAAAAAATGCCTTCTTTATGTAAGCTGTTCTATGTGTTAATGACTTGAGTATCAGGATTTCAGGGGTGCTTAATAAAATTACAGGCATACTCTAAAATATTATGTGACAGTGAGGTTGGAGAGCTACTCATCATGTGTGAAAGAGTATGAAATATGGTATCAGAAAATGTGAGAGTCCCAGTTCCATCCCTTGCTGGCTGTGTGATCCTGGACAAGTTACTTCATCATTCTGAGCTTTTATTTTGTTATTCTTTAAAAAGAGGATAATAATAATTTCTTATTATTATAATTAAATGAGATAATTTATATAAAAGCACTTGTAAAGTAAAGCTGTTAGTCATTATGATGTTACCTTCATAGAAAGCTCTTTAACTTTTGAATTAGAGCTCACTGTGTTCATTTTTCTCTCCAGGCAATTGAATGCAGTTTATAAGCACTCAGTAAAATAGTTGCTTTATATCCACATATGGACTATTCACCTTCTAGAAAGTTTCTTAAAATAAATAAATACGCTTTTCTTCTTGAAGAAGTAACCAATAAAATAGATTTTCTAGTTCATTTTTATATATTAAAGAAAAATTTATTTACTCTATTAACAAAATAAGTAAGGCCAATTCCCCCACTAATAAAAACAGAAATAGGAAGAAATTCCAGGACAATGAACTAAGATCAAGTGTGTGTACACATGCCTGATTACATTACAATTATTGACAGTTTGATTGTTTTTCCACCTACAGGCCAACTCTCCTCAACAAACTTGAAAATGTAGGCAGTAAATTATTTCTTAAGTGATTATGCTAACAACTCACTATAATATGGAGCTTTGAGAGCCTGAAGACAGAATATGAAAGATATGGCTAGATATGCTGCTGTCAGAGTCATCTAGACTCGAGGGAAATTGACAACATAGACACAAGTTGTGGGCATAGGAAAAGAAGATGGAGTGTCTGTTTGAATGTCCATTGTTTACTGATATTTAACCCTTTTTGAGTCACCAAATGCTTTGAGAGTTTGATGGAAAACATGAGGCCTCTTGCAGGAAAAATGCAAATATACTTTTGAAACAAGTTTTGTTTTCAATCTTTCCCACACATAAACCTATATGTATGTGCATATAGGTATACATGTACAAATATACATTCATCTTGAGGGAGGAAAAACAAGTGGTATGCAAAGGAAATGTAAGCAGTAATGAAAACTTACCAGTTTAAAAAAAGATTTTCCAAACTCCTGAGAGTACTCCAGACTTTGAATTTCCAGAGTTGAAAGTTTTCATACACATGATTAGTGCTAAAAATATCACCGAAGTCTCTCAGAGAAAAACATAGAGCCTCTGTTCCACTTAGGAAGATCTAAGCATGAGTTCCTATCTTAAATAAACATCAGACATAGTCTAGATTTGGAAAAGGATTAAATGGAACATTTCAAATTATGAGATGTTAAGTAAGAGAATTTCAGTGAGCTTAGGTTTGATATCTAATACAAATTTAAGTTAAGATATATTTTATCTGCTCACATATTCCTGAATCAAATGTGGTTTTATGCATGTTTTTGGTTCAGTGATACAAAGGACATGGGGATATGCCAGACGCTTTCAAATTCCTGTGGGCTCACAATGGTCTCCTTAAACCTGAGTGACTTTTACATCCTAAATTTCTTTACTGATCATCTATAGTCTCAGTTTTAAGATTTCAGAGAGAAGAAAACTTTAAGAATTCATAATTTTAACTTTTTGAATGTTAAGAAATTTTCTTCCTAAAGATTTTAATTTGAAATATGTATGAATTATTATGTGTATTCTTTCTCCAATTTTATCCCTCCATTTTAAGCTGTTTTACAGGTGTCTCAGTGGTAAAGAATCTGCCTGCCAATGCAGGAGACATGGGTTCAATCCCTGGGTTGGGAAGATCCCCTGGAGAAGGAAATGGCAACCTCCTCCAGTATTCTTGCTTAGGAAATCCCATGGACAGAAGAGCTTGGCATGCTACAGTCGATAGGGTCGCAAAACAGTCAGACACAACTTAGTGACTAAACAACAACAAAACATATTCTACACACTGTTCTTTATCTTACTTTTTAATTTTTTAATTAAAATTAATGGGTATGATTCCACAACAGAATATAGAGCACTTCCTGGTATTTAGTTGTATGAAGTAGCACAATTAATCGTCCTATTAGTAGAGATCGCTTTCAGTATGTTATTATAAACAAGGCTGCAGTGAATAACCATATTTCTTTACACTTGCAGACATATATCTGTTGGATATATTCCCAAAAGCTAACCTGCTGGTTCAGGGTTTATGGGTATTTGAACTTTTGATAAGTATTGCTAAATTGAGCTTCTTAGAGGTTTTAATGATCTACCCCAATACCAGCAATGAAAGGAAGCCTCTTGTGTCCTGACTGATACACAGTGTTGTCAGACTTTCAGACCTTTATCTACTTGACAGGTGAAAAATAGTATCTCTGTGCCATTTCTTGTATTTGAGTGAAGCTGAGTTCTTTTCATATGCTTAAGTTTCATTTATATTTACTCTTCTCTTTGAACAATCTGTTCATAGCCTTTGCCCATTTTAGGAGATGTTGTTGCTCTATTTCTATTGATTTGAAGGAGTTCTTTATTATTAGGCATATAACTCAGTGTATTTGACAAAGTTGTAACTACCTTTCCCCTGTTTCTTATTTACCTTGTGGCCTAATCTGTGAAGCAAAAAATTTTAAATTATTTTGTAATTGATTTAATCAAGCTTTTAAGAAATTAATGATTTCAGAGTTTTGTGTTTTATTAGGAAAGGCCATCTCTGAGACTATAAAGGAATCCTTGCATAATTTCTTCTAGTACCTTTATCGTTTTTGTGTTTCTATATTTGATCTGTATGTAATTTTCTCTTACATAAGAAATGAGGTATGGATCAAACCTTATTTTAATTGATGATGACTCAATTCCCCCTAAATCATTTCACGTGTTCCTTACTGATTGGAGATGCACAATTATTTTATGCTTGATATCCAATGATTTTGCTTTTTATTCACGGTCTATTGTGTGTCTTCTGTGTCTGCATCTATTCATATGTTAACACCACACTGTTTTAGTCATTAAGACTTTAAAATGTGTCATAATATCCATTTTTCAAAGATCATATTTTTCTTTCCAGCAAATTCATGCTGGCATTCCAATACATTTTAAATGTTTGAACACTACCTACCACCACTCTGTTTCTTCAAGGCTTACAGATGCCTAATTTATCCTTGGAGGGCGTGTGAATGACCTTGGTCCTGCAAACTCAGACATAGGCCAGAATTTTGTAACTGACAATCATGTTTCAAAACTGACTTCTTAGAGGTTTTCTAGGCAGGTGGAAGATCTTAGCATACTCCGAGGGCCTTTAGAGACAGATGGCTGGTCTTGTTGTTCAGTTGCTAGTCACGTTTTACTGTTTGCAACCCCATGGACTCCAAAATATCAAGCTTCCCTGTCCTTCACTATCTCCCAGAGTTTGCTCAAACTCATGTCCATTGAGTCGGTGATGCCATTCAACCATCTCAACCTCTGTCATCCCCTTCTCCTCCTGCCTTCAATCTTTACCAACATCAGGGACTTTTCCAATGAATCAGCTCTTTGCATCAGGTGGCCAAAGTATTGGAGCGTCAGCAACAGTCCTTCCAATGAATATTCATGGTTGATTTCTTTTGGGATTGACTGGTTTGATTTCCTTGCTGTCCAAGGGACTCAAGAGTCTCTTCTAGCACCACAATTTGAAGGCTTCAGGTCTTCGTTGCTCAGCCTTCTTTATGGTCCAACTCTCACACTGATATGTGATTACTGGAAAAAACATATCTTTGACTAGATGGACCTTTGTTGGCAAAGTGATATCTCTGCTTTTGAATACACTGTCTAGGTTTGTCATAGCTTTACTTCCAAGGGGGCTTCCCTGTGTGGCACAGACAGTAATGAATCTCTCTGCAATGTGGAAGACCTGGGCTCAATCCCTGGGTTGGGAAGATCCCCTAGAGAAGGAAATGGAAACCCACCCCAGTATTCTTGCCTGGAGAATCCCATGGGCAGAGAAGCCTGGTTGGGCTACAGTCTGTAGGGTCGCAAAAGTCGAACACAATGGAGCGCCTAACACTTAGCTTTTAGTTTATTTCCAAGGAGCAAGTGTCTTTTAATTTTGTGGCTATAGTCACTGTCTACAGTGATTTTGGAGCCCAAGAAAATAAAATCTGTCACTGTTTCCATTTCTCCCCCCTGTATTTGTCATGAAGTGATGGGACCAGATGCCATGATCTTAGTTTTTTGAACGTTGAATTTTAAGCCTGCTTTTTCACTCTCCTCTTTTACTTTCAAGAGGCTCTTTAGTTCCTCTTCTCTTTCTCCCATTCGGGTGGTATCACCTGTGTATCTGAAGTTGTTGATGTTTCTCCTGGCAATCTTGATTCTAGCTTGTGATTCATCCAGCTGGTTGGTCTTTACCTGGAGCTTTATGAAAGTTTTTTGTTTTCTAAGAGTGTTAAGTTGACTAAAATTGTGATAAGAATATTTTTGTGTACCTTCTCACAGGAGCCTTTGTCCATTCTTCTCAAAGTCCAACCAAACTTTAAGATATTTTAACTTTTCTGTAATGACTATAGTTGATTTTCTGCTTGACTCTAAGATTCATCACTCCCTAGAATTCACTACTTTCTTTTCCCTTTCTCTTACTCTAAGGCAAAATCTTATTTGTTGATTTGTTGACTGGCAGCTGGAGGGAGGGAGGAAGACAAGCATCTTTTTTTTTTTAATTTGTACTTTTATATCATCACCATCATTTATGATTAGAAACACTTGTTTCACAGTTGGATTCTACTTACTGATTGTCTTGTCAAAGAAAAATTGCACTGGATGGAGTTAAACAGGAGGAAGTCTTATTCAAGACTATTGCAACTGAGGAGAGAGACTGAACTCAACTCCCCTGAGACAAAGGTGGGAGAGATTTTAAGAACTGGAGTGAGCTAGTAAAAAAGTACCCAAGGACAGTTAGGGGGAAGGTAGGTCAATGTAATCGTGCCATCCATGTTTGCTAATCGATACTTCTTGTTCCTCCCAGGTATACTTTTTGTTCCTCCCATGGAACCTGGGAGATAGGGGCAATATCTTTTTTGATGACTGCATTTCAAAGACATGACTTCCAAGTCCTTAGAAAGACATTCCTGGATTGTAAAACCAACAAGAGTCAGGGAGAAGACTTACATCTCAAAGGAATAGAGAAAGAATTTACAGTTTTGAGTTTTCTAAAGCAACTGTTCCAAGAAAAGGGAGGTAGAGAGATGAAACCTGCCCAAAGTTCAGCCAAGCTGAGCAGAACATTACCCCACAGTGACTCCATTCAGTGGTAACTTGTTTTATAATTCATTCAGTTACTCATTCTGCCTGTTTTTCATTCAGTTACTCATTCTACCAGATTTTTTACGGGGATTCTCTTGAGAGAGTCATCTGATTACTCAGAACATTCTCACATGATATTCTGTATTTTCCAATCAAGCTGAGTTAGAAGGATCATACTACCAAGTACAGTGGTTTTGTGTGATTTCATGTTTGTGAGTGTTTACATACATGGGCCAGAAAATGCCGAGGAGGTACAAGTACTCACTCACCTTTCACATGCTACTGTATTTTGTACCAGGTTTCACAGGATTCTTAATTATAAAAGAAATAAGTAATTAACTTTTTTAGTCGGGTCTTGATATCCATCAGGCACTATTCTAAGAACATTACTTATCTTAAATCAAATCTTCAACAGTATGTTGCCTGGAGAATCCCATGGATAAAGGAGCCTGCCAGGCTATAGTCCATGGGGTCCCAAGAGTCAGACATGACTTACTGACTAAATATACTCCAAGAGGTAGTTATTACCTTCACTTTACAGACTACAAAACAGGAACCAAGAGATTATGTAATTTGCCCAAAGTTATTTAAACAGAAGCAATGAGATTTAAAGCCAGTCTGATTCTAAAACCCAAGAACTTAAGTTCTGTGTTGAAAAAAATGCTTTGCTTTCTAATCTTTCAGGAGTTTTTGCCAGAGACTGAGGGCAGTATTTTCTTTTAGGGCATTGTTTTTTGGGCTCCAAAATCACTGCAGAAAGTCCACCTAGTCAAAGCTGTGGTTTTTCCAGTGGTCATGTATGGATGTGAGAGTTGGACTATAAAGAAAGCTGAGCACTGAAGAATTGATGCTTTTGAACTGTGGTGTTAGAGAAGACTCTTGAGAGTCCCTTGGATTGCAAGGAGATCCAACCAGTCCATCCTGGGGGAAATCAGTCCTGAATATTCACTGGAAGGACTGATGCTGAAGCTGAAATTCCAATACTTTGGCCACCTGATGTGAAGAACTGACTCATCTGAAAAGACCCTGATGCTGGGAAAGATTGAAGGCAGGAGGAGAAGGGGACAACAGGATGAGATGGTTGGATGGCATCACTGACACAATGGACATGAGTTTGAGTAGGCTTTAGGAGTTGGTGATGGACAGGGTGGCCTGGCGTGCTGCAGTCCATGGGGTTGCAAACAGTCAGACATGACTGAGCGGCTGAACAGTCTGTCTGTCTGTGTCAGGTGGTGATATAATAGAGCAAACTGCAAAATCCTGGAGCTTGCGCTGGGCTCCTTACTTCTGAACCTGCAGATAATGGGCTAGAACCAGCAAATGCAGAGGCTCCTGAGCTTGAATACCACTTAACAGAGAATATCCTAATCGTCTGTTCTATGAATTAGTAATCAGATATTTTTTCATAAAACACTGTGAAAGAATTCAATAAAGACACCTAGGGAAATTAAAATAAGTCCTTTTATTTCATCATAATTCAGAGAACTTAGGGGGAATATTTTTCAAGGCCAGGGAAATAGAAGAATCCTGGGGAAGGAAAAGTGAGAAAAATGTTTTAAGAAATTAAAAAAGTGGAAGTTAGAAGGAGAGCATCCTTTTTTCTGAACCGCTTTGAAATGTTTTTCTTAGCATCCTGGTGTTAATATGGCTTTTAGGGCAGAATGCTAGATAGTCCCTTCGCCTCGCTGAAGTCTATGTCCCTGTTCCAGGACACTATCACTAAAGATTCCTTTTACTTCTTGTCAACTGAACTATCATCTTTGGACCATTGTCTTATCCCTGGGCTTGGGCAATAATATATAAAGAAGGAAACATGTAGATTGGGATTCAATTGAAGACCATTACCCATGAGATGAGGCATCTTTAGCAAGACACAAATGCATTATAAACTTCACTTTTCTCATCTGTATAATGGAGAAAACTTTTTTTTTTAACACGATAATAAGGAAAAATGTGCCACTTACACAGGAGTCACTCAACATTATGAATATTGATGTGCTTTGGCAAAATTCTTTGTCATATTCAGCTGAAGAGTCCAGAGCAAAGCATAAAGAGATTGGAACCAGACCTATAGCCCAGATCTATTTTCTGAGCCTGGTATGTGCTGCAGTCCAGGGGGTCACAGAGTCAGACACGACTGAGCAACTGAATAACAATAAAAACAGCTGTTTGTGGATTTTTATGGTGGTAGATGATGAACAAAAAGGATCTCATGGTCAAGGAAAAAAAAAGTCAAAATAATGAAACCTTATACCTCAGACTGGGACTTGAACCCATGGTCTTTTTATTTTTTATTTATTTTAAATTTTATTTTATTTAACTTTACAATATTGTATTGGTTTTGCCATATATCAAAATGAATCTGCCACAGGTATACATGTGTTCCCCATCCTGAACCCTCCTCCCTCCTCCCCCCCCATACCATCCCTCTGGGTCGTCCCAGTGCACCAGCCCCAAGCATCCAGTATCGTGCATCGAACCTGGACTGGAACTCGTTTCATATATGACATTACGCATATTTCAATGCCATTCTCCCAAATCATCCCACCCTCTCCCTCTCCCACAGAGTCCAAAAGACTGTTCTATACATCAGTGTCTCTTTTGCTGTCTCGTACACAGGGTTATTGTTACCATCTTTCTAAATTCCATATATATATGTTAGTATACTGTATTGGTGTTTTTCCTTCTGGCTTACTTCACTCTGTATGATAGGCTCCAGTTTCATCCACCTCAGTAGAACTGATTCAAATGTATTCTTTTTAATGGCTGAGTAATACTCCATGTGTATATGTACCACAGCTTTCTTATCCATTCATCTGCTGATGGACATCTAGGTTGCTTCCATGTCCTGGCTATTATAAACAGTGCTGCGATGAACATTGGGGTACACATGTCTCTTTCAATTCTGGTTTCCTCAGTGTGAATGCCCAGCAGTGGGATTGCTGGATCATGAGGCAGTTCTATTTCCAGTTTTTTAAGGAATATCCACACTGTTCTCCATAGTGGCTGTACTAGTTTGCATTCCCACCAACAGTGTAAGAGGGTTCCCTTTCCTCCACACCCTCTCCAGCATTTATTGCTTGTAGACTTTTGGATCGCAGCCATTCTGACTGGTGTGAAATGGTACCTCATAGTGGTTTTGATTTGCATTTCTCTGATAATGAGTGATGTTGAGCATCTTTTCATGTGCTTGTTAGCCATCTGTATGTCTTCTTTGGAGAAATGTCTATTTAGTTCTTTGGCCCATTTTTTGATTGGGTCATTTATTTTTCTGGAATTGAGCTATAGGAGTTGCATGTATATTTTTGAGATTAGTTGTTTGTCTGTTGCTTCATTTGCTATTATTTTCTCCCATTCTGAAGGCTGTCTTTTCACCTTGCTTATAGTTTCTTTGTTGTGCAGAAGCTTTTAAGTTTAATTAGGTCCCATTTGTTTATTTTTGCTTTTATTTCCAATATTCTGGGAGGTGGGTCATAGAGGATCTTGCTGTGATGTATGTCGGAGAGTGTTTTGCCTATGTTCTCCTCCTGTTTTATAGTTTCTGGTCTTATGTTTAGATCTTTAATCCATTTTGAGTTTATTTTTGTGTATGGTGTTAGAAAGTGCTCTAGTTTCATTCTTTTACAAGTGGTTGACCAGTTTTCCCAGCACCACTTGTTAAAGAGATTGTCTTTAATCCATTGTATATTCTTGCCTCCTTTGTCAAAGATAAGGTGTCCATAGGTGTGTGGATTTATCTCTGGGCTTTCTATTTTGTTCCATTGATCTATACTTCTATCTTTGTGCCAGTACCATACTGTCTTGATGACTGTGGCTTTGTAGTAGAGCCTGAAGTCAGGCAGGTAGGTTCCTCCAGTTCCATTCTTCTTTCTCAAGATAGCTTTGGCTATTTGAGGTTTTTTGTATTTCCATACAAATTGTGAAATTATTTGTTCTAGCTCTGTGAAGAATACCGTTGGTAGCTTGATAGGGATTGCATTAAATCTATAAATTGCTTTGGGTAGTATACTCATTTTCACTATATTGATTCTTCCAATCCATAAACATGGTATATTTCTCCATCTATTAGTGTCCTCTTTGATTTCTTTCACCAGTGTTTTATAGTTTTCTATATATAGGTCTTTAGTTTCTTTAGGTAGATATATTCCTAAGTATTTTATTCTTTTCATTGCAATGGTGAATGGAATTGTTTCCTTAATTTCTCTTTCTATTTTCTCATTATTAGTGTATTATTATTATTTATTTATTTTAATTGGATGCTAATTAATTTACAATATTGTAGTTGTTTTTGCCATACATTGACATAAATCAGCCATGGGTGTACATGTGTTCCGCATCCTGAACCCACCTCCCACCTCCCTCCCCATCCCATCGCTCAGGGTCATCACAGAGCACCAGCCCTGAGCACCCTGTCTCATGTATCAAACCTGGACTGGCAATCTGTTTCACATATGATAATATACATGTTTCAGTGCTATTCTCTCAAATCATCCCAGCCTCGCCTTCTCCTATAGAGTCCAAAAGACTACTCTTTACATCTGTGTCTCTTTTGCTGTTTCACATGTAGGGTCATCGTTACCATCTTTCTAAATTCCATATATATGCATTAGTATACTGTATTGGTGTTTTTCTTTCTGACTTACTTCACTCTATAATAGGCTCCAGTTTTCATCCACCTCATTAGAATTCAAATGCATTCTTTTTAATGGCTGAGTAATATTCCATTGTGTATATGTACCACAGCTTTCTTATCCATTTGTCTGCTGATGGACATCTAAGTTGCTTCCATGTCCTGGCTATTGTAAACAGTGCTGCGATGAACATTGGGGTACACGTGTCTCTTTCAATTCTGGTTTTTCCTTTGTGTGTATGCCCAGCAGTGGGATTGCTGGGTCATATGGCAGTTCTATTTACAGTTTTTTAAGGAATCTCCACACTGTACTCCATAGTGGCTACACTAGTTTGCATTCCCACCAACAGTGTAAGAGGGTTCCCTTTTTTCCACACCCTTTCCAGCATTTATTGTTTGTAGACTTTTTGATAGCAGCCATTCTGACTGGCATGAGATGGTACTTTATGGTGGTTTTTATTTGCATTTCTCTGATAACAAGTGATGTTGAGCATCTTTTCATGTGTTTGTTAGCCATCTGTATGTCTTCTTTGAAGAAATGTCTGTTTAGTTCTTTGGCCCATTTTTTGATTGGGTCATTTATTTTTGTGGAATTGAGCTGCAGGAGCTACTTGTATATTTTTGAGATTAATTCTTTGTCAGTTGCTTCATTTGCTATTATTTTCTCCCATTCTGAAGGCCGTCTTTTCACCTTGCTTATAGTTTCCTTTGTTATGCAAAAGCTTTTAAGTTTAATTAGGTCCCATTTGTTTATTTTTGCTTTTATTTCCATTACTCTGGGAGGTGGGTCATAAGGATCCTGCTGTGATTTATGTTGGAGAGTGTTTTGCCTATGTTTTCCTCTAGGAGTTTTGTAGTTTCTGGTCTTACATTTAGATCTTTAATCCATTTTGAGTTTATTTTTGTGTATGGTGTTAGAAAGTGTTCTAGTTTCATTCTTTTACAAGTGGTTGACCTGTTTTCCCAGCACCACTTGTTAAAGAGATTGTCTTTCCTCCGTTGTATATTCTTGCCTCCTTTTGTCAAAGATAAAGTGTCCATAGGTGCGTGGATTTACTCTGGGCTTTCTATTTTGTTCTATTGATCTATACTTCTATCTTTGTGCCAGTACCATACTGTCTTGATGACTGTAGCTTTGTAGTTTAGTCTAAGATGAAAGAGAAAAACCTGCAATCCATGGTGTTTTGATTAGAATCACTCACTTACTTCCCAGGGATTAGGTTCTTTGTGTCTCAGAGCAGAAGGAATTCAACGAGGGGAAAAGTGATAGGCAAGAAGTAGATTTATTAATGCAGGGTGCTTGTGAGAGATGCAGGCTGAAAGGTGAAGAGGCTCAGCCCTGAGGATTAAGTGGGCTACATTTTTATAGTCAAAGGAAAGTTGGGAAGGGAGAAAAGATTGCCTTCTTCCTCATTTTTTTGAGTAGATACCAGGCTTATATCACTAACTTCTTTGTATCAGTCAGGAGAGTATCTGACCCTATGAGATCAAACTAAGAGTGTCATAGCAATTATTCAAATCAGCAGAAGTCTGATAACATTTTTTTTTCACTTAATGACCTGGGGCATATCTCATGCTTTATAGTTAAGCAAGCCTCCCTTGTTCTACAATGGTCCAGTAGCTTTATCGAGTGATTAACTTACGGTGGTCTCCCAAAGTTCCCTAGGCTTCCTCTCTATTCTTAATGCCCTACCGGGACGTCTACAGCTACTTGTATGGCTATCCTATTCTATCCCTATCACTAAGATTATAGTCATTATTGAGTCCACCTTAAGGAAGTTGAACATATTAAGAGGAGACAGGAAACATCAGAATTCAGGTAATCAGAATGAACATGAACTAAATTTTGAAAAATAATTTATATAAGTATTGGAGGCCAGCTTTAGGTTTGGACTCCATACACCAGAGAGGAGGACTAGTAACTCCAAAGCAATGAGATTTTAACAAAGTTTAGCAGGTGTTCACAACAGAAGCCCAGAGAACCCTCTGTATAAGACAGGCACACTGGATAGAGTGAGTCATGTTGTTTAGGGAGGGGGAGGATGAGAGGGACAGGACCATGAAAGTGGAGAGGCTAGCATAACTTTTTGGGTTCTATAACAAAGACGCAAAAAATCATAGTGCCTTAAAGAAGTTAAAATTTACTTTTCTCTCACATTAAAGGGTGGGTCAGTGATCTAAGGTGATAAGGCAGCTCCAAAGTCATTATGGTCCATGTTCTTTCTATCTGATTCTGCCAACTTTAACATATATGTTTCATCTTAGACCAGAGACAATGTCTTCAGCTTTCACCATCCGATCCCATCCATCTTCATATTAAGGTCAGAACACCGAAGTTGAACACTTCATTTCCCTTCATGTGGCACTGGACAGAACTGAGTCACATGGCCACACCGATGCTGAAAACTCAGCCTCTATGAACCCATGCTGAATTGAATCTCCGAGACAGAGTTCTGGTCAAAACAGAAAAGAATAACTTTGTTGCTTTGCCAGGCAAAGGGGGACACAGCAGGCTCGTGCCCCTCAAAACTGTGTCCCAACTGGGGGGATTTGGTGAGGAGTTTTATAGCACTGGTTCAAGGATGGGATTGTTGATAGGATCAGGGTATGTGCAGGACCTGCATCCCTTTAATCTGGCCTCAAATTAATCTGATGAATGGTGGTTCTGGAAGTCATCAGACTGTGACCTGCTCTCTGGGATGAAGAGTGCTTCATCAAGTAGTTAACATATTCCATTTGTTGGTGGTTTTAGTTCTAAAGAACTCAGAGATAGTTATGTGTATCCCTTGAGGGGAAACCTGGACCCTGCCCCAGGGCTGCACTATTATATCATATCTGCTCCTCCCTTGTCTCTGCATTCCTCTCCCTTCCCTGATTAGCAACTGTTTGAATCTGTCCTTTGGAACTTGGGTAAGTTCATGGAAGCTAGAGTTTATTCCCTACAAACAAGAAACGGGGAACACAGAAATGCTTCTGTCCCAGAAGCCCCTCAAGGTCCCACTTGGTTTCAGTTCCTCTGTAATAGGAAACCAGAAGCAGATAAAGTATGTTCAATAATTAATGTTCAATAGTCTATCTTGTATGGAAATGATCTGGATATTCAGTAAATGTCCATCATTTAATTTAACTTTGTTGTTGTTGGTCAGTTGCTAAGTTGTATGTGACTCTTTGTGATCCCATGGACTGCAGCAGGCCAGGCTCCTCTGTCCTCAACTACGTCCCAGAGTTTGCTCAAATTCATGTCCATTGAGTCAGTGATGCTACATAACTATTTCATCCTCTGCTGCCCTCTTTTCCTTTGCCTTCAATCTTTCCCAGCATCAAGGTCTTTCCCAATGAGTCAGCTCTTCACAACAGGTGGCCAAATTATTGGAGCTTCAGCAACAGTCCTTCCAATGAATATTCAAGGTTGATTTCCTTTAGGATTGACTGGTTTGACAGTCCCTTGCTGTCCAAGGGCCTCTCAAGAATATTCTCCAGCACCACAGTTCAAAAGCATCAATACTTTGGTACTCAACTTTTATGATCCAATTCTCACATCTATACATGACTACTAGAAAAACCATAGCTTTGACTATAGGGACCTAATTTAACTTAGCAAAATCCTAAAGTTTCAAGTTACCCAAAGGTTTTGAAAGTTATTTATAAGTACATTTACCATAGAATATAATTATTTCACCTAAAAACTCATCTTACATCTATTTAATTCATTATCAATTATGACATGAAAAATTTATCATGCCAAGTTTTTTTTTTCTTGCTGGCAAATTTTGTAACAGATAAGATGAGATAACAGGTAGAATAAAAGTTTTATATTTAATGCAAATTACACTAAGACATGCCTGCTGCTTGCTGCTGCTGCTGCTGCTTAGTCGCTTCAGTCGCGTCCAACTCTGTGTGACCCCAGAGACAGCAGCCCACCATGCTCCCCGTCCCTGGGATTCTCCTGGCAAAATCACTGGAGTGGGTTGCCATTTCCTTCTCCAATGCATGAAAGTGAAAAATGAAAATGAAGTCGCTCAGTCGTGTCCAACTCTTAGCAACCACATGGACTGCAGCCTACCAGGCTCCTCCATCCATGGGATTTTTCCAGGCAAGAGTACTGGAGTGGGGTGCCATTGCCTTCTCCACCCACCCATATGAAAGGTAGTCAAAACAAGCAAGGTGGCATACCTCACTGCTCCTCCTCAAAATGAGCACCTGGGCAAAGGAGGCTTATTCCCCTTCACTGCTTCCAAAGGAATGTCTAGAAAAAACAGATGAGCAGCTCCAGCAACTTAGACTTGCGGTGTCTTGTCCCCAGGGAAGCTGAACCCCAACTACCATGCCCCTGTCATGTCAGAAAGGCCTGCCACCACCAACCTGCTCCTGTATGGAATGTCCAACAGTGCCAGGTTGTGGGGCTGGCCAAGAAACTGCCGCAGTCCCAGGGGCGCTCCTGTCTGGGAGTCCTTGGAGCAGTCAGCTGTGCCCACCTAGGACCCTGCCCTGGGTTTGCAATCTGCGGTGGGAACCAAACATAGCGCCAGAGCTAGACTACCAGGAGGATTTCCCTTAAGCGTAGCGTAGACTACGTATTTCTACAGGCCAGGTGAGCTAATCGGGACTTTGGTGACTCTGCCGTACCAGGG
Organism: Bos indicus x Bos taurus; assembly: GCF_003369695.1. Lineage (NCBI taxonomy): Eukaryota > Metazoa > Chordata > Mammalia > Artiodactyla > Bovidae > Bos > Bos indicus x Bos taurus. Next base: position 56,870,850 of record NC_040080.1, read on the forward strand.
GCAACCTAAGGGCCTTCAAAACCCTGATCTCCCAGGGTTTTGGGCTTTGTTCTGTGGCCCTCCTTGGAGAAGGGTGTCAAGCTGCTTTCCCTCTTTACCCCTCTGCATCCTGCAGGGTGCACAAGGTGTCCAACATGAAGTCCTCAGACTGCAGGGGTTTTACAAACTGTTTGGAGCTTCCAATGTCAGAATAATTTCCTCTTATATTTTGGAGACTGATACAGGGGAATCAGTTTTTTAATTGTCCAAGTAAAAATGCTTCTGGACTGCTGCTGCTGCTGCTGCTAAGTCGCTTCAGTCGTGTCCAACTCTGCGCGACCCCATAGACGGCAGCCCACCATGCTCCCCCGTCCCTGGGATTCTCCAGGCAAGAACAAAGACATGCCTATTTTAATTAAACCAAAAAATTTAAATTAACTTTAATAGTGAGCATTTTCCCAGATAATGTAAACTAGAAAAGCATTTGGGTTAGTTATCATTATATTTATGAGAACTTTAGAAGTATTTAATTTATAAACACTTAATCCTAAACCAGTTAAAAAGAGCTCTTTAGAAATTAGTTTCAGTGTTACCATCTAATGGTAGAAAAATGTTACAAATTTACAACATTCATATGTAGACACGTAGACATACAGGCAGACACAAATAGAGATCTTATAGTTTTGTTACTGAAAACAGTTCAGTCATGTAATGAGTACTATAGTACAGAATTCACTAGTTTATAAAAGAATAGTGGATCAAATTTTTGTTTGGGCAATTGGAAAAGGTTAAATTTGTTCAAATGGCCAATTTTTTTTAAACTAACATTTTCAAATAAGATTTTTTTAAGATTTCTTATTTGCCCAGTTTCCAAATATCTCCCTTTTCTTTTCCCCTCTTTGATGAGAGGTTTCTCCCCAAAGTTTTACATTGTAAATAATGGTTCTTGGTTCCTAGAGAAAATGGAGGTAGAAAATCTATAGTACAAAGTCACAGAGAAAGTATTCATGTTTTCTCCAAGATAGCAGGATAGAGTTTGGAGGCATATTTGCTTCTATCAAAGATCTAGTGTAATTTAAAATTTCAAGTTCAGGACAATTCTGTTTCTAACATCTCTATGTCGACAAGAATAGGGAAGCTTTGGGGATGGGCAAAAAGACAGGTGAACTTTAAACTACTTTCTACAGCCACAAGTCCAGCTTCCCAGAGATTTTTCAAGACAAATTCCATTGGTTCCTGTTCCCCAAAGAACTGGATTACAGCCTGAATGATGAAGACGTTGAACTGCTCTTCCATTGTGTCTTTCCCTCTGAGTGCATAGTTTTATTCTAACTTAGGAGAAAAGTTAAAAAAAAAAAAATTCCTATCAGGCTTTTAATAGCAGCAATAGTCAGGAGTTCAATTGGACTGGTGGCCTCCCATCCTGTATTATTCTTTAACAATGGTCCTTAGTTCAGCGTTTGGCCAAAGAGTGAAAGATATCTGAGGAGGATACCTGTAACCTTGGGGGAAGGATGGAGGGAATGGAAGAATTCTGCTCCTCAGCAAGCCCACCAAAAATTCTGATACTATTCTTTATAATTATGAGACTAGCAGGCCATACCATACAGGCAGAAAGAAAAGTTCAGTTTTTAACTCCTGGGACCCATAGTGTTGTGTCAGACCATGCCTTCTTAAAGGATATAAGTTAAGACCTCATCCAATATTATATTTCCACTAGTACTGAGTGGAAACCAACCAGTCTCCAGACTTTGAAAAGTGAAAAGTGAAGTCTCTCAGTCATGTCTGACTCTTTGCTACCCCATGGACTGTAGCCTACCAGGCTCCTCCATCCATTGGATTTTCCAGGCAAGAATACTGGAGTGGGTTACCATTTCCTTCTCCAGGAGATCTTGGACTCCACCAAATCTCCTGAATTTTTTTCCTTACTCTATTAAGTGACAGCAAAACTCATTTGTAAAATACATGTTATATTTTTGAAATTACAAAATCAACTAGCAAATAAAGCTAAAGATTTTTTAAGGAAATACATGTTTTTGATTTGATAGTAAAAAAAAAAAAGTAAAACTAAATGCTTAAAAATCTCAGCAAATGAAAGTAATGATTTAAAAAGGCTTCTCATGTAGCAGTAGTGGTAAAGAATCCTCTTGCCAATGCAGGAGATTCAGTTTCAGTCCCTGGGTCAAGAAGATTCCCTGGAGAAGGAAATGGCAACTCACTCCAGTATTTTTCCCTGGAAAATCCCATGGACAGAGGAGCCTGGTGGGCTACAGTCCATGGAATTGCAAAAAGCAGGACACAATTGTACACACACACACACACACACCTCTTATTAGCCACATTTTACTAATTTTACTTTGTCAGTGAGACCTAAAAACATGCAAGGATCCCAGAGTGGTAAAGTGGTAAAGTTCAGTTCAGTTCATTTGCTCAGTCATGTCTGACTCTGCAACTCCATGGACTGCAGCATGCCAGGCTTCCCTGTCCATCACCAACTCTCAAAGCTTGCTCAGAATCATGTCCGTTGAGTTGGTGATGCCATCCAACCATCTTATCCTGTCATCCCCTTTTCTCCTGCCTTCAATGTTTCCAAACATCAGGGTCTTTTCAAATGAGTCAGTTCTTCACATCAGGTGAACAAAGTATTGAGTTTCAGCTTCAACATCAGTCCTTCCAATGAATATTCAGGACTGATTTCCCCCAGGATGGACTGGTTGGATCTCCTTACAGGCCAAGGGACTCTGAAGAGTCTTCTCTAACACCACAGTTCAAAAGCATCGATTCTTTGGTGCTCAGATTTATTTATAGTCCAACTCTCACATCCATACATGACTACTGGAAAGCCATAGCTTTGACTAGGCAGATCTTTGTTGGCAAAGTAATGTCTCTGCTCTTGAATATGCTGTGTAGGTTGGTCATAACTTTTCTTCCAAGGAGCAAGCATTTTTAATTTCATGTCTGAAGTCACCATCTGCAGTGATTTTGAAGTACAAAACAATAAAGTATCTCACTGTTTCCATTGTTTCCCCATCTATTTGTCTTGAAGTGATGGGACTGGTTGGCATGACCTCAGTTTTTTGAATGTTGACTTTTAAGCCAACTTTTTCACTCTCCTCTTTCACTTTCGTCAAGAGGCTCTTCAGTCCCTCTTTGCTTTCTGCCATAAGGGTGGTGTCATCTGCATATCTGAGGTTATTGATATTTCTCCCGGCAGTCTTGATTTCAGCTTCTGCTTCATCCAGCCTGGCATTTCGCATGATGTACTCTGCATATAAGTTAAATAAGCAGGATGACAATATACAGCCTTGGCATACTCCTTTCCCAATTTAGAACCAGTCTGTTGTTCCATGTCCAGTTCTAAGTGTCGCTTCTTGATCTGCATACAGATTTCTCAGGAGTTTGGGCTGAGAGTGTAAAAACAAGCAGCTGAAGTGACCTGTGGCCTGTGCCCCCTGGGAGCTCTGCACTTGGTAGAGAGGAGCAGACTATGCAGACACAGAACAGCCATCGGAAATCCTATTAGAGGATTCCAGCAGGTCACTGGTGGGTGTAATTGGCCTTTTGTGAAGCTGTGGGAGTGGGAAATGAACCTCAGAGAAGTGATAGAGAAATAACAGAAACTTCCGTAGAACCTGCTGTGCGGTTCAAAGAGATAATATGGGGTGGTGCGGAAAAAGCTAGATTTGGGGCCAGAGGGACTTGGATACGAATCATGGCACCAGCACTCACTCTCAGTGCAGCTCTGGGCAGGGATGTTGATCTTTCAGGTTTATTCATCTGTCTTCTCTAAACCAAGATAGCCATCATCAGTATATCTCCAGGAGGACTAGGGGTGTGAATGTGAAGTGATTTAGCACAGATCAGGCACCCAGGTGATGGAGTACATTAATATTATTCAGTGTTGTTTTCCTGTAACAGGAAAATCTAGAGGTATCAGGTATATCACTCAGGTACAAAAGTGTTGAGGAGACTCCAGAGCCATTGTTGTAGCCACGCATTCCGGGAAACAAACTTACTCAGAAGGACAATGCAGATAATGGAGTGCAGTTTATTACACCAGCTGGCCCAGCGCAGTCTCCTCTTAGCCAAGGACCCCGACCAGCATTTGTGAAAATCTTTTATACCCGTGTGTACGTGTCTGAACCCACCATCCCAAATTCCTTGAGACTTACATAAACCAAGGAAAATACAATCCCAATAACCCCATCATTCACGTGCTATGTGCTCAAACAAACAATTAGCCAATAATCAGTAAGCCCGAGGTTACACTCTGATAGATACAGAAAAATGTATGGCCTGTCTGGAGGAAGGGGTGATTAGTGTATGTTTTCTCTCAGGTAATGAGTAACCTAGGTACGATCTTCAAGGTTCCCCTGTCTGGAAGGGGTCTTATCCTTCTGATGTTAGTTTCATAGGCACTAAACACAGAGTTCAGAGTCCCCTGGAAAGGTGGCCGAGCATGATCAGCATGAATAGGCCTAAGATGGAGTCCAGGCCCTATGAATTCCTTCTTCACCATCAGTCCTTGAAAACTGGGAATTGTCTTCAACCCTTGAAAGTGATGATGCTGTGTAAATTTTCTATTTTGTTTCCAAAGCTACACTGAGTAAAAAAAATCATTGTTTGTTCCACAAACATGGATTGAGATGCCTGTTATGTCCTGGGCATTAGACTGGGCTCTGCAGTTTGAACAAACATGAGCTAGACAAGAAAACATAAAAATGCCCCGAGAAAACCATTGTCAGCAGAGACAGGAGATAGTTCAGCCAAGAGGTGCAGTCAGAGTAGGTTTTCAATGGTGGAGCAAGTCAGCTGCTGTAATGTAAAGCATGGCTAGGCTTTTGAGTTACTGAAAGAAACCCGGCACATTTAAAGGCATGAAAAAGTATAGAATAAATGTAGGAGATTGTTGGTTGAAATTTGAAATGATAGGAACAAAAGAACTATAGATTAATGCCGAACTGTGGCAAATCTTGCATTCCCCGGGCTGTGTTTTTTTAGGAGGTAGAACTAGTGCCTCACTGGAGCCACGTTTGGAAAGAATTAATCTGGCAGTAGCATGAAAGAGCTGTGGCCACCCCGTGTGCAAATGCCACATTAGACAAAATCAGCATGCAGACTGGACTTTTTTCTTTTCTGTTTGCTTGTTTTTCCCTGTAGCATGGTGCTCTGAATTGTACTTTATGGCAGATTGGATCGCCTGGGAACTACAGGGAAAGTCAGCACTCTGCCTTAGGCCTTCTTAGGAAGATGCGCACTGGGGTGGATATTTCTTGTCACTTCACCATGAGGTTTGGTGTTTGCCTGGCAGAAAGAAACTGTCTGCCTGGGTTACTAATCCCCCAGGAAAAGAGAATAACAAGGCAGAAGAGCTCCAGGTCTGCTGTAACCCTAGGCAGTAATTCTGTTTCATTACCACTTCAATGGACCAGTCAACAAAAATTAGCAAGGCTTGCCCTCCACTGGATGTCATCTATTCCACCTTGTTTCTTGTTCTTCTGTTTCACACAGCTGAAGACTCTAAAGATAAGAGTGATCAATGGGCAGGCAGAACTGAGGTGTCTGTCCTATTTAAAATAAAATCATGTCTCTCTTTTGGGGTGAACTCCAAAAGGGGACTCATCTCAACCACAAATCTTTCTCAGCATTCTATGCAAAGAATCTTGAAGGGCAAAAGGAATCTAGGAGAACTTTTCTGTCTTCTAAAAGATTAAGGCTTAATTTAGGAAAATGATATGTACCTGAATAATGATGATATAGACAGTGTTTAACAAATTCCCGTGGGTTACACCTAACAGAAGTTTAGAGGAGCAAGACTTCACTTATTGATGGTCCTGAATACAGAAGGAGAAAGAATATGGAGGAGATAGTATTTTAAACTTTTGACCGCTCATAGGAGGCAGTATGAAAGATTTTACAGTCAGAATTGCCTGGATATAATTTTGCCTCTAACATTGCTACTAGCAACGTGAACCTGGAAAGTTATTTAATTTCTCTGGCCTACATCTATAATTTGGGGTGTTAACTACAAATTTGCACTTACCAAGAGCATTGCCAACTATTGAAGAACAGAGGCATTTGCCATCTGCCTCTACGGAGATTGAATCCCGTGCTGCTAAAGCTGTTGACCTCTAACAATCCCTGAGGGAGTTCAGGGTGGAGTGAGGCACTCTGTGCTCCAGGGAATCTGGTGGGACAGGTCTTTAAACAGTTGGATGTTTTTAGGAACAGATTTTATGATCTCAATCCTTGCATATCTTCATATCTAGAGAAGCATTGAATCTCCTCACGGTGACATCAGATCCTCATGACTAACAAAAACCTTTTTTTGAGTGCTTCATGGCACTGAACTCCCCCTTCACCAAAACCTTATATATTGACTTTCCCCCACTGCCCCTCTGGAGCAATCTTTCAGAGCTGTTTGAGATGCTGGCTCCTGGGCTGCAGTCCTCATTTTACCCCAAATAAAACTTAACTCACAACTCTCAAGTTGTACATCTTTTTTTAGTTGACAGTTATGGTGACCGACAAAGGGACCCTGAGTGGACTTCTTTCCTTCGACTGGACTCCACGAGGAACCGGAGCTTTGGTACCAGCAGCGGCCCCTTGCGCCCATCCGCCTCCTCGGGGAGTGCAGACGAATTTGGGTAAGTCTCTCCTGATTCTCGAATCTCCCAAATTGGTTGAGGTTCTGAGTTTTATTTGGCAGTGGAGCAGCTTACCTGCCCTCTCCCAGTAGGAAAGATACTGGAGGCAGGTGAACATCCAGGGCATACTCACTCATGGTCTGGACACTAAGTGGGGCTTGGTTGAAAGATACCCAGAAATTCTCACCCAGGCAAAAGATACTGGATGGGGAGCTGGCTGAAAGATGCCAGAATTGCCCACCCAGTGGAAAGGTACTGGGTAGGGGGGCTTGATTGGAAAAAAATTGAGGAATACCCGGGGCTTGGCTGAAAGATGCTGATGTTGCTTCGTTGTAGGGGACTGCATGGTCTTGGCTGAGTGGTTAAGTAAGAGACTGGTCTGACACTTTTCCTCAATTTGACTGCCATTAAAGAATTTGTCAGGATAAAAGTGAGAAAAATAAATGAGAGCTTTGCTCTGAAGAAAAGGGACAAGACTCCTCCTGGCCAGTTTCAGTTTTCTCAGTTAACTGAGAAATTTACGGGAGTGGTGGAGGCCTACTCCTCATACCGTGCAGTGGTCCCATAGGGAAACCCACTCATTAATTAAAATACTTGTCGTCTGGGGTCGCACATAAGAACTGGCCATTCATCAACCTGAGCAGCCACGGTGGTCTTAGATTGCCAGAGGCAGAATCTGAGACACATAAGATGAGCTGAAATGACTGTGGGTTGACTCCTGGAGGAGTTAAGCTCACAGGCAGAACATGGGCCCACTACACAAGTTTACTAGGGATTTTTATCCCTGACAAATTCAGCTTAAAATGGGAAACAGAATCTCTCAAAAACAGAAACAAAGGGGTGTCAGAAAGCCAGTCTCTGACTTACACTCTAGCCAGATTCGTATACAATACATACAGAGGTCATACTTGCAAGGACCTAGTTAATTGGAGAGATTATACTAAAAGAGATCTCAACCTAAAATGGCCAAATTGGGGTTCTTCTGATATTCCAAAACTTGTATTTTTTTTGCAAGCACAATTAGGAAAGGCCACCCCTTCTTACTTTGACTGGTATCTAGAAGCTTCTAAAAGAGGAAATGATAGAGTAACTTCTTCGTAGAACATCAACAAGAAATTGCTTGAAACTATCAGAAATAAAAAGACTTCTAGCACTGACTTTGCCAGGTCACAGGCCTAGTGGAACTGGGAAGTCACATTTGGCATTTATGCCATTTGGCTTTTGATTTGGGGGCATCACTTTATGATCTTTGGGGGGCACTCTTGCCACTTGGCTTTTGATTTCTAGGCATCTCTGTGCTTTTTGTTTCATTTGGAGTGTGACTCCTGGCTGGTGAAGTTCTGGTTCGGTTTGGCTTGGTGGTTTGGTTTGAGTGCACAGACATCTGGTACAAACTGCTTGAGCCAATATGTGAATTGCTCACTCTAAGTTTCCACAACCCACCTGGGAACCCCCTGGGAAATTTTTTTAAATGACTGGTCAATCTATAGCTATGATCCAATGACAAGAAAAATGGCCTAAAAATATTAGATCTTTATTGACATAGGATAGGAAAATGGACTGAAGTTCCCTTATGTCCAGGACTTCCTCCTGTAATCAACAGCCACAGGCTGATCAAATTAAGACCCCTACTTTCCCAGAGGGACAATCCCTGCTGAAACCAATCTCCCATTGTTATCAGGGCCAATTTGAACCCTATCTGGTCTAAATTCTGGCTATAAAACTATGACAACAGAAAAATACGATTTTTGACAATGTGGTCACAATATTCTTTAGACTCCAAAGAAAGCTTGCAGAAAAAAATTATCTCTTTAAAAATTCTTACCCTGAGAAAATAACTCCTCCTATACCTTTAGACCAGAGTTCTCTGGATCACTTATCTAGACCATCTCTAATTCCTAAAATCAAAAGGCAAAAACAAGGGGAACAAAGCCTTTAAAAATCTTATTCCAACCATTGTCGACAACTAGTGAGTTTTGTACTGTGATATCTAATTCATAACTAAGTTTGGAAAACAAAGCAATAGAATCTCTTTTGTCTATTTGGATATATGTATGTCTCAGTGTGTCTTTGTTTTTTGGGGTTTTTTTTTGGATAATATTGCTGATTGCTGATATCTTTGTAAATGAGCTCTAATTTAGTTGGTCTTTAAAAAAAAAGTAAGCACTTACAAATCAAATAATTATAAATACAGGACAAATTAACCTAAATGAATTTCAGGTTCACATGAACTGGGAAATATTCAGTATTAAATACCTGATATTAATGTTTGTTTCTTGATCTAAATAATGTAGGCATGTCTAAGAGTAATTAACAGTAAGCAGAATATTTTCATTGTACCTAGGTTTAATATAAGCTCAGTTGAGTTCAGTTCAGTCGCACAGTCATGTTGGACTCTTTGCAACCCCAAGTACTGCAGCACGCCAGGCCTCCCTGTCCATCACCAACTCCCGGAGTTTGGCCAAATTCATGTCCATTGAGTTGGTGATGCTATCCAACCACTTCATCCTCTGTCATCCCCTTTTCCTCCTGCCTTTAATCTTTCCCAGCATCAGGGTCTTTTCAGATGAGTCAGTTCTTCTCATCAGGTGGACAAAGTATTGGAGTTTCAGCTTCAACATCAGTCCTTCCAGTGAATATTCAAGACTGATTTCCCCCAGGACGGACTGGGGATTGGATTTCCTTACAGGCCAAGGGACTCTCAAGAGTCTTCTCCAACACCACAGTTCAAAAGCATCGATTTTCAGTGCTCAGCTTTCTTTACAGTCCAACTCTCACATCCATATGTGACTACCGGAAAAACCATAACCTTGACTAGATGGACATTTCTTGGCAAAGTAATATCTCTGCTTTTTAATATGCTGTCTAGATTGGTCATAACTTTCCTTCCAAGGAGTAAGTGTCTTCTAATTTCATGGCTGCAGTCACCATCTGCAATGATTTGGGAGCCCCCCCAAAAATAAAGTCTGCCACTGTTTCCACTGTTTACCCATCTATTTGCCATGAAGTGCCGGGACCAGATGCCATGATGTTAATTTTCTGAATGTTGAGCTTTAAGCCAACTTTTTCACTCTCCTCTTTCACTTTCATCAAGAGGCTCTTTAGTTCTTCTTTACTTTCTGCCATAAGGGAAGTGTCATCTGAACATCTGAGGTTATTGATATTTCTCTTGGCAATCTTGATTCTAGCTTGTGCTTCATCCAGCCCAGCGTTTCTCATGATGTACTCTGCATATAAGTTAAATAAACAGGATGACAATATGCAGCCTTGATGTACTTCTTTTCCTATTTGGAACCAGCCTGTTGTTCCATGTCCAGTTCTAACTGTTGCTTCCTGACCAGCATACAGGTTTCTCAAGAGGCAGGTCAGGTGGTCTGGTATTCCCATCTCCTTCAGAATTTTCCACAGTTTATTGTGATCCACACAGTCAAAGGCTTTTGCATAGTCAATAAAGCAGAAATAGATGTTTTTCTGGAACTCTCTTGCTTTTTCCATGATCCAGCGGATGTTGGCAATTCGATCTCTGGTTCCTCTGCCTTTTCTAAAACCAGCTTGAACATCTGGTAGTTCATGGATCACATATTGTTGAAGCCTGGCTTGGAGAATTTTGAGCATTACTTTACTAGCGTGTGAGATGAATGCAATTGTGCAGTAGTTTGAGCATTTTTTGGCATTGCCTTTCTTTGGGATTGGAGTGAAAACTGACCTTTTCCAGTCCTGTGGCCACTGCTGAGTTTTCCAAATTTGCTGACATATTGAGTGCAGCACTTTCACAGCATCATCTTTCAGGATTTGAAATAGCTCAACTGGAATTCCATCACCTCCACTAGCTTTGTTTGTAGTGATGCTTTCTAAGGCCCACTTGACTTCACATTCCAGGATGTCTGGCTCTAGGTCAGTGATCACACCATCGTGATTATCTGGGACGTGAAGATCTTTTTTGTATAGTTCTTCTGAGTATTCTTGGCACTTTTTCTTAACATTTTCTGCTTCTGTTAGGTCCATACTATTTCTGTCCTTTATTGAGCCCATCTTTGCATGAAATGTTCCCTTGGTATCTCTAATTTTATTGAAGAGATCTCTAGTCTTTCCCATTCTATTGTTTTCCTCTATTTCATTACATTGGTCACCAAGGAAGGCTTTCTTATCTCTCCTTGCTCTTCTCTGGAACTCTGCATTCAGATGCTTATATCTTTCCTTTTCTCCTTTGCTTTTCACGTCTCTTCTTTTCACAGCTATTTGTAAGGCCTCCTCAGACAGTCATTTTGCTTTTTTTGCACTTCTTTTTCTTGGAGATGATCTTGATCCCTGTCTCCTGTACAATGTCATGAAGCTCCGCCCACAGTTCATCAGGCACTCTGTCTGTCAGATCTAGTCCCTTAAATCTATTTCTCACTTCCACGGCGCAGTCATAAGGGATTTGATTTAGGTCATACCTGAGTGGTCTAGTCGTTTTCCCTACTTTCTTCAATTTAAGTCTGAATTTGGCAATAAGGAGTTCATGATCTGAGCCACAGTCAGCTTCCGGACTTGTTTTTGCTGACTGTATGTAGCTTCTCCATCTTTGGCTGCAAAGAATATAATCAATCTGATTTCAGTGTTGACCATTTGATGATGTCCATGTGTAGAGTCTCCTTTTGTGTTAATTTAATATAAGTTAAATATTATTATATCTGTTACAATTTTGTCAGCAAGGAAATTACCTCGAGTGAAGAAACTTCTAGAAAAATGTAAGTGAGATATGAACCTTTAGATAAACTCTATTAAGAATAATTATGCTTTAGTAATGTCTGTTGAAAATAGTCTCTCCAGATTGGGGTAATTTGAACTTCTAAAGGGTTGTACTAAACTAAGTATTGGAAGTCTATTGAATAGCTAAGTCATTTCAAAATACAATAAGATTTTGAAACATTTACTACTAAATACTAATTACCTCTTACAGAGAAACTAAAGAGATTTTCGATTAAATTATGTTTGGTGCCATCCTAAAATGTTCTCTCTAAGAAAACCAAGGTTTTAGGAATTATCATTGGTATTTATGCTCACCAATCTATAGAATGCTAATATAAAAATCAGTTCTTGGTTGCTTAAGGGAAGTAGGAAGTGTGTTTTTGGCAAAGAAGGTATGAGGAATGGAATTGCATTTTGTGAAGGGAAAAAGAAGTAAGCCTGACTTAGGGGTGGCTTTTTAGGATGGAAGAACACAGTAATGGGTACAGAGAGTGATAAGGTTTGTGAAAAGAACCATGAGAGGAGAGTTTTGTATATGGTTAAGAAAGAAAGTGAAAGTGAAGTCGCTCAGTCATGTCCGACTCTTTGTGACCCCATGGACTGTAACCTATCAGGCTCCTCAGTCCATGGGATTTTCCAGGCAAGAGTACTGGAGTGGATTGCCATTTCCTTCTCCAAGGGATCTTCTCAACCCAGGAATCGAACCCAGGTCTCCCGCATTGCAGGCAGACCCTTTACCGTCTGAGCCACCTTTGTGATCTTAAAGGTGTATATGTATATGGTAGGGCTAAGTTTAAAGTAAAGTTAATTAAGTTTACCTTTTAAATAAAGTAAGCTGGTGCAAAAACTTGAATTTAGCTTTTCTCTCTGTTAAGAGGACATCTTTTCTTCAGATATTGAACTGCCTTTGATAATAGATTTAAGTTTCTTTATTTCTTAAATGATCTCTTCTGAAATTCTTCACTGTTACTTTGCCTAAGTGAATAGTTATTGTTTCACAATGACCTATAATCCTATCTGACTAAGTGTTCTAAACCTTTTTTATATTTGTTGACAAAACTTCCTAAATCATTCTAACAAAGAAGATTTTTACCTTACTTTGGGATGCTTCAGAGGGCCCCTGAAACATCACAGAGAGGGATATTACACTAATTAGGTTCATTTTGTATACAGAATTACATGGGAAGTATTGTCAGGTGAGTAATAAGTCTCGGGTTATATTGTATGGTAAATATTACTAATATAGATATCCTAGAAACTGTATGGGAGAAGACAATGGCACCCCACTCCAGTACTCTTGCCTGGAGAATCCCATGGATGGAGGAGCTGGGTAGGCTGCAGTCCATGGGGTCGCTTAAGAGTCGGACACGACTGAACGACTTCACTTTCACTTTTCACTTTCATCCGTTGGAGAAGGAAATGGCAACCCACTCCAGTGTTCTTGCCTGGAGAATCCTAGGGATGGCGGAGCCTGGTGGGCTGCCGTCTGTGGGGTTGCACAGAATCAGACACAACTGAAGCGACTTAGCTAGCTAGCTAGCTAGAAACTGTATGGAATTCCTAAAATTTTGATATGTTTGGGTAAAATGTTATCACGCATAATTCTAGTTATTATCTCAAAATATTGTCATAGCACTAGCCAAGTTTCACAAAAATGCTTCCTCTTCAAGAAGATTTATAAAAAGGACTTATGGATAAATACCAATTTCTGAACTGGGTAAAGATTCTAATGAAAAACCTGATGACTTCACAAAGATTAACAAAAGGACTGAATGAACTGATGAATATGCTTATAAATTTTAAGGTTTCTATCTGAAAAATTACTGATTTGAATCTGTGTTTTCCAGGTATAAATAAAACCTTACCCTCAAACAAATTATGGCAGCAATTTGGTAAAATTATATTTCATAAACAAATTGAAACTTTTAATATTTTCTCTCTATCGGAACCCTCCATAGATTGGCAACTCTTAGTTTCCAGTAACTTTATCAGATAAATTAGGAAGGTTATCTCACTAACAGGTACAGAAATCTGAAGTAACTCTGGAGACCTTGAGAAAGGAGGAATTAGATCTGTTAGGCAAAATCTGTGATAAACCTTTGGCATGACTTTCCTAGCCCTGAAAGGTTTTATTTTAAAAGTTCAGCCTGAGACTTTTATAGTCTCAGCAAAGCAAAAAAGTCTATGATCAATTATGGTTATATAAATCATCAGGCCAAGTTTATTGCGACCAGACCTATATTACAAACAAGTTTTAATTTGGTTATATTTGGTAAAAATGATGGTGATTTTAGGGAGAAAAAGATGTTTCAATGAATGTTAAATCCCAGTTTGTTAATGGAGGTCTGTATCTACTAAAACTCATTTCCTGGATAGTTCTTTGTTGTTAGGGTATATTAATGTAAAATTTAATTGAATTATTAAAGGACACCCTAGGGTTGTTTCTGAAGCTTATCTCAGTAATCTGTCTCTGGATGGAGTTCAGATACCTCATACATGACCTGCAATCAAGACTGGAAGAAGACATTATTTAAGGAATTGTCTCCAACCTGAATGGAAGGACCTATCAGGTACTCTTAACTAGCTCATGCCCAGTGAAACTTCGGGCAAATTGACTCTTGGGTTAACTCCCACTTCCAAAGGCCCCTAAGCTGAACTGGTCTATAGAGAGGCCTGCTGACCCCAAACTCACCCTAAAACAATGCTCAGAGGAAACTACTACACTAGGACGAGAAGAGATGACATCAGAAATAGCTTGCCCAAAATGCTGATCTGACTTTTATGATCATTTATAATGTTTTCTTGATTCCTTGGACTTAAGCCTATCAACCAAATGTTTTCTATCATGGACACGATTCTAAGCTAGTTTAAAACTCAATCCAATTGTTGGGTTGTGGCCAGTTACCTGTGCCTAGTACTTCTGGGTTACCTTGGTGGATTTCTCTAGGGCTCTGATTGGATACCCCTACGAAATTTATTTTAGATGAGTGGTCAGTCCTATTCTATCTATTCATGATATTACTAATGGGGTCCTCTCACCTGGCCAATTAATAATACCTGCTCTGATGCTGCCCATAGATTTAAGTTCTCTCTTAAGGTCATTTAAACTCAGTTGGAGTGATGAGCTAAGTCTCAATAAAAAAAATTAACCTCTCATCTATTAAAAGGAAAACTCCCACAGCTATGGGAAGGATCTACATGGTTAACACTAGGCTATGGTCACAATGGCCCCCCACTCCAGTACTCTTGCCTGGAAAATCCCATAGACGGAGGAGCCTGGTGGGCTGTAGTCCATGGTGTCACTAAGAGTCGGACACAACTGAGCGACTTCACTTCACTTTATGGTCATTTCAGTTTAAAGGCTGCTGTATGTTGGGAATGGTTAAATCATACTAAAAATGATTAACCTGGTAATTATGAGACAAGGCTTGGTGCTTTATGAACTATGCCTATTATTACCCTTAGAGAGAGTAACTGATATGGAACTCAGTGGATTTGTGGCACTAATTTATGGCCTTGACATCTACAGGGATGGATATGAAGGTGTAGCCTGGGATTCCCATGAATTTAAGGTCATATATGTTAACAAGTACATGTTTTTCTGGAACTCTCTTGCTTTTTCGATGATCCAGCAGATGTTGGCAATTTGATCTCTGGTTCCTCTGCCTTTTCTAAAAAGCTTGAACATCTGGAAGTTCACAGTTCACATATTGCTGAAGCCTGGCTTGGAGAATTTTGAGCATTACTTTACTAGCGTGTGAGATGAGTGCAATTGTGCAGTAGTTTGAGCTTTCTTTGGGATTGGAAAGAAAACTGACCTTTTCCAGTCCTGTGGCCACTGCTGAGTTTTCCAAATTTGCTGGCATATTGAGTGCAGCACTTTCACAGCATTTTCTTTCAGGATTTGAAATAGCTCAACTGGAATTCCATCGCCTCCACTAGCTTTGTTTGTAGTGATGCTTTCTAAGGCCCACTTGACTTCACATTCCAGGATGTCTGGCTCTAGGTCAGTGATCACACCATCGTGCTTATCTTGATCGTGAAGATCTTTTTTGTACTGTTCTTCTGTGTATTCTTGCCACCTCTTCTTAATATTTTCTGCTTGTGTTAGGCCCATACATTTCTGTCCTTTATTGAGCCCATCTTTGCATGAAATGTTCCCTTGGTATCTCTGATTTTCTTGAAGAGATCTCTAGTCTTTCCCATTCTGTTGTTTTCCTCTATTTCTTTGCATTGATAGTGGAAAAAGCAAGAGAGTTCCAGAAAAACATCTATTTCTGCTTTATTGACTATGCCAAATCCTTTGACTATGTGGATCACAATAAACTGTGGAAAATTCTGAAAGAGATGGGAATACCAGACCACCTGATTTGCCTCTTGAGAAACCTGTATGCTGGTCAGGAAGCAACAGTTAGAACTGGCCATGGAACAACAGACTGGTTCCAAATAGGAAAAGGAGTATGTCAAGGCTGTATATTGTCACCCTGTTATTTTAACTTATATGCAGAGTGCATCATGAGAAATGCTGGGCTGGAAGAAGCACAAGCTGAAATCAAGATAGCCAGGAGAAATATCAATAACCTCAGATATGCAGATGACACTACCCTTATGGCAGAAAGTGAAGAGGAACTAAAGAGCCTTTTGATGAAAGTGAAAGTGGAGAGTGAAAAAGTTGGCTTAAAGCTCAACATTCAGAAAACTAAGATCCTGGCATCTGGTCCCATCACTTCATGGTAAATAGATGGGGAAACAGTGGAAATGGTGTCAGATTTTTTTGGGGGGGCTCCAAAATCACTGCAGATGGTGATTGCAGCCACGAAATTAAAAGACACTTACTCCTTGGAAGGAAAGTTATGACCAACCTAGATAGCATATTCAAAAGCAGAGACATTACTTTGCCAACAAAGGGTCTGTCTAGTCAAGGCTGTGTTTTTTCCAGTAGTCATGTATGGATGTGAGAGTTGGACTGTGAAGAAGGCTGAGCACCAAAGAACTGATGCTTTTGAAGTGTGGTGTTGGAGAAGACTCTTGAGAGTCCCTTGGACTGCAAGGAGATCCAACCAGTCCATTCTGAAGGAGATCAGCCCTGGGATTTCTTTGGAGGGAATGATGCTAAAGCTGAAACTCCAGTACTTTGGCCACCTCATGCAAAGAGCAGACTCATTAGAAAAGATTCTGATGCTGGGAGGGGTTGGGGGCAGAAGGAGAAGGGGACAACAGAGGATGAGATGGCTGGATGGCATCACTGACTCGATGGGCATGAGTTTAGGTGAACTCTGGGAGTTGGTGATGGACAGGGAGGCCTGGTGTGCTGCAATTCATGGGGTCACAAAGAGTCAGACACAACTGAGCGACTGAACTGAACTGATGTTAACAAATTAGAGGTAACCCCAACCAATCTGCCACTGGTATGATCCCAGTGGGTCAAAGATCCGTATTCTACTGGTATTACCATTTAGCAGCTTGTGTGTGTGTGTGTGTGTGTGTGCCTTGGATGGGGTTGGAGGATGTAATTGACCATATCTAAGCCTTAACAAATTTCATCATCTTTAAATGATAGTAATCGGACTATTAGCCTATTGATTCTGAGATCTCTGATGAGAAAGGAAGTGCTACACAACTGCAAGACCCTTGACACCTTACAGCATCTCAGGGAGATATCTGTGCTACAATTCAAACTGAATGCTATATTTTTGTATCCAAAAATCCTTTAATGTAACACATTTGATGAACCACATGAAAAATCAGATTTCTGCTTTAAGTGACCCATTCCCTAGTCTTGACAATCTTTTAAAAAAACTGGTTTGGTGTGGGAGGCTCATGACTAAAATATTTACTTTTAATTCAACTAATGTTATTAACTATACCATGTGTATTTTGCTTGTTTCACAAGATTATTATGTCTTGTATTAACAAGGGTATGACTGAGCCTCCAATGATAATGATGACTAGACTTGAAGCAGTTGATCAAATGTATAACTCGATATATGATCAATGGTTGTAACAGTGTAACTCTAGGTATGAAAAGATGCAATGAGCGGGAATACTTTCCTGGACCATAACTAGAAGACAGGTGTCCAGAGATCTTTGACTATGAAGACCTAGTCCAGTTAATAGCACATTGAGTGTCTTATCAACAAAAACCTTCAGAACTGGAAATAAGCCTTCTCAGCAACGCAGGACAAGTAACAATGAAATGACCCCCAAAGTATGGTCAGATTTATGACCACAAGGGGGCAGTGTCAACTACAAATTGGCACTTACCAAGAGCATTGCCAATGAATGAAGAACAGAGGCATTTGCCACATGCCTCTACGGAGATTGAATCCCATGCTGCTATAGCTAATGACCTTCAACAATCCCTGAGGAAGTTCAGGCTGGAGTGAGGCACTCTGTGCTCCAGGGAACCTGGTGGTACAGGTCTTTAAACAGTTGGATATTTTTCAGTTCAATTCAGTTCAGTCGCTCAGTCATGTACAACTCTGTGACCCCATGAATCACAGCACGCCGGGCCTCCCTGTCTACCACCAACTCCCAGAGTTCACCCAATGACTTCACTTTCACTTTTCACTTTCATGCATTGGAGAAGGAAATAGCAACCCACTCCAGTGTTCTTGCCTGGAGAATCCCAGGGACGGGGGAGCCTGGTGGGCTACTGTCTATGGGGTCGCACAGAGTCCGACACAACTGAAGTGACTTAGCAGCAGCAGCAATGCATCAAGTTGGTGACGCCATCCAGCCATCTCATCCTCTGTTGTCCCCTTCTCCTCGTGCCCCCAATCCCTCCCAGCATCAGGGTCTTTTTCAATGAGTCAACTCTTCCCATGAGGTGGCCAAAGTACTGGAGTTTCAGCCTTAGCATCAGTCCTTCCAGTGAACACCCAGGACTGGTCTCCTTTAGGATGGCCCGTTGGATCTCCTTTCAGTCCAAGGGACTCTCAAGAGTCTTCTCCAACACCACAGTTCAAAAGCATCAATTCTTTGGCGATCAGCTTTCTTCACAGTCCAACTCTCACATCCATACATGCCTACTGGAAAAACCATAGCCTTGACTAGACGGACCTTTGTTGGCAAAGTAATGTCTCTGCTTTTGAATATGCTATCTAGGTTGGTCATAACTTTCCTTCCAAGGAGTAAGCATCTTTTAATTTCGTGGCTGCAGTCACCATCTGCAGTGATTTTGGAGCCCCAAAAAATAAAGTCTGACACCATTTCCATTGTTTCCCCATCTATTTACCATGAAGTGATGGGACCAGATGCCAGGATCTTAGTTTTCTGAATGTTGAGCTTTAAGCCAAGTTTTTCACTCTCCACTTTCACTTTCATCAAGAGGCCTTTTAGTTGCTCTTCACTTTCTGCCATAAGGGTGGTGTCATCTGAACATCTGAGGTTATTGATATTTCTCCTGGCAATCTTGATTCCAGCTTGTGCTTCTTCCAGCCCAGCATTTCTCATGATGCACTCTGCATATAAGTTAAATAGAAGGGTGATAATATACAGCCTTGACATACTCCTTTTCCTATTTGGAACCAGTCTGTTGTTCCATGTCCATTTTCAACTGTTGCTTCCTGACCTGTGTACAGGTTTCTCAAGAGGCAGGTCAGGTGGTCTGGTATTCCCATCTCTTTCAGAATTTCCCACAGTTTATGTGATCCACACAGTCAAAGGCTTTTCCATAGTCAATAAAGCAGAAATAGATGTTTTTCTGGAACTCTTGCTTTTTTGATGATCCAGCGGATGATGTAATTTGATCTCTGGTTCCTCTGCCTTTTCTAAAACCAGCTTGAACTTTTGGAAGTTCATGGTTCACATATTGCTGAAGCCTGGCTTGGAGAATTTTGAGCATTATTTTACTAGCGTGTGAGATGAGTGCAATTGTGCAGTAGTTTGAGCATTCTTTGGCATTGCCTTTCTTTGGGATTGGAATGAAAACTGACCTTTTCCAGTCCTGTGGCCACTGCTGAGTTTTCCAAATTTGCTGGCATATTGAGTGCAGCACTTTCACAGCATCATCTTTCAGGATTTGAAAGAGCTCCACTGGAATTCCATCGCCTCCACTAGCTTTGTTCATAGTGATGCTTTATAAGGCCCACTTGACTTCACATTCCAGGATGTCTGGCTCTAGGTCAGTGATCACACCGTCGTGATTATCTGGGACGTGAAGATCTTTTTTGTTTAGTTCTTCTGTGTATTCTTGCCACCTCTTATTAATATTTTCTGCTTCTGTTAGGTCCGTACTATTTCTGTCCTTTACTGAGCCCATCTTTGCATGAAATGTTCCCTTGGTATCTCTAATTTTATTGAAGAGATCTCTAGTCTTTCCCATTCTATTGTTTTCCTCTATTTCGTTACATTGGTCACCAAGGAAGGCTTTCTTATCTCTCCTTGCTATTCTCTGGAACTCCACATTCAAATGGGTGTATCTTTCCTTTTTTCCTTTGCTTTTCACGTCTCTTCTTTTCACAGCTATTTGTAAGCCCTCCTCAGACAGTCATTTTGCTTTTTGCATTTCTTTTTCTTGGGCATGGTCTTGATCCCTGCCTCCTGTACAATGTCATGAAGCTCCATCCACAGTTCATCAGGCACTCTGTCTGTCAGATCTAGTCCCTTAAATCTATTTCTCACTTCCACTGCACAGTCATAAGGGATTTGATTTAGGTCATACCTGAGTGGTCTAGTCGTTTTCCCTACTTTCTTCAATTTAAGTCTGAATTTGGCAATAAGGAGTTCATGATCTGAGCCACAGTCAGCTTCCGGACTTGTTTTTGCTGACTGTATGTAGCTTCTCCATCTTTGGCTGCAAAGAATATAATCAATCTGATTTCAGTGTTGACCATCTGGTGATGTACATGTGTAGAGTCTTGTGTTGTTGGAAGAGGGTGTTTGCTATGACCAGTGCGTTCTCTAGGCAAAACTCTATTAGCCTTTGCCCTGCTTCATTCCATAATCCAAGGCCAAATTTGCCTGTTACTCCAGGTGTTTCTTGATTTCCTACTTTTGCATTCCAGTCCCCTATAATGAAAAGGACATCTTTTGGGAGTGTTAGTTCTATAAGGTCTTGTAGGTCTTCATAGAACCGTTCAACTTGAGCTTCTTCAGTGTTACTGGTTGGGGCATAGGCTTGAATCACCATGATATTGAATAGTTTGCCTTGGAAACAAACAGAGATCATTCTTTCATTTTTGAGATTGCATCAAGTACTGCATTTTGGACTCTTTGGTTGACCATGATGGCTACTCCATTTCTTCTAAGGGATTCCTGCCCACAGTAGTAGATATAATGGTCATCTGAGTTAAATTCACCCATTCCAGTCCATTTTAGTTTGCTGATTCCTAGAATGTTAACATTCACTCTTGCCATCTCCTGTTTGACCACTTCCAATTTGCCTTGATTCATGGACCTAACATTCCAGGTTCTTATGCAGCATTGCTCTTTACAGCATCAGACCTTGCTTCTATCACCAGTCACATCCACAACTGGATGTTTTTAGGAACAGATTTTATTGTCTCAATCCTTGCATCTCCTCATATCTAGAGAAGCACTGAATCTCTTCACAGTGACATTAGATCCTCATGACTAACAAAAACCTTTTGTAAAATGAGTGCTTCATGGCACTGAACTCCCCCTTCACCAAAACCTATATATTGACTTTCCCTCACTGTCACTTTGAAGCAGTCTCTCAGAGCTATCTGAGATGCTACTCCTGGGCTGCAGTCCTCATTGTGCCCCAAATAAAACTTAACTCACAACTCTCAAGTTGTATATCTCTTTTTCAGTCAACAGGGGATATCAGTCACCCATCTTGTAGGATTCATGTGAGGATCCAAAGAAACAATGCATGTAAAATGCACTTAAGGATATACTTGGCCTTTAGTAAATATTGAATTAACATGAATAGCTGTGATTTTACTTTGTTATTGTTGTTGGAAAGAGTTCCACAAATAAGAACTATTTCAGAAAGTAGATTCACAGTCATATCAACTACTTAATTGGTCTTTGGAAGTCCTGAGGGACCCAAATGGTCCTGGGCAACCCAGGTGCTAGTGGATCCCCTGAGACTAAGAAGATCTAACATTTTGAGGTTGTCCTCTGCCTACAAGAAAGTTCCACCACTAAACGGCTGTGAAGCCTCAGGCAAATCACACACACACGGTCCAGGGCTTTAATCACACTTCTTTTAAATGAAGAGAAATAGACCCTAAGATTCATGGTGGAGACTGTTGACAAGTGGAAGGATTTGAGATTATCAAACCCAACCCTTCCTTTGGCAGATGAGAAAACTGAAAGCCAGTTCATTTAAACAATTAGTCTGTGACCTCCTGGCTCCTGATTCAGATTTTTGTTCATTATTTCTTCAGGGGCCAAGAGTGAAAGTCTGGGATTCATCTACCCAAAGGCACCAGTTAGAAACTCCTGATAATCCAGGTTGTAAGTGTGATTTAAAATAATCAAGTTATAAAGTAAATCCTCAGTTATAAAAGGTACCAGGGTCATGGATTGTGGGAAATCACAAATTCTTAGAGGAAAAAAAAAGCAGACCTCTAGATATTATTTTTCTCTCCAGTGATGTTTTATCAGTGAGGAATCTTATAAACTCATAGAGGTCAGATGACTTGTCCAGTGTCACATGGCTAAGGGGCTGCAGAACCATACTTAGAACCCAACTCTTCTGCCTTCTCATCAAGAGTTCTTGCCACTATGTCTCTTCCCTTTAGAATAACAGATTCTGAAAGCAGGAAAAATATGGTAGCTGCAAAATATGTTTATGACGTTTCATTGCCTTAGCAACGGCATGTCAAATTCAAGTGCTATGAGTCACCTGCTGATCCAGACCCCTGCAGAATCTTCTTTTCGTGTTTTAGGGGGAAATCGTCAAATACAGGCAGCCGTCCTTAATGAGAGAGGCATCTCTTCTTCTTAATGGAAGAGAGGGCAGTAATGCTGGCAAATGCTTGAGTGGCATGCTAGTGCTCTCATGTTTATTTAGCTTGCAACTGAAATCATTGTACATATATCACTTTCCGTATAGCATAAAATTAAAAACTTGATCCATGGGAATTCAGTGTGGTTTTAGGATGAAGACTGGGTTTCAGTCACCTCAAAATCACTCCTGATATCTTCCCTGAGACCTGTTGTTTTATGTTACCTCTTGCTTTGTAGCCATATGGATTTGTTGCACTAAGCAAAGAAATTTGGTTTCCTACAGGTCTTATTCTGTTTTGTAGAAGCAAGAGAATAGTTTTGTGCTTGGAAGCATGAATGCATACCCTCAGAATTTTAAGTGATACAGGATTTATTTTTAGCCATATGCCCCCACCTGAAAGGTTTATGCTGTTAAACATTGATATTCCTTGAAAAGTTATGCCCAAGGCATATTGCTTCTTTTTTCCAAGCTAGGAATTGAAATGTTTGTGAAACTTACTGAAAATTTACCAGATCTGAAATCAGAGTTCATATCTCTTATTCAGTAACTAATAAAAATAGATTTATTTGATCAACCATCCAATATTTATTTGCATTGCATTATTATGGCTACTCTGATGACATTGGACTATACAAGATACACTCCTGTGGCTCCAATTGTGTCTCAAGATGTTGTTACTGGGTACTTATGGGGTGACATGGAGAAGGATATGGCAACCCACTCCAGTGTTCTTGCCTGGAGAATCCCATGGACGGAGAAGCCTGGTAGGCTGCAGTCCATGGCATCACACAGAGTCAGACACGACTGAAGCGACTTAGCAGCAGCAGCAGCATGGGGTGACAGGAATCACATTAATAAGACTCAGGGCTCACCTTCAGAGTCCATTCACAGTCTATCTGTGGAAACAAATTCATGAAAGAAACTCCAGGCGTATTAACACAATATGGTAAGGTCTGTAGAAGGTATTAACACAAATGTTCTGCAAGTTCAGAAACAATGACCTAACAGAATGTGAAAACATCAGGCAAGCCTTCCTGAAGGAGGTGAATCCTGAGCTGGAGCTTGTAGGAGGAGGAGAACGTTTGCCAGATGTCAAAAGTGAAGGAAAGCTGTCCCAGACAAAGGGACTAGGATGATTAAAGGCAAGATGACTTCTAAAAATTAAGCATTGTTAGAACAAATGTTTGACGTACAGAACAGTTAGGACCATGATCATCAAGGACTAATACCCTTTCCCCTTCCTAAGGAGCTAACCTCTGCCTTACTAAAGTTCCTTTACAACCTGAGTGTCTAATACAGATTTATAGGTCACTTGATTCAAGGCAGTTATAGTCATCGTAGTTATTAGAGACCTCCACTGAATCATACTTCTGAGTATTCACACCACGTGGGAATTCACACCCCATGTGTTTTTCTCACGTTAAATCTGGATTTGCCCTATGAGTCTCTTTCCCTTAAAGAATTTCTTAAAAGTAATGCATTTTAGTTGTGAGGCTAAGACTTAATAAGCCCTGGGATTCTTGACAATCTTGATGTTCCTTGTGAAAAAAGTCATGACCCTGCAGAAAGATAATGTGAGGAGGTTGGACATATAGAGAGGGAGATGACATGAAGACAGAGGAACTGTGCCAGCATCCCCCAGCAACACCACCAGATGAATGTATCCACACCAATGACCTACAGCAAGCTCAGCAGGAGAACTGTTCAGCTGAGCCTAGTCCATGTTTCAATATCAGAACAAAATAAAATGTTTGTTGGTTTAATCCTCTAAGATTTGGGATTCTTTGTTACACAGCAATGATAACTGAAACTGAACAGTATTTACAAAGTCATATGACTACTGTAGACACTGAGTGGTCTGAAAGGTGTCTGTGAGCTGGAGAGATTATTACCCTCCCTTTACCATTTTAATCTACCAATGTGTAAATCAAAGATAATGTTGTCCTGCTGAGGATTCAGTACGAAGTAGAATCCTTCTAAATGCAACGGCGAGACTTCATTTTGCCTGATGTACAAGTACTGAAATGAGAGTTAAACATCATTTAAATCACATAGACTTCTCTATGATTAGAGAGAGCTTTCCATGAAGTAGCCAGTGTGTGCACACATCTAAAGAACCACAAAGGGATTATGGATGGAAATACTGAAGTGAGTTCTGCAGTACTTTCAGAGGATGAGCAGAAGGGAACTGAAAGCAGTCTAACCTGACCGCAAGAATGAGGCATTTATGCAGTTGCACTACCATCTGATATGTCCACTATGGGCTTCCCGGGTGGCTCCAGTGGTAAAGAACCCACCTGCCGATGCAGGAGATGCATAAAAGATGTAGATTCGATCCCTGGGTCAGGAAGATTCCCCTGGAGGAGGGCTTAGTAACCCACTCCAGTATTCTTGCTTGGAGAATCCCATGGACAGAGGAGCCTGGCGGGCTACAGTTCATGGGGTTGCAAAGAGTTGGACATGACTGAAGCGACTGAGCATACACAGCACGCACACATATCCATTTATGCTGACAGTTCTATTGATTAAAAGCAAAGTCAAAGAAGAAAGGGAGAACAGTAACTCCAAAGAGCAACCAGAGATTAACAGTCTATTGTGAAGAAATATGCTGACCTTATTTTTAGTTGGAATTAGTAGCCACTGTAGTCTGTTGAGTTCTTACAAGACTGTGAATTATTTATAGTTGAAATTAAAACTTTTTCTTCTACTTTTGGGGCTTCCCTGGTGGCTCAGACAGTAAAGAATCTGCCTGCAGTGTGGGAGAACCAGGTTCAATTCCTGGATCGGGAAGATCCCCTGGAGAAGAAAATGGCAACCCACGCCAGTATTCTTGCCTGGGAAATCCCGTGGACAGAGGAACCTGGTGGGCTACAGTCTACAGGTCACAAAGAGTTGGATTCCACTGAGCAACTAACACTTTCACTTTGGCTTGTAGCGCACTACCCAGTACATGTAAGTGTGTTCATGATCAATTCAGTTCAGTCACTCAGTCGTGTTCGACTCTGCGACCCCATGGATCGCAGCACGCCAGGCCTCCCTGTCCATCACCAACTCCCAGAGTTTACCCAAACTCATGTCCATTAGAGTTGGAGATGCCACCACACTATCTCATCCTCTGTTGTCCCCTTCTCCTCCTGCCCTTAATCTTTCCCAACTTCAGGGTCTTTTCAAATGAGTCAGCTTTTTGCATCAGGTGGCCAAAGTATTGAAGTTTCAGCCTCAACATCAATCCTTCCAATGAACACTAAGGACTGATCTCCTTTAGGATGGACTGGTTGAATCTCCTTGCAGTCCAAAGGACTCTCAAGAGTCTTCTCCAACACCACAGTTCAAAAGCATTAATTCTTCAGCGCTCAGCTTTCTTTATAGTCCAACTCTCACATCCATACATGACCACTGGAAAAACCATAGCCTTAACTAGACGGACCTTTGTTGGCAAAGTAATGTCTCTGCTGTTTAATATGCTGTGTAGGTTAGTCATAACTTTTCTTCCAAGGAGCAAGCATCTTTTAATTTCATGGCTGCAGTCACCATCAGCAGTGATTTTGGAGCCCCCAAAAATAGTCTGACACTGTTTCCACTGTTTCCCCATCTATTTGCCATGAAGTGCTGGGGCCAGATGCCATGATCTTACTTTTCTGAATATAGAGTTTTAAACCAACTTTTTCACTCTCCTCTTTCACTTTCATCAAGAGGCTCTTTAGTTCTTCTTCACTTTCTGCCATAAGGGTGGTGTCATCTGAACATCTGAGGTTATTTATATTTCTCCTGGCAATCTTGATTCCAGCTTGTGCTTCATCCAGCCCAGCATTTTTCATGATGTACTCGCATATAAGTTAAATAAGCCGGGTGACGATATACAGCCTTGATGTACTCCTTTTCCTATTTGGAACCAGTCTGTTTTTCCATGTCCAGTTCTAACTGTTGCTTCCTGACCTGCATACAGATTTCTCAAGAGGCAGGTCAGGTGATCTGCTATTCCCATCTCTTTCAGAATTTTCCACAGTTTATTGTGGTCCACACAGTCAAAGGCTTTAGCATAGTCAATAAAGCAGAAATAGATGTTTTTCTAAAACTCTCTTGCTTTTTCAGTGTTCCAACGGATGTTGGCAATTTGATCTCTGGTTCCTCTGCCTTTTCTAAAACCAGCTTGAACATCTGGAAGTTCACATATTGTTGAAGCCTGGCTTGGAGAATTTTGAGCATTACTTTTCTAGAGTGTGAGATGAGTACAATTGTGCGGTAGTCTGAGCATTCTTTGGCATTGCCTTTCTTAGGGATTGGAATGAAAACTGACCTTTTCCAGTCCTGTGGCCACTGATGAGTTTTCCAAATTTGCTGGCATATTGAGTGCAGTACAGTCACAGCATCATCTTTTAGGATTTGAAATAGCTCCACTGGAATTCCATCACCTCCATTAGCTTTGTTCGTAGGGATGCTTCCTAAGGCCCACCTGACTTCACATTCCAGGATGTCTGGCTCTAGGTGAGTGATCACACCATCATGGTTATCTGGGTCGTGAAAATGCTACTTGATTTGATTGAAAGAATAACAAATAAATGAATAAATGAGTTCTAAATTTTACAACCTTCTTATGACACTTAGCAGTTTTCATTTTATATAATAACCCTTAATAAGCACCTGTATATTTTGTGGTTAGAAATAGCCACTCCAGTTATTTCCTCCAAATGAAAAATTTTGGCATAAATTGTAGTTTAAACCTTCCTACCATCCTCTCCTCATCACAGATCACTGTTGTAAATACCTTTTGTTGAAGATTTTACTTAGGAGGAATATGTATCACTTGAATTCCTTTGTAGCAAAAGGGTGTATATATATATACATGCAAAATTTATTATGCAAATTTCCTATATACCTGAAAGATCACCTAAGTGAAAATACCTAAGTATTGGCATAACACCAAAATAACTGCCTATGTAAAGACTGGGTTTCTGGGAAATATAATGAATTCATTCAACTCTCCAGAAATAAGTTGCTGCCATCCAGGGTCACGGTAGAGCTTTCGTTAAAGAACTAAATTAATACCCATCATGATGGCTTAAATAATACACAATATGTTCCTTATTAATCATTTTCAAACACATCCACCTTACAAGTATGTATTCAGTGCTTATGAAATATTTGACTGTATCTCCAGAGTTTATAGTTTTTTGTTTTTTTCTTCCCAGGAAATAACATATTTCAAAGACATCCTGTCACTCTCATAGACTGTGAATACTTATTCTGTCTCCCTGACCATGTTCTTTAAACAACAACATCTTCTTATGTTCAGAAAATGATCAGATTCTTACAGGGACTAACAAAGCCCTACATGATCTGGCTCCCAGCTACCTTTCCTACTTATTCTCTATGACTCTCCCTTTCTTAACTCTACTCCATGACAAAGGCCTTCTTACTGCTCTTCACACCTACCAACCTTACCACCACATCGGGCCTTTAATGTGCTGCTCCCAGTGCCAACAGCACTCTTCCTCCAGGCAACCCCACAGTTCAACTTCCTCTCGGGTGTTTTCTCAAATGGTCCTTTCAGGGAGGCTATCCTCTTCTAAATTTCTCTGTTGAGCAAGAGCTCTTAACTTTTTAGGGGTTACAGAGACTTTGAGAATCTGAGGAAATCTTTGGAAAATTTATGATTGCATACAAAATTTTGCATTACATTTTGGGGTCTACACAAACCACCCAAGGCTTGATCTGACTCCTTGGGAGTCTGTAAATCCAAGATTAAAGCCCTAATCTAGAGGTTATTCCCAAAAAGTTGTCTGTTGCCTGAAAAATCAAAAACCTAGCCTAGAACAGTGACTGAGTAGCAATCCCCAGAGTTAGTGAAAATCTTGACTTCCACAGCTGCCATTTCTTCACTTGACTGTTTTCTTCTGAGTGTTTCCTAGCTCCTTCATACATTTAAGAAATACTCATCAGGTGCATAGATGCTTAGACTTGATCAGGAATGAAAACAACAGGGTTTCTGCCCTTGTAGAGTTACATTTATGGCCTAATCCTAAGAACTGCCTAGAATCTAGGCGTGTAGACTCCAGGCACATAGTAAAATCTTACCTTTTCTATTCTGTATTGACTTCTTTGAATTTAGACACAGGGAAGAGAGAGCACTGGGCCCTGGCTACACCTCTGAACTCCTGATACTATTCCCTGTGGAGGTCACTCTCTAGCATCCCTACCTGTGAGAGCATGGGGAAATTTTTCACTTCTGCAGCCTGACCATTTTTAAATACTTATAAAAATTAAAATTCTAATTACATACTAGCAGTCATATGATGGCAAAAAAATAGTAATTTACCATTCCTGCTTAGAAAGACTGAACTCTACTATACAACTCTACTCTTAAATTTCAAGACACTAAAGATAATCATCTAGCCACTCTATCTACACTGAAGCACTTTTATAGCAAGTCTGCAAAAATGTTCTGACTTGTAAACAGTGGTGCCAACAATACCTTGTGCATGTGTGCTAAGCCACTTCGATTGTGTCTGACTCTTCACGACTCTACAGACTGCAGCCCACCAGGCCTCTCTGTTCTTGGGATTCCCCAGACAAAAATACTGAAGTGGGTTACCATGCCCTCCTCCAGGGGATCGTCCCGACCCAGGGCTCGGACCCAAGTCTCTTATGTCTCCTGCTTTGGTAGGCTGGTTCTTTACCACTAGCATGCCTGGGAAGCTCCAATACCTTAGGCTGAGTATTTATAGATTCACATGAAAAAGTTTATCAGAATCATAAACATTTTATCTGATTCAAAATTTACCTTATGTAGAGAAAGTATTTCAATAATAATGTATTACTTTCTCAGAACTGAATAATTTAAGGTAAAATGAAGGTTCATGTCTTCTGTTTGCACTCCATCTTGCTGTGTGCAGGAATCACTTTCTTTGGAGTTAAAGTGTTTCATTTAATTCATCTTCTTTAGGAATTTACCAGAGTGTATCTGGGTTAACTCAACAGCGATGGAGCAGTTCTGATCTGTGCCTGAATCAGTTCATCACTTTCTGTCTCCACACAGTTTAGCCCAGGTTGTTCTTCCTTTTCCCTTCTTCATCATTCTCTTCTCCTTGCTTGAAACATCTTCCCTGATGCTTTAGATGAGATGACATCAAGCCATTTCTTCTGTGATGGTCACACTTGACAGGGTAATTATATATAGAGACACACTGAATGTGTGTTCATCCATAGACTCTCTAAAATAGGAAAAATGTGACAAGCCACAGGAAGTTCAAACCTGAAAGATGGCGGGTAGCTTTTATGCTTTCTTCTTCTTTTTTTTTATTTTCAGGAAAACAGAAAAGCCCCAAAGTTCTGCTTCTCTCCTGAACTTTATCAAGAGCAAGACTTACCGTGTATCAAATCTTTCTCATTTTCAGAAGTCACATTATGAATCTCACTCTCTGTGTGAGTCAGGATTCTCCAGAGAAAGAGAACCAATAGGATGTATATGTATGCATGCATGCTCAGTCATGTCCAACTCTTTGCAATCCTGTGGGCTGTGGCCTGCCAGGATCCTCTGTCCATGGGATCTTCCCGGCAAGAATATTGGAGTGGGTTGCCATTTCCTACTCCAGGTCATCTTCCTGACCCAGGGATGGAAACTGCATCTCCTACATTGGCAAGCAGATTCTTTACCACTGTGTGAACTACATATGTATGTGTAGCTGAGTAAGATGAATAGAGATATTTACTATAAGGAATTGGCTCACAAGTTATGGAGACAGATAATCCTAAGATCTACAGTTGGCAAGCTGGAGACTCAGGAGAATTTATGAGGCCTACCCACATAAAAGAGGAAAATATGCTTCACTCAGTCTTCCTTCAAATACTAATCTCACCAAGAGATATCCTCACAAACACACCCAAAATACTCTTTAATCTGAGTAATGCCTGGGCACCTTGTGGGCAAGTCATGTTGACACATAAAATTAACCATCACACCATCCAACTTCACATCCTCCAATGGTAGAAAAAAATCTGGAGGAAGTGTTCCATCCTCACCACTGTTCACTGAGAACTGGCAGTGGAATAGCCAGACCTCATTGTTGTTCTTGTTGTTTGGTATAAAAATGAAAAGACATAAAGTGCTCTAAGGTTATCTCCTTTGGTTCTGAAGCTCCATTTTAATGGTTTGTAAGGCTAAGGCTGACAGTGAAAGGACAATAACCTTTTCTTTAATCCATGACTAACATGAGGAAATACTTCACGTGAATTTCATCTCTATGTCTATTCTACAGGTGGTATGCTAGTTACCTATTGATGCATAATAAAGTACCCCCAAAACTTAAAACAGCAATAGACATATTAGCTCTCACAGTTTGTATGGGTCAAGAATTTGAGAGCAACTTAGCTGAGTAATTCTTATTTAGGATCTCTTGTAAGGTTGCAGTCAAGAAATGGACCAGGGATGCAATCATCTTCAAGTTTGACTGGGGATCTGATTCCCAAAGGGCTCACTTAAACAGCTGACATTGTGGTGTTACTTGTCACTGGGAGATCTAGTTCTTCCCCAATTGACTGTTCCATGAGACTGCTTGAGTATTGCGTTCTTGAGTTCTCACAACACTGTCTGTCTTTCCCCAGAATGAGCAATTCAAGAGAGTAATGTG
This sequence comes from Bos indicus x Bos taurus, assembly GCF_003369695.1. Classification (NCBI taxonomy): domain Eukaryota; kingdom Metazoa; phylum Chordata; class Mammalia; order Artiodactyla; family Bovidae; genus Bos; species Bos indicus x Bos taurus. Next base: position 56,901,758 of record NC_040080.1, read on the forward strand.
GAAACAATGTTATTTATGATCTAGCCTCAGAAGTCATACATTTTACTTTTTTGAAGTTTTGTTGGTCACATAGGTTCAGTTCAGTTCAGTCACTCAGTCACGTCCGACTCTTTGCAACCCCATGAATCACAGCATGCCAGGCCTCCCTGTCCATCACCAACTCCCGGAGTTGACTCAAACTCACGTGCATCGAGTCGGTGATGCCATCCAGCCATCTCATTCTCTGTTATCCCCTTCTCCTCCTGCCCCTAATCCCTCCCAGCATCAGAGTCTTTTCCAATGAGTCAACTCTTCGCATGAGGTGGCCAAAGTACTGGAGTTTCAGCTTTAGCATCATTCCTTCCAAAGAACACCCAGGGCTGATCTCCTTCAGAATGGACTTGTTGGATCTCCTTGCAGTCCAAGGGACTCTCAAGAGCCTTCTCCAACACCACAGTTCAAAAGCATCAATTCTTTGGCGCTCAGCTTTCTTCACAGTCCAAGTCTCACATCCATACACGACCACTGGAAAAACCATAGCCTTGACTAGACGGACCTTTGTTGGCAAAGTAATGTCTCTGCTTTTGAATATGCTATCTAGGTTGGTCATAACTTTCCTTCCAAGGAGTAAGCATCTTTTAATTTCATGGCTGCAGTCACCATCTGCAGTGATTTTGGAGCTCCAAAAAATAAAGTCTGACACTGTTTCCACTGTTTCCCCACCTATTTCCCATGAAGTGATGGGACCAGCTGCCATGATCTTCATTTTCTGAATGTTGAGCTTTAAGCCAACTTTTTCACTCTTCTCTTTCACTTTCATCAAGAGGCTTTTTAGGGGACAAGAATCCTTTGGAGGCCATTTTTCTCATTGACTTGACATAAATGTCTTGGCCAGATTCTAGGTGATAGCATTAGCTATTAATTAATGCCATTAGAGAAAACACCATATTTTCCAAGTTTACTGATGTATATAATTCAATCTAAAACCTTGCTACCTCAAGAAAGACTGATTTTAACTAGTTTCTTACCCCAAAATTTATTAGTTCAGTTACAGACACAGGAGATTATACTAAATAATTGACAATATTTTCCTATAATGAAAATGTCTGCAGTCTTCAATGTATTTGAAAATTTTTTCACTATTGATTGATTTCCAGCATTTTTATGGTAATAGAAGTTAAATCTATAATGTTATGTTCATATTCTGTTTTTGCAATATGCTAAACATTTTACAGTTTCCAATTCTTTCTCCTCATTTAAATTTCAAAATGAATAATCAGGGCAGTGATGTTTCTGGCATTTACCAACAACTTATTAAAATGTAGTATGTTCCCAACATTGTTTGATCTGGGGTTTATATCAGGGAATATGATATAGTATGCTAAATACTATAGCAGAATAATACAGAGAATGTTGTGTGGCCATAGGAAAGAAGTACTCATATCTTCGTGGGGCAGATATTAAGAAAGGTGTCATAGAGGAGCTAACATCTGAGTTATATTTTGAACAGAGTAGATGTTCACCAAACAGACTGGGTGAGGCAGGTATGTCAGTAGGGAAGATGTTTTATATGAAATAGCCAGATTATGCAAAAGCAAGAAAGTGATGGGGTTCAGGGTGTGTTATTCCAAAATATGGCACCTTAGTATATTGCATATTTTAAGCCAAAGGAGTTTGAGAAAATAACAGAAGCAGAAAGGTAACTCTGACCCCCTCTCCTCACCCTTCTTCCCTGAAATAGTTCATAAAATACTCATGTGAGAAGTGTCTTCTCTATACTAAAGGAAAGAAGCATCTTTATCTCCAGAGACAAAGGGATGCTGAAAAGAATTCTAATAAATAGCCCTTGCTAAGATTCCCCAGATTATTACAATTACCTCATGCTCCTTAATCTATCATATTCCTCCACAACTGCACATAAAATTACTGTTTCTTTGGGTCTCCATTCTATTCTGAAAGCTCCTGTGTCACACAAAGCTTGTATTAAATAAACTTGTTTGCCTGTCTCCTATTAATTTGCCTTTGTTAATTTAATTCTCAGACCCAGCCAGGAAAGTGTTTTCCTTCTCTACAAAAGTCTGAAGTAGCATGGCTTATATATTAGCCTCCTATTATTGCTGTAACAAGTTATCACAGACGTGGTAGCTTAAACAATACAAGTATAATATCTTTCAGTTCTGTGATAGTTTCTTAAGTCTGACGTAAGTCTCACTGGCTAAAATGAAAATGCTGGTAGAATTACATTACTTTTTGGAGGCTCCAAAAAAGAACCCTTTTCCTTGCCTTTTCCTTCTAGAGACTTCTAGAGGTCACCTACATTCTTTGTGGCCTTCTTCCCCTGCCTTCAAAGCCAGCAATGGTTTGTTGAGCTCTTTTCACACTGCCATCTCTCTCGTTCTCTATATCTGAGAAAAGTTCTCTGCATTTTAGAACTCAGTTTCCCAGGCGGCTCAGTGGTAAAGAATCTACCTGCAGATGCAGGAGATGTGGGTTCAATCCCTAGGTCAGGAAGATCCCCTGGAGGAGGAAATGACAGCCACTCCAGTATTCTTGCCTGAAAAATCCCATAAACAGAGAAGCCTGGAAGGTTATAGTCCATGGGGTTGCAAAGAGTCAGGCATGACTGAGCACATACACACGTGATTAGATTGGGCCAACCTGGATAATGCAAGATAATTTCCTCGTCAAGGTCTTCAGCCTTAATCACATTTCAGCCTACCTTTTGTCCTGTAAGATAATGTTCACAGGTTCCAAGAATTAGGGTGTGAACATATTTGGGGGCCACTATTCTACCTCCTTCTTCTTCTTAAATTTACCTAGCACAGACTATTCTGAAAAGAGCAGAAAGTTCAGCAGGATTAGACTGTAGACTTCTTGGGAGTAAATGGCAAAGGATTAGGATAGAAAAGAAGGCAAAGGACAGTCCAAAAAAATTCAAGAGTGCTAGGCTAAAGAGGTTGGGTATTACCTTATGTAGGGGATATTTGTTTTTCCATCTGCCCAGTATTCCTCACCACTTCTCTTATTAACAGTGTTCCTATTTGCCTTTAAAGAATTCCCCCTTGGGCATTCCACACTGATCAGCTGCTAATCATATATATTGTCCCTCTAGCCGTAGAATTGGACCTGTTTCATGGGCCTGCCCTCTTAGCCTTTGTAATTAATCCAAGATGTAAGCATATTATTCTCTGAAGTATTATTCAGAGACTTTGACTTGAATTTCATGAATAATGGAAGAGAAAGTATCTCTTTTGGCTTTGAATTTGCTAGCCAGGATGATATAAAAATCTGAAATTATCTATGGCATTTCCTTCTCATCCCAGTCTCTGAGAGAAGCTCATCTGCTTATAAGAGATGAAACTAGGAGAGAAAACAGAACCAACAAAGAGTGATCTTAGACTAATTTAAATTCCTGGACCTGAAACTGTCCTTTTCTTTTCAGTAGGTCACTTGCAGTTGAGAAAGCCCTAAGTAACTCACCTTATGTGCTATGGGAAGTCTTTAAAAGGATGACAGCAGTGGAGTGATGTGGCTAGGTTTGCCCTGGTGGCAACACACAGAATGGCTTGTAGTAAAGACAGAGAGTCATTGTGATCTACGTGATGGCTGATGTGTGGTTACCTTAGAACAGCCAAGCCAAAGAAGCAGAAAATTTTAGTATGGGGTGGCCAACAATATCAAATGTCACAGAGAACTAGAGAATAAAAGCAAAGAGCATTTGTATCGTTTGGCAAAGTGATGATTTTGACAACTTTAACAAGAGTTATATAAACAGCCTTGTAGGATTTGAACTGTAGGAGACTGAGGAGTTGGTGGTTTAAACAGTATTTTTACTGTTATATTTAACTATAAAAGTAAATAATTTTCATTGTAGAATATCCAACAAATGTACAAACAATAAAGAAAATGAAAATTACTAATAACCGTATCAGCCATAACTACTGTTAATGGTTTGATCATCCTTTCCAGACATCTGCATTTATCACTTAATGTTATATTGTTAGCAATTTGTCTTGTTATTAAATAGCCTTTAAAGCATGGCTTTTATTGGCTGCATAATATTCCATCATATATGATGGTCAATTGTTTATATATCTTTGAATATAAATTATAAGATCATAATAGTAAATCATGTTAGAATAAATTTTAAAAATATTTTCCCTTTTGCATCTTAAATTTGTACCTCACAATCAATACACTAGTATTTCTACTTCAAGTTCGTCTTTCTTTTAAGAATTTTTTTAAATTACCAATTACCTGTGCATTTTTTACTATCACAGGCCACTGGCTTTCCCTTTCCATCTACTGTAGAAGCAAAGTGTGTCATTTAGCTCTCTTTTGTTCCTGAAATAGTAAAAGAAATTTTTTTGTTTCCTTTTATGTCCCTTAGATGTGGCATCCTGTTTCCTACTGAGCCTTTTTGACCCAAGCCCTAAAAGCTTTTGCTATTTCTCTATGATCTCCTCAGGAATTTGCCCTACATTCTACTTTCTGTGGTATTTCCACTTGTGCTTCATTTCCTTGTGAAGTTCCTTCTTACGTAACTTTTATAGTCCTTGCCGATATTTTCTTATTGCAAGTATAACAAGTTGTGCTGCTACTACACTTTGGGAAGTATTTTGCTTGATCCAGTCAAAAACAGAATTTTTGACCAAACCCACACTTGACTTTATGGCATTCAGCTATTAGAACCTGTAGCTGATTCATGTTGATGTTGGCAGAAACCAACAAAATTCTGTAAAGCAATTATCCTTCAATTAAAAAATAAATAAATTTTTTAAAAAAGAAGTTCATTTCAAAATCACCAAAAAGGTAGATATTCAGAAGAAATTTACAGGAAACTAACATTTTAATCTGTTTTTGGAGTTTCGTCACTTGTCTGACTAAATGCTCTACTTAAGAGGAGCGTACAGTAAATAAAAACCAGTAAATTTAAAATCCTTGACAAAATACAGATCATGACTCTACCATTTAATTTGTTGTTTTAGCTAACTGTAAATTCAATAATATATAGTTAAAGTATTTAAATAAAATGCATCAGTTAAAGCATTTAAGAAGCTAGGTATGACAGCATTTTATTCCATGCCACTTTTTTTTCCTAAAAGATCAAAGTAACATTTTCAAACTTTCTCCTATAGTTTTACCAACATGACTTAAAAATTTTTATTATATAAAATTTCAAACATATACAGAAATAAAGCAAATAGTATTCTGAATACTCATGAACCCATCAACCTAACTTCAAAACCTATCAACAGAGAACCAATCTTGTACCAACCATTCAATCCTATAGACACCTAGGATGATTTGAAGAAAAGCTTAGACTAACTCATGTGTTATATCTTGTGTGTAACTCTGAACAATATAACCAAAATATCATTCAATTCAGTTCGGTCACTCAGTCGTGTCTGACTCTGCTACCCCATGGGCTGCAGCATGCCAGGCTTCCCTGTCCATTACCAACTCCCAGAGCTTACTCAAACTTATGTCCATCGAGTCAGTGATGCCATCCAACCATCTCATCCTCTGCCGTCACCTTCTCCTCCTGCCTTCAATCTTTCCCAGCATTACCACATCTAAATAAAGATCAAACAATAATTCCTTACTATTCATGAGCCACTTGATATTTAAATGCCCCCAATTCTCTGTTTATGTTTTACCCTTTTGTTTGGTTGAATCAGGTTGTTACCAATATAAATTATATTATAATTGGTTGATAGGTTTCTTAAGACTCTTTTAATATATAAGTTCATACTCTGCTTCTTTTTATTTTATTCCTTGAAATTTATTTGTTGATCAAATTATGCCCAAATCTTTTAAAAACTCCTTTATGAGTTTAACAATCTGTCATTTAAAAATGGCTTCTTTTAATATTAAAAGACTTCCCTGGTGGCTCAGACGGTAAAGCGTCTGCCTACAATGCAGGAGACCCAGGTTTGATTCCTGGGTTGGGAAGATCCCCTGGAGAAGGAAATGGCAACCCACTCCAGTATTCTTGCCTGGAAAATCCCATGGACGGAGGAGCCAAGTAGGCTACAGTCCATGGGGCCTCAAAGAGTCAGACACGACTGAGCAACTTCACTTTCACTTTCTTTTCATATGAAACTCTATTATTAAAATAATTAAACTCCTGCTTAAATGTAGTGATATAGCAATAAGCTGTGTGGGGGTCTGTCTTCACTGCTGAATTTCTAGCACCTGACACACTGATGAGTCTCTCGAATCTTCTAGGGAATGGCCTAAACTCATTCGTTTTGATGAGTTCATTCATTTGTTCACTCATTTGTTAAAAAAAATTTTATTGAGAACTTCTTTTATGTTAGACAGATACATGTATTTATATGTTTATACAATACAGACATTAAGTCTGCACCTTAGTCTTCAAATAAGTATAAATAAGAAATATTCCCATGAATAGACATATTCTGGTTAAACTTATCTTTAAAATGATTATGTCACATATAGAGCCTGAATTGAATAATAAATGAAAATCTGTCTTACACTAGTTCCAGAGACTCAGTGGCTGAATAGAGAGACCAAGAAGAAAATCAGATAAGTAATTCTTTCATCTATTATGTATTGAACATCTACAACTCTTATGTACACAGATTAAACATATTAAAGAGATTTATCATTTATTCCAGGTATAAGGAAAGCATGAGAATACAAGGAAAAGTCAAATCTGAAGAACTAGGAAAACACATCAGAATATGATGACAGATTATCTAAGACATGACAGATAGGAAAGCATAATGGTTAGTCCCAAAATGTCTAGGTTTCACTACCAGAAGAGTGAGGTAGTAAATTGCAATAATTATGTAAAATAGCATATAAAAATTTTTCAATCTATTGCACCCAAATTCTATTTATTATATTGAATACTAAAGACAGAAAGCTTTTTAATTATTTAAAAAATAAAGCTATTAGAATAATTTGGTAATTTTTTACATAATAGTCACTATAATCTGTTCCCATAGAATTTAAGCAGATGCAATTTTTTGTTACACACAGATGGTTTATGTCACACTTTAGTTTCGGTAAAATATATTTAAATACATTTCCAATTATTTAAAATGTGATATTATGAGCGCTCCTTTCTAGCATGTATTGTACAGTGGTTAATCTTTTGTTATTGGAAATGAGCCCATTTATATTTGTAAAATGCTAAAGAAGTAATTATGCACTCAACTTTGGTTTTTAGGAGCAGATAATAAAACTTTAATAGTGTATTGAATAGGAGTGAACTTATCTTCCAGATAATACAAATTTGTTAATCGGAACATGTCATAAATAATTGAATAAATGTGCTGCCAACAGCTTAATGGCCTGTGGAAACAAATAGATTCTCACTAGATAATCTATATATCTTATTGATTTATTGAAATCCCCTAAAATACTTCAGATGGTAGAGATATCATAGAAGGAAATTTTCAAATCATTTTAGCATTTTTTAAAATTTTATTTAATTTTTAAACTTTACATAATTGTATTAGTTTTGCCAAATATCAAAATGAATCCACCACAGGTATACATGTGCTCCCCATCCTGAACCCTCCTCCTTCCTCCCTCCCCATACCATCCCTCTGGGTCGTCCCAGTGCACCAGCCCCAAGCATCCAGTATCGTGCATCAAACCTGGACTGGCATCTCGTTTCATACATGATATTTTACATGTTTCAATGCCATTCTCCCAAATCTTCCCACCCTCTCCCTCTCCCACAGAGTCCATAAGACTGTTCTATACATCACTGTCTCTTTTGCTGTCTCGTTCACAGGGTTATTGTTACCATCTTTCTAAATTCCATATATATGCGTTAGTATACTGTATTGGTGTTTTTCCTTCTGGCTTACTTCACTCTGTATAATAGGCTCCAGTTTCATCCTCCTCATTAGAACTGATTCAAATGTATTCTTTTTAATGGCTGAGTAATACTCCATTGTGTATATGTACCACAGCTTTCTTATCCATTCATCTGCTGATGGGCATCTAGGTTGCTTCCATGTCCTGGCTATTATAAACAGTGCTGCGATGAACATTGGGGTACACGTGTCTCTTTCCCTTCTGGTTTCCTCAGTGTGTGTACCCAGCAGTGGGATTGCTGGATCATAAGGCAGTTCTATTTCCAGTTTTTTAAGGAATATCCACACTGTTCTCCATAGTGGCTGTACTAGTTTGCATTCCCACCAACAGTGTAAGAGGGTTCCCTTTTCTCCACACCCTCTCCAGCATTTATTATTTGTAGACTTTTGGATCGCAGCCATTCTGACTGGGGTGAAATGGTACCTCATAGTGGTTTTGACATTTTAGCATTTTTAATTGTAAAATTCCTACCATTGTTATGATCTTATGTTATTATAACATTCTCTTTGGCTTCCAACGGAATACAAGCCAATTTAAAAATATTAATATATAAAACAATTAACATTATCAATACACTTTCGGATATTATCACCACTGAACTATGCCATCTTTATGATAAAATGTCAAAGTTTCAATTTATTATGTTCATTTCTTTAAGGCTGAACATAGACCAGAGAATCTTCCACAGTATATATTATTTTTGAGCTCTGATTGTATTGTACATATTTTTAAATGGAATAACGATCTAGAGCCTTTATGGAGAATCAAAGTCAATGACCTCATTCTTTCTAAACCCAGAATCTTAGTGTTGCTATGGAGGCATCGTGTGTCACGTACCCCACTCTGATGTAGTTGTTGGACCAAAACCATCAGATCATTACAATGTGTTGGACACTCTATTACTCCTTCTCTTGTATCTGATGATTTTTTAAATTATAAACACAGTTGTTGTACTTCATAACCACTGAGCATTCTACAGTTATCCAATTTGTAAAATGTATATGTGTTGACAAGTATGTACCAACTTTTATGCTAAGCACTTTACATGAATTATTTCCATTTAGCCAGAGAACAATTCTGTGACATAAGCATAATTTTTAATTCTTTGAGGAAAGGAACCTAAGTTTCAGGATGGCTAAGTAATTTGACTCAGATCACACAATTAGTAAGTAGCAGAGGAGATTAAGGTGTGTCTAATTTTATTCTTCCAGACCTTTCATGAAGCAGTTAAAAGAAATACTCTATTAGGTACTGTTGTGACAAAGAGGTGGTAAGACATGGCTTATGTCATATAGGTGTTTAAGTCTGGTGAAACATAGGACATATACACAAGTATTGCTGCTGCTGCCGCTAAGTCTCTTCAGTCGTGTCCAGCTCTGTGCAACCCCACAGACGGCAGCCCACCAGGCTCCCCCGTCCCTGGGATTCTCCAGGCAAGAACACTGGAGTGGGTTGCCATTTCCTTCTCCAATGCATAAAAGTGAAAAGTGAAAGGGAATTTGCTCAGTCGTGTCCGACTTTTAGTGAGCCCATGGACTGCAGCCTACCAAGCTTCTCTGTCCATAGGATTTTAGCATCAAAAATGAAAACTGGCCATGGAAGAGACACAAATGATGTGCCGTGGGACCTTATAGGAAGAAGAAGTTATTCCTACTGGAAGTATCCTAGAACATCTTATGGAGGACATGGAAGAACCTTGAAACACTAATAAAGCCATAAGGAAGTTGAAAATGAGAATGAGATAGCCACAGAATACAATGTGTAGAAAGACTAGCATGAGCGAAAACAGAGGGTCAGGAAAGCATGGGGCAGGTAATGAGTATAAGAAAGTCATTCTCTTAATATGGAAGGAAGTTTATATGCATGAAGTTGAAAAAGAGTAAGCCCAGGAATGGGGAGCCTTGAAAGCCATATAATGATGACAATGCCTATGACAACAATATTCATAGTGGTAATATAATAGCAACAATGGCAGTTAACATTTTTTTTTATTGAGGATTTATTATATGCTAAGCACTGTTGTATTATATCACTTAAACCCTCAAAAACCCTATAAAGTAAATACTTATTATATAGATTCTCCTAATTTTATAGATGAAGAAAGGGACCTTATGAGGGGTTTTGCCCATAGTCACATAGGAATTTGCTCTTGACTTCTTAAACAGAAAAGTTGCCAGAGCTCATATTACATGGCCCTAAACCACCTACTATTTAAAAAAAGCTATCAAAATCAAGGAAAGGAAGAAAGAGAATACATGATTCTCTTCTAGAATATATAAAAAGCTAAAATAGAAAACTCTACTAAGATTAAGTACATAGTCCCAATAAACCCATTTTTTCAATCATCACATTTATATAATTCATAACATGTATTGATATTTGACTTAGAGTATCACTGTAGTTCCTATAAATGAATGCTACAACCTAAAGTTTATTATATTATTGCTGACATTTTTTCCTACATTGTTTTTTATATTTGGTATTCTTTGTCATGCTAATGCATTATTTTTATTATCTTGATATGAAATTAGTCATGGATAGTCGAGAGGATTGGGAATGAGTTGAAGAGATACCTGGTTGTGGATATACAATTGAACTAGTACTTGGTCTTCACAGGATGTCAAATTTTTGATTCCACTATTTTACTCAAAATACTTCTAAAACAACAAAAATATTTTTGTTTTTATTGTTTTATTATTACACAAATGGTCTAAGTTACTTATCCAAGACCCATTAGGTGAACTATGAGTTGTTGTTGTTCAGTCACTAAGTCATGTCCCACTCTTTGAGACCGCATGGACTGCAGTCCTCACTATCTCCCAGAGTTTGCTCAAACTTATGTCCATTTAGTCAGTGATGCCATCCAACCATCTCATCCTCTGTCACCCCCTTCTCTTCCTACCAGGTCTTTTCCAATGAGCTGGCTCTTTGCATCAGGTGGTCAAAGTTTGGAGCTTCAGCTTCAGCATCAGTCCTTCCAATGAATATTCAGGATTGATTTCCTTTAGGATTGACGGGTTTGATCTTAAGGACTCTTGAGTCTTCTCAATGCCACAATTCAAAAACGTCAATTCTTGGTGCTCAGACCTGAAAAGGCAAAAAAGATATGATACCAGGAGATGAACTATGAGTAATTAAACCATGTTTGATATAATCCACAACAGAAGGCTACATTTGTCAAACACAATAAGGAAGAAAATAGAAACTCAAGATAAAATGCTATAATCTATCCCTGAAAGAAGCAAAAGTTCATTAAACAAAACATATATACACTGAGATCGAAAACATATTCATGTAAAATTTCAAGCTTAATCGTAAAAGCAGGAAGGATATTTTCACATATTAATATAACTATAGTAGAACCTGGGCAGACTTTGCTAACTATCCATGGACCTTAAAGTTATTATTTGACTGCTAGAATTATCCAACATAAAATAAAGTGTTCTGTGGACCCACAGAAAGTCACATGCTGGAAAATGTTATCTGCATATTATTTTTTTAAACCAAAATACATGGTGACTATAGCAAGGCAGTGACACAAAGCATTGTCAGTGTTGCTCTTTCTAATATCAGCTAGCAATAGAAATGCTACTGAGTTGATCTTAGTATTTTATTTTTAAAAATTTATTTTGGAATTGAGAAGTGCTGGGGAAAAGACTGCCTTCACTGGCCACCAATTATCTTAGGTTTATCAACAACTAATCACTATTTTCTATACAGAGTAAAATATTTTTATAAGACCAAACAAAATAAATGAAATTACCATTTTATGATGTACCATGAAACTTAGAGCTCAACCTGGCTTAAGCAAAAAGGTATTTTTTCAAAGTATAAAACAATTTTTTTTTATATTTGAAAAAACATATAAGGGATATGTCCAAAAAATCCAAGGGAAACTCAAATTTCAGGTGCAGCTTGATCCTGTGGTCTCAAAAGAGTTATTAGTACCTAGCCTCTTTCCTTTTCTCAGCTCTGTTCTCCTCCATGTGGTTCCTCCTTAGATTCCAAAAAGTTTTGTGAGTGAGAATGCTCACACCACCAAGCCTTTATCTTCACACCGTTATGCCCTATGTGTATAGCAGGGAAAAAGTGGATTAACAAAGTCCTCTTGAGTTTAACTTTTGATTATTGTGAATTGAATCATGTATTCAACCCTGTGTGAAATACCCTGGTTGGGGAGCATAAGTGGCCAGATGTATTAGCTAACTATTGCTACATAACAAACTGCTACAAAACTTAGCACCTTAAAACAAAACACTTTTTAAAAAAATCTCATAGTTTCCTTGGTCAAGAGTCGCACTGACTAAAAAATACAGTCACAACATGAAAATAGAGAGTTATTTTATTTGGTGGCAATGTTTAGGACTCTGATCCAGGGAGACAGCATTTCAGTAGCTCTGTGAAAACTGCCCCAAAGAGGCAAGAAGGGAAGTCAGGCTATAGACAAGTTTGTAACAAAGGGAGCAGGCTGTCTGAACTTCAAAAATCAGGTATCAAGAAATTTAGCATTCTATGTATGGAAAATGCAAGCCTCTGGGCTCACTGAATCCATTCCTTTCGTGTGCACCTCAGCTCTCTGGGGCCAATCCCCTTTCTTTGTTCACCTCACTTCTTGCACTGTCCCAGCTCTGCAGCAGTCACCTTAGGGGGTGGCAATATCCTCTGGATCATAGTTTTGGGAGCTCTCATTTCTCATCTGGAGGTCAGAAATTGCTGATGGCTGTGACATTCCCTGTTTATTAATATGGCAGGAGATATTTTCATTTCACAGTTGGGACATGACTTAACTGGGTTCTTCTTCATGCTTTCTCTGAAGAAGGCAATGGCACCCCACTCCAGTACTCTTGCCTGGAAAACCCTATGGACGGAGGAGCCTGATAGGCTGCAGTCCATGAGGTCGCTAAGAGTCGGACACGACTGAGTGACTTCACTTTCACGCATTGGAGAAGGAAATGGCAACCCACTCCAGTGTTCTTGCCTGGAGAATCCCAGAAAGGAGGGAGCCTGGTGGGAGGCCGTCTATGGGTTTGCACAGAGTCCGACACGACTGAGCGACTTCACTTTCACTTTCAGTTTCAGGCTTTCTCATAAAGCTTCAGTCTATGTGTTGGCCAGTGCTGGGGGCTCACCTTGAGGAAGAATCCACTTCCAAATTCACTGATTATTTGCAGAATTCAGTTTCTTTTGGGCTGTTTGGTTGAGGGCTTAATTTCTTAGCTGGCTGTTGGCCAGTTTTCCTAAATTTTTTGCCATGAGTCTCAAGATAGCAACTTGTCAAGCCAGCAAGAGAGAGGGTCTCCTAGTAAGATGGAAGACAGAATCTTTTAATTTAATTACAGAAGTGGAATCCTCACAACGTTGAGGCATTCCCTTTGTTAGAAGTAAGTTACTCCAGGAAAAGGCCAGTTACTTTAAGCCATTAATACAAGGAAACAATAATCAATGGGACCAGCTTACAAGCCACCACAGCAGTTTAGAAGTGTGTGTATTCATCTCTGAAGATGGTATGCCAGAAATTCTTTCCAAAGCACAAAAAGTGAGTATAAATGAGGGAGTAAGGGATGCAAGGAAAATTGGGGTCATTATCAGAACAAAGGGGCAGATCCTACATGGTGATTACAGCTGTCCATGACAGGTCCCCAAGGTTCGCTCTGAGTTGTATCAGTTCAGATCTGTCGCTCAGTCATGTCCGACTCTTTGCGACCCTGTGGACTGTAGCATACCAGGCTTCCCTGTCCATCACCAGCTCCCAGAGCTTACTAAAACTCATGTCCATCAAATCGTTGATGCCATCCAACCACCTCATCCTCTGTTGTCCCCTTCCCCTCCTGCCTTCAATCTTTCCCACCATTAGAGTCTTTTCCAGTGAGTCAGTTATTCGCATCAGGTGGCCAAAGTATTGGAGTTTCAGCTTCAGCATCAGTCCTTCCAATGAATATTCAGGACTGATTTCCCCTAGGATGGACTGGTTGGATCTCCTTACAGGCCAAGGGACTCTGAAGAGTCTTCTCTAACACCACAGTTCAAAAGCATTGATTCTTTGGTGCTCAGCTTTCTTTATAGTCCAACTCTCACATCCATATATGTCCACTGGAAAAACCATAGCTTTGACTAGACAGATCTTTGTTGGCAAAGTAATGTCTCTGCTTTTTAATATGCTGTCTAGGTTGGGCACAGCTTTTCTTCCAAGGAGCAAGAGTCTTTTAATTTCATGGCTGCAGTCACCATCTGCAGTGATTTTGGAGCCCCCAAAAAATAAAGTCTGTCAGTTTCCATTGTTTCCCAATCTATTTGCCATGAAGTGATGGGACCAGAAAACAAAGCTCTTTTTCTGCCTCCATGACTTTGAGGCATTATGAATCTCAACTTATTTTAACTTATCTAACTACAACTACATGTTTGGAATAAAGAGGTTTTGGTCTTCAACATTTCTAAGACCATTCTATTCCTTTTTAAAATTTTTGATTTATATTGTAATTTTCAGCCAATTGCCTCTGTATGAAGTAGATTAAAATCTTTGCATGGGAAGTTACTGAGATTGTCTCAAGTATGAAGAATTACACACAAGCTTGAGGTCCAAACTCTCTCAAAACTCATCCAACTTTACCTAAAGAAACATTTTATGGTTGCTGGGTAAATGAAGCAAAACCAAGTCTTTAGCCCTGAATGTTCAGGATTTTAGTAGAAAATGGAAATAAGCATTAACCTTGAGGTTGAAAATATTTGGAGGCAGAGAATTTCTGTTTTATAGAAATCTCACTCATCAGTTGTCTTTACCAAGAAAGTAAACAAGTCTCTAGCACAGAAGGTATTTACCCTGAGATTTCAGAACAATTAAAATTGTCAAGCTATGATGATTAAATGAATTCAGTGTCTCATCTTTGTTCATACTTAATGACAATGCATCTGCTAAAGAGCAATAAGTGTTAAGTCTAAACCCAGAATTTCTTAGTGAATTCTGTCAAAAACTTGGATTTCATAGGTTTTAGACGGTACTTGACTGTCTTACCAAGTTGATTTTTTGAAATTTGTTTATAAATCAGGGGTCAATAATTATTAATAACATTATTACACGTATTCTGTGTATTACAAGTAAATATTAATCATTATTACTAATATTTATTATAGCAAATATTTTATATTATTTTTGCTAACAGTTGCTTAGTGCATGCTATATGTGAAGTACTATTCTAAGTACTTTCCATATTTACTAGTTTTTTTAATGTTCATATTCCTTTTTCTAAATCATATATTAATTTCCTTTTCACCACTTTGTGATGCATACACAGAACACTTGGAATTTTTGTGTTGTCTTTCTGGCAATCAAAGAACGTTCATTTGCCATGACTATCAAGCTAAGTTTGAGCCAATAAGATAAAATCTTCTCTATGGGAAGAATCAATCTTGTATAACTTCTACAATTGAAGCATGGCAAGTTAATTTCTTTCATAGGAAATTCAGTGAGCTCTTGAACCAGAGTTTGCTTCAGAAGGTTCTAAGATATTTAGAGGATATTTAGAATCTGAGGATATTTAGAATCCCCTCTGCCTAAAGAGGCAGGTCAGGTGGTCTGGTGTTCCCATATCTTTCAGAATTTTCCACAGTTTATTGTGAGCCACACAGTCAAAGTCTTTGGCATAGTCAATAAAGCAGAAATAGATGTTTTTCTGGAACTCTCTTGCTTTTTCCATGATCCAGCGGATGTCAGGAAGCAACAGTTAGAACTGGACATGGAACAACAGACTGGTTCCAAATAGGAAAAGGAGTACATCAAGGCTGTATATTGTCACCCTGCTTATTTAACTTATATGCAGAGTACATCATGAGAAACGCTGGGCTGGAGGAAGCACAAGCTGGAATCAAGATTGCCAGGAGAAATATCAATAACCTCAGATATGCAGATGACACCACCCTTATGGCAGAAAGCAAAGAGGAACTAAAAGCCTCTTGATGAAAGTGAAAGTGAAGAGTGAAAAAGTTGGCTTAGCTCAACATTCAGAAAACGAAGATCATGGCATCTGGTCCCATCACTTCATGGGAAATAGATGGGGAAACAGTGGAAACAGTGTCAGACTTTATTTTTTGGGCTCCAAAATCACTGCAGATGGTGACTGCAGCCATGAAATTAAAAGACGCTTACTCCTTGGAAGGAAAATTATGACCAACCTAGATAGCATATTCAAAAGCAGAGACATTACTTTGCCAACACAGGTCCGTCTACTCAAGGCTATGGTTTTTCCAGTGGTCATGTATGAATGTGAGACTTGGACTGTGAAGAAAGTTGAGTGCCGAAGAATTGATGCTTTTGAACTGTGGTGTTGGAGAAGACTCTTGAGAGTCCCTTGGACTGCAAGGAGATCCAACCAGTCCATTCTAAAGGAGATCAGTCCTGGGTGTTCATTGGAAGGACTGATGCTAAAGCTGAAACTCCAGTACTTTGGCCACCTCATGAGAAGAGCTGACTCATTGGAAAAGACTGTGATGCTGGGAGGGATTGGGGGCAGGAGGAGAAGGGGATGACAGAGGATGAGATGGCTGGATGGCATCACCAACTCGATGGACATGAGTTTGAGTGAACTCTGGGAGTTGGTGATGGACAAGGAGGCCTGGCGTGCTGCAATTCATGGGGTCACAAAGAGTCAGGCACAACTGAGTGACTGAACTGAACTGAACTGAACTGCTTAAAGACTGTCCCCTTATTTACTTGGATTGTTTTGTCTATTTGTTCTGTAAGAGGTAGGAATTGTAGATTTCCTGTATCTCCCCATTCCTAGTTTCTTTCCTGCTTTATTCTTTCTCTCACATTCTCCCAGAGAATGTTTGTGTAACAAAAATTTGATCATATCTCTTGGTTCTTTTTTCTTTTTCCTCATTTAATTGAAGTGTATTTGATATACAATATTATGTTACTCAATATGTTAGCAAATTTGAAAAACTCAGCAGTGGCCACAGGACTGGAAAAGGTCAGTTTTCATTCCAATTCTAATGCCAAAGAAAGTTTCAACTATTGTACAATTGCCCTTATTTTTCATGCTGGCAAGGTTATGCTCAAAATCCTTCAAGCTAGGTTTCAGCAGTATGTGAAATGAGAACTTCCAGGTGTACAAACTGGATTTCGAAGAGGCAGAGGTACCAGAGATCAAACTGTCAACATTCACTGGATCATGGAGAAAGCAAGGGAGTTCCAGAAAAACACCTACTTCTGCTTCATTGATTACGCTAAAGCCGTTAACTCTGTGGATCACAACAATCTGTGGAAAATTCTCAGAGAGATGGGAATACCAGACCACCTTACCTGTCTCCTGAGAAACCTGCATGCGAGTCAAGAAGCAACAGTTAGAACTGGACATGGAACAATGGACTGGTTCAAAATCAGAAAAGGAATACAACAAGGGTATATATCATTTCCCTGTTTATTTAACTTATATGCAGAGTGCATCATATGAAATGCCAGGCTAGATGAATCACAAGCTAGAATCAAGATTGCCAGAAGAAACATCAACAATCAACAACCTCAGATATGCAGTTGATACCACTCTAATGGCAGAAAGTGAAGAGGCACTAAAGAGCCTCTTGATGAGGGTGAAAGAGGAGAGTGAAAAAGCTGGCTTGAAACTTAACATTAAAAAACTAAGATAATGGCATCTTCTCCCATCACTTCATGGCAAATAGAAGGAGAAGAAGTGGAAGCAATGGCAGATTTTTTATATTCTTAGGCTCCAAAATCACTGCAGATAGTGACTGCAGCCATGAAATTAAAAGACTCTTGCTCCTTGGAAGGAAAGCTATGACAAACCTAGAGAGCATATTAAAAAGCAAAGACATTACTTTGCTGACAAAGTTCCATATAGTCAAAGTTTTGGTTTTTCCAGTAGTCATGTCCGAATGTGAGAGTTGGACCATAAAGAATCCTGAGCACTGAAGAATCAATGCCTTCTAATTGTGGTGATAGAGAAGACTTTTGAGAGTCCCTTGGACTGCAAGGAGATCAAACCAGTCAATCCTAAAGGAAATCAGTCCTGAATATTCATTGGAAGGACTGTTGCTGGAGCTGAAGCTCCAATACTTTGGCCACCTGATGTTAAGAGCCGGCTCATTGGAAAAGACTGATGCTGCGAAAGATTGAAGGCAAAAGGAGAAGGGAGTGGCAGGGGATGAAATGATTAGATAGCATCACCAACTCAATGAACATGAGTTTGGGCAGACTCCAGGAGTTGGTGGAGGATGGAGGAGCCTGGTGTGCTGCAGTCCATAGGGTTGCAAAGAGTCGGATACAACTTAGTGACTGAACAACAACAATTATATGTTACAGGTGTACAATATAGTGACTCACAATTTTCAAAGGTTATACTCCATTTATAGTTATTATAAAATATTGGTTATATTCCCAGTGTTGTATAATACATCCTTGTAGCTTATTTTATATATAATAGTTGGCACCTATTAATCTCCTACCTCTCCATTGCGCCTCACCTCCTTCTCTCTTTTCACTGGTAGCCACGAGCTTGTTCTCTATATCTGGAAATCTGTTTCTTTTTAAAAATATATTCTCTACTTTGTTGTGTTTTATACATTCCATGTACAAGAGATATCATACCATATTTGTTTTTCTCTATCTGGCTTATTTCAATTAGCAAAATACCCTCCGAGTCCATCCATTTTGCTGCAAATGGAAAATATCTCTCTGTTCTTTAGAAAGAAAATAGTTACTTTTTTCCATGGCAAAAATTACTTGATTATCTGTCTCCTACCCAGCTATCTTTCCCTATCTCCTATAGCATTATCCTCCTCAGACATCTATATATAACCTTTGAATTCCAGTAATAATGAATCCTTTTAACCATTTTTTTACTCAAACATATCGTTCCCTCATCCTAGTCCCTCTGCCTGGAATTCCATTATATTAGTCAAGGTTCTCCAGAGAAACAGAATGAGTAGGATATATAGATAGACAAGTCTAAGATGTATTATAGGAATTGGAGACTGAGTCCCACAGTCTGCTGTCTGCAAATTGCAGACCAGGAAAGCCAGTAGTGTAATTCAGTCTCAGTCCAAAGGCCCAGGCAGGACTCAGAGCACCAGTGTTGAAGTGCAGGAGGAGATGAATGTTCCAGTTCAAGCACAGAGTTAATCTGCTTTAGTCTTTTTGTTCTAATAGATTCTTACTGGATTGGACAATGCCCACATACACTGGCGAGGGTAATCTTTATTCAGTCTACAGATTCAAATGCTATTCTTGTCAGGAAGCACCCTCACAGACATATCCAGAACTAGACATTTTACAAGCTCTTAGTAGAGCTTAGTTAGCCCTTAGTTCAGTCAAATTGACACATAAATTAACTATCACCATCATCTGTCTATATGCCTCTCAAACTCCTCCTAAATCTTCAAGTCACAAATCAAATGGACTCTTCTGTAAATTCTATACCTGAGTCACTTTAAGCATCCTTGCCTTCCTTCTACATTTTCAGTATCTTTTACACATCTCCATTATAGAATTCATCATCCTGCATGGTAATTTTCTCTCAGCTAGACTAAGATTCTAAGAGCACAACAAGTTTTCTTTCCTTTCTGGTCTTAAAACAATGACTGGCACACGGGAGTCTTCAGTGCCTTAATGCTGTATACAGCTTCTCAAAGAAGAGTCAAACATCTGCTAGTATGCCTTAAAGAAGGGAAAAAAGAATGTAATCAAAGGAATTATGATTTTTTTCCAATCAGGTATGGCCCGTATATATTTATATATTGTTGTCTGCCAGAAGATTTTAGCATTTTAGGCTTAAATTTCATTTCCTATTTTAGACCATACCCCAGCACAGAAGTTGTCAGATCTGTTTTGTAAAGGCTGGTATTTCTTAAGTGTTCCATGAAGATTTTAGTTCAAAATAAATTCAAGGCCTCAGGGAAAACTGAATCTGAGCTCCTGCCTTCCCTTAGCATTTAAACACCAAAGCATGATCTTGGGGCATTTTCCTGTTTGCATCTTGACTTTATGATCCAGAATTCTGTTGAACATTCCACAAATCCTAAAATAACTAATCCTTTTGCCTCTGCTATTGTCTGCTACCTCTGCTTTACATTTCCTTCTTTTTTTTAACTTTTTGTTTTATATTGAAGTATAGTTGATTAAAAATGTTTGATAGTTTCAGGTGTGCTGCAAAGTGATTCAGTTACACATATATACATGTCTGTCTTTTTCCAAATTCTTTTCCCATTTAGGTTGTTACATAATATTGTACATTTCTATTTTTGCATTTCAGAATAGTTGTCCTTTTATCAGTAGAAGAGACATTTTTCTTATTGCATCATCTCTTTTTCTGTTAATTTTCATTGTCAGTTTTTTTTTCCATTTGGAAAATAGATGTATAGCTTATGATTCCCAGCTCAGAGGGTATTCAGGATTGGAAAAATGAGATATTGATACTTTTTAGTTAAAAATAGAATCATTAGTCAGGATTTTTGTTACATTATCCTACAGAAATGAGCACTGTTCACTCCTAGCTCCTACACCTGTATTACAAAATATAAAAGACAAAACAGGCTCACATACAAACCAACACCATAGTTATTTGTTGAATGTGCAAAATTTCTCCCCCAAATGTGGACACTGCTTTCTTAGGAAGTTTAGTGGGCTCTTTACCAGTTTCTTTAAAAATGACCAGTTTTTATTTGAAATATGTTGGAGTAAATAACTTAATAAGACCTGTTTGTTCATTATGAAGCTAGGAATAAGAATTATCCTCTGCATTCCTTGCCCCTCCTGTTTATTCTCATTTCACTTTAAATGGATGTGAAGAGCAGACTGCTCAATGCTGAAGACCTAGCTATTGGTGCACATTAGATAAGACCAAGCCCCTAATGACATCATGGGATTTGGGATTCTGATCACTTCACAGTACAATGAGCTTTCCTCTGTTATTTGTCCAGACTAATCACCCCGTGCACTTTTGTCTGTTTGAAACAAAGAGAACTGGGCAAGGAAAAGCACTGATGGCTGAGAACCAGTCCCTTTGATTGAGAGACTGAGTGAACAGCATAAGTATATATTCTACTGACAGTAAAGATAATTATACAGCCTAGCATTTGAATAGCTCTTTATAGTTCATAACTATAGTTCATAATGGGTTTTTCATATATGTTATTTCATTTTAGCTTCAAACAAAACCATAAGACAGGTAGGTAAATAGGTAAATTGCCACCCTTATTTCACTGACGAGAAACTAAGCCCCAGAAACGTGCCCACTAGAAAGGTACTCCTTCTATTTCTGTGCGCTCCATCTCAAGAACAGAAAAGGCAAATATTTACATAATAGAGAAGAACCAAGATTCAAACCCAGGCAAACTGGTTTAAGAATCTGGGCCCTTAACTGGCATCCCTCTAATTGAGGCAGCATTTTCCTGGACACACAGCACAGGCATCCACGCACCGCAGTCCAGAGAGGCTAAGTACCCACGTGGAAACAATACTGAAGCTGCTGTTCCTCAGGAGCACAGAAAAGCCCTTTGTTAGAGTGAAATAAAAATATCCAAGTGATAGGATTTACCCTTCTCCTACCTCTCAGTATTCCTTCCGGCTTTTTCTCATTATTTTGTACTTTAGAAGCCAAGAATCATAAATATAAGATGAAGGGTGGGAAGGAGAATTAACAGAACAACTGGGAAACCATTTTTAAAACAAATCTGCTAGAATGTGGCTGGGTGAATAAATATTCTCCCTCCTGCAAAAGGGCAAGGTTCATACCCTGTGACCCTGGAACAGGGAAGGATAGAGTAGTGGCTAAAATCTTAGACTCTGGAGCCAGGCTTTCAGAGTTCTAGTCTAACTATGCAAATTTAAACAACCTATGACCTATGTATTTTATTTTTCTCTTGTATAAAAAGAGATGATAACAATAGTACTTCACTTGTGAAAATAATATGGGTTATTGAAGGAAAGCTATGACAAACCTAGATTGCATATTTAAAAAGCAGAGACATCACTTTACCAACAAAGGTCTATATAAGCAAAACTTTGGGTTTTCCAATTGTCATGTATGGATGCAAGAGTTAGACCATAAAGAAAGCTGAGCGCTGAAGAATTGATGCTGTCAAATTGTGGTGCTGGAGAAGACCCTTGAGAGTCCCTTGGACTGCAAGGAGATCAAAAAAGTCAGTCCTAAAGGAGATCAACCATGAATATTCATTGGGAAGACTGTTGCTGAAGCTGAAGCTACAGTACTTTGGCCACCTGATGCAAAGAGCTGACTCATTGGAAAAGATCCTGCTGCTGGGAAAAACTGAAGGGGAAAGAAGAGGGCAGCAGAGGATGAGATGGTTAGGTAGCATTACCAACTCAATGGACATGAATTTGGGCAAACTCCAGGAAATAATGGAGGACAGAGGAGCCTGGTGTGCTGCAGTCCATGGGGTCACAAAGAGTTGGACAAGATTTAGCAACTGAATAACAACAATATGTGTATATTACTTAGAGTCTGACCATAGTAAATGCATGTTATTATTTTACATAATGAGATGTTATTTAAAAGGCCTGATGTGTATAGGTGCTCAATAAATATTAGCTCTCTTCTTTTATATGTAGTTTAGATTACTGGAAAGACTCACATTCTTTAAAAAGTATTTGCCTTATATCAGTTACCTTGGTGCTAGGATAAACAGCTATTTATTATATTTTTGAGGGATTAGCCAGCTTCTTGTTTTAACTCTTGTCCAGGGGCTCTCCTCTATCCCTTCCTAAATGTCATTTTCCTTTTTAACAAATTTGATACCTCTTGCCTCTGCCAAATCATTTTACCCACCTTAACTGTTTCATCAGTTTCAGCCTGGAGGCGCATTATTGAAATAGATAGTGTTTCTCTTTTGCTCATGAAACCTGGAATCCCTTAGGTGGTTTTCTCTAATTCATTTCTCCTCTATACCATCACAATGAGAAGTCATGTCTCTAAGTTTTTAATTCCTCTAATCTCTATTGACATTTTCTCAGTGGTAAGCTAGTATTCTCCACTGGCCTATAAATTACTTTGCCAACAAAGGTCCATCTAGTCAAAGTTATGGTTTTTGTAGTAGTCATGTATGGATGTGAGAGTTGGCCTATAAAGAAATCTGAGCACCAAAGAATTGATGCTTTTGAACTGTGGTGTTGGAGAAGACTCTTGAGAGTCCCTTGAACAGCAAGGAAATCAAACAGTCCATCCTAAAGGAAATCAGTCCTGAATATTCATTGGAAGGACTGATATTGAAGCTGAAGCTCCAATATTTTGGCCACCTGATGCAAGAGACTGAATCATTAAAAAAAGACCCTGATAATTGGGAAGATTGAAGGCAGGATGAGAAGGGGACAGAGGATGAGATGGTTGGATGGCATCACCAACTCGATGGATGTGAGCTTAAGCAAGCTCTGGAGTTGGTGATAGACAAGGATGTCTGGTGTGCTACAGTCCATGGCGTTGAGTCAGACACAACTGAGTGACTGAACTGAGGGATGTTCAAAGCTATAGTCCCACTGCCTAGCAAAATGCGAGGAACAAGACGTACTTTATAAATATTCGTTAAAGATATCAGTCAATGCTGAAGGAATTAAGTATAAGAAAAGTATCCTCTCCTCTCCTCAATTAACTAGAATCTAACAGAAGCAGAAGATATTAAGAAGAGATGGCAAGAATACACAGAAGAACTGTACAAAAAAGATCTTCACGACCCAGATAATCACGATGGAGTGATCACTGACCTAGAGCCAGACATCCTGGAATGTGAAGTCAAGTGGGCCTTAGAAAGCATTACTATGAACAAAACTAGTGGAGGTGATGGAATTCCAGTTGAGCTATTCCAAATCCTGAAAGATGATGCTGTGAAAGTGCTGCACTCAATATGTCAGCAAATTTGGAAAACTCAGCAGTGGCCACAGGACTGGAAAAGGTCAGTTTTCATTCCAATCCCTAAGAAAGGCAATGCCAAAGAATGCTCAAACTACCGCACAATTGCACTCATCTCACACGCTAGTAAAATAATGCTCAAAATTCTCCAAGCCAGGCTTCAGCAATATGTGAACCGTGAACTTCCTGAAGTTCAAGCTGGTTTTAGAAAAGGCAGAGGAACCAGAGATCAAATTGCCAACATTCGCTGGATCATCGAAAAAGCAAGAGAGTTCCAGAAAAACATCTATTTCTGCTTTATTGACTATGCCAAAGCCTTTGACTGTGTGGATCACAATAAACTGTGGAAAATTCTTCAAGAGATGGGAATACCAGACCACCTGATCTGCCTCTTGAGAAACCTGTATGCAGGTCAGGAAGCAACAGTTAGAACTGGACATGGAACAACAGACTGGTTCTAAATAGGAAAAGGAGTTCGTCAAGGCTGTATATTGTCACCCTGCTTATTTAACTTCTATGCAGAGTACATCATGAGAAACGCTGGACTGGAAGAAACACAAGCTGGAATCAAGATTGCCGGGAGAAACATTAATAACCTCAGCTATGCAGATGACACCACCCTTATGGCAGAAAGTGAAGAGGAACTCAAAAACCTCTTGATGAAAGTGAAAGTGGAGAGTGAAAAACTTGGCTTAAAGCTCAACATTCAGAAAACGAAGATCATGGCATCCGGTCCCACCACTTCATGGGAAATAGATAGGGAAACAGTGGAAACGGTGTCAGACTTTATTTTTCTGGGCTCCAAAATCACTGCAGATGGTGACTGCAGCCATGAAATTAAAAGACGCTTACTCCTTGGAAGGAAAATTATAAACAACCTAGATAGCATATTCAAAAGCAGAGACATTACTTTGCCAACAAAGGTCCATCTAGTCAAGGCTATGGTTTTTCCTGTGGTCATGTATGGATGTGAGAGTTGGACTGTGAAGAAGGCTGAGCGCCAAAGAATTGATGCTTTTGAACTGTGGTATTGGAGAAGACTCTTGAGAGTCCCTTGGACTGCAAGGAGATCCAACCAGTCCATTCTGAAGGAGATCAGCCCTGGGATTTCTTTGGAGGGAATGATGCTAAAGCTGAAACTCCAGTACTTTGGCCACCTCGTGCGAAGAGTTGACTCATTGGAAAAGACTGTGATGCTGGGAGGGATTGGGGGCAGGAGGAGAAGGGGACGACAGAGGATGAGATGGCTGGATGGCATCACTGACTTGATGGACGTGAGTCTGAGTGAACTCCGGGAGTTGGTGATGGACAGGGAAGCCTGGTGTGCTGCGATTCATGGGGTCGCAAAGAGTCGGACACGACTGAGCGACTGATCTGATCTGAATTAAGAAATTATCTGAAATTTAGCAGTATGCGAGTTGCCTTATACCTTTAAAAAAAAAATTAATTTTAGAGACCTAAACTGATATCCTGGATTTAATTTAATACAGTTATAACAGTTTCAGACCATACCCTGGAGTAATCATACATTCATTTCAATGGCTTAGGCCTTCTATGTACTTAGTTGCTCAGTCATGTCCAACCGACTCTTTGCAACCCCATGGACTATAGCCCACCAAGCTCCTCTGTCCATGGGGATTCTCCAGGAAAGAATACTGGAGTGGGTTTCCGTACCGTCCTCAGAGGCCTTCTATAGCTGCACTATATGCAATGAGAATAGTTATGAACATGTCAAAATGAGCTCGTGTCATCGTGCCCTTATAACACAGGTCAGGATTTTGGACTTTGAACTTACTCTTCCCACCACCTCAAACTCTCTTTCCCTAAATACCAGAAAAGCTTGTTCACTACATTCCACTATATTCTCATCTCTGTTCAAAGGCATTCCCTGACAATAGTGTTTAAAATGAGTCAGTTTTTTCCCCTATCATGCTTTATTTCCTTTTCGTACTTTTCAAAAGCTTTGTAAACTAGGTTTATTGAAGTATAATTGGCCTTACACTTAGTTACACAAATTTAAAGTTTGATGTTTAACAGATACACCTATGAAACCATCATCACAATCAAAAAAACAAGCATCTTCAAAAGTTTCCTCATGTTCCTTTATAATCCTTTTCACTCCCCTTCTTCCCACCCCTAGGTAGTCACTCATCTATCCTGTACTGTAGATAAGTTTGCATTCTCTAGAATTTTATGTGAATAGAATCACCCTCTTTTGGAGAGTCTGGTTTCTTTTCAGTTTAATTCAGTCGCTCAGTCATGTCCAGCTCTTTACAACCCCATGGATTGTAGCACGCCAGGCTTCCCTGTCCATCACCAATTCCTGGAGCTTGCTCAACTCATGTCCATTGAATTTATGATGCCATCAACCATCTCATCCTCTGTTGTCCTCTTCTTCTTTCACCTTCAATCTTTCCCATCATCAGGGTCTTTTCCAAGGAGTCAGTTCTTCACATCAGATGGCCAGAGTATTGGAGCTTCAGCTTCAGCATCAGTCCTTCCAATGAATATTCAGGACTGATTTCCTTTAGGATTGACTGGTTTGATCTCCTTGCAGGCCAAGGGACTCTCAAGAGCCTTCTCCAACACCACAGATCAAAAGCATCAATTCTTCGGCACTCAGCTTTCTTTATGGTCCAACTCTCACATCTATACATGACTACTGGAGAAACCATAGCTTTGACTATGGATCTTTGTTGGCAAAGTAATGTCTCTGCTTTTTAATATTCTGTCTAGGTTGGTCATAGCTTTTCTTCCAAGGAGCAAGAATCTTTTAATTTCATCGCTGCAGTCACCATCTGCAGTGATTTTGGAGCCCAAGAAATAAAGTCTGTCACTGTTTCCATTGTTTCCCCATCTATTTGCCATGAAGTGATGAGACCGGATTCCATGATCTTCATTTTCTGAATGTTGAGTTTTAAGCCAGCTTTTTTCACTCTCCTCTCTCACTTTCATCAAGAAGCTCTTCAGTCCCTCTTTGCTTTCTGCCATAAGGGTGGTGTCATCTGCATATCTGAGGTTATTGATATTTCTCCCAGCAATCTTGATTCCATCCTGTGCCTCATCCAGCCCAATGTTTCACCTGATGTACTCTGCATATAAGTTAAATAAGCAGGGTGACAATATACTGCCTTCTGGTTTCTTTTACTCTGCAAAATTATTTTAACATTCATTCCATGTGATGAATGTATCATCTGTTCATTTATTTTTATTAATGAATATTATTACATTGTGTGGATGTACTACAATTTGTTTATTTGCCTGTTGATGGACTTCTAGGCTGTTTCCACCAACCATGGGGTCACAAAGAGTTGGATACAACTGAGTGAGCATGCGTGCAGTTATGGGCTATTACAAATAAGGCTGCTGTAAACATTCATCTACAAGTCTTCTGTGTCATATGCTTTCATTTCTCTTAGGTAAATTCCTAGCAGTAGACAAGCTGGGCCACGTAGTAGATGTATATTTGACTTCTAAAGACACTATCAAACTATGATTCATAGCATTGTCAGCACTTAGTGTGGTCAGACTTTCTAAATTTTAGACATTTTAATAAATGGTATCACATTATGAAGGAAATGGCAACCCACTCCCAGTGTTCTTGCCTGAGAAATCCAATGGACAGAGGGCTACAGTCCTTGGTGTCACAGAAGAGTCGGACACAGCTTAGTGACTAAACCACAAATGGTATCATATTATGGTTTCATTATAAGTTTGCACATTCTTAATGTGTTAAACATCTTTTCACAAGCTTATTTGCCATCCATGTGTCTTCTCTGGTGAAATATCTGTTCAAATCTTTTGCGCATTTAAAAACATTGATTTGTTTCCAGGGACTTCTCTGGCAGTTCAGTAGTTAAGACTCTGTGCTTCCAGTGCAAGGTGCATGGGTTTGATCCCTGGTCTGGGAACTAAGATCCCACATGCCACAGTGTAGCTAAAACAAACAAATGAACAAACATTGGTTTGTTTCCTTATTAGTGAGTTTTGAGAATTCTTTATATATTCTGAATACAAGTATGCTATCACATGCAATTTGCAAATGTTTTCTTCTAGTCAGCATCTTGCCTTTTCATTATTGTAGAGAAAGGAACAAAATTTTAAAGTTTTGATGAATTATAATGATCAATTTTTTTGTTTTAGAATTGTGCTTTTATTACCTGAGTTCAAGATTTTTCCCAAATTATTTTCCTAAATTTTCTTCTATGTGTTTTTAGTTTTAGGTTTTATGTTTAGGCCTATGATTTTTATCTAACTTTTATACATGGCGTGAGATATGAATTAAAATCTATTTTTGCATATGGATCTCTAATTATTTCAGCATTATTCATTGAAGAGGTTCTCCTTTCTTCATAGAATTGCCTTTTTACCTTTGTAAAAAATAAATTGATTTTCTGTATTCTTGAAATGACAAAATGACAGAAATGGAGAGCAGATTAGTATTTGCCAGAGATTAAAAAGCAGATAGGGAGAGAGGGGGTCATAGCTATGACAAGATAGCAGGTGCCTGTGGGGGTACTATCTTTATCTTGGCTGAAGTGATAGTCACACAGTTTATTCATGTAATAAAATTGCATAGAACTAAACATGTACACATGCACACACAAATGAGTATATATAAAACTACTGAAGTATGAATAATCAATGGATTTTATCAGTGCCAAATATCTGGTTGTGATATCACACTATAGTTGCACTAGATGTTACCACTGGGGAAAACTGGGTGAGTCTGTTGAAAAGTTACATCTAGAGATAGCAGGAAAAGAACTGAACGGAGTATCATGTACCCATTACGGACTATTATGCAACTATTTAAAAGAACAAATTAGAGCTTATCATTTACTTGTTAAAATTTTCATAAAGCTAGTTGAATGAGAAAAGTCTGTTTCAAAAATGTGTAATATGATCCTAATTTTAGGAAATGATGCCCTCAAATACCCCCATCAGTTCAGTTCAGTCGCTCAGTCGTGACCGACTCTTTGTGACCCCACGAATCACAGCACACCAGGCCTCCTTGTCCATCACCAACTTCCGGAGTTCACTCAAACTCATGTCCATCGAGTCGGTGATGCCATCCAGCCGTCTCATCCTCTGTGGTCCCCTTTTCCTCCTGCCCCCAATCCCTCCCAGCATCAGAGTCTTTTCCAATGAGTCAATTCTTCACATGAGGTGGCCAAATTATTGGAGTTTCAGCTTTAGCATCAGTCCTTCCAAAGAACACCCAAGACTGATCTCCTTCAGAATGGACTGGTTGGATCTCCTTGCAGTCCGAGGGACTGTCAAGAGTCTTCTCCAACACCACAGTTCAAAAGCATCAATTCTACATATATATATATATATATATATATATATAAACATACATATTTGTACATAGCTGTGGTGTGTGTGTGAGACAGATTTGACAATGGATACATACATATGAAGAAACATAGTTGTTTGTTAACATGAATTACCTTGATGGGACAATGGATGACATGGGTGGTTTGGAGATACTGGGAGAAAGAGTAACCAAGAAAAATAGAAAAAGAAAAAAAAATGCTAATATGTAAACCAATAATAATGTATTCTTATATGCAATTATTTGTTTTGTGTTGTTACAAATTTATAGAAAATTTAAGAACTAATTGTTTTTATTTTACTATTATTATTTGATAACTAAATTTATTCAGATATAATTTACATGTCATTCAATTCACCCAAAATGTATAATTCCGTACTTTGTAGTACATTCAGAGTTGTACAACAATTGCCACAGTAAATTTTAAAACACTTTTATCACTGTGAAAAGAAGTCCCATATCCAGTAACAATTATTCCCCTTTTCCTCCCAATTCCACTGGCCATATTCTTGCCTGGAAAATCTCATGCACAGCGGAGCCTGGTGGGCTACAGTCCATGGGCATCACAAAAGAGTTGAACATGACTTACTGCCTAAACAACAACCACAAACAACAAAGTGGGCTAAATAATCCACACCACACTGCCTAGAACATAGTAGCTTTCAGTACCTGTTTTTTTCTTTCCTTCCTCTTGTCTCACTTTTGGGACTTAGAGAAGTTCCAGTTGAATAATGAGGCCTGTCCAATAATGTGATGTCATGTTTGTATTTCACGTAAAGTGAGAAATGTATAAACAGTATTTTAAAAGTGATCTTCATACCCAAACAAGGGTTCTTTCGATGGTTTGGCTCATGAGAAAAAACTTTAACAGAGCTAGAAGCACCACGATTCAAGGTCTCTTTCTTCTTCCTACCTCTCCCTCACCTCTTCCCCCTACCCCTGCTGCTGCTGCTGCTAAGTCGCTTCAGTCATGTCCGACTCTGTGCAACCCCATAGATGGCAGCCCACTAGGCTCCTCTGTCCCTGGGATTCTCCAGGCAAGAATACTGGAGTGGGTTGCCATTTCCTTCTCCAATGCATGAAAGTGAAAAGTGAAAGTGAAGTCGTTCAGTCGTGCCCCAGTTTCTCCCAATTCACTTCCCCTGTGCATGAAAACCTTTCCCCAACATATGAGAATTATTGAATACAAACTGAATGATTGAAGAGTTAAAAGAAAAAAGTTTAGTCTATAGAATATTTGTAAAGTGATTAGTAACCCATATTTTCTCTGAACTGTTTTTGTACAACAGCCTGGACCTTGATATAACCTCCCTCCCTCTCTCCCTGTCTCGCACACGTGCACACTCATTCTCAATCTCACTCTCTCCTCTTCTCTCTCTTTCTATTAAGAAATGAAAATCCCATGAAAGTCATTTCCGTGTCATGTGTTCATTCATTTAACAAAGACAATTTAATGCCTAGAATGCATGTAGCACTCTTCAAGGTACTTGGTCCATGGTGTGCATCTTAAGAAATGAGATGGGATTTGAGGAACTGGTCAGTTAGCACATGCCTTACCAAACCAAAACAGTAGTCATGTTTGCTCAATATAGTCAAAGTGAAGTCGTCCCGACTCTTAGACCCCATGGACTGCAGCCTACCAGGCTCCTCCATCCATGGGATTTTCCAAGCAAGAGTACTGGAGTGGGGTGCCATTGCCTTCTCCCAATTATAGCTTAGGAATGATCAGGAGAAACAACGTGCGTGTGACCCTAAGAGAGGTTGTAATTGATGCCACTTTAACTCCACTCTGTATCAGCTTTACAACTGGCCAAGGACAAATAGCATCTTGCTTTCAACTTCTTGTACAGGTAATATTGAGTAACCTGAATCCCCTTAAATAGATTCCCAAACTACTACAAACTTTTTGACCTTCTTAAGAGACCTAGAATCTGATTGGTTCTATTTTAAAACCTAGCTGTTTTCTTTTAAAACAAAGAACTCAGAGACTTGGGATAGACTTAAAAATTTTTTTTTAATCTGAAACTAGGAGGATTTTACACAGTTTGAATTGTGAGATGAAAATTGCTTTATTTGGTTTAGCAGGTACATAATGAATTATTACTACTTTTAATGTTAGCCAGACATATTCCTACATTCAAGAAATATATCTTGTACACAAATAACTATAATGTTAGACAAAAAACATTGTTATAATAGATGGCCTAAAAATGCCACTTAAAACAGATAAGGAAGAGATTTATTCCTGTTAGGTGGGATTAGAAAGGGTTTCATAAAGAAAATATCATCATATCTAAAGTCAAAGAACAGGCATAAATATGGAGACATAATAAAAGCAACCCAAGTATATTCTAGCCAGTAATCCCACCTGCTTGGAACTTGGGGAAAGGGAAATAAAATTAGAGGATTTGTAGTAATCATGAAGACCCCAAAATGTCATCAAAGGAATTGGGAGTTTATTTTGAAGCCAACAAAAAACCATGGAAGTGTTCTGAAACAAGGAGTTATAATCAAAACTGTCTTAAAGAGATTATTCTGACATCCATGTATATACTAGAATTTGAAATATCAGAGGAAGGAAGATGAACACAGAGGCCATAGTTGTATTAGGCCAGGTGGGCCTGAACTAAGAGCAAAATCACAGTAGGTGTCAGCTCTCTAAACATGAGACAGGAATTTGAATTAAGGGAATAGAGGCAAGAGATACTATGATGAGGGATGACTGGAATTTGGCAACTGATGTCAGTGGTGAAAGAAAGAATATAAGATGCTTTGCAGTTTAATGTCTGTGTGCTTGGGAGGTTGACAGTGCTCTTCAAAAGACAAAGGAAACAAAGAAAGATAAGATCTGGGGAAAGAAGGAAAGTGATGTTTCATTTATTCAGTGAATATTTATTGAGCACTTACTATGTGTCAGGCACTATTCTGGGGGGATGAGAGTTATCTTTAATTTTTAAAACACTTTATGTGGTAAAGGCAGTGTTCTCAGTCTGTGTGACTCCAAAGGCAGAGCTGGAGCCAGTGAGTAGAAGTCAGCTAGGGTTTCCCCGGTGGTTCAGCAGTGGAGAATCCACCAGCCAATGCAGGAGACCCAGGTTCAATCCCTAGCTCAGGAAGATCCCCTGGAGAAGGAGGTGACAACCTACTCCAGTATTCTTGCCTGGAGAATCCCATGGACAGAGGAGACTGGTGGGCTACAGTCCATGGGGTCGCAAAGAGTCAGACACAACTTAGTGACTAAACACAACAACAGCAGGAAGTAAAATACCTTCCTAATAAGTGGAGGCTTTTTGATAAGTAGTGAGAGCTCTGTTACAGGCAGTATTCAAGCCTAAATTAGATAATATTCTTCAAGGAACTCTGTTACAAGGGATTCCTGCATTAAGAGGGAGGTTAGATTAACCTCTCTGCAAGTTCTCTCTCAATCTTAAGAGTCTGTTCTTTTCATGATCTACTCCTATGGGTTCTATTATTAATCTCTGGTTTCTCTCGATTATTAAATAAATTACTCAGTCTGTCTGCCATTCAGTAAAACTCACACATTTACATCTGTTATTCTTAAATTATTCTTGGTTAGGGCTCTTCTTCTTTATTAAAAAATTCTACCCAGTAATGTTACCTCTATACCTAATTTAGAATGTCAGCCCTGGTAGATTGGGTTATAAATATCAGAGGGGAAAGGATTTTTTGTGCCTAATAATATTTTTGTTTGTAAGAAGCCTCACAAATGAGAAATGAATTATCTTGACTTCAAGATTGCGATGCAGTTTCTGTATTTTGCAGCAATTCAAGAAGGAAAAAAAAAAATACCTCGGAGAGGCTCATTTTGATACAGCACGGTAAAGAAAGAGAATAATTGTTCTCCAACACTGTAAAGCTTTAGATCGGAAACATTTATCTGTGCTGCGTTTTAAAAAAATAAGAAAGGAAAGAAAAGGAAAAAGAGAACCTGTCGGGGGCTCCCCTGTAAGCTATAGTTAAAGCTTTGCATTTCCTGGTGTCTTTTGAAACGTAAAATTCCACAACAAATAGCTCTATAACGTATAACCAGTATGAAGATTCAATTCAGTTTTAAGCACTTTAGTTTGCTTTTGAATCTTGCTATTTTCTGCATTTGTTTTGACTGCTCTCATCATTCAAGATTGACGCTTGGATGGGTGTGTAGGAGGAAGCAGCAGCAGCAGGCTTACAGCTTGCAGACAAAAAAAATCTGCCTTATCTGATGGCTATTATTGAAAATGCGAGGTGTAGCCTGGGCTGGGTAATGAAGGGGAGCGAGCGAGGGGGAGCAAGGAGCATGGAGCTGCATACTGATGAGTGTAGGAGTACTTGATAAAAAGAATTCTGGCTGCTGG
Source organism: Bos indicus x Bos taurus (assembly GCF_003369695.1). NCBI lineage: Eukaryota > Metazoa > Chordata > Mammalia > Artiodactyla > Bovidae > Bos > Bos indicus x Bos taurus. The sequence continues at coordinate 56,935,159 of NC_040080.1, forward strand.
CCGTGCATTGCTCATTGTGGAGTACTCCAACAATCACACAGAACGCAGACCAGCCTAAGCTGACAGCTTGATATGCCTTCTTCTGCTGCCTGGTTTTGGGGGCTGTGTGACGTACTGGTCGGTAGTAAAGATTAATATGTAAGAAATGTGGAGCTAGGATCAAGTCATACTCCACAGCCTGCCTGGCAAACTATGTTTTACTTCTGACTTTGCTCTCTCGCTGAGAACATTAATCTGTCAAGCTGGCGGGCTCCTTTGATAGCAACTTTCCCAGGAGCATGATGTGGCAATGCCACCTCTCAGCCCAGGACTACCGCTATTACCCCGTGGACGGCTACTCCCTGCTTAAACGCTTCCCTCTTCATCCTCTTACAGGACCCAGATGCCCTGTCCAAACAGTGGGACAATGGTTGGAAAGCATTGGGCTACCTCAGTACGAGAACCACCTGATGGCTAATGGATTTGACAATGTGCAGTTTATGGTAAGACGCTCTCTGTGTCCACGGAGCTGCCTTTTGTCTGTCTTTGCTTCTTATGTGTCTTACACGGCTCAGAGGCAGCCTGATTTGCACCAAAACTGGTCAATTGTATATATGTAACTGCATTAGAAAATCGGATGCCCTTAGGACTGAACCGACTGTGTAACATATAGGCACTTGCTGAAAAATGAGATCTATGTGCATCCATATACATGTGTATTATATGAATGAACCGGTGAGAGTACTATTTATAGGCAGTGAAAGAAGATTAACATTTATATTCTCCCTGTCATTCTCTGTGTGATTTTTATAAATCTGTCATCTCAGAATACCCAGTTAGATGATGATAGCACTCTTCAGTTAATTCTAGATTCCTGAAACATATTTCATTTGGGTATCAGCACTTAGTGATTAATTAAACAATTTGTTGTGTTTATGGTATGAAGATCATTTTTTTCCTTATAATTGTTCAATAAGGAGTTTAAATTGTGTGGATGACCTTTAGTTCATTAGCAAACTGATTTGAATGGTCTATCGTAGAGAGCTTTTGCTTAGTTTACATGCTGATTGAAGAGCAACAAGGTACTGTTTATGATTTTAGGTAGAAAACAAACACTTCCATCAATTAACTGTCAATATCTAGAAAGAGAGGCTGATGGACTAAGTACATTCGTGTACTTCTGAATACTGGTCTGCCTGCAGTCTAAAGCTGGTCGTGCAAACTTCGCACTGTGATGAATATAGGTGAGGAAGGAGGATGGGGAACTGTGCAGACCCATAACACAGCTTTGTGATCATTCACATGCCTCCCCCAGTGCTCATCAGTTTCCCTTGTTAAGCTACGTCACAGTCAGTATTACCTTCCTTTGCTTTTAAGGTCCCATCACACATATTACTAATTCCTAATTTAGAGAGAAAATACTTAACATAGGCATGTAGCACAAAATGGCTTGCAGAAACAATTAATAGCTATTTCTAAATAAAATACTGGAGCTTACACGTGAGGCTTATTAATAATAAAATTGATAACATTATACTGAGAGCTAGGCACGTCTTTTTATTTTCATTTTAGATTATTTTCTCCAAGCTTGACTTGACTATTGTAGATTTGAAGATTATTTAAACTGTTAAACTTCTGCTTCTCCAAAAATGTGTGTCCCATGAGCTGTTTTTTTTTAAGCTGCATCAATGTAGTGAGACATATGAGCCCTAAGTAATTGTACCCATAAAACTCTTAATGAACCCACTTTTAAATAATGAGACATGCAGCAACTATTATTTTTCTCATGTCTAAGAATACTGTCACTGATTAGACAGATTGTATAGCTATCAAAATAGGGGGGGAAATAAAATTTTCTTTAGTTGCTGTGAGAGTCTTAGGACAGACTGGGTAGAATTAGGACAGCCTTAGGACACTAAACAGATGACACTAAGAATTAGAGAAACTATTACATTTACTGCACATTTGGATGTCTTTATTCTTTCTCCTTATCTCTCCTTGAAATAAGACTTTTTCACTCCCACTCCTCAAACCTGTGTCCAGATTTATTCTGGTCCCGTGAGAAGTTAGCTAGGTCTTTGGATTCTCTGGATCATTGATCTACTTTGAAAGATTTTAATTCAGCATAATTTTCCTCTGAATGTTAAACACTTTAGAGTAAATATAATCCCTTTTTGAAAACCCAATGCAAAGGTTAATCAAACATGTTTCCAATAAGCATTTGGAGATTGGAAAAAAGCGTTCATGAATAAAATATGTATAAACACTCCAAAATGTATCCAGGAGGAAAAAAATCCTGGACATATATGACAAAACCAAGGTCTGATCCTCTCCATAGACTTTCGACTTTATTTTTTCAATTCAAATTATTGTATATAATTTTTCAGAAATTAAGAAAACATAGTTAATTCAGAAAAATCAAACACTTTCTATACAAGACAGAATTTTAAAAATTTGAATTATCATTCAGAGGAGTTAATTATGGAAATGAAGCAAATCATAAAACAGTGTCAACAATTATCACTTTGCATGCTGCTATACACCATTTATTTGCTACTAGCATTATACAAAATCAATTTCTATCTCTATAAAAATTATGTATTGATCTCCATAATCTAATTTACATAATTATGAACTTAGTTAAAGTACACTAATATGATCAGCCAACTTTGAGAAATAGGTTTCGTTAATGTGGTGAAAAATCTGTTGGACCTGCTTAGTCTCCATTCGGTATCATATTCTAGCTTTTGTTTTTCTTGAAGCACATTCTGACCTGCATTTATTCATTCTGTTGCCTAAGCAACAAGCACCACACTCCTATTAACTATGATATAGTGCAGGTCTTATTTATTTTTTAGAACAAGACAGTAGAGACATCAAAAGGATATAATTAATGTTGGTTGAAATATTGTACTGCATCCATGCATAGATATTCTTTATTTAGGAAACATTCTCAAGAGTTAATTTTTCATTTAATCAATATTCCATAATGAATATGAGTTTCAAAGGGTCCATATAAGTAAATTTCAAAGTATTTATTGAAAGCTTTACGAATTTTTTTGTTAATAACTGTTCTACATACTCTTACACATAAACACAATATATGAATGATTTATCCACACAGCTGTGATTAACTTTAATAAAGATTTTTTACATCAATTCCTAGGCAGAAAAGAAGGACCTTGTTAGAAAAGAAGGACTCATTTATTTTTAAATTTTTATCCATTATTGTTTCTCCTTTGGGCTCTTAAAACTTATTCTTGATTTTATTTATGTATCAATCTTGTTAAAATACCTGAAAGTTAAAATTCCAAACTTTTTCTTTATGTATCTGGTCCTGGTTTGCAGAATAGTATTGCACAGGACATTTATGTGTCCTTAAAAATATAAAATAAGTGAAAATAGGTACAAAGAATAACTACAAAATTACATTTAAGACTTTGGGAAAGTTTAGATCTATGTGGCAAAAGTCCCTTCAACACAGAAATCCTTTGTCTGAAGACTTGTTCAAGCCCCGCTCTACCTGTCCATCCCCTCTGAAGTCACATATTATCAGCTCCCATCTACTTCAGCATGTCTACCTGCTACTCACTAGCCTCTGGGAGTGCCGCCATGGTCCTCTGATATCCCACTTGTTTTCCCCAAATTTGTAACATATAGGATGTGTCTGACTTTCAACATTACTTTTTTTTCACTAAGGAGTTTAAGTATGAAATGATTACTGTATAAAATGCTCATGATGATTTACTTTCTTTTTGGATATAATTCCATCATCATGTCTTTTCCTGTGTTAATGGCTGCTTCCTAATATGTAAGCCTCAAACTATCTGTTCTTGTCCTGATGAATACTCATTTGTACACTCCCTCAGCTCTCACAGCTATTCCTTTCCTTCCTCTCTGTCTTTCATCCTCAAAGGTCTAACTCAATTTCTGCCTTGTTTCTATAGCTTTTCTTAAGGGCTCCAGTACTTAGCAGCCTCTCTTTTCTCGATTTCATGTAGGGGTTGTATTTGGCATGAAAAATTACATTTGGCATGCCATCATTTACTCTCCAGGATTGAGAGTTAAGTTTTCACTTGAATATATCTTATCTCCCCAACTAGACTAGAAGGTCTTCGAGTCCAAGTTCTAAATATTCGATTTCCTTGCATTCCTAGCACTCCTAGCATAATGTAGTATACACAGAAATCTCCCCATAAAAACCGGATCCACAGCAGATTATTATAGATGGACATCCAGCCAAGGACTAAAAGCCTCATCCTGCCGGTGGGGACATAGAGCATTAGTACCTTTTATCCATTCATGCAACAAACACTCCTTAAACATTTCCTATGTGCTAACAGCATTGTTAATTAAATTACTAAGGGTATAACAATAACCCTTAAAGGGTATTACCTTTGACCTCAAGCAGGTTACAGTATTGCTCTTAGACCTACCATATTATTTGCATGAGCATTGCATATACATTCCTTCATGTGCTAACACAAACGTGTATTCGCACGTTATATCATGGGGATCTTGTCATTCATCCTTTCATATAAGCACCATCCTTCAGCATATTACTTACCAGGAATTGTTTTTTCAGCAGCAAATTACAGTAAGCAATGGTAGAGGTAAAAATCTATCATAGCATGGAGTAGAGTAAAGAAAGATATAGATACTGATAACATCTAAACACTGGCAGTGTTATGATAGATTTGTCATCCAAAGACTACAGTAAGAAGTTTCTCTTACTTGGAGAACTGACCCCTAGCCTCACCATGTTTTAACAGACAGTCATATTTGTAAACTCTAATCAAAAGGGGAAAGAAATTATACCAGCTCATTATTTTAGCACGTCCTATGCTTTCTAGCAGTTGACTTAGATGCTTTGACCACTATTAAAATTTCAAAATGCATACAGAATAAGATATAAAAATAATACCAAGGACCCTACGTGAATTAGCATTTTTGTACACTTGAGTAGGTAGCATTCATAAAGAATTTACTGAAGGTCAAAGTGAGTACTGCCTATTAGACACAGAAGTAGAGTCACAGAGCTCTTGGAAGTCATCCATTTGAACCAAAGATTTGAGCAAGATTGATCTTATAAGTATTTAATTCAAACCTTTTTTTCATTTTTGTGGTGCATTTTACATGCTAATAGACTTACTTCTTTTCTTCTCTCTTGCATAACTTTTCTGTAATAAGAGCACCATTTGCAGTTGACCTGATAAAACTGACCTTTTAAGTATCTTAGCAGCATATCTTGACCCAAGTAAGAAGTTAAACTTGGGAAGCAGAAAAATAAATTATCCCTAAAAAATAAGACTAAGAACCTTCACAATGTTTTCCTGTTTCAAATATTGTTTAAGAAAATGTTATAAAGTTACTGAGATTTAAGGGTATAAGAGAAATATACCTGCCACACTCCCTATGCCTTCCTGTTTCTGAAACAGGTGGCTTTATATTGAAAGGGCAGTTATAATTCTCCATATTCATTTAGGCCAGTAGTTACATACCCATTTTTGAAAAAATATCTTTTTTTTTTCAATTATTGGCATTTAAAATCTGTTGGTAACCAAAAGTCAAAGCCAGGAGGGAGTTGTTCTTTATCTAGACAACAGCTTAATTACAAATGTAACAGGCAACAGCCTTGCAGTGCTGTGAGAGAGGACTGAAGTAAGACTTCTTGTGTCCACTGTCTTGCTTCTGTATGGCTTGATTTACTCACCTGTAAAATCAATGCAATGAGAGGTCTGGGAGAAATGTTCTTTGGGCTCGTTATTGAATATTTTGAGCTCTTTAAGGATGCAGGGTATGATAGTGGTGCTGGCAGAGCTATTAATTGTTCTTGTAGCTCTCATTAGCCTTAGAAGGACACTGATGGCTTGTGGAGCAGAAAGTCAGAAATGAGGGCATGTGCAGGCATGGCTGTCTGAGAAGGATGGATGGCCTTCAGAAAAAACAGCAGTCACAATTCCAATCCAGTGACTCTAAGGAGAATCAAGCCTTTCCTCCTACCTAGAAGTTACTCTGATTACATATTTGAGCATTAAAATATGCTGCCCCATTTTCTAATAAAGCACTGCTACAGCTACCGCTCCTAACTAATGCTCACACGTAACGGCCTTTAATTTAGTCATGCAGCATATTTGCATACTTATCTCCAGTATTGCACCAAATGACCAGATCTTTGGGATGAAGAATTTAATCATGAATTTTACAACTTACTAAAACTGCTGAATTACAGACTGATTTTAAGAAAGTCAGCCACAATCATATTTCATCTCTTCTTTAAATGGACAGATCTCTCAATGACCTCGATTTTCTCATCTCCAGTCACCTCATTTACCCCTATAATCCAGCCTGCTTCCCAGCTCTTCCACAAAGTTTGTTCTCTTTTAAGTAAGCTGTAACCTCTTTCTTACCAAATCTCCACCCCTACCCTCTTTTTTTTCCTTACTTCATTTCTCTTTGACCTCTTTCAATGACTGATTCTCACTCTCCACTCCTTATTGGTACTTATTCCCTTGCTGAAATTTGTTTGGTTTCTGTAACGTTACACTGCCCTTTCCAATCACTCCTAGTCTCCTAACCCTCCTGCCTCACAAGGTGAGGTTGTTTAATCACTAAGTCATATCTGACTCTTGCAACCCCATGGACTGTAGCCTCCCAGGCTCCTCTGCCTCCCAAGGTGGTGGTGCTCAATTTGTCTACCCAGTAGGGAGATCACCGGTTCTTGTATTAATAGATCCGTAGCTGTCCCTACTCTTCCGTGCTTTCTACCTGGCATCCAGTACTGTCTAGCTACTCAATAAACATTTCCGCATACATGTCTGAGTACCAAATATTTAGCACCCTTGCTTCAGCCCCACTCTACTTAAAATCTTTCAATGATTCTCAATTACCTATGGGAGATTATATTTACAAAATCCTTAATGTGGCTTTCATATTGAGGACCCTTTCTGACCTGCCTGATCCAACTTATTTTCTAGCCTCATGTGTTATTTCATCTCTTTACTGTTCTCCAGAACTGACATTTTTCTGTCATTGCCTGGCCTTTGCACATGCTGCCACCTCTGCCAAGAATGACCTTCCTTCCCCTCTTAACTCCTTTTTATCCTTTAGATCTTAGCCTGGTTGTCACTTCTTTTAGCCGTCACTTCTTGCCTGACCTCCCAAGTATGGGTTCGGAACCCTTCTTTCCCCTTGTCTTACTGTGCTATATTCCCTATTTACTTGTTCATCTACCCCACCACTTCTGCCACCACAAACACTACAACGGAGGTGGCAAACTTATTCTATAAATGGCCAGATAGTAAATATTTTAGGTTTTGAAAGCCATATGGTCTGTGTTGCAAGTATTTGACTTTTCTATTTCATCATGAAAGTGACCATAGATAATATACAAATAAATGGACCTGACTGTGTTCAAATATAACTTTATTTACAAAAAAAGAGGCAGATCTAGTCAATAGGCCATCATTTGCTGCCCTTGCACTTGATTTTTAATTTCTTGAGAGTTAGAAAAATTCTTTGATCCTCTGCATCTCCAAGTACAACCTCTGACTTACACATATAGACACAGTAAATGTTTGATGAAAGGAGAAAAGGAAGGAGAAAGGGAGCAAGGAATCAGGCAGGTGGCTCCAATAAGGTTTCTGAGAGCCTGTTTGATTTAAAGAGATCCCAGCCAATAGCTGAGGATATTCAGAACAAGATCCAGTCTTCAGGAGTCTGTCAAGAGCAAAAGGGGGGTTTTGCTCTAACCAACCAGGCTGGAGTATATTTTCAGTAAGGGAACTACACAGGCATAAGAACTAGAAAAACACAGCTGCAGAGGAAGCCTTCTAGTCCCTCTGTTTGGAATTCCTTTCTCTTCCCTCGTCACCTCATTTTACAGCATTGTTCATTGTGTAGCACTGATTGAGCTTAAGCATCACGTCCTCCAAGAAGTATTCCCTAATGCCATTTTGTCATCTAGCTAGCACAACTGCCCTTTCTCTGTGCACCTCTGGCATCCTTTTCTTAGCCCTAAGCTAGGGCTTATTATATTTCATTGCAATTATGTTATCTGTTCAGATGTCTGCTTTCCACCCTAGAAAGTGAGATCCTAAGAGGCAGAAAGTGGGTCTTATTTATCTTTGTATTCCTAAAGCCTAACCCAGGGCCTGGCATATAGTAGCTTCTTAGTAAATATTGATTGGATGACATTTTTAAGTTTTATTTAGTTTCATATATTATATAAATTATACTCATGTAACTCTCACATCTTCCTATCAGTATAGGGTTGCAAAGAGTTGGACATGACTGAGCGACTGAACTGAACTGAACTGAACTGAATAATGAAGATAATGAGATTCAGAAAGTTTTAAAAACTGCCAAGCAGCACCTAGAGTTTAAAACCAAACTGCTTTGACTTAAAAGTTCCTATTCAATTCACTAAAACCATACTGTTTCATCATTCCTCCCTTCATTCATTCAGTGAATGTATACAGAGCCCCTGTTAGATTGCAAACACTGAACAGAACAAGGGCCCTGCCCTTCGAGCCCTTGAAGCTTGGCCTATTTCTAGTCCTTTAAGGAACCTCTTCATCTCATTTCTTCCTACTTTTCTTTCTCTTCCTCACTGCCTCTCCAGAGGACCTCTGTTTTACCAAGACCAGAACTCTCACTGCCAAACAAATACATATCTTCCTTTCTCTGTTCATGATTTCCTTCCTGCCTAACATAGCCTATTTCTTCCCTATTCCCTATTCAAGACTTGTTCCTTAAGGCCTTAGTCTTTCTGCTTGCTCTGCGGAGACTTCCTCTACTGATCTGGACCCTGCCCATCCCTTCAGCTTCACCTCTTACCCATCTTAAGATGGGTTTAATTATTATAGTCTTAATTGTGCCACACTTGCTCACAGATCCATGCCTTTGCACACACAGTTCTCTGCTCAGAACAATACTTTCTTGCACTTAGGTTTAGCCTGAGTAACTCTTACTTCAAAATTTGACTCAGAGTTTCCTTCTGTAGACCCTTTAAAACAAACTCATATTGCTCAACTATTCTTCAGCAGCCTCTCATGGCACCCTGCTTATCATCTACGGTGGAATCATCTGACCCCTTCCCCTAGGAGATAACAGTGTCTGGTTCAATGTTACCTTCCCAGTCACTAGCACATAGCTGGTTCTTGCATGAATTTTCTGGGGCTGCCACACACTGGAGGGAATGGACTACAGTGATATATCATCTTACAGTTCTGGAGGCTGCAAGTCCAGTATGTCAGCAGGTGTCAGCAGGGGTGGGTCCTTCCTCTGACAGCTCTGAGGGGAGCATGTGCTCTATCCCTCTCTCCTTGGTTTTGCAAAGACGGCTGTCTTCTCCTCATGTTTTCACACTGTCTTCCCTCTGTGTGTGTCTGTCCAGTTCCTCCTCTTATAAGGACACCAGTTATATTGCATTCAGGTCCACCCTAAGGACCTCATTTTAACTAGACTATCTCTGTAAAAACCTTGTCTTCAGATAAAGTCACATTCTGAGGTACTAGGAAGTTAATACTTCAACATAAGGATTTGAGGAAGGGACATAATCCAACCAATAGCAGTTCTCAGTAAGAATGTATGAATATGCATCCTTTATTATACCTCACATTGCCAAACACAGTGCATAATGGTTACTCAGTAGATATTTGCTTAATTGAATCAAAGTCAACCTACTTGAGGTTTATGTGAAATTTAAAATGTCTAAAGAATCTGATATTACTCTTTCATCAATGACAAATGCGATCTTCCTGATAGCTTACTTAGTTTTAGTTAATATGAGAACCAGCAAAGCCAGAACCAAGAGCTTCCTACCTCTCTAGCCCTACAGTCTTTCCATTTTACTTTGCAACCTCTGTTGGCCCCTAAATAAATCACATTTACAAAAAATGTTCATTTGTTTGTCATCCTTATAGTTGATGTCTATCTGATAGAGATATGCCAAAGGAATAGGTGATTAAACAAAAGTTGTGTTTTATAGAAAGGAAAGAAAATATAAGCAATTTAATAATATAACTGCCATTAATCAATAACTTGTTAAATACTTTTTTCCATATATTGTATTTCCCTCTCTCACAAATATTATAAAGTATGTAGTGTTATTCCAGTTTTAAAAAATGACAAAATGTGGCTGCTGTGGGTGTTCACTGCTGCGCATGGGCTTTCTCTAGTTGCAGCGAATGTGGTCTGCTCTGCAGTTGCAGTGCACAGGCTTCTCACTGTGGTGGCTTCTCTTGCTTCAGAGCGCAGGCTCTAGGGGGCACAGCCTTCGGTAGCTTTGGTGTGTAGGCTTAGTGGTTTCGGATCACAGGCTCTAGAGTGCAGACTCAGTAGTTGCGGTGCACGGGCTCAAGCATGTGGAATCTTCCTGGAGCAGGGAATGAGCCCATGTCCACTACATTGGAAGGTGGACTCTCAACCACTGGACCACCAGGAAGTCCAAAAGTTACTTATTCAGAGACTAACTATCTGGCCCCGTGCACTCAAGATTCAAACCCAGGTCAATTTGAGTCTAAAGGGAAGACATTTTCAGTAAGAGTCGCTGAGGCAATGTATGTGGGCAAGATGAGGAAGTATGGGTTCTGGACACACAAAAATAGCATGAGCATTTTTGATTCTTGGGGTGATACAGGGGATGATGATTCAGAGGAGAACCAAGAAGAGGTAAGAGAGAAGAAAAATCTTGCCTCATGCAGAGAGTAGGCAGTCTTCATTAAGGAAATTTCCTGCCACACAGGGTTATAAAAATAAAGGTATACCTCTGAGTTTGACCTCAGACCACGAGACCTTCTGCATAGGATTCATTCCTTGCATGCAAGAGACGCTACATGAAACGGGAGCAATGTTCATGGAAGATATGATTACATCTTTTGGATATAATGAAAATGGAAGGCTTATTACAGCTTTTCTAAGAAGTAATGAATATGATTATAAATGGCTACAAATTTTTATCCACAAGAAAACGCACATGAGAGAGACATAGAAACATCTTACAGGGCATTGCTTGCATGTCCCTGACTTCCTAGTCTGGTCTGTATGTACCATGCACATCATAGACATTGGGAACTATTCATTCATTTAAGAGCGTATGAGCTGAAAGAGTAAAGAGCCCCTGTGACTCTGCTTATAGAAGTACCTTAGGAGGAGAGAAAAATGCAATGAATTATTAACATAGGCTTCTGAGTATCAGATCATTGATTTCTGCCCTTTGAGTTAACAGAATTAAATTTCAGGTGGTTAAACTTTTACCTTCTGTCAGACTGAGCAAAAATGACTAAGATTCATAACCAAAGCATTGTGAAACATCTTGAGTTTATAAGCCAATGTCTGTTTAGATGGTTGGCAGGAAGAATAAGGTTTGTCCTTCCAGAGTTTTGAAGGAGATCTTGGAATAGGAGACCTAGAATCTAAAATATCTCATTTTTCTTTGACAGGAGTTGTATTGCTCATTTTTATCAGAAACAGGTAACCCTGTGAAGAAGGAAATGAGCGTTTGGTATTTGTTAGGCCTTTATAGCTATATAACCCACCCAGTTGTCAGTTAGCTCGGAACAAGGAACAAGGGACATACAGGCTTGCCAACACCAACTACAGAAATCCCTTACTCTGTCAAAATGAAATGCACAGAAGCCATTCATACCAATTAAGTCATTTAAAAACTGCTAAATGATTGACAGGAAACGGGATGAAGGGAAAGTTACATAGTTTTTAAAAAATGTGATGTGCTTACTTTCTGGTAAATAGTTATGAAACAGTGGAAATAAAAATACCATATTAAATATCATCACACTTCATAGTCTTTAAAACTCTTACAAATATATTTTCTCAATTAATGGAGGGGGCAAAATTAATTCTACTTTCAGTTCTAGCATAGTGGTCTGGCATTAGGTAAGCCTTTTTCTCGGCAATCTCTGAACAAGCTCAGATATAACCTGATTTCTTTTCGAAACCCTCCCTCAGTGCTGTGTCTTTCCTAAATGCTTCTCCTGATTACATGTCCTCCGTTCATCGCCAACCTTCTCATAAGAAATATCTACACTTTTTAGCTTCCCCTTCTACTCAATACAATCAGGCCTCAATACAATTCGCATCTGTCAGCATCCTGAAATTATTTTTAAGTGGTGACTAATTAACTCCGAATTGCCAAATACAGCACACTCTTTCCAGGCTTTATTGACTTCATATTTCTGTGGTCTTGGTCTCTGCTGACCACGCTTTTTCTGCCTGGCTTCTATATCCTTGGCGCCTCCTACCCCAGCAACCACTGCCTCTCTGGCTCCTTTGTAGATCCCCCTGCCTCTGTGTGTCCCCCAGGATTCAGCTCTTTCCCTCTTCTCCTCTCACTCCACACATTCACCTTAGGTGACTTCGCTTATACTAACAAAGACAAAAGTTTTCTGCTCTTATACTATATTGAGACTTCAAAGTATCTGAAAGTGGAATGATCTTTCCCCCAAAACTTGTCCCACAAAAAAAGCAACTAATTGGGTAGAATGATGATGAGAGATCAAGTGAGATGAGGCTGGAAAGGTAACCACTGGATTTGGTAACATAGAGGCCCCTGAGAGCTTGACAAGAGCACGCTCAGTGGAATAAGAGGCACAGAAGCCATATTACATTGGATTGAAGAAGTGGTAGAATAGACAACTCTTGAAAGAAGTTTTGCTGAGAATGGAAACACAGAAATAAGCAAGTAGCTAAAGAGTGATTTGGGAGTCAAAGAGGTTTTTTTTTTTTTTAAATCGGAGGATAGTTGCTTTACAATGGTGTGTTGTTTTCTGCTGTACAACAATTCAAATCAGTCATAATTATATATCAGATCAGATCAGATCAGTCACTCAGCCTTGTCCGACTCTTTGCAACCCCATGAATCGCGGCACGCCAGGCCTCCCTGTCCATCACCAACTCCCGGAGTTCACTCAGACTCACATCCATCGAGTCAGTGATGCCATCCAGCCATCTCATCCTCTGTCGTCCCCTTCTCCTCCTGCCCCCAATCCCTCCCAGCATCAGAGTCTTTTCCAATGAGTCAACTCTTCGCATGAGGTGGCCAAAGTACTGGAGTTTCAGCTTTAGCATCATTCCTTCCAAAGAAATCCCAGGGCTGATCTCCTTCAGAATGGACTGGTTGGATCTCCTTGCAGTCCAAGGGACTCTCAAGAGTCCTCTCCAACACCACAGTTCAAAAGCATCAATTCTTCAGTGCTCAGCTTTCTTCACAGTCCAACTCTCACATCCGTACATGACCACAGGAAAAACCATAGCCTTGACTAGACGAACCTTTGTTGGCAAAGTAATGTCTCTGCTTTTGAATATGCTATCTAGGTTGGTCATAACTTTCCTTCCAAGGAGTAAGCGTCTTTTAATTTCATGGCTGCAGTCACCATCTGTAGTGATTTTGGAGCCCAGAAAAATAAAGTCTGACACGATTTCCACTGTTTCCCTATCTATTTCCCATGAAGTGGTGGGACCGGATGCCATGATCTTCGTTTTCTGAATGTTGAGCTTTAAGCCAACTTTGTCACTCTCCACTTTCACTTTCATCAAGAAGCTTTTGAGTTCCTCTTCACTTTCTGCCATAAGGGTGGTGTCATCTGCATATCTGAGGTTATTGATATTTCTCCTGGCAATCTTGATTCCAGCTTGTGTTTCTTCCAGTCCAGTGTTTCTCATGATGTACTCTGCATATAAGTTAAATAAACAGGGTGACAATATACAGCCTGACGAACTCCTTTTCCTATTTGGAACCAGTCTGTTGTTCCATGTCCAGTTCTAACTGTTGCTTCCTGACCTGCATACAAATTTCTCTCTCTCTATATATATATATATATATAATTTCATATATATATATATAATTATATATATGTATATCCCTTCCCTCTCTATATATATTGCCTCCCTCCCCCTTCCCATCCTACCCTCTAGGTCATCCCACCCCTCTAGGTCTAGCCATACTGGGTCCCTGTGTTATACAGCAGCTTCCCACTGGTTATCTGTTTTACATATGTAGTGTATATGTGTTAATGCTACTTTCTCAATTTGTCCTACCCTCTCATTTCCCTGCTATGTCCACAAGTTCATTCTCTATGTCTATGTCTAAAGGGAAGATTTTTTTTAAAACAGGAGAGACTAGAGTCACATTTGGCTACTAAAATAAATGATCAGGTAGAAAGGGAGCTATTGATATTGGAGAAAAGGAGGGATTGACTGAATGAATAAAGGTGAGATGTTTTTGGATTCAGAGACAAAGGGAAGAAGTGTCTTTGATGGAGACATTCCTATTGTAGTAGGAGGAAAGACAGAGAGAATGGGTATTCTAATGATTAGTGTATAGGATGATGAGAATATAGATAGGGCTATGTTCCTTCCAATGGCTTCTATTTTCTAACTTATAAGACATTGGCATAGAAGATTTGAAGATAGAGAAGATATGAAAGAGTAATTTCAAAAAGTAGGAAAGAAAATTTATAAAGAAAATGGAGTAGAATTACAGGGCCATGTTGAGGGCTTATTTGAGATTTTTAATCATCATGCTCAAAAGAAATTAGAAAGACAATTGTGCTCTAAGCTACAGAACTGCTTTCATAGTTTGACTCCTTCTCGTACTTGGTGTGAGATAGTGGGTTAGTCACTTAACCTCCCTGAGCATCAGTTTCCCCACTTCAAACAGGAGCTAGCACTGCCTGATTCATAGGGCTGTGGTGAGAAGTAGCTTAAGGCTAGCTGTGTGCTTTCAGTAGGCAATGAATCATGATGGTGACCAGAGTGCCTGTTCCATTTAGCTGGCAAGCCACTTTGGAATTATTGACAGCACAATGATACACAGAAATTGCTGAAAGTCCTCATAGCTCTTGCCCTCATAATACATGGGATACAAAGGAAAAGCTTCTATGAATTATGCTAGAAACATCCCAAATACCCATAACCCACCTATCTCAGTGACCTTATGTTGAATAAGGTAACTTATTCAACTCTAAAGTATATTGGAAAGTTATGTCACTGTAACTCACAATTAATCAACCACATGTACACTCAAAGAACTGAGCCTTTCGGACTTAACGGCCACACAGTAGCATATGCCAATGGCAGAGTACAGTGGGACTTCCAAGGAACCAGATTGCATTTAGCGCTTTCCCTAAGAAACACACTGAAGGACACCCACCTGCTCACAGCAATAAAATGTTTCCTTAACTATGGTCGATCAAATTGTGGTAATTAATTTATATGTGAATATTTGAATACTCTAGAGTTTTGTAGCTTTGTTCTCAAGGATGGGCTTCCCTGGTGGCTCAGACAGTAAAGCGTCTGCCCGCAATGCTGGAGACCCAGGTTCGATTCCTGGGTCGGGAAGATCCCCTGGAGAAGGAAATGGCAATCCACTCCAGCACTCTTGCCTGGAAAATCCCATGGATGGAGGAGCCTGATAGGCTACAGTCCATGGGGTCACAAAGAGTGGGACACGACTGAGCGACTTCACTTTCACTTTCACTTTCTCAAGGATGACTAACCTAAACTTGCATCCAGACTATAAAGTATATTAAGAAATACTATGAACTCTGGGAGTTGGTGATGGACAGGGAGCCCTGGCGTGCGGCGATTCATGGGGTTGCAAAGAGTCGGACACAACTGAGCTACTGAACTGACTGACTGACTAACTGATGAAGTATATTAACCAATGCAAACTTTGAACACTGTAGCATTTTGCAATATAAATTTATGTTTCAGATATGAATCTTTTACACTTTAACATCTGTTGATGAACTAGAGTGGAACATAGATGAACATTTGTGAAGGGGCTCCCAGGAAAATCTTTTTGAATGGATTCCTTGGAGATTTATTCATTCATTCCTAAGGAAACACCTATTGAGTACCAAATATACTCATCAAACTGTGCTAATTGTGGTCAAGACTACAGAGAGGCATACAATAGGCTCTTGTTAAAGATCCTACAGTCTATTCAGGGAACTAAGACTAGCATACTTAGCAGCTAAATAGCAATACACATTCAAATAGTAATAAAGGACAACAGTGTAAATGTTTTCATAGCATAGAATGCAACTGTGGGAAAAATAAGTGTTAGAATCTATTAATTTCTCTAAGTCATGAGAAGGAAGAGATGTTGATGAGCTGGCGTGATCAGGGCAGACTCTCTGGAGGAAGTGGACTTGGGCAGGATTGTGTAAACAGTGAAAATGGGACCAATGGAATCATCAACAAAGGATATAAGACTGCAAAATGCATATAGTATTTAAAGAACAAAACAGGTACTGATTTGGCAACCATCCTAGGGATCATGCAATGCCTCTCTGAATTAAAGCATTACCTACCTTGTGAAATCATGGTTCAGATACTGCACATTCACCATATGGAGAGACAGCTTAATGATCCATCACTCTGCCCAGATAGTCTCACCCAGATGGCAGCACACACGTGCGCATCACACATGCAGATAGCAAGGGAGGATGAGCATGGAAACATCTGTCTGACCAACTTGCCTTCTATTTCCAGATAATGCTGAAGGAAACAAACTCACTTGAGTTGCATTAGGTGTTTCTCCAAATAAGACCCTCTTTCTGAGGGAGAGTATACCGTCAAAGCCAATAGCAAATGTTTTTTAGTAGTTTCTTATCATCTTGAATATCCCCATATCCTCTGAAACTAAATTTATTCACTTGTTACATCCTTTGCTTCTTCAAAGATATTCATAGCTCTCAGCTATCAATATCTAAAGAAATCATCCTCACTTTCACACTGGAATCATGACCACTGCCAAAAATACCTATCACCTCCTCCTTTCTAAAACTCAGCTTATTTGACATGTTCCAAGAATTCAAAGGAGGAAACATTTGCCTAGCTGCCATTTTCATGTGAAGATATTATGCTAGGGCTCCTAAATACAAAACCTGACATTAATAATAATAATAACACTCACATAATGCTTATATTCAGACACTGTTCTAAGTATTTTTATATGTTAATTATTTTAATTCTGTTGAAATGAATAATATACCCATTCCCTCCTCTCATGATGCTAAGAATCTACTGGAGAAGCATACATGAAAACAGACAAATTCCTGTGGCACTGTAACTGATTGGAATTTTCATTCAGCGTATAGCGCTGCTGCTACTGCTAAGTCGCTTCAGTTGTGTCCGACTCTGTGCGACCCCATGGACTGCAGCCTACCAGGCTTCTCCGTCCATGGGATTCTCCAGGCAAGAACACTGGAGTGGGTTGCCATTTCCTTCTCCAATTCAGAGTATAGTGGTGGCCCTCAAAATGAGTGACTCAGTCAAGGCTCTGTAAAAGAGGTCAAGTTTATACTAACTCTGAACAGACTGGGAAGATGCACAGCCTGACAAAGACTGAGTAATAGAGCATCCTCTCGGGCAAGTGGCTGCTGCTGCTGCTGCTGCTAAGTCGCTTCAGTCGTGTCCAACTCTGTGCGACCCCATAGACGGCAGCCCAACAGGCTCCCCCATCCCTGGGATTTTCCAGGCAAGAGTACTGGAGTGGGGTGCCATTGCCTTCACAGCATGTAATTATCACAGAGGCACTCAGAGCAATATCTAGTGGTGTTTGGGTCCAGGTGGGGTGCAGGGGCAAAAAAAAAAAAGGAACACACATAAAACCTGAGAGGTCAACATTAGCCAGATGGGGGAGAGACTACTTTTATTCTACTCCAGCTTGGATGTACAGGGCCTGCTCTGTGTAACTGGGAATGATGTGTTTATTTATTTCTGTCTTCTGATGCATGTGGATATCTGCTTTCCTTCTCCCCCTGCACCCTTAGCCCTTGCTGTTTGGAATGCCTCAAGGAAAGGTCACTGCAGGGTCTTCTCCTTCTCTGTCACCCCCACAGAACCTCCTAGTGAGCATTCAGTGCCAGTTGACTGACTGGTTAATCATCAGCCTGGGGACTGAAGGTGATTATCTGTGCTGCCTGACAAGGCCAAGTCCAGGCATGGTAATTACATCGGCAACTTCTGGTGTCAGAGATCCCATTGAAAAGCATTTTATTAATACTAATTCAGAAGGTTGTTCTGTAGCTCAGGGAAAACAGTGCACTTTCAAAGCTGTAATCAGAGTTTACCATTTCAATAGCAGTCTTCAGAACTGAAGTCTAGATGCTAAAAATTAGGGCTTCTCTGCTTCCTGCTATACCACAACCAAGACAACAGTAGCGCTAAATAGAATCTCCCTCCCTTGTGTCCTAGAGAGCACTCTCGGAAATGAAAAAGAGAAAGAGGTTGAGTAAATGGATGAGTGGATGCCCGTGACTGGTTAATTATTTTATTTATCTCACCCTCTTCCAGAAGATGGTTTACAATAGGCATAAAGACAATTTAAACAACAACACGGAAGCAGGGGAATTCAGACAGTGAGATTGACAGAAGAGAATGCACACTTGAAAAAAATTTTTGAAGTAATACATGCTGCTGCTGCTGCTGCTAAGTCACTTCAGTCGTGTCTGACTCTGTGAGACCCCATAGACGGCAGCCCACCAGGCTCCCCCGTCCCTGGGATTCTCCAGGCAAGAACACTGGAGTGGGTTGCCATTTCCTTCTCCAATGCATGAAAGTGAAAAGTGAAAGTGAAGTCGCTCAGTCGTGTCCAACTCTTAGCGACCCCATGGACTGCAGCCTACGAGGCTCCTCCATCCATGGGATTTTCCAGGCAAGAGTACTGGAGTAGGGTGCCATTGCCTTCTCCGGAAGTAATACATACATACATCTATTTTAAAATCAAAACAAATGTGCCAATAAAATGTAAATACAAACAATTTCTTGCCCTCTTCGCCCCACTCGTGGCCCTACTCTCCAGAAGTAGATACTTTAAATGTTTCTGTAGTAGTCCTTCGGGAGTTCATCTCCGTATGATATGCATATGCCCTTCTTTCTGCCTCCTCAGCTTTAGATATCATTAACTGACATCTTGATATGAGAGTGGGGATTTAGCTAACTTATATCGTCGTCTCTTCTCTCTCTATGTGTCCCTGTTCCCAATAGATTCACAGGCCAAATCATAGCCCACAGAATCACATGCTCTGAAACATCACTTTTTATGTTTTAAATCAACCTAGTTTTGACTCCATGCCAGAGCCAGAATGAAATTCCACTTCCATCAGTATTGGCTTCTGTTGTCACCACATAATCCTAGAGACCCAAGTGTGACCAGCAAAACAGGGAAAGAAGCTATGCTTTCTGGTGGTCCCTGCTGAAGTGCTCTGCTGTTGTCCAGGCTTGTAGCAGTACATTGAATTCCAGTATTTCTCTGCCTCCATACCACTCCTGGGTGTGGGACTGCTTATCAGGGATGAAACCATGGTCCTACTCCAACCATGATGAGGTTGGTCATGATGATGACAGTCAAACCATACACCATTCACACTCATGCAGTTATCTCAGCTAGAAACGTGACAGCTATCCTAGAACTTACCTTTCATTTGTTTCTAACAACTGTTTCCTTTTCCTTGTCACTTCTGATTACTTTTCCATTCTCGTGCATTTCTGCCTTTATATTGTCCCTGGGTTTTCCAGTCTTTATCATACTATTTATTTTTTGGAACTTCTTTTTCCCAGGAAACCCTCCTGTCCCAAGCTGAACTCATTCTGTGGGACTGCCTCACATTCATCATTCTGGAACTCTTTACTGTACCCCTGAATCCAATCCACTGTTTCTTGGATATTTTCCTTTTTCTTGATTTGATTTCTCATATTGCTGGAGCACGCACTCAAATAACTTTAAAAAAAAGAAATAACTGAGAAATACAGGAGAGGTGAATTTCTAAGCCCTTGTGAATCTAAAAATGTCTATTTCATGCCCCCACAGCATGAATATTGATGCCCCCACAGATGAATATTGTGATTTAGTTTGTAATTCTAGACTGAATCTGATATTTCTCGAGCTTGGCAGACATTGCTTCTTTGTCTTGTAGCATTTGATGTGGTTGTGGGTAAGTCAGACTTAGTTCCTTTACAGATGACCTTTTTCCCTCTCTGAAAGTTTTCAGGATCTTCTTTTTATCTTTGGTGTCCCAATGTGTCATCAACATGTGACTAAGTGGGTGTCTTTTTCATCTGTTCCACACTTTTTAAGCACTTTATATATAAAGTGGGACATCTTCTTCCATTACTTCTTTGATTGTTCCTATCCCTTCACCTATTCTGTTGCCTTTTCAGAAATTCCTATTGGCCAAATATTGGATTTCCTCAACTGTTTCTCAATGTCTCTTATCCTTTCTCTCATATTTACCATCTATTTCTATTTTTATCTTATACTCTAAGAGGTCGAGTTCAATGTTTAAGCTGACTTTTTAAAATTTTGGCAATAATATGTTTAACTTCCCAAATCCCTTTCTTCTCTATTCCTTTTTCATGGCACCCTTTTATTTATCCTTATATGTAATATTGTCTTGAACCTGTCAGGGTATACCAATTAGAGGTTAGTTGTTTTTATTCTGAAATTCTCTTCTTGAAACTACTGTTTTTGTTGCTCAGTTGCTCAGTCATGTCCAATTGTTTGTAACGCCATGGACTGCAACACGCCAGGCTTCCCTGTCCTTCACAGTCTTCCGAAGTTTGCTCAAACTCATGTCCATTGAGTCAGTGATGTCATCCAACCATCTCATCCTCTGTCATTGCCTTCTCCTCCTGCCTTCAATCTTTCCCAGCATCAGGGTCTTTTCCAACGAGTCAGCTCTTCACATCAGGTGGCCAAGTATTGGAGGTGCAGCCTCAGAATGTTATTCCAATGAATATTCAGGGTTGATTTCCTTTAGGATTGCCTGGTTTGATTTCCTTGCTGTCCAAGGGACTCTCAAGAGTCTTCTCCAGCATTGTAGTTCAAAGGCATCAATTTTTCAGTGCTGTCTTTGTTATTGTCCAGCTCTCACATCCATACATGACTAGTGGAAAAACCATAGCTTTGGCTATACGGACCTTTGTAGGCAAAGTAATGTCTCTGCTTTGTAATACACTGTCTAGGTTTGTCATTGCTTTTCTTCTTTTAATTTCATGGCTGCAGTGTTTTGGAACCCAAGAAAATAAAGTCTGTTACTGTTTCTATTGTTTCCCCATCTATTTGCCATGAAGTGATGAGACCGGATGCCATGATTTTTTAGTTTTTTGTTGAGTTTTAAGCCATGTTTTTCACTCTACTCTCTCATCTTCATCAAGAGGCTCTTTAATTCCTCTTTGCTTTCTGCCATAATGGTGGTGTTATCTACATATCTGAGGTTATTGATATTTCTCCCCTCAATATTGATTTCAGCCTGTGCTTCATCCAGCCTGGCATTTCATATGATGTACTCTGCATATAAGTTAAATAAGCAGGCTGACAGTATACAGCCTTGACATACTCCTTTCCCATTTTGGAACCAGCCAGTTGTTCCATGTCGGGTTCTAACTGTTGCTTAATCACCTGCATACAAATTTCTCAGGAGGCAGGTAAGGTGGTCTGGTATTCCCATTTCTTTAAGAATTTTCCACAATTTGTTGTGATCTACCCAGTCAAAGGTTTTAGCATTGTCAATGAAGCAGAAGTAGATGTTCTTCTGGAATTCTCTTGCTTTTTCTATGATCCAATGGATGTTGGCAATTTGATCTCTGGTTCCTTTTTCTTTTCTAAATTGAGCTTCTACATCTGGAAGTTCTTGCTTCATATACTATTGAAGCCTAGCTTGAAGTATTTTAAGCATTATTTTGCTAGCATGTGAAATGAATGCAATTGTGCATTAGTTTGCCATTGCCCTTCTTTGGGTTTGGAATGAAAAATGACCTTTTCCAGTTCTGTGGCCACTGCTGAGTTTTCCAGATTTGCTGGCATATTGAGTGCAGCACTTTCACAGCATCATCTTTTAGGATTTGAAATAGCTCAGCTGGGATTCCATCACCTCCACTAGCTTTGTTCGTAGTCCTGTTTCCTAAGGGCTAGTTGACTTTGCATTCCGGGATGCTTTGCCCCAGGTAAGTGATCACACCATTGTGGTTATCTGGGTCACTAAGATCTTTTTTTGTATAGTTCTTCTGTGTATTCTTGCCACCTCTTCTTAATATCTTCTGCTTCTGATAGGTCCATAGCATTTCTGTCCTTTTTTGTGCCCATCTTTGCATGAAACGTTCCCTTGGTATCTCTAATTTTCTTGAAGAAATCTCTAGTTTTTCCCATTCTGTTGTTTTCCTCTATTTCTTTGTATTGATCACTGAGGAAGACTTCCTTATCTCTCCTTGCTATTCTTTGGAACTCTGCATTCAGATGGTATATCTTTCCTTTTCTCCTTTGTCTTTCACTTCTCTTCTTTTCTCGGCTATTTGTAAGGCCTCTTCAGACAACCATTTTGCCTTTTTGCATTTCTTTCTTGGGGATGGTTTTGATCACTAGAAACTACTTCCGGAGTTAATTTTTTGACTGTGCTTTGTTTTTAACTCAGTCATAGTACATAGTCATCAGTGACTGGCAGCTTATGGTCTTCTGTTCACATTTCAGGAAGAGGCGATGGAAAGACAAACCGGAAGCTCTGTGTGCAGAGGCCCTTTGTGTTCGTGTGTTTGTTTTACTTCCAGGTTCACTTTGGAGTGAATAGGGTGTTCCTACAATGAACGGGCTGTCCCAAATCCCACCCCACTAACTGCTCTAGTTTTTCCCAGGAAGGATTTTTAGATGCCTTTAGAGAATAAGTGACTGTTTTCCTTCTGGTCTGCAGGGAGAGATAAATGCCTGACATGGAATGGGGGGCTGGTGTACATTGGCGTAGGAATGCAACTGTTCCACACACGGACCATCAGTTTATCCCCATTTTCTATCCATTCCTCATTCTCTTTTTTTTTTTTCCTTTTATTATTATTTTTTTATTTTTTTTACTTTACAATATTGTATTGGTTTTTCCATACATCAACATGCATCCGCCACAGGTGTACACGTGTTCCCCATCCTGAACCCCCCTCCCTCCCACCTCCCTCTCCATACCATCCCTCTATCTCTTCCTTCATCCTACCATCCTTATCTCAAATTGGAACTTCAAGGGTACTGGTGGGTGACTCGGGCTCCTGTTTTGATTCAGGGAACCCCCCTCCCGAGGCTAAAGCTACCTCCACCTCACTGCACCATCCAGGCCTTTTCCATGCTCTTTCTGACTTCTGGAGACTTATTGAAGCCTCTTACATAGCTTTTTGCCAGCTATCTTCATTGCTGTGAGATCAAAACATTGTTATTCCTTTTCCAGATTTTCACTGGGATCTATGAGGAAAAAAGATAAATCTGTGGCCTCAGTATACTTCTTTAAATGGAAGGCAGGGTCACAGTCACATGTTTCTACTTTAATCATTAAATGATACCAAGTGAGGAAAAAGCAGTCGCCTCTAAAAAGCACTAATAATATCATCAAGCCACAGTTCCTAAAGGAACCCAGATATTTCTTCCATAGAGAAGTACCACAGTGCAATGATTAAAAGAGTAGACTCTGCCTAGATTCAATTCCTAGCCCTGAGGCTTGTAAGGTATCTTACCTTGGGTAAATTTCTTAATGTCTCTGTGCTTTAGTTTCCACTTGTGGAAATAGGCATAATAATAACAACTGCATACTAATCCCACAGGGTTAAGATGAGATTTATGAGTCCATGTACCTAAAGCACTTGAAACAGCAAGTTCCAGCATCACTCATCATCATTGCTATTATTGTCCCAACATCAGGACAGAGAGACATGGAGGAACAGAGCCTCTGCAGCAATTTGACATCCTTCTTCTAAACTAGCAAAGACAGCCTGGAGTAAATCAACTTCTAGACATCTCTCATGAAATCACAACTTTTCTAGCTGTTCTTGCTTAGAACACTGAAAACACTCATTCAAAAAATGTTGATGGACTGCTACAAACACCACCGTGGACACGGAATATTATTTTTGCAGCAACATCTTGAACTAAGGGGAGAAGAGAGAAATGAGAGGTTATGAGGCCAACAGTACTGTGACTGAGTAGGAGAGGAAACAAGTAAATATCATAGAAGGCTTTGTTAAAAGCACAGATGGAAAAGTTATTTGAAGAAAAGGGATGGTTCCCAATTTTGTCCTGAAAGAGCTACAACTAAAAATTGCTAAGACGCATGATCTCAGGTGCATATTATCATGACGCTATCTACTTAGAAGACATAGAAAACTGAAACAAATATGCAAAGAAAACATAACAACACTCAGTTCTCAAGGAATTTTAGCTTAAATGTCAGCCCCAAGTCCTCTTTGAAATACCATTCCTCAACCTCGAACAATGGTTAGAGAAATAGAGCTAACCTTACCTACTACAAGTGACTACGTCATGTGCTTCATTTCACTTGATCCCCACAACATCTTTTTGAGGCAGATGCTAATGACTCTTTTAGTAGCTAAGCAAACATAGGGGCAAACAGGGCTTCCCAGGTGGCATAAGTGGTAAGGAATCCACCTGCCAATACAGGAGACATGGGAGGTTCAGGTTCCATCCCTGGGTCAGGAAGATCCCCTGGAGAAGCAAATGGCAACCCACTCCAGTATTCTTGCCTGGAGAATCCCATGGACAGAGGAGCCTGGCAGGCTATAGTCCATCTTATGGCAGAGTCCAACACAACTGAGCACACACAAGACTCAGAGAAGATAAGTTACACACTAGTAAGCAGAGGAGTCAATTTTCAAGTCCCAGTACATTGTCATTACTTTAATTGTTATATGTTATTATTTATAAGCTCTAAGACCCTTGTTTCTGCCACTACACTCATTTCCTTTCACCACTCACCTTTGAAATCAATCATCTATCCTGGGTTTTACACCTAGCTTCACCCCCAAACATTCACTTATATATTTTGTATATGCACAAAAATTTCTGCATTAGTTTTTCTAAGTCCTTTTTCCTATTATTTCCTCCTCATTCATTTTTCTAATATAAGTGATTTCCGGTTGCCAACGCACCTTCCCCTTGAGCCTCCCTGTCCTTCTGTGCTCTGTGGGCTCCTCACCTGGCTTCTTTCTCCCCAGTTGTCACCTGAGTGCCCCCCTCTCCCTCATTCTGCAGCCCCCAGAGAGGCCCACATTTCACCTCCTCCTCCCAGCCCCAGCAGTTCAGCATTTTTGCTTCCCACCAACATTTTCTGTTGCTATGGAAACCGAGAGGCAGTTCTGGAAGTAGGGGGAGTCTTGGAGCAAAGTCACTGCTGGCCTTGGAGTGGGAGGGAGCTGGTAGGCGGCCAGGGTAGGGGGAGGAAAAGAGTAGAGACTAGAGAACTCAGGATCCGAACCTAGCCAGCTCCTGATGGAGAAAGGGACTTCTCCACTCCCTCCATGAGAGAAAGGGAAGGCAGGGGGAGAGCAGCCCAGTGCCAGGCTGGCTTAGCAGCTGCATCTTTCCGATGGTTGAACAGAAGGAGACTGAGTGGGCGGCCCCCTGTGGTGAGGGAGCCCAGTTCCCAGGCTGCTTGTAATCTGTCCTTAATTTGCCACTGAGGAAGTTAACTTTCTGTAGGTAGCTAAGGAAGAGGAAAGCTCAAGGGATCCATCATCACAGAAAATAAATATACTCCCATTATAAATGAAGTAACAGGATAATTTACAGTCTCAGAAGATGAAGAGACAGGGAGAAATGGTCTGTATTTAATGAAAAGTTTAAGCTTGAAACTGGGAATAAGAGCTTTACAGGAATGGCTGTTGTGCAAAAAAAAAAAAAAAAACTGAGACAAAGTTCAGAGCATTTTCACTGAAGAGAATTTAGCCCATGGCTGCAAGAAATTTATTATTTGAGCTTAGAAAAAGCCTGGGACCCTCAAAACTTTGTCATATAATTTAAAGAGTAAGACTTCGGTATGTACTGTGCAATCAGTTTTGTACTGAAGGGGAGAAATGACTGACAACTGGAATCAAAAAGGCAGTAAGGTAGAACCAGGAGTGTATTTACCTTAATCAGCATTAAGTAAGTTAAGAGAGCCAAACTAAGGGACTCATGAAATCCCATACAATACAATCATTCATTCTTTAAATCAACAAATATTTGTTGAGGGTTCATTGTATGTCAGGGACTGTACTAGACCCTAAAGATTGGGAGAGCAGGTGCGGAAGCAAGAGAAAGCATAAAACAAAGATGAATGAGCAACGCCCACTGGCTTTCTGGAGCTTCCTACTGAATAGAGGAGACGGACCTGTAAACAAATTGTTAGAAGGCAACATAGCTGGTTTTCAGCACAGCTGCCTTCCAAATGCTGGGGAGCATAATGAAAGTCTTGCTTAAATCCGACTGTGGGAATCAGGGATGACTTCACAGAAATGGTGTTTGAATCATCCTTAAAGGATGAGCTGAAGGGGTCAGCAGAAACCCAGGAAGAACTTCAGGGCAGAGGGACAGCGTGGACCCAGAGGCTTGAAGACATGACAGTGCAGAGCATGTTCAGAAATACAAAGATATCGCTGGTGGCTCAGCGTGCTTGTGTGTGTGTGTCGGGGGTGGGGGGAATGAGAGAAGCAGGAAATGAGATTAAAAAGATAAATTAGGACTGGATCACCAATCCCTTGAATGCCATCCAATAGAGTTTAAACTTAATTCTGTAAAAATGCTAGGATAACACAGTGTCATGATAAGTTTTCTGGATTAATATCCTGGCTTTGGTGGCATTTTGAGAACGGATGGAGGGAAAAGAAGGACTTATAAGCTGAAGGACCTCTAAGGTGATGTGAGAAAGTCACTGGCTATCATGATGGACAGAAGGTGACAGATTCAGAGAGAGTGCGGCAGAAAAGTAGATGGGGCGTGGTGAGATTTGACTTTGGGAAAGAGAGAAACAGATCAAGGATGACTGAGACTCGTAACTATGAACAACCCAAGCAAGTAAAAGTGCCTTTTATGAAAGGTTGTGCACAGCACCTACACTGGGTTCACATCCTGTTTCTTCAAGAGCTACAGGGGGAAAATAAGTAAACATTACCAGCTTCCTTACCAAATGGTTCCTAAATACTAGGTTAATCTTCTGTGTTCCACAAAGCAAAACCACATGTTAAAATATAAAAGTGGGACAAATTACTGAAGACTATTTTTAAGGTTAGTAAGCAGGCTGCATCCCTCAGCCTACTTTGTTGTGCTATTTGAGCACATTGTACTGTGGCCCCTGGCAGGGGTCATACAGTAGCGTGGGTGACGCTAGACAATGAACTGACAAAATTGATATAACCGGCCAGAAGATATAAAAGGGTTACCTTGTCCCTCGAAAATGAATCATGACTAAAATTTCAAATTAGATAAGGAATTATTACTTGTGATTTACTCAAATAATTAACCCAGGAATGAATCCTGGATAAGCAGTCATCTTGTTCGTGTGCACATGTAAAGTTTAAAAGTTTTCATCCTTTTCACTTTTGATGCAGTCATCACTTCAAATCCAAATGTCATTCTGAACATCTTTTAAAATGTTAAGGAGACGAACGTTGATGGATAGTCTTAAGTGGGACGATCAGTACCATTTTTATAACTTCTTTCCTTCTTTAAGCAAGCAGTATTACCTGGTTTATCTTCATATCCAAGTTAAGCAGGCTCACTGTAAAGTTCTAAACTAGTCTTTGAGTCTCTGTCCTGACTGACAGCATGAGGATGAAAGAGATCTCGACTTCCAGCTTCTCTGCTTCCCATCCGGGTTCTGAACTTGAGTCTACATCCTCCTCTGTTGGAATCATCGTCTCCCTACCTCAATACAGAGAGCCGCCCACCCTCACTACCCCAGTTCTCAAGTTCAAGCAGCCAATATTTAAATTGTAACTCACTTTCTATGACTGCACATCAAACAATTCTTGCTGCTAAGCTAGCCCTGCTGTGCTGTCCCTGTTGTGATCACTAGAGTGGGCCCTACATCATTTCTGAGTCTCATCCTGTGCCTCCCTCTTTGAGTCTCACTCCACCCTCCATGTCACATTTCTTTTCATCAAATGCTTTAGCCAGTGGGGTTGTTGTTTTTTTTTTTTTGGATAAAATGACTGAGACCTTGCTGTGCATTGATAGACTTATGCCCTTCTACCTGGAACTCTGAGCATTGCCTAACCCAGAATCCCCTGTGCCATTGGGAAGGTGACACCACCCACGCATGTGCATTTGAATGCTTCTTTACTTTGAGCTGTCAGGTGGAACTACCTGCTTGAACTATGCTCTGCCACTGCGGTATCCTACTTGAGCAACATGCTCTTCCCTCAGACTGGACTTCCTCCAGCCCCAAACTGCAACTGCACCAGTTACCCGGCTCTTGTTCTGTCCTCATAGGAGGAAGCCCCTCTTTCCTGGCCCTGAAACAGCCCCACCTGCCCCATCCTGCTGAAGGACCTGATCATGCCCAGAAGAACCCAGACAAAGAGCATTTCTACTCTTTAACCATCCTCCAAGCTTCCAGCCAAAGAGTGGCTCTATTCCCTAGGACATTCTATCCTTTGGCTTTCTCAGTTGCATCCAACACCATTCTCCAGATTGCCACTACACAATGCCACTCTGCTACACTGCAGAACTTTTCTTGTTTTCCTGGATCTTGTCTCTGTACTTGCTCTCCCTTCTATCATAAACAGTGCCTGGATTGGATTACTTCCACCCAACAGACTGGAAAATTTCTCATAATGCCAGACCACAGGCTGGTGCTGAGTGGCTGAGAACCAGGTCAGAAAATCAAGTGTTGAGGATTTATTTCAACCAATTTGAGAGAAATGTGCAGATGAACAGGCCAGTTCCTGTTTATTGACTGGAATCCCTGGAGCCATTCAGACAGGTTCAAATTAGCCGTCAGTGTGACTAAGGGCTTCTCCATAATTCTAAGCATGCATAACAACATTCCAGTAGGAAAGAATGAGTTTTAGGTAAAGGTTTCCTTCCTTATTTCCTGGTCGTCTGAATTAGAGTCCTTGACAATCCATTCACGGTCTGTGTCCTAATTTCACCAACCAAGCTGCTGAGGTAGGACACTAACCATACCATCTCTTTGTATGCCAAGCCACAATGCTATTTATAGGATACCAGCCTGGAGAGTCCCATGGACGGAGGAGACTGGTGGGCTGCATGGGGTCGCTAAGAGTCGGACATGACTGAGCAACTTCCCTTCCACTTTTCACTTTCATGCATTGGAGAAGGAAACGGCAATCCACTCCAGTGTTCTTGCCTGGAGAATCCCAGGGATGGGGGAGCCTGGTGGGCTGCCGTCTATGGGGTCGCAGAGAGTCAGACACGACTGAAGCGACTTAGCAGTAGCAGTAGCAGCATTTGAACTAGGCTTTTTCAGACCCCATTACAGTATGTAGCTACTGTGTATTTTTTAACTAATTAGTCCCATGAAGCAAGAAAGTATTAATGAATATTTTATAAATGAAAAAATAGAGGTTAAGCGACTTGCCCAAGGTCATTCAACCAACTGGTGGAGTAACTTGGACTTTCTATGCAGGTGATAATTAGTTTTAGTTTTTGATGTGTGGTTCATAGGTAGCATCTTTTATAATATATTGTGTAAGTGTCTTTTCCCTTGGACTGCAAGGAGATCCAACCAGTCCATTCTGAAGGAGATCAGCCCTGGGATTTCTTTGGAAGGAATGATGCTAAAGCTGAAACTCCAGTACTTTGGCCACCTCATGGGAAGAGTTGACTCATTGGAAAAGACTCTGATGCTGGGAGGGATTGGGGGCAGGAGGAGAAGGGGACAACAGAGGATGAGATGGCTGGATGGCATCACCAACTCGATGGACGTGAGTCTGAGTGAACTCCGGGAGTTGGTGATGGACAGGGAGGCCTGGCGTGCTGCGATTCATGGGGTCGCAAAGAGTCGGACACGACTGAGAGACTGAACTGAACTGAACTGAAGTGTCTTTTCAAATAAATTGTGTCCATTCTTGTCTCGGCAAAAGAAAATTCAGTTTTATAGAAGGAAGTATGATCTGGGGAGGGAAAAGGCAGATCTGGCCAAAAAACCTTTCAATCCTCTCCTGATAGAAGTATGCCCTAAACTAGGAGACTCAGAAGGCAGGCAAATATCCTTGTAAGGGATTATTGGGTCTTCAACATTTCTAGAGAGAACAGAAGGCCAGCCAAGTATTTCCAAGACTACATGGTCCTTTGTGCAGCCAGGTTAATTGACTAGGCATTTCCAGTGAATTCCCTCCAGAGGAAAATGATTCCTCGGAGGCAACCATTTCAGGATGATGTTATGTTTAAAGGGAATATTTTATGTTTATATGTCTTTGCTGGATAAAGCATCATGTACCCTTTGCTCTTCTGATGCTACGGGTTTTCCCCCTAGAAACTCATAGCTAACTGTTTTCTCCTTTGTGAGTGTTGGTAAATGATGACAATCTGTTTGGATCATTGTTACCATTCCAGAATCTAGAAGCATCTGTATTATTGGTGTCAGGCATTTAAAAAAACTGAATGAGAGAAGTACTTGAGAAAGGGTTGATGCTACAGAGTAGACCACCCTAAGATGTCAAATAGCCTTTACCATCTCTATGAGCATCTCCAGTATGAACCCTCTCCTACATGAACCTATCTCCATCATATTCAGCATCCTAATCTCATTGTGATATTTTACAGGCAAATTATTCAGTCTCCTGAGGTGAGAGTTTGCCTGTGGGCTTGCTGAAGAAGCCTTGGAGAATTGATATCTTCCAGCAGAAAGCTGCAATTCCACTTCTCAATAAATAACTTCTTCTTATAGCACATGTCAAGTATATGGATTCTATTCTATAATTATCTCCCAAGGTTAGGATTTTTTTTAATTCAAAGTTTCCATTATGACTCAAGCCTTAGCTGAATATTCATTTTCCCTAAGAATGTTCATTGGATCTACTATATAAATTTGATGCCACCATCCACTAGTCTTATTTACATTTAATTTGGAACAAAGGGAGCTAGTTTCTTAGTCTGTTGGAAGGGGATTTGGAGATTGTATAAAATAACCCCCGATTTATAAAAATAAGTAAACCAATTCACAGAGTGGTCATGATTTTCCAAAAGTCACACAGCTATTTCAAACTCCTCTCGGAAATAAGTAAGATATAAATAAAATTAAATATAAATGTAGAGCTAAGATGGATAGAAGAGCCCAGGCCTCTGGAAACTTTGTTCTATGTTTTTTCCCCTTCCCCTGGGCTTCTCAACTTTGCCTGGAAGGTCTGGTAGGATGCAAAGAGGTAATCAAGGTTGTGAGACAAAACATGACATATCTTTCCAATGCATCAGTTTTACTCAGTGATTTGAAGCAGGGTAAAGTGAGAGAAGGAGTAAAATTTATTATTTTTGTAGAAAGTAAAATGGTTATTTTATGAAATTGAGTATAAAATTTGTAAGATTAAAATGCCAGACTTCAAAGAATTTCGTATTTGCAACTGGTTGCTCCGCATTACATCTTCAGACCCCCGCTTTCCTCATCTGCCATCCAGGATGCCCATTCTCATCCCTCAGGAGGCGAGACGGCTGTCACAGGAACCTTTGAGAAGTGCTAGATGGCACCATGCACCTTCCTGCTTAGAGGAATTAACCTGAAAGTAGGTGCCTCATTCAGCCTTGTTTTCTTTTCCCAAAACTCCAAGAGGACTTGCAGTGTTTTCACAGAGCCCATAATGTCTGGAACCACTGAGATCTGCAACCATATGTTCCAATTAATTTTATTTGAATTTCCCAAGCTATTTTATGGGGAAAATAAAGACATCAATACCAGGAGCTCTGTTTTAAGTCTCTTATGTATTGAGTATTTGGAAAAAATATTGAATAAATGAATAAGTTGCCTTGGAAGAGGACCCACTGGTAGAATTTTGTTGCTAATATATACTTTTAAATCCCCTGCCTTGTCTTTATTAATACTGTATTTTAAAAGATTAAGCTAATAGGCCCAGACAAGATAATAGTATTTCTTAGTAAAAAAAAAAAAAAAGTAAAAATCTACAGAATATCTAGTATCAAAGCTACTGAGAGGACTGCTAGTTATAGCAACTCTTAAAAAGTCAGGCAAGTTGGCAGGCAGCACGCATTTATGAAAACATGTTTATGGAACTTCCTAAACATTTTTCTAAATTGATTAGGCATGCACTTTATTGTTGTTTCATATTAGGAGTTATTTACCTTGAATGCACAGTAAGTTAAGACACCTTGTTATCTACCCAAAAAGGTGATTTTACTAGTTGCCTAGATATCTACATCCCTGTGTCATCCAAATAAATATCAAATGGAAGTCCGAAGAAAGCTTGACTAGGAATCTTTGACAGCGCATCTAAAAATAAGAAAATATCTCCAAAGTTGTAACCAATTAAGCATATTAAATAACCCCCAGCAAAATTTGTATTTTGTTTCTCTGAAGGAATTTCCTCCCATTTTCCTTGGATTGGTTTCCTTCTCCAGAGTCTTCTATTCAGTGTATTTTAAATAAATATTTTGATGTGACCTCAAATATGGAAAAACTTATATATTAAGTTTCAGGCACTGAATTTTCCCTATATCATTTTATTAAATTTTCACAAAATCTATTATTATCTCCTCTTTGCCTAAGGCTAAAAGAGACTAAATAATTTTCTCAGGATCACAGAGTGGTAGGAACAGCATTCAAACCCTGGTCTGTCTCACTCCAAGGAATGCATTTCCACTGTTACACACACTGCCTCACAAATTTTAAAATATTTCACAGATCATCCCAGTTCCTGCAGAGCTTGAAGTGCTTTTGCTGGGATATTTCTAAGACCTCACTAACCCTTGGTCAAGTTTGAAAATTATATGAAAAACTCCAAGATCAAAGGAATCAGACCCATTACCCACATTAGCTCAGCAGTGACCTCAGGAAGCAAACCATCAAGTAAAACTGTTACCTTTGGAGTTTGTGGTTCATTGAATTAAACATACTTCATTCGTCAGCATCTCCATACAGAGAACAAAAGGGTAATTTTTTTCATTCACTTGTTGCCAGCCCTCAGCAACATACTCAGTGAGCAGCCACCATCAATTTTGTGGAGATGGTTAAACTTTTCATCTCAACTACCAGGATTCAGCACTGGGAGTCCCACTGATCCTGCCTCCATAGAGTTCTCAGTAAATAAACTGGGTCATGCCATACACCAATTTTTTCCTTATGATATGTCACTTTCCTCTTTTCACCTTTTCATACAAAATGCAAGATCTTTAATGCAGAATAAATACTCAAAAGTATGCCTTTGATACCATTTGTATTGAGTACATTTGAGACACCCTCCAGGGCCTCATTCATTACCCCTTAACCTAGGTCATCACATGAACCTGCCAACTAACTCCTAACCCTCAGTTTTTCTCTCCAGTGTCCATCTTCGCACCACCCTGGGTTCACCTTATGAAGCATAGCTAAAATTATGTATCAGTTCCTAATCAATACATGTTACTCGTTACTTGTGAAAAAAAGGCTACACTGTAAATCTGACATTTAAAAAGTCATCCTCGTTGGATTGACTATCTCAGTTGATCTCCTTGGATCAGACCCCTTTAAATCTCAGGTTGATTTAGTCATCATTTCCTTGATATGCCATATGCTTTTTATGAACCCTGTACTTTTCCTCAAGTTTTTCTTCTCCCTGCACATAATGTCCAGGGACAATTATTTCCATTCCTAGGATTTTACTGCCAGTGTCCAGATAATCCCCAAATCCATGACTTCATTGTAGATCTGGCTTCTTAATGCCAGACCCAGATGTTCCACAGGTACCTCAGATCCATCTCTCTTCCCAGATCTGCTTCTTCGTTTGTATTTCCATGTCAGTGAGGGACACTGCTGTTTTTTCCAGCCATCTAAGCCAGAAACCTGAATGTCAATCTTATCCCTATTCTCTCCTTATGGCATCTACACTGCTTTTTACTGTTTGTGATTTGATAATATTTCTTTTTTTCTCAACAAGAATTTAAGTGAGGTTAGGATATGTTTTTTGTTTCTCATTAAATTCAGAGTGCCTAAATCAATGTCTTCACATATAGGCTCTTAAAATTTTGCTGGCAAAAGTAAAAAAATAAAATTTAAAAAGGTAAATTCATTTCTTATATACTCATTATATTCACTGATACTGCTATTTTTAACCATTCAAAATGTATATGTGAAAGAAAGTAAACAAGAAACATTGCAATAACAGCCTGCGCAGTGCTACATGTAAGAAAATCCACTTAGGGAAAAACAAGGCATTCAAGTCAGAGTTTGACTCACTGTACCTATGTGTCAATTCCAACTTTTAAGTAGGTAGGTCTGACAATGGAAGAGACTTTGTAAAATGTCAGCAAGTGATGCTTAGCATTGGAGGGATGCTTTCCTAGCTCTATTCTCACCAGCAGCAGCCCCCACAGAACAAAGAAATCAAGAATTTCAGAGCCTGGTGAAGGAGTATCAGCAGCATTCTGACATTAGTTCTCTGGTCGGATGCTTGAAATCTCTATTAGTGTCTTGTCACTGCTGTAACAAACTACCACAAACTGGGTGCCTTAAAACAAAACAAAATTTCTTCACTCAAATTTCTGGAGGCCAGGAATCCGAAATCAGTACCACTGAACCAAAATAAAGGTGTCGATAAGGGCTCTCTCCCACCTCTAGAGGAGGATCTGTTCTTTAACTCCTTTAGCTCCTGGTGCCTCATGCCATTCCTTCACTTGCTGAGACTCATCAGCATCATCCCAGTTCCTGCCCCCTGGTCACATCGCGCCTCCTTGTCTTCTGTCTGTCAAATACCCCTCTTCATTTTTCAGTCACTCAGTCATGTCCAACTCTGTGACCCCACACACTACAGCACGCCAGGCTTCAGTGTCCATCATCAAATCCCAGAGTCTGCTCAAACTCATGTCCACTGAGTTGGAGATGCCATCCAACCATCTCATCCTCTGTCTTCCCCTTCTCCGGCCTTCAGTCTTTCCCAGGATCAGGGTCTTTTCCAAGGAGTCAGCTCTTCGCATCAGGTGCCAAGTATTGGAGCTTCAGCTTCAGCATCAGTCCTTCCAATGAATATTCAGGACTGATTTCCTTTAGGACTGACTGGTTTGATCTCATTACTATCCAAGGGACTCTCAAGAGTCTTCCAACACCACAGTTCAAAAGCCTCAAATCTTCAGTGCTCAGCCTTTCTTATTGTCCAACTCACATCCGTACATGACTACTGGAAAAACCATAACTTTGACTGTATGGGCCTTTGTAGGTAAAGTAATGTCTTTGCTTTTTAATGTGCTGTCCAGGTTGGCCATAGCTTTTCTTCCAAGGAGTAAGCATCTTTTAATTTCATGGCTGTAGTCACCATCCACAGTGATTTTGGCGCCTAAGAAAATAGAGTCTGTCATGGTTTCCATTGTTTTCCCATCTATTTGCCATGAAGTAATGGGACTGCATGCCATGATCTTCATTTTTTGAATGTTGAGTTTTAAGCCAGCTTTTTCACTTTCTTCTTTCACCTTCAAAAAAGGCTTTTTAATTCCTCTTCACTTTTGCCATAACGGTGGTGTTATCTTCATATCTGAGATTATTGATATTTTTCCCCACAATCTTGATTCCAGCTTGTGCTTCATCCAGCCAGGCGTTTCACATGATGTATTCTGCATATAAGTTAAATAAGCAGGGTGACAATATACAGCCTTGACATACTCCTTTCCTAATTTGGAACCAGTCTGTTGTTCCATGTCTGGTTCTAACTGTTGCTTCTTGACGTGCATACAGGTTTCTCAGAAGGCATGTAAGGTGGTCTGGTATTTCCATCTCTAAGAATTTTCTACAATTTGTTGTGATCTACCCAGTCAAAGGTTTTAGCATTGTCAATGAAGCAGAAGTAGATGTTTTTCTTCAGTTCTCTTACTTTGTCTGTGATCCAGCGGATGTTTGATCTCTGGTTCCTTTTTCTTTTCTAAATCCAGCTTGTACATCTGGAAGTTCTTGGTTTACACACTGTTGAGGCCTAGCTTGAAGGATTTTGAGCATTACTTTGCTAGCATGTGAAATGAATGCAATTGTGTTAGTTTGAACATTCTTTAGCATTGCTCTTCTTTGGGATTGGAATGAAAACTGACATTTTCCAGTCCTGTGACCACTGCTGAGTTCTCCAAATTTGCTGGCATATTGAGTGCAGCACTTTAATAGCATCATCTTTCAGGACTTGAAATATCTCAGCTATAATTCCATCACCTCCACTAGTTTTGTTCATAGTCATACTTCCTAAGGCCCACTTGACTTCACACTTCAGAATATTTGACTCTTGGTAAGTGATCACACCATCATGGTTATCTGGGTCATTAATATATTTTTTGTATAGTTCTTCTGTGTATTCATGTCACCTCTTCTTAATACCTTCTGCTTCTGTTAGGTCCATACTGTTTCCTTTATTGTGCCTGTCTTCACATGAAATGTTCCCTTGGTATCTCTAATTTTCTTGAAGGAATCTCCAGTCTTTCCCATTCTGTTTTCCTCTATTTCTTTGCATTGATCACTTAGGAAGGCTTTCTTATCTCTCCTTGCTATTCTTTGGAACTCTGCATTCAGATGGGTATGTCCTTCCTTTTTTCCTTTGCCTTTCACTTCCCTTCTTTCTTCTGCTATTTGTAAACACCCATCTGCCTCTATCTTATATAGAATCGTGTGATGGTATTTAGGGCCCATCCACATAATCTGAAGATAACCCCCTCATTTTAAGATCCTTAACTTAATCACATGTGAAAAAATCCTTTTTTCTAAATGAGGTAATATTTACAGATTCCAGGGACTAGCACTTGTCTTCTGTGAGGGCTGTCACTGAGCCTGCTGCAGGAACTGAAGTCTTCTATAAATGCCAGCTCAGAGTAGATGCTCGGCCAGTGGGAGATGCTGTGATCGTTTTGTTGCTGCTGCTGTTGTTGCTTTGGGACCAAAACCTTAGTAGCCCTTGAGTCCTAATAGGAAAAGATTAGTGAATTCCAAATTGAATATTTAGCCAAAATGTCTAGTCTTCTATTGTTAAAGTCGCCTGCAATCATTGTAATTGCTCATTCATTTTCTTCTATCCTTTCTTTGTGTATATGAGCTTTACATTTGATAGTGAACCAGAAATATGCCTGGCACTTAATTCGAGCAATGAATAGTAGTAGTTCATCTGCAGTCTGATGGGTGGGTGGGCATACAACATTACTACACATAATATTATATTTTAACCTGCTAAGTAGAATATTAACTCCATTCCTTAAACCCTTTTATGAAAGTGAAAAGATTTGAGTTAGCTACTGAATTTAACACCAGGCTCTGTATAGTCACTCCAGGAGAGAGTGCTATACGAAGCTGCATAATAAAAAAATTTACTGCATTAAAATGTTCTCATGCACAACACAATCAACTCCATTTCTTACTGAGTTATGCCTAATTACAGAAAAAAAATTTCAAATTTTTAGTGTTATAAAATCATATATATATACCTTTTCTTTCTTTTTGGACAAGAAAATAAAATTTTCATAATCTAAACCTTATTTATTATACATTGCATTCAAATTTTTCAGACAACCACTAGATCTATATTATGTAATAATTAGAATAGATAATTTAGAAGATAACTTTTTCTAGAATTTAATATGTTTGTATTTGAAATCCAGTATGCATCAATTTAGAACTTGATATTTTTCCCTACAAATGTTAAGTTACATCTTTCTACTTAAAGCATGCTCATTTAAAAATCCCTTTAGGTCTTCCCTGCTGTCTCAGTGGTAAAGAATTCTCCTGTGATACAGGAGATGCAGGTTTGATTCCTGGGTTGAGAAGATCCCCTGGAGAGGAAATGGCAGCCCACTCCAGTATTCTTGCTTGGGAAATCCCATGAACAGATGAGTCTGGTGAGCTACAGTCTATGGAGTTGGAAAAGAGTCAGACACAACTTAGAAACTAAGTTTGGTTCAGTCATGTCTGACTCTTTGCGACCCCATGGACTGTAGCACATGAGGTTTCCCTGTCCATCACCAACCCCTGGAGCTTGCTCAAACTCATATCCATTGAGTTGGTGATGCCATCCAACTGTCCCATGCTGTGTCATCCCCTTCTCCTCCTGCTTTCAATCTTTCGCAACATCAGGGTCTATTCAAATGAGTCAGCTCTTCGCATCAGGTGGCCAAAGTATTGGAGTTTCAGCTTCAGCATCAGTCCTTCCAATGAATATTCAGGACTGATTTCCTTTAGGATTGACTGGTTTGATCTCCTTGCAGTCCAAGCAACTAACTAAACAACAACACAAAAATACTTTGTGTGTAAATGTTTATTTTTTAAAACCTGTGTAGGAGGGATAAAGATAGTAAAGATAACAAACAGACTCTAACCACATGCAATTCAAAATATTACGAGGGAAACATTTATATGAGCAATAGTAATAGTGAAGTGAAAGTGTTAGTTGCTCAGTCATGTCCGACTCTTTGTGACCTTATGGACTGTAGTCCATCAGGCTCCTCTGTCCATGGAATTTTCCAGGCAAGAATACTGGAGTGGGTTGCTATTTCCTTATCCAAGGAAAATTCAAGGGGTCTTCCCAACCCAAGGATTGAACCCAGGTCTCCTACAATGCAGGCAGATTCTTTACCACCGAGCCAGTAGTAATAGTAGCTAAATTTTATTGAGCACTTACTCAATGCCAAGCACTAAGGGCCTTAAGTGCACCAGCTAACATTATAGACACCAGAAATCTAAACATAAACAATAAACACTGTTATTATCTTGGTGTCCCCAGATAGTAAGCTGAGAGTTAGGGAAACCGAATGACTAGTCATAATAAGGAGTAGCTGTAAGTTCTGAATTCATCCTAATCCAATACCCTAAAGCAGTTATAATGCCCACTGTATAGAAAATGCAAACATGGGGCTCCTGGAGCACCAGAAAGGAAGCAATTAATTTTGTTTCTTGAGATCACGGAATACTCTAAAGAAGTTCTTATGATATATCTTTAAGGCTCCCAACAACAGCAACATTTAAAAGTGTTCACTATGTGTCAGATATTACTCTAAGACTTTACACATATTAAACTCATTCCACTCTTAGGGCAATCCTGTGTGGTAGAGACTCTTGGTATCTGCATTACAGTAATGAGGATATGAACTGAAAGATAGAGAGATCAAATGGCTTATCCAAGGTCACACAGCTAGGAAGTATTAGAGCCAGGATTCTCAGCAAAGCAGTTTGGCTTCAGAGCCATCATAATTAACTTCTGTGCTGAAGAGCTGGATGAATACTGAGCATCAACATTTTGAAGTCACTGTGGTTATTTTAAATATTTTAATTTAGTGATTCAACTTTTCAACAATTGATCACAGAAATTAATTCTCAATTCTCATAAAGGTTATGATGATCAGAATTATTTAACCTCTCTGATTTTCAATTTCTAAATTAGTGCAATGAAAATGAAATCTTAATGCTTACCAGAGTTATTGTGAAATTTCAGTATATGCATATTAGAATTCTTTACAAACTGCAAAGCACATGCAAAATTTAGAGAGCTGTTATCATTCCACTAAATAGGCATAAAAGTGAAAAGTTTAGAAGTCCAAAAGGGCAATTAGAGGATTAGAAAGCTAAAACGTAGAGTGTATGGAGGGGGATGATCATATACATGGAACTGAAGGTCACCTTTTGAAGAATCTTGATTGCCATGCTAAAAAGTTTCTTAATTAGAATCTGAGAATAAATATAGCATTTCTGACCAGAAGAGATATTTGATCCTCTCTGTGCTTTGAAAATAACAGTTTGGGCAATGATTTGAAATGGGAGATCATGGAAAGAGGAAGACCAGTCAAGACCAGTCTATCTCCTACTAAAGTCTAGTTTAGAAAAGGCAGGGACTGGACCAAAGCTTGACATTGAGCAGAAAGAAAGGAACAAGAAAGTCCAAGTTATCACAGAAGCCAAACTAACCTGACTCCATGGTTTGGAGGCTGAGGAAAGAGAAGCAAGATATTCAGAAGTTTTGTCTTGGCAATTGAGTATGTTTCAGGAAAGGGATCTAATCAGGTTTATTTAGCCTATTCATTCATTTAACAAGAATTTATTGAGTAACTCCGGCTTCCCTGGTGGCTCAGACGGTAAAGCATCTGCCCGCAATGCGGGAGACCAGGGTTCGATTCCTGGGTCGGGAAGATCCCCTGGAGAAGGAAATGGCAATCCACTCCAGCACTCTTGCCTGGAAAATCCCATGGACAGAGGAGCCTGATAGGCTACAGTCCATGGGTTGCAAAGAGTCTGACACGACTGAGCGACTTCACTTTCACTTGGTGATGCTAGCACTGTTCCAGGTATTGCTATCATGTGCTATCACTTTTCATCCTCATTGTCAACTTTTTTATTACTCCATTCATCCTTGAATTATGTTGAGCACTGTGTTAATGAAGAAGCTCCCCAACATGAAAGTAGCTGATCCCAGGCAACATATCCCATGGAGTCAAGAGTCCAAACTCACTCATCTGCCTCTTCCTACTATACCCTAGTTGTGTAGGGCAGACACTAGGTTTCATTTCAGGCACATCAAGTTTGAGGATTCTGTGGAAAGTTAGAAATGCTGAGTTCTCATGCAATTGAAAAAAAAAAAAATCAAGACACAGAGTTACTACTTGGATCTATACTGGTGATGGCTTAAGGCTTTTAAAATCTTGCATTAAAGGAGGGAATTGAAATGAATTCTGAAGATTTTTTTAAAGAGCCAACTAAGTTCAAATATAGTCTAATGCATACTCAGGATTTTGTATAAGGTTTTATTTTACTTACTTACCCAGGCAAAAAATCATCTCCATATCTGTGGGTCCTGTGATCCTGACAACTGTATCATCCTTATCTTTGTATCCTAGCATCTATAATAATGCTTGTTGTACAATTGTCAATCAACAAACATTTGACAAATGAATGAAATACTGAAAAGGGAACAAATGAGGGAATAAAGCAAATAGGATGATGTGGAAAGAGCACATGGCTGGAGGTGGAGAATTAAGTTTTCCGTATTTATATATGTGACCCTTGTTTACTCATTTTTAAGGAGGTAAGTCATAATATCTGCTGTGCCTATCTTTTGGGGTTGTGTGAGAGACGAGTTAATTTTAACAAGCAGTGAGCATCTATGGGGGCTTCCCTGATGGCTCAGATGGTCAAGATTCTGCCTGCAATGCAGGTGACCCGAGTTTGATCCCTGGGTTCGGAAGATCCCTTGGAGAAGGGAATGGATACCCATTCTAGTATTCTGGCCTGGAGAAGTCCGTGGCCAGAGGAGCCTGTTGGGCTACAGTCAATGGAGTCACAAAGAGCCAGACACGACTGAGCAACTGATACAAGCATCTGTGGTATATCTATTATGCACCAGGTACTGTGCCAGGAACAGGGACCTACCAAGGATGGATAACAAGATTCCTGCCTTCAAGAGTTCACATTGGAAAAGCAAAGGAAGCTAATGATAAAAATGCAAGGCTATGCCCAGTGAGCAAAGGGAAAGAGAAGCATCTATTTATGTGTATGTTATCAGGAAAGCCTTAGGAGAGGAGGTTGGCATGGGAGATGTAAAACGTATGAAGCATTACCCACATGTAATATAGCTGTATTTTCAAACTAGTACTAGTTGTTAGTATACGCACATTCTATTTATTTTAATTCAGACATTCCAGGGTTTAACCTGTGCACCTAAGGACATTTTCCTAACACCCATCAATTCTCAACATAGGCATAAGGAGAAGGTTGTGAGTCTGATGTCAGAAGTGCAGAGTTGAAGTTTCAGCTCCACAGCAAAGTTGTTCTCCTCCTGCACACAAGCATACTGTGTGAGACCAGAAAATTAAAGTAGATGCATTACATGAAAGCACTTTACAAATTTTAGAATACCATATAAAATGTCATATGGGGGAAATGCTAACCATTATGAACATGCTTTTATCAGCAGTTTAGGGCTATAATTGCTCCGTATTTATAGTAAACCAATCAAATGCTAATAAATACTGAATCTATACCTTAAACTTATTTTCAAAATTATCCTCAAGTGCGATGATCTGATGCTATTGACACAAGACACATGAGATCATATTACTGCCACCATCATCTGGTTGCCATGGTAACCATAGCAGGCTGGCAAGAAAGCTCCCTGACAGTTGAATTGGAAAGAACAAGAAAACTCAGCCCACTTCCTGCATTAAATGAATTACAAGTACATGTAAAGAAAGAAAAGAAAATTGTTACCCCTTAATCAACTGCTTTTATTTTTTTATACTTATAAGGAATACAGAGCAAATAGGGGACCTCACTTTCCCACACACTGGGTTTCAGTGTTTTCATGAGGTTGGAAGGTGGCATTTAGGTCCTGGCTATGAAAAAAAAAAAAACCTTAAAATACACATTAGCTTATGTAATAGTCTCCTCTCAGGCTTGTGCAGTATTAGGCGGCAGCTGAGTCAAGCCTCTTTCATGTCTCTGGATTCAGAGCCAAAATAGAAAGCTAGGAGGACAGTAGCTAAAGTATCCTTCCAGCCTGAGAAATAGAAACGATACTTTAAAGAAATACCTTTTAATATTACATAAGCCAAATAGTGAACACCTAGGGAAAAAAGGCTCACTTTTTCTTTCATTTGTAAATCTTTGA
The DNA here is from genome assembly GCF_003369695.1 of Bos indicus x Bos taurus. Lineage (NCBI taxonomy): Eukaryota > Metazoa > Chordata > Mammalia > Artiodactyla > Bovidae > Bos > Bos indicus x Bos taurus. Next base: position 56,977,684 of record NC_040080.1, read on the forward strand.
TACCATTAGAAAATTTTGGATTTGGTATCCTTGCTACAATTTGAAATGAATTTTATGTGAGCAAAGGGAGCAAACACTCCTATAGTCAGGTTGTTTTTGAAATTCGGTGCTGCTCAGTAAACACTTTCTGAGCTCTGGCTACCAGCCAGGGGCTAAGCACACCAGGTGAATGTAAGACATGGTCCTTGTCCTGCTCATCTTCTGAGGGCGCAGATGTGTGGGCAGAGAGGTTCCATACGCTGTGCTGCGGGCAGGGATGAATGGAGGTTTGTGCAGAGTGCTCCTGGAAAACAGAGAAAGGACATCTTCATTTGAGTGGAGAGTCAAAAATGGCCACCTGGAGAAAGAGGTGCCTGAGTTGAGTCTAGAAAGAAGCATAATGGGGTAATTAATACAGTGAAGCAATGTCAATTCTCATTGAGTTTTTTTTTTTTTTTAAATCATTTCCCCCTCCTGAATCGCTTAAGTCAAAGGAAGCTGCCCCCTCAAAAGTAAAAATTCATAACCTACTTGAATAAATTCAGCATCCTCATTACTGATAAAAGTCATATTTCTGAAAGAACATTTTAGTGTTCTAATATTTCTGAGAAATGCTATTATTTTTTAAACCAAGGAACAAAGAAGCTTCCTGCTTTATATTAGTGTATAAAAACAAAATGAATTTTTATTCTTTGCTTAATTTATGCTTGACTTGGTGGCACAAAAGAAATGAGCATTAAAAGGGTAAATGAATAAATGACCTAGAATGATGATAAATATTTTAGAACTCTTCATAATATAATTCTCCAGTCAGTGCTTCCACTTCTGTCTCCACAGCAGAAAATGTCAGTTTTCATCCAAGAGACTCTTGGCATGATCTCTTGGCTGCCTTTGATATCAGGCAGGATGTATTTCTATGATAGAATTTATTCCCAACTGCACCAGGCTTATCTGATTTTATGGTGGTAATTTTGCACCTTCTTAAAAATCTAATTTGTTTTATCCTGGACTGATAGCACCACTCAGTAAGAGATAATTGACCAGTACCCCGGCAATAAAGAGTTCAAATCTATTCATGAACTCATGTCTTCACTTTCAGTTTCTCATCTGTCTGACAATATCTAGCCAGGTTTCAACTTTGCTGTGAGAATGATTTAAAAGCATTGCAAAAAAGACCACCTGGATACGTAATAGTGATGTGGGAATCTACCCTGGACCCAGGGCTGACTCTCTTTCTTATATTTATGTTTATGGTTCAAATCTGCATGTGACTTCATGTTCCGATGCTAATTCATCGAGTTAGCATTTGGCCAGTAAGTTACCATCTCTGGGCTTTACATTCCTCACCTTAAAGTGGGGATAACAGTACCACACAGAGGACTTCCCTGGCAGTCCAGAGTTTAGGACTCTGTGCTGCCAGTGCAGGGTTCGAGTCCTGGTCAGGGAACTAAGATCCCACATATTGCATGGAGTGACCAAAAGATTAAAAAAAAAATAGTACCGCCCAGGGCTGGCTCTCTTTCTTACAGGATTGCTGTGAGGGTTCAGTGATCTTAGTAAGAATCAAAGTGTTTCACCAGTGTGGGGGACTAACATATTCCTGGTCATGGTCATGCTCATTGTAGATGGGAGCATCTGTGCGTGACTTGGTGTTGGTTAGAAACATGAAGACAACTATCTAGACTTTGATGCTGACTCTGAAACTTCCCAACTGAGTGACCTTAGTCATGCCACCTTACATCTCTATGCCTCTGCTTTCCCTATTTAAAAGGGAGACAAATGGATAAATAAATAGCAATTTTATCATTTACACACATTTTGAATCCCCAAAACAATCATGCAAAGTAGGCAACATTATCTCTGTTTCATAGAGGAAGAAACTAAAGATCCAGAGAAGATAACTTCCCCAGGCACATAGGTAGGAAACTGTGGATTGGACCTCTGTCTTTGGTGTGTCTGTCTCTGGTGCTACCCCACCGTGCTCTGCGGCATGGGGCTCAGGGTCTGGCACACAAGGAGTTTCATCCATTCATTTACTTTCTGTTCATTGCGCTGCCATTATGTGATGGTCAAGGCAACCATTAGCTCACTAAGCCTGTAATAGGATGACTACTTGAACCAATTAGCTTTCTTTGTTTTTTCATATCAACAGGGGTTCTGAGAGACTACTGTAGAGGCTGGGCAAGTTCTGTTAGATGAAAAACAGTAGAGAAAGGTCCAGAGCTTGGGAAAATTCTACAGCCCATGGGGAGTTCCTTTATCAGCCAGGGAGCAGCCCTCAGAGCAGAGTGAGAGGAGGAAGCAGCTGGAGACGGACCACTAGCTCACAGTTTAGCTTCAGTGGCTACTCGCATGATGGGAGGAATTTCCTGCTTGTTTGACAGAAACGACTTCTTTGAGGCTATTTTCTTTCCTTCCTCTTTCCCCATGAGTGATCAATGCCATATATCTGACTTTAAGTGTTGTTCATTCCATGACTATTTTCTCCCTGGTGCTCTCTCAGTTTCTGAAAGCCCCTGGAGAAGAACCATATCATGCCCATAGAACGTCCTCTAGAAAGATGATTCTTTTCTCTTTTCCCTTTCCCTGTTAAATATCTTTATAGTTTCCCTTCTTACTCTCTTCTGTGTTTTAAAATCTGCTTCCTTTTCTCATCAACCATTTCTCCAGTCACCTGTCTTATTACATCGTCTCTTTTAAGCTCAAATCCTATTCAGTTCAGTTCAGTTCAGTTCAGTTGCTCAGTCATGAGCAACTTTGTGACCCCATGGACTACAGCATGCCAGGCTGCCCTGTCCATTACCAACTCCCAGAGCCTACTCAAACTCATGTCCATCAAGTCAGTGATGCCATCCAACCATCTCATCCTCTGTTGTCCCCTTCTCCTCCCGCCTTCAATCTTTCCCAGCATCAGGGTCTTTTCAAATGAGTCAGTTCTTCACGTCAGGTAGCCAAAATATTGGAGTTTCAGCTTCCAATCAGTGAATTCGAATTTTCAGGACTGATTTCCTTTAGGATGGACTGGTTGGATCTCTTTGCAGTCCAAGGGACTCTCAAGAGCCTTCTCCAACACCACAGTTCAAAAGCATCAATTCTTCGGCACTCAGCTTTCTTTGCAAATCCTGTTGCAATATCCATAAATAAAATTGTCAACTTTAAAAGCAAAAACAAACAACATAAACACTGCCTTGTTTTTCTGTTTATTATCTTACTATTTCTAGTCTATTTTCCCCAAATTAGTACACAACTCAATGACCATGATCACTCAACATTATTTTCTATTCTTTTGCATGCATCGCACTCCTTTTGTCAGAGCCCCAATTCCTGAAGGCATTTTTTTCTCGAGTAGATCATGTTTTAAGTTCATTCTTCAAATGTTTATTGGCCATATACTGTATGTTAGTTACTGTGCTAACCACTGGGGATACTAGACAGACTAAGGCAGTTTATATCCTCAAGGAATATAGTCTCATTTGAGAGACAGAGGCCTGCACCACTGGCTAAAATGCACTGTGATCAGTGCATGGAAGTTTGCACAAGTGCATTTTCTGTCAGAGTGGGTTACCGTCACAGGATATTTCAGAATCATCATCCATCATGACGGTGCAATGAAAAAAAATGTTGGAATAGAAGTCAAAGGGGTTATAAATAATGCTTTTATAGTTACTGGCCATGTTATCAGGATTTGACTGCTGAGCCTCACATTCTCATCTACAAGAGAATGAACCAATTCTTTGTTCTTCCTATTCTTTCTGGAAGAGCTGGGGAAAGTTCAATGAGAAATATATAGAGATAGAGATATCCTGGATCTTAAAGGATGAGTTAAGTTTAATGTCTCTACAGTTAAAAATATATTTTTAAATCACTGTATGTTTTTATTTCTTTCTTCCTGTAGTTCCTATTCTTTAGATATCTGTGTTATTTATCTACTCAGATCTCCCTGTGCCTTTCTGGGAGTATTCCCCTGCAGAAATTCATCTTCTTACTGCAGTGTCAGAGAGGAAGAAACCGAATTCCAAGAAGATTGTGGCTAACCTGTAAGTGAGCCTGTGTTAGAACTCAGGTGTTCCAGTCTGCAACCCAGACCTGGCAATTTCTCTCAGGCTCAATCGTGATGCAAGGCCTGTCTTATTTAGTTACTAGCTTCAACAGAATCCTCTGAGAAAGATTAATAACATTGTATAAGGTATTTCTGTTTTCATTATCCCATACTTGGGTCTAATAATACAAAATGTAATACCAGGTGTTCTTTCCATAGAAATAGTTATCCCCAAAGACAGTCCTTGGGAAGTTATGGAAAGTACCTCTAGCTAACATTTTCATTTGTGCTTCATTTATAAATTTATAGCAACATGGTCAAGGTTCCGACTTATCATCTGATATTCCAGTCGGCTCCTCTGTGCAGGGGTATGCTCAGTTTCCTGTTCTCTTTCACAGGGCATCATTACTCAAACAGGTAGAGTGTAGCTGCTGCCCATAAAAAATGGCTCCTGGGAAATAGGTAAAAGTGGAACAATGGGGTTACCATCCATTATGTTTTCCAGTGTGTTCATTTATTTCAGTAGCCTGATTTATTTTAATTATTTCAGCTACAGTATCCATCATTATGATGTAGTAGAGGTGGAGAAAACACTATCACAAGAGCAGATATCTGGATCCATATTCTTGCTCTAACAGTTATTCTCAAAATAGCTACCTATCAGCCTTTGCTGTCCAGTGAAATAATACCACCAAAAGCTGAATTTAAAAATGCTCTGCAGTGTACGCTATGATTCTGACTATAATTATCAACAAGTCACTAAATTTGAACATTAAAAGACACCTTTGGAAACTGGCAACAACTATAAAGGCACTCTTTGCCCAGTCCTACCACATTTATTATTTCTGTTGTTCAATGATACGGTCTCAGTACTTTTAAAATATGTTAGCACATAATCCAAACTGTGATTTAGAAGCATACATTGCTTTAAATCATTCAAATGTAGGAGAATCTTCTGACTGTGGTCCTAGTACTAGATTTTAACAATGAACTAGTAGCCTCTCATTTACTTTCAGAATAAGCCTTTGGAGCACATAGTGGTGTCTCAGCTATGAGTACTTCTAATCTAGGCTTTTTTTTTTTTTAATCCCAGTGTATTTTTTCCATTATACCATGATCCTGACATTACTTTGCCAACAAAGATCCATCTAGTCAAGGCTATGGTTTTTCCAGTAGTCATGTATGGATGTGAGAGTTGAACTATAAAGAAAGCTGAGCACAGAAGAATTGATGCTTTTGAACTGTGGTGTTGGAGAAGACTCTTGAGAGTCCCTTGGACTGCAAGGAGACCCAACCAGTCCATTCTAAAGGAGATCAGTTCTGGGTGTTCTTTGGAAGGAATGATGCTAAAGCTGAAATTCCAATATTTTGGCCACCTCATGAGAAGAGTTGACTCATTGGAAAAGACTCTGATGCTGGGAGGGATTGGGGGCAGGAGGAGAAGGGGATGACAGAGGATGAGATGGCTGGATGGCATCACCGACTTGATGGACATGAGTTTGGGTAAACTCCAGAAGTTGGTGATGGACAGGGAGGCCTGGTGTGCTGAAATTCATGGGGTCACAAAGAGTCAGACACAACCGAGCAACTGAACTGAACTGAACTGATATTCCCAGAAACCACTCATTTCTTAGGGGACCAATTCCAAAGTTGGAACTCGATCTTAATCAACCTCCTCAAAATCAGGTTGCTGTTGCTGTTCAGTCACTAAGTTGTGTCTGACTCATTGTGATCCCATGAACTGTAGCCCACCAGGCTCCTCTGTCCATGGGATTTCCCAGGCAAGAATACTGGAGTGGATTGCCATTTCCTCCTCCAGGAGATCTTCAGACCCGTGGATTGAACCTGCATCTCCTGCACTGTAGGTACATTCTTTCCCACTGAGTCACCTAGGATGTCCACTAAGGGCATATGAAAATCAGGTTACCGCCAATTATTTCATTCCTGTACACCAGCTCCATGAGAACAAGGCCCATGCCTGATTTTCTTAACACACCTGTCTCTAGGGCCTAAAATAGGACCAGGAAGTGCTAGTAAGTAAAATTTTGTTGTATGACTGAAATAAAGAGCAGAGAACTGCGTTGCCTGTTACCTTGTATTGTCTACAGAACACTAAAGCAATCCTCTTAAATCTTTCTAAAATGAAATCTGGCTTCCTAATTTCTCTTCATTTTTGCTGTCACATTTGTTTTCTAGGTGTTTACTCTTCCTGCCCCACAGAAACTTAAAACTAAAAATGATAATGTGTACACATGAGAAAATGAGCAAACAAGCAGATACTTTGTGTGTTCGGAATGGGAGGGAACAGTGTAAACAGTGGACTCTTGAGCTGTCCTGGTGTTGCTCCTCCAGAATTTTAACTCCATAAAAGTCCTCAGAAATAGAATAATATCTATTTCAATTTCTACTAACTTCATTTAAGAGCAGAAAGAATAAAAATGCTTTTGTAGATGGTCTCCCATCGCTTTTTTTTGCACTGGCTGAATCTAAGGCTTTGCGTTCAGCTATTTGAAGATTCAGATTTCAAAATGGTCAGATTTTACAAATAAAATCACACAAAGCCAAGTTCATTTAACAAATATTTACTGTGCAATCACTGCATGCCAGGCGCTGTGTTCAAACTGGGGATAAAACAGTGAGCAAATTACTGAATGGTGCTCAACCTTTATGGAACTAACAGAGAAAAAAACAAGTAGACAATGCTGTCTAGGAAAAATGTTTAACTCAGTTTAGGCAAATCAATCAAGAAATCCTGGAGGAATTTATGAAAAGGAAGTAGCTAAGCAACAATAATTGAAGAAGGGTTAAAAGAGAAAGAAAGGATTCTGGGCAAAGAGGGCAACACTGCAGAGGCCAAGAAGTGCAAGGATATACAACTCCAGAAAACCCCTGGAAATACCATGCAACTCAGTATTATTGACAAGTGTTTGGTATCTACTGTCTACCTAACCTTCTGCTAAGTATCATGGAAAGTATAAAAGATATACACTAATATATATGTTTCCCTGGAGGATATATGACCTCACAGAATACTCAGAAGTGAAGACCTGAAAGAATAAAACAGTACTTGGTCACATAGAATAAAGTGCCAAAATCAGGCCTACAGGATAATAAGTGTTAGAAAAGAAGAGATATCAGGATTGCCTGGGACCGATTCCAGAAAAATGTGTCACAAAATACAACAGAAATAATAAATTACCGTCATTGTTGCTGTTTGCCACTTAATATGTTTTAAAAAGTAAAACCAACCAATAACTTCTGGGAACTTGCTTAACCTTGCTCACCAATCCCCTCCAACACACGCACACACGCGTATTGACACACACATTCACATACAAGTGTCCCTTGTTTGACCTTTACCCTCTTTCACCTGAACTATTACAAACCTTCACTTATAAAATAAATAAGCATGAGGATGTCATGTACAGCATGGTGACTGTAGTTAATAATACTGTATTGCATATTTGAAAGTTGTTAAGAGAATAGATTTTAAAAAATTGTCTTCACAAAACACATTTTCTGGAAACTTGTGTATGGTAACTAATCGTAACTAGACTTATTATGGTGATTATTTCAATATATATGACTATCAAATCATCATGTTGTACACCTCAAACTAATATATGTCAATTATACCTCCAGGGGGAAACGTCCTTTTATCAGTCAACCTACCTTAAGTCTCATTCTTTTCAGATTTTCCCTCCATCTTGCTGTCAGTTATCTTCTTAAAACCCATATTCAATAGTATTCTGTATTAAAACCCTCAAAGGTTTTGGGGGCTTCCAGGTTTCTTACATAGCAAAGTCCAGTTTCATCTGCATATCATTCAAGTTCTCTTCTTCTCTGGTTCCAGAAGACATGTCCAGCGTCATCCTCTTACCACCCACCCAGCCTTCCAGCCATGGTCTTTTACATATTTCTGCTTTCTAATTACTGTGCCTTCTGCCCATTAAAATCCTATTCACACTGAAAGCCCATTCCCAAGTATTAATTAGTAATTAGATAAGGTACTGGTGTTACATACACACCTATCAGAATGCCCTACTGGATTTCGTATTCTTAGAAGACAAAGACTTTGTTTTGTCTTTGTTTACTTACCGCTAATTGCTAGCAAATGTCTAGTACATATTGAATTGAACGGATGTATTTTAGAGAATATCATTATGTATCTGCATATGTGGCTCAGTGGTAAAGAATCCGCCTGTCAAGTAGGAGACACAGATTTGATCCCTGGGTCAGGAAGATTCCCTGGAGAAGGAAATGACCACCCACTCCAGTGTTCTTGCCTGGGAAATCCCATGGACAGAGGAGCCTGGAAGGCCACACTCCATGGATCACAAAAGATTCAAACAGGACTTACTGACTAAACAACAACGTCTGTATATGCATATATCTTTATCCATTTATCTATCCTCCAGGAACTCACAGCCCATTAATTGGAGTAGGTAGCTATTATTTACAATGTGCTGTCACTGCTGGAACAGATAATAAAAGCATGTATCTGCCCTGAAGGGATTTAACAGTTTAGTGAAAAAAAAAAAAAAAAGGATATGAGTGAGTCAAAGAGATTTAAAAAATGAAAAGACAAAATTGAAACAAGAAAGGCATTAGGGCAATTGGTTGGTTGATTGAATCCTTTCTTGTTCTAAAAGCATTTAAAATAGCTTGGGAAATAACACAAAGACATCAAATAACTTAAAATGCATATGTAAGATGAAAGCAAAACAGAGATAAGGGGTATCACTTGAATTGGACCTTGAAAGATCAACAGAACTTTCAATATTGCAAGAAAAAACTTGAAGGTGAGAACATAAGAAATTGAGATGGGAAAGAGAGATATTGCAGGAGTTCATGTTTGAGTCCACTCAAAATAGGAAGGGACCTTGTAAGACTGAGGGATGTAAATGTAAGATTAGAGATTTGTAGAATTGTTATCAGGGAAACGATTTTTTTTTTTTTCCACAAAAAGGATTGGCTATAAAGTGTACTCTATCAGCAGTTAGATAGTGGGAATCTGTCGAGAACTCATTCAGCACAGTTGCCTGACTTTTTTTTTTGACAGTTTCACAGCTCAGTTCAGGAATAGAGATGGCCTGAGGAATTGACAAGTGCCCAGGATGGGAGAAGTACCAGTAGTGAAGGACCCAACTGAACACAGGGCTCCGCATCCTCCCCCAGCCTCACATCCTTCCCTCAGACACAGAGGATGTGCTCTCTTACTACCTCCACCAGTTCTCTTTCTCCTCGCCTGCTTCTCAAAGTTTCCCATTCCCCTAGTATTTTCCTTTCTTCTGCCTGTAAACTTGCTCAAGTGCCTCCTATTCTTTAGAGAAGTGAGAGGAAAAAAAGGAAGCAACTCACCCTTGATTCTTCTCCTCCAGCTGTGCTCCAAATTTTTTTCTCCCTTACTCAATTTTCTCTAAAGAGTAGTCTATATTTGCTGTCTCCACACTTTTTATTTCACAGTCCTCTTCAATCTAGCTTTTGTTCCTACAGTTCTGAACAGGCTCCTCCTGTGATCCATCCTGAGCAGCTCTATAATTACCAGATCAAAGGACCTTTCCCACTTCTTTCAGGATTGCTCTGCCATATTTAACCACCAGTTCATGTCCCCATTTGTGGAACTCTTTCCTCTCTTGGCTTCTGTGACATTTTCTCTCTCCTCATTACCTTTCTCTTTCCTTTTCCTCTATCATGGTTTCCCCATGGGTGCATTCATCCATCTCATAGTTACAGCTGCCACTTAGATCTTGATCCTCCCCAAAGCTACAACTCCAACCCAAACTTCTCCCTAAACTTCGGCTTCCTCTGCCTGCTGACATCTGTACCTGCCAGTTCCATAGGCGCCTAACCAGGTATACCACAGGACACACCATTCTCCCCCACTGCACCTCCAAAATCTCCACCTCTTCTTGAAGCCTATTTCTCACCTGCCCTTTAGCCCTCAGTCACCTAAACAGCCCTCCTGGCCCCTCCCTTCTACTGACTCCTACATTTAATCAATAATAAGTTCAGACAGATTTAACTCTTTCATATGCCTTTAGTACAAAACCACCGGTGCTACTACTGCCCTCCTTCAGACCTCCATTATCTCTTGAATTATTGCTGCAAGAGCTTAACAGGCTCTAGCTTCTAATTTCCACTTTCATCCTTTCAAATCCACTCTTCAAGTAGCCAGTGGAGCATGCTCTCTAAGTTGTAAATGCAACCATCTCCCTTCCAGGGATAAAACCATTCATATACCTGTGGTGGATTCATTTCGATATTTGGCAAAACTAATACAATATTGTAAAGTTTAAAAATAAAATAAAATTTAAAAAAAGAAAAAAAAAATTCATTGGCTGCCCCGTGTTACAGGATGAAACCCACTTGCTATCATCATTTGCAAGGCTCCTTGCTTGTTCTTTTCCTGCCTATTTTTCCAGCCTAGTTAATAGTAAACGATTGCTGGTTTTCACTCTCACTACACTGTTTCTTGCCTCAGTGCCTTTGCTCATGATATAACCAATCCATGAGAAATCCCTTTCTCCCTCCTCTACTACTTTCTATATCCTGGCTTCCTTTTACTCATCACTTAGTAGATAACAGAGGTGTCACCTTCCTGAAAAGGTCTATTGTGATCCATGCCTATGTATTTCAGGGATCTTTTCTCTGTATAACCATAAATATTGCACTTGCTATCAGAGAAAATAATTGTCAATTTATGTTCCTGTCTTCATTCTCACCCAACCCTCATTAACTTTGAGCTCCTTAGAAGAGAATGCCTTAGTCACTTTTGAACCATCAATGCTTAACAAAATGTGCGCAGTATGGTAAGCACTCAGTATATGTTGTGAAATGATAGTATAAGTGAAAGAGAGAATGGGGAGAGAAAGACAGAAAGAAAGGAAGGAAGAAAAAGAGGAGCCCCAGAAGACCAGACAAGTTACTATATTTCTCATCATCCTCATAATTTTTAAGCCCACCCTTGGAACCACAAATGGTAATGATATCTACTTAATGTCTGGTGATGCATCACCTTGGTTGGAGTTGAGTGATCCCCACAGTTTTTAAGGGCTTCCCTGATAGCTTAGTTAGTTGGTAAAGAATCTGCCTGCAATACAGGAGACTCCGGTTTGATTTCTGGGTCAGGGAGATCCCCTGGAGAAGGGATAGGCTACCTACTCCAGTATTCTTGGGCTTCCCTTGTAGCTCAGCTGGTAAAGAATCTGCCTGCAATGAGGGAGGCCAGTGTTCAATCCCCGGGTTAGGAAGATCCCCTGGAGAAGAGAAAGGCTACCCACTCCAGTATTCTGGCCTGGAGAATTCCATGGACTGTATAGTCCATGGGCTCACAAAGAGTCGGACACAACTGAGCGAGCTTTACTTCACTACACTTCACAGTTTTTAAGGAAATGGCCCCCATTTCTTCTTTCCCACCTTCTTGGAAAGGTAAAGATAAAACCACAAATAACCAGATAGAGAGTGAGCTGTTCATGCTTTGGCCCACCCATGCTCGCTAACCGAGCTTATAGACCTGCTGGTTACCTGCAGGTCTACCTGTGCAACGAGGCAGGGACCAAGTAATTATGCAGAGCTTGCACACTGGGAACATACCCAGCTATACAATTTGGGATGGCTAGTACAAAATGAAAACATCAGGTTCCTTATGCAAAAAGTCAGGGGGTAAAATTGTCATGAAAAGTACAAGTAAAGCTTTTTACTTTCTTGATCTTGGTCTGGATTTCCCATGGTGTTCTTAATTTACTAGTTAATGTTCTGAGGAAAGAGAAGTTAAAATTTTATGTTATTAGCATGAATTTTGCCATTTGTTTTTATATTGGGCAATGACAATTTTAAATGCAAATATCAGAGCATTTAGCTTGTAAGCAGAATCACCAGAAATACACAGTTCCTACTTCACAGCTTTAATACAAAGGGTGCACTGAGCTGACTGAAAGAGCTAACACAAGCCAAACTCAGGAAAGCTGAAAGTTGGCTAGAAGGAAGGAGAAGGCCCCCAGGCATAGAATCAACCCAAGGGAGCATACCCAGCCACAGGATACTTTGGGGAAAACACAGGTCCTCACAGGCACCAGGGACCCTGCCCTCTAAAGGGTCTGGGAAGTCAAACCAGGTGTCTCCCTTTCACAAAGATCTGTCATCCCAATTATGGGAGACAGACGTCCTCCAAGGATTTTTAAATCTTTGTGTTAGGATGTGTTTGGTACCTGGATCAAGGAAAAACTCCAGCCTGCTGCCTAGCAAATGTCCCATGATACTGCCAACCAGTGGGGAATAGGGGATGCTATACCCTACCCTAAGGTGTGTAGAGAATGAGTGTCCAACCCTAACCCTCCCTCTGCCCCTGCCCAGACCCTGCTAGGGGTGGAGAGCAGAGTACAGAAATTTGGAGATGAAGTGTGGTAGGGGGAGTCCAATCAGGGCCCAGGGCCTAGGGAGCTGTGAAGAGGTTTTCAGTGGAACCCATCCCTGGTAAGTGGTGAGAAACCCCAACACATACCCCATAGTCCCATCAGTCTTCATGCACAAAATACAAATTCAAATTGTAAAGCAATTATACCCAAAAAATTAAAAAATAAAAATTCAAAGAAAAAAATTATGACGAATTTTAAGACAAGCAACCACAGAGCATTAAACTCCAAACACAGGCCTCTTCTGAGCCTGAGGCCCTGCAGGACGCCCAATTAAGTGACTTGCCCATGGCCACAAAGCTAAGTAAATGGCAGAGCTAGGAATAAAACCTACAGTTTTTTCCACCACACATGCTGCCTCTTTAGAATAGACTATTTCTGGCAAAAACAACATGAAACTAGAAGATTTACAGCTCTATGTTCCTAACAAAAAAGATAGGAGGAAAAAAAATAGTTCCTAGCAGGCATACTTTATTTTTAGCAATTTTACTTTATAGTTTAGGAAGCAATTTCATAAACATTATGTACCACAGATCTAAAAGGTAGGCATCATTGTTATCTCCATTTTACACATACTGAAAGGAAGCTTAGTTGCCCTCGAAGTCACTCTGCTATTAAAGAGCAAAACTGTGATGTGAGCCCTGGATCTCTTCATTCCATATTCTTTTTATTAATCTCCAACTCATTGGGAGAGATCATGGAAAAGAAGGTTAATGCAGACCACTGGGTCAGCAGGGGACATTCCATCCATCTGATCTCTGTGTGGCAGACACTTGCCTAGACACTATGGGATGTGAGGCATCGGGTTATCTGCTTCCATCATCCACTCTATTGCCACCTTGGTTGCCACAGCAACTCTATCACTTACTGTGTGATCTCCGTCAAGTTCACAGTTATCTCTTAGCTTTGGTTTTCTCATCTGTAGTAAGAGGAAATTAATAGCAATATCAGTTTCATAGGTGTTTTCTGAGGGTTAAAACAGTGTCTGGCCCACAGTCAACACTCAATGAATATTAACAGCCATTGATTTTATTGTTATTCAGTTGGTACAGCTGGCTGAACCCAAGTCCCTGTCCTCTCATCATTATATAAATGTATCTCTTAATACTACTCACTCACTTAAAGAAAATTATTTCCCCCTAAACAAGGACAGTTATTCTTCAGACAATATATGAATAGATTTACTTCCTGCTAGAACCTCCAGAACAGATGCTGTGTTAGAAGGGAACATCTGGCCCAACTTTATCATTGTTTAGTTGAGAATATTAAGTCCCAAGGAAGTTAAATGATTTTCCAGGTTTACACAATTCAATAGTGATAAGTCAGGACTCCTCATTCAGTGCTCATTTCCAATTATTGTTGCTTCTGAAGGACAAGCCAAAACTCCATGGCTATCTTTGCTTTGAAATATACCTCAGGCTTTTTATAATACAGAGTGGTTATGGCAACTGTATATTCTTATTTTGTTCATTGTAATCAATTCTGATGATCATTATAATCATGGATAATAATTTATATTTATTTGTGCTCCTTGTACACATAAGTTGAAGGATATACTAGTATTATTTTCACAGTATGTTCTCTTTTTCCCTGCCGGATAGGAAATATTTTTGAACCATATGGGATCCTAATTCTCTGAATGCTTTTAGATTATCAGATGTCTCAACTGACAGTGCTGGATGAAAATCAAATCATGAGAATTCTCAAAACTGAAAAAAGAACCTAAGAACATTTTGGTGTTACCGTGTACCGGAAATTCCATCTTTATCTTTCCTTCAATTAGGAAAAAAAAAAAAAATCAAACATCTTGAATATTAGAATTTTCAGTTCAGACTTTTAAATCCTTTCCTACAAACATATTTAGTGATCTGTAGACAGAGTGTTTTTATAATCTATACTTGACATTTTTACTTAATTGCTTTATTCTTTCAAGGTTTATTTTATTCAAAACATAGCAGACAGATGATAAATAGAGGTGCAAAAGGTGCTTAAGGCATGATCATTTCTCCCAAGAAGTTTGCTATCCAGTGAAGAAAATAGGAAATATAACACCAAGTAGAAAGAAACAAGAGATTCAATGGCCTATTTAAAATCTGCTTTAACATAGGCAGAATGTGCCTATTTTTAATAATACCCAATTTAGTTTTACTTATTTATTTTTGGCTGTGCTTGGTCTTTGTTGCTGTGTGGGCTTCTCTCTAGTTGCGGGCAGCAGGGGCTGCTCTCTAGTCGCAGCGCATGGGTTCCTCATGATGATATCTTCTGTTGTTGCAGAGCAGGGACTCCAGGACATGTGGATTCAGTAGTCGCAGCTCCTGGCTCTAGAGCACAGGCTCAATGGTTGTGGTGTCTGGGCTTATTTGCTCCAAAGAATGTGGGATTTTCCTGGATCAGGGATCAAACTCATGCCTCCCATATTGGCAGGTGGATTCTTTACCACTGAGTACCCAAGAAAGCCCAATGATCCTCTATTTAAAATGAAGAACTTTATGATGGTTTTGGTACCAGTTGAATACTTTAGGCTTTGTGTTGGGAGTGACTTGTGCCTGCATTCTGGTTGGAGGAGGTCAGCTTTTCCCCTCTGATGGACAGGGCTGTGTGAGGTGGTATGTTTTGGGGTGCCTGTGGGAATCCTGTCTGCTGATGATTGGGTTTGTGTTTTTGTCTTGCTTGTTGTTTGGGTGAGACATCCCACAATGGGTGCTGCTGGCAGTTGGGTGATGCTAAGTCTTGTATACAGGTGAAGGCCTTTGTGGAAGTTCTCACGAATTAATACTCTCTGGGGTTAGGAGCTGTCTGGCAGTCTAGGGCCTCAGACTCAGTACTCCTACTGGTGCCAGCTGAATATTTTAGAAGCAAAACCCAATAACTTTTCTCTTTAGTTAGAAAAATTAGACAAGGGGATACTTAATTATTTTCACTAAAAGAGAAAGCATTTTCCTTTTCTTCCTCCTATCTCTCATTCTGGTTGAGTAGTAGTATTTAGTGAAAAAATGGTGGGAGAAAATGAGGAGAGAGTATCCTTTGTGTATAGGTGCTATAGAAAGGACAGGGGTGTTGTGTGCCTTGTACAAATTTTCTCTTTAAATTCAACCCGAGAACAAATGGTGGGCTCGGGCAACTCTACAGCAGCCTGAAGGACTCTTCTTAATTGTGATTTTGTTGTTTTAATTTAACCCCTTAGTGGGGTTAGCCTCCTGACTGTCTAATCCACAACGACCGTCTCCTGACACCTAATTTCATTGTTGTTGTGTGTGTTGGTCCATTCAGGCTTTTATAACAACATACCATAGACTGGTAACTTACAAGCAATAGAAAATTATTTCTCACACTTCTGCAGACTAGAAAGTCCAAGATCAAGTTATGAGCAGATGCAGTGACTGGTGAGGGCCCACTTCCTGGTTTACAGGTAGCTCTCTTTTCTCTGTGTCCTTACTTGGAACAGCAAGGGAGCTCTCTGGGGCCCCTTTTAGAAGGACACTAGTCTCTTTTAAGAGGGCTCTTCCCCTCAGGACCTAAGCACCTCTCAAAACCCCACCTCCAAACACCATCACATTGGGGATAATGTTTTAATATATGAATGTGGGGGAGAAGGGGGAACATACAGTCCAGACTATGGTACAGATGATTTGTTCCACCACAAAATTTTAGAATGAAGCAAGTCAAAACAAAATTTTCATGGGGGGAAAATATGTTTCTACTGAAGACATTTCAAGAAAAATGTCTTCTAAACTAAAACCAAAATTAAAAGTGGAGAAAAGTCACAAATATTCTGGTCAACTCTTTCAATAGGGTAATAAATATACACTGTCCATCAAAGGCCTTCCAAACTACAGAGAATCTGACTACAGAGAACTTTGATACCTCAGGAGTACAGGGACAAGTCACACACTGACGCCAATCTAGCAAACTCCCAAATGTTTGCATTGTTTCTGCTCTGTTAAGATTGCAGTATGTGAAAGTTTCAGTTCAGTTCATTTCAGTCGCTCAGTCATGTCCAACTCTTTGTGACCCCATGAACCGCAGCACGCCAGGCCTCCCTGTCCATCACCAACTCCCGGAGTCCACCCAAACCCATGTCCATTGAGTTGGTGATGCCATCCAACCATCTCATCCTCTGTCGTCCCCTTCTTCTCCTGCCCTCAATCTTTCCCATCATCAGGGTCTTTTCAAATGAGTCAGCTCTTCACATCAGGTAGCCAAAGTATTGGAGTTTCAGCTTCAGCATCACTCCTTCCAATGAATATTCAGGACTGATTTCCTTTAGGATGAACTGGTAGGATTTCCTTGCAGTCCAAGGGACTCTCAAGAGTCTTCTCCAACACCACAGTTCAAAAGCATCAATTCTTCAGTCCTCAGCTTTCTTTTTGTCCAACTCTCACATCCATACATGACCACTGGAAAAACCATAGCCTTGACTAGATGGACCTTTGTTGGCAAAGTGACGTCTCTGCTTTTCAATATGCTATCTAGGTTGGTCATAACTTTCCTTCCAAGGAGTAAGCATCTTTTAATTTCATGGCTGCAATCACCATCTGCAGTGATTTTGGAGCCCAAAAAATAAAATCAGCCACTGTTTCCACTGTTTCCCCATCTATTTGCCATGAAGTGATGGGACCGGATGCCATGATCTTAGTTTTCTGAATGTTGAGCTTTACGCCTTTTTCACTCTCCTCTTTCAACTTCATCAAGAGGCTCTTTAGTTCTTCACTTTCTGCCATAAGGGTTGTGTCATCTGCATATCTGAGGTTATGGATATTTCTCCTGGCAATCTTGATTACAGCCTGAGTATAACATTATTTTCTATAAAAAGTTCAAATTTGTGTAAAAATGTGCTTCCTTTAGAATTATGATGTTTGTACAATCTCTGGATGTCTATCTTCTTCTATTAGAAGCTGAAAACTCCTCCCAAATTTAAAATCTGTCAACCCCACAAACACTTTGGCAATTTCACATCCAGTGAATGTGGACAGAAACCAAAATATATAGAAAATAAATTCCTTCAAGTAATCATCTTGAGATTTCACAATTTTAAGTCAAAATGAGAAGAGGCAATTCTATAGATTGACACCCCTCCCAGTTTGGTTCTGATAACATTCATTCCTGTAATATCCCTTCTCTGTTCTTCTTTGTGGTTATCATAACCAGGTCTATCCAAGATAAATTGTAAATACACCTTTGCCTCCATTGTGACTTCTATTGCATTCCATAGTCCACATTTTCATCATTATTTTCACTGAGAGATTAGCACAGGTCAGAGTCTCTTGCATACAAAAGATGGAGAGAGCTTTAAATAACCATTCTTATTCAAGGACTGACCTCCTAGAGCCCATGCTTGCCTTCTTACGGATATCCAATGGGGATATTTGATCTGGGTAGTCAATGGACTGTGGACCTCTCTCTGTCACTTTGTATGGACAATTGACCCCACTCACCCTGGGGGAAATCACAGCTACTTTATGGATGCAGGAACATACCAGGTGAATCTTTCTCTTTTAATGAGAAAAGAAAAAGCTTTTCCAAAGTTCCCCAATGGGCACATTTTTTCACATGTCCGACCATAACCTCAAGGGGCTTGACCAGCCTCCGTAGTAGAAGATAGCAAGGGAGAAGGGGACCATCCTACCATAATTTCTGTCACACCTGCCGAGTCGTTGGGGTATGGAGGTTTACATTTTAATAAGTACTACTCGGTATCTATGGTGTATTAGTTCAGACCTTATATCAAAGACTGTTCTGACTTTTATCCTTGCCATCTACCTTTTCTTTTTGATTCAAATGAAAGATGATATTGGGTTTGGAAACCTGGCTCCCTAATGAGACCTGTTCCCATGGTCCTCCAACAGGTCAAATTTTTTTCCCTAAATTTTTATTGTGTTAAAAAATACATAACTTTAAAAACTTATAATCTTAATAATTTTAGTTATTATAAAATATATTCCCTGTGTGGTACAATGTATCCTTGTAGCTCATTTTATACTTAATATTTTGTACCTCTAACTCTCCTAGCACTGTATTGCCCCTCTCCCCTACCTTCTCAAGAGGTCATATTTTATCATCTTTTCCTCAGATTTTTATATTTCTGGGCTGTTGTTTCTATTTTGGCTGTGGAACTCAACTTCCATATCACCCAATTCCTCCATCTATACTTCACACCATAGCCAGAGCACATTACAAAATGTTAAGGCAGTTTATGTTCTTCAGGGTTTTCCTTTGCACTAGAATAAAACCGGAGCCGTTGTCAGAATCTGCATTATCTATGCCATGGTACCCACTCAAAGTCCTCTTACTTTCAGCCACTAAATTGCAATCTTGCTAGTCATCCCTCTCTTCCCAGAATATGCCTACCTCTTTTCTCATGTCAGTGCCTTGCACCTCCTGCTCCTTCTGCTTGGAATTCCCTTCCAGCGGCTCTCGTCATGTCTGACTGCTCCTTCTAATCCTTCATGTCTCAGTTTACATGCCACTTCCTCAGAGAAGCTCTCTTTACCAGTCTTTTTAACATAGGTCTTTCTTGTATTTTTTTTTTTTTCTGTAGCACTCTATTAATGACCTTTAGAGTAGTGTTGATTAACTGGGGGACCTTGGGCAAATTGTTAGGGTCTCTCTGTCTTTGGTTCTTCATTTGCAAATAAGGGTAATAACTTTACCAACCTCAGGAGTTGTTGTGAGTAATCAACAAGGCAAAGCACTTACTAGTGTTTGACATACATAAAACTTTGCTAGCTAATAATTACTTGCATTATTTTTATTAGGTTATTTTTCTGTTTTCCCCAATAGATTATAAACTCTGAAAGTAGAGGGATCTTGCCTGTCCTATTCACAGTGTATCCCAGGACCTGGCCCAGTGCCTGGCACATAGTCAGAGCTCATAAAATATTAATTAAATATATGTTGAATAAACAAATGAGTGGAGTGCCTACCTCAGTGGTGGCTTTGACTCTAGATTAAACTGCCAGTTTGTTTCCAGTATTAAATGGCCTCCTTTCTAAGCTGCCAAATTCAGCAAATAAAAATACACGATCCCAGTTAAATTGGAATTTCTATATTTTATCTGGCAACCCTACTTCCTTCACTACCACCTTCACCCTTAATAAGCAACACTTTCTATCTCTCCTCCTCCCTCTCCCTGCCTTTCTCCTCCTCTTTGCTTCTCTCATTTAAAGTTTATTTGGCTATGTCTGAATATAGCTCCCAGTGTCAGGAAACCCTACCATCCTTAAATCTGGAGATGTCTGGTCTTTGAGGGACTAATGAGTCACCTTTATTATATGTCTCCAATTCCCAGAGGGCTAAATTATCCACCTTCACCACCATAGGCTTCTTCTCAAGGGACTGCAGCTCATTGTCTTCTCTCTCGATTCAGAACATGTTGAGTTAGGAACATAAATGTCCTTAATGCATTCTCAGACATCCTCTACTTCATTATTTCCTTTCCAGACATCTTCCCCTCCAAAACCCTGGCTTTGAAAGAGAACTATAGGAAAATTAGCTGAACATGGTCCTGACCTTGAGAACATTACTTTCCCAGTTGACCTAATCAGATAGTTTGATAAAGTTCTGCAGAAGAGCTGACAAATACCAACTCAATGCCATGCTGTCATTCCCCACCTCCCAGCATCATCCAAGCTCACCCAGCTCATCCTAAGGAACACCCTGGGTCATATATTAACATGCTCAGTTCTAGGTTACAATAAGGTAGCTGGAAGGAGAACAAACCACCTGACCTTTCAGAAGGTAAATAATATATTTGCAATAAAATGTGTTGGAGAAGCTGTGGCAGTCACTCTTAACTGGTCTTTCAATACATACATAAGGTTGTGTGTGAAAATACAGTCATGGGAGATGATTCTTGACAGTGTTACCACATCTATTGACTGAAATATCCACCCAGAAAAGGTCCCCTACTAAACATTTGGTTCTCTTTCTGTAGTGAAGGAAGCATGACCATCTGAATCTGACTGAATAAAATACTGATCCCAGATCCACCACATGCTAACCAAGTAAACCTGGCTAAGTTGTCTCATAGCCCTGAGACTGTTTCCTTGTCTATGAAGTGAAGACACTGCCACTTGTCATAGAAGATTTTTGGCAGGTTTATATAGAAGAAGGGCAGAGTATCTAGTACTCAATGAATGCCAGATGGCTGGTAGTTAACTATGAATCATTTTCAGCACTTTTTCCTATATGTGGCTATGCTGGTCATAACCCAGGAGCCCATTTGGCTTCTTCCAAGAAGAGCCTTTCTTTTTTGAGTTCTGCATCACCAGTGAGAGGAATCTGTTGTAAACACAAAGGTGCCGTATTCCTCTTCTTAAGAGCAGGGGGTCCAACCTAGCCTAGCCATTGCTCACTTTGTTCTTACGAGGCTCTGGGAAATGTTCAGCATGTTAGACAGAAGAACAAAACTCAGATACTTGCCAAGATTATGTACAGCCTACCCAAGGAAAAAGAAAATTTTAACTTCACAGCTTGTGATTGGGAAAGGACACAGGACAGCTGCTAACTGTTTTCCTTTCATCTCTGCTTTTGGCATGTTCTTCTAATAGCTCTCCTGTCACACTGAGTCTGCAGCGCAATGGAAGCTGAAAGAGTAGGACTGAGGTCTCCCCCCAAATCCCATCTCCACCCCCTGCTCAGACTCAGCTGCTGGGAAAGACCATTTAAAGCATTTAATATCTGTGCTACCCCTTTGGGGATGGTAGACACCATGCTTCAAAAGAGAGAGGCAAGTTAAAGCTTTGCAGTTAGTTAGGGAACATTTAGACTAGAAAAACCCCCAGGTCTCTGCCAACCCCGATTCTATGATTCAGAGAACAGAAAGGACTGGAGCAGAGGAGGGAAGAATAGGTCAGATGGCTTTCCAAATTCTCTTCTACAGAGAGGGATCCATCGTTGCTTAAACTCTCTAAAATCAACCATAAAATACTTTAGAACATTTGCTTTCAATGTGAATTTCAGATGGTTCAAAGTAAAATACAAATGGTTTGGGTGTAACCACATTTTTTAACTGAATCTTTTCTCTCCTATACTCACCCCATGGAGGTGGTATCAGATGATAGTTTTGAAAAAGACTCCTATCACCTCTGGGAACAAGTTATTTAAGCATGTACCTCAGAGAGTTTTGAGAATTAAATAAGGTAATATATTAATACCTAAGGCATTTAGAACAGAAGCTGGCATAGAATAAGAACTCAGTATGTGTGCAATTCACTTTATGCTAACTTACACCAACTGCCATTAGTGTGAAAATAGGTGTTCATGTGCTTCATGAATATAAACCATACATTCTCCTGTATGTATCAGGAGAAAAGTAAGAACATACAGATAGGTTTTTTTCACATCAGCTTTCTTCTTACTTGTGTGAATTGCGGGTTAATCCTTAAAAATGAATACTGTTTCTCTTTTGCCAAACTTTTGGCCAAAGATAGTCTAATAAATATACATAATTCTAAAATCTACATGAACACATGTTGCAAATGAATCATAATTGTAATTTATGATATCACCAAACCTTGCTCAATACTTTAAGAAATACATAACTGATTACTTAAATTACCTTTCCCTCTCTGTCTCTCTCTATAGCTTCAAAACAGATGTTTCAAAGGGAAAAAGGTCTTAAAAAATGAAAAGAAAAAAATTGGTGGTATAAAATTCATTATACTCATGTGAACACTTAAATGCTAATCTTAAACAATAAATCTAAGATATAATTTATTCAAATATATAACTTACATATATACATATATATAGGTGCCCATTATATATATATATGTATGTATATATATATGTGTGTGTGTGTGTGTGTGTATGTAAGTTATATATTTGAGTAAATAAACTGAACTGAGGTGCTCATATGTGTGTGTGTGTCTGTGTGTGTATAGGTGACTGCCTTCAGTCAGTCTCTCCCATCAGGAAGCTTCCATAAGCCTCTTATCCTCATCCGTCAGAGGGCAGACAGAATGTAAACCACAATTTCATAAAACTGATCAAACTGATCACATGGACCACAGCCTTGTCTAACTCAATGAAACTATGAGCCATGCCGTGTAGGGCCACCCAAGACAGACGGGTTGTGGTGGAGAGTTCTGACAAAATGTCCACTGGAGAAAGGAATGGGAAACCACTTCAGTACTCATCCCTTGAGAACCCGATGAACAGTATGAAAAGGTAAAAAGATAAGACACTGAAAGATGATTTCCCCAGGTCAGTAGGTGCCCAGTATGCTCCTGGAGATTGGTGGAGAAATAACTCCAGAAAGAATGAAGAGATGGAGCCAAAGAAAAACAATACCTAGTTGTGGATGTGACTGATGATGGAAGTAAAGTCCAATGCTATAAAGAATAGTATTGCATAGGAACCTGGAATATTATGTCCATGAATCAAGACAAATTGGAAGTGCTCAAACAGGAGATGGCAAGAGTGAACATCAACATTTTAGGAATCAGTGAACTCAAATGGACTGGAATGGGTGAATTTAACTCAGATGACCATTAAATCTACTACTGTGGGCAAAAATCCATTAGAAGAAGTGGAGTAGCCCTCACAGTCAACAAAAAAGCCTGAAATGCAGTACTTGAATGCAATCTCAAAAATGACAAAAATGATTTCTGTTTGTTTCAAGGCAAACCATTCAATATCACAGTAATCCAAGTCTATGCCCCAACCAGTGATGCTGAAGAAGCTGAAGTTGAATGGTACTATGAAGACCTACAAGACCTTCTAGAACTAACACCCAAAAAAGATGTCCTTTTCATTATAGGGGACTGGAATGCAAAGGTAGGAAGTCAAGAGATACCTGGAGTAACAGGCAAATTTGGTCTTGGAGTACAAAATGAAGCAGGGCAAAGCCTAACAGAGTTTTGCCAGGAGAACGCACTGGTCACAGCAAACACCCTCTTCTAAAAACACAAGAGAAGACTCTACACATGGACATCACCAGATGGTCAACACCGAAATAAGATAGATTATATTCTTTGCAGCCAAAGATGGAGAATCTCCATATAGTCAGCAAAAACAAGACCGGGAACTGACTGTGGCTCAGGTCATGAAAATTCACACTTAAACTGAAGAAAGTAGGGAAAAACACTAGACCATTCAGGTATGACCTAAATCAAATCCCCTACAATTATACAGTGGAAGTGACATATAGATTCAAGGGATTAGATCTGATAGAGCACCTGAAGAACTATGGATGGAGGTTTGTGACATTGTATAGGAGGCAGTGATCAAGACGATCCTCAAGAAAAAGAAATGCAAAAAGGCAAAATGGTTGTCTGAAGAGGCCTTACAAATAGCTGAGAAAAGAAAGAAGGAAAAGGAGAGGTGGCAAGAATATACAGAAGAACTATACAAAAAATATCTTCATGACCCAGATAACCACGATGGTGTGATCACTTACCTAGAGCCAGACATCCTGGAATCCTAAGTCAAGTGGGCCTTAGGAAGCATCACAACAAACAAAGCTGGTGGAGGTTATGGAATTCCAGAGCCATTTCAAATCCTAAAAGAAGATGTTGTGAAAGTGCTGCACTCAATATGCCAGCAAATTTGGAAAACTTAGCAGTGGCCAAAAGACTAGAAAAGGTCAGTTTTCATTCCAATCCCAAAGAAAGGCAATGCCGAAGAGTGTTCAGACTATCACACAATTGCATTCATCTCAGATGCTAGCAAAGTAATGCTCAAAATTCTCCAAGGCAGGCCTCAACGGTACGTGAATTGTGAACTTCCAGATGTTCATGACTGATTTAGAAAAGGCAGAACAACCAGAGATCAAATTGCCAACATCCGTTGGATCATGGAAAAAGCAAGAGAATTCCAGTAAAACATCTATTTCTGCTTTATTGACTATGCCAAAGCCTTGGACTGTGTGGGTCACAATAAACTGTGGAAAATTCTGAAAGAGATGGGAATACCAGACCACCTTACCTGCCTCCTGAGAAATCTGTATGCAGGTTAGGAAGCAACAGTTAGAACTGGACATGGAACAAAAGACTGGTTCCAAATTGAGAAATGATTACATCAAGGCTGTATATTGTCACCCTGTTTATTTAATTTATATGCAGAGTACATCATGCTAAATGCTGGGCTGGATGAAGTACAAGCTGGAATCAAGATTGCTGGGAGAAATATCAGTAACCTCAGATATGCAGATGATACCACCCTTATGGCAGAAACTAAAGAGCCTCTTGATGAAAGTGAGAGAGAAGAGTGAAAAAGCTGGCTTAAAGCTCAACATTTAGAAAGCTAAGATCATGGCATCCAGTCCAATCACTTTGTGGCAAATAGATGGGGAAACAATGGAAACAGTGACAGACTTTATTTTGGGGGGCTCCAAAATCAGTGCAGATGTTGACTGCAGCCATGAACTTAAAAGACGCTTGCTTCTTGGAAGAAAAGCTATAAGCAGTCTAGACAGCATATTAAAAAGCAGAGACGTTACTTTGCCAACAGAGGTCCATCTAGTCAAAGCTATGGTTTTTCCAGTAGTCATGTTGGGATGTGAGAGTTGCACTATAAACAAAGCTGAGCACCGAAGAATTGATTCTTTTAAACTGTAATGTTGGAGAAGGCTCTTGAGAGTCCCTTGGACTGCAAGGAGATCCAACCAGTCAGTCTTAAAGGAAATCAGTCCTGAATATTCATTGAAAGGACTGATG
Source organism: Bos indicus x Bos taurus (assembly GCF_003369695.1). Classification (NCBI taxonomy): domain Eukaryota; kingdom Metazoa; phylum Chordata; class Mammalia; order Artiodactyla; family Bovidae; genus Bos; species Bos indicus x Bos taurus. Next base: position 57,002,775 of record NC_040080.1, read on the forward strand.
CTGAAGCTGAAACTCCAATACTTTGGCCACCTAATGTGAAGAACTGACTCATTGGAAAAGACCCTGATGCTGGGAAAGATTGAAGGTGAGAGGAGAAGGGGACAACAGAGGATGAGATGGTTGGATGGCATCACTGACTCGATAGACATAAGTTTGAGTAAGCTCCTGCAGTTGGTGATGGACAGGGAAGCCTGGCGTGCTGCATTCCATGGGGTTGCAAAGAGTCAGACACGACTAAGGGATTGAACTATATGAATATATATAGGTGCTCTCAAATGTATTGCTCAGTGATATGATATTTATTTGAATCAATAATCCATGTGGTCTGAAGAATCTAGGAAACTTTTTTCATAAGTTGAAACATGGTAATTTAGTTAAGTTGTGAAGAAATTCCATTGCAGTAGAGAGTATATGTTCACATGGAAGGTTCGGATAGAAATGTGAGAGATAAACTACACAATCTTCTTCTACTGCCATTTCATTAATGTGAGAGAGGGAATTAAAAATGAAAGAAGTATATCATCGATCATCTAATCAATTATGGTTGGTAGCTCATGTGTGTATCTGGTAAACTAAATAAAGTTTTGTTCCAACACTGATAAGGGGTTATAAAACTGGTATTTATCATAGTAGTTATAATCATTAACATGCAGCAAAGAAACTTATTGCATTTACCTGTAAATTAATATCAAATTAACTAAAAATCTTTATAGAAACTGAAACATGGAAGTGTTTTCCCAAGAAAGTCATATATAGTTTTAGGCCACCATGTCATTTATGCTGTAAAAAAGTATATTAAAAATAAAATGTTTTTACATTTGTGAATTTGTAAGATCATGTTATCATTCTACTACCCATTCTATTTTAAATAATTAAGGCCATACAAATTGTAAAGACGAATCTAATTTAGCTAATTATAGAGCAAAAGAAATCTTCTCCAATCAATAGTATCTTCTTGGTTTTTTTGAACTGAAGAGAGAAAATAAATAACATCTAACTCAAGCTTATATTAAGAAGAAATCAGTTCTCTATGGTCCTTAAATATGTTTCCTTAGCATTTTATATGATATGCGATGTAACATGACATCAAGGTTATGAACTTTTCAAGCCGAAATTCTCAGAGACAGAAACAGTAAAGATATTTCTGAGAAATGATTTCAATAAATAGCTGTTCTACTTCAAATGGATCATTAAATACAAAGCACTGCTTTTTATTCTATTTGGTCATCTTATTACTTTATCATAGCTGAAAAACTCCAATACATAAGATATTCTCCCCATGGTCATAGAAACTTCAGCTTTCAGCTCTTAATGCATAAAAGATTAGATTATTTTTCTTCATTCCATGATTTAGGAAAGCAACAAAGCTGCCCTGGATTAGACATTTCCTATCTGCTAAAAAAAAAACAAAAAACCATTGCCGTCTAGAAAGTCATTAACTAAACAACTTTATCCACTTATTATTATTCCTTAAATGCCCATGCCATGTGCCTGGTAGTGTGCTAAGCATATCATAAATAATTTCGCAATGGGACTTGTCATTTTGGTAGCATAGATTTCTAGCCCCATGACAGCGAAACACTAATGAAAGCAGAACCAGCTACTAATTTGTTTTAATGACTGAAAAATTAGAAAAGAATTTGCTACAGATTCTAAATTTAATGTTCATGAACTTTGACTAAGAGGAACATCAGTTATATCCTGAGAATAACTCGTGAGTATATTTGACTCTCTGCTTTGATTCCCTGTCACAGTCTCATCATTGCCCTGTTCATGTGATTCAGCTACAGTTTCAACGTCTTTAACTGTGGAGAGGCACTGTCTAATAGAACATTCTATGATAACAGCAATGTTCTATATTTGCGTTATCCAATATGAAACCAGCAGCCACAAGTGGCCAATGAGTCTTTGAGGACAGGACTGAAAACAACCAACTAGATATGAGAGGTCATTCTTAACATTTCATGGAGAAGTTCTGTGGAGTGAGTGGGAGTAAAAGCCTATTGGGATGAGTTGAGGAGTAAATGGGAGATAAGAAACTAGAGACATCATGTGTATGAGATGGAGAGTGCAGTGTGGTAGGTCATTAAGTAGAAGATAGACACGATGAAGCCCTACTCCAAACACCACTAATCTAGCAGTCATGGAAAATGGATGAAAGAGAAAGCTAGAGTGTATGTTCAGCTCTTATTGAGAAAAAAAAGAATTAAACTGAGATTTTCTAACATTCAGTGAAGGCAAATGATAACAAGAGAATAAACTTTAGCTGCCTTGAAAGAATAGAAATATTTATTACCCAAGTACAAGCAAAATGGTTAGTTGCAAGATTTGAAATATTTGATTTTCTCTGAAAAACTGTAATAATCCATGATACTATAAAAAATAAGGTGTTCTATAATTTCTTTTTATAAGTTCCTAGTACTGATACTAATTTGTCAAAAAAATAACATGCATTCTTGCACTCTGTATAACTACTTCTTGAAGCAATTTAAGTTACAATTCTTAAGAACTAAAACGTAGTTTCAAATTATACAATCTGCATTTAAATAAAATGATACTAATCAAAGTTGGGCACTACTGAAATCATAGCATTGTAGAACTGAATGGGAATTTATCAAATGGCTTCATTTAATGGGTGAGGACCACAAGACTCAGAAATAATATATGACTTAGCCACATTGCTTCCCTTGTGGCTCAGCTGGTAAAGAATCTGCCTGCAATGCAGGTGACCTGTGTTCGATCCCTGGGTCGGGAAGATCCCCTGGAGAAGAGAAAGGTTACCCACTCCAGTATTCTGACCTGGATAATTCTATGGACTGTATAGTCCATGAGGTCACAAAGACTCAGACATGACTGAGCGACTTTCACTTTCACTTTAGCCACATTTCCCCAGACAGGACTCAGACCCAAGTCTTGAGGCTCCAAACCTGGAGCTATTTTGAAAAAGAACTGGCTAGATGATGCACCAGAATATTTTGGTATTCCTATATATTACAATAAGAGTGAAAATAGAAAATTTCCAATGTCCCCTCACTGGGGAAAGTGAATCCTTTTCTTTATATTTCCACAATCAGTACCATTTCCTTTTGGGCACATTCTTACCATTTGCATTGTGATTTTCATACTTTTCACTCATTTTTCAAAAGTGTTTAGAATTATTCTATATGCTAGGGTATTTGACCCAAAGAGAATTTGTCTAACTTCCCTACAATTCTTCAAAATGTTTCCTCCCTTACTGAAGATAGATAAGGGGATATATTGGTGGTTTAGAGGAAGAACAGTGGTCTCTAAGGACTAAATTCCTTAAATCATTTCAGTGTTTGAACACTGAAATCAAGTTTTTAATATTGCCTATAGATAGTAGCTAATTCAGACCATAGCCTCCTGTTGTGCCTTGTTTTTGTACAAAAAAATCCAGGTTCTATATTTTGTATAAGCTGAAGCTGTAGGCTGATAATTTAGCCTTTGGAAAACAGGATAATGATCTAATACATAGGTGGCTAAAGTTTTTTGTTTTTTTTTTATTTTTTAAGGGCCTTTTAACTCCTTAGAAAAATCTCTTAAAGAATGAAAGTCAAACAGAATGGTAGCATACATCCTGCTCATGACACATTAGTCCATTTCTGAGAATAATAATGCTTTCTCAAAATGAAGTCATTTATATTCTTGACCATGCCCTATTGTGTGCACTGAGTAATTTCTTGAGAGCAATGTTTCCTATGGCATATTGCCAAGACTGGCTTTATTTGTCTTTCATTAGGCTTTTTTATTATCACGCTGCTATACACCTGAATCATTCTGCCTCCTCCAAGATGGCCAATGTAGCTTAAGCACAAGAATGTTACTATGAGTAGGTGGAATGTTTCTATCCAGTGAATGCCCATTTTAAAATCTCTAGCTATGGTACCATACTAATGACTTTAATCTTTCTAAGCACAGCCAATTGTGTCAGTTTTTAACATAGTCTGATATTAAATTATTTACATTCATCAATCCTGTGCCTATCCAGGGAAAGACATTAGTCTTTGCACCATGCTAGACTGGCCCTTCCTCCCTGTCTCAGCCTTGTTGAGGAAGCCTGGAACTGGTGTATATTCTGCATTTCTCCATCATTCTCTGCATTCAGTCACCAAGCCAAACTTCTTGATGGTTTTCAAATCTACTCGCATCTTTCTGTTTCCCATGACCACTATCTTAGTCTAAGCCCACACCATCTCAAGAACAACCTCTGTTGTTTCCTAACAGCTCCGTGCTCCCATGACTGCCCTTTTCCAGTTCATTCTCCTTTGCTTTAAATATTCATCAGGACCCATTGCTCTCCATAAATAGATATTCTGTAATTTCTATTCATAAGTGTTTTTATTTTATGCATTGGTAAGACAGAGTTTGATTGTCCATAAAAGCAGTGATCTGAGTTCTTGAACTTCTCTATAGACTCCTTACTTTAAAGGGAAACTCTAGCTTGCAAGCTCCAAAAGACTAAAATTTCAGGATAAAATAAGCAATTTTTAAGCTTCCATGTTAGAATATTAATCAGAGGTCAAAAAAATCATTGAAATCAGAGAATGGTAGGATTAGGCTGATCCTTGGAAGTTATGTGGCTCAATGCCATCATTTCATAGGTAAGCCAACAGGCCCAGCCACAGAAATCAAGTTGATCTTTCTAAATTTGAGGTCTCATCATGTAACTGCTTTTCTTAAAATCTGTCCATGGCTTGTTATGGTCAAGATGAAATTGAAATTCATACAATATCTGTGTCGTCTGGCTTCTCAATACCTTTTAAGTGTTAAGTTTTGCTCCTGTCTCAAGGAAATGGCACCCCACTCCAGTGTTCTTGCCTGGAGAATCCCAGGGATGGGGGAGCCTGGTGGGCTGCCATCTCTGGGGTCGCACAGAGTTGGACACAACTGAAGCGACTTAGCAGCAGCAGCAGCCACCTTATCCTAGAATTTGATGCTTCCAAGTACACTGTATTCTTTCTTACACACACAGCACTGCATATGACTTCTCCTAGTCCTTTGCATTTTGAGTGCTGAACCTGAACTGTACTTCAGATGTCTGATGAGACAGTCTCCTCTGAAAACACACCCCAGGTCCCCTCTGCATTCCCAAACATGTGTCACCATGATAGCACACTCATAGCATCCTAACTGCCTTTGAACAATCTGCTTCCATCTCTGGACTGGAAGAAATCAACAGTTGAGGGCAAGGATCTGCATCTTATTCATTTTTATATCCTCATACCTTGATCAGACATCTGACATTCAGTATTTAAGATGAATTTTTCTCTTTTAGCTTGACTAGGATACTTCAATTTTTCCATCAGCTCTCCTTACGAAATTTGTCTTCAGAGGGTAAAAAACAGGTTCATTCACATCAACGTATAGGTCACTGATAGTTTAAATGGCAGCTCTTCCTAGAAGTATATATATTTTTAGAGGAACAGGGTTCTGAGTCACAGAAATGAATCCCCAATGCAGATAATCCAGCCATAAATAGTAAGCCTTAAGAGTATTTATGAAGTAAAAGCAACTTTCCCATAGCCTTCAACTCAATCATCTAGGTGACCTCCTCTCACCTCGCTCTTACAGAAGATTGACTCTATGGTTTTGTTTACAAAAAGCAGATCATTTGTTGGTTATTTTTCTCTATATTAATAAAACCAGTATTTATGCCCAGTAAAACTGCCTGATTTCATTTATAACATTTCTGGTTTTGTTTCAGGGAAGCAATGTTATGGAAGACCAGGATTTGTTGGAAATTGGAATCCTTAATTCTGGGCACAGACAAAGAATTCTACAGGCAATCCAGCTCCTTCCAAAGGTAAGATAGCATTTAGTATCCTAGCCTTTAGTCTAGTCCCAGTGGTTTTAAGTCCAGGTGTGCAAGGCTTGTTAGTACTTAGGACAATATGTCTGCATATTGATGCAACTCCCCGAAGCCAAAGCAGGTCTTCTTAGTCCAATTAAACATTCAGATTCATTAGATGTAATACAGGAAATGCCTCCGGCCGACAGGGCAGCTTACAAGTTTTTCTTTGGTGGGATTCTGCATGTCAGTACAATCAGTCCATACCCCCCAGGTGATAGATCAGGTGCAAGAAGACAGATCAGTATTGGGCGGGTAGAAGAATGTTCCTGGAATAGGAGCCTCCTGCCCTTAGAGGCAGTATCTCTTATAACAACTCCATAGCCCTAGCCTCCAGGGGCACGGAACTTGCTTAATCACAAGTCGTTACTCAGGAAAGTGCAAGTGTCATGTCCCCTTCAGGTATTTATAGTTCGTGTATAAATCCTCCCAGTCCAAATGCAATTTACCAACTAGGCATCATTTTAAGTAATACGTTACTTACCAACAGAGTTGACCTTCTGTTTCTAGGTAAGGTTTCACAGGAGCCTAAAACAAGAGGTAGGATCTGAGCACTGGTCTTCAGTGCTCAGTAAAATATGTAGGATTTTAATTGGTAAGGAAAGGGAAAGGCATTTCAGGGCCCAGAGGGAATCACATAGATAGAGGTATGGTCCAGTCAACAAACTGCCAGAAGCATTAGAGGAACCGTGATACTTCGTGATTTAAAATCCAATGGGATTTGCACAACAATGTGAATGTACTTAATACTACTAAATTATGTATAATACTTCAAGACAGTTTAACGTGGTTTTATATTTTGTTATTTCATCACAATTTTAAAAATACTAAAATCCAGTGTGATTAAAACAATTAGAGAGTGGAGCCAGAGAAAACAGAAAAAGTAGGTCGGGTCATGTTGGTATCAGGCTAAGGAATCTGAAATTTATTCTGTGAGCACAGGGGAATGGACATGACTAAACTGCTTTAGGCCAGTTACTTCTGGAGGCTGCAGACAAGAGAAATTAGAAGGAGAGAATGTTAAAGCTGGGTCACCCACTAGGGGATAGATTCAGGGGGCAAGATTGGAGGCAGGGTAGCAGAAGGACAGTAAAAGATTCATCTAAATATGTGAATGTATCACATATTTTATATTCTCCTCTGTGCTTTTCCTTTCTAAGGAGGCTTTAATTTCTCCTTCTCAGAATGGGAAAGATAAATATTAACCGCTGTTTCTAAGGAAGTGACAAGGTGAAATTTGCCAACTGACAGTGAACTAAGTATCTACTGATAGAAACTTACCACTTCTGCAAATGCAAGAAAAGTCAAGCATACACAGGAGTTTTAATAATACAGTTTTCTACTTGCTACTTGTGTATCTTTACCCAGAATCACTTTTTTGTGAAACTTCTGAAGTGGAACCCCTTCTTACCACCTGAGTAATTATTACCCTAGTCCACACCAACCATGTCTAATCAGGCTACCACAATAGAATCTAACCTGTTGTCTGTGCAGTAGACTACTTGAGTCAATTTCTGATTGGTCCTCACACCTGGACAATGCACAGATGCCTAATCTCTGTCCCAGTTACCTTTCTCACCACTTTACAGTTGAATTTCCACACTGCACCCAGACCGAAATGTAAATCAGAGCATGGCACATCCTGCTTAAAATCCACAATGGATTCCCTTTTGCACTTAGAATCTTTATCATGACCTACGAAAATCAGTAGGATCTGGCCCCTTCCCCACAATACAACCTCATCTCTCATTCTTTCTTCCATTCTCTAGTCATGTGACTTTCTTTTTTGTTCCAGAATATGTCAAACTCATTTTTGCCTCAAAGCCTTTCTGTATCAGTGTGTCTGCGTGGAAAGCCTTTTCTTCATATCTTCAAATGCTTGCTCCCTACATCATCAAATCTCTATTCAGCCGTCACCTCCTCACAGAGGGTTTTGTTCCCTCAAAAGCACACCCTTTGCCCCCTTCTCTGTCCCTCATGTTGTTCTGCTTCAGTTTTCTTCATAGCAATTTTGGCCACCGGAAGTTATATTATTTGTTTGCTTGTTTTCTTTTTTTTTAAATTTTATTTTATTTAACTTTACAATATTGTATTGGTTTTGCCATATATCAGGATGTATGCTTGTTTTCTGCATTATTTTTTTAATCTCATCCCCAGGATGCAACAGTAATGAAATAAGGTGCCTTGGCACCTTATTCTTCCCTATCTTGTTCCTTTTACATATCCAGTCCCTGGAATGGTGCCTAGCACATCAAAAAATAATTTGTGAAATGAAAGAATACTCTTTCTTTCTTCTAAGATTTGATGGCCCTATGCTTGTTCTGTATGAAGGTACTAATACTATTATACTACTTCTGTGTTATAAGCATCCTGAGGGCAGAGACAATGCCATGTCCATCCTTGAACTTCCCACTGTGTTTAGCTCAATACATGCACTTAAAAGAATGAAGAATGAGTGACTGAGTGAATGAATATTTTTACATGTTATTCAAATATATTTTTTTAATCAAAGAGTACCTCAGTTTTTAAGCTATGTCTATAATCCTGTACATGCCATTTTGAGAAACAAAAGAACCTGAATTCAGAATTATTTGAAGAATAAATGAAGTGTTTATCTTTAAGACAGAATATCATTCCCATCAGAGGGAACAATATAATAGAAATAACACAAAATTAAGCTTCTATCAAGAGGCCGATGCTGAAGTACTTATTATGCACCCAAATGAGTTCAGTTCAGTTCAATTCAGTCACTCAGTCATGTCCAACTCTTTGCAACCCCATGGACTGCAGCATGCCAGGCTTCCCTGTCTATCACCATCTCCCAGAGTTCCCTCACACTTATGTCCATCAAGTCAGTGATGCCATCCAAACATCTCATCCTCTGCTGTCCCCTTCTCCTCCTGCCATCAATCTTTCCCAGCATCAGGGTCCTTTCCAATGAATCAGTTCTTCGCATAAGGTGGCCACAGTACTGGAGTTTCAGCTTCAGCATCAGTCCTTCCAGTGAATATTCAGAACTGATTTCCTTTAGGATTGACTGGTTTGATCTCCTTGCTGTCCAAGCTATTCTTAAGAGTCTCCTCCAACACCACAGTTCAAAAGCATAAAAACATCCAAACATATGTTCAGCAACACAAACAAAATGTTATAATGCTACAAATTGATGCTTTGCCTTCTTAGGTAATGAACCCAGTCTTTAGGTGGTTAATAGTGTAATTCAACTGCCAACACATTCATTTGCATTCCCTTAAACTTTGCACTGCCAAAAAGTGGACAAACTGTCTCTTCATTTTGTTTGTGCAATTTTAATCCTCAGAATATCTGTGTTCTTCATCTGTCATGAGATCCTTTACTTAACATATGTGTTTTGGAGAGATTGTTCCTAAACAGAGAAAAGGTGGTTTGCTAAGTGCAGTTTTGATCTGTTATCACAGTTCAGTGCATTTTTTAATGCTTTTTTGTATTTATATTGTCTCAAGTTTCAAAGACAATGCTTATTCTTTTTGTAATGATGTTTTTTCTATAATATCCCCTTTTTAATACTGAAGTAATTACTTGTGCATAGGTCTGAACGTTCTCCAGTTCATTTGATATGCTGAACACATAGAATATGTTCCATGTATTCTAAGCATAGACATCTTTAGAACAGTAATCATATCAATTCCTCTTTTCCATCCATTCTTTCTCTCTGTCTTGTAAAGTGCCTGACTTTTAGGTGCAAAGTTTACTTTATCCATTTTCACCCAGCATCCACTTCCCTCACCAAATCCAACTCAGTCTTTCCTTAGGTCTGAAAGTTTCCTGGAACTTTTACCCTTCACTCTTTTTAAGAAAGGACACAAATAACAAGTTCTATGAGAAGATGGCTTCTTTTGTACTTTCTTAGAATCTTTAAGCATGTTGAGCTTTTTCTGTCCTCTGGACACAGGGAAATTATCTGATTACTTATTTGCAACATATCATTTACTTTTTCCCAGGTAAGAATTCTGTTATCCAGTCTGTGGATAATCCTCTAAAATCCTTTTATAAGGGCATAATCTCTTTTGTCCTTTGATAATATAACACCTACAGGTCAGGAATTCAAAGGATTATCATTTTAAAGGTTTGCAGAATTTCATGGGAAGGCCTGTAGTGTATCTGCTCTTATCTCTCCTTCTGAATTGAAAATGTACGTCAGCATGCTAGCAACTTTTATATCACACGCTCACTTCACTTTCCAATGTTTTTTTCCTATATTTGCCTCTTCTATAATATCTTTTGGAATTACTTTGTCATCGTCTACACTCCCTATCCCCATTTGAATCTAACTAGTTTCTTTGCTGCCACCCCACACCACCAGGGCTAAAGTCACTGATGACCAGAAGAACAGAAATTCCATAAGCCACTTCCACCTCACGTTGGCTTCAGTAGGTTTTGATACTCTTGTCAGCTGTCAACATCATCCTCTTTTGGCCTCCACAATACCCAGTTATCTTCCTGCCTCTCTGTTGCTCTCTCTCCTTGCCTGCTCATTCTCCTCAGTTAAACACTGGCGTTCCTCAAAACTCAAACTCAAAATATTTGATGACTAGCAAAGGTAATTATCTCAGGACTCTTGATCATAGCACAGTTTCCGGTATTCATTGTTTTGTTCATTGCTACCCTACTTCTGTTTTACTGCATAATGAACACCTGGATTGTAGCTGCCTTTTTTGTCTAAGTTCAGTTCAATTTGACCAATATTTGTTGGGCTGCTTAGTTTCAATATTTTCACCAAATGGCACTGAACACCTCTGACCAGATGAATTGTCACCTTCCCCATCCTTGGTCTGAGATTTTGTTTTTTTAAAAAACAACAACAGAGTTATCTCTTACTCCAGTAGAGAAGTGAGATTCTCTGTAAGGTATCTATTGCTATATAACAAGTTACCTCAATCTTAGAGGCATATTACAACATTTATCACATTTATATTTCTGTGGAGTAGGGATCTAAGAGCAGCTTAGAGTTTCCCTGGTGGCTCAGATGGTCAAGAATCTGCCTGCAATACAGGAGACTGGGGTTTGATCCCTGGGTTGGGAAGATCCCCAGGAGAAGGAAATGGCTACCCACTGCAGTATTCTTGCTTGAAGAATTCCATGCACAGAGGAGCCTGGTGGGCTGCAGTCCATGGGGTCACAAAGAGTCAGACATGACTGAGCAACTAACACTCAGCTGGGTCTTCTGGCTCTTGGTCTTTCACAGACTACAGTCATCTTGAGACTCAACCGGGGGGAATACACTTCCTACTTCATTCATTGGTTTTAGGCAGGATTCTGATGTTTGGGGTTTTTTGGACTGAGGCTTCAGTTCCTCACAAGCTATTGGCTGAAGGCATCCCTCAGTTTCTTGTCACATGGGCCTCTTTGTAAAGAATCTCACATGAAGCTAGTTTCAACAGCACAAGCAAGTGAGAAACAGGAAAGTGCTAGCAAGATGGAAATCTTAGTCTTTTGTAACATCCCAACCTTTTACCTATTCTGTTCATTATAATCAAACCACAAATCCAGCCCAGACATAGGAAGAGGTATTTACACAAGGATGTGAATATCAAGAGGTGGGATCACTGGGGCTATCTCAGAAGTATGCCTGCTACAGATAGACTTTATAATGACCCACTTTACAGTCTACTTTCCTTGTCTGCATTTTCAGTCAAAATGGAATAACTATTGCATGGTTACAACAATAACAAAACGCATTTTTTATTCCCATGGGCCATCTTCATGGTACTATGGTATTCACAAGTAGATGATTTAGTAACACATTAGTAATCACCATTCAAAAAAAGGCATATGTCTCAGATCTGATGTTGTTGTTCAGTCACTCAGTCATGTCCAAGTCTTTGTGACCCCATGGACTGCAGCACGCCAGGCTTCCCTGTCCATCACCGACTCCCAGAACCTGCTCAAACTCATGTCCATCGAGTTGGTGATGCCACCAACCATCTCATCCTCTGTCGTCCCCTTCTCTACCTGCCTTCAATCTTTCCCAGCATCAGGGTGTTTCCCAGTGAGTAAGTTCTTGGCATCAGATGGCCAAAGTATTAGAGCCTCAGCTTTAGCATCAGTCCTTCCAGTGAATATTCAGGGTTGATTTCCTTTAGGATTGACTGGTTTATTGCCTTGCTGTCCAAAAGACTCTCAAGAGTCTTCTTCAGTACCACAGTTCAAAGGTATCAATTCTTCAGCACTCAGCTTTTTTTATTGTCCAACTATCACATCCATATAGGATACAATCATACAGAAATCAGAGACCTTGGAGATTTGCCAATTGCACTTAAAGCTTCATGATCTGAATGCCACTCATCTAAGTGATATATACAAATTAGTAATCCTATAAAACATTACAAATTTTAAAAACATGTTCAGTCTTTGTTGGTGCCTCATTATTGAAAGGAGCATACTTCCATTTATAGTAAGGAAATGAATTGGTCAGACTCTCTTGGACAATACTTAAAGGATATTAGCAAATTAAATGCATTTTTTAAAAAACTATCAAAACTAGAAAGTAAGAGCAATCATTGAACTTTATACCTCATCGGAACAAATAAATGCAGGCCACAGTTAACCATCAAACACTTTTTTTTTAATTAAAATTTTTATTTTTAATTAGAAGAGAATTACTTTACAATATTATGATGGTTTCAAGACAATAAATAGTAGTGGAAGTTGTGGCAAACTAGAGAACACAAACCCTGCCTCCCCATTCAAAAAAAAAGTCTCCTTTCCACTTTATCAATTAAAAAAAGCATTAGGGACCAGATTTAGTTACAGCTGTGACTTTGCTACTCTTGTGTCATAGAGGAAGAGAATCTCTCCAAAAATTAAAATCTTAATACAACTTTATATCAGAGAATCCCTGATTATTTCAGAGTTCAAAAGAGCATTGCAAATGTGTTATTATCTCACCTTGGCTTCCTGCCCAAGATTCTGCTCTTAAAGACCCTAGTTCTTTCAGGGTGCTTGAAATTCAGATGTTTGTTGATTCTAGTCTTGATGGTTGATGAACATATGTGCAAGCTTTAGGGGGAAAGTGTACAACCAATGTAACTTCTTAATAACTTCAGAAAGGAAGTTTCAGTCTTATTTCCTTGTCACTTAGGAAAATGATAGAAACTCATTCCTATTGCTTCTGCTGTTTTTCAGAAGGGCAACCACAAAACATAGGCTACCGACATAGATTCTATTGTTGTACCTGCTGACAGGGTAACTTCATTCTCCTGTACCAAACTGTCTCTCCATACACCCTCCTCCTTTTGTCTTGCATTTCTTTCTTTTCAATGGCCAGTATCTTAAACATCATGCCACTCGATGCTGACCTACCGCCCTGTGGCTATCCAGTTAAAGATATACTCTTAAAATCCCACATACATATGTGCACTGTTAGCATGGGAACCCTAAAGTAAACTGAATACATGATTTAAACCCATGGTCTAACTGAGGGCATAAGATATTCTGCTTCCTGTAGGTCTGGTCCTTGGTGAAGCTGTGGTGTTTCTATTTTCAAGATCTATCCAGTTCTGTAAATGTCTTGTGGTTCTGGGGCAAAGAGATATGCTCACTTAAATCAGAGTAAAAGATCATTTCTTTTTCAGGAGAGATATTGGTGCCATTGAAAAAAGGAAGAAAGAGTAATTGATCTTAAGGTTAAAAACTTAGGTCATTTGGAGTAAATAAAATAAATTTTGAAGTGACAGCAAGTCATTCAGATCTATCTTGTTATTTCTTAGCCTATATAATCAGATAATGAACTCAAGCCACTGTTAACACTATTAACAGTACTGTTAAGAGTGGCTTCACACTATTAGATTTGTTTCTTATTCACACTAAGTCAGTGACGGCTTAGGCAGCTCTCCTCCGAGCAGAACCTTGGGGATCCAGGCTCATTCTGTCATGTGGCTCTCCCATCTTGGAGTTCTTTGAGAACTATCTTAAGGGGAGAGGGGAGAGGGGAGAGGAACATGGACAATAACACAGGATGTTCTGTTGCCAGGCTCGGAAGTGCATCATTTATTTTAGTCTGCGTTTGATGCACCAGAGATGAGTTTCATGACTCTCACTAACTAGCCAAAAAAATACAGTCTCCCTTCCCAGGAAGTACTAATGGAATTCTTAAGAGTCTAGTCATTCTGTGTTAAAAACACCTTTTTCTTTCTGTACCTTGACTGCTGCCTTTCTTCACACAAATGTTCATTCCTTAAGATTTATTCCTTGGAGAAGCCTTTTATGACATCCTTTTTCTGGGCTAGCATGCTAATTTAATCTTCTGTGCTCCCATTACACCTGATAAGACTGCCTATTGACTAGTTTGTCTCTCTCACTCAAGATCAGGATCTTTGTTATATTCATTTTCATTTTTTAAGCATGGAGCACCTGGACATAGTAATGCTCAGTTAATATTTGTTAGATTGGACTGAGCCAAACAAGAGTGCAGATTAGAAGTCAGTCCTGAATAGGTCAGGATAGGACTCCCAGGTTAGGACATTTCCCAGCTTGGCACCTTTATATTTAAATGTTTTACAAAGAAGTAAGGCAGGTCCTTCATGAATGTAATATCCATACCCTGATGGCCTGCATTTTCTTCCATAGACCTTCTCCACCATGCCTCATGCTTTCTATTTACAAGTGGATAACCAGTCTATTATTCAGGAATATATTGGGAGAGGGAATGACCATTTTATTTATAAAGTTCTTTGAGCCTTTTGAAATGAGGAAGTCCAGTACACACAAAGTACAAAATAGCTATAACTGTTTGAGCTAGATAGATATCCAAATACCTACCCGACGTGAGAGCAGTACAGCCCCAACTCACTTATGGATGCTCTGTTTCAAGGTTTTTATGCCATCTCAGAAAGCGAAGGTGACTGCAGCATTCTTCCTGAGCTAAAGATGGAGGATTTTCAATGTGTTATTTTAAGTGAATTTATCTTGGAATAGTTTATTATTTAGACCAGAGAACTGAACTACAATTGTACTCATTATCCCCCATGATGGTTACAGAGAACTATGGGAGGAATTCTGCAAGTAAAAGGTTCTGATCTATCACCATCCCCAACGGCTGTCATCCTTCAATTTTGAGAAGTTCATCCTCATTTAATAAAAAAACAATGGCTCCCTTGGAGTGATACGAAAATCAGCAGTAAGAGTAAAAGAATTTAGATATCTGAGCACTTTCTCTTCCTAGTGTAATTCTCCCAAGAAAATCACAGTTTAGGGAAGCAAAGGACCTTAAGCTATCCAGCTCAGGGACTTCCGTAATGGTCTAGCGGTCAAGATTTTACCTTCCAATCCCTGATTGGAGAGCTAAGATCCCACATGCTTCATAGCCACAAAACCAGAACATAGACAACAGAAGCAATATTGTAACAAATTCAAAAAGGACTTTAAAAATGGTCCAGATAAAAAAACCACATTGTGTTCTATTAAAACATATATATATATCCAGCTCAACCTCTTGCCTAAATCCTTTCACAGGTGAAGATAAGCATAGGTCATATTAAATGGCTTGCCTCAAGGCAGATTGTTCCTTAGCAACAGAAAAGTGAAAGTGAAGTCACTCAGTCGTGTCTGACTCCTCTCGACCCCATGGACTGTAGCCTACCAGGCTCCTCCGTCCATGGGATTTTTCCAGGCAAGAGTACTGGAATGGGTTGCCATTTCCTTCTCCAGGGGATCTTCCCAACCCAGGAATCAGAGCTGGAACTATATCCCAGGTGTCCGCCCTCACGCCAGTTAGCTCCTGGATGATACTTGGCTATACCCAAGTCTCTGATGATTGTGTATTTGTGAGAGAAACTGTAAAAGTGCAAAAAAGAACCAAGTGACTAAACACAAAAAGGAATTGTTTATAAAATTGTGTTTCCTTTTAAGTTTCAGGCTAGAAAGGCCATTTTTGCCACTTCTATAGTCCACTAAACTTCCTTCTTAGGACTGGGAGGGAAGGGCTGTGGCAGAGATCAAAAAGCCCTAGAAAAGCAGGAAGGAGACAGACTTGAAAAAGGAGAAAGGCAAACATAGACCAAGTCAGTTGTCCTGCAGCTACTGAGGGTCAACCCGCCTGTTTATTCTTGTAGGTGGCCTTACAGAAGCTTCGGAATTGCTGTGTCAAAAGGAAAAAAAAAAAAAAGGCATAATGAAATAAAGCAAAATAGCTAAAATAATCTTATTTATTTTATTCTTTAATTTGGGTAGAGAGGAAGGAAAGATAGGCAAGGTGAAAGGGCACTCTCTAAGAAACGTCTTTAGAGCATTAAACTACACGGAGATGACATTTTTATAGGATTAAGCCAGGAAACAGCATGATGTAAGAGTTGGGAACATGGCCAGAACTCCCTGAGTTTGATTTTATCTGACCCATAGAGGTGTGCTGAGTATTAAATGAGTCAATACTTGTAAAGCACTTAAAATGGAACTAGGTGCATCATATGTGCTGTATTCATGTTTGTTAAATAAATTTTTAAAAGAAGATTGAAGGTGAATGGATACATGCATATGTATGACTAAGTCCCTTTTCTAACCACCTGAAACTGTCACAACTTTGTTAATTAGCTATACTCCAATATAAAATTAAAAAAAAACTTTTAAAGCTTATTTACAAAAAAAAAAAAAAAGATTAAAGGTGAACCAAGAAAAAAGTGAGGTTCCTTCATCCATTTTTATGTCTAAAATTCATTACATCAGGTATAAACAATAAGCAAAATGAGTTGATATGCAAATAAAAAATAGTCAAAAGATGTCCTCTCAGGTAGTAAGGGAATAGACAGAGTGACAAGAATGTACGAATGCTGTGTTAGATCGATAAACTAGGATTCAGGCCCAGGCAGCTTAACTGAGGTTCTTAACTATATTGTCTAAATGCTATACTTTAAAGCACAATGAGGATACTAAGTGGATAATCCCTTTAAGTTGTCTTCAAGCAACTTAGAATTTTATAAAAAGGAATTTTCTTGAGCTTTTATTAACCTAACTTAATTCTAGGTTGACCACCTACTACTTGTGTCATGTTGGACATATTACTTAAATTCTATAATTCTGTTTCCTTACCTGTAAAATGGAGATGTAACAGTAGAGCCTACCACATTAACTTACTTTGAATTATAAATTTAAAAATGTGCATGAAGCTCCTGTCACTTAAAAGGACTAAGTTAATATTGGTCTTAGCCACTTATATTTGTTCAGTAACTGCTCACTAAATTAGCAAAACGTAATAAAATTGGGGGGTGGGGGCAAATTTGCCTGGGGCCAAAAAGCAACAGAAAGGAACTCAATCACTGATATAAGATAGTTTACGACTAAAACTGTCCATGACTACATTGGAATAGTGAGCTTTCCATTCCCATTTCTCACAACGCAGATTATTCACGTTTTAAATAACAGAAAAACTTTAAATTCTGATCATCATCCACTAAATTAATTTTTAATACCTTTAAGATGATTATTTAACCTATCAGGAGCTAAGAGAGAAGGTATTTAAAATCATAACTGGGGCCTTCTTATCTAAGAAATTAAATGAATAAGCATAATAGCAAGAGGGCTTCCTGTCTGCACCTCTTAGAGGTAATGTAATCAATCCCCAGAGCTAAGTGGAAAGTGGGAGAAGAACAGAGGAGATAGTACTTCAGACAGCAAGGGCTCAGTAAATGTGGGTGGCACAGAATAGAATAGAAGTGAATTGAGAAGCTGCATGTTCAGACCATGACAGGTTGGCTCCATGAAATTGTTAAAAACATTCTGATTTCATAAAAAAAAAATTAGCAGAACTAAGTAAATTTACACAAGAGCTCCTAAACAATATACCCACAAATGTGAAGAGCCATTATCCCCCACCTTTCCTGTACAATTGAATTAAGTTCTAGTTTAAAAGTTGAGTATAATTTGGCTATATTTCTTACTTTCAATCAATGGCAGTCAAGTGAGAAATCTCTGTTCAGTTTATGTCTGCAAATGCCTTGAGCATCTACTTATGTCTCAGACACAGTGGAAGGAGAAAAAAAGATTAAGTTATATAGTATCTGCCTTCAAGGAGATTGCCATCTAGCAAAGAAAGTCAACCCAATATCCAAGTGATTTTCATAAAAACAGAGCATGAACAAACTGTAATAGAAGTAAAAATACAAGCTTTGAGCATTAAATGGAAGGCAAGTTCTCTTCTGCTCAAGGAATCACAAGAAAGTTCCTGGAGGAGGAGGAAAAGAAAAGCAAACCATTTTTCAAAATGGTTTTGAACCACGGTTTCAAACCATCTTTCAAAAACCATAAATCAAAAAACCATTTCTATGCACCTTAAAAACTTCTTTGTTGTGTCAGGACTGGGGATAGCTCATGACACTCCAAGCAAAATGTGACCAGGAGTATTTGCTTAGCTTGTTCAGGCAGATAGATATGCTACTTTTTTCCCACTTGTAATAACCATTGTTTGAAATACAGCTAGTGCCGTCAATCCAGTTATCAATTTCATCCATCACTTTGCCCTTCAAGCTATAATGAGTGAGTCAAATGCTTCAAACCCAAGAAGACGCCTGGAGTCCTTTTCGGTGAAGCCGCTAAACTAGAACTGAGTTACTGTTCTCCCACCCCTAAGCTAAGCAGTTTTTCATTCCGTGGTATTTCTTTGTGGTTATTTTCTGTTGGTGTTCAATAGGAGTTTA
The DNA here is from genome assembly GCF_003369695.1 of Bos indicus x Bos taurus. Lineage (NCBI taxonomy): Eukaryota > Metazoa > Chordata > Mammalia > Artiodactyla > Bovidae > Bos > Bos indicus x Bos taurus. Next base: position 57,021,306 of record NC_040080.1, read on the forward strand.
AATTTCCATCTTTCAGGTTCAAATTTGATGCTTGATCTTCTGTGAACTCACAGTGAACACTTTACTTAGGAATCCACCTTTCACCTTTAGAAAAATGGCTGGCCATTTTTCTAGCATCTTCTATTTTAGTAAAAAGATATTCAGCTTGGTTTTTTTTTGGGGGGGGAGGGGAGGGGGTGTTTTATTTTGTTAGTTAACAGATAACTACTGCTCTTATCAGAGGAAATGAGTACTCAAGAAGCCACCAGATTCCTTCTTTCATGTCTTCAAGGGTGCTAAATAGATACACTTTAAATGATTTTTAAGGTAATAATTTATGAATCACAGAATTCTAGCAGGTTAAAAGCTTTTTATTCAATGCATCATCAGTTTTAAACCTCAACTCCTTCTCTATTTAGAGGCTACTTCTGGATGGGAAAGAATTGTATTTATAATTTTCTAATACTAAGAGGTAAATATATTATAGAAATTGTTGAATGTGAAGTTTTCTCCACAAATGTACCATAGATTATTATAGTAAGTGTATAGAAGATTGCTTTTCCTGGCTTTTTCCTTCCTTCATTAGAAGGACTGCTGCTGAAGCTGAAGCTCCAGTACTTTGGCCACCTGATGTGAAGAGCTGATTCATTGGAATAGACTCTGATGCTTAGGGAAGATTGAAGGCAAAAGGAGAAGAGGGTGGCAGAGGATTAAATAGATAGCATCACCAACTCAGTGGACATAAATCTGAGCAAACTCTGGGAGACAGTGAAGGACAGGGGCTCCTGGCGTGCTTCAGTCCATAGGTCACAGTCAGACACAACTTAGTGACTGAACAACAGGAGCATAGAAAATTGATTTCCCTGGCTTTGTCCTCTGGGACTCAATTACATTATCGTCTATCAACATTTATGGTGTTCACTTTCAACAGAACACTTTTCTAAGTGCTACTGATGTAGATACAAAGTAATAATTGACCTTGCAACCCAAAGACCTTAGCATTTCCAATAGTGTGTGTGTCAATCGCTCAATCGTGTCCGACTCTTTGTGACTCCATGGACTGTAGCCCAACAGGCTCCTCTGTCCATGGAATTTTCCAGGCAAGAATACTGGAGTGGGTATCCACTCCCTTCTCCAAGGAATCTTCCCAACCCAGGGATCAAACTCGGGTCTCCTGCACTGCAGGGAGATTCTTTACCATTTGAGCCACCAGGGAAGCCCCATAGGGCTTTCTGATAGGATTGGGGCTAAATGACAGACAGGACAATTCCAGATGCATAAGGTCTGCAGACACCCACGTGCCCAGATGATCATCAATGAATTTCTTATTCATCCAATCAGTTCATTTTGGCTCTATGCTAGGTTAAGAGATGGGGGTGAAAAACGGATAAGACGTGGTTCCTGCCTCAAGCAGTTCTACCTACACTTTGGACAGAGACAGATATGGCAAAAACTAAACTACTATGTGAAAAAATATGCTACAAGAGGAAGGGAGGACTAAGTACATGGAAGCCATGGAAAGTTTTCTGGATAGGTACATGATGCTTGAGTTTAATTTCGAGGGATTAATAGATATGTTTAGCAAATAGAGCATTGAGGGAATCACTCCAGACAGGGAATGCTGCCTGTGTTCTGTCTAGATCTAGAAACAAACGGGAGAGATGGATGCTCATATTCATCCATTCTCTCTCTGTCTCTCTCTTACTCACTTTAATATACACACACACACCCACTCACCCAGGCATTCACTTCTTTAAGTATTAACCCCAAGAGAAATTATGGAAGAAACTCCTCCCAAACATCTCCAACTCCTCAAGTTTTATTTCTTTTCTGGAACTTGTAAAAACTTTGGCACTTAATTTTCTTACATTTGTATATATCTGAAATACACACACACACAGAATTGCATATTCCTAGAAAGAACCTTAGACCTTTTATATTTTTATAAATTTTGTGCTTAAAAATTCTTGTTGCATGAAATAAATAATAATTACTGAAACTATTGTTAGGAACTGATTTACTAGTAGGGATTCACATAATTCAAGCTGAAAATTCTTAGTTACTTCAGTGTCTGAGGTAATAAAAATTCTGAGATGACCAAAAAACAAACAAACGCCCCAATCTATAAGACTGGAGACATTTTCCTAAGAGTCAATCTATTGTCTCTTCTACCCAGCGGTGGTGGAGTAGTTCTTAGAGTATTCCCTCACTATAGATAGAAAAGGAGTTCTCAAGAATCCCAGGGGTTCTCAAGAATTCCAGGCAGGGCTTCAAACTGCTGTTACACTTCTCTGCATGTTCCAGACCTCACTGAAGTTTTTCCTAATATTCATTCTGGGTCTTTCAAGTCATATGTGCACCATTAATCAGACCAATTGTTGACTGTGTGACATCTGCCTTTTTCTCCCTTTCTCCCTCTAGCTTATTGTAGTTGATGATTCTTGTTATCAAAGCTTGAAACAATGCCACCAGAACTTACCAAAATTGTTCTTGGTGCTGTTAACATCCACTGAGTGTGCCAAGTCTGCTACTAATTGTTGCCAAAGGCTGCTTCAGAGCTGCAGGGGCCCAATGTGTCAAAGGTGCTAATGTCTGTGCTACTGCCTACAGTGCCCAGGCACTTTCCATCAAGGGCACATTAGCCAATGCCAACTGAATATCCTGCCAATATCACTGAAACCTGCAAGTGTGGGCACCATGACCAACTGCTGGTGCCCAATGTTGAGGGCACCAATATCTGCAATATGGCGCCATCTCTGCCTGCTGATGAAGTTACTGGTGCCAGTTCTGCTAATTCCTTTTGTCCCCAAGTCCCAAAAATGTTTCATGATACAGATTTCATATTGAAGCTTCTTATTCTTAAGGCATGATCCACAGGTGCTGAGCCAGGGTCCAGATCCTGAAATCCATGCAGAATCACCCATCTCCTTGAACATGTGTCTGTTATCCTGTTAATCAAATACATATGCCTAGGCCACCTTCTTTGACCAGGAGAGTCTTTTGAGTATCCTGGGTTGTTCATTGAAAACAGACTCATGCAAGACCCACCCTGCAGTTATCCATACGTTCCCATGCTTGACAGATGAATGCAGTCCTGTTCAAGCTGAGACCCATGCCACATGGGTGCAAATCAAGTTGGCAGAGTCCCATTCCAGGCTAGAGAACAAGGAGCACTTTATTTTGTGTTTCAGGAAGTTGTCTGGAATTTGACCACTTCTCACCACCTTTCCTCGAGCACCCTCGCCCTGTCTCTCTTGGGTTACTTCCCCAACTTCTGAACAAGCCTTTCTGCTCCTACCCCCTTGCTTCCCTGTGCACTCCTCTCAACACAGCAGCCAGAGTGACTGCTGAAATGTAAGCCAAATCAGGTCACCACTCTGTGCAAATTCTTGCACTTGCTCCCTGTTTCCCACAGAATGAAAGCCAAAGTCCTTACAGTGCCTTCAAAACTTTACAGTATCTGGCCCCTGATTACCTCTCTGACCTGTTCCCTGCCCACCTCTGCCTGCACGAGCTACTTCAGCCCCGCCCCTGGTTTCCTTGTTATACTGTAAGTGGACATCAGCTCACTTCCTCCTGAGGGCCTTTGCTGTACCTGTTCCCTCTACTTGAATCCTCTCCCCCGAGTTGCCAACAAAGCCAATTCACTCTCTTTAAATCTTTGTTCAAATCTTGCCTTCTGAATAAAATGTCCCCTAACCACCCTATTGAATACTACATTTCAACTTTAAATCAACCCTGAATATTCATTGGAAGGCCTGATGCTGAAGCCGAAGCTCCAATACTTTGGCCACGTGATGTGAAAAGCTGACTCACTAAAGAAGAGTGGAAGATGCTTTGAGAGATTGAGGGCAGGAGAAGAAGGGGGCAACAGAGGATGAGATGGTTGTATGGGCATCACCAATTCAATGGATGTGAATTGATGCAAACTCTGGGAGATAGTGAAGGATAGGGAAGCCTGGTGTGCTGAGGTCCATGGGGTCACAAAGAGTCGGACACGACTGAGCAACTGAACAACTGAACAACAACCACCTGTCCCCATGCAACCTCCAGAACCCCCAATCCTCCTATTGTACTTGCTCTTTTCACAGCACTTATCATTTTCTGACATAATTTCTCTACTTTTTATGCTTGTCTATTATTATCTGGCTCCCCAGTTAGAATATAAACTTCACAATGCCTAATACTTTTTTATGTTCCATTCACTGATGCGTCCAAAACAGTGCCTAGAATACAGTAGACATGCCTTATGTCTTTGCTGAGTGAATAGATGGGTGAATGGATGAATGGGTGGACAGATGGATGGGTGGACAGATGGATGGGTGGACAGATGGATAGATGGATGTGTTGTGGGTCCTCAACTTTGTAACTCCTATTTTTTGTGTGACCTTTTGTATGATATCCTTTATACTTCCCCACCCAAGCAGAACATAAGTTATTCATTTATATACTCCTAACTTTGGTTTTATGATACATTTATCTGTTTGAAGTACTTCAGTGGGTATGTTATTATGCACATGCCTGGAGGCTCTGAGAAAGGACATGGTTTTTAAATATCAAATAAATAGAATTGGCATTCAGAAGGTTCATTATCTTCTGAAGACACAGGTTTGGGGAAAAAAATATTTTTTAGTTGAGACTAATAACAAGCAAACAATTTTCTTGATTCATAGTAGCATTTAAAGTTTCTGTTTCAAGAGCAAAGCAGTGTTCTACATACCAGTGCACTACATAAGCATTGTAGGGACACGGATGTCAGCAAACATGTACTATCAGAGGGGGGAAAAAGAGGGATTCTGTGTCTTTTGTTAAATAGAGTTCATATCAGTGGTGGAGACTGTAATGTGAGTGATGGTGGGCATTGTTCAGCACCTTATTCTAGTTGCAGTAAATCCTCTCCATCTTTAATCTGAGACCTTGTTTCATAAAAGAACTTTGCAACAAGGAAATAAATTAAAACAAATAGTGATATATAACAGAGGGCTCTAGGGTCAACATGATCTCAACAAGGATTTTAGAAATGAAAAGAGGGTGAAAGCATGTTCTTTGATTGAATTTTCAAAAACACCCCTTTTACCAAAAGCTTCAGAGAGAAGTACAATAAAAATGATTCAATAAAATCATTCAGCCCCAGTGACCATGTTTACATGTGTACCGTGCAGTGGTTGCACTGGTCCTTTCATCCACGTCCCCACAGATCTTGCCTCGCAGACAGCGGCCAGGTTCTCAGGTGATGCTCCAGAGAGCAGTTACTCTGTGTGTGCACAGAAGAAACCTGATTAGCAGTCTGCTCACACTGTTTGCAAAGCTATAAAGAGGCTGCTTTATGGTTGTTAGTGTTGTTATTGTCATTTTTTTCTGCCACGATTTATAAAACTTCTCTTTTTTGGCACTTCACTCCTTTAATTTGTAATCAATCCAGTGCCTTTTAGGAAGGGTTACGCCCCTAACTCTGATGGCTAGAAGGTTCGCTAGCCTGGCTAATGCTTGTTTTGTTCACCAAACATCTTCATTGTGCTATTGGAAGTTTATCACCACACATCTTAAAAACCTTTCTTATCTATGCACTTTGTCCATTGCTTCCCTTCCAGTTTACTCCACTGTCTAAGACTTGTCAAAATAAGGAATGCCTCAGGCCCTCTCACGGAGAAGGCAATGGCACCCCACTCCAGTACTCTTGCCTGGAAAATCCCCTGGACGGAGGAGCCCAGTGGGCTGCCGTCTGTGGGGTCACTAAGAGTCGGACACGACTGAGTGACTTCACTTTCACTTTTCACTTTCATGCATTGGTGAAGACAATGGCAACCCACTCCAGTGTTCTTGCCTGGAGAATCCCAGGGACGGGGGAGCCTGATGGGCTGCCATCTATGGGGTCACACAGAGTCGGACACTACTGAAGTGACTTAGCGGCAGCAGGCCCTCTCATGGCTAGACCTTAGTTTATTTCTTTTATTCATTAAATAGAAATCACAGGGCATAAAGTGATAGTATCCAGGCCAAAGCGTTTCACTTCCCCTTTATTCACACAAAAGGTAGTACCACGTAATATTCAGGTATCACCTCTTCATGCTCCTGCCCTGTTCCTAAAGCTGGGAATCTGCAGTTGTCTGAACATTCAAGTATGCAAAATCAGCAAGGCTCAGTTGGTGGTGGGAAAAATTAGAGGAGGTACTATTATCTGCAATTAAGTCCATGCTGCTGCTGCTGCTAAGTCGATTTAGTCGTGTCCGACTCTGTACGACCCCATAGACGGCAGCCCACCAGACTCCTCTGTCCATGGGATTTTCCAGGCAAGAACACTGGAGTGGGGTGCCATTGCCTTCTCCAGCTATTAAGTCCATAGTGACATCTAAGCACGATTCACTTACCTCTGAGTGTTTAAGATTCTCCCCATTCTTTTGCAGAAATTGTCTCAATAATAGGGTCTTATTGCAAACCAATGGGCTTCAAGAAACAGATTTGTATATGTTACGTGTCTCCCTCCACTGCTGCCGATACACAACACAGAGGCTTTATCACACCCTGCTTCCTAACAAGAGTCACAGTATATTAATCTTTCAATTCCACAGAAAGAATATCATTACATGAAGGACCCAGAGTCTCAGGCTCCATAAAGGGCATTTTCCAAAAGATCACTTAAAACCCCTCACCATGAGATAATGTGTATGAGATCACTTTGGGTTTTTAATCTCATATGATTGTTAGGTGATGTTTTTATCATTGATAGTCCTATGCCTTTGGTGGACATGCCTCTCCCAGCAAAGTTACACTATGACAGCACTTAGACGGTGGTAGATAGACTTTTTTTTCTGGGGCTCCATGGTCAGCGGATCTGCCTTCCTCTTTTATGTTCAATCAGTCTTTTAAGAGCCGCTGATGAAATAGCACAGTGATGTCTGAGCCCAGGTCTCAAAGCCTATAGGAGATCTGATCCTTGCGCTACTTGATAGACCTGCATTTAGACTTGGCAGCACACTGTCCGTTAGCACTGCTTGACCTGGCTTATTATCAGGCCTACTGCTAGTCCAAGTCTTGGTTAGCAGCAGGACAGAGCAGAAGAGGCTGGAACAAGGAGCAGGGAAGTGGGGGAGGTGCCTGACCATGTCAGCCATCTGTGTGACAAAACTCCTATCGGGGAGTCTGAGAGTACAAAGTATATCCAGGTAGAAAAGAGATGCCACGATCCACTGCAGCTTCATAGGCAAGTTTAAGTTCCTGACACATTGAGGGTGTTGCACCAGCAGGCTCACAGTAAGTGGTAGTCAGGTTTGTGTGTATCTGGGGAGCAGCATGTCATACGGAATGCTGCCCTGCCCAGATGAGGACCTCCACCTCACATATAAGGTTCCAGCATTTCACGTATAAGGATCCAGCTCTCACCAAGTCTCAGCAAGGCAGCTTCTTTTTTTTTTTTTTGTAAGTAGCTGCTTTGAATACAGAGATCATTAACCCCAAAATTATCTTCGGCTATGCCTCTCAGCTGTGATTTCCAAGAAAGGCAAGCAAAACCCCCAAGGCAAGAGACAAGCCCTCTACCCCACTCCAATCTCCACGGCACTCTTGGACTCATTCCTTTATGTCTCTGACCTTCCTCAGCCACGAGTCCTCATTTGTCACTCCTTTCCTTACCTTTTCCTTGTGCTTTCTAAAACCTTCGTCTCCCACCTTCTCTTCCCATACAAACTCTTCAAAAGAATCATTTAGATTGCACTTTCTATGTCCTTATCTCTGACTTACATTGCAACCCAGCACAGCCTAGCTTCTGGGCTCTTCTCAGCAAGATGCCAGACCCCTATGAACCTTTCTCCCTCCTCCTCTCAGCAAACCTCTTCACTCATCCCAGTACTGCGGCCCACAGCCTCCATACAACTCTGCTCCTCTCTCTTCTCTTGTTGTCTTGACTATTCTTTCTTCAGTCTCCTGAGTATAATCCTCATCCTTTACTTTGAAAATGTTGGTTTGTCCTCAGGCCACTTCTTTTCATACTACATGCTCTCTTCAGTCCCATCCATGCATGACTGCAGCTCCCACTTGTGATAAAAATAACTAAGATTCATCCAGAGCTTCTTTGTGCTGAACACTGAACTAAACAGGACTTGCATTATATTGTTGAACATTTATGGCAACCCTCAGAGGTAGATATTCTTTTTTATCTCTCATAATACTTATCAGAAAATGGATGCTTAGGAAGGTTGAAGAGTTTGCTCAAAATCATACAGCAGTCTGTGCTGCTGCCTCAGACTTCTCCCCCAAACTTAACATTGCTATTCCCCAACATCTTTAAATTCTCACATCTCAAAATTATTCATGTCGCTTTCTTCTATTTTCTTTTCTTTCTCAGCTGGTAATACCACCAAGTATCAGAGCTAGAAACTTGAGGTTTCCTACATTTTTCCACCTATTATCCCTTGCAGTGTTGTCACAAAGGGATGGTGGTGTGATTGACAGAAAGATGCCAACAAAGGCAGTTAAAAGAAATGAAGTTTCTTTTAATGGCAACAGATATGAAAACTTATGGCTTCACAAAATTAAAGACAGTGCAGTGTACTGTCAAATGGAAGTACAGGCTTCCTTTAAATGTTCTTCATGAAGTTACCGTATTTAATTTTTAATTCTGTTTTTACTAAAGGCTAAGGCTCTGAATTAGAGACCTCCTCGTGGTTTAGAGAGTAGAATGCTTACTTCTCCCCTGTAACAGTCTGACAGTGAGCAGTCCAGGTTTGCATGTGGACTCTGCTCTATGCAATTCTGGAAGGACTCAGGACCCAGGACCTTCCATCTCTTGTTCTATCATCCTCTAAAGTACTACTGTTTAAAGTGTGGTCCACAGATTGACAATGTCAGCATTGCCAGGGAGCCTGTTGGACATGCAGAATCTCAGTCTCCCTTCAACCTGTTGACTTAGAACCTGAAGGTTAAGGTCTCCCATATGATTCTTATGTACATTAAGATGTGAGGAACATTTCCCAAACTCTATAGTATTGTTTTGCCCATGGGACCAAAGCTAGGCTGTCAACACAGGTGTTTCAGCTCAAGAGAAGACCTGCCCCCGACCCCAAAAAAGGAAACTCTAGAGCAAAGAATCTTTTAGGATAAAGGTGATCTGAAGTTACATTAACACTTTCAGTGGCATCCCATAGGCTCAAATGTATTCTCATAGAAGCAACCAGAAGAAAAGCTACTGTATCACATATCTAGTTAAGTAGGTATGAGCCTAATTGAAGCCTCATTACTGTGGAAGAAGAGAGAATAGTTTTTGATGGACAACAATGGGTCTCAATTTTGTAACACTCTCAGACATAAAAATATCGGCCAAATTTGTTATTGAATTTTTTAAGTTCCTTATTCTCTTGATCTAATTACCATGCCAGTGTCATAATGCCAGCTTCATAACTTGTTGAATTGAGAACTATTTTTTAAATTTAATCCCAAATCTATTACAATGTAATTCCATTTTTTCTTATTTTTATTTCCTTTTTCTATTTTTGTTGCCTTCCTCTTTTATATTTTTCATCTTGTGGCTCTATCAGTTTATAAGGTAGTATCCTTGTCTGAACAGACAAAGCTGGTCTCAGGCAGAAAGGATGACAGACAATAAATATATATGTATGTCCATGCATATGTGACAAGCCCAGAATATTTCAAATAAAAGTAACATATTAAGATAAAATAAAGCTATAGTGATCATGTGATCTTACAAAAACCTTCTGGGTCAGTGGTTTTCAAATATTTCTTTTTTAAGCTTTCTTTCTTCTTACCTATGTAAGACACTTAAAATATGAGTTATTCAACTGAAGTAGACCAGGCAGTTTTAGAACCTCAGCTGTTTAGCTGTCTTATAATGGCCCCCTTGAAGCCCTAGGACACTGCAGAGCACTGTCCTAGGGTCAGTGATCTCTGCCTGCTTTGTGGCTTGTGATGTTAACAGCGTGTTCCCTCTGAGGCCAAGTTTGCTTTAAGAGGCTCCTGGAGGACAGTCAGTGCCCATTTGCAGAGAATCAACAAGACATCATGAGCAACAAGGAAGATCTTTGATGCAATGTACCAAGATATCCTCATTTTCCTGAGACAAGCTTTCTTCCCTGCTGTCTCTGATTGCTATTCCAGCTTAGGTTTCCCCCAGACTTTGGGATTCAACTAGTTGAATAGTATTGCCTTGTTGAGAACCTGTTATCATGCCTGCTCACCACTCTGCCTCTCAGATTACAGACTGTGCCTGACGCCCATTCATGTTCACAGTACGGCGGGCCTGGAAGCCCCTCGAGCTATCTATCCTTGTCCTGCCAGATGAGCCTGCTGAGAAAAGAGTATCACCACTGCTAATCTGAGAAAGCAGTCACCATGCTCCTTGTGGGCGCACTCAAGAAAAAAGTGTGGCTGACATCTGACTCTAGCCTAAATGTCCTATGAAATTGAAAGTGTTAGTCGCTCTTTGCAACCCCAGCAACTGTAGCCCGCCAGGCTCCTCTATCCATGTCCCATCTTGTACTGCATTTTTTTCCTTCTGCCTTTAGGTTTCTTTCCTCTTTACTGGATAAATAACTATGACACTAATTTGATATTAATATACAAATTATACAGTTGTAAGATTTAGAAACTAAAAGGGAACTTTGAGATTATTGATCTAACACCTTTATTTTATAGATGAGAGCACTGAAGCCTAGAGGTGAAGTAACTTGCCCATGGTTATACAACTAATAATGGTATAGTCAAGACTGCCAGCTACAGAAACAAAGCCCAGTGCGTTTTGCAATATGGCATGTGCTGTGTGTGCTCAGTCATGTCCAACTCTTTGTGACCCCAGGGACTATAGCCTGCCAAGCTCCTCTGTCCATGGAATTTTCCAGGCAAGAATTCTGGAGTGGAATGCCATTTCCTACTCCAGGGGATCTTCCAGACCCAGGGATCGAACCCATGTCTCTGGCATCTCTTGCACTGGCAGGCAGATTCTTTACCATTGCACCATCTAGGAGACCCATACGGCATACTACACAGCATACTCCCTAGAACTGGTCCTTGGTATTTAATAGTTTTAAATACTTGTAAACATTAAGTTAGGCCATAACAGGAAGCCTCATTTGTATAATATGTAGTACAAAGTACACATCTCCCCACAAATGGATGCCATGCCACTAAAATTAATTTGTCCTTTTGTCCTCACGTGTTCATTAAATTGGGCTTCCCTAGTGACTCAGTTGGTAAAGAATCTGCCTGCAATGCAGGAGACCCAGGTTCAATCCCTGGGTCAGGAAGATCCCCTGGAGAAGGAAAAGGCATTTTAGTAAACCTTTAGCAAATGGCTGCCATATATAAGATGCTCTGCTGGGCACATGAGAGACTACAAAAGTGGCTAAGACCTTGTTTCTTTACCAGGAGGTTGACAGTCTAACTAAGACAGATACTCACCTCTCTAACTATAATAGAAATCAAACTTTAATAGAGCTATAATAGAATTTTGTGCAAATTACTACAGAAACCTGGTAGAAGGTATGATTAGTTTTGACTTGGGAGTAAGGATAGCATTGGAGAAGGCATCATAAAAGAGGCAGCATTTGAACAGGATCTTTTAAGAATGGATAGAATTTCAACAGAGAACAGGGGAAAATAGTATTCCTGACAGAGGAAACGGTGTGAGCAAAAGTGTAGAAATATACTAGAAATACAGTAGATTATGCCCCAACAATCGTACTCATAAAATAAAGAGTTACTTAGTTTAAGATTAGTGAAAATACAGTACACTGATGTTTACTAGATGAGAGTCACACAGCTTGGACAGGATGCTCATGTTAACTTAGCTTTCCAAGTCTCTCTCAGTCATTTGCCAGTGAATTCATAAATTAAAGAGTTTGGAATATTTTATATGTTGACTTGGTTAGGCCACAGTACCCAGATATTTGGTCAAACACCAGTCTAGGTGTCACTCTGAAGGTATTTTTTAGGTGAAATTAGCATTTAAATCAGTAGACTTTGAGTAAAGCAGATTACCCTTTAATGTGGATGAACTTTATCCAATCAGAGAAAAACACTGAGGTCCCCCAAAGAAGTCAAAGGAATTCTTCTCCAGGCTGCCTTCAAGTTTGAGCTGCAAATTCTTCCCTGAGTCTCTAGCCTGCCCTGCAGATTTGACACTTGCCAGATTTCAGACGCATGCGTGTGTATATACACAGCCTATTGATCCTGTCTCTCTGGAGAACCCAGACTAATACAAACACCAAGAGTTTTGAAATAAACAGTGACTTTATTAGTCCATGTTCCCCTCTATGTCAAAATATCAGTGGTTTATAGCAACAAAATATATGTATATTTTTTCTTCCTCATGATTCAGCTAACTTCAGGTGGACTCACCCACGCTCCAGAGAGCTCGGGTAGACTCCAAGCTTCAGCCTAGATTTAGGTCTGCTCCACAAGTCTTCATCTTTCTCGTAGGGCTAGCAGTTGTGTAACTACTCAGCACTTGTTTCTCTTATAATAGAGTATAGGAATGCAATAGGATAATTGGATCACAGGAGTGCAGAGGCCTCATCTAGAGACCGCCACACTGATACTTCTGCCTGTTCCACTGGCCAAGAAAGTACACAGCCAACATCAATGGGATGGAGTAGTAAGTCCAGCTATAGCAGGATTCAATGCAGATTCCTTGGCAAGGGGCACAGAGGTATAATTCTCATCCAGGAAGAAAGCAGAGAATTAGAAATGATTCAATCAACTTGAGGGACCTGTCAACTGTGGAAAGGAGGGTATAAAGAGGTTAGCAGACATAAACTCTTTCTAAAACAAGGTAGAAAAGAAAAGGAAGCAGTGCAAGAGGAAAGAAGAATTTTGATTGGAAGTTGAAAAGATTAGCAGCCAAAAGACTCAACATATACAGTTTCAAAATAAGCATGGGCCTAATTTAGGGCACTAAGGAGGGAAGGAAACTAAGTTGTTGAAGACGTATATTCAAAACTGCGCTAGGCAGCATGCATACCTTGTGTCTTATGATCCTTACAATACGGCAGTAGATACTGCTGTCACATTCCAAAGTTCATTTTGGAAGAAGAGAATTGAATTGAAAAACACTTTGTAAATCAAATGCAGAAGACTTGTTGGCCTAATTAGATATGAGGTAAAATGGAAAAGAGAAAGATGACTCCTAAGCCTCTACTTGGGCAATGGTGTGCAGTTGTGGTTCAGTCACCCAGTCGTGTCTGACTCTTTGCAACCCCGTGGACTGTCACACATGGAACTGCATATGGTGTGATGCTCCCCATTGACTTAGTTGGGGAATGCAGAGGGAGGGCACTTGTGAGCCAAAGGAAACACATTTTGCTTGTGTTGGTCATACTATAGGACATCTATATGAGATATTTTACAAACAGTTGGAAATGTGTATCTTAGAGCTCAAGAAGCCAGTCCTAGAGAAACACTGCAGAAATAAAGGCAGAAATCATTCTGCATGGAATGCATGGAAATGCATGCATGGAAATTCCATGGAAAACATGGAAAATGATATTTGCAAAGACATGAATGTGTCTTGCACACAGTTCATGTTCATGGAATGGCTAGCAATTTAGCATACTGTTTAGACAAACTGATGTGTTTAATTATATGTGTGAGTTTACATACAGCAGAGTAGTATGAGATGAGGTTGAAAAGATAACTCTGTACTTGGTCTCAGTTGTCCTAGAATGCTGGAAAAGGACATTTGGGCTTTTATCAAGAAGGAGCTTCTATAGGATTTTGTGCAAGGGTTGACTTAAGAGCCTGGAGACTGATGTAGCATCATAGTATAAGCTGGATCAAAAAGGTGGGAGGCCAAGTGGAAGACTATTGCATTGGTTTTATAAGCACCAATAAGGACCTACACAGAGCAGTGGCAGGAAGAACAGAAGTGAGGGAACAGATGGGAGAATTGCTTTGAAGGAAATAATTGTGCAGCACAGTAACCATTCTGCATATCATTAAATACGTGTCAAGTTAATTTTGTAACTTCTTTCAGCACTAATAGCTTCCTTTCTTCAGGTGTGCAGAGCCTTCATAATTTATTGGTCATCTGCTCGCATATTTTTTAAATAGGGTTATAATTTCTATGAGGGAGAGACTATAACTTGTTTTGTTTCCTGCTCTTCTACAACATTCATCAGAATAGGCATGGGCTAAATGTTTAACGAGTGAGTGACTGAATGAATGCTGCCCCGTACACATCAATGTACTCATTCCCAGGTTCTCTTCACACTTGCTCTGTGGCCCTGCCCCACAGCCTGCCCCACCTCTCATCTTTCCACTGACTGTTTCCCTCCCCTCCCCACTTGCCTCCTTAAGGTTGGTCGGGAGAACTTGTCTCATAGGAGTAACCAGATTTCTGAGCAGTTTGCAGAAACTGATGGGACTTTTTTTTTTTTCCAATCCTGCCTTCAATCAAGCTCAGTTGATTCTCTCTTTACTATTTTTAATGTTATCTCAGATATATCCAATAGCTTTCAGTTCAGTTCCGTTCAGTTGCTCATTCGTGTCTGACTCTTTGCGACACCATGGACCGCAGCACACTAGGCCTCCCTGTCCAACACCAACTCCCAGAGTTTACTCAAACTCACGTCCATTGAGTCGTTGATGCCATCCAACCATCTCATCCTCTGTCGTCCCCTTCTCCTCCCACCTTCAATCTTTCCCAGCATCAGGATCTTTTCAGATGAGTCAGTTCTTTGCATCAGATGATCAAAGTATTGGAGTTTCAGCTTCAGCATCAGTCCTTCCAATGAATATTCAGGACTGATTTCCTTTAGGATGGGCTGGTTGGATCTCCTTGCAGTCCAAGGGACTCTCAAGAGGCTTCTCCAACACCACAGTTCAAAAGCATCAATGCTTCGGTGCTCAGCTTTCTTTATAGCCCAGCTCTCACATCCATACATCCAATCTCACATCATATACATCCAATAGTTTTACAGTTATATAATATTAAAAATTCAGTTCCTATCCATTTAAGCGTCCATTTTTATTTTCTTCTCCAACCCCCACCCCAATTTAGTCTTCCCCCAAGGGACTGGTACCTCTCTCTTTTCTGACTCTAAATTCCCTAATGCTAAAGAAGGAGTGACTTGGGGGAAGGCATACTTCTTTATAGTTAATTGGGTTTGCTTTGCAGAGGTCTGGTGGGTTTCCCATCAGACCTTTGACTACTGCTGACCATTAACAACCTCTGTGTGGCAGGTGGCCACTGGGTGTTCTCTCAAAGGAATGGTGTGTGAATACCTGGGGTGACCTATGAAGACCCTACTGCACAGTTCTCTGGGGTGGGACATAAGACTCTACCTCAGCTTGATGCATCTAGACGCTCCAAGCTTGTACCTGGTATCACAGCTGGTGTGGGCAGCTTCTCAGATGGCTAGCAGAAAGACCTCCCTGGCAAGCTATTAATTTCAAACCTAATGATTCTCTCTCCATTCCTTCTTCTCTTTTTTCTAGTTATTTCCTTGTATTAACTGGGACAGCCAGGGAGTTTCCTGAGGCTGGGGTGATTATTCAGGGTAGCAGAGTTGGTTCAGCCACCTCCTAATAAGTCCTGGAAAATGCCTCTAGCCCCAGTATTTTTTTAATTCTCTGTAGAATGTGAAAGTATTTGATACCTTTGAGCCTCTGCTTTTGGGTCCTAGTTGCCAATTTTACACATAGATAACATCCAGTTATTTGCAACTGCTGGTAAACATCATTTTGCAAATCCTGAGTTGTCATTTATATTTGTAACTGCTGTATAATAAACACTGAGTTAAGTGTTATATGAACAAACATCTAATGAGTAGCCAAAATGAGTCAGGCAATGTAAAAGTGAAATACAAAAATCTGATGCAGTTTGGACCCCAATGCAAATAATGAATTACATGGTAATGTCAAGGCAGAGGACATTTAAACCTTGAAATGGAAAACAGATTGGGGAGTGGAACAATAGGAAAGAGAAAAGGAGAAAACGAAACTTAAAAACGAAGTAGTAAATATAATCCCAGAAGAAGAAAAGAGAAAGAAAGGTAGAAGTACTTGAAAATATAATCGCCTTGACCTTTGATCATGTCTAGGAAAGAATAAAACAGCTACACAGGACATTTTGGGTACTTTGGGGGAATGCTAATACTAACTATATGTTGCTGCTGCTGCTGCTGCTAAGTTACTTCAGTCGTGTCCAGTTTCTGTGCGACCCCATAGATGGCAGCCTACCAGGCTCCCGCGTCCCTGGGATTCTCCAGGCAAGAACCCTGGAGTGGGTTGCCATTTCATTCTCCAATGCGTGAAAGTGAAGTCACTCAGTTGTGTCTGACTCTTTGTGACCCCTATGGACTGCAGCCTACCAGGCTCCTCCGCCCATGGGATTTTCCAGGCAAGAGTCCTGGAGTGGGGTGCCATTGCCTTCTCCAACTATATGTTAGGTAACATCATTTTGTCAATGTTAGATTTCTTGGGGGTGATGATACTGTGACTACGTTGGAGAACATCCTTGTTCTTGGGACATGCCAATAAAGCGTCAGGGATAAAGTTTCATGATGTCTGCAAATGGTCCAGGAGATATGTCTTTCCAATAATTCATCTAAAATTTAAAAGATAGATGTTGTGTGCATGTGAATGAGTGAGTGGGTATAGAGTGAAAGGCAAAAACCAAATGTAGTAACAAGTTAGCCTTTGGTGAATCAAGGTCCCGGCTATTCTGGAAGACATGGCCATGCACCATCTGTATCTCCCTTCAAGTAAGGACCTGCCAGGCTTTGGGGAGAGTGGTCACCAGACAACCTCCAGCTGTCAGCATCTCCAGGGTCTGCCTGCATGGCAAAGAGCCCACCCCAGAGTATCTCCTCCCAGGACAGCAACATCCACTAACAGAGAGGTGGGGCCCAAAGGCCCATTTCTATCTGCCATGCCCAGGATGCTCTAATAGCCTAAACTGCGCCAGAGCTCCAGTGGGTTCATAGAGGCTTTATCAAGCTCCATCATTCTTTGGCCCCTCTTCTGCCCTAATAAACACTTTGCACCTCCCTCCAAAAGAAAAGGAATGAGGAAAATTTCAAAAATGAGGACACTGCATAGTGACAGAAAGCCTAACATGTTTGAGATTAAAATCTGAATCCCTGATGCTCAGACTAATTTTTCTCTGCTTGCCAATCAGAATCCTATAGATTTCCATTAATATTTATCTCCTTGAATCTAAAGGAAGCGGAAAATCTATGTTGCATTTTTCCCAGTTCTGCCATTCCCATCCTGAATTTCACTGAAGGACCACATCAAGTTGTTGAGGTGCTGGCTGTCCTTAATAAGTGAAGTATTCGATGTAAGGTGTGGCGTGCAAAGCAGCACAAGTCAGAAGTGAGTTACTTAAAAAACCAAGAACTGCAAATTCAACTAAAATTTCAAATAAAAGCCAAAAAACTAGAATAATCCATACAAAATTGTAAAGCCAGAAGTTTCTTGTGCTTAAAATTACTTTCACACTCCAATTTAAACTCAGAAACATTATGTTGCTGTCACACTTCTTTGTTCTCCTAAAAAAGTAAAAAAAAAAAATCTGTATATAGCTGACAAAAAAATAGGAATCTGTCTGCCAGCGAGTTCTCTATTAATGTCTAACATACTGTAGAGTCTGCAGAACACATGGTCTTCAAACACTCAAAAGCCTCTCCTGTACTGGCTTACCACAGCAGTATGTTTCTCCAGCATGTTTTCACTACCTACAATACATGTCTTGCATAAGCATGAATTCCTTTGGATGTTTGAGTCATGCAGTATTTTCACATGCTTTGATGTTGTGCATATGAGAATTATCATCTACATTTTGGGAGTGCAGTTTCCTGTGCCTTCAGCACTGAATTTAAAACTGCTCGACTGACATCATTTTAAATTCCGTCCAACAGAATGCCAATAATGTCCACAACAGAAGTTTGACATATTTAGATCTCTCAAATATGGAACTGATTTAGCAGCTAAATTGGAAATTTCTGGGTGCATTTTTGAAAACTAATTCAGCGTGAAATTATTAATGATTTAGAATTGTGCCTCAAGTATTTTGGGTTTTCTCATTTTCTTATCCAGAAAGATCTGTTGCTTCATATCAGATAAATTTCCAAGATGCATTCTGTTGTTGGAACACAAAGTAAACACCTTAAATTAATCCTGACGTGATTTTCTAATTACAGATGAGACCCATCGGCCATGATGGCTATCATCCCACGTCTGTGGCTGAGTGGCTGGATTCCATTGAACTAGGTGACTACACCAAAGCCTTTCTAATTAACGGCTACACATCGATGGACCTGTTGAAAAAAATCTGGGAGGTTGAACTTATTAACGTAAGTTGATCTCTTAACGACACCTTATCAACCCTTGATGATTCTTACCATAGGTGGGTAGTTGTTTCTGTCTTCATAGCTGGACATCCAACAAGGATTTATGGATATGCCTTCTGTTTTGAATATATGTCTCTCTTGATTCTAGTCAAACTCCACAGTCATTATCTTTTGAAGTTTTGGAGTGGGGGACTAAGAGGACTCTCAGGGTGTTTCACATTATTTCAGGAAACCTCCCAAGCAGCTTTGGGATTTCCATTTTAAGAAATTTTGTCACTTTAGGATATGGATATGATAACAAATCAGCACCCATTCTATTCTTTGCTCTTATTCATTTTTTAAGACTAAAGTCATCATTTTTAGTTTTCTATCTCTGTTACGTTTGTCTCTATTCCTTAACTACATATATAAACCATATACTTGAAGAGGCTGCTTTTTGTTATTATATAAGCTGCTGTAATATCAACATTTTATTTTCCAAGGCTTATAACTAATTTTAAATTGTTTGTTTTATTCATACACTTGGCATAGATTTTCTGTAAAAACTGGCCAACAAATGTTGCCATGTATTTGAGCCCAAAGAGATCAACTAAATCTGTTTAACTGATTTTGATACTGATAGTTTTCTCATTTTGTTTTTACTGTTATTTTATTTCTAATGGTATAAAGGCATGAAAGAGTTGAAAAGATGAATAAGCATCATGCTTTCATATTTTATTTGGCATCATGAACATTTCAAAAGTGAGAAATCATTTAATCTTTTAGAGAATTTCTTAGACTTAAGTTTTATATTCTTATAACTGAAAAAAAGCATTCACAAAATGAAAGACAAAGCAAATAATTTCTTCCGGCTCAATAGCACTCTCTTCTACTCTTTATGGCATTTTTTCCTCCAAAAGTCAAGTCTCCTACACTGTATGTCATTAATTCTTTTAAATGATGGTTAATTAGTAGTAACTAATTATTCTTTGCTTTTAAAAAGTCTGTCTTTAATATCTTTTCTGGAACATCTATAAAAACCCTTCTTTAATTTAAAAATCACTTTAAATGGACAAATTCTTGGCTCCTTCTTCTAATGTGCCATCTACTACCCTTAGCTTTCTGTTCTTATCCTTTCACAAAAGCTTTCATTATTTCAGAAGGAACTCACTTTCTGACTAAAAGCTTCCGATTAATTTTGTTGCTAGTCTGTGTGGCAGTGGAAGCAACTGAGACTGTTTTGCTTTTCAGTTGCATCAAGAAGATTTCAGTTCTCCACTGAGAACTCGACACTCATGGCTACTCTTAGCCATTTAGTAAACGGGGCTCTTCCATAGATCAAACAAACATGCTTCCAGTAAGTCACTTTCTTGTCAATGATAAATATATCTATGTAACATCTTCTGAATAATATCACTTCCCACTGAAGAGTGAATACTTATTATAGATAGCTCATGAGTCACTCACCTAATATTAGAAATAATCTCTGAAAAAGAATGGATTCCAATAGAACTCTATTATCAAATGTTTTCATTGAAGCAAGGATCATTAAAACAAGACTACACGTCTCTGAGAAGTCAAGTACTGGGGCTAACAGTTAGGGTGTAGGCTTGGACCCACACTCTCCCCAGTGCTCTGTGTAGCAGAGGATTCCCGTCCGGTCACTGTGACCAGACCTCGTGGGTGCTCGCAGTGACTGCAGGGCAGTGATGCCACAAGGCCTCATGTTCCATGCCAGGGCTCAGGGTGTTAAACCACACCCACAGGGCTAACCACTCTTGAAATGGGACAGAACAATAACCTTTTTCCACCCATACTGACTCTAAGCATTATCCCCGTAGGTACATTTGCTGTAATACAGTCTGACTCCAATCTAGGGAGAAGTGCCTGTCACAAGCATTGTATCAGAATCAGAAAACATGGTCACTATGTTTTTGATCTTGAGGCCAAATTCCTCGGGCCTGGAGTACAACATCTGCATCTAACACCAACCCAGTATACTTTCCTTACAGTGAACTGATAGAATGTAAAGTTTGTGACAATTGTATGGGCAAGTTCACACTCTTGATGAGGAGGCTTTGCAAGTCATTTAATTCTATAAATACACTTACTATGGAGAAAAACCACCTGTACCTTTAGACTTGGAAATCAGAGAACAAAATTTTTATGCCCTTTAGAGCTGCTGCAAGTGTACTTCATTTGATGGTTAGGGCTGTTGGGTTTTAAAATGAGAGACAGGCATGATGTGTACCTTCTGGCTTATAATGCTTTCTACTGGTCTCCAACTCAAGACTTTTATTTATTCCAACTAGTCAGAGAAGGTATTCAAATATAAGATAATCTCGTATATAACATTTGGACCCAGTAATTCTGTATTAAGTATCCATAATTTATTCTTTTGTAGCCCAAAAGTAATGTGTAGTCATTTTGGTTAAGAGCAAAGCTTTTTAGGAAAGTTGCATCCCAAACCTTTGTAATGAGTGGCTAGTTTTAAAGAAACCCAGTGGCTTCAATAAGTGCTGTTCTGTGTAGAATGGAGAGAGAAGTGCACGTGCAGGCTGTCTTTGATGTAGAGATCTGCTGAGAGGGGAGGAGAACAAAGAATGAGAAAGCTGACTGTTGATGTGATTACAAACAACTTCAGCGTCATTAAATCATAGTGATAAACCCTCAAGTACATTATGTTGTACTTGATATTAGACAACTAGTAATACTTTCTCAGTGTATTTATAAATTTATTCAAAGTATGTTCGTGAGAAAATGAAAGCTACACAATGTTGTGACTTGAAAAGTGCAAATATATTTGAAATTGTGATCTTTCAAAAAATCCCCCAAGGTCTTTTTCTTGGTGGAGCACATTAACGCCTTTAAAAAAAAGTTATTGGAACTAACCTAATAAAGATTTTAGTCACAAAGTTACCCAAAGTATAGGCATAGGGGAGAGTAGTGGAAATCTCATATGTTAGTAGCAGCATTGTCAGCAGTGGAAATCGAGCATAAACTAAGACATAAGGTATTGCCAGTTTTATAGGCCCATGCTGTGTCTAGATCTAGAAAATGAAGTCTTTGCCAATAACTGTTTTTACAATCTCTAATGTATGCTTTGTATTCAGAAGCTGGTATTTCATCAATAGCTGTTTTACCTCTGTGTGTGCCGTGACCATTAATAACATCATTAATATTATTTTCACTTTTGTATTGATATTTTATGTTGTATGACAATGTTGAGAGAGATTGTCAGGCAAACGGGTCCCTCTGCAGATGGCAGCTGGGTGAATCTCTAGCCTGAATTATAGTCCTCTCCAAAGGCTTGTTAGAATTACAAACTAGTTAGCAGTGCGTAAGTACCTGATTTGGTGGAGGTTTTTCACTCAAAAATTTACTCAGGTCTTGCATATACTATTACCAAGTTTACACAACAGTTTCCACTGCTATTTAAAAATCTCAACAGCTCTGCCTTTGTGGAAATTTTAAGTAAAAAGGCTACATATTTTCTGCCTGAAATATGTATGGATAATTGTAAAATCTCCACAAAATCATCATTTCCTAAACAACAACAAAAAAGTATTGCAGTTATGAAAAACAATGTTTATTTTTTATCACTGTGCACCTACTTAAGGGATTTTGATTAGATGAAGCACATTAATAAGGTCCAATTTATTCATTTGTGAGTATCAGTGTAGAATTTATGAGTAATTTCTTCCCATTAGTTTTATCTCTCACTTTTTACCAAGGAAATAATTCTAGTCCAGACTTATAACCTTCTACAATATTGATAATAAAAAAAAAATGCCCACTGAAAGAACAAGATAAAATTCAGGCTTCAGTGCAGTCTTAAATCTCTGTTCATAAGTGTAAGAATAGCTTTAAAAATCCAAATCCAGCAGTTGGCTGTGTTTTAAATACCTTTGGGTAGAAGCAAATAAAATAATTAAGGTAGCAATACCCATATGCATCCCATGAAAATCATTTGGACTTATTTCTGTAACAGTAAATTGATTAGCAGAGCATTTGCTTCTTGCCTAATAGCTGCTGAAACTATATTTACATCACTTTTGCTTAGGGCTGTCAAATTTCTTTTTTGTTTTTTCTTTTGCAGTGTTGTTGATTCAATTTCTACCTTCCTAGGGAAATTTTGTGATAATCTAATCACTTGGAGATAGACTAAGAAATTTGCAAAGTTAACATTCTAATTTTGTGTTCAGTCTTTAATAGCTTGACTTTACTTGCCTTAAATGCTACAGAAATATAGTCCTCTCAACATTAAATTTAGACTCATTACTTGCTTTGATGTTTTTATTTTATGATCAGAATTATAAAGTCACACTCCTCTCTGCTCTACTCTCATTACTATAACTGCAATTAAATTTACTCCCTAAAGTTTTTCTGCATTGTCTGGGTAAGTATGAATGTGTTTGGTTGTGTGTGTGTGTATTGGATAAATGCAAATGATTGTTTATACTCCCAACCAAGAAGAATAATCACCAAATTCACAAACTGCAGGGGAAGAATGGGGAGGAGAATATTATAATTCCATTTCCAAAACAATTATTTTAAGTAAAAGGTTATGCTTTCACTATAGGACATTAATAAATGAGAGAAATATTCATATTTCCACACCAGGGAGGCTACATCAGTCAACACTTCAAATGTTAACAACTTTAATCAAAGCCGAAGGCTTTAACTAAATAACTAGATATGAGTATTCAAGTGTAGAGCAAACTTTATAAATTATCTATGGATTTAAGCATTTAATTTACACTCATAGTCAGTACAGCTAGCTCTTCACAAGCCTTCAGAACAAACTAGACACGATCTCTGGGCTTCAGACTTCTTCAGACATTTATGTATCAGGTAAAGCCCCTGGACTCTACCCACCACCACCAGTCACTGTATCTGAATTACAAGCTCTAGGACTTCATTGCCAGTCCAGTGATTAAGACCTCATCTTCCAATGCGCAGGGTGCCAGTTTGGTCCCTGGTAGAGGAGATAAGGTCCCAATGCCTCACAGCCAAATTACCAAAACATAAAACAGAAGTTATATTGTAACAGATTCAATAAAGGCTTTGAAAAATAAAATAAATTGCAAGCTCTTCAATATATTCTCTGGAAGCCTGGCCCAAGTTTTGGAAAAAGCACCCTTCTCCCTTCCTTATATGAAATGAACAACCCTCTTCCAAATAAATACTCACTTTCAGGTGATTTTTAGCCCTTTCCCATGTGACCTGAAGGCTGATGGGGCTAAGGCTTGTATTATTGATTCCACTCTCTTTCAGCATATCTGCACCTATCATGCTGCTCTCAACTTTGGAGCCTAAACTGAGATAAAGTTATATCACAATAAAATGTGCTTAAACACTAAAACTTCTTTGGAAGGAATATAGCTTTTCTTTTGGATTTAAAGAGAACTTGCTATCTTTTAGTGCCTCGGGGTTAATATTATGGAATAAGCATTATTGAGTGTTGATCTTGGAAAACACACCACAGACACACACAAATGAAAGTTAACAAGGGATGGGGAACACATGTACACTCATGGCGGAGTCAAGTCAATGTATGGTAAAACCAATACAATATTGTAAAGTAAAATTAATTAATTAATTAATTTTTTTAAAGAAAGAAAGTAAACAAGGCATTTGGCCCTGAAGAGACAGTCTAGACACTTAGCAACAAATTGATTTCATGAATAACTGAAACCCTCTGATTACAGCCATTAATGACCCATCTCTATGCAAAAATGAAAATCATGTTCTGAGCATCTAGACATTTCTACATTAAGAAAGTTATTTTAGTGGACTTCATTTTCCCACATTGATTTCATTCACTCTTCTCCTGATTAAAATAGAAGCATTTCAAATTTCCTCTGAAGAAGCCACCACCACCCTTCCACATTCCATGTTGAGCATACTACCCAGATCTAAACCAACCTCAGCATCCCAGCCTTGCTCCCCATTCCCATGGGCTACAGTATTCCTCACCAGGACCCTTATTAATTCTTCATTGTTGAAGGCTCCAGTGAAATATGAAAATATGGGTCTCATTCAAAAATTATTTTAAAATGTAAGGCAATAGTGGAAGGATATTTAGCCAAGCAGAGATACCTTTGAAGCACAGATTTTGTGCTACACAGGTCACACATCCATGGAGCCATCCCTGCTCTTCATGCCCTTGTATATAAACCTATTTGCATCTGCTGTCATTTTCTTTCTACCCAAAGGTCTTAAACATTTTCACAGTGTGGGGCCACTGATAGAAAGACTTTATTTTGCCTTCAGTTTTGAAAGATACTTTTTCTGGGTATAGAATTCTAGAGTTAACAGTACTTTAGAAATGCTGATCCACTGTTGTCTCTTCTGCATTATTTCTGATAAGAAATCATCTGCTGTTCTTTCCTTTTTGGTTTTGTTGTTATTTCTCTGTATATAATGTGTCTTTTAGCCCTGTGGCTGCACTTAATGGTTTTCTCTTTATCACTGGTTTTAAACAACTTGATTATGATGTGCCTTGGTGTGGTTTTCTTCATATTACTTGTGTGTAAAGTTTTTTGAACTTCTTCTTAGATATGAGGTCTATAGTTTTCATCAACTTTGGAAAATTTCTGGTCATTGCTTTTTGTTTGTTTAATAACTTCCTGTGAATGTCTTATATGTTTTCCCTTCCACTTTTCAAAACTTTTTTTATAGAGGTAAAACAGACACACAAAAATCCATATAGAAATGTACAGCTGAATGAATTTTCACAAAAAGAGCACATACATGTAGCTAGCACTCAGTACAAGAAATGGAAAATCACCAGCACCCAAAAGGCACCTCATGGCCCCTTCTAATCACTAATCTTTCCATGACCCCCAAAGCAACTACCATCCTTATTTCTAACAGCAGAGCCATTTGCTTGTTTTATGCAGTGTATCCTTACTTGGAGCTTCTTTCATTTAGTTACACTGCATGTAGTTGTAGGACTGTTCCTACAATTGTAGGAACGTAGGATGTTCATTCTCCGTCATTGTTGTGAAATATCCTCAACTTGTTTTTATAGCTTTCTTTCTGTATAATTCAAATATCATACAATTTGCCTATTTACAGTGTACAATTTAATCCTTTTTAGGATATTTACAGAGTTATGCAACTATTTTCACAATCACTTTTTTTATTGTGGTCAACAGCAAATAAAATTTGCCATGGTAACCATTTTTAAATGTAGAGTATAGTAGTGCTGAGTATATAGACATTTCTGTGCCACAGACCTCTAGAAATTTTTCATCCTGCAAAACTGAAACTCTATCTCCATTGAACAACAACTGTCCTATCCTCCTTCCTCTAACCCCTGGAAACCATCGTCCTGCTTTTTAAGAGTTGACTATTTTAGATACCTCATGTAAGTGGAATCATGTAGTATTTCTCCTTTTTTAACTGGCTTATTTTTCTTAGCATTATGTCCTCAAAGTTTACCCATGTGATAGCATATCACAGGATTTTCTTCTTTTTAAGACTGAATGTGTATATGCCATATTTTCTTTAGCCATTCATCTGTTGATAGACATTTAGTTTCCTTCCACTCCTTGGCCATTTTGGACAATGGTGCAATGAACATCAGTGTAAAAATAACCCCCTGAAATCCTCTTTTCAATTCTTTTGGATATATACCTAAAAGTAGGATTGTTGGATCATATGATAATCCTGTTTTTAAATTTTTGAGGAACCTCTAAATTGTTTTTCATAGTGACTGCATTATGGTCATTATTTCTTAAAATATTGTTTTCTGTCTGACTGCCTCTCTTCTTTGGAAACTTCAATCACATGTATGTTGGGCTATTTAAAATTAGGCCACAACTCACCAATACTTGGGCTTCCCTGATAGCTCAGATGGTAAAGAATCTGCCTGCAGTGCAGGAGACCCTGGTTCAATTCCTAGGTCAGGAAGATCCACTGGACGAGGGATAGGCTACCCACTCCAGTATTCTTGGGCTTCCCTTGTGGCTCAGATGGTAAAGAATCTGCCTGTGATGTGGGAGACCTGGGTTCAATCCCTGGGTTGGGAAGACCCCCTGGAGAAGGGAAAGGCTACCTGCTCCAGTATTCTGGTATAGTCCATGGGGTCACAAACAGTCAGAGACGACTGAGCGACTTTCACTTCACTTCACCAATACTTTTTTTTTTTTTTCAGTATTCTTTCTCTCTGGGATTTATTTGGATGTTTCTATTGCTGTGTCTTTAAGTTCATTTATCTTCTTGTGATCTCTAATCTGCCATTAGTAATATGCAGTGCACTTTAAATCTCTGAGATTATAGTGTTCATCTCCAGAAGTTAGACATCAGTCTTTTTTTTCCCAAGTCTCTATTTAACATCCTCAATCTTTTCTCTAACTTATTGAACATAATGAATGTGGTTATAGTAACTTTTTTAATGCCCTTGTCTTTTTTTAATTAGTAGCTTTTAATTTATTTACTTTTGCCTGTGCTGGGTCTCTGTGGCTGCGCACAGGCTTTCTCTAGCTGAGGCAAGCGGGGGCTACTCCCTAGTTCTGGTGCACGGGCTTCTCATTGCAGTGGCTTCTCTTGGTGCAGAGCATGGACTCTAAGGTGTGAGGAATTCAGTGGTTGTGGTGCATGGGCTTAGTTGCCCTGTGGCATGCGGAATCCTCCCAGACCAGGGATTGAACCCATATCCCCTGCATTGGCAGGTGGATGCTCAACCACTGGATCACCAGGGAAGCCTTGCCCTTGTCTTCTAATTCTAACATCTGTGTCAGTTTGGGGTTGGTGTCACCTGATTGATTTTTCTCCTCAATGTTCTTGCCATGCCCGGTAACTTTTATTGCATGCCAGACATTATGAATTCTACCTTGTTGGGTGCTGGTTATGGCTATTTTTGTATTCCTATAAATATTCGTGGGCTCTGTTCTCAGACACAGAGGAGCCCTTTAGATATATTTTTATCCTTTCAGGTCTTGCTTTTAAGATTTGTTAGGCAAAAACTGGAGTATCATTTAGTTTGTGACTGTGCTTCTGCACTACTGAGGCAAGATGCTTCTGAGTCACCTGACATTGCCCTGTGAACTTCCCGGTTTCCCAGCCTGAATAGCTCAAACTACTACCGACCCTGTATGAGCTCTAAGTACTATGCCCACTAATATTTTCTGGTGTTTCTTTCTACATCTGGCCTCAGATAGTTTCCTTATATGCATGTGCTGATCAGCATTCTTTCCTCTCTGGTACTCTATACAGAAAAGTCTAGCCACTTTAGTCTCCCTAGACTCTCACCTCCATCTTCTCAATTCAGAGTCTTCCAGGCTCTCTGACTTCCTCCTCCCTGCATAATGGCCTGAGAATTCTCTTAAGATGGTAAACTAAGATAATTTTAGGGTTTATCCCTGTTAGTCCAGAAACCCAAATCCATGCAACTTACATTAGTCCCTGTAGCTGCTGCTGCTAAGTTGCTTCAGTCGTGCGACCCCATAGACAGCAGCCCACCAGGCTCCCCCATCCCTGGGATTCTCCAGGCAAGAACACTGGAGCGGGTTGCCATTTCCTTCTCCAATGCATGAAAGTGAAAATTGAAAGTGAAGTCGCTCAGTCATGCCCGACTCTTAGCGACCCCATGGACTGCAGCCCACCAGGCTCCTCCGTTCATGAGATTTTCCAGGCAAGAGTACTGGAGTGGGGTGCCATTGCCTTCTCCAAGTCCCTGTAGGCTAGAGGCCCATACCTAAACAACTGAGTCAAAATCTTTGGTGGTAGCATCTGGGCATCAAGTTTTTTACAAGTTCCCCCAAGTGATTTTAATTTGCAGCCTGGGTTGAAAACCACTGTAGTAAGTGGGGAGCCATTAAAAGGATTTTAGTCAAGAGAATGACATGATCAGAAGCAGTAGGCAGGGGCCGGAAGCCAACACACTGAAGACGGAAGAGCTGACTGTGAGGGAAGTAGGAGCTGAGTCAGCCCATTCTGCTCCACAGCTATTTCTAGCCATGAATGTATTAGGCATGACAGCAGTAAAAACCTGTGTGCCTCCTTAGAACCTGAGGGTGTCACTGAAGTGGGAGTCCATAAATATAGAGCCAATTTTCATCATTATAACCCACATATCAAGAAGAGGGAAAATTACAGTCAGCATGCAAAGGAAAGAAGTGCTTTTCAATAGTGGCTAAAATTGTTTCAGTTTGACCCTTAAAAGGCTCAGCCTTGGTTATGTGAAAATTTTACTTACTGTTTATAAAGTAAATGGTAGGACAGATGGTGTGTGTCCATGCTTCAAATGCACCCTCTCTCCTTTTATCTTTATTTTAGAATCAGGTCACTTGACTTTGAATCCTATATCCACCACTCAGTACGTGACCTTACAAAAAAGTCACTTATCAACTCTTGGCCTCAGTTTCTCCTTTTTAAATAGAAGGTAATAATATCTGCCCCCACTGACTTCATAGGTTTCCTGTGAGACTCAAATCACACAAGAGCTTTTTATTATCCATTGCTTTCTCTTCTCTCCCTATTCTATTTTTCTTTGCCTCTATTTTTTCCTTTCTCTCTCCCCCAGATCACTTTCCCAGCGTTAGGCTGGGAGCTGGCCAGCTTCCTCAGAGCATGCTTTCACAGCTTAGCTGCCATTTGCTTTTCGCTCTCAGTACTCACCAGAGTTATAACATCGAGAGCCAGCCTGTTTATTGTGCAGACTCTGGCCTCTAGAAATCACTGTTCAACCTCTCTCTTCCCCAACTTCCAACTCCAACCCCTTCCCTCTGCCTTAGCCTCTCAGCCTCCCAGCACTGCTTAATGCTGCATAGAATATTTCCAACCCTGGAGTGGGTGCATGTGAGAGGAATGACTCTCAGCTCTGTGTAGAAGCATTCAGGATAAAGCTGCAGAGAGCCTTTCCCCTCCCAACTTCCTTTTTTTTTTTTTTTTCTTTCTGACTATGCTTAGATATGGAATTGCTATTGCCTTTTCTCCTCCCAACTACATAGTATTGGTCCTTGACGCTCAGCCACCCAGTTCTCTTTATTCTTGAAACAAACAACCCTAGGGCAGAGCAGAATAGTGGCTCAGAGGTTAGAGATGTGCTCATTCTCAATTGGTCATCCATCATGTTAAACCCTTTAGAATCTGTCCCAAAGTTTCAGCTCGATAATCCGTTAAGAGTGGGCATTTCTGACTGTTTTGAAGTAGCTCAGTATCCCCTTTTCATTGAAATGGCTCCACTTCCATTTATAGTATCACTAATTATAATAAAGTCAGTTAATTTTGTAGTTTGCATTTTGCTCTGATTTTTAGCATGACATGAGGAATTTTGTTTCTTTAAGTCTTTTCTGGAGATATTTAGGGCAGAGCCTGTTGCTAAGGAGATTCATCTGTGTTGCAGTTAAATCAGTAAATACTGTAAACTGGCTCTATGCTTCTGGAAGCTTTGAGAGGAGGAATATAGTAATGAATTATTCTACAGTGTAGAAAATAAAAGAGGAAAAAGTCCTCTATACAAGACAAATACATTTTTCATGCTATCGTAATGGAGAAATGCTCTGAGTCTTCTGTGGAAGAAGATCTGAGATCATACTGAAAAGATAAGCCTCTACCTTCTGAGATGAAAGGAAAGTCAAAGAGGTCCCTCTGTTAGAAGAAAACTATTTAGAATTTTGAAGCCTGACATACAAGCTGCCATGGAAGAGATTGATAATAAATATAAATACTCAGAGCAAATCACAAAGGTTAATTTATCACTAAAGGAAGTATACAAGATTAATATTAGAATCTATCCATTATAAAAATAATTAAAATTTGGGGAGGAGAGAGATGAGGTAGGTGATTTTGTAGCTTAGTATTTATATCTGCCTTAAAGATGTTTAAGGTTGATTTAGAATTTAAGTTTAGCCATTTTACTAAGGATGTGTATTATGTTAAATTGGATATCTGTGGTATCAAATTATTTTCGAGCTCAAGCAAAGAGCTGTGAAAGATGTAAATTCCTTACTGTACAGATCTTGTGTCTGGCACCCTACCGCCACCTGGTGGCAGCATACCTAAAGTACAGGGCAGTGACTAAATCTAAAACATTTTTAAATATCTGAAAGAATTTAGTTTTACTACTATTAGAAAATCATATATATCACTTTTGGAAATGCAAGAAGTGTATTCCAAATTTTTCAACAAATCTCAAATATTGACTCAGTTTATCAGATCAGATCAAATTCAAGTGATTCTCACTACAATGAAAAGTATGTTCACATGCATTTACACAAATAGATAAATACGGAGAATTTTCATCCAAATTTTTACTAGAATGTTTAATACTTTTAGGAAAAATAAATTAATATTTACCTAAAATTAAGTACTTTCAAAATTACATGCAATATAAAAATATTCAAAGCTTTCAACTCTGAACAGATGAGAAATTGAGGTCCAATATTGGAGAAGGAAATGGCAACCCACTCCAGTATTCTTGCCTGGAGAATCCCACGGACAAAGGAGCCTGGTGGGCTACAGTCCATGGGGTCACAAAGAGTTGGACACAACTGAGTGACTAACACACACACATTACTATTAACATAACTAGCAGCAGTTCAGGAAAAATAATTTAGTCTTAAATATTTAACTGTTACCTGGTTTCATATTCAAGATAAATAAAAACCTCACTTACTGTTTCTGCTCAGGCCCATATTTTCTTTTGTACTACGCATTCCTCTTCTTTTTAATAAAATAAAGCAATTACTTAAATGCAAAAACTAACTGCAAAACAAATTATTCAGTGCCAGGTTTATATCAATTCCTGTTTCTAATGGTAGTATACTAAAACATGAACCAGAAGGGTTTTATTTTTATAGACATCAGCTAAACACCAAGTTCAAGTACCATATACCTAAAGTTGTTTAACAAAATGAGAAAAACCCTCTACTGTGCATTCCATCAATTAAATTAATTTGGGATAACAGTGCCCTTTTAAATGTGTGTGTGTGTGTGTGTGTGCGTGTGTGTTTAGCATAAAACATAATGTATTCTCTAGTAGAATCTTTCTTATTTTTTTATAAACTGTTTTGGGAGGAATAATTAGATTTCTTAACATTTGAATAGGATCATTACCTTTTAAAAATTCTACCTCATAGTAGCTGTAACACATAATAAGCATTTTACAATCCTTACCTGCAAAAGAACTTCCAGACTACTGGAGAAGAGGGACATTTGCTGTGTGTAAGAAGAGGAGTATTAAGAAGAACTAGTATAAAAAGTGATCTTTGTATTCCAAATTGAAACATAGGGTCTTTTCCTAATTAGGAGGGGTCAGAGGTGGGCAGGAGAAAACCTGAAATGGAGGAAACAGTAGAATAAATGACAAGCATCAATGGAAAAGGCACAAGGTCTAAAAACAGTTTCCTGGGGTTTGACTTCCAAACCCGTTTTATCACCTTGGGCAAATCACTTAACCTTCTCTAAGCCTCAGTTTCCCTTCATCTAAAATTTGTGTCATAACATTATTTATCTTCTAGATAATAGTGTTGTTGGGATTAAATAAAGTAATATAGTAAAGTGTTCTGCACAATGCTTTGTAAACAGAAAGCACTCGATTTTTCTTTAATGCAGGGCAGCTTCCAAATTTCTAAGATCTATGGTAAGTGTGATCTGCCATTATCCATCGCCTCAGCAAAGCAATACAACAGTCTGAAATTGCTTAAAGCAATAAGCATGTCGTTCTCTCACAAGTCCATGGTGAGTAATTTAGGCTGTACTCAGCTGAAGATTTGGAGAAGGCGATGGCACCCCACTCCAGTACTCTTGCCTGGAGAATCCCATGGATGGAGGAGCCTGGTAGGCTACAGTCCATGGGATCGCGAAGAGTCAAAAACGACTGAGCGACTTCACTTTCACTTTTCACTTTCATGCATTGGAGAAGGAAATGGCAACCCGCTCCAGTGTTCTTGCCTGGAGAATCCCAGGGACGGGGGAGCCTGGTGGGCTGCCGTCTATGGGGTCGCACAGAGTCGGACACGACTGACGCGACTTAGCAGCAGCAGCAGCTGGAGATTTCTTCTGATTCCAGCTGGCTGCCTCACATCAGCCCGGTGGCTCTGACCTGCCAGGGTGTAAGAGTCAACTCACCTGGGATGGTCTCAGTTGAGACAACTGGGGCGCTCTGCTCTGCTTCACATGCACCATCCTCTAATATGCTCTCCCAGACACATTCTATAGCAAAGACAGGGAAATGAAAACATGCAAGCACATTTTCAGGCCTCCACTTGCCTCATATCTGCCAACAATTGGCCAAAGGAAGCTATAAGACCAACTCAAAATTAAGTTGACAGGGGAGGATATATCTCACCTCTTGGTACAATGAGCCAAAATGCACATAGTAAATGCCTTGGATGCAAGTCAGGATGAAAAATTAAGACCATTAGTTCATTCAGTTCACCACAAAACAGAAATTTTGATTAGAAAAAAATAGAAAAAAGAGGAGAGCATTTTAGAATTATGGATGGTCTTATCATTGTTTCTAGGCTTCCAATCAGAATATGTGAAATCCAAACCATCTCAGAAAATATGACCTGAATAGTGGTGCTGAACTGTGGGGGCCCATGGGGGGAAGATTTGGATGGGGCTTAAATGTATGTAGGGCTTCCCAGGTGGTGCTAGAGGTAAAGAACCCACCTGCAAATGCAGGAGATGCAAGAGACGTGGGTTTAATCCTTGAGTCAGGTAGATCCCCTAGGAAAGGGCGTGGCAACCCTCTCCAGTATTCTTGTCCAGAGAAGCTCATGGACAGAGGAGCCTGGCAGGCTACAGTCCGTAGGGTCAAAAAGAGTCAGACACGACTGAAGCAATTTAGCATGTGCGCATGCATAAACGTATGGAAAATTCGTGGACAACCAATTTTTGACAACTAGAGCATAATAACTTAAACAATAAACACACTATGATAATGGGATGACTGGAGCCATAAAAGGTTGAAAATTGTTGAACTAACCATCAAATAAAATTATTTTAGAAAATTAAATATGGAAGTATTTCTCTAATAGAGAATCATTGTCATGCCTTGCCGGGGACCAGCCCCGGCTGAACCAGGGTATTCGAAGGAGAGACGGCGTAGGCGAAGATCAGGAAACAATTGCTTAATTAAACGTTAATTAAGGATATAAAGAGTAATAGAATGAGGATAGCTCAGTAGGAAAATTCAGTGAAGAAAAGAGGCTGAAATAAGGATAGCTCAGTGAGGAAATTCAGTGGAGAAAAGAGGCTGAATAATTCAGCCAGAAGGTAAGAGAAAGAACGACATGGTGAGACCAAGTTTCGGTGAACAAGGCCCGCACTTTATTTTTCAAAGTAGTTTTTATACCTTAAGTTATGCACAGAGGATAATGGGGGAAGGGGTAGAGTCTTGCAGCAAACCAGGCTTTCTTCCTGCAAACTTATCATATGCAAAAGCTTAGGTGATTTGCATCATCTTCTGGCCCAGAGGCCTGTTAACATTTTAAGACCTTTTCTTCAGAAAACTTATTTTTCTCTAAAGGTGATTGGTCAGGAGCCACCCTCCAGAAGCATTAGATAAAGTTGCATTCCTACAGAGCAAAGGTGTGGTGGGCTACAACAAGAAAAAGAATTAACTCAAGGGTCCCAGGTTACAAACATTAAAGCTACTACTTACACCAATTATATTAATCAATACACTGCCAGGGACACAGCAGGTAAGGGATATGGAAACTTAGCAGCAAACATTGGCCCAACAAGTGAAAATCCCTTCACCAATACAATTTCTAATCAATCTTTTAACTATTCAAAAGAATCTGTGTTTACACAGTTTAGAACATCTCCTGCCTCTCACAGTTGGGAGGCTCTGAACAATCACATGTGGCCGGAAAAACCTATTCAGGCAGGCTAGAGGATTTCCAAAGGAGTTTGTAGGTTAAACACTGTCACACCCAGGAATTATTAACTGGAGCTGTAAGCTAACTTTTTTCAGAGAGGTAGTGGGGGACAGCCCCCCGTAAAGTCAGAGGTGTAGGTGAAAGCACAAAGCAGAAAGTAGGCAGACTCTGGTTTTGGGGGTAGATTGCTCGAGAATTTCCAGGGAGACTCCTGAGGCTTGATCCCGCCTTTGCGTATGCCAAGCCTCCTTCCTCATGACCTTTGTCATGGGCGGAGTTCCTCACGCTGGCTACCGGCAGTGATAGAATTCCAGTTGAGCTATTCCAGATCCTGAAAAGTGCTGCACTCAATATGCAATATGCACTCAATATGCAATATGCCGGCTCCCGGCATCTCCCCCTTTTTTATTTCTTAAAACAGCCAGATGCAGCTCAGTCGCGAGCTTTTGAATGTTCTGCCGAAGAATCCTGACAATACAAGGAAGAATGATTATGAGAAGCACAACTAGAACTAAAGATATTAGACAGAATGTTTTTTCCAGAAGTAAAGTTAGAGAAGGTGTGAAATAAGTCATTAGCTGCTCCAGCGGTGGTAAAATCTAGTCGAGAGTGTTCCAGGGTCTGTATTTGATTATGAAGTTTCCCTAAGTCCAGGCCAATGTCAGAGCTGTTCCAAACACCTGAGATACGATTTTTGATTTTTTCCCATTCATAATCTGTCTCGTTTACCTTTAAAGATGTCACGCATATCCACCGTTAATCAGCGTGGCAAGACAGAGCCATTTTCACTTTTAAAGCCTGTAACTCAGTCCCAATATGCATTATTGCCTCTTTTAAGGCGTCTACTCTCATCTCCAATTTTCTATCTATAACTTCCTGTGTTGCTAGAGTTAAAGAAACATTTTTAGACATGGTATCAACATATTGGGCAGTATGCACTTGTTGAGTCAATGATATTGCTGCCACAGTAACAGAAGTAATTGCTGCTATTAAAGCTGATATTCCTAAAATAAGTACCCACAAATTGTCATGATCACATTAAATCTTGTAGTTGTTGTAACACAGCAAGACTATAGTTAACATATCAATAAGTGGTTACATCATAAGATAAGGTGGACGTTGTAACACTACAAAGGAGCAAACATTATATTGAGGGTTTAAACAAGATAAGAGCATGCATTGTTCACAAGTCACTACATTGGGTCCACCAGTGAAAGTCACATGTACATTAAGTTTTCCAGAATCATTGGTAAAGAGAAAAACATAAGGAGAGGGTAGACAAGCCAAAACAGAATAAGTAGAATTATTTTCTGGTTGGAGTTCGCGCTGCAGCAGCCCCATCGGTCATGCCAGGATCTCAATGTTTATATTGCCTCCCCTTCTGGCGGGCTTCTCTTTTGTGATCGAAGCAATGGGGGAACTGGATGTCTGGGGGTCTGCAACATGGCGAATCAACCTGTCTTGGATCTAAATTGGAGAATCTGCATCCTGTGGAAAAATACAAGCACATCCTCGACCGCTAGTTAATAATGGGTCAGGACCCTTCCATTGTCCTGAGAGGAGGTCCTTCCATTTGACTAATGGTTTTGCATTTAATTGCTCCAGGCATCAATGACGAAGCATTGCAGTAGTTCCAGCCAGATCAGTATTTAGAATATTTATTACGAAAAGAGCATGTTGCAAGATTTGATGGGGAGAACTATACTTAAACTCCCCTTCTTTTAGTTTTTGAATTTGGATTTTTAATGTTTGATGCGCTCTTTCAACAATGGTCTGTCCCTGGGGATTATAAGGGATGACAGTATTATGTTTAATTTGAAACTTTATACAAAATTCTTGAAAAGACTTAGACGCAGGAGCATTGTCAGTTTTCAGAGCTTTTAGCAGGCTCAAATATGAAAAACAAGTAAAGAGATGTTGTATTACATCTTTAATTGCTTCCCCTGTATGAGCAGTTGCAATAATAACATGAGAAAAGGTGTCTACAGTTAAAGAACAAAGGACAGTTTTCCAAATGAAGAGACATGAGTTACATCCATTTGCCAGAGTACGTTAGGTTTGAGACCGCGAGTATTAACTCCCATAGGTAGACTATTATAAACAGTGGGGCAATATAAGCAAGAACACACAATCTCTTGAGCAGCCTCTCTGGGAATTTGGAATTGATATCTTAAGGCAGTAGCATATTGACGATAAAGTAAGTGAGAGGCTCTGGCCTCCTCAATCACAGTAGCCACTGTATTTCAGGTTAACAAGTCAGCCAAATCATTAAAGGCATTTTAAGGGCCGGGCAATCTGGAATGAGCCCGAATGTGTCCAATGAAAAATATTTTATTTCTTTTCCAAATTTGTTGCTGTAATTTAGTTAACAAATGAAATATGGTAGTTTTATTTTCAGGCAAAACCGCAGTTTCAATGTGTGGAAACAACCTGACAATATACTGAGAATCAGAATAAAGGTTAAATTCCTCATCTGCAAACATAGCAAAAGCCTCTATGACTGCTGTTATTTCAGCTCTTTGAGCTGAAGTTTCCTGTGTTTTTAAAACCTTTTGGTGATTTTTAGTAACTATGGAGGCTTTACCATTTGCTGACCCGTCAGTAAAGGCTATCTGAGCATTTGGAATAGGAGATTGTTTACATCTGACAGAAAAAATAGCTGGATGTCTGGATATAAAATTCAGCAAAACATGTGAGGGTAAATGATGCAAAATTTTGACCAAAATGGTTTCCTATAGCAATCTGCCAATTTTTATCAAACATTAGAAGAGCAACAAGTTGTTCCTTATTATATGGAATTACAATTTCTGATGGCTCTTTACCAAATAATTTAATGTTCCGCTTTTTTCCTTTAATATCAAAGTAGCTATCAATCCCGGATAAGAAGCCACTACCTTTTTAGTTTGAGCGGGAAGATGGACCCACTCTAGGGGGCTGTTTTGCTATAAAACCAATTTTTTGTCTGGCCACCCCAATTACACCTATGGGGGTTTTATTGCAAAGGAATTATCAAGCAGTTGTCAATTTAATTTTAAAAATTTTTTAAAATTTACATTTTAACAACATAAATTTAGAGATATGTTAATTTAGGTCTAATGTTTAGTTTAGGTCTCTATAAATTTAAATAAATGTATAACCTCCTTATCTCATTTTGGTATACAGATATACCTAAATGCAAAATGTATTTATATATGGCAACAAGTATAAACTTATTGACATACAATATATATAAATCAATATACTTGAATTAATCTTATAATTAATATATCAATTCATACATATTACAGCAATACAACACACACACAGCCAATACCAACCAACACAAACCAATGTACTGTAATAATACATGTCACACATATATAATTATACAGCATACAGAACATATATCATCACAGCACATCAATCCATACCAATTAATATCAGCCACACACATTATATTACTGCAATATACATTTAATTATACAGTATATATATAATACATATATTGATTTATATACAAATTAAGTAAGTATAGATCTATAAATAGAATTAGGTATACCTTTATTATATTTTATTTATACCCATATCTAATTAGGCAAACTGTAATTAGGCAAATATATTTATATTATGTATTTATAACAATATATAAAGTATTGTTAATTGTACCACCTGTTGATAACTAAGAAATTGAGAAAACCCTTCTCTGAGTATCTCCTATTTGAGACAGCACGTCCCTCCCCCATAGGGTAAAGGGGAGCGTAGGAACTACATACGGTTGGAAAGTTCCACAGGTATCTTCAAACTGCCAATCTAACATTTTTGAACTTTTAACGACTGTCGGGGCTTGAGGGCAAATGAAACAAAATTTGACCCCTGAAATCTATCAGGGCAACTTGCCAATCACTATATTGTAAAAGACTTGTAGTTGATCCTTATTGAATGGAATTACTGTATTTGCTACTTCTTTTCTAAAAAGTTCCACACTTCTTTTTTCCTCCTTTTATAATTAATTGTGCCGCCAAGCTGGGATAAGATAAAACTATTTTTCTTGGGATCACTGGTAGATGGAACCAATGGGCCTTTTTGTCACAATCACCCTGTAGGTGTATGTTTTATGGCAAGAATAATTTAATCTCATCTTTTGGTAGTATTAATCCTAATTAACTGATCATTTAAAGTCTCATACACTTCAACAAGAGCTAACTCTGTCTCATTAGTTAACTTTCTCTTAGAACTGGAATTAGGATCAATTTTTAAGCAATCAAATAAAGGCTTTAAATCTGCAGTAGTCAGTTTTAAATGAGGGCGTATCCAATTAATGTCTCCTAATAATTTTTGGAAATCATTTAAAGTTAGTAAACAATCTCTCCACAGCTTCAAAGGGGCATCATCAGTTTTTAAAACTTTTGGCAGACCTAAATATGAGAAGCAAGTAAAGAGGTGTTGCACAACATGTTTATAAGCTTCTCCAGTTATCGTTGTGTAAACGATTTTGTAAAATCTGGTCTATAGCCTTTTAGATGACAAGCAACCATCTAATCTTTGCTTGAATACTTCCAGCAACGGGGAACTCACTATTCTTCAAGGTTTTAAACTCTCCCTCACCTTTTTCTCTACAGCATTCCCACCCCGCATACCAGTTTCTCTAATCTCAACTCATTTTCAGTAGTATGTGTTGGCCAGGAGCTGGGTCAGTCTTTCCCAGCAATGTTAAGAGACGTCTGTTCCTGTGTCTAATAGCCCTGACATTTTATTTTCTTGAATTAAAAGATCTTTTAAAGGCCTTGGAGCTGTAATTTCCTGCGCCCAAAAGGCTGGATCACTAGATCTAAACGCTCTGTGGCTCTTAGCTTGAGAAGTCAAGTTTTTTCCTGCCTGATAAGGTAAAAGCAAAAACTGTGTTATTCTTTGACCTTTATTAATTTGCACAGTTTTGGTAAGCGGCGAGATCAAAACTATAATTTCTCCAATATAATCAGAATCTACCACACCATATACCACCGAAATTTCTTGAAAAGAAAGCGAGCTACACCCTAGCACAAGTCCTACAATGCCCTCAGGCAGGGGGCCAGCCACTCCCCTTGGAATCGGAGCAGCCGGCATATCAGGGGTTAATATTGTTGCTAAATCCCTTTACCGTCTGCTTTTTTCTTAGCCTGGGTGAGACCCCCCCTGAGGGGGTTTTCTCCAAGGAGCACTGCAAATTGTGCACGAAGTCTGTTTTAAAATCTCCACTGTTCAAAAAACTTTTTATCTTCCTCAGGCTTAGGCAACACTTTGAGAAACTTTGGGGGCAAAGTAGGGAACTCTTGGGCCCTGGAAGGCGCAAACGGAGGCGGCAGCAATGGCCTTAAATCAGAAAGTGGTCGTTAAGTTTTTTTTTTTTTTTTTTAAGGTTTGCGCAGGGGGGGTGGGGGGAGGGGGAGCTCGCCAGGGCACCTGGTCACAGCGTCTCTTACAGTCTCTCTCTTCCTCTCTTCCTGCTTTTCTCACTTTTTTCTCCCCCTTCATTTTTCGCTACCCTTCTCTTTCCTTCGTTTCTTTCCCTTTACCCTCTTTCTCTTTTTCTTCCCTCCTCCCTCTCTTTCCCTCTGTATCTCTTTTTCTAACTTCCTCTCTTCCTTTTTCAATCTTGCTGCATTCCCTGATTCCTTCCTTCTCTGTTCCTCTCTCCTTTTCACTCTTTAGCTTTTTCTCTATCTTTAGATCTTTCTCTATTTTTTCTTTTTTTTTTTACTTTTTTTCTTTTCTCTCTTTTTATTTATTTATTTTTTTTGCTTGGGTGGGGCCCCCCTGAGGGGGTTTTCTGCAAGGAGCAGGCTCTGTATATTGTGTATTTTTTTTAAAAAAGCTCCTTTGTTTGAAAGAAATCTTTTTTATCTTTTTCAGCCTTATGCAATGCTCTGGGAGACTTTGGATGTAAACTGGGGAATTTTTAGGCCCTGGGAGGTGCAAGCGGAGGT
The DNA here is from genome assembly GCF_003369695.1 of Bos indicus x Bos taurus. Taxonomy (NCBI): domain Eukaryota; kingdom Metazoa; phylum Chordata; class Mammalia; order Artiodactyla; family Bovidae; genus Bos; species Bos indicus x Bos taurus. Next base: position 57,061,347 of record NC_040080.1, read on the forward strand.
GGAGTAGTCGCCTTAATTCAGAAATTGTTGGATAATTTTTAAAGGTTTGTGTAGAGGGGGAGGGAGCTCTCCAGGGCGCCCGGCCGCAGCGTCCTGTAAGCCCTCTCCTTCCTCCGGAGGTAGAGCACAGTCTCCCTCCTTTTCTTCGTCAATGGCAGAAAATATGATCTGCGCAGAAGGTGGAGACCCACTACCATCCACCGCTATAGCCTCTCCCATAGACTATCCCACAGCCTCATGACGAGGGTCCAGAACATTTTTAATCATATTTATAGGATAAGCTTTTAGTTGTTTTTTACCTTCACCCAAGTATCTAAATTAACAGTAGCCTCTTTAACAGTTTCAAGATTACTTGTATAAAGAGTTGCCATTCTTAGTTTCAGTGTTACCCATGTCAGAAAATTAAGTATAATAGAAGATAAAGCTTTTAGCTTTTAAAAGATCAGGCTCTTCTTTGGCCTTTTAACTTCAGAAAACCGTTTTCTTTCTCTAAGTCTAACTCTTTAACACTTTCAACACTTCCCACTCCTCTCGCCCTGTCTATCCTACAGGGGGGTCCGCGGCACCCTTGAGTGGGGTCCTAGCCGTCCCGAACACTGGAAGAACAATAGGGCTGGTGACCCAGATTGTTCCGGGGGAGGAACAGTAGGCTGATGGCGCAAACTGTTCCAAGGGAGGAGCAGTAGGGCTGGTCACCCAAACTGCTCCGTGGGGGAACAAGAGGGCTGGTCACCCAGTTGTTCCGAGAACGGGGAGCAATAGGGCTGATGGCTCTGATTGCTTTGGGGAGCTTACCTTCGAAAATCCCTGTTTCGGGCGCCACCTGCCGGGGACCAGCCCCGGCTGAACCAGGGTATTCGAAGGAGAGACGGCGTAGGCGAAGATCAGGAAACAATTGCTTAATTAAACGTTAATTAAGGATATAAAGAGTAATAGAATGAGGATAGCTCAGTAGGAAAATTCAGTGAAGAAAAGAGGCTGAAATAAGGATAGCTCAGTGAGGAAATTCAGTGGAGAAAAGAGGCTGAATAATTCAGCCAGAAGGTAAGAGAAAGAACGACATGGTGAGACCAAGTTTCGGTGAACAAGGCCCGCACTTTATTTTTCAAAGTAGTTTTTATACCTTAAGTTATGCACAGAGGATAATGGGGGAAGGGGTAGAGTCTTGCAGCAAACCAGGCTTTCTTCCTGCAAACTTATCATATGCAAAAGCTTAGGTGATTTGCATCATCTTCTGGCCCAGAGGCCTGTTAACATTTTAAGACCTTTTCTTCAGAAAACTTATTTTTCTCTAAAGGTGATTGGTCAGGAGCCACCCTCCAGAAGCATTAGATAAAGTTGCATTCCTACAGAGCAAAGGTGTGGTGGGCTACAACAAGAAAAAGAATTAACTCAAGGGTCCCAGGTTACAAACATTAAAGCTACTACTTACACCAATTATATTAATCAATACACTGCCAGGGACACAGCAGGTAAGGGATATGGAAACTTAGCAGCAAACATTGGCCCAACAAGTGAAAATCCCTTCACCAATACAATTTCTAATCAATCTTTTAACTATTCAAAAGAATCTGTGTTTACACAGTTTAGAACATCTCCTGCCTCTCACAGTTGGGAGGCTCTGAACAATCACATGTGGCCGGAAAAACCTATTCAGGCAGGCTAGAGGATTTCCAAAGGAGTTTGTAGGTTAAACACTGTCACACCCAGGAATTATTAACTGGAGCTGTAAGCTAACTTTTTTCAGAGAGGTAGTGGGGGACAGCCCCCCGTAAAGTCAGAGGTGTAGGTGAAAGCACAAAGCAGAAAGTAGGCAGACTCTGGTTTTGGGGGTAGATTGCTCGAGAATTTCCAGGGAGACTCCTGAGGCTTGATCCCGCCTTTGCGTATGCCAAGCCTCCTTCCTCATGACCTTTGTCATGGGCGGAGTTCCTCACGCTGGCTACCGGCAGTGATAGAATTCCAGTTGAGCTATTCCAGATCCTGAAAAGTGCTGCACTCAATATGCAATATGCACTCAATATGCAATATGCCGGCTCCCGGCAATGCCTTGCTCAAACATTTGTTGCACACTGACTCTTTGTTCCAAGAGGAAATGCAATAAATACTTTTTAAATTCAATATGATTCCTTAGGTAGCTGACTCCTCTAGACAGGAGCAGGGAATAACAGCAACAATCACAATAATCAGAGTTTTAGTGCCTCCTCCTCCATCTTCCCCTCCATTAAATGTCAATTTTTGCTCAAGATTTTGTCCTTAGGTCTCCTTTCCCCAGTGCTATGCTCTTGGACAGTATCACTAATGGAAAGGCTTCAATTGGCACCTTCAAATGGATGGCTGCCAAGTACACGCCTGAGGCTTTATTCCAGAGATCCAGGCTTTCAGTTCATAAAACGTGAGTGGCAAAGTGAAAAGAGGCTGGACTCAGTTAGACGAGCCAAATTCAAGTGCCGATTCCATAATTCCTCTGGGGCAAGACATGTAACCTTTATAACAAACTCTATATTTATTTTGGTTCATCCTCATCACCCCCATCCCTGCTAGACACCAAGCTCCTTGAGGATCTGACCTCAGAAGCCTCAACTGTATATCCACTCCCAAGGCCCTGTACAAAGTGGGTGCTAAGCAGTATTCACTGATTGAATTTCTGCCAGGGAAGAGTGGGAAAGCAAGATACCAAAGGAGCAACAGGAGGCAAGACTGTCAGAGTCAAACTTCACTTCCTTGCCTCCCGGGAGTGGCACCCATTTCTGTGACCCACATCTCATCTCAGTGCCACCTCTGTGTGCTGCCATCAGCTACAGATTGCCTGCCCTGTTGGGTAAAGATGCTTAAGTTGAAAGGCAAACCTCACAATACAAATATTTTTAGGGCCTCGGTGTGTCTAAGAGCTGTATACGTGAGGGTCTGACATATAAAGAAGTACCTGCAGTTAAGTGAAAATATTTATTGAGCACCTACTATATGCCAGGCACTGTTCTAGGCTCTGGAAATACAGTGGAGAACAAAACAAAAGCGACAGACTCCCTATTCTGGAGTTTACATTCTAGGAAGGGAGGCAGACAGCAGGCAGGCAACGAATAAGTCCATAACAGACTCCCTATTCTGGAGTTTACATTCTAGGAAGGGAGGCAGACAGCAGGCAGGCAACAAATAAGTCCATAACAGACTCCCTATTCTGGAGTTTACATTCTAGGAAAGGAGGCAGACGCAGGCAGGTAACAAATAAGTCCATAACAGACTCCCTATTCTGGAGTTTACATTCTAGGAAGGGAGGCAGACGCAGGCAGGTAACAAATAAAGCCATAATATGACACCAGATGGGGCACACACTATGAAGAAACATAAAGCAGAAAGTGACTAGATCTAAAGGATAGTGGTCAGAAATGATTTTTTTGAGGGAGTGTTATTTGGGCAGAAATATGAATGAAATATGGGACTAAGCCCTGCCAAGATCACCATTCCAGGCTGCTGCTGCTGCTGCATCTCTTCAGTCATGTCCGACTCTGTGCGACCCCATAGACGGCAGCCCACCAGGCTCCCCCATCCCTGGGATTCTCCAGGCAAGAACACTGGAGTGGGTTGCCATTTCCTTCTCCAATGCATGAAACTGAAAAGTGAAAGTGAAGTCGCTCAGTTGTGTCCGACTCCTAGCAACCTCATGGACTGCAGCCCACCAGGCTCCTCCGTCCATGGGATTTTCCAGGCAAGAGTACTGGAGTGGGGTGCATTCCAGGCTGAGGAAACAGCAAATGCAATACCTAGGCAGGATCATGCTCAGCTGTTTGAAGAAGGGTAATGAAGCTGACTTCACTGTGTGAGCAAGGGCAAAGCTGGTAGAGAATAACTGAAGACCAAGTAGTGTGGGTTACGGCTGCGCGTTCCCAGTGTGATCAGAAGCCATCCAAGGGAGTTTGACAAAGAGTGTGACGTGGTTTGGTTTATGTTTAGAGGCTCACTTTCTGTGCTGTGGGATGAACAGAACCCCTGGGTGAAGTTTGGGGCTCTGACATGGATGGTAAGAGTGAAACTCTAGCTGAGAGACTCTCCCGACCATCAAGGTAAGAGATGATGGTGCTTGTGCTAACATGGTTATGGTGAAGCCCGTGAATCTGAATGATTGATGATGACAGGGCTGATGACTTAGGTATTGACTGCAGGAGAAATGGGAGGAGTGAGGATAACTCAAAGACTTTAGACTGAGCTGTTTCTTGAGATCAGGAATATTTGGGAGGAGGCATCAAGGGTTGAACACAGTAACTTTGAATTCCCTCCCTCACATTCCAAGGAGAGATGTCTAGGGAATTCCCTCGTGGTCCAGTGGTTAGAACTCTGTGCTTTCACTGCGGAGGGCCCAGGTGTGATCCCAGATCAGGAAACTAGGATCCCACAAGCCACCTGGCACTGCCAAAAACAAGAAAAAGAAATATCTAGAAGCAGTTGTATATATGCTTTTATGTATGCAGCACTCAGCTTTTCTTCTCATTTGAAGTAAATAGTTTTTATCTACGCCTGAGAAAAAGCAAAGTGTGGTCAAAGAAACATTCCTGCATACTGTACCCCTACGTAAGGCTCCACCGTCATGCAGACGTTTTTCTCTTTAGAGCCTGCTCTTATAGCAAGCACTCAGCCTGCGGTGTGGGCAGACAGGCGTACTCTTTCTGCACCACCACTCACCAGGCAGCATGTCCTCAGCTACTGGCCTGCTATTTGTCCAAGAACTTGACTACATCTTTAGGACAGTATTCTGGAGTAGAAAGAGGAGAATGACTATGGACTGTGAAAAAAAAAAAAAAAAAATCTGTACAGGCTTCACACACAGTGATTGACAACCTGCCCACAGCAGGGCTGACTCTCCTTCCAACCTGTCTGCTCACAGTGATCTGAGAGCACCCTAAAGGAAGAAAACCTCAGAGCTGTTAGTCCTGAATTTTCAGAATCTGAGATTAAGACATAGTGACTTTCTTAAATAGAATATTAAGTAATTGCCTTAGCACCTTATTTTTCGTTGAGACCATTTGCTTTACGATCATGTCTCTATGCTTCTTATTTATCTAAGTACCAAGATGCTTTTGACTACATTCAGCTCAGTAACCAAAGGGTATCAAGTTGCCCTAAAAATGTTTTGTTCAGGCTGCCACAGGTGTGAGGCACATGGTGATTTATAAGATTTCAAGCGGGCAGACCTGTGGCAGTGTGTACATGGCCTGAGAAATATTTCGAATATACGGGGGCAGTAAGTGGGGTCTGGTATGTACAGAACCCTAGTCATCTCAAGACAAAAACACCTGCTCTGCTCCACTGTATTTCATGAAATCTAAGGTGCCAGGTAACCTAAGATGCACCATTATTTTATGTATCCTTAAGAAAGAAAAAAATACAAATTAAACTGTGACACACAGTGCCGTATTGGAATTCTGTCCAAGATACAAACCCATCACAACAGCCTTGCACAGCTTTGACATTTCTTTCATTTAGAGAGCTTTGAAATTTCTCCTGATTCTGCTGAGTTCTTTGGTGCATAATATGTAATTTTTTCCACATAGCACAGTAACAAAGCATAATACGACGTCGTGTATTTATGGACATCTTCCTTTCTTCAGTCCTGTACCACACATGGTTGCTGCCTTTTAAAGAAAGTAAGCAGTTGCAGTCTCTTCTCCAATGAAAATACTTGCTTCACAAATATCAAATTACCCTCTTTCTTTTTTTTATATCTTTCTAAATACCAAATAACTGTTCATATTTAATACCAAAATGTAGAGCGATCTTTTTAAACACAACTGAAATGCTAATTACACTCACCACATGTGGGGTTAACCGTGCCTATGGGCTCCACTGACAACGAGAAGAGCTATGACTAAGCGTGTGTGCACAGGCCGTGGCAGGCCTGTCACAGCAATCGTGAGGCACTGTTGATTGTCAGCCGTATCACAGTTCAGAGATGGTAAAATAAGGGAAAAGTGTATGTCCCCAATCACTGAAACCGTACGTGCAGCATTGTAGGAAGCGTGCACAAATGAATAAGAGAGTTTGTCTTCAGTTAATATTTCCCTTTTGCTTAGAAAAAAAAAAACCCCTCCCGTTCTTTTTTCATTTTCATAGATATAGGATGATACCAGGTTCATATGCCAAGAGAGACCTCAGATCTGTCAGGATGTGGCAGTATAAATAAAGTCACTTCAGGAATCTGACTTTTTCGGTCATGGTAGTTGTCAGGGGTTGACATCACTGACTTATGCTGCTGCAGTTCCCTCATGTCTCTCCTGCTTGAAAATCATCGTGCACGTAGTGAAACTATCAAAACCAGCCCCAGGGAATGGAGGTGCAGGCCCTGCGTGCTTGGAATACTCAGAGCAAGGCCGCTGTACAGCCAACATCACTGCAGCTGGGAGGAGAGGATGGCTGCTGTCAGAACCGACAGGCTGTCTGCACCAGGACAGCTCTGAGCAGCTTACCCTGGGGACCTCGGCGCCTCTCCAACCAGAGCATGAAGACCTGTGATCTGATCTTTCCGGAAACCCAGCCCTTGCTCTTCATCAAACCCGGTTGCCTTTTCCACATCTTCCTGACACATCCTTGCTCTGATTCTAGACTGGATATCGTCTGATTCTTGGCAAACTCCAAATGTGTTCCCCGCTCAGGGCCAGTTCAGTAGCTGCTCCTGCTGCCTGGACACTTAATGTACATCTTTTCTTCTTTTTTCCTCTTCCACATCGTCTCAGCTCACTTGTCACCTCCTGGGGTGGCCTTTGACCACACAGACCAAAGTAGTGTCTCCCCATCCTCCATCAGTTTCCATCACATTACCCAGAATGTATGTATGTTTATTTTTATAGACCTGAAATCTCGTTTACCTGTCCACTTGCTAATGGCTCACTTCCTTCAGTAGCGTATGCATTCATTTCTATATCCCCCAAACCTAGAGCATTTAGAAGATACTCAGTAAATATTTGATCAATGTACAAGTGATCAGCTTAATTCCAATCTTATCAGTAGTTTTTAAGTATTTGGTTTACTGTCGTATTCTCCTCCAACTCCCCTCCTTCTTCTTATCTATCTTTCATCATCAAAACCTCAGTTAAATTTAAGTGACTCTGTGACTCCTTAGATTGTATAGTCCAATTCTGTTTCTGAAAGTTCACTCACAGCTGTAGACTCCAGATCTACTCTGGTCTCTACCCTGAGCCTCTCGTATGCAAGGCCTTCCCTGAAAACCTCTTCTTTCTTCCTGTTCCTGCTTTGTATGACTGCAGAGCTCTGGGCGGCCTGTACTGACGAGTCTGTGAATGTCAGACTGAAGAGTAACAGCGGCAATGATTACAGTGAGCTCTGACAAAGCCGCTGCCCATGGGCTGCCAGACCCTGGCCCCCCTCCATCTCCACTATCATTACCTTTCATACCTGCCAACACCTGAATTAATACCCAAGGGTCTTCCCAGGTAACTGAAAGCTGGAGGAATTCCCAGTCCTTAGCACTTCCCAAAGGCATATACAACATTACTGCTGATGCTTTTCCAACTAATAGAAACCACTACTAGGACTGACTTTTTAAAGCCTGTATTAATTTCTGCTTCGTGGAAGGGGGAATCTAAAATACATTAAAAGCTATTGACTTGGTAGAGCATCTATCTAATGATACCAAACATAGAAGTCTATTTGTTCTCTGAGTATGACTAGCTGTGTGTATGCAGTGAAGTTAAAGCAATAGTGATATGTTGCTTTTTTAATTGATTTGAGTTTTGCAGACTGACCAGGAGAGAAATTCCCTACAGACATTTGGTTCCACCACTCTGGTGTGTAAATGGCACATTACATTTAGAATATTATACACCAAGACCACCTAACTATAAAACTGCAGATAAGAAGCAAGTTATATATCCCTATGTTTCCCACAAAGATTTACACGTTAGAAAGTGCATAATCATTACTTGGTTGAATAAATGGATGGTGTTGAAGAAGACAACCATTAATAAGAATCCAGGTCAGCTTTTAATTTTCTCTGTGCATAAGAATCATTTGGGGAACTTTAAAAATCTATGTACCCAGGCCCATCTCCAGATATGTGTATTCAATACATATACTGCAGTGGGGCCTATACATATATATCTTTAAAAGTCCCTGCGTGATTTTAATGTATAAGCAGAGTTAAAAACCACTGATTTAGATAGAAAGTAATTCATGCCCTAAAAATAATAACTCGGTCTATGTTAAAGAGTATGGTTAATAAATCACAAGAAATACTTTGCCTAGGTGATATTAAATATAAATAGTTTACTGCCATGATGTACTTACTTAAGTCATCCATTTTTTACTTTACTATGAGAAATAAAGACTAGAACCAAATAAGAATAATAATTCTTTAAAATATGAAATCCAACACATATTTCAACACAAACCTTAAATTCTGAACCAATATGACTTAAATCATAAATATCTCTTCACATGAGTTAAAAAAGTTCAAAGTTAGTGAGATCCAACAAAGAAAAACAATAGAATGATATTTCCAGCACAAGAAGGAAGATCATTGTAATAGCTTAAAAGGTGGCCTTCAAAAGATGTGTCTACCTGGTTCCTGTGAATGTGACCTTATTTGGAAAAGGAGTCTTTATGGTGTAATTAAAGGACTCAAGATCACCCTGGATTGTCTGGATGGGCCCTAAAACAAATGTGTCTTTATGGAAAGAAGTAGAGACACAGACAAAAGAGCAGACCCAGGGGAGAAGGTTCTGTGAAGATGAGAAGATTAGATGCTGCTACAAGATAAGGAACGCCTGGAGCCACTGGAAGCTAGAAGAGAAAAGATATTCTCCTAGAGCATTCTAGAGGAGATGGCCCTGCTGACACCTTGATTCGGACTTCTGGCCTCTAGAACTACGGGATAATACATTTCAGTTTTAAGTCTTCCAGTTTGTGGTAATTTGTTCAGCAGCTTTTGGAAATTAATATAATATTTTTAAAATAGTAGCTATGGTATCAGTTTTAAAAATTTATGACCCAGAATTTGTTAATGGAACCACAAGATGCAGTAGAACATATACTACATGGAGGCCGTTGTCAGTCAGCTGGAAATCATGATCCCTATGACAGATGGTGCCTGGCCTCTTCTCCCCACCGCATTGTGAGGTTGAAGTAGAAATGTGGGCCTCAAAGGAAGGGGAGCCAGATGCAGGAGAAGGGCAAGCCCAACTGCAAGCATAAAGAGAATATTTAGGATTAGGGTCAGTAAAAACTAACCATGTTTCAGCTTTTGAATGACACCCTAGGTAAGCAAGCTCAACTTCATCATCAGGGCAGTGTTCTTACTTGCTGCATGAATCAGTCAGGAATGCTTTCAGCCTCAAGCAGCTGACACTGACCAGCAGGGGTTTAAACAATACTGACATCTATGAGTCGGGCAACAAGAGACCTAGAAGTAGGCACTCACTAATGATGCTAGAGGACCAACGCCTTTCTGTCTTTTCGCTTTGCTTTCCTTAGTACGATGGCGTTTTGCCCTCATTTTTTTTTCCACTTCATAATTGCAAGGTAGCTACAGCAGGTTCAGGCATCATCCCAGCGTGCACAGATGGAGAAAGGGGAAAGGGAGCAATGAGAGAGATGTGTGTTCCTTTCATCAGGAAATCAAAAACCTGTCCAGGAACTTTCCATAAGACTCAGGTTTACAGCTCAATAGCCAGACTGTGTCTGTGTCACTGCCCAGTTTCAAGGAGACTGAGAAAGTGTCTCAGTTCTTTCCAACCTTTGTAAGACAAAGCAAGCAAAGAAGGGGAAATTGGAATGGTTTTTTCACCAAATGGTAATGTCAGCCACAGAGCTATAGAAACCATTCTCAGAAAACAGTGGGTCTTCTGGAAAGGCCTCATATTATTTATCAATTATATGCAATTGAATGAAAAATCCTTAAACCTTAAATTCCTACGTACATCATGTTGAACTGAAGAAGAAAAAAGCAAATTTCTTTAATCAATTTGACTTAGAATATAGGTATAGAATGATTTTCAAACTTTCCCTATAACTCCCTCAAACTTCTAATTATCCAAATCTGTATAGGGAATATTAGTATTTTAGATTAAGCGCACCAGAAAGAAGAGTTAAATCTTGAAATTCATTTTGAAAATCAAAAGAAATGAAAAAACAAGAAACACTTTAGTTTGTGACTGCTGCTGTTCCACTCTGTTCTACTGATTTTTGTTTGTGACCCTTCTTGCAGATATACAGTTAATCTGGGGTAAAGGGATACAGAAAGAGGCAAGCTAGAAAGTTGGAGAGAGACATTTATCTTCAGTACATCGTAGCCTCAACATGGCCCTTCTTTGCATTTGTATCGCTCTTTGTCAGTGGGAGTTGGTGGAAGGGAGAGGGGTTGATGGGTTCACTCCAGTAGTCATTTACCATCTTCCTAACTGTGTGCCAGTCACTGTGCTAGGCTCTGGAGAGACTCCCTTCAAAGCTCTTATGTTTGAAGAACTCACCTTCTAGTGGAGAGATGAGAAAGTGTAGTGCAGAAAGATACAGTGCCATAGGTGCTGGGTTCAGGGTGTACATCTTGGAACATATACATCAGGGACCTTAAACAAGACTAAGGCAGGGGACGGGGGTCAGAAACGTCTTCCTTGAGGAGGTATCCAGTCCAAGAAGGAAAAAGAGCATTCTGATTGGTTGGAAGGTGGCTGCAGCTAAGCTGGATGCTAAGATTGGAATTAACTCCTTTCTCAGAGGATGGGAAAGGGAAAAGAGTTGGGAAAAGGCACTGGGGTAGATGAGGGAGACAGAGCAGTGAGCTGTTGGCCCCATGCACAGCTGCAGGGGCTCGGAAACGGAGCATCGGAAGCAGGATATGAGAAGTATAGGCTGCTCCCACCATTGCTAACGTGGGGTGGGGAGGAGGTCGCCTGCATGGTGACTGCAGCCATGGAGATGACCTGATGGTCCTTGGCATATCCCCAGGCTGACAACCAGTCACCCAACCTCCCAAAACAGGGTGAGCCAGTAATTGTGAGACCCTTTTGAGCCTGAGGGAAGAAAATACAAGGAATGGGATCAACTAACTGTTGATGCTTGTTGTTGTTTAGCCACTAAGTCACATCCAACTCTTTGCAACCCCATGGGCTGTAGCCTGCCAGGTTCCTCTGTCCATGGGATTTCCCAGGCAAGAATACTGGAGTGGGTTGCCATTTCCTTCTCCAGGGGATCTTCCTGACCCAAGAATCGAACCCGTGTCTCCTGCATTGGCAGGCAGACTCTTTACCACTGAGCCACCAGGGAAGCCTGTTGATGCTGGTGTCCAGGATAAGTTCTTGTTATTTTCTGGAGGCATTTTAATAATGCTTTATAGTTGATAACGCTTTCACATATCTCAGAGTGAGAGAGTCCAGTCCAGTGAGGTGGGTACTACCATTGCCATTTTACTACAGAGGAAGGGAAACTGCAAGGGACACCAAGGAACCCATGCATAGTCACATTTAGAACCTGCTGGAGCCACACAACTCAAGGCCAGGTCTATCTGAATCCAAGTCCCTTTCCGTAGAGACCCCAGTGTCTCTATAGTTAACTCTTTTTCAACTTAAGAACATGGTATTCAAAACTGCCTTCTCCCAGAACTTCTTTTAGATGTATTAGTATACCTCATGCTTCTGAGTTTCTTGTCAAAGACTGAAAGAATATCTTTCTTAGGCATTGATTGGTTTCTGTTGAAAAGCCTTCCTCTGCTCCATGTTTTCTTAATCTACCTACTATTGACAAGAATTGCCTTTCCCACCACTTACCATGACATGTGCTTCACTGTAGATTGTGCTATTGAAGGAGTGTCTGGGGAGAAAGGAAACTGGCTTCCAAAGCACAAGCAATTCACCTTCCCACCTGTATAACTTTGTGAAGCTGCCACCCAACACTGGTCCTGGCAACTTCTTCCTGTTCACCCTATGCCTCTTTTCCTTGGGCATCAAGTGGACAGCAATGCCCTTTGCCAATGGAAACAAAGTTGAGTATCTTATTATACAGCTATGGCTCAAAATGGGAGCAATAGAAAGAAAAGATAGTTGTATTGGCTATTTTGCCTGTCAACAATGATTCTCTGTCTTTATAATCTGTACCTTGCTGGGGACGTGGAGCTTTACTCTTCCAATTCAGATAATTCCACCCCAGGAGAGAAGCAGCATGAATCAATTCACAGCAGCCTACTTTCATGCCATCTTAAATATAATTGCCTACCATTGGTTAAGCCAGCAAAATGCTTAATTTATTTTTTATTAAAAAGTGATTATGCATATTTTAAAGTAGACTTTATTGAGCATGGACAATAGCTATAACTCCCAGTTTTGATTTTCTCTGATTTCTTTATAATGTTTTCTGTTTGCTGCACAAAAATTTTTATTTCAATGAACTTGGTTGCAATAATAGGCACCCCTGTACCTTTTGAAGATAAAACATCAATTAGTGTTTGTTAAAAGAATTATAAAAATCCCATGGCTGAATATCTTCCAACTGTGCCTTCTTTAAAAAACAATTGAAGTTCACGGTGAAACAAGTGTATAACTTAAGAGTTACTGTCCTGACCATGAAAAGGGAAACTTTTACCTATTACTGAGCTGTCTTGCATAATAAGCAAGTAGGAGAATGTAAGTAAATTTTTGTGCATTATTTAAATTCTGTTTTCCCTTTGTACAGATATGGCCATTATCTTCCTCATCCAATAATTCTTTTTACATTAAATAACCTTCATGGGCGACCACATTCTGAAACTCAAGAAGGAAATAATGCAGTAGGAGGTTTATCATTTGCAGTTTAGTGACAAGTTTTTCTCTCTAACCTTTGGTCTCATCACCTCCTTGACATCTAGATTCATAAACAGAATAGGACCCAGAGGATGCCTCAGGATGTTATAACAGAAGCTAAATGGGAATAATACATACATGCATTTTTAAAACACACTGTCCTTTGATACTGTAGCCGTTGTTATAAACAATGTATCCCAAATACTTTGACTCCCTGAAGCAACACCTTGTTCTTCCCAGTGAGGTAAAACAATGCTTGAATTGTTAGTCACCCAGAATCTTCAGTCATTTCAAGCAATAGAGAATGTGATTCAGACTCCAGAGAGTTTTGTTCAGCTTTCACAATAGAGGTAGGAACAGGCAAGTAAGACGATAATAAGGTTTTTCTTCATTGCTTCTGAAAAGAAGATTAACATCTTATTCCTTGATTATTTGGCAAAATATTCATGAAATCCATAAATCTTTTGATGTATACTTATTCTAGAGTAGCTACAGCAATAACAATAGACATTTTAAAAACACCTTGGATATTATAAATTATATCTTCTATATAATCACATTTATTTCTAACAGTACACTTTCAGGAAGGCAAGATGAATATTAATTTTCTGCTTTGCCTGTGGGGGAACTGTGGCTCAGGTTAAATAAATTGTCCAAGGCCAGTGGAAGAACTTCAGACACAAGCTTGTATGACTCTAAGTCTGTGCTCTCTGGACCAGACCACAACTAGCCTGGCCTCCTTTAAGGGGTGAAGCATGGTTCCTTGACATGGACTTTTCATCCATGGAGTTGACAACCTCTTTAATTTCATGGAATGTTTCATTTTATTAAAGAGAACAATACAACATGCTAGAAAGAGCCCTGAACTGGCAGTCCCCTAAGCAGCCACAAACTGTTCAAGTCCTTTGATCTCACTAGTCTGCTCATCTGGAAACACAAGGGTGTGAATACATGATCTCTAAAGACCTCTGACTGATCAGCACATAGAAGACCTCAAATAATTCTTTAATAGAGTCTATTGTATTATTTCTGACTTCTTCCTTACTACCAACTTGGCTACAAATAGTAAAGCTGAATAAGGAGGGAATTAGAGCTAGAGAAATGTCTATCTGGTTTTGAAAGTCAAAAAGGAGTCCCCAGGGTGAAGGAGGGAAGGAAGAGTAATCCAGATGGAGTGAACAGTTAGCTGTACAGATGTGTAAAGCAGAGTGGGTTATCAAAACACTAAGCTTTCGATACTGCTAAAATGTAAAGTGCGAGGAAGCTTATGCTAAGTGCTGAGGGTGAAGGAAAGAGAGAAAAGACCCCAACCACACCCACCTCCCCCAGATAGAGGCTTCCCCTCAATAGGGTCCTAGGTGGAAAGGGGAGAGGCTTCAACTTTAAATCAAAACTGGAGTTTTTCACTATTACATGGGATGAATCTTTTAATTACTAAATAGAGATTGTGTTTTCCTATCTAAACTGATCACAGTTTTTTGGTGTGTTTTTTTTTTTTTCTTAACCTTAGCATGAATAAGACTGCTCACATTTTTATGCAGCAGCAGGAAGAAACCAATCCCACTGAAAAAAAATTAAATAGTTGAGAAAAATTGCCTTGTGATGACAACCACAAAACACACCTGTTCAATGTACTAGTGTTATATCCATAGATAAGAGTCAACCACCTAATAATAAGTAGGGTGATACAGTTTATTAACATTGTTTAATTGGTGAAAGTGAAAGTCACTCAGTTGTGTCTGACTCTTTGCAACCCCATGGACTCTACAGTCCACAGAATTCTCCAGGCCAGAATACTGGAGTGGGTAGCCATTCCCTTCTCCAGGGGTTCTTCCCAAACCAGGGATTGAACCCAGGTCTCCTGCATTGTAGGCAGATTCTTTACCATCTGAGCCACCAGGGAAGCCCTTTAATTGGTAATTGATGGAACTGTAGTACCTCAACCTCAGTGTTCTGTGTCATTATCTTTGTCTAGTATTTTAAGTGCAGAAGTTTAGGATATATGGAACCTCATTTCAGATCATGCTCAAAAGCAAATTTTAGAATAAGTGCCCAATATAAACTTTTTAAATGATTTGTTTCTAGTTCTGAGACTCAGTCCATCATTCCCCTTCCCCAGTGCCTCTTAATTGAGTGCCCTGATTATGTCGGTTTGAGTAATTAAGGTTTGACCATATTGGTGGTTCTTAACACTGGCTACACATTAGAATCCCAATGCCTGGCTGCACCCCAGAGCAATTAAATCAAAACCTCCATAGTAGGAGCCAGGCATCAATATTTTTGAAAGCTCCCTGGTGATTGCAAAGTACAGCCAAGCTTGAAAACCAGAGCTAATTTTTTAAAAAAACAGACAAGCATTAGTATAAAATTGGCTGCCTGTTTTCCTTAGAATTTGTGTATTCCATATTCCATTTGTGTATCCCTACTAAAATATTTAATTATGTATCAAAAATAAAACTCTAGAAACATATCATGAAGACAATGAGATGACTTTTGCAGTCATCATACTCAATTTAGATGAAAATGCCAATAAGTAGTAAAGGAAGTCCATATACATGCTTTGTATTAGCAGTTTAGTGCTTATGATTATTTAATACATAATGTTGAAACTAGTGAATTAGCTATTGTGTTCTGGTAAAGATGTTTATTATTGTGTGCTTAAGTAAATGTATCAAAAGAAATCAATCACTACATGGGAAATAGGTCTTCAATTTATTTCTAATATTAAGACCCAAGGGGACTTATATAGAAATTATATATTAGAAATTTGAAGAACCTTATCATTCTTTTAAACACGCAGATTGTTTTGATTATTTGATGTTAATGTGGGGAAAAAACATGCTTAAGAAAGTTAAAACTGAACTCTATATAAATGACTTTTTCTAGATCTCTATTATTAAAGCCAGATTTGAAAAAACTCCAAATACACAAAAGCCCAATCTTACAAACTTATAAATTAGAGAGCAATCATTCACATCACAGAAAAGACTTTCTGCTTTACAAAAGGATTCATCCCAGCATTTCTTTAACTACAGGCCAGTTAGCTTTTTACAATACACATTCTCCTAGATGTTCTAAATACACTGTGAGATCCTAGCTATTTTAAGTAGTCTGGTGAATCCATTTGTGATGCAAATGTATCCTTCTAATTGATCTGTTTGTAGATCTGTAAATTTTTTCCTGTAAATCTGAATTTTATTAAAGCTCCCTTGACTTGTAGAAAAGGTCTTCTGCATTTAAGTTTTTGGTTGTAAAAACAATGATGCTTCCTGTTCAGGCAACATGGCAGAATATTTAACCTGAAAGTTTCCACAAAAAACATGTAAAAATCTAGATAAAATAAAACAAATATATATATATATACACACACACATATTTTTTTTTAATGAACTGCTGAACCAGATAGAAAATAAAGAGAACTGAAACTTAGAAGATTAGAGCTCAGATCTGACCCTGTTCACTCTACAGGGGGTAGGGAGTGGGTCCCCCTAGATAAGTTTAGAGATTTTTGCTTTAACAACCACCACAGGCTTCCCAAGTGGCGCCAGTGGTAAAAGAATCCACCTGCCAATGTAGGAGATTCAGGAGATGGAGATTCAATCCTTGGGTTGGGAAGAAATCTCTAGAGGAGGAAATCGCAACCCACTCCAGTATTCTTGCCTGGAGAATCCCATGGAGAGAGGAACCTGGCGGGCTTCCTCTCAGTCCATACGGTCACAAAGAGTCATACATGACTGAAGCAACTTAGCATGCATGCATGGAGGTCAGGAGATAAGGCCTTCTGTCTTTCCAAGTACGGAGTTAGAATTGAGACCACTCAGAGTCTGAAGACTAGAAGGGCTCCATTCTTAATATAAATGTAAATAAGGACTAGGGCTTGGTAGTTCAGCTGGTAAATAATCCACCTGCAATGCAGGAGACCCCGGTTCAATTCCTGGGTAGGGAAGATCCCTTGGAGAAGGGATAGACCATCCACTCCAGTATTCTTGGGCTTCCCTTGTGGCTCAGATGGTAAGGAATCCCCCCACAATGCAGGAGACCTGGGTTCAATCCCTGGGGGGTAATAAGGATGGAAATTATCTGCCCACTGGCACAGGGAGATAAGAAGGTAGCTTGTCTTCTCACTGTGCAATTAGGGTAGGAGAATGAAAAGTCTTCCTGGAGAACCCAGAACTATGCTATGCACATGCCCCTCATTTTGAGTAATTGGTCTAGAAACATCTAAACTGAAAACATTTACATAAAAACAAGTACCAGGTCAGAGATGCCTCAAGGTGCTAAGAGAAATAAATAAAACATCTCCAAAGGGACATACCTTAAACACAAGCAGTATGATGGCTTTCTACTACCAACCTAGCTAAGTTGGACCTACATTCCTCAGAATCCCTTTCCTTGTGTATTTCTGGGTTGGAGTCAGCCATAAAGGAAATTTTCTTGAGAACTGAAAGGTGCAAATGAAGGAGCAGCCATTTTTACACTCTGAAAGTCAGTATAAGACAGCAGGCATCAGCAATTTGCATGTTATTAGTGTTGAGGACCACCTGGTCTCTAGTTTCCACTGGATTTTTGCCATCGGCTTCCCTGAGTCTGGGCCAAGTGTGATTGTAACCATAATGAAGGATGCAGGCTTCTGTAGGTCCCAGCATCATTTGAGTTGGAGTGATGAGAGATACAGCCTTGATGTACATCTTTTCCTATTTGGAACCAGTCTGTTGTTCCATGTCCTGTTCTAACTGTTGCTTCCTGACCTGCATATAGGTTTCTCAAGAGGCAGGTCAGGTGGTCTGGTATTTCCATCTCTTTCAGAATTTTACACAGTTTATTGTGATCCACACAGTCAAAGGCTTTGGCATAGTCAATAAAGCAGAAATAGATGTTTTTCTGGAACTCTCTTGCTTTTTTGATGATCCATGGGATGTTGGCAATTTGATCTCTGGTTCCTCTGCCTTTTCTAAAACCAGCTTGCACATCTGAAAGTTCACGGTTCACATACTGCTGAAGCCTGACTTGGAGAATTTTGAGCATTACTTTACTAGTGTCAGACTTTATTTTGGGGGGCTCCAAAATCACTGCAGATGGTGATTGCAGCCATGAAATTAAAAGACACTTACTCCTTGGAAGGAAAGTTATGACCAACCTAAATAGCATATTGAAAAGCAGAGATATTACTTTGCCAACAAAGGTCCATCTAGTCAAGGCTATGGTTTTTCCAGTGGTCATGTATGGATGTGAGAGTTGGACTGTGAGAGCCAAAGAATTGATGCTTTTGAACTGTGGTGTTGGAGAAGAGTCTTGAGAGTCCCTTGGACTGCAAGGAGATCCAACCAGTCTATCCTCAAGGAGACCAGTCCTGGGTGTTCATTGGAAGGACTGATGCTGAGGCTGAAACTCCAATACTTTGGCCACCTCACACGAAGAGTTGACTCATCGGAAAAGACCCTGATGCTGGGAGGGATTGGGGGCAGGAGGAGAAGGGGACAACAGAGGATGAGATGGCTGGATGGCATCACCGACTCGATGGACATGAGTTTGAGTGAACTCTGGGATTTGGTGATGGACAGGGAGGCCTGGCGTGCTGTCATTCATGCAGTCGCAAAGAGTTGGACACAACTGAGCGACTGAACTGATGAGAAATAAAGTCAACTTCCACTTTATTCCCATGGGCTCCATTTTGTCCGTTGGGGTTCTAATATGACCTTATAGGTTCCAGTTTCTCCATACTTTCTCCCAGTTCATATTCATTTCTCCTTCCTAATTGCCTGCCAAGCTGACCTACAATAAAAACCATATAAAAGAAAGCTTATTTGAGCATTGTTTGTAAAGTGAAAAGTTGGAGTTTCCAATACTGAAGAATGGCTAAGTGAAATATGCTAGTGCATATTATGAATTAAGATGCAACAACCTGATGCAGTGAAACAGGTGAACACACAGATACACACACACACACACACAGAGAGAGAGAGAGATCAAAATAGAATGCTAAATATAAAAACTGAGAAATAGAATACGGAAAATTTCTTAGCCTGATTGAGTATACTTGTAAAAAACTTACTTAATGGAGAACCTTGAAATTCAGTAGCAAGACGAAGACGCCACTATCAAAATCTCATTCAGCATTGAACTCGAATACTTAAGTGTCATAGTGAGAAAGCTAAAAGAAATAAAGAGTATGAGTATTGTAAAGGAAGAGACAAAATAGTTATTATTCACAAATGATATGTTAGTGTACATTAGTTAGTGGTAATATTAGCTGCTGTGGCAGATAAACTGAAAATTCTCAGTGACTTGACTCAATAAGTTTCTCACTCAAATCATAGTCCAGTGTGAAAGTTCCTCATTTCACGATTATTCAGGAACCCAGGGTCCTTTCATATTGTTGCGTGTAACCTTCTTAGGACCTCAGAGTCGCCTCCCATCAGCGGGGAACGGCAAAAGGAGATGGAGACTCCTATGTGGGGAGTTTCATGGACCAGGTACCGCACCGCTTTTGTCCATGTTACTTTTCTAGAGTTCAGTCACATGGAAAAACAATTGTAAGAGAAACTGAGAAATGTGGTATAGCTGGGTTCCTAGGAAGAAAAGTAAATGAGTTTCGTAAGAATCTTCGTCTCTGCCACGTCTCCTATGTAGAATGTTCAAGAGAATCTACACACAAACTTTTACCTCTATTAGAAGACTTCAACAAGATTGGATATTGTAGATTGGGTATTTGCATAATGTGTGAACTGTCAGTTCACAGATGAGAAAACACAAGCAACAGACATGTAAGATGCTCAACATCACTGTCATAGAAAACTGTAAATTAAAACAATGGTATGAGATGATTTCATACTCTTCAGATTACAAACAATTTAAAGATATATAATATCAGGTCAGAATGTGCTTAAATAAGAACTATCATACCTTACTTTTGATTGACAGATTATTTATTTTGATATGTGTGATCAGGCTACAGGTATTTTGGCTTTTCAAAAATACTTTTTATACTTTATTTTGGTTGATTGTGAAACATTACCCTTATTGGGTAATTTTATTTTCCTTATTTAAAAGTTCATTTGGGGAATAAAAGTAGGGATCCTCTATTTTGGCCTCTGTGATTTGACTGTACCTAGACAGTACCTCTATTTTCTCTTTCTTGTGAAAGAAGACCCTTACTTAACCAGAAACCACCTATGCTTCTAAGAAGTCTTAAAATGAGAAACAATCCTTAGGCTTTCCATCCTCTGCAATGTGAAAATTGTTCACAAGATCCCTAGTCTTCTGGGGCTTGAATTTCTTTTTTTTTTAAATAAGGATTTGAACTTTATTCTCAAAACAAATGCTTTATTAAATGTTAGTTGCAATAACATTGACATATACAATTTTATTGATATTTTTAATTTTTTAAACCAGTAATAATATATCATAGACTCTTCCTCTCTTGGCCAGATCATCTTTGATGTAAACAGAATGTATTAATGAGACAGAAATTGGTCAACATGTTCCAGTGGCCTTCACAGTCCTATCAAATTCAGTGCCCAAACAATATTCAGATATTGCACATCTCTTAAGTGAGACTCTTCAATAATAAATGATTCTTGAGTGTGGAGCTAGAACTGCTCACTTGTTGAGAGATATATTTCACTAATGACACACTACAGTACTTCGTGTTTGGTTGAATCTGAGAACACAGAACCCAGCATGCAGAGAGGCCTCCCATAAAGTTATATGCGGATTTTTGGTGAGGGAGGAGGAGGTGTGTCAGTGTTTGCACCTCTAATCCTTGCATTGTTCAAGGGTCAACTGTATAAGCCAGTAGTGAAATCAATTAATTATACCTTAATTTTAATTATCCCCCTTGAGATACAAAGTATGTGAATAGAGAGGCTTCAAGCAAGGATTTCCTTGGATTATACATTCTCTTTCAGCAAACTTGAGTCTACCTTACAGGGAAGTCTATCAGCTATGATTTTTCTGTTTTGCTAAAGAAACTCATCTGTTCACTTGAGAAGGAAAAATAACAGCAAAGCTATGTCAAAGGTGTCTGAGATCCTAACACAAAATTTTTTCAAGGATCCTTAATAACAAACATATAGCAAATTAATGTATTGGCTGTAGTTTTCCAGAGTACAAGATTACCCTTCATGAGAATGAAATCTTAATGGTTTTGAGGCCACTCATAAAACTCTCAAAGAAATAAATTAAAATAAATAGATTGTGAGGAAAAGAGACCAATCTGTAAGTGCTTATAACCTCTTCACCCCGTAACTTATTTAAAGTTGTTATTCATATGACTTACTGTGGAGATTTTCAGCATCCCAGATTGAAAGGACATAGATCTACAAATCTGAAGTTGTTTTCTTAAAATCCTAGTATCTCCCGACATCTAGTATAGTTGTTAGGACATGCTGCTACTGCTGCTGCTGCTAAGTTGCTTCACTCAAATCCAACTCTGTGCGACCCCATAGATGGCAGCCCACCAGACTCCGCCGTCCCTGGGATTCTCCAGGCAAGAACACTGGAGTGGGTTGCCGTTTCCTTCTCCAAGGCATGAAAGTGAAAAGTGAAAGTGAAGTTGCTCAGTCGTGTCCGACTCTTAGCAACCCCAGGGACTGCAGCCCACCAGGCTCCTCTGTTCATGGGATTCTCCAAGCAAGAGTACTGGAGTGGGTTGCCATTGCCTTCTCCGGTTAGGACATGGGAAGTACTTAATAAATGTGCTATTCTAAATACTTTGTGTGTGCTAACTCATTTAATCCTCACAACAACTCTATGATGCAGGGACTCATATTATCCCTGTTTTATATATGAAGAAACTGGGGCACAGAAGGATTAATATTATTTGCTCAGGCCTCCTGAGGTAGGTTGGGGCAGAGCCAAGTTAATCTTCATGAGCCCGGCCGTCTATAGTGTCCTGCTGTTAATCATTCTACTGCTCTGCCTCTCACAAGAATGACCAAGTGATGGGCCAGGGTCCCATCAATTTCTAATAGCCAAAGATTGCTTTGGGGGTCCTCTTGCCTCTCTTCAGCCCCATCCATGTTCTTGTGCTAAGTCACTTCAGTTGTGTCCGACTCTTTGCGGCCCTATGGACTATAGCCCACCAGGCTCCTCTGTCCATGGAATTCTCCAGGCAAGAATACTGAAGTAGGTGCCCATGCCCTCCTCCAGGGGATCTTCCTGATCCAGGGATCGAACTCATGTTTATTTTGTCTCCTGCATTGGCAGGCAAGTTCTTTATCCACGTGTTTGGCCCCTTGCTTACTGTCTCCTTTGCTGGAGATATACAGATTCCCAGCAGGCTTTGCTCTAATTAAAATGGTTCACTGTTAGTACACTATAATTGCTCCCGAGGCAGTAGCTAATAAAGATCTCTGGCTTTAATTCACCCTATATTTCCTTTGCATAGGTGACTCAACTCTTCAACACAAATGTGATATCATCCTTTAGGAATCAGGGAGCTAATTATCTAATTATGGAACCATGTGGGGAGGAAATTTCTATGGGAGATTTTTCCAGCATTCTTCAATTCATTTCACTTATTTCAAGTTTTTCCTAGCTTCCCTGACTTTTGGAATGTCAGGCCCACCCTGTCCTGTGGTGAGACAGAGTTCTGCAGGACTAGGAACTAGGGAAAACAGTCCTTAAGCCCTGACTACAGGGGACACTAGGCTGGAGCACTACATAAAGTACAAAACCTGCCTCCTTTCTCCAGAACAGGGGTTTCAATGCATAAGGAGAGTTATGTGTGGATTCTGAATCTGGGAGGGACCGTGAAGGAGAAGAAAGTTTGGGAGACAAGGAACCAAGAGTTCACAACCAGTTTCCCACACCGACCCTCTTCTCTGAACTGCAAATTCTCTCAAATGGCTAGTCACTTCTCTCTGCTTGCTCATCCTTACAGAGATTCCAGTATTTGTAATCAATTTCTACTAAGACATTGTGTTCAAAACTTTTAGGTCCAAATAAAAGAACTTGCTGTAATATTTCTTTTACTTCTGAGTGATCTAGATGCCTGTGCCAAGTAAGGAGTTAGCTATGATTTGAAGCAGCTGAACAAGTGAATCAAACAGATTCTTTTCTTTGCTTTTTATTGTGGCTTCAAGTCAGCTTCATAACTTCTCGTAAAAGAAGACCATAAGCATCAATCTTGACCATCCCCTTCACCTTTTCTTAAGTACATCTGCATTGCCGAACATAAACTGTGACTGGATTAACAATATTCCCCAATGTGGGCAGGCTCCAACATTCTGTGTAATACTTGGGAGTCCAGAGTGGAATAAACATTTTTCACCACTATCTTCCCTGAAACTTGCTCTCATCTTCAACCCTGTCATCCTGAGCTTAAGAGCACTGATGGGTTTCTGCTAGGGTTCCTTGCACACGTGGGTTGTCATTCTTCGGTAATGAACAAAGAGCGAGCTTGCCCTGTCTTCATTCCATCTTCTCTTATGTGAAATCTTACAGAAATTCTCTGATAAGCGTATGAGCAATATCTTTTTCTGGTTTCCATAAAATGTTTTCTTTTATATTTCTGGAACATTTCAATCACAATTTGTAAGAAGTATAATGGGAGTTCAGTATGTCTACTCAAATCACACTCTTGGACGAGTAATCAAGCATTAGAACTGAAAAGCTCACTTCCAGATAAAAAGATTGAACTTGGAGTGTGAGAAAGTCCTAGTGGCTGATTGCAGTGCCAGCTGGGCTGTAGGTAGCTTCCTGGGCATAGAAAGCTACAGTCCAAGATTGAAGCAGGTAGAAATAACATCAAAATTCTCAAAAAACTAAAACTGTTTCTTATCTTCTAATATTCAAAATTCCTGTGCTCTGTTAAAGTTCTCTCAAAGACAAAGATAATATTGATTTTCTACATTTTTTAAGTTCCTCGTATTTTAATGTATATGGTTGTTGTTTGGAAGAAGGCAAGGAATGAAAAAGGAAGGAAGGGGGAGAGGAAGGAATAGGGAAGAAAGAAACATCCTGATGGTTTCTTATCCTAAGGACTTGATCAAAGTTTATTATAATAGGATGTAAAAGAGAATTTTCTTTTGGGCTGAGTACTGGTCCCTGGGGCCCAAAGCTGGGAGAAAGAGGTGTTTAAGTGTCTCACATTACAAACATCATCTACCAGTTATCTTCTTTGGGGCTCAATAAGATGTAGCAAAACTCTTCCTACTATACATAACACTCCTCCCACTACCCAACCTACATGCTAATAAGATTCCCACCAGGCAGGAAAATGCACGCAGTGCAGTCATAGCTGATGAGTGGCTGAGGTGGCTGATGGGGGCTGAACGCGATCGAGCCCTCTCATGTGAAGGACCCCAAAGAATCCACGCATGTCCCTGAGAGTGCTGACACCTGGAGGCGTGCCTCTGATGTGAGCCAGAGAAGCAGCAAAAGCAATGGAGGAAGGAAAGAACTGCTACCCCATTGCATCCTCTCTCCCAGCCTCCAAAACAAGAAGCACTAGATCTCGCAGGAAGAGGAAGGGAGGTATCCTAGAACTAGAGAAGCCCCATATGAAGCCCTCCAGTTGCAGGTCTAGCAGTGGAAAGTCATGTACTGGATGGGAGATTGTGCTATTAAACTGGACCAGACCAAACTTTCCATGACTGTAGGTGCCTTCCCACCATGTCATTGAGAGATGGTCATCTAGAAGAGGTGGGAGATTGGGCACGCAAGAGTTAGGAGCAGTGACTTAGAGAGAAAAATGTGTTTCTGGCTTCCTCCTCGCCATGGTCAGTCTCCTCAATAAACAGGTTATAGAAACATAAAAAAATATATATCTGCTGCTGTGTTTGTGAAAAGTCTAATGGACCTAGTAGTTACTTAAATCTTCGCATCTGTTTCCATAGAGGCATCATTTCTACCTATGTATTTTCTAGCTCACCAGATCTGTGGTTTTTCAAGTGCTGTGATGCCAGATTAAACAATATGATTCTTTCAAAGCTAGTTCCTATCATCTTCCTTTAAAAATAGCTGGGAAAGAGGTAAACAGCTCCAACTTCCACATCACATTCTTAACATAACTATGGATTAAAGAATTGGGCTTTTTTGGAGAAAAAAATATAGCAGAGCAAAAGCAAGAGAATATCTCTAATCTATCTCTAAACCGTTTTTTATGCTTCATTATAGCACCTCAGTATTCTGAATTTTAATTGTAGAACCTGTTAGCTTTGTATACTTTGTGGCAGAGTGATTGAGAAGTGACACAACTTGATAGGAATTTAATGGTACTTGGGGTTAGCCGCTTTATTTATATTTCTGGTTTATTGACTATGCCAAAGCCTTTGACTGTGTGGATCACAATAAACTGTGGAAACTTCTGAAAGAGATGGGAATACCAGACCACCTGACCTGCCTCTTGAGAAACCTATATGCAGGTCAGGAAGCAACAGTTAGAACTGGACATGGAACAACAGACTGGTTCCAAATAGGAAAAGGAGAACGTCAAGGCTATATATTGTCACCCTGCTTATTTAACTTCTATGCAGAGTACATCATGAGAAATGCTAGGCTGGAAGAAGCACAAGCTGGAATCAAGATTGCCAGGAGACATATCAATAACCTCAGATATGCAGATGACACCACCCTTATGGCAGAAAGTGAAGAGGAACTAAAAAGCCTCTTGATGAAAGTGAAAGAGGAGAGTGAAAAAGTTGGCTTAAAGCTCAACATTCAGAAAACGAAGATCATGGCATCTGGTCCCAGCACTTCATGGGAAATAGATGGGGAAACAGTGGAAACAGTGTCAGACTTTATCTTTTTGGGCTCCAAAATCACTGCAGATGGTGACTGCAGCCATGAAATTAAAAGACGCTTACTCCTTGGAAGGAAAGTTATGACCAACCTAGATAGCATATTGAAAAGCAGAGATATTACTTTGCCAACAAAGGTCCGTTTAGTCAAGGCTATGGTTTTTCCAGTGGTCATGTATGGATGCGAGAGTTGTACTGTGAAGTAAGCTGAGCACTGAAGAACTGATGCTTTTGAACTGTGGTGTTGGAGAAGACTCTTGAGAGTCCCTTGGACCGCAAGGAGATCCAACCAGTCCATTCTAAAGGAGACCAGTCCTGGGTGTTCATTGGAAGGACTGATGCTGAGGCTGAAACTCCAATACTTTGGCCACCTCATGCGAAGAGTTGACTCATTGGAAAAGACTCTGATGCTGGGAGGGATTAGGGGCAGGAGGAGAAGGGGATGACAGAGGATGAGATGGCTGGATGGCATCACTGACTTGATGGACGTGAGTCTGAGTGAACTCCAGGAGTTGGTGATGGACAGATGCCTGGCGTTCTGCGATTCACGGGGTCGCAAAGAGTCAGACACGACTGAGTGACTGAACTGAACTGAACTGGGGTTAGCTTGCCTGATAGACTGTTAAAAATTAATGTTTTTTAAAAATATATTAATTAACTAATTAATTAAACTACACACTGGATTTCCAAGACAATATAAAAAAGAATGTAAAATATCTCATTAATAACATTTATATTGATTACATGTTGAAATCATATTGGGGATATATTGGATTACATAAAATATTAAAATTAATTTCATATAAAAGAATGGTTTTAACTCATTGCCTCAGTTTCCTCATATGAATATTGAGGCTAGTAGTGGCAACCCACTCCAGTGTTCTTGCCTGGAGAATCCCAGGGATGGGGGAGCCTGGTGGGCTGCTGTCTATGGGGTCGCACAGAGTCGGACACGACTGAAGCGACTTAGCAGTAGCAGTGGTATTTATACCAAATGACAGAGGAGTAATGAGTTAAGGCACATAAAGTGCTTAGAACAGTGCCTGGCACAGAGTAAAAGCACAATATTAAAAAAAATTTTAGTATCATTGTGGTTATTAAAACATACAGGCAAATTTCCAAGCCTGTTTGAGATTGTTTTTGTCTCCCCTCATTTCTGGGATTCCAGAACCAATTTGAGACTGGAGCCCACACATGGCAGGAGTTACAATAAAAGGAAGCAGACATATTTCTTATCACGAGTCCATAGTCTATTGAATAGGACTATTGCCCCTTAATTTGCTTTGCCCCTGGGCACTGCACCTAGCAGAGTCCACGTACAGATGGGCCCCAGGAAAATGGTTATAAGAATGAGGAGAAAGAGGGTATAAACCTCACGAACATACCCACCTATGAAGCTCTACTCTTATCCTAATATGGAATCAAGTTCAAATTGACTTACCTAGGGCAGAATGTTGTAAGCCATGACTCCTTCACAAGAAGACACTGTATCTCCTTTGCTAGTGTCTGGCCCTCAATAAATATTTGTGAAATAAATGAATCTGTTAACTTCTCAAAGTCCTGGTGCTATAGGATGGAGTACATTACAGCTAAAAAAAACCAAGGCTTCAGTTGGCATAAGGCTTCGCTAGTCTTAAGACAAATGAAGGAGAGAAAGATTTGGTCAAGGGGCCTCCCCGATGGCTCAGCAATAAAGAGCCTGCCTATAATGTAGGAGATGCAGGAGACTCAGGTCCAATCTCTGGGTCAGGAAGATCCCCTGGAGGAGAAAATGGCAACTGACTCCAGTATTCTTGCCTGAAAAATCCCATGGACAGAAGAGCCTGGCAGGCTAAAGTCCATGGGCTCACAAAAAAAGAGCCAGACATGACTCAGTGACTGAACACAGCTTTGGTCAAAGCTCCATGATTTTGAAATTTTGTGCTCTCTCTTTCCCTGCAGCCCCATGTAATCTGTCTTAAAGTGTAATATGACTCAAGTCATAGGGTTTGACGTAGAAGACCACATGATCTTCTAATTTAGAAGACACTCTTTTTATAAGCCTCAATCTTGGGTCTTTGAAGTAAGGGGACAAGATGCCCATTCCTCTCCGTTTCTTCAGTCATTGGAAAAAGACTTTAAGCATCATTGTTTAACCCATTATCTATTTATTCCCATGAAGAGATACCATGCCAAATCCTTCAACTGTACTGAGTGGGCTTACAGCTCAGAATGCCATGGGCAAATTGAGTTTATCAGCATGTTTTTGACTCACGTGTGCTTTGAGTGGTGTGATTGTGTTTGTGTGTGTGTGTG
The DNA here is from genome assembly GCF_003369695.1 of Bos indicus x Bos taurus. NCBI lineage: Eukaryota > Metazoa > Chordata > Mammalia > Artiodactyla > Bovidae > Bos > Bos indicus x Bos taurus. Next base: position 57,089,161 of record NC_040080.1, read on the forward strand.
TGTGTATCCCATCAGTATCAAGGTTTTATTTTATGTCTCATCCTTATAGGTCCCAAGGGCAACTACACATCCCTAAACAGAAATGCAAGTCCATTCACTATTCAAAGGGAATTTTGCTTTCTGTTTGCTTATGGCATTTAAACATGCACATAGAATTCAAGCCAAAGTAATTCAGAGGGAGAAGAAGAGATGCAGAAAGAGAACAGGGGAGTGGGGAAAAAAAGCTAGATTTGAGGCATTCATGGCAAGTCATGACGCAAATAATGTTCAGAAACATGGTGCTCAGAGTTAATCCTTCATGCGGAGGCACCCACGCTATAATCCCATGACTAAACCTTTTATATGTTTCAAATTTTCATTGCGTTCTGCACATGTTTTTAGGAAGGATTAGAAATGCACTGAGCCTCCTCAAAGCAGGCTTGCGTGAATGCCGAAGTGAGGGAGCAGCTGGTGTAGGGTGATCCCGGCATGACACCCCGACGGTCACGCTGCGCCAGGGCAGTGAAAGCGATGCTTTTTACAACGGGCTCCAGCCCCAGCACTGGGGCATGGATGGAGCCGCTCATGTCCATGCTCCAGCATTTGTTTCTCATTTGATGAGCCTCTGACTCCTGGTGGGAAACTTCAGAGATAGGCACCTGTTAGGAGGTATGTATCCTCTCCTAACTTCTCTCCATCGGTTCTTCTCCTTTTCATTTTCTCGCTTGTTACAGCAAGGGTATTTTTTATGACAACAGAATATTTTACTCTGTGGGAAATCTGTTCCTTCTGCTTCTGCCCCCACCGGATGTTCTTATCTGCTTCTTGCGAGGGCACAGGCAATTATAGAGCAATACATCTTCACCCACATAATTTCGGGCAAATATTGTAAAAGCAGTGCAGATGGCACTGGAGAAAAACCTTCTGTCGCTTCTATCTCTTTAGTTTAAAGGAAGAGATTGCAATTTCTTTTTCAGTAAACACCCTAACAGTTCATTCATTTATTCAGTGAGCCAACAAATGTTTATTCAGTTTCTACTTGATGCTGTGTGCGTGGGCCACACATCTGATAATTAGCACCAACACACCAACCATCCTCCATGGGAGGTTTTTTCGTATGCCCACACAGCACCCACCTGGCTGCTCCTGGGCTCTCTCTCATTTGCCCCTTCTTTCTCATCTCTCTCCCTTTTTTTTTTTGTTTGTCTCAAGCAGAAAACTAGAATCATCTTATTGCTACTTAAGTTCAAGCCATACCCTTTGGGTTTTATCTTCTACTCTACTCATTCACTCATTCAACCAAGGTTTACTGAGTGTTCATCATCAAAACAGTAATAAAAACAACAATTTACCCTTATGTAATCCTTTGTGTTCTTTATATATATATATTATCTCATTTAATCTTTGCAATAGTCCTATAAAGAAGATATTGCTGTAATCCCCATTTTCAAATGAGGATATTGAAGCAGAATAAAATAATGTGCCATGCTTTTGTATAAAAGTAACAGAAAGCCCAACATACAGTGACTGAAACAAAGAGATATTTATTTCTCTCCTAGAACAATAAGCTGGAAAGCCATTGGACCCTAGTGCTGGTTCTCTGGCTCAGCAACATCAGGGCTCAAACTTCTGAGAACCGCCTGACCTTTTTCCTCACGTACGCTCAATGGCTGCCCTGTATTCAAGCATCGGGTCCACATTTGTATAAAGAAAATGAGAGAAAGGGTAGTGCTGTCTGCTTCGTCCCTCCAGCAGGAAGTCAAAGGCCTTCCAGGATCCCTCACTGCTTTTCTACTCACCTCTCATTGGCCAAGCCTGTGTCATGTGGTCACCTCTAGCAGCAAGAGAGAATGCAGAAGTAAAATCCAAGTTTTGGCTTTTTCTTTTTCTTTTCATTTTCAAGCTTCTGTGATGGAAGGTAGCAGGGCAAATGGGAGCTTGGAATGTCTGTTAGGTGGCCAGTGGGCAGCATGTATGCCATGGGGAGTACCTGCTTGAAGCAGCACTGGAAGGAGGAGGCCTGTCCTCCAGGGCATGCAACTCTCACCATCATGCTCTGCTGCACATTGGGGTGCTGGTTAGTCCACCACATGGTCCTGCCCTCATGGAGCCAGGACACAAAGAAGCACACCAGTAAGTTTAAAATTGCACATCCCTATATGTGCTGAGATAGAATAGTGGGTTTTTCAAAATATTAAATACAGCTAACACTCTCATTATTGTCTTCACCGACCCTGAGAAGTCCAGCAGCCTCTCTTGGTAGGTGAAGCTCTTTATAGAGAAGTCCTTCGCCTTGACTTCTCTGAGGTCCTACCCTTTGCTTTCTCTACACTCCATCTTATCTATTGTTGTTGTTTTATTGTTATTATTCATGCACATGTTTTTCTGCCGAAGTTTTGGCTTCATCTTTCATTCTCCCCTCTGTTCTTCTTTTTCTCTTCTACTCACATGTTTCTTAGCATTTTACTGGATACTCCAGCAAGAAGAGGACCTGGGCTTTATTCTTGTGAACTGAAATTGTTTTTGTTTTAGCTTCTAAGGAATTTGGAAGAGATGATCACTCTTGTAAAAATCACAGCTTGAAATTTCAGTCATCACAGAGTGTCCAGCTAACCTCCCTTCAGGCTGTAAGAAGAGAATTAGATGGCGATTGTTAGTAGACTAGGAGAGCTGCAGTTTCAGCTACCACAAATTTCTTCTGATGGCACCCAGCCCCAGCCATGCAGCCTTGGGAGAGGCCATCGTGTCCACATGCCCTTCACACATGGTACCTGACTGAAAAGCACCAACCTCGTCGCAAAGAGCCCACCCATATGTTCAAATAGCATCAACTTTCCCATTCCCCTTAGATCCTGGTGTTCTTTTGATACATAAAAAAAATCATGATATACAATTAACCTTTGACTCAGCATCAGAATTGACTAAAATTTGGCCTAGTGTAACCTTATTTCCCTGAACCATCATCCCAAATTCCAATATGAAACATCTGTCTCCGCCACGGAGAGCCAGAGCCCCAGCTGGCTCGGTCATGGGGTACAGAATGGGCAGACGCACTGTAACCATATGAGCTGCTTTGCTCCAGAAGCGAAATTGAGTATAAATCCCAGTTTGTGTACCCACAGATGTACATAAAGGTCAGGCTGCTGGTGTAACCCCTTGGCTCGTGCTCGGCAGAGCTCCCTGCTCCTGTTCAGTGAAAGGATGAGTGTGTGCCGTGAGCGCAGGTGGGGTTGCGCAGGAGTTTACCCTGTTTGCCAGCTTTCCGGGAAAATGCAAAGCTCCAGGCGCGCTGTGTATCCCAGGAGCCAAATGTTTAACACGGGCTGTGCTTCTAAGTGCAGCGCTGTGCTAGCTGCTGAGGTTGTGGTGGGCAAGGGACTTCAAGTACTCAGGGACAGTTTTGTCTAATGAAGATTAACGATTACTATTTTGGTTATAAGCCACAAGGAGATCATAACCGCTGATTTCACTTGAGGGCTTATCTCAGCAAGTACGGTTTAGCAGTACTGAAGCATACGGGTAGTGCAGTAAACAGAAGCTCCACTAGATGGTGGTGCTGTTCTTCTGACCAGAAGCAAGCCTGCCGAGGACTTGACTCCATCACTTTCTATTCCAAAGGTAAAGCAAAATAGGATCCTGAAAATACTTTGTTGTTGCTACTTTGTATTCATTCTAGATTATATGTAAATAGATTATTATTTGTAGTGGTTGATCAAAGACTAAGCTTCCCTAGAGTGTTGAGGATTTTTTCTCTTTTTTTACATAGATACCATGGATTTTAATTTTTTATACATTTATATTTCATAGGTTTACGTGTAATATCTCTTTTAGCATATTTTAATCTTTTAACCTTATTTTTATGTGTACTAGAGCTTATTCACTTAATACCTGTGCTCTCAGGACATACATGATACCGTTTTCTCACCACTCCTGGGGCGATCTCTCGTATAAGGACGCAGGCTTCCAGGATGGAGTGTGGATTGTCTAATGTGCAGCTTTCCTTCAAACTCAAAGTGACACACTTTGCAGTGATTGTTTTCACTTTCATTTTCAGTAACCCCTACTTAAATATAATCCAGGTTCACAAGTTCCTCTTAGAAGTCTTATTAGAAAATCTTGCCTTATGTTTTAGAAAATAATAATAAGTAAAACTAACTTTAAAAATATACATGTCAGTCTGGTTCCAAAAATCATCTCAAATTCTTTTTATTTTAATGAAAATGTAGTTGACTCATATCAAATTCACAATCCTCTGTGAAATTTCCCTTTAACTCCTCCAGTTCTACTGTCTTTCTACTTCACAATTAAATGAGATCTCAGATGTCTTCACCCAAAGCAGCCTGGGTAAATTCCCACGGTGCAGACTCCAGGCAGAATTCCCAGAAGGGCAGATGACAGCTGTTCCTTCCCCATCACACTGGAAAAGTGGCACAAGGACAGGTTGCTCATAGAACACCAGACAAATATCCATCCACCCTTGAGAGGGTTCCAAACCCAAAGGCATGGCGTGAGCATCATCAGAAAAATTGCTTTTTCCTTTTAAGAGAAAAGAAAAGTGGCCTAATCTAAAACAAATGCAAATTCCAAAGAACTTTGAAATGAACTATTGCAACAAAAGAAATTTGGGAAATTTCAATCATAATTATATGAATACACTGAAAAGAAATTAAAATTAAAAGATTGAACAAGAGTACATCAATAGTTTTCTGAGATGGTAGGAATAATAAACATCAAGTTTTTTCTAAGTGTTTGTTGGTTGCTTACCATATGCTACTTCAGTGTGAAAAACTTGTCATCAGTAGGAAGCTTGTAATTTCTAATATTTAGTTTTATTTTCATGAAGTTATAATTATTATTTCAGTTAATTCAAACAATGCAGAAATGTATAGAATACAAAGTTAAAGGATCTCCTTGCCATTTTCTTTCTCCCTTTTACCTAACCAATTCCAGTCCCCAGAGAAAGAGGTAACTTCTGTTAAAAATAGTTTGGTACACATTCTTCTGGTAATTTTAAATCGCTCTTGGCATATGGTTATATGTGGAACATTTCTGGTATATTGATGGCTGTATTTTGGGGTGAAATTTTATCATGATTTTAATATGATTCTTCTGAAAAATAATATAAATATATTATGTATATTATTCTAGTCCTTATATTTACACACAATTATTTTACCAAGGAATATGCTATTATTGTATTCATTTCTCCAATGTACATTTGTGATTTAAGAAAAATTCATTAACTTAAAAAAGCTGCACATAATTAATATATACAACTTGATGAGTTTGAAAATGAGTCTTCACCCATAAAACTATCACCACCAATAGGTTTATCTGTGCCATAAACCTATTAATGACTTCTGAAAGTGATATACTTAGTATTGATCGTATACATTATTGCACATGATATTGCTTTTATTATTATATTATTAATAATACATTATTATTTATTATATATTATATCATTATTTGTTATTTTGTGAAAAGAACATGTCATGTGAGGTCTACTGTCTTAGCAAATTTTTAAATACACAGTACAGTAGTCACTATAGGCATTATGCTATACAATAGATCTTTCAGATTTATTAATTTTGTATAACTGAAACTTTGTACCTTTCATAAATACCCCTGCCTGAGCCCTGGGAAATCACTCTGCTTCTATGAGTTTAACTAGATTCATCATGTAAGTGACATCTTGTATCTTTTCTTGTGTGTCTGTCTTTTTTCACTTAGCATAATGTCTTCCAGATTCACTCGTGTTGTTGTAAGTGGCAGAATTTCCTTCTTTTTTCTTGGCTATATAATGTTCTGTTGTGGGCTTCCCAGGTGGCTCAGAAGTAAAGAACCCACCTGCCAAAGCAGGAGACATGAGTTCATGATCCCAGTTCATGAACTGAGGAGGGAAGAAAACTAAGTAGGCAGAGTTTATAGTGGGTCTAATGAGAAAAAGAGCCAGGAACTCTCAGACCCTAATATTTCTTATCCTGTCACCTATATTAGATTGAAAATTTTAATTCTGTACATTAAAAATAAATCTTTTTATCTTATCATGGTCAGAGACATTGAAAGATTTCACATATCCTCTTATTCAGATTCAGAGTTTCTTTGTGATTTTGGCGATAAATGATAAATATTTATTTCCTTTTATCTTTAATTTTTTAAAGCTTTATACATCATTCCATTCTATAGGATTGAAAAATATCAGGTTCTATTGTCTAATTTTTATCTTTTAAAACTTCTCCATGCATTAATTTTTAAATAGCAGTCATAATACTGAATCTTTCTGAATGAAAATATTATCTTGTATTTGTAAAAGATGAAGTCTTTAAAATTTGCTACACAGCAGAAACATGACCATAAATTCCTTTTGGTAAAATTTTTACACTTCTGTGTATTTCAGGCTCCTTCCAGAGATGGAATCTTAGTCTTTTAAAGTAGCTCCTGAACTTGAGCACATATCCGCATTATACGTATATGTCAGTCACTCAGTCGTGTCCAACTCTTTGTGACTCCATGGACTGTAGCCCACCAGGCTCTGTCTATGGAATTCTCCAGGCAAGAATACTGCAGTGGCTTGCCCTTCCCTTCTCCAGGGAATCTTCCTGACCCAAGGATCTCCTGCATTGCAGACAGATTCTTTATTGCCTGAGCCACCAGGGACAGACAGCATTATATGAAGGGTTTATAAAAATACAATTTTCTGGACTCCACTCCCAAAATTTTTGACTCAGTGAATATGAGATGGATCCCAAGAATCTGAATTTCTAGAGAGTTCATGAATGATGTTCATGATACATCTGATGACTACCATACTCTGAGCTTCTTTATCTGTGCAATTATAGTTTTCACACATTTGGAAAATTTTCAATCATTATTTCTCCAAGTATTTTTTCTATTCTTCCCTTTCTGCTCTCTTGTTCAGGGACTTCAGCTGCACATATATTAGGCCTTATGAAGCTGTCCCACAGCTCAGCTTATTTAGTACTCTTCAGGATTATTTTTTTCAGTCTTTGTTCTCTCATTTTAATTTCCACTGTTAAACATTTTCAAGTTCACTAATCTTTTGCAATCAATAATCTCCTATTAATCACATTCAGTGTAGTTTTTATTTGTACTTTTCATCTTAAAATATTCATCTTTAGATTTTTTTATATCTTCCATGTCTCTATTTAACATATCCGATCTTACTCTACTTTCTTGAACATATGAAATGTAGTTATAGTAACTGTATTTATATCCTCGTCTGCAGATTCCATCTTCTGGATCATTTCTGGATCAATTCCAGTTGTTTCTTTTTATTTCTAACTGACGGTCATATTTTCCTGCATCCCAGATAAGCTTTGATTAGATGCTATACACTGTGAATACTGGATAGTTTTGCATTTCTATAAATATTTTTCCATCTTGTTCTGGGTTGCAGTTAGGTTACTTGGAAACAATTTGACCCTTTGGGGTCTTACTTTTAAACTTTGTAGAGTGAAACTAGAGCAGCATTTTGGCTTTTTCCCCACTACTGAATCGATACCCTTTTGAATATTCTGCCCAATGCCCCTTGAGTTGTGCTTTTTGGAACAGAAGCTATTCTCACACCAAGCGTATTGAACTCCAGCAATTGTTATTCTAGTGTTTTGGTGAGTCTTTCCCCACTCATAGGTAGTTTCCTCACATGTGTGCACTTATCAGTTTTCATTCGATAACTCAAGAAGTCCCTCTGCATATCTGTGAAGCTCTCTTGCTCTGTTGCTCTGTCTCTCTGTCTCCCCTTCAGCACCTCACTCCAGTCCTGTACTCTTTCCTGCAAACTCTAATTGAATTGATCTCTCTGGATTCCTCATTCTGTCTTTTGAACTTCGGGAGACTGCAGGTTCCACCTGGGGAGCAGCCCTATCCTGAGTTCCAATCTGGGAACTCTTACCAGATAATAAGACAGGGCGATTGTACAGTCCCTCTATCTCAGGGATCGCTCTTCTTCATCACTGAGTGAAGTCCAGTGTCTTACATCTATTGTCATATATATGTTAGGTATTTATATTATCTTACTATGAACAATCCTTCAAGCTAGGCTTCAGCAGTACATGAACCAAGAACTTCCAGATGTTCAAGCTGGATTTAGAAAAGGCAGAGGAACCAGAGATCAAATTGCTAACATCCATAGGATCATAGAAAAAGCAAGGGAATTCCAGAAAAACATCTACCTCTGCTTCACTGATTACACCAAAGCCTTTTTGTAGAGCACAACAAACTCTGGGAAATTCTTCAAGAGATGGGAACACCAGACCACCTTACCTGCCTCCTGAGAAACCCATATGCAGGTCAAGAAGCAATGTAACTCGACATGGAAAAACAGACTGGTTCAAAATTGGGAAAGGAGTACATCAAGCTATATTTTATCACTCTACTTATTTAACTTATATGCAGAGTACATCCTGCAAAATGCCAGGCTGCGTGAATCCCAAGATTGCTGGGAGAAATATCAACAACCTCAGATATGCAGATGATACCTCTCTAATGGTAGACAGCAAAGAGGAACTAAAGAGCCTCTCGATGAGGGTGAAAGAGAAGAGTGAAACAGCTGGCTTAAAACTCATGATTCACGATACTGGATGCTTGGGGCTGGTGCACTGGGACGACCCAGAGGGATGGTATGGGGAGGGAGGAGGTTCAGGATGGGGAACAGGTGTATACCTGTGGCGGATTCATGTTGATATATGGCAAAACAAACACAATATTGTAAAGTTAAAAAAGAAAAGAAAAAAAAAAAAAAAAAACACCTCAACATTCAAAAAACAAAGATGTGGCAGCCAGTCCCTTCAGTTCAGTTCAGTTCAGTCACTCAGTTGTGTCCGACTCTTTGCGACCCCATGAATTGCAGCACACCAGGCCTCCCTGTCCATCACCAACTCCCAGAGTTCACTCAAACTCAAGTCCATTGAGTCAGTGATGTGATACAGCCATCTCATCTTCTGCCATCCCCTTTTCCTCCTACCCCAATCCCTCCCAGCGTCAGAGTCTTTTCCAATGAGTCAACTCTTCACATGAGGTGGCCAAAGTACTAGAGTTTCAATTTTAGCATCATTCCTTCCAAAGAACACCCAGGACTGATCTCCTTTAAAATGGACTGGGTAGATCTCCTTGCAGTCCATGGGACTCTCAAGACTCTTCTCCAACACCACAGTTCAAAAGCATCAATTCTTCAGCGCTCAGCTTTCTTCACAGTCCAACTCTCACATCCATACATGACTACTGGAAAAACCATAGCCTTGACTAGATGGACCTTTGTTGGCAAAGTAATGTCTCTGCTTTTTAATACGCTATCTAGGTTGGTCGTAACTTTCCTTCCAAGGAGTAAGCGTCTTTTAATTTTATAGCTGAAATCACCATCTGCAGTGATTTTGGAGCCCAAAAAATAAAGTCTGACACTGTTTCCCCATCTATTTCCCATGAAGTGCTGGGACCAGATGCCATGATCTTAGTTTTCTGAATGTTGAGCTTTAAGCCAACTTTTTACTCTCCTCTTTCACTTTCATCAAGAGGCTTTTGAGTTCCTCTTCACTTTCTGCCATAAGGGTGGTGTCATCTGCATATCTGAGGTGATTGATATTTCTCCTGGCAATCTTGATTCCAGTTTGTGCTTCTTCCAGCCTAGCGTTTCTCATGATGTACTCTGCATATAAGTTAAATAAACAGGGTGACAATATATAGCCTTGACGAACTCCTTTTCCTATTTGGAACCAGTCTGTTGTTCCATGTCCAGTTCTAACTGTTGCTTCCTAACCTGCATATAGGTTTCTCAAGAGGCAAGTCAGGTGGTCTGGTATTCCCATCTCTTTCAGAGTTTTCCACAGTTTATTGTGATCCACACAGTCAAAAGCTTTAGCATAGTCAATAAAGCAGAAATAGATGTTTTTCTGGAACTCTCTTGCTTTTTCGATGATCCAGCAGATGTTGGCAATTTGATCTTTGGTTCCTCTGCCTTTTCTAAAACCAACTTGCACATCTGGAAGTTCATGGTTCACGTATTGCTGAAGCCTGGCTTGGAGAATTTTAAGCATTACTTTACTAGCATGTGAGATGAGTGCAATTGTGCAGTAGTTTGAGCATTCTTTGGCATTGCCTTTCTTTGGGATTGGCATGAAAACTGATCTTTTCCAGTCCTGTGGCCACTGCTGAGTTTTCCAAATTTGCTGGCATATTCAGTGCGGCACTTTCACAGCATCATCGAGGATTTGAAATAGCTCCACTGGAATTCCATCACCTCCACTAGCTTTGTTCATAGTGATGCTTTCTAAGGTCCGCTTGACTTCACATTCCAAGATATATGTCTCTAGGTCAGTGATCACACCATCGTGATTATCTTGGTCATGAAGATCTTTTTTGTACAGTTCTTCTGAGTATTCTTGCCACCTCTTCTTAATATCTTCTGCTTCTGTTAGGTCCATACCATTTCTGTCCTTTATCAAGCCCATCGTTGCATGAAATGTTCCCTTGGTATCTCTAATTTTCTTGAAGAGATCTCTAATCCTCCCCATTCTGTTGTTTTCCTCTATTTCTTTGCATTGATCACTGAAGAAGGCTTTCTTATCTCTTCTTGCTATTTGGAACTCTGCATTCAGATGCTTATATCTTTCCTTTTCTCCTTTGCTTTTCGCTTCTCTTCTTTTCACAGCTATTTGTAAGGCCTCCCCAGACAGCCATTTTGCTTTTTTGCATTTCTTTTCCATGTGGATGGTCTTGATCCTTGTCTCCTGTACAATGTCACGAACCTCAGTCCATAGTTCATCAGGCACTCTATCTATCAGATCTAGCCCCTTAAATCTATTTCTCACTTCCACTGTATAATCATAAGGGATTTGATTTAGGTCACACCTGAATGGTCTAGTGGTTTTCCCTACTTTCTTCAATTTCAGTCTGAATTTGGCAATAAGGAGTTCATGATCTGAGCCACAGTCAGCTCCCGGTCTTGTTTTTACTGACTGTATAGAGCTTCTCCATCTTTGGCTGCAAAGAATATAATCAGTCTGATTTCGGTGTTGACCATCTGGTGATGTACATGTGTAGAGTCTTCTCTTGTGTTGTTGGAAGAGGGTGTTTGCTATGACCAGTGCATTCTCTTGGCAAAATTCTATTAGTCTTTGCCCTGCTTCATTCCGTATTCCAAGGCCAAATTTGCCTGTTATTGCAGGTGTTTCTTGACTTCCTACCTTTGCATTCCAGCCTCCTATAATGAAAAGGACATCTTTTTGGGGTGTTAGTTCTAAAAGGTCTTGTAGGTCTTCATAGAACCGTTCAACTTCAGCTTCTTCAGTGTTACTGGTTGGGGCATAGACTTAGATTACTGTGATATAGAATGGTTTGCCTTGGAAACGAACAGAGATCATTCTGTCGTTTTTAAGACTGCATCCAAGTACTGCATTTCCAACTCTTGTTGACCATGATGGCTACTCCATTTCTTCTGAGGGATTCCTGCCCGCAGTAGTAGATATAATGGTCATCTGAGTTAAATTCACCCATTCCAGCCCATTTTAGTTCTCTGATTCCTGGAATGTCAATGTTCACTCTTGCCATCTCTTGTTTGACCACTTCCAATTTGCCTTGATCCATGGACCTAACATTCCAGGTTCCTATGTAATATTGCTCTTTACAGCATCGGACCTTGCTTCTGTCACCAGTCCCCTCACTTCATGGCAAATAAATGGAGAAAAAGTGGAAACAATGACAGGAGACAGTGACAGACAGGGAAGCCTGGTGTGCTGCAATCCATGAGGTTGCTCGCAAAGAGTCAGACACAACTTAGCAACTGAACAACAACAATTTTCATTATCAAAATAGTAAAGGTGATCATATTATTTAAAATATTAGATAAATTAGAAATTTTATTCAAGACAAGCTATTTCATGTAGTGTCTTAATTTATTCACTCAGAAAATTCAAAACAACTACATGTTAGGTACTATTTCTTCATAATTTATACAAGTATTTTTGAGCTAAAGTGTGCCCCCCCCCAAAAAAAAGTTCCTGTGTTGAAGTCCTAAGCCCTAGTACCTAAAATGAGACTGTATTTGGAAATAGGGTCTTTAAGGAAATAATTAAGTTAAAATGAGGTAATTAGTGGGAGCCCTAATCCAATACGGCCAATGTCCTTCTAAGAAGAGGAAATTAGGACACAGAAAACACACAGAGAGAAGACGTATGTGGAGACACAGAGAGAAGACAGCCATCTACAAACCACGGGGAGAGGCCTCAGAAGAAACTTACTCTGCTGACACCGTGATATCAGACTTCTAAGTTCCAGAAATATGAGAAAATGCATTTATGTCATTTAAACTGCCACACAATCTATGTTCTTTGTTTTGGCAGCCCTAGCAAACTGATACAACAGGTAATTTGGACCGAACATTAAGAAGGCCACAAATTATGAGCCTCATCTCCTGTTACTCTTGTGTTATAGTGCAAGCTTTTAAGCCTCATTGAACTTCCATTTCTTCATACCTGTAATAGGAATGAATAATTATATGTGATTCTGCCTATATCATAGCATTTTGTGGGAATTCACTGATACACACACACACAATATATATATGTATGTATGTATATACTCTTCACAAACAGAATTATGTAAGTTATTGGAATATTTTCATTAATAATGATATGATATTTAATAAATTAGTTTCACTTAAAAATATTTCATAATTGAAAACCAATATTATTTCAATGTAATTATAATGTAATATTCCATTTCAAATAACATTCCTATGAATAGGGCTTAAATGAATATGTTAGGCCTCCATTAGGAAGATTAAATATCATTTTGTACATAATTAGTAATGTATTTATTTCACAGGGCAAATTAATGAAGTAAAATTAATGTTAATCAGATTTTTAAACAGAGTTGAAAGTATTCTATAATTCACAGCTTTATCCTGCACAATATTCATCACTTTGCTTTCAGCACTAAGTCAAAGAAATGACTTCCTAATTACCAAGCTATATTGTAATGAAGAATAAAATCTTTTCGCAGCTCAATGTTTCCTTGGAGTATTTTAGAAAGCCACTTGTGTTCATCTGTTCATAAGAAAGCAAAGAGCTCATTCAGTCAAGTTCCAAGCAGCAAGAAAAACCTGTGATAACTGATAAATATAAGGATAGGTGAGTGTAAAGGAAATGCCATCAGCATAGCCTATAGAGGGACATTTCAAAAGAAACCAACTACTAAGAACCAACCATTTGTATTACTCATCCATAATTCTCAAGAGTGATGATAAACAAAATCAGAGATCTCAGGAACCATGTTTCTTCCATGTTTTAAAGATATGAGGGGAAAAAACACATAAAAAATATCCTCTTTTGTACAAATACATTAGGTCAAATTCCTCAAAACAAGTCACTGAGACATTCCCTCGTAACTTTAAAATCTGAAGGATTTTGTAGATGAAATAGAAACCTCAGAAACTATTTGAGGGACGTAGGGGAAAAGATGAGAATAAGACAAATAAGGTCCTTGAGCATAAATTTCTATTCTAGTAAAGTTAAGCAGACCACAAACAAGTAAAAAAAAAATGATGAGATCATTTCAAATAGGGACAAGCATCATAAATAAAATTAAACAGGATAATGGACTACGGTAGTACTGCCGCGCTATTTCAGGTTGAGTCATCAAGGAAATTCTCTTTACAGAGGGTATATTTGATCTGAGTTCAGAATGATAACACAAGAGCCAGCCTTACCAAGATTTGTAAAAAAGCATTCCAGGCAGAGGGCACAGCAAGTGTAAAGGCCGTGAGATAGGAACAAGCATGACATTTTGAGGAATAGAAAGAGGATCAATGTGGTTAGAGTTTGGTGAGTGTCAGGGAGATATGTACAGGGTGATGGGAAGGAGCCAGATCACATTAGTAGGTCTTGCCCATCTGTCCTGTGATCTACTCCAGCGCATGCTCCATGATATCTGTGGCCTGATTTGTCCATGTTATCCTTCTGTCACTTCACATACATTGTCTTCTGTTATCTTTTTACATATAAATATTCTGTGTTTTCAAACAAATGTTAAGTTCTCTAACAGCTAGACTGAGTGCTCCCATCTATAGATACTACGGTGCTCTTTGTGTAAGTGTGTATATGTTTGTATGTGTGTGTGAGTATATATTATGTAAATAGTATAAGCTAGTGGTTTGAAATTTGAGCTTTGGAACCAAACTAGAATCAAACCATGGCTTTTATTACTTACTAGCTGTGTAACTTTGGCAAGTGACTCGGTTTTCTCATCAGTAAATGGGAGGACCAACTGTAGCTGCCTCATGGGGTGATTGTGAGGATTAAATATTTAATTAAATATTAAATTGCACCAGATTGCATAGCACTTAAAACACTTAAGGATAAAAGGTAGTGTCTGAGATGAAAACTGTGCCAGCAACAACCTGTGAACCAGCATGTATGTATACGAAACCTGATTGAACCTTGCGTCTATGCACCTGGAACTTGTATAAGAATTTTCATGGCAGTATAAAACTGAAATTCTAAAGTCTATCAACAGTAGAATAGATAAGCTATATAGATTCATACAAAATAATTCTACACAGCAATGAAAATGAACAAATGAAGGTTACACACAGTATAAATGAACCTCGGGAATGTAATGTGGTGCCAAAAAAAATGCAATAGATACACAAATGATTCCATTTATATTCATTTCTTGCATTCAAAAATACACAAAATCTAACAATATATTTTTAGAGAGACAAGCACATATGATAAAACTATCAGGAAAAGCAGAAGGATAATAAAAAACAAACCTCAGGAGAGTAGATATCTCTAAGAGAGACAGAAGGGGAGGGGATCTGAGAAGAATGTGCAGAGGACATCAGAGATCATGATAATGTTCTTTTTCTTACACTGGTGGTGGGTACACTGGCGATCATCGTATTATCAGCACTTTAACTCTTGCTACTTGAAGGATAGTCTACAGAGCAGAGCATTGGTATCATCTGGGATTTTGTTAGAAATGCGGAAACAGGCCCCAGTCTGCCTGAATCAGAATCTGCATTTTAATAAGCTCCCAGTGATTGTTTGCATATTAAAGTTTAAGGATCACCACTCTAAAATTTACATATATCTTATAAGTATTCTTTTGTATAAAAAAAAAAACAGTTAATAAGAGCTTATTCACGGTATTCATACATGGCACTGGAGAAGGGAATGGCCACACACTCCAATATTCTTGCCTGGAGAATTCAAATGGACAGAGCCTGGTGGGCTACAGTTCATGGGGTCACAGAGTCAGACACTGAGCAACGGAGCAACTGACACACACATGCCTGGTACATATCACCTTCTAGTTATATCCGTATCTAGATCTTTGAAATACCTGATTTCTTTTCCTTATAATTTCCCCATACACTTATCTATCAAAAGTAAGTGCTATGATGGCTGCAACAAAGTATTGCATCTAGAGCCCAGTCCAATATCCTTCATATAGAAGCTATTTAATTAAAACTTGATAACTGGCATTTTATATCTGATGCTTCTTCCTTTTGGGCACTCATTTCAATATATCAGCAGATTGAAGCAGCCTCTTCTAACAAGATACAGGTATTATCAAAATCAACTTTCTTAATATTATGCTTGACATTAACCGGACAAGAATTTTATCTAAGAATTATGATATAATCATTTTCACTCTCATAATTTCTGTAGGAATTATTTGGTCTAAGTGTATCTAAAACAAAACTGGGACTTCTGCTTTTGGCCATAATGGAGTATCAAGATTTGGGCTTCACTTCTCATTATAAACTGGACAAAATATATGAGACAATTGTTTTCATAAATTTGACTGCAGAAAGCATATAAGTGTGGTCTCTGAGAGAAGGGAAACAAATGGAGTGATTTCCACAATTAACCCAGATTTCTGCCTGGAGGTAATTCATGGATTTGTGAACAGAAGCAAGGGCAAACCAGAAAAGCAGGGCTCCTTGCTGACTCAGAAGACAAGAGACCAGAGTTTCGGAAGAATGAGGCTAGAAGTTGCAGGGCAGAGATCTAGAAAGTAAAGGGCTGTGCAAAAGAATGAGAGAGAGAGAACTCCCAAAATCTTCCTTATAATACTGAGTATTAGGCTTCCTTATAATACTGAGTATTAGGCTATGTAAAGTAAAACTCCACAAGCCAGAAAAAGAAAAGCCAGGTATCCATAAGAAGAACAGTTCCCAGAAATTGTACAGAGTGGAAAGACATTGAACATCTGACTAGTCAGTGTGGGGTCCTGGGACATTGAGTGGAGATCCCAAAAGGATTATACCTTAATAGTGAAAAGAAAGTAAAAAGTGTTAGTTGTTCAGTTGTGTTCAACTCTTTGCAACCCCATGGACTGTAGTCCTCCAGGTTCCTCTGTCCATGGAATTCTCCAGGCAGGAATACTGGGGTGGGTTGCCATGCCCTCCTCCAGGGGATCTTCTCAACCAAGGGACAGAACCTGGTTCCACATTGCAGGTGGATTCTTTACTCTCTGAGCTACCAGGGAAACCCAGGAGACCCAGATTCAATCCCTGGGCCAGGAAGATGCCCTAGAGAAGGAAATGGCTACCCATTCCAGTATTATTGCCTGAAGAATACCATGGACAGAGGAGACTGGCAGGCTACAGTCCATGGGGTCATGAAGAGTTGAACATGACTGAGAACATACATCTTAATAGTAGGGCTGACCTATCCTAGAGAGAAGACTCTCCAACCACTCTATTACAGCTTGAAAGGGAATTAAACTGATTAACAAATCATTTAGCTGCCTGCCAAGAAAAAAACTAACACTTCCTGAGGAACTCAAAATCCAGATAACCAACCATGTAGCACTTTAAATCTTCAGCATCTTATCAAAAATTTTAGACAAACCAAGAGGCAAGAATGTTTACAGATTACTACTGGAAGGAAAAATCATTCAATAGTAACGACTTGGATATGACAGAATTGATGAAACTAGCAGGAAAATATGTTAAAATGTCTATTCAGTATGTGTAATTATTTAGAGGAAAACATTAACTTGAGAAGAGAAATGGAAGATATTTTTAAAAGCCCAAGTGGAATTTCTAGAAATGAAAAAATACATCTGACATGAAAATTTCACTGTATAGGTTTAAGAGTAGATTAGACACTGCAAAAAAAAAAAAATCTCCATAAACTTGAAAACATAGCAAAATAGAATCATCCACAAGTATATAGAAGAAAAAATACGGGGATGAAAATAACAGAGCCTCAGTATCCTGTGGAATATCAAATAGTGTATGTTTAAAAATGATAGGAGGTGGAGGTATTTGAAGAAATAATGGTCACAAATTTTTTTAAATTTGATATGAAAACTACAAACCCCCAAATCCTGTAAACCCCAAACAGGATACACACACACACACACACACACACACACACATACACACACAGCCCACACCAAGGAACAGCATAATCAAATCACTAAGCATCTCCTAAAAGTATCAAAAGGGGGGAAAAAGAGAATTTAAGCTCTTTAGAAATATTCAAGATCTCTCCCATATACTCTAATGTATCTTAGTTTGATGAGCTCATCAAATACACCTATATCTTGAATACTATTCAGTCAATGTCAATCTCTTGATCCTCACTCACTAAGTTCTTTCTTAAGCTACCAATTGTATCTATTGACTATAAATACATAAAGTACATAAAGTATAAACTGTTATTTCCAAAATTTGAATTTTAGAGTGTTATAAACACTTTATTCCTATTCTTAGATTCTCTATAATCTCTACTGATCTAGAATATCCATCAAGAATGATATTTTACCTGGACGGGAGGGGAGCTAAAGGGAGAATGACTACATGTATATGTATGGCTGAGTCCCTTTGCTATCAAAGGAAACTATCACAGCATTGTTAATCGGCTATACTCCAATACAAAATAAAAAGGGTTTTTAAAATGTTATTTTACTTTCCTCAATGCATAAGAGTTTTTGTTCTATGACAACCATTTTTGTATCAGATCTGACTGTTTCACTGTTTGTAACCAGCCTCTGTTTTATTTAATTTGTAAATGTGAAGAATTTAATCATATCTTGTACAATTTCCTTTAGAATATGTGGCATTTAAATGCACAAAATGAAGTTTGCATTTCCATGCTTAAATGTGAATGGATATATACTTTCAATTTTTTACAACTAAATTAAAACTTTCTAGAATCTTGGTCTTTAGAATGTGCTACTCATATACCACAAAATGACACTGACTTCTAGAGAAAATAACTCATCCAAGGAGAGACTTCTGCAGTGAGATGCAAATCTCTCAAGAGATTGAATAAGATTTTCTTAACAAAATAATTTTAAGTTTCACGTTTGGGGCCCAGAAAGCATACTAAAAATACTCTCTGAACTGCTGGAATTTTCAAGTATTAGCACTGATCATTTTCACTCATTTGAAACTTTGCCTCTAAGAATATTATTGTATAACATAATACATACTATGAATAGCCAGTGATGCTGTCTCTTTTCCTTACATTATTTATTTCCATTTTATTATTGCCAGCTAAAGATGCTTACATATGCTGACACATTTTCATTGATTAAAGAATGTCAATAATTCCTTCAGCTTCTTTGTTCACTTTCTTACTATCAAACCTTGTTTGACTTTGAAGTTTTTATATACCTGACATGAAAGGAAAATATCTTAGTAGGTCTAATAGCAATTAGTTCAAAATAAAATACAAAATAAATAAATAAAAAGCTTTTAAATTTATAAATGAGCAACTTTTCTAACTAAAATATTAATTCAGGCTCTTTTATTATTTATCAAAGTGAGTATGATTTAGTATGTGCCTTTTCATGCTTTTATTTTGGTAACATATGTTTTCCTGAGAGTTGTGTATTTCTTTTTACTAGTGAAATTTAGTGGCATTACATGAACTACATTCTCTACTCTTTCTCAGAAATGCCTGCTGAACTCTGAGTTCTCTGAGACTTTATAACAGTGGTCCTCCTTTCCCAATTCAGTTCAGTTGAGTTGCTCAGTCCTGTGTGCCTCTTTGCGACTCTGTGGACTACAGCATGCCAGGCCTCCCTGTCCATCACCAACTCCCAGAGCTTACTCAAACTCATGTCCATTGAGTTGGTGATGCCATCCAACCATCTCATCCTCTGTCGTCCCCTTCTCCTCCAGCCTTCAATCTTTCCCAGCATCAGGGTCTTCTCAAATGAGTCAGTTCTTCAGATCAGGTGGCCAAAGTATTGAAGTCTCAGCTTCAGCATCAGTCCTTCCAATGAATATCCAGGACTGATTTCCTTTAGGACAGACTGGTTGGATCTCCTTGCAGTCAAGGGACTTTCAACAGTCTTCTCCAACACCACAGTTCAAAAGCACCAATTCTTCAGCACTCAACTTTCCTTATAATCCAACTCTCACATCCATATATGACCACTGGAAAACCCGTAGCTTTGACTAGATAGACCTTTGTTGGCAAAGTAATGTCTCTTTTTAATATGTTATCTAGGTTGGTCATAACTTTTCTTCCAAGAAGCAAGCATCTTTTAATTTCATGGCTGCAATCACCATCTGCAGTGATTTTGGAGCCCAAAAAAATAAAGTCTGACACTGTTTCCACTGTTCCCCATCTATTTGCCATGAAGGGATGGGACTGGATGCCATGATCTTAGTTTTCTAATGTTGAGTTTAAAGCCAGCTTTTTCACTCTCCTTTTTCACTTTTCATCAAGACGTTCTTTAGTTCTTCACTTTCTGCCATAAGGGTGGTGTCATCTGAATATCTGAGGTGATTGATATTTCTCATGGCAATCTTAATTCTAGCTTGTACTTCATCCAGCCCAGTGTTTCTCATGATTTACTCTGCATACAAGTTAAAAAAAACAGGGTGACAATATACAGCCTTGACGTACCCCTTTCCTATTTGGAAACAGTCTGTTGTTCCCTGTCCATTTCTCACTGTTTCTTCTTGAC
Source organism: Bos indicus x Bos taurus (assembly GCF_003369695.1). NCBI lineage: Eukaryota > Metazoa > Chordata > Mammalia > Artiodactyla > Bovidae > Bos > Bos indicus x Bos taurus. Next base: position 57,109,096 of record NC_040080.1, read on the forward strand.
CTGCATACAGATTTCTCAAGAGGCAGGTCAGGTAGTCAGGTGTTCCCATCTCTTGAAGAATTTCCACAGTTTGTTGTGATCCACACAGTCAAAGGCTTTGGCATAGTCAATAAAACAGAAGTAGATGCTTTTCTGGAACTCTTGCTTTTTTTGATGATCCAACAGATGTTGGCAATTTGATCTCTGGTTCCTCTGCCTTTTCTAAAACCAGCTTGAACATCTGGAGGTACTATAGTACGTACAATAGTTCATGTACTATTGAAGCCTGGCTTGGAGGATTTTGAGCATTACTGCTAGTGTCTGAGATGAGTGCAATTGTGCGGTAGTTTGAGCATTCTTTGGCATTGCCTTTCTTTGGAATTGGAATAAAAACTGACCTTTTCTAGTCCTGTGGCCACTGCTGAGTTTCCCAAATTTGCTGGCATATTGAGTGCAGCACTTTCACAGCATTTTCTTTCAGGATTTGAAATAGCTCAACTGGAATACTATAACTTCCGCTGGCTTTGTTCATAGTGATGTTTCCTAAGGCCCACTTGACTTCACATTCCAGGATGACTGTCTCTAGGTCAGTGATCACACCATCGTGGTTATCTGGGTCATGAAGATCTTTTTTGTATAGTTCTTCTGTGTATTCTTGCCAGCTCTTCTTAATATCTTCTGCTTCTGTTAGGTCCATACCATTTCTGTCCTTTATTGTACCCATCTTTGCATGAAATGTTCCTTTGGTATCTCTAATTTTATTGAAGAGATCTCTAGTCTTTTCCATTCTATTGTTGTCCTCTATTTCTTTGCATTGATCACTGAGAAAGGCTTTCTTATCTCTCCTTGCTATTCTTTGGAACTCTGCATTCAAATAGGCCTATCTTTCCTTTTCTCCTTTGCCTTTCACTTCTCTTCATTTCATAGCTATTTGTAAGGCCTCCTCAGACAACCATTTTGCCTTTTTGCATTTCTTTTCCTTGGGGATGGTCTTGATCCCTGCCTCCTGTACAATGTCACAAACCTCCGTCCATAGTTCTTCAAGTACTCTGTCTATCAGATCTAATCCCTTGAATCTATGTCTCACTTCCACTGTATAATCATAAAGGATTTGATTTAGGTCATTCCTGAATGGTTTAGTGGTTTTCCCTACTTTCTTCAATTTAAGTCTGAATTTGGCAGTAAGGAGTTCATGATCTGAGCCACAATCAGCTCCCAGTCTTGTTTTTGCTAACTGTATAGAGCTTCTCCATCTTTGGCTGCAAAGAATATAATCAATCTGATTTCGATATTGACCATCTGGTGATGTCCATGTGTAGAGTCTTTGCTTGTGTTGTTGGAAAAGGGTGTTTGCTATGACCAGTGTGTTCTCTTGGCAAAACTCTATTAGCCTTTGCCCTGCTTCATTCTGTACTCCAAGGCCAAGTTTGCCTGTTACTCCAGGTATTTCTTGACTTCCTACTTTTGCATTCCAGTCCCCTATGATGAAAAGGATATCTTTTGGGGTGTTAGTTCTAGAAGGTCTTGTAGGTCTTCATAGAACCATTCAACTTCAGCTTCTTCAGCATTACTGATTGGGGCATAAACTTGAATTACTGTGATAGTGAATGGTTTGCCTTGGAAATGAACAGAGATCATTCTGTCATTTTTGAGATTGCATCCAAGTACTGCATTTTGGACTCTTCTGTTGACTATGATGGCTTCTCCATTTCTTCTAAGGGTTTCTTGCCCACAGTAGTAGATATAATGGTCATCTGAATTAAATTCACCCATTCCAGTCCATTTTAGTTCACTGATTATTAAAATATCAATGTTCACTCTTGCCATCTCCTGTTTGACTGCTTCCAATTTGCCTTGATTCATGGACCTAACATTCCAGGTTCCTATGCAATATTGCTCTTTACCACATCAGACTTTACTTCCATCATGAGTCACATCCACAGCTGGGTGTTGTTTTTGCTTTGGCTCCATCTCTTCATTGTTTCTGGAGTTATTTCTCTGCTGATCTCCAGTAGCATGTTGGGCACATAGTGACCTGGGGAGTTCATCTTTCAGTGTCCTATCTTTTTACCTTTTCATACTGTTCATCTGGTTCTCAAGGCAAGAATACTGAAGTGGTTTGCCATTCCCTTCTCCAGTAGACCGTGTTTTTCAGAACTCTCCACCATGACCCATCTGTCTTGGGTGGCCCTACACAGCATGGCTCATAGTTTCATTGAGTTAGACAAGGCTGTGGTCCATGTGATCAGATTGGTTAGTTTTCTATGATTTTGGTTTTCAGTATGTCTGCCCTCTGAGGGAGAAGGATAGCAGGCTTATGGCTTTGTCACAGTGGTCCTCCTTTCCCAATACCTAAAGTCTAGTATATAGCCCATGCATATGTTTGTAATTGCAAAATAAAAGGAGCACTGAGCCAGGATTCCTTTTAGTCTATTTCATACATGCTCTCCTTTAACTCAAAACCCCCTGTCTAGACAAGGTCCTTAAGGGAAATATCTTTCACCGGAAGAGTTAGTCTAGGCACCATCTCTTTGTTATGTTGTCTGAAAACAAATGAAAATGGTAAAGAAGAGTCAAGTAACTACTTCTTGAGGACCATCAGAAGTGTCTGGATGAGACTCAGCATACCCAGTCCCAGGAACGCTGGGAGTGCCTGTCTGAATTCATTTCTGCCCTGCCACAACCCCATCCCTATCATTATCCCCAGGCTGCTGCTTTAGGAATAAGCGCCTCAGCTTGATTTAAACTCCAACCAACAGTATAATATGTTTAACATATTGTTAACATGATATGCAAACTCCATGAAATGGTGAAGGACGGGGAAGCCTGGCGTGATACAGTCCATGGGTTGCAAAGAGTCGAACACGACTTAGCAACTGAACAACAACAATGTGATATAAATATCAGGCACATGTAATATAACAAAAGTATTTCTTTTTTTTCCTTATAACTTCAATTAGTTTTCACTTCAGACACACAAAACTTGGCTAATATGTATATTATTTTGAGTGTCTACCCTTCATTTACTTGTACAAAGAAGCAATTGTGAACAACCTGCTTTGTATGTTGGGTATTGACTCCACATGAGTTGTTTTCATGGACAAATGAAGCTTCACTATCATTTAGTCCATGCCCTAGTCTACAGGCAGTAGGTGATCTGACCCTGTCTACACTCCCTGCTGTCTCTGCTCCAACCACACTGGCCTTCTTCATATTATGCAAATCACTCTCAGCTTCTTTCACTATAGATTTGGGTTTGCTTTTACCTCAGTCTGGAATATTCTTTCTCCTGACAGTCATATGGCTTGTTCTTTCACTTCATTAAGATCTCTGCCCAAAAACAACCTCCTCAGAGAGGCATCTAGACCACCCTTATCTAAAAAAAGATAGCACCACCCCCCCCCCATGACTTTCTACCCTTTCATCGCACTTTTCACTGCGTTACTTATTTGTGTCTTTATTTATCACTTCTCCCCCACTAGAAATTAAGCTCACTGAGGATAGAAACTTTATTTTGTGCCTGGCACATAGTAATCACTCAGAAAACATCTCATGAGTGAAAGACAGGAAAGAAAGCAAGCAGACAGACAAGAAGACAAGGAGGGAGAGAGGGAGAAAGAAAAGCAATTATCCTGGTTCAAAGTGGAAGGTTTCTCTTAATTTTTTTAAAATATTCAATTGAAATTTTTATTTTTTGGTTACCTAAATTGACCATGATATTATAGATTTCAGAGCTGTCAATTATAGTATTTCTCTTTAAAAATTTTTATTTTATAGTGAACTATAGTTGATTTATAATATTGTGTTAGTTTCAAGTGTACAATAAAGTGATTCAGTTATACATATACAATTATCTATTCTTTTTAAAATTATTTTCCCATTTAGGTTATTACAGAATATTGAGCAGAGGTCCCTGTACAGTAGGTCCTTGTTGGTTATCTATTTTATATATAGTAGTGTGTATATGTTAATCCCAAACTGCCAACCTATCCCTCCACTACATTTGGTAACTCCTCTTTGGTAACTATAAGTTTGTTTTCCAAGTCTGTGAATCTGTTTGCTTATAAATATGTTCATTTGTGTAAATGTTTTTTAGATTTCACATGTAAGTAATATGATACTTGTCTTCCTATCTGACTTACTTCACTTAGTATGATTATCCATCCATGTTGCTGCAAATGGCATTGTTACTTTCTTTTTAATGGCTGAGTGATATTCCATTGTATATATGTACCACATCTTTATCCATTCATTTATCGATGAACATTGTCTTGTCTACTATAAACAGTGCTGCAATGGACATTGGGGTGCATGTGTCCTTTCAAATAGTGCTGCAATGAGCATGGGGGTACATGTATCCTGGATATATGCTTGGGAGCAGGACTGCAGGATCATATCATAGCTCTATTTTCAGCTTTTTAAGGAACCTCCATACTGTTCTCCATAGTGGCTGTACCAATTTACATTCTCACCAACAGAGTAGGAGGATTCCCTTTTCTTCATACCCTCTCTAACATTTATTGTTTGTAGACTTTTTGATGATGGCCATTCTGACCAGAGTGAAGGGATACCTCCTCATAGTTTTGATTTGCATTTCTCTGACAATTAGTGATATTGTTGAGCATATCCTCCTGTGCCTGTTGGCCATCTGTATGTCTTCTTTGGAGAAATGTGTATTTAAGTCTTCTATTTTTTGATTGGGTTGTTTGTTTTTTATATTGAGCTACACAAGCTGTTTGTAAATTTTGGAGATCCCTTGTCTGTCACATCATTTACAAATATTTTCTCCCATTTTGTGAGTTGTCATTTCATTTTATGGTTTCCTTTGCTGTGCAAAACATTTAAGTTTTAATTGGATCTCACTTGTTTATTTTTGTTTTTATTTCCATTACTCTAGAAAACAAATAAAAAAAGATATTGCTGCAGTTTATGTCAAAGAGTGTTCTTCTTATGTTTTCCTCTAAGAGTTTTATAGTATCCAGTCTTCCACTTAGGTCTTTAATCTATTTTGAGTTTATTGTATACGGTGTTAGAGAATGTTCTGATTTTATTCTTTTACATGTAGATGTCCAGTTTTCTTGGCACCACTGATTAAAGAGACTGACTTTTCTCCATTGTATACTCTTGCCTCCTTTGTTGTAGACTAATTGACCTTGGGTATGTGGGTTTATTTACTGGACTTTCTATCATTTTCCTTTGATTTATATTTCTGTTTTGTGCTAGTACCATACTGTTTTGATGACTGTAGCTTCATAGTATAGTCTTAAGTTGGTGTGCCTGATTCCTCCAGCTCCATTTTTCTTTCTCAAGATTGCTTTGACTATTCAGGGTCTTTTGTGTCTCCATACAAATGGCACCCCACTCCAGTACTCTTGCCTGGAAAATCCCATGGATGGAGGAGCCTGGTGGGCTTCAGTCCCTGGGGTCGCTGAGTCGAACATGACTGAGCGACTTCACTTTCAGTTTTCACTTTCATTCATTGGAGAAGGAAATGGCGACCCAGTCCAGTGTTCTTGCCTGGAGAATCCCAGGGACGGCGGAGCCTGGTGGGCTGCTGTCTATGGGGTCTCACAGAGCCGAACACGACTGACGTGACTTAGCAGCATTGTTAATTTGATAGGGATTGCATTGAATCTATTAATTGCTTCAGTAGTACAGTTATTTTGACAATATTGATTTTTCCAATCCAAGAACAAGGAAGATTCTCTTTAGTTCCTATAACAGTTCTGCCCAGGTGACTGCTGGTTTACACCCCTTGGCTTCCTGAGCTGCTCCATCTGGAGTCAGCCTGGGAGGCCTACCCAGACCTCCAGCCCTCATGAGTTCTTAGGAGCTGAGTCCTGTGGAATTTACTCTGTGGATTGTGTGCCATGTCCCTACCATCTCTACAGGGGAACTACTTTATGATTCTGTTAAAGGAAAGTTTGCCTTTTATACTATTTCTCCTTCAGTTCAACCACTCTAGAAGCTTCTATACTACTAGGCTTGGTCTTTGGGAGACAAGGTAAGAAGAAGAATAATGTTAATGGTAACCATTGGTTCCATTAAGTTTATTATGGGGTAAACACTGACCTAAGTGCTTTGCAAGTATTAACTCATTTAATAAACTCCATGAAGTACTATTATCATCATATTACAACTCCATAAACTGAGGTCCAGAGAGGTTGGGTATCTTTCACCAGTCAACCAGAATTTGAATATGGATAGTGTAACTCTGGGTCTTCCAAGGTGGCACTAGTGGTAAAGAACCCACCTGCCAATGCAGGAGATATAAATGATGTGGATTCAATCCCTTGGTTGGGAAGATACCCTGGAGGAGGGCATGGTAGCCCACTCCAGTATTCTTGCCTGGAGAATCCCACAACCAGAGGGGCCTGGCGGACTATAGTCCTTGGGGTCGCAAAGAGTCAGCCATGACTGAAGCAACTTAGCACAGCACAGCAGCACACTGTGGCTCTAATACCCATTTTCTTATCTTTTACTCACACTGACATAACACAAAGAGCACACAACTGGGATTTAGATGTAGATTACTGTTCTTGCTCTGTGACCTCACAATTTTCTTAACTTCTCTGAGTTAAGAACTCAGAGTTAAAATATACTTCTTCATGTAAGGGCTTTCCAGGTGACTCAGTGACAAAGAATCCACCTGACATTTCAGGAGACACAGGTTTGATCCTCGAGTCTAGAACATCCCCTGGAGAAGAAAAATGGCAACCCACACCAGTATTCTTGCCTGGAAAATCCCATGGACAGAGGAGACTAGCCAGTTACAGTCCATGGGAGTCACAAAGAGTCAGACACAACTTAGTGCCTGAGCAAGCATGCATGCACACCCCTCACCTAAAAAAAAATCAAAAGATTGTACTATGTAATCTATGAAGACTCTCCAACTCTAGCATTCTATGACTGGATGATAGTGACTTGCATTAATTACTGCCCCAAGGAAGATCCAGATAGAAATACCTTAAAAGATCATCTTTTTGTACATTATACACGCTTGTATCACCTACTGTGACTCTTACAACATGTGCGGCAACATCATAGAATGAAAAGAACATGATCTGGGTTTAAATCTTGGCTTTGCCACCTACATCTCAACTGTGCAAATTTGAGTAACTTACTTGACCCTTCTGAATCTGTTTTCTTTTAATTTGTTTGCTTTTTATTTTGTCTAAAATGAATCCAATGTTACCTAATTTATAGAATTTTCCAAAAGATTAAAATATATAAATTATATAAACTTGGCTGGTAAGTATTAGGTTACCCGGTCAGACAGCTTAATTTCCCTCTCAGTTTTGCTCTGTATTAGTCTTGGGTGTTTATAGAAATGTCCATGTTATCAAACAAAGAGTAGGTGCCAAGAAATTTTGAGAACAATTTTAAACTTTTTTTGTGATCAGATATATGTTTTCAGGAGCTTCCCAGGTGATAGTAGTGGGAAAGAACCTGCTTGTCAATGCAGGAGATGAAAGAGACACAGGTTCAATTCCTGGGTCAGGAAGATGCCCTGGAGGAGGGCATGGCAACCCACTCCAGTATTCCTGCCTGGAAAATCCCATGGACAGAGAGCCCTGGGGGGCTATCATCCATAGGGTCACAAGAGTCAGACACAGCTGAAGTGACTTAGAACACACACGTGCATATGCTTTCTAAAATAAAATAATAAAATCCATGTTCCCCATAATTTTGAAACAGTATTTAGCACACAACAATATCCCCCTGTGTCTGTAGATGTTAAAAATGACTTAGACTTCATTAGGATCACCAGAGCAGGTCACAAGAAGCATCTCAGCTACATTTCAGGAGCAGATGATACTTAAAGATACATGTATCAAGCTAAATACCAGTCTTCCCGTTACATAGCATTAGGTATTTCTTGGCAAGTTCAGGCTTCCATTTCTAATAGTATTGACTTTAATCCTTGTTTTGATCTCCTTCTGATTTTCAACCTCCTTTTGACTGCCATTTTTAAAATACCATTCTGTTACACAAATGCGTAGTATAGTAAAGTGGACTTAGGAGCCCTGGGCTTGCTTCTCAGCTTCACCACTCATTAGTCATGTGCAGTTGAACTATGTTCTCAATTTAGAAACTTCTCTGAGCCTCTATTTCCTTACCTGATAACTGAAAAATGTGATTCAGCAAGCCTTATGATGTTATGAAACTTTACTGAGATAATGTGTGGGCCTGACACAGAATAGTCATTTGATGAAAACTGCTCAAATTTGACTCAGGAATATAGATGAGACCATTCATTCACCAGCTCAGTAAACCATAAAAAGTTTTGAGAAAAAGTCAAAAGCCATGAATAAACTTATTATTTCAATGTAAGCAAACCTAATTCCTGTCACTTGTCACTTATCAGAGTAATGCAACGAACTAGCTAATACCCGAGCCATATATCTGCTCCTAACTACTGTGAAATTACCCAAAGGAGCCAGGCAAGCCTTCTCTGTGTTGAACCACTAAATGATCCCTCTCCTAGAAATGGACAATGACTGGCCCTCCTATGTTCCATGATGATTTATCCTTCATCCTTTTGTTCAGGCAGAGGGACAATCATTATTAACATAAAACCCTGTCTCCTGCTGGACTCTAGTGAAATAGAAGTCCCATTTACCTAGAAGTAGATGATCAAGGAGTAGTCTGTCTACAAAGTCTAGAAGATTCACACAACCTTTCACTTGAATGTTAGGTAACCCTAGTTAGCTATTCCCTGTCAAAACCACATCATAAGACTCACTGAAATCCCCTTACCCCTTGATCCACTTGCAGCAGTTTTATACCCTCTCTTCCCCCAAATTTTGGGGTTGGTTTTATAAAAACAATGACAAAAATATTTTTAATTTGAATATTCCTTAATCAGACAAAGAGGAATTTCTAAAGTGGCTTTTCCTTAGGTTGTCTTTTCTATTGTTGCTTTAAAAAATATTTCTGAGTATTTATCTACTCTACACCAAGTACTTCCACATTAACCATCTCATTTAGTGATAGTAGAGTGGTAGTTATTAAATACATGGGCTTTAGAGTCAGAAAAATCAGGGTTGAAGTTCAGGTTCTACTAGAGAGTCATCTAGAAATTTGTCATTATAATCCCCGTTTCATGATAAGGAAATTGAAGTTGAGGGAGATTGTAATCAAGGTCACCCAGCTAGCAAGGGGCAGGCAGAGTTCGAATTTCAATAAAGTTCTATTTGACCAAGCTTCTTTTTTGCCAGGACTTACCAATTGCTCTTATAGCATGGAGGTTTCTCAGACACTGTGGTTTTAAGATGTTAGATCACATTCTCCTTTGAGAATATTAAGAAATCTATAGACTTTCTCCCCAGAAACATGTGATATATGTTTACTAACATAATTTCAGGAGGTTAACGGATCTTTGAAACCCAATTTCTGGAGGTAAATGGACTTTAGGTTAAGAATCCTTGCTTCTAAGCTGTGGCAGTTGTCACAGTGTCCAGAAGTGGTCACTTCTCAATAATGGTTAATCTTTCAGGAAGTGGTGGCAGATCATGAGTCACATAGAAACTAATCCAGTCTTTGTTGTCATTCAGTCACTCAGATGTGTCTGACTCTTTGCGACCCCATGGACTGCAGCAGGCCAGGCTTCCCAGTCCTTCACCACCTCTTGGAGCTTACTCAAATTCATGTCCATTGAGTCAGTGATGTCATCCAACCATCTCATCCTCTGTCGTCCCCTTCTCCTCCTGCCTTCACTCTTTCCCAGCATCAGGGTCTTTTCTAATGACTCGGCTCTTCACATCAGATGGCCACAGTATTGGAGCTTCAGCTTTAGCATCAGTCCTTCCCTGGCGATCCAGTGGTTAAAACTCCATGCTTCCAATGCAGGAAACTTGTATTTGATACCTGGTTAGTGTACTAAGATCTCACAAGCCACATAGCCAAAAAAAAAAAAATAGTGTATGTGGGGAAAATTGGATATACACATGCAAAATAATGTAATTGAACTCTTGTCTTATACCATACACAAGGATATACTCATGGATTAAAGACTTCAATGTAAGAACTGAAACTATAAAACTTCTTGAAGAAAAAACAGGGAGAAGCTTCATGACATTCATCTTGGCAACAATTTCTTGAATATGACCCCAAAGGCATAGGCAGCAAAACCAAAACTAGTGATGTGGACCCACATCAAGCTGAAAGTTTTCTACACAGAGAAGGAAACCATCGACAATGTGGAAAGGCAACCTATGGAATGGAAGAAAATATATGCAAACCATGTATCAATAAAATGTTAATTTCCAATATACAAGGAGATCGTATGTCTTCTGCAGACTAATAGCAAAACAACAAGTAACACAATTTAAAAATAGGCTAAAGACTTGAATAGACATTTCTCCAAAGAAGACATACAAATGACCAGCAGGTGTATGAAAAAAACCTCAACACCACTAATGAGTGGGAAAGTGCAAATCAAACCACACTGAGATATCACTTCACACCTGCCAGAATGGCTATTAGCAAACAAACAAACTAAAGATAACAATTATGGTGAAGATGGGGAATAACTAGACTCCTTGTACACAATCGATGTGAATGCAAATGGTGCAGCTGCTGTGGAAAATGGTAAGGACTTTCCTTCCAAAATTAAAAATAAAATGACCATATGATCTAGTGATTTTGATCTAGTATCCAAAAGAAATGAAATCAGGATCTCAAGAGATATTAGCACTCCCGTGTTCATATCACACTATCCGCAATAGCCAAAATGTAGAAACAGCCTAAATATCCAAGGACAGATGAACTGATAAAGAAAATATGGAAATATTCAGTGTTATTCAGCCTTAAAAAGAACAACGTGGATGAAACTGGAAAACATTATGCTAAGTAAAATAAGCCAGACACAGAAGAAAAATGCTACATGATACCACTTACATGATGGCTCTAAAATAGTCAGGCTTACAGCAGAGAATAGAACAGAGTGGGTCAGAGGCTAGAGGGTTGGGGGAATTAAGGACGTACAAAGTGTCAAAGGGACAAAGTGTTGGTTATACAGGATGATAAGTCTAGAAATCTACTGTATCGCACTTTGTCTATATATATGTATAAATATATATATATACATACACATGTATGCATGCATGCTAAGTCACTTCAGTCATATCCAACTTTTTGTGACCCTATGGATTGTAACCCACCAGAATACTGGAGAGGGTTGCTATTTCCTACTCCAAGGATCTTCCCAACCCAGGGATTGAACTCGTGTCTCTTATGTCTCCTACATTGGCAGGCAGGCTCTTTACCACCAGTGCCACCTGGGAAGCCCATATACATGAGCTATATATATATATATTCCTATAGTTAATACTGTACTGTATACTGAAAACTTTACTGGGAGGTAGATTTTATGTTGTGTCTTTATTATAAGAATTGAAAATAAAAAAGGATGGAAGAAAACTTTGGAGATGATATATATGTTTATAGCATAGATTGTGATGATGACTTCAGAGACATATACTTATCTCCAAGCTTAAGAAGTTGTAAACACTAAATATGTACAGATTTTTGTATGTCCATCATACTTCAATAAGGTGGTTTAACAAAAACAAATTGACTCATATTGGAGGGGTGAAAGTTATTCATTTATAATTTTGCATAAGATTGCAGCAAATACTGATGTCATTTCTATTATTTTCATTTATTCAAGCAGTCATTAAAGAGATATCAGTTGAATGCCTACTATATGCCAGGTTCTGTGCTAGCCTAGACCAGCCTGATATTGGTAAGTCAGCAGGGCCCTTTCTGGGGCTTCCCAGGTGGCACTAGTGGTAAACAGCCCACCTGCCAATGCAGAGTAGACATAAGAGACTCAGGTTCAGTCTCTGGGTCGGGAAGACCACCTGGAGGAGGGCATGGCAACACACTCCTGTATTCTTGCCTGGAGAATCCCATGGATAGAGGAGTCTGGTGGGCTGAAGTCAATAGAGTCGCACAGAATCAGACATGACTGAAAAGGCTTAGCATGCATGCACGCATGGCCATTTCTATGCTGCAGTTGTTTGTATAAGTAAAAGAGGAAATCTAACAGCATTCTAGAAGATAACACTAAGAGTGAGAAGAGGTTTCCTAGAGGAAAATAAGGATCATAGCAAAAAAGAAACATGAAAATACAGCAAGCAAAGAAATAAATGAAGCAATTAAGGAAAAATATAGTGGAAAAGAAATAAACGATGGAACTTCTATGAGGAAATGAAAATAATATATATTGGAAAGGGTCATTCCTAGTCTTGAAAGCAAAACTTCACTAGAGAAACAAAGGATAGTAATTGAACGAAGCAATGACTGGATTGAACAGAGTAATGAATTATGCCTGGGAAATTCTCAGAGGCTGGAATGAAACTGAACAAAGAAAGAGATAAAAAGATCAGATGATCTGAATACCAATTTCAAATTGCTAGTTATGAATCTCTGTGAATGACTCATTTTTTCTCATTTTCTTTCCCAAAATCTCATCTTTTGTAAATCCAGAAAAGCTGACTGTACAGTTAGGTAGAATGAGCCTGGGTCATCGAGTAGCCTCAGTTTAAGAACAAGTACACTGAGCAGGTGAGTGACTAACACACACACACTGAGTAGGATTGCATTCTTCTTTCCAGGCTTAGTAAAGCCCATCTTATAAAGCATTGGAAGGACGTCTCTGCACAGTAATTCCCAGAAATGCATTTCATAGCCCTTAGTCAAATGAAATTATAATAGTAGCTAATTTACAGCCCCAGAAGGTTTACCAGACACGTCCTCTTAAATGCAATTTGTGTTTAAAATAATGATCCCATGTGGTATTTGTTTTCTCATAAAATGAACTTAAAGGTAAGCTGGGGGTTGGAGGGGGAGATATTTCTGCTCCACAAAAGTCAATCGTCTGGGATTTGGTTGAGGTTCTTCACTTATTTATATGATTCATCTATGGTGGTTCATTTGGTTAACTTAGATTATTGCTTGGTAGAGGCAGTGTATTTGCAGAGTGTGAGTATGGGGAAGAAAAGACAATTAAACTACTGGAAAATGCACAGAAAGTGTTAGGCTCACATTTGGTAATTAAACTTGTCAGTGTTTCAGCTGAAATTTCATTATGCCCCTTTGCCAGGAGGTGACACCATGAGCCTGTACAATTTTCCTCTCTCCTGCTTGGCTGTGGCACCTGGCCTTCTTCCCAGTCCTGTGCAGATTACTTTGACATTTCAGTTCATCTGGGTGGTTTCTGTCATTTTCTACTTGAGAAAATTGGAGGCCAGAGAAGCTAAGTGACTTCCCCACAGCCTCTCGTCTAAGTCAGCACCAGAGCCAAGCTACAATTCTCCAGCATAGCCTTCCCCATACAGGCGGGGGCTCAGCTTTGTTCCAGGTTTATTCAGTAGGACAGGAGAATGTGGGAGCCACTGGAGAATGTTCTGGGGGCTGGATGTTACTGTGAGAAAACCAACGCATCAGTAGAACATGTTCTTATGCAGTTCTCATCTCCTACTGAAAACTTAGTACAAAGGACGTTATTCAGTTTTATTAGCATATCAGTTCTGTGTGTGTGTGCCCCACCCCCCACCCCCCAAAAAAAAAACATTTGCAGTCATGAAATAAAAGGAAAAAGTAAGAGAGAGTTCAGTTTTAATGATTTTCTTTTCTCTTTCTTTTTAAGTTTTTCTTTCCTGGTCCAGAAAGCCCTTACCCTCCCCATTCACTTCCCTCCTAGATACAAGTGCCAACAGCCCTCTCTGGTGGTCAGACAGCTTTCCATTATTAGTCTCTGCATTTTATTTAAAATTGTGTGACCCAGTTGGAACCCAGAGGTGTCTATTGTTTCCTCCTAGGAGGTTTGAGAGAGACGAAGCTGCAGAGTTAGATCCTTTCCCCTCTCAGAGGCTATATGGGAATGAGAAACATGTATTTTTAACTCTTTTCTGTAAGTTCAAATGGAAACCACAGTGGGCCTGCAACCTGAGCCATTTCAGCCTAATTGCCTTCCTGCCTTTTTTGTCTGACATGACTTACCTAGAACAATGGTTCTCACACTGGAGTGGCCATCAGAAACACCTGGAGGGCTTGTTAAAACACAGATTACTGAGTTCCCGCCAACCCCACTCCAGACCTTCGGATTGGATTCTGTAGGTTAAGAGCAAGCTTGATAATTTGCATCTCTACAAATGCCCAGGTGATACTGATCTGGGGACAACACTTTGAAAACTAATACCTTCAAGCAACAGTTTTCACCTCTGGCTACATTGGAATTACCTAGGGTAATTCCTAGGGGAGCTTTTTTTAAAAGGCCAGTGCTAGATCCCAGCCCCAGAGATACTCACTTAGGGATAAAGGATGGGCAATGGCATTTTTCGGAGAAGGCAATGGCACCCCACTCCAGTACTCTTGCCTGGAAAATCCCATGGACCGAGGAGCCCGGTGGGCTGCAGTCCATGGGGTCCCTGAGGGTTGGACACGACTGAGCGACTTCACTTTCACTTTTCACTTTCATGCATTGGAGAACGAAATGGCAACCCACTCCAGTGTTCTTGCCTGGAGAGTCCCAGAGACAGGGGAGCCTGGTAGGCTGCCGTCTATGGGGTCGCACAGAGTCGGACACGACTGAAGCGACTTAGCAGCAGCAGTGCAGAAGCAGTGGCATTTTTTAAACTTTTTAAGATGATTCTTCCAACTGTGCTCTAAACCCTATGAGACACTAAGTGTCAAGTCCCTGTTTTTAATCAAATGTCTTGGGAATGCAGCTTGAACTGGCACTTCCTATGCCTTCCACCATAAAGTCTCTGGTGCCACTTCTCGTTTTGCCAAAAATATCATCTTGAACAGCCTTTTTTCAGATGAGGCTCAGCTTCTAACATAGGAAAGCAAATGTGTACTGCCTAGGACAGCTTGCTGTATTCTATTAACCAGTCTCTAGCCTGAACAGGTTTCTGGGCATTTTGATAAAGGAGTACATGATTTAGGTGATCAATTTAGGACTTTCATTTCAACCCTTAAAAGCATCTCCTGGTTTTGATGCAACTAATTCAATTATTAAGGAACATCACAGCTCGATAGTTAATTAGATTTTCACAACCAAATAGATTCTCATGTCCTTTTCTCAAGTTCTTTCGATGGCAAGATGAAATGAAACTTCTTCCAACACAAGTAAGATTCTACCTTTTAAATTTCCCTGTCCAGGGCCTCTAAAGCTACTGCTTTAACAGTTAAAATGTTGTCTGGAGTTTTCTGGTTTTTTTGTTTTTTTCTTTCCCTGTTTGTGTCTCATCCAGTATGTACACAGCTCTTAGAAAATCATCTTCTATTCTTACTGTGAGTGCCCTGAAGGGAAAGGAGCTTGGGTATTCATTTCATGTGTGGTACCTAAACAGCAAACCATTATTAGGAAGACAGTAATATTTCCCAATGTCATCGGGTCGTTACTATATTGTAAATGATGCTCAGACTAAACAAAAGCATGACATGTCAGAGTAATTACAACCAATAGATCACATTCACAAGCAATTAAATTTGTGGTAGAAATATGGCCTGCATCTGGCTTTTGCCCAACAACAAAAATAACTGACTTTTGCAGTGTGCTGGGAACAATGTTGGGTACTTTTCAGACACAGCCTCAGTTAATTCTCCCAAGAGATATGAATCTGGTACAAATTAGGAGACTAAAGTTCAAAGAGTAAATTGTCTTGCCTGAACCTTGCCTTGAATCATGAAAGTGGGAAGTTCCTGAAGGCAGGATCACTATTGTATTCCCAGTGCCTAGAATAATGCCAAGCACTTGGGCACTCAAATAATATCTTTTGAATGACGGAATGAATAAGTGAATCTGATTCCAGAGCCCATGTTATTTCTTATCCGTTGGGGTGCGTGTGTGCTCAGTCACTAAGTCGTGTCTGAGTATTTGCCACCGGTATAGCCCACCAGGCTCCTCTGTCCATGGGATTTTCCAGACAGGAATATTGGAATAGGTTGCAATTTCTACCTCCAGAGGATCTTCCCAACCCAGGGATCAAACCCACATCTCCTGCATCTCCTGCATTGCAGGCAGATTCTTTACCACTGAGCCATCGGTGAAGTCCACCCACTGTGTATTCTTGATTAAACAAATGGCCTTGGAGCAGATGTCTAGACATTAGCCACGGGGTGGTGGGAAGAGGCACGTGCCACCCAGCCTATACCAAATTGGTAGGAGACCACTCGGGACCACCCACTTTTAACTTGACACATATCTGAGGCAGGTACAGAAGTCTGTGCTCTGCTTCCTAAACAGAGGTGGGGCAGAGGCAGGGAAGAATCTTGCAATTTCAGTAGTAAATTCAAGTCACCAGCCTTACACTCTGACCGTGCCATACCCTGACACTTAACCTGTCTATTGTGAAAGTGAAAGTCGCTCAGTCGCGTCCAGCTCTTTGTGACCCCATGGGCTTAGTCCATGGAATTCTCCAGGCCAAAATACTGGAGTGGGTAGTCTTTCCCTTCTCCAGGGGATCTTCCCAGCCCAGGGATCGAACCCAGGTCTCCCACATTGCAGGTGGGTTCTTTACCAGCTGAGCCACAGGGGAAGCCCAAGAATACTGGAGTGGGTAGCCTATCCCTTCTCCAACGGATCTTCCTGATCCAGGAATCGAACTGGGGTCTTCTTCATTGCAGGTGGATTCTTTACCATCTGAGCTATGAGGGAAGCCCATTGTACACAGCGGTAAAATCGCTAACATGCAATAATCAAGACTGACAAGCATGAAAACATTTATAGCAAAAAAACACACATGAAATCAATAAGAATCTAATTTAAAGCTTTAGAATTGACCCTCTTTTCTTATCTGTTCACTACATCCCATCCATTCCTGTACTTTTAAATGGGCATGTTTGTTACAAAGTATACATGTGTGCTAAGTTGTTTCAGTCGTGTCCAGCTCTTTGCAACCCAATGGATAGTAGCCTATCTCTTCTGTCCATGGAATTCTCCAGGCAAGAATACTGGAATGGGTTGCCATGCCCTCCTCCAGGGGATCTTCCCGACCCAGGGATTGAACCCCCCTCTCTTACTTCTCCTGCATTGGCAGGCGGGTTCCTTACCACTAGTGCCACCTGGGAAGTCCATTATAAAGTATTAACTGCAGGTATTGGTTGGAAGGACCGATGCTAAAGCTGAAGTCCCACTATTTTGTCCACTTGATGGGAAGAGCTGACTCATTGGAAAAGACCCTGGTACTGGGAAAGATTGAAGGCAAAAGGAGAAGGGGGCAGCAGAGGATGAGATGGTTAAATAACATCACCAACTCAATGGACATTAATTTGAGCAAACTGTGGGAGATAATGAAGGACAGAGGGGCCTAGTGTGTTGCAGACAAAGGGGTCACAAAGAATCAAATATGATTTAGCAACTGAACAACAACAACATAACCACAGGAGTCAGCAAGTCTAAATAATTATTAAACAAGGCCCTCATAATCACCACCTAATCATAAACCTTTGTAATCAGAATAGTCCCCTAAATTGATATGATTTTAATTTATAAAATGCCTTCACTGATACATTTAAATGTTGTGACAAATTAATTAATAATCAGGTTCACGTAGATATAACTATATTTTAAGTAATAACAGAACAGGCATCTCTTTAAATAAGTTTAAATCTCTTTATAAGCACAGTGACTGTGCTACCTCTTCTGTGCAGCAAACTGTGTCCTTCATAAATTATTTAAAGTGTTTATACCTTATAAATATATTTATGTGATTTTATAACTTTGATTGACAATCACTGATGAAATAGCACTTTAAGATGTTCAGTACAATGCAAAAGGAAAATGCTAATCTGGTTATAATGTTTATATGTGCGTATTTGTATGTGCATGTACGGACACATGTGGAATCAAATGTGTTATCAGTCATCATGGAACGTTCACCCTACTGTACCATTGTGGGGAGTATGGTTTTTATTGTAGCCAGTGTAATTCTATACTATCCTTTAATATGCGTCAGCAGTGATAACTTGGTCATTGACTGCCTAATCACACTAGAGGTGAGGCCAGAGAGCATCCAATACTCATTTTTATAGCTCCATTATAAGGTATACTGTTATATGCAGCCTATAAGTAAGTCAGAAAGGGGAGAGCCAAGGGCATATTTTTTACTGGAATATTTGGTTTTAGTACTATTGCATCTTTATAAAATACAGTTATTCCCCAGTGGAGCTTTCTAAAATTATCTAAATGCATATACGTGTGCATCGAGAGGAAGGTGAGGAAATGCAGAGACAGAGAAACGAGAGAGGGGAGAAATTAGAAGTTGGGACCAGACTTTCTAGAATTTCTTAGCCTTAGCAAAATGCTCACTCCTATACTGAAGCACCCCTTCGGTGATGGATGCAGAAAGTAAGGAAGGGTTTTCTTGGCATTTAGCCTCATTACCTACCCCTATCTATTTACATGTTCTGAATCCCCACATGTTTTCATTCCCAAAATCTAGGAGCTGCAAACGAGGGCAGATCAGGGAGCATGGGCAGGTAAACATAAGGCAGTCATTCTGCCATCTTTCTGTACAGTGGTTGCACTAAGAGACAGCTTAAAAGAGAGTCTTTAACCCCTGTCTGTATCAGTGCCCAACCAAGGTACTACAAATACACGTGTGTTAATACATAAGTAAAAATCATGAGCCTGCTATGCAAATGTAGCTTTAAGACAAGTTCCCCAGTACCCTTACCAGTCAAATCACCATCTCCGAGTCCTTACTATATCCAAATCCCAGAGCATCCTCTGTGTGTGTAATCTAGTACATTCAGATTCGTGCCCTCTGCGGCAGGTTAACAATTACTTATCCTATTTGTGGAGCCTAAGGACAGGGGAGCAAATCCAGAAAAGGGAGGCTTTTCTACATACTGGAATCAAGGGGGAAAAAAAGGCCTGTTCCATGAGCTATAATCTCCTACTACAACACTGTGAACTGAATCTGGACTGTATTTAGAGATTGTCACTTGTAGAGCTGTTAAGTTATTCAATGCCTTTTGAGGGAGGAAGCATTTTTAGAAGAGAGATTAAGGCAAGTGCTAATGTAAGGAAATGACATGAGCTGAAACTTAAAAGGTGAGTTGATGTTCTCTGAGAGGCAGTGGGGCAGAGGGAAGGAGAGGTTGTAGCAAGTTCAAGGCAAGGAGATCAAAGAGAAAAGCACGGAAATTGAGAAAGTGTGGTTCCATGAGAGCAGGAACCAAGTCTGCCACGTCCAGCGTTGTATCCCCAGAGCTTAGCAAGGTGCCTGTAACATTGGAAGCACTCTCTGTATATTTGAATATTGAGTGAACAAATCAATTAACTGCAGGTAGTTCCATGTAGCTAATGAATAGCAGTGATGAGTGTGAGGGGAGCAATAAATCTACAAGATAAACAGGACCAGATCATGAGGATTCTTATTGGCCAAGCTCTGGACTTGGGCTTTGTAGACAAAAGAAAGCCTTTGAGAAATTTTTGTTCAGATTGGAAGGGAAAAAATTTTTTTCCATTCATTATTTTCTTCATTGAGGTAATAATTGCTTTACAATCATGTGTTAGTTTCTGCTGTGCATGAATCAGTTATAAGTATACATATATCCTTCCCTCTTGAACCTCCCTCCCATCCCCACATCCCACCCCTCTTGGTCATCGTGGAGCCACCGAGCTGAGCCGAGCTCCCTGTGCTGCACAGCGGCTCCTACTAGCCATCTATTTTACACACGAGTGTATATATGTCAATGCTGCTCTCCCAGTTTGTCCCACCCTGAGTGTCCACAATGTCTGATCACTAGACCTGCATCTCTATTCCTGCCCTGCAAATAGGTTCATCTGTACCATTTCTCTAGATTATATAAATATGTTAATATGCAATATTTGTTTTTCTCTTTCTGACTTACTTCACTCTGAATGATGAACTCTATGAGCATCCACATCACTGCAAATGACCCAGTTTCATTCCTTTCTATGGCTGAGTAATATTCCATTGTATATGTATATATGTACCACATCTTCTTTATCCATTCATCTGTTGATAGACATTTAAATAACATGGCCACATTTGCATTTTGGAAAATCACCGTTTTATGTTTTGGTGTTTTGGCCTTGAGGTAGGTGGGATCTTAGTTCCTCGATCAGGGATCCAACCCACACACCCTGCATTGGAAGGTGAAGTCCTAACTACTGGATCACGGGGAAGTCCCAGGCATTTCCTGTCTGTATTGCTGCAGTGGCCCCCTAATTGATTCCCTGCCTCCATTCTTATCTCTAGTCAAGATTTTCTCAGTAGAGTAGCCAACGAGATCTATCAAGATGCAATATCTGACCTCACCTGTCCTGTCATCCTCCCCCAGGTTCTTTGTATTCCAAACCCAAGGAACTTTCTTATTGTGCCCATTCATTTGAACACACACTTACCTTGTGGTCTGAGTACTTGCTATTCCATTTTCTGGGATGCTTCTCTCCCAGATACCTACATAATTCACATCCTTCATAAATCTTACTTTCTTAAAGGGGGCTATCTCTCATTCCTTATCTAAAAGTATATTTACCAACACCCTTCTCTAATTATTTTTTCTGCATTTCATATCATGATCTAACCATGCATGTGCATAGTTACTATGCAAGTGCTAAGTCACTTCAGTTGTATCTCTTTTGTGAGTCCATGGACTGTGGCCTTGCATGCTGCTCTGTCCATGGGATACTCCAGGCAAGAACATTGGAGTGGGTTGCCATTTCCTTCTCCAGGGAATCTTCCCGACCCAGGGATCAAACCCGTGTCTTTATGTCTCTTGAATTGGCAATTCTTTACCACTAGCGCCACTTGGGAAGCCCATCTAACTATATGTTTTACCTATTTTATTTGTCTTTTTTACTCCTCTACAATGAAGTTCTGTGAAGAGAATGAATTTGTTCTGATGAGTGACTTTTCCCCAGCATGTATGATAGCATTAGATTAGAATATCCTGTTGTTTAGATGAGTATCTCTATATTATTTTTCATTCAGTAAATTCTTACTAGAGGAAAGGAAGGAAGGGAGGGAGAGAAAGAAGGAAGGAGGAGGGAGGGTAGACTGAATGTCTATGTGCTGTGCTTAGTCACTCAGTCACGTCGGAATCTCTATGTGCTGAGCATTATAAATTATGTATAGGGTTAAAAAATACAATTGACCTTTGAACAACATAAATTTGAACTGCGTGGGTCCACTTATATGTGGATTTTTTTCAATAGCAAATACTACAGTACTACATGATCTGAGGTTGGTTCAATCTGAGAATTCAGAACTGCTGATATAGAAGAACCACAGATGGATAAGGAAGTTCCAGTTATAAGCCATACATGGATATTCAACTGCTCGGAAGGTCATTGGCCCTAACCCTCACATTGTTCAAGGGTCAACTATATTTGTTTTGCCCTTCTTGCAGTCTATTGGCAGACTTAAGGCACATTCCCATGCAAAAAGCTAACAAATAGTATAAGTGCATGCTAGGGTCATGACAATGTTGTATTCTTTGGGCTTCTGTGAACCTAGGCTAGTGGGAAAATATAGCAACACTATCCATTCTCAAATTTCTCTTTGTTTCACTGATGGACAACATTTGCCACAAAGTAAACATTTCTCTACTAAATTCAGCAAAATCTCATTTTTTCAGACACAATGAACTTGTGAAATAACAAGCTACATAATCACCTTTTTGTTCTGTAATCATTTACCTTATCGTTCCTTTATGTTGGATGAACTTCCTGGCAGAAAACACATTGTAATGTGAATATTGAAATTCTTATAGTTGAACAAGTGAGGTTTCCTTTAAGTCATTGCCAGCTGAGTTCTTCCCTCTTTCTACTTTCAGCCTGCCTATTTCTCATCTTCAGCCCTTGAAAATTGACATGTGGTGGGAAACAAGTGAAAACAGGCGAATTTCTGGTTTGAAGAGTCTTGTCAGATTCAGACATTAAACTGGGGTCTCCTGCATTGCAGGCGGATTCTTTACCAACTGAATTATCAGGGAAGCCCATCTGTGGTCTAGGATGTAGTCATAAATTTATAATTGGTTGACTATAGTAAGAACCATCCAGTAGACGTCTCAGTTTATTCTCTACAATTTATTCATGTATCAAGTTATTCATTTATTTACTAATTCAAATCAATAATCAATAAACATGTGATGGGCAAGGAGCTGTTGATAAAAGGGTGACTAGGACATAGTCTCTGCTCTCAAGGAACTCCCTGTCTGGTAATGAGAGAGATATGCATTCAGCTGTCATGCGAACAGAATGGTGTTCTAATGGGGGAGAGTAGAGGTGCTATGAGAACACAAAGACATCATCACGTAAGAGACTTGCTGCTGCTGTTTTGTTGTATTTATGTACTATTTTTGGCTGTGTTGGCTCCTCATTGTTGTGCATGGGCTTTCTCTAGTTGCGTCAAGCAGGGGCTACTCTCTAGCTGTGGAGCATGGGCTTCTCATTGAAGTGGCTTCTTTTGTTGCAGAGCAAGGGTTCTAAGGTGCAGGCTTTAGTAGTTGTGGTGCAGGGGCTTAGCTGCCCCCTGCCATGTGGAATCTTCCTGGATGGGGATCAAAACCATGTCCCCTGCATTAGCATGTGGATTCTCAACCACTGGGCCACCAGGGAAGTCCTGCTACTGCTTTCTTTGCCAACTTTAGGTGGAATCAGTTGACTTTCTCATCACTGAAACAACAAGCAATGCTTATATTCACTTTCCAGGAGTCTTAGAGGTCTTTTCTCCCCTCTTAAAAAGAAATTAAGGGAAGGACACTAAAACCTATCTACTAAGTGAAGACTTTTCCATGAAATTGTATTTCAGAGTAATGCAAAGAAATAAAAAAGGTTCCTAGACCTCAAGGATCTGAAGGAGTAAAGATCAGTATATAAATCAGTGTATAATATTCATTGGAAGGACTGATGCTGAAGCTGAAGCTCCAATACTTGGGCCACCTGATGTGAAGAGCCAAGTCATTGGAAAAGACCCTGATGCTGGGAAAGATTGAAGGCAGCAGGAGAAGGGGACGACAGAGGATGAAATGGTTGGATGCCATCACCGACTCAATGGACATGAGTTTGAGCAAGCTCCAGGAGATAGTGAAGGACAGGGAAGCCTGGTGTACTGCAGTCCATGAGGTCACAAAGACTCGGACACAACTTAGTGACTGAACAACAACAACAAATAATTATTATTTACACATATAAGTGAAATAGACTAGGACTTCTCAACCTGCATAAATCACTTCAGGCTAAAATGCAGATTCAGATTCAGCAGGTTTGATGTGAGGCCTGAGATGCTACATTTCTAATCAGCTCCCAGGTGACACCAATGCTTCACAGTACTGTGAAGGACAGAGATGAAGACAGTAAGGGCCACAGGGCTGCAGATACATGATTTAAATATAAAGGAAACACCATACTAAAAAGATGAGACATGGGTTGGGCCCTGAGAAATGAGGAGGATCTAAAGAAATAGACTGAAGAAAGGAAGAAATAAACTGAGTGCCAAAGCAAGGCAATGGAAGATACATTCCAAGACAGCACAAGAGTTTTCCTGGAGCAAAGAATTACTATCGGGAGGTGTTGGATAAGTTAGGTTAGATTGTAGGAGGTTTGGTATGCCAGGCTAAAGAAGGATTTGATCCTATAATCAAATGGACACCAATTGAATTTGGAGATGGGGAGAGAAGGGAAGAAGAAACATCTTTCAATTTGTATTTTAGGAACATTAATCAGGCAATGCCAAAGAATGCTCAAACTACTGCACAATTGCACTCATCTCACACACTAGTAAAGTAATGCTCAAAATTCTCCAATCCAGGCTTCAGCAATATGTGAACTGTGGACTTCCAGATGTTCAAGCTGGTTTTAGAAAAGGCAGAGGAACCAGAGATCAAATTGCCAACATCGGCTGGATCATCGAAAAAGCAAGAGAGTTTCAGAAAAACATCTATTTCTGCTTTATTGACCATGCCAAAGCCTTTGACTGTGTGGATCACAATAGACTGTGGAAAATTCTGAAAGAGATGGGAATACCAGACTACCTGACCTGCCTCTTGAGAAACCTATATGCAGGTCAGGAAGCAACAGTTAGAACTGGACATGGAACAACAGACTGGTTCCAAATAGGAAAAGGTGTATGTCACGGCTGTATATTGTCACTCTGCTTATTTAACTTACATGCAGAGTACATCATGAGAAACGCTGGGCTGGAAGAAGCACAAGCTGGAATCAAGATTGCCAGGAGAAATATCAATAACCTCAGATATGCAGATGACACTACCCTTATGGCAGAAAGTGAAGAGGAACTAAAAAGGCTCTTGATGAAAGTGAAAGTGGAGAGTGAAAAAGTTGGCTTAAAGCTCAACATTCAGAAAACTAAGATCATGGCATCTGGTCCCAGCACTTCATGGGAAATAGATGGGGAAACAGTGGAAACAGTGTCAGCCTTTATTTTTGGGGGCTTCAAAGTCACTGCAGATGGTGACTGCAGCCATGAAATTAAAAGACGCTTACTCCTTGGAAAATCCATGGACAGAGGAGCCTGGTAGGCTGCAGTCCATGGGGTCGCTGAGAGTCGGACATGACTGAGCAACTTCATTTTCACTTTTCTCTTTCATGCATTGGAGAAGGAAATGGCAACCCACTCCAGTATTCTTGCCTGAAGAATCCCAGGGACGGCGGAGCCTGGTGGGCTGCCGTCTATGGGGTCACACAGAGTCGACATGACTGAAGCGACTTAGCATACTCCTTGGAAGGAAAGTTATGACCAACCTAGACAGCATATTAAAAAGCAGAGACAGTACTTTGCCAACCAAGGTCCGTCTAGTCAAGGCTATGATTTTTCCAGTGGTCATGTATGGATGTGAGAGTTGGACTGTGCAGAAAGCTGAATGCTGAAGAATTGATGCTTTTGAACTGTGGCATTGGAGAAGACTCCTGAGAGTCCCTTGGACTGCAAGGAGATCCAACCAGTCCATTCTAAAGGAGACAGTCCTGGGTGTTCATTGAAAGGACTGATGCTGAGGCTGAAACTCCAATGCTTTGGCCACCTCATGCAAAGAGTTGACTCATTGGAAAAGTCTCTGATGCTGGGAGGGATTGAGGGCAGGAGAGGAAGGGGACGACAGAGGATGAGATGATTGGATGGCATCACCAACTCATTGCACATGAGTTTGTGTGAACTCTGGGAGTTGGTGGTGGTCATGGAGGCCTGGTGTGCTGCAGTTCATGGGGTTGCAAAGAATCAGATATGACTGAGCAACTGAACTGGACTGAACTGAATCAGGCAAATATTATTACAGTGGTTTAAGGATGAAGCAGAAGAGGTCCTGAATTGGAAGGTGGTGTTGGAAATAGGGGGGAAAAATGTATGTGAAATAAAGGATTCTAAAGAAAGGTGCAATACCTGCCAAAAGCCTTTAGATCCTCCCCTGGAGGAGGGGATGGCAACCCACTCCAGTATTCTTGCCTGGAGAATCCCATGGTCAGAGGAGCCTAGCGGGCTATAGTTCATGGGGTCGAAAAGAATCAGACATGACTGAGCGACTCAGCACAGACACATTAGATTCTCAAGTAGACACAGTAGACATTTTGAAAGAAGACTTAATAAGACATAGTGAATAAACTGTGAAGAATGAAGAAGTTAAAGACGACAATGATTTTGAACTTAGACAAGTAGAATGGTGATGGGAAAACTATAGATCAAGAAGGGGGTAAGTTTGGTCAGAGATCAGATGATAAGTTTGGATTTAATATCAGGGATATAAAGAACTGCAGAACTCCAAGGAGAAACTTCTGGCAAACCATAAGAGGTGAGAGCTGGAGATCAGGGGAGGGGACATCAATCCAGACAAAGACACTAGAAAAGTCAGCAGATTGGTGCTGACTAAAACCTTGAGACAAGGGTAGGTCCCTAAAGGAGATAGTGGAGAAGGCCAAAAGCAGAGGGCCCAGGACTGGACTTTCAGGCAAATCCTTGTTAGAGAACAAAATGAGCCAACAATGTTAAAACAGACTGGTGAAAGGAGAAAATCTCAAATAATCCATTATCTGTAGTATCTACACAGAACCAAATTTCATGACCCATCAGTTCAATTCAGTTCAGTCGCTCAGTTGTGTCCAACTCTTTGCAACCCTATGAATTGCAGCACAACAGGCCTCCCTGTCCATCACCAATTTCTGGAGTTCACTCAAACTCACGTCCACTGAGTCGGTGATGCCATCCAGCCATCTCATCCTCTGTCGTCCCCTTCTCCTCCTGCCCCCAATCCCTCCCAGCATCAGAATCTTTTCCAATGAGTCAACCCTTTGCATGAGCTGGCCAAAGTACTGGAGTTTCAGCTTTAGCATCATTCCTTCCAAAGAACACCCAGGACTGATCTCCTTTAGGATGGACTGGATGGATCTTCTTGCAGTCCAAGGGACTCTCAAGAGTCTTCTCCAACGCCACAGTTCAAAAGCATCAATTTTTCAGCACTCAGCTTTCTTCACAGTCCAACTCTCACATCCATACATGACTACTGGAAAAACCATAGCCTTGACTAGATGGACCTTTGTTGGCAAAATAATATCTCTGCTTTTTAATATGCTATCTAGGTTGGTCATAACTTTTCTTCCAAGGAGTAAGCGTCTTTTAATTTCATGGCTGCAGTCACCATCTGCAGTGATTTTGGAGCCCAAAAAGATAAAGTCTGACACTGTTTCCACTGTTTCCCCATCTATTTCCCATGAAGTGCTGGGACCAGATGCCATGATCTTAGTTTTCTGAATGTTGAGCTTTAAGCCAACTTTTCCACTCTCCACTTTTACTTTCATCAAGAGGCTTTTTAGTTCCTCTTCACTTTCTGCCATAAGGGTGGTGTCATCTGCATATCTGAGGTTATTGATATTTCTCCTGGCAATCTTGATTCCAGCTTGTGCTTCTTCCAGCCCAGCGTTTCTCATGATGTACTCTGCATGTAAGTTAAATAAGCAGAGTGACAATATACAGCCTTGACATACTCCTTTTCCTATTTGGAACCAGTCTGTTGTTCCATGTCCAGTTCTAACTGTTGCTTCCTGACCTGCATATAGGCTTCTCAAGAGGCAGGTCAGGTAGTCTGGTATTCCCATCTCTTTCAGAATTTTCCACAGTTCATTGTGATCCACACAGTCAAAGGCTTTGGCATAGTCAATAAAGCAGAAGTAGATGTTTTTCTGGAACTCTCTTGCTTTTTCGATGATCCAGCAGATGTTGGCAATTTGATCTCTGGTTCCTCTGCCTTTTCTAAAACCAGCTTGAACATCTGGAAGTCCACAGTTCACATATTGCTGAAGCCTGGCTTCGAGAATTTTGAGCATTACTTTACTAGCATGTGAGATGAGTGAAATTGTGTGGTAGTTTGAGCATTCTTTGGCATTGCCTTTCTTTGGGATTGGAATGAAAACTGACCTTTTCCAGTCCTGTGGCCACTGCTGAGTTTTCCAAATTTGCTGACATATTGAGTGTAGCACTTCCACAGCATCATCTTTCAGGATTTGAAATAGCTCCACTGGAATTCCATCACCCTCACTAGCTTTGTTCATAGTGATGCTTTCTAAGGCCCACTTGACTTCACATTCCAGGATGTCTGGCTCTAGGTCAGTGATCACACCATCGTGATTACCTTGGTCATGAAGATCTTTTTTGTACAGTTCTTCTGTGTATTCTTGCCACCTCTTCTTAATATCTTCTGCTTCTATTAGGTCCATACCATTTCTGTCCTTTATCGAGCCCATCTTTGCATGAAATGTTCCCTTGGTATCTCTAATTTTCTTGAAGAGATCTCTAGTCTTTCCCATTCTGTTGTTTTCTTCCATTTCTTTGCATTGATCACTGAGGAAGGCTTTCTTATCTCTCCTTGCAATTCTTTGGAACTCTGCATTCAGATGCTTATATTTTTCCTTTTCTCCTTTGCTTTTTGCTTCCTTCTTTTTACAGCTATTTGTAAGGCCTCCCCAGACAGCCATTTTGCTTTTTTGCATTTCTTTTCCATGGGGATGGTCTTGATCCCTGTCTCCTGTACAATGTCACGAACCTCCGTCCATAGTTCATCAAGCACTCTATCTATCAGATCTAGTCCCTTAAGTCTATTTCTCACTTCCACTGCATAATCATAAGGGATTTGATTTAGGTCATACCTGAATGGTCTAGTGGTTTTCCCTACTTTCTTCAATTTAAGTCTGACCCATAGCATTGTCTTAATTGACTGTGGCAATGTGTGAACACATTTCTAGTCCATTCTTAGCACAGTCAATGGGACATGTTGCTGTGTGTCCTCGAGAGGCCTGGGTTCCAGCCCCACTTTTGTTTTCTGCCTGCTCTGTGGCTCGAATGACTTTCTTGATCTCTCACCTCAGTGCAATCACCAGTTAAAGGGGGATAAAAATATCATATTACTGCAAGCCTCACATGAAATTATGAAAAAATGAAATTATATACCTAATTTTTTAAGTATAAATTTTACTGAAGCAAATTCTAATTCATCAAGAATAAATGCAGTGTATAGGCAATTCTCAAGCTACTCAACCTGACTTAGATTACCAGGGGAAAAGACAAAAAGAATTCTTTTTCTAAATTAAAATAACCAGATCCAAGTTTTTAAATGTATTTGCCAGATTTTATTAAAGGCTTATAGGTAGGCTCAGTAACATGACAGGCAGTACACCAGATACAGAGTTAAAATCAACATGAACCTTGCTATGAAAAGAGTTAGAATCTACTAAGGATGAGGAGAAACACAAGTCATGAATAATAAAGCAGGAATCAATATGTAACAAATGCCATAAGAACCAAGTACAATTGATGTTCAGAGAAGAGGAAATTTCTGGCTGAGGGCTAGGGAGGAGGAAGGCCTTGAACAAGGGTAATATGTGACAGATGGCGAGGAAAGGGAGGGTGTCCTCTGTAGGCCCAGAGGGAAGAGGGCACAGACAGGGCTTGGGCAACGGCAAGCAGCACAGCTAGTTGGAACATAGAACAATTAAGGGAGCAGCAGGAGATAGGCAGATTGTAAAGGGCACAGATGCCAGGCCAAGGAGTCAGGACTTCGTTCTGTGGACACTGGAGCATGCTGCGGGCAACAAAGGAGCCAGAGAAGTAAAGGAATGCAACCGGAGCTGTCCTTAAGGTGGTTCGGCAAAGGGGTCAGCTTTAGAGAAAAAAATGAAGACAGCAGAATTTTGGTGACATGGATGAATTTGTTTAAATTTCTCATTAAAACACGGGACACAATATTCAGCAGCATTCTACTGCACAGGCATATCCTTCCAAACAAAGTTAATTTCAATAGAAACATGGAAGTTCACCACCCTGTTCTCAGAATCATCCCATGTTTCGTAATTGAACATAAAGAAATACAAAGCACATAGCACAGTCTCCAACTAGAAAACGCATTGTGTGACTTCCTCCCATTCACAGCTCTATTACCCAGATAACTGGCTCAGTTTAAATTGCAAGATGTGCGGACTTAAAAAGCATCTGTCCCTAATACAATCATACCTACTACTCCAGAATATAAGCCAACAATAAGAAGCTCAGTGATGACGAGCAAATTCACTTAACCACTTAGAACCTTAGAGCTTCCCAGGTAACTCTGGTTAAAAAAAAAAAAAAAAAAATCTGCCTGCCAATGCAGGAGCTGCAGGAGATGCGAGTCGATCCTTGGGTCAGAAAGATCCCCTGGAGGAGGAAATGGCAACCCAGTCTAGTATTCTTGCCTGGAGAATCCCATGGACAGAGGAGCCTGGCAGGCTGCAGCCCATAGGGGTTGCAAAGAGTCAGACACAACTGAACTGACCTAGCAACAGGATATACTCAGAACCTCAGCTTCTTCATCCTAAAAAGGTGGGCTTGGGTGAATAACCTCCAAAGTTTCCTCCAGCTCTCCCCCTCATTTGTTCTAGTCTAGAGATAAACCAACACTCTCGAGTTATTACAGTACAACAAGTGTTGCTGCAGCTGTTCCCTGGGCTGTAACCACAAAAAATTGCCCAGTAAGATTCAGAATGGAGGAGAAAGTATTTAAGGATAAACAGCAGGAGACCTAATCATTACAACCAGGTAGAAAGATTCAGAGAAGAGAGATAATGTTAAATGACAGTTGAAGTGCAGGTAGAAATTACAGCAACAAAAGCAATACCAGCATGAGAGGCTGACAGCAGGTTCTACAACGTGAGACAAAATGTCATTTCCAAAGGGTTTTAATAATTGTGCTTCTACTGAGGATTTGTAATTACAAACAAGAACAATCCTCAGCGTCTATCATTTCTAAAGATAGAGGCTATAATTCTGTTCCAAATGAAGAGCTAAAGGATACCTCACACCGGTAGGTAAGTGGCAGGCGGTAACAACCAGACAATTAGGATGATGCATCAGCAAGATTAGAGTCCGAATATCCCATACACAGATGTTGAGCCCATCAATGAGGAAGGGACATCACTGTCACATCACAGCCAAGGGCTCCAGATAAAGGGAAACCACATCAAACAAAGATAAAGGATGAAGACATCACTGCACAGGGTAGAGCAGTCATCACTTCAGCTTTACCTGAACAAACTCTCGAAGACAATGGAGGATGACTTTATTTTTTTAAAGCAGCCAAGAAAAAATATTTTTTTAAGTGGAGGAGATGGTAGATGGAAAATGTAAAACCCTGAATATCAAACCCTCTGTTTGTTTGGTTGGGTTTTCCATGTTTGCACTTCTCCTGATGTCTCAGATGGTAAACAGTCCACCTGCAATGCAGAAGACCTGGGTTCGATCCCTGGGTCGGGAAGATCCCCTGGAGAAGGGAGTAGCTATCCACTCCAACATTCTTGCTTGGAGAATTCCATGGACACAGGGGCCTGGCAGGCTACAGCCCATAGTGTTGCTAAGAGCTGGACACGACTGATAGACTAACGCTTTCACTTTCCGTGTTTGTAAGAGTCACAGCTTATAGATAGATGTCAAGCAAAGCAAACAAATTTAGGAGCGAATGAATTAGATTGCTTTCAGCTGGAGTCATTCTTGATTCCTTTCTTCCTCTCATATCTCACATATATTCTGTCAGGAAATTCGGTTGACTCTGCCTCCGAAACATGCAGAATGGAAACCACTTCTTATCACCTTCATCACTACCACTCTGTGTTAGGACCGTGCGTGGCCTCCTAAGTGGGCACCCTGCCCTTTTCTTATGCCTCCAAAGTCTATTCCCAACACAGCAGCCAGAGTGAGGGTTTTCATTCCCCGGCTCAGAACCCTTCCATGGTCCTCCTTTTCTTTCAGAGGAAAAGCCAGAATCCTTCTCCATTTGCCCAGCAGGCCCACAGAGCTCCCTGTTGATCTCTTTCCCTCTTTACTTCGCTCCCACCACGCTACTCTCCTTTCTTCTCTCGCGCTCTCAGTGTGGGCCTCTGCATTAGCTGTTATCACTGCCTAGAATTTCTTTCCCAGATGATCCCACGCACTCACCTCACTTGAGAGTTACTTACGTGGCTCCTTTTCAATTCCTGTCCTTCATCCTACCACTCCTGTCACTTCCTACTTCCTTCATCTCACTCTACTGATGATACCCTTTTTTGTTTAATTTTTACTTTAGTTTGGAAAATAGTTGATTTACAATGTTATATTAGTTTCAGGTATACAGCAAAGTGATTCAGTTATACATATACATATATCCACTGTTTTTTAGATTTTTTTCTAGTATAGGTTATGACAGACTATAAAGTAGGTCCTGTTGGTTATCTATTTTACGTATAGTAGTGTATATACATTAATTCCAAACTTCTAATTCATCCCTCCCAGCCCACCCCCCACCTTTCCTCTTCAGTAAGTATAAGTTTGTTTT
Organism: Bos indicus x Bos taurus; assembly: GCF_003369695.1. Taxonomy (NCBI): domain Eukaryota; kingdom Metazoa; phylum Chordata; class Mammalia; order Artiodactyla; family Bovidae; genus Bos; species Bos indicus x Bos taurus. The sequence goes on from NC_040080.1 coordinate 57,140,905, forward strand.
GTAAGTCTGTGAATCTGTTTCCATTTTATAAATAAGTTCATTTGTATCAATGTTTAGATTTTACATACAAGTGGCATTATATGATATTTGTCTTTCTCTGTCTGACTTACTTCACTTAGTATGAGAATCTCTAGGTCCATCCATATAGCTGCATATGGCATCATTTCATTCTTTTTTATGGCTGAGTAATATTCCATTTCACTTCATGGGAAATAGATGGGGAAACAGTGGAAACAGTGTCAGACTTTACTTTTAGGGGCTCCAGAATCACTGCAGATGGTGACTGCAGCCATGAAATTAAAAGACGCTTATTCCTTGGAAGAAAAGTTATGACCAACCTAGATAGCATATTGAAAAGCAGAGACATTACTTTGCCAACAAAGGTCCGTCTAGTCAAGGCTATGGTTTTTCCAGTGGTCACGTATGGATGTGAGAGTTGGACTGTGAAGAAAGCTGAGCACCGAAGAATTGATGCTCTTGGACTGTGGTGTTGGAGAAGATTCTTGAGAGTCCCTTGGACTGCAAGGAGATCCAACCAGTCCATTCTGAAGGAGATCAGCCCTGGGATTTCTTTGGAAGGATGCTAAAGCTGAAACTCCAGTACTTTGGCCACCTCATGCGAAGAGTTGACTCATTGGAAAAGACTCTGATGCTGGGAGGGATTGGGGGCAGGAGGAGAAGGGGACGAAAGAGGATGAGATGGCTGGATGGCATCACTGACTCAATGGACGTGCGTCTGAGTGAACTCCGGGAGTTGGTAATGGCCAGGGAGGCCTGGCGTGCTGAATTCATGGGGTTGCAAAGAGTCGGACATGACTGAGCGACTGAACTGAACTGAATATTCCATCGTGCATAAATACCAACATCTTTGTTCATTCATCTGTTGGTGGACATTTAGGTTGCTTCCCTGTCTTGGCTATTGTAAATAGTGCCACAATAAAGAGGTAAATGTATCTTTTTGGATTATGGTTTTTTCTGAATATATGCCCAGGAGTGGGATTGCTGGATCCTATGATAGTTCCATTTTTAGTTTCTTAAGGAACCTCCATACTGTTCTCCATAGTAGTTGTACTCATTTATATCCCCACCAACAGTTTAGGAGGGTTCCCTTCTCTCCGTATCCTTGCTAACACTGGCTATTGGTGGTCTTGCTCTACTGATTACCTTTTAATATACTTCTGAGTTTCCTGATTTATTAAAATATAATTTGCTGTTTTCTCTCTTCATTCTAGAAGGCAGGGACCTTTGTTTTGTTCTGTGACATCACCCAAATGCCTCGAACGGTATCTCGCCCACAGTAGACATTTGTCATTATTTGTGGAATGAATGAGTAAATAAAACAAAAAATGCAACTAAAATTGGCTTACACAAAAAGAAAACCTTGTCGCATACAACTGGAAGTTCAGAGGAATGTGGGGGGATATGGAGGGAGCTCTGAGTCCCTGTAATTCTTCTAGGTCACCTACTTCATCAGGCTAATATAAAGATATTGCAGAAGTTCTAGGACCAATTTGGGGTGGAAGAGGAAAGCTCTTTGAAACTCTGTTAAGAGTGAAGACACTTTAACTAGAAGTCCCATCGGACATCTGCTAGCATCTAATTGGCCCATCTTGAACCAGTTTGTTGCCAGAAGAATGATGTGCAGTGCTTTGTGTCACTGAGAAGAGGGATTTAAAAAAAAGCTCCATGGGCTTAGCTAACATTAGTCAAGCTTCACTCCAACCACATGGTCACTTCGTGATGGAGAAGGGATCAGATAGATGGCAAAGAGGCACACCCAGTGTCCATTCCTCAAAGTCAGCCAGATAAGACAGACAGGCCAGAAGGGGTTGGGGAAAGGACTTGTTCAAGAAAGAGAGGCTGGGAAACTGAACATTCTGAAAGCATCTCAGTTGGCTTCTCTGGGGCTGATGCTCTGAATTCAGTGGCATATGAGCATTATGATTTATTTGCCTTGCTCAAGAGCATTAGAAGTGTTAATGTGGACGGCCCTGAAGCCCTGCTCAAGTGTGACAGCCTCGCACCATCCCTGCTGACTCTTATTCACACAGTAAATATATTTAGGAATGAATGCAAAACAGATTTGTTATTGATTCTGGTTTCACTCAAAACCAAATATAACAAATGTTTCATACTCTTACAGTTTGTAGCTGAGGAGAACGTGGCTGGAATACAGAATCCTGCTAGTTCTGTTACTTTTCACTTATTACATTTGTGATGTGAGATAAGATGGGGACATATGGGACATGGAATCAGATATTTCTGCAGTGTTTTGCATAAACCACAAAGTAAAGTTTATCACTCATGCTGATTGCCAGTCAGTGATCATTCTTCCTACAATTGGCTAGAGTCTTATCTTTGTTTAGTCTTTTGAAAAAAGCACTTGGGGTCAGGGGAAGCTTTGTCTAATCAAATTAGAAAAACAAAATTCCTAAGAGCGGAGTGATTAAGAAAAGGTTTTAGATACAATTTGTATCCGCAATTTCAGGTGAACTGTGGGCAGATTGTAACAGGAGCATATCTATTCATTCTGTGAGAGGGACTTGGAAATAATTTATGAGGATTTAGAGTCCCACACATAAACTCCCACAGAAGAGATACTGTGGAGAACTTGACCTCTTAAAGCCATATAGCAAAAGAAGAACTTGATTGTTTTAACTCTAGAATTGCCTTCTGTGGTTTGAGTCTTGGATAGTTTTTCTTGTTTCCTTTCCTTTTTTGGGTGGGGGGTTGGGTTTGGGAAAGCAGAGATGGGATAGGGACACAGTTTTTTAAATGACTCATTATATCTCCTAGGTTGTATGTATATATAATTGGATAGATAGACAGATGTGGTGAGCAGAATAATGCTCCTCAAAACACATAAGTCCTCATCCCTGTAATCTACAAATATGTTAGGTAACATGGCAAAGATGGGCTTCCCTGGTGGCTCAGACTGTAAAAAATCTTCTTGCAATATAGGAGATCTGGGTTTGATCTCTAGGTTGGGAAGATCCCCTGGAGAAGGAATGGCTATCCACTCCAGTATTCTTGCCTGGAGAATTCCATGGACACAGAAGCCTGGTGGGCGACAGTCCATGGAGTTGCAAAGAGTCAGACATGGCTGAGCGACCAACACTACGGCAAAGATGAATTGAGGTGGCAGGCAGAAATAAGTTTGCCAAACAGTTGGATTATCCTGGTGGGCCCAATATAGTCACAAGCGTCTTTAAAGTAGAAGAGCATCAGAAAAGAGAAGCAGAGAAATAGCAGAATGAGAACTCAGTCTGACATTGGTTTTGAAGATAAAGGGAGATGAGGATGAGCCAAGGAAATCAAGCAGCCCTTAAAGATGGAAAACGGAAGGAAGTGGATTCTTCCCTGGAGCCTCCAGAATAGAGTGTTCCTCACTGAAGCTTGATCTTTGCCCATCGAGATGGTGTCAGACTTCAGATCTAGAGAGCTGTAAGATAATAAATTTGTGTTGCTTTAAGTCGTTAACTTTGTCGTAACTTGTTATAGCAGCCATGGAAAACTAATACAGTTATCATTTTATAGAATCACACATTGCAAATAGAAAGGTACTGAAACCACCCAAGTTTGGAACATTCTCAGATGCCTAAGGAAATAGATTAAAGGCTGAACAAGATCCAGTCCAATCTGCTTTATCAACACAGAGCACATTTCAGGAATTGAGCTCTGCCGTCTGTGTTTAGGGACACTTCTAGACATGGCAGTGCACTCCCCAATAATCACAAACCAGAAGACAGCTGAACTGAATTGTAAGAATTGTAAGAATGTAAAAGGAAACAGGAATTGTATTTGCTTTTCATACCAAGGCCGATTCTTATTTCTATGATCTCTATTTGCCTGAATATAAGAAATCTTGTCCTTAAGAGTGTGAAATTTTCTCATTTGACCTCTTCAACTCTTTGGGTGAGATTTTATGTTGTTTCTGACATTGACTTTCATATTTAAAGGTGATAACTGATAGGGATCACCATCTGTTGGGGTGTGTGGTGCATAATCATTCCATCTATTGTGAACAAATACTCACTGTGTGCAACGCACTGCACCAGGTGATGGAGCACAATAGGAAACAAGCTACATTCATTCAGCCCCTGCCTGCTCGGAGCTTAAAGTCTAGGTGGGATACAGAGCCACACGATGGTCATTACAACAGTGTGTGGGAAGTTCTTTAATAGGAGAACCTGGACACTTTGCTGAGGGGTGCTCACCCTGGACTTGGAAGAGAGGGGTGGATGAAGAGCTGAAGGCAAGGATTTCTGGAGAGAGCAGTCCCTTTTGCACTGACTTTGTCAGATGACTGGTTTACATATGCAGAGCCAGGTCTTACTCTTCTGTCTCTTTCTCCTGGTCAGTTTGAAACCCTTGCTCAGGGAGTCACCCTGTTCCTGGCTGAAGAATGGCACCCTGGCCATTCAAAAATATCGTGCAAAGAGGAATTCAAAATATATTTCAAAATTATGGCTCAATATGTTTTTTAAACTGCCATCCTGGTAGGCTTTTTATTTTTAAATTTGCTGTGCCACAGCTAGCCAAATACCCTTCTGCTAACCTTTCTGTCCGTATATCTTACCATCATGTTTTGTTAATTCTAAATGCTGCAGGAAGGGTGATCCCCTTCCAGGGCCTGCAAATGGGCTTTTGTCTCACTCAGAAGTGAACTGTCCAAGGAGACATACATGCTTGACAAAGCAAGAGACTTTACTGGGAAGGGGGCAGCTGGGCAGAGAGCAGGAGGGTAAGGGAACCCAGAAGCACTGCTCTGATACGTGGCTTGCAGTCTCAGGTTTTATGGAGATGGGATTCATTTCCAGGTTGTCTCTGACCAATCATTCTCACTCAGAGTCTTTCCTGGTGACACATACATTGCTTAGCCGAAATGGACTCCAGCAAGAAGGATTCTGAGAGGTTGGTAGGACGTGTGACGTCTCCTTTTGACCTTCCTGAATTCTTCAGGTTAGCAGTGGCTTATCGTTTCATGCTGCTTACCTACCAGAACTTCCTGTTGTAAATAACTCATGCAAATGGTTACTATGGTGCCTGGCCAGGGTGGGCAGTTTCAGTCAGTGTTTCCCCTAACATAAATATAGGAAAAATAATATTTCTTTTTGTAACTATAAAATAATGGGGCTTTTTTAGAAATTTGGGAAATTACAAAAAATAAAAAATAGAAAAATATTTGTTATCACAAGCCTTCTAACGTAAAGGCATCTTTGGCCTCAGTTTCTTTAATTACATACAATCAATCTTCATTATTTGCAAATTCACCCACTCACCAAAACTCAACTGTAACCCCCAAATCAATACTCAGTGCTTTCCGTGTCCTGCACAGACCTTTGCGTGTGCAGAGCAGCAAAAATGTTGAGTTGCCCATGGCACACGTTCCCAGCTAAGGTTGAACAAGGCCATGACCTGCTTTCTTGCTTCTGGTCTCACGCTATAAACAATTGTCATTTTTGCAAACTAGTAGGTGCCACTTTTTTGAATTTTTGTGCTGTTTGTTGGTGACCTCATTGTTTACAGTGACCCCCCAGCATAATGCTGAAGTGCTGTGTTCCTAAGCACAGACTGTAGGTGCGTCTGGAGGAAACACATGTGATAGATAAGCTTCTTTCAGACATAGACTGTAGTGTTGTTGGCCATGTGGTCGTGGTTGAGTCACTAAGTCGTGTCCGACTCTTGCAACCTCATGGACTATGGCCCGCCAGGCTCCTCTGTCCATAGGCTTCTCCAGGCAAGAATACTGGCATGGGTTACCATTTCCTTCTCCAGGGATCTTCCCAACCCAGGGATCAAACCCTTGCCTCATGTGCCCAGGTGGTCTCCTGCATTGCAGGCAGATTCTTTACCTACTAAGCCAGCAAGGAAGCCCCTATTGGCCATGAGTTCAGTTATTTACTTTGCCAGGAATCTTTGAAACTATTCTCTTTGAGAGTATTTCTCCAAGAAATGTGTACACAGAACTTGAGACAATTTGAACATCAAGGAACTGAGACATCATGCAAAGCTTCATTGTTTGGGGATTATTAGGGGAGCATCAGTCTGAATCATATCAAGCTGAATTTAAAAGAAACACAATTTGTACTCTGCTAAAAAGTTAGCACTAAGTCAGCTAACTAGCCATTGCCACTCGAGGTCCTGTCTGCCAGACTTCCAAGAACAGTTGACTCCTTTGTTTTATAACTACAGTGGGCCCTCATACCCAACAAACCACAATGAATTTGCGATTGTGTGACCCACAGATACTGGGGGCCAACTGTACTCCACCATTTTTTGTGAGGAATTCAAGCATCGGAGGATTTGGGTATCTCCCTGGGGTCCTGGAACCAATTTCCCATGGATATCTAGGGGTTACTGTAGTCCCTGAGTGGTGTGATTTATAACACATGTTACTAAAGTGCCTGGAAATACTTATTCTCTTAAAATTATTAACTGCAGTGATCTTTGGCGCACCATGAAGTTGCCTAGAAAATTCTTTCATAACAGAAAAGAAGTTTCAGCTTGTTATAGGCTAAATTGTTATCAATTCCAAAGCAGCAAAACCCAAATTAGTATGTAATGCTAAATGTTACATTCTACCAGAAGGCTTTGATGTCCAGGATGCAAATTAACAATGACTTATTTATCACAGCTATACACTGTGATTCTCTAAAAAAATACAATACTGATGATGTTTGTACTGATCCTAATGAGGTTTCTCAAAAACATCCTTAGAGAAACTTCAAATTCTTTACACTCTGGGCTAGGTATCAGCTGATGCTCACCTGAAGTTTTCACCCCGAGATGCAGTTTGAAGCTAATTTGGCACCTCACTCAGCTTTCTAGCAATCCTTGCGTGAAAAAGAGAAGGAGAAAAAGAGGTGTTCATTGCAAAATCAGGATCAGACTTAATAAACTTTTGCCTTTTTGTTTTCTATGTGATCTAATTGAGATACACTCTTTTCCAGAGATTATTTTAGATAGAGTGCACCCCACCTTGACTATAATATTAATATAAATAATAAGCTGTTCATGGGGTTCTCAAGGCAAGAATACTGAAGTGGTTTGCCATTCCCTTCTCCAGTGGACCACATTCTATCAGACCTCTCCACCGTGACCCATCCATCTTGGGTGGCCCCACACGGCATGGCTTAGTTTCACTGATGGCAGAAAGTGAAGAAGAACTAAAGAGCCTCTTGATGAAAGTGAAAGAGGGGAGTGAAAAAGTTGGCTTAAAGCTCAACATTCAGAAAACTAAGATCATGGCATTTGGTCCCATCACTTCATGGCAAATAGATGGGGAAACAGTGGAAACAATGGCTGACTTTACTTTTTCCAGGCTCCAAAATCACTGCAGATGGTGACCACAGCCATGAAACTAAAAGACGCTTACTCCTTGGAAGGAAAGTTATGAACAACCTAGACAGCATATTAAAAAGCAGAGACATTACTTCATCAACAAAGGTCTATCTAGTCAAGGCTATGGCTTTTCCAGTAGTCATGTATGGATGTGAGAGTTGGACTATAAAGAAAGCTGAGCACCGAAGAATTGATGCTTTTGAACTGTGGTGTTAGAGAAGACTCTTGAGAGTCCCTTGGACTGCAAGGAGATCCAACCAGTCCATTCTAAAGGAGATCAGTCCTGGGTGTTCATTGGAAGGACTGATGTTGAAGCTGAAACCCCAATACTTTGGCCACCTGATGCGAAGAGTTGACTCATTTGAAAAGACCCTGATGCTGGGAAAGATTGAGGGCAGGAGGAGAAGGGGACAACAGAGGATGAGATGGTTGGATGGCATCACCGACTCAATGGACATGGGTTTGGGTGGACTCCAGGAGCTGGTGATGGACAGGGAGGCCTGGCGTGCTGCAGTTCATGGGGTCGCAAAGAGTCAGACACGACTGAGCAACTGAAATGAACTGAACTGAAATAATAAGCCCTTACAGATTTGTCATTCTTCATAGTTCTCAACATGTTTTTCTATAAGTTATCTCATTAAAACTCAGCAAAATTACCATTAACCCCCACCTCCTTCTCACTAAGGTCCTTTCCATTTTCTGGCAAATGACAAGCACACTTTCACCTTGCCCAATCCTCATCCATGTGACTTAGTAGTTTGCTTTCGATAAGTAACGGTGCTTTGTGTATTTGTTCTTTCCTCCAAAGATAGATTTTAACCTTACAAAGATAGGGTACTAAGACTCTTCCACAACTGCGGTTGCATTTTTAGAAAAAGCATTCTCTCTGTCTTAGGTTTTTCTGAATACCTTCCTTATTCTATACATGATACTTGGAGCCGTGGTTCTCAGTTCTAGCTGCATGTGAAAATCATCTGGGGAGATTTTTAAATGCAGAGATTCTTGGACTTTATCCCATACCAAGTAAACCAAAATGTCTAAGAGTAGAGGGTAGGAATTGGTATTTTTGGTAGCTCCCAGGTGAACTGTGAGATTCTCCCAGGGTTAAGAACCAGTGTATACAAGGGTCAATTAGGACTGCTTTGCTCACATCAATTGATCCAGATTTTTTGGAAAGATATCCAAGGGAACCCATGAGAATTTAATGTGTTAATAATAATGACTCTTTACATTTGCCTGGAGATTTTAACATTTTCTATTACTCTCACAGTTCATTTGCTATTTGTATAATTAATCAATATTTATGAAATATGTATCAGGGGCCATCCTAGGTGCTAGAACAAAAAAGATGAAGAAGACATGATCTTTGTCCTTCAGAGACACACAGACTAGTAAATGAAGTCAAACAAATACACTTCTAGACAAGTCCCAGGTGCCGTGTAGAGAGTACAATGGAAGTCCAAAGAGAGTTATCTGGTATACCTAGAATGTTCAGGAAAGGACTCATCCAGGAGATAGCTCTTTTGCTGAGCCTTGAAAAATGAGGAAGCAGTCTCCATGTGGAAGGTGAGGGTATTAAGAGAGGTTTCAGAAATTTTAGGCAGAGGAAGTAGAATAAATAAGGACACAGAAGTTATAAAACACATTCGTGTGTTTAATTAGGTAGAAGGAGAAGTGGAAAAAGAAATGAGGCTAGAGAGTTCACAGGGGACTTAAATTCCATACTAAAAAATATGAACCTTATCCTGAAAGCCACTGTGATAAAAATCACATAAATTTATCAAAAAAATTAGCACAACTTCTAATATGCATTTGTTTATAATTTACCTTAATGAAATGCTATGCTAATATATTATAAAACATATGCCAGAGGTAGAAAGTTTTTAATGGATAAGATTTAAAATAACTATAAATGGAAGTTCTGATGTTGTCCTCCTTCACTCTATTGAATCACCTTGCACATCCCTGGAGTGTGTATACCCCACTTTGAGACACTACCACAGACATGTAGAGTCAGTGAAGTGATTCAATCCATACTTCACAGAACCTGTGAGGAAGCAAAAGTGAGAAAACTAAGCCCCAGAGACAGAGTGAGTTGTGGAGGTCATGCAGCTCATTATAGCGTGGGGAGCCCTGAGACTCACGACTCAGCCCCAGGCCAATGTTCCTTCTATTGCCTCACATCATCTCCCTTGAGCTGTACTCCTCACCACAAAGTCCGGAAGCTTTGGATGAGATGCAGCTGTGTCTTCAATTACGTGATCCTTCCTTCTCTTACCAGAATGTGAGAGAAATTCTGACAAAGAGATCATAAAACATAATGGAGATGAATATGAATTAGGGCCACTGTATTGAGATCTAGGAGGGGAGTCATTTATCTGAAATGAATGAGGAATGTATTCATCTTAGTTAACAGAGAGCTACCATGTACATGTAAGAATGAGTTATCAATTTTTAAAGAAGGCAATATTGCTTAGCAGACAGAGAGAACATTGGCTTTGGAGTCAGGGGACCTGAATTTGAATCCTAACTCTGCCACTTAATATGTTTTGTATGAACTTGGGCAACTTGCTTAAGCTGACTCACCAGTGAAGCCAGGCTGGATAATTTTTCCGGTGAGACTGATGTGAATACTAAATAAACTCTCAGTAGATGTTCATTTTCCTCCCACTCCTCAACAAATAGAATGCTGTGAATTGTTCTAACCACTAAAATTGGACTGAACACAATTCCATCTTACTTGGATCATGCGCAAGCTAGGAATTTCTATTAAATCATTATTGTAAATTAAAGAAGGCTTGCTTCTTGTTGGAAAAAGTGTTTATTTTTTTTCTGTATATAATAATAGCTATCATTCATTAAATGTCTACTAGGAGCCTAGGGTTTTATTAGCTAGTATACATATATTTCACTTAATTCTTACATTTGTGGCAAGTTATTATTGTCTTTATTTTATAAATGAAGTTATTTGGTAGAGAGTCTCCAACTAGAATCTATCCTTATTTGTCCCTAATCTGTGGCTCAGCTGGTAAAAATTCGCCTGCAATGTGGGAGACCTGGGTTCAATCCCTGGGTTGGGAAGATCCCCTGGAGAAGGGAAAGGCTACCCACTCCAGTATTCTGGCCTAGAGAATTCCATGGACTGTATAGTCCATGGGGTCAAAAAGAGTCAGGCACAACTGAGCAACTTTCACTTTCACTTCTCCTTTAACTATTATTTAGGTTAAAGGGTATGAATCTAAAACTTCATTTCAAAAACTCTTTCACTGAACTCTAGCTTCTTAAGATATAAGTGCTTGTTCCAAAGTCAAGACTGTCTACCACTTCCGCATCTGAGAAGATCAAAGCAACATATTAGCATTAGTAAAGATTCCTTCAGGAATTGAAGGTTCCTGCAGGAAGGAAATCTATTTTTATTTACTCTAAGATTTTTAAATGTATTGGACCATGGAAATCCTTCTGGTTTCCAGGAATACATATTAACTTCACCCATGAAAAAAATTCAATAACCACTAATTTGGAAAATGCTTATCTAAAGAAGCTATAAGATTTGTTCCATTTGATATGCTGTTTGGTATTACCAGAAAGCCAAAAACAGATGAAATATTGTTTTCCCAACCCTTTGGAAGATTTAGTAGGTACAGGACAGGGAAGATTATGCAGCTCTTTTCTGTAGCAACAGTTCCATACAGATAAGCTTTTAGTCTCCACTGCTTGCTACTTATCCACGCCAGTCCCTTTCACAAACATAAAATTTGTTTTTGGAAAGACAAAATTAAAGATATTATAGTTCTGAGCATCCTGGAATTATACCAACTTATTCAGGGGGAGCTTTTCAGAACAAGAAGAATGACTGTACTGCATATCAAACAACTCATGGGAGAAAACATCTCTCTTCTTATACAAGTGGCTATGACTAAAGAAAGCTTGCTCCTTATAAAGAATTCTCAGTGGCGGAGCTGCAGGGCTGATTGATGAGTGTTGCCTACCTGAATAGGGAAAATGCAAAGAGGAGCTGCACACAAAACAGGAAGAGCACAGTGTGCTAATCTGCAATTCCCCGTGGCCCCCTGCTGGGGTCTGGAGGCTGCAGGAAAAGGACAAGACCATGGGGAGAATACAGAGAGGTAGGAGGGGGTTGCTGCCATCAAACGCCAGGGTGAGGCCGATGTGTTTATTCTACTATTGGACTGAGCTCTGTCAGGCAGACGCTGAACAACACAACATAGATTTAGAGCTTGTGAAGATCAGGTGCACAGTTCAGTTCAGTTCAGTCACTCAGTCGTGTCCGACTCTTTGCGACCCCATGAATTGCAGCAAGCCAGGCCTCCCTGTCCATCATCAACTCCCAGAGTCCACCTAAACTCATGTGCATCGAGTTGGTGATGCCATCCAGCCATCTCATCCTCTGTCGTCCTCTTCTCCTCCTGCCCCCAATCCCTCCCAGCATCAGAGTCTTTTCCAATGAGTCAACTCTTCGCATGAGGTGGCCAAAGTACTGGAGTTTCAGCTTCAGCATCATTCCTTCCAAAGAAATCCCAGGGCTGATCTCCTTCAGAATGGACTGGTTGGATCTCCTTGCAGTCCAAGGGACTCTCAAGAGTCTTCTCCAACACCACAGTTCAAAAGCATCAATTCTTCCGGTATGTCCCTTTCCAGCAATGAACAGAAGGCTTTATGAAAGTGTAATCTAGGGCACCAGTTTCTCTGAGAGAAGTGCCTCTTTATGTTTTCCTTAGAGAAATAAATATTTTGGTTTAGAATGTTGAGACACCAATCAGGAAACAGAGAAGTTAAGCTTGAGAGAGCAAATACAGTGATGAAGCGCAGAATTGAAAAACTCACTCTTCTTTCCTATCACATATAAAAGGTGTCTAGGAAATATTTGACAACATAATAAGTTGAGTTTGGCTCCTCTTTTTTATCCCCAGAGGCAAAAGACATGGCTGTAATAGGCTATAAATATAATTTTTGAACAGTAATTCTGAGTATTCTATCTCAGGTTTTAGAGTTAACCTATCTGTGAAGTATAAAGCCACTATTTGATGAAGATGTTTATCCCCAAATATAATCCTATTGGAAAACATGAGAAAGGAATCTGTACTGAGTTGCTGCCTTGTATTTACCCAAAACCTTAAATTTGTTTATTTTTGCCTCTTCCTTATTCTCATTTGAAGAAGTCATTTTCTTTTAGTATTAAGTAAAACTTTCAGGTCCTAAATAATGATATTTTCCCCCTTTGGCCAGTGACCAGAGGCCCTCAGGTTTCTCTAGTTTTAAAGATCAACTTTAGTTATGTTCAAAACAGCTTGAGTTTGAAAGATATTGTTGATTGGGCTCTATGAAGTAAAAGAGGAGATGTTAAACAGAGCATTCATCAACAACTCAAGTCACCAGTGTCCATGATGGACAGAATCAGGTTGACTTCACTTCCCAGGGTAGGAGAATACCCTAACAACTCTGATTATCCTCAGGGCTATTTGCTCCTGGTGCCTTAAAAGCCATTCCTCAAATGTCATTTGCTGTCACCATCATTTTCTGCCAGAGATGCCAGCATGGTAACTTCTGAATTGTCCCACTAGTTTAATATATGTGTGTGTGTGTGTGTGTGTGTGTGTGTATACATAAATCATGATGAAAAACATGAGTGCCCAAATTTACACAACATCATTTTTTATAATAGCTTTATTGAGTTGTAACTCACATACCATTAAATTCATTCTTCTAAAGAATACAATTCAGTGGTTTTTTGTGTAGTTGCTCAGTTGTGTCCAACTCTTTGCGACCCCATGGACACCAGGCTTCTCCATCCATGGGATTTTCTAGGCAAGAGTACTGGAGTGGGTTGCCATTTCCTTCTCCAGGGAATCTTCCCGACCCAGGGATCGAACCCAGGTCTCCTGCATTGTAGACAGATGCTTTACCTTCTGAGCCACCAGGGAAGTCCTATATATATAAATCAGGACGAAAAACATGAGTGCCCAAATTTAGACAACATCATTTTTTATAATAGCTTTACTGAGTTGTAACTCACATACCATTAAATTCATTCTTCTAAAGAATACAATTCAGTGGTTTTTTGTGTATTCATGGAATTGTACACCCTTCACCACTATCTAATTTTCGAATGCTTCCACCACCCCAAAAAGGAACAGACAATCAGGCCCATTGACAATCACTCCCTGTTCCTCTCTCTCTGTCCTGTGTACTGGAAATTTTTTATAAATAGCATCATACATGTCATCTTTTTAATCCATTTCTTTCATTTAGCATTATGTTTTCAAAGTTCATCCAAGTTGTAGCATATACAAGTGCTTCATTCCCTTTTATTCACACATTTTTATTCCATTGTATGCATATAATACATTTTATTTATCTATTCATCAGTTGATTAATGTTTAGATTGCCTCCACTTTGGGGCTACTATGAATGATACTGCTATGACTCTTTATGCTCAATTTTTGTATAGATATGTTTTCAGTTCTCTTGAGTATATACCTAAGAGTTGAATTGCCAGGTCATATGGTAAATTTAATTTAACTTTTTGAGGAACTGCCAAACTATTTTCCAAAGAGGCTATACCATTTTAAACTCTCATCAGTAATGTATGAGGGTTAAATTTTCCCCATATTTTTGCCAACACTTGGTATCATCTGTCTTTTTTATTTTAGTCATCTTAGTAGGTATGAAGTCCTGTTTCATTGTGTTTTTGATTTGAAAACCGAATCCCTAATGATTAATGAGTTTGAGCATCTTTTCATGTGTGTATTAGTCATTTGTATGTCTTCATTTAAGAAACATCTATTCAGATCCTCTGTTTATTTTTTACTTGGGTTGGTTTTTTGTTATTGAGTGGTAACAGTTAATTATATACTCTGGATAGAAGTGTCTTATCAGACATATGAAAAAATATTTTCTACACTTCTGTGGATTGACTTTCATTTTCTTGATGAAGTCCTTTGAAGCACACAAGTTTTTAATTTTATGAAGTCTAATTTATTTAGTTTTTTCCTTTGTCCCTTGTGCTTTTGTCATATCCAAGAACCCATTGCCAAATTCAGTGTCATGAGGATTCAGTCCTGTGTTTTCTAAGGAGTTTTGCAGTATTAGCTCTTTCATATAGGTTACTAGAAATGTAGGTTCAATTTCATTTCCAGAGTTAGCTCATTCATTTTGAATTAATTTTTGTATATCATGTGAGATAGGAGTCCAAGTTCATTCTTTTGAATGTGGATATCCAGTTGTCCCAGAACCATTTGTTGAGGAACCTCTTTTCTCTTCCATTGGACAGTCTTGACACCCTTTTTGGAAATCTGTTGACTATGTAAGTTTATTTCTGGGCTCTCTATTCTATTCCATTGATCTATATTTCTATCCTTATGCAGTACTGCACTATCTTAATTACTGTAGCTTTATAGGAAGTTTTGAAATCAGGAAATATGAATTCTCCAACTTTGTCCTCATATTCAAAACTTTTAAGTTTTTTTTTAAAGTTTCCTCAGTCCTCTGCATTTCCATGTGAATTTTAGGATCAGCCAGTCAATTTTTACAAATAAAGGCAGCTGAGATTTTGGTAAGGATTGTACTGAATCTGTTGATCAACTTGGGGAGTATTGCCATCTTAACACTATCAAGTCTTCTGTCTTTCATCTCTTTTTAAAAAATTTTTCCTCAGTATTTTCTTCTTCTCAATGCTATTGTGTAAATAATTGCCTCTTAATTTCATTTCTGAATTGATCGTTGATAATATATATAAATACGGGTGTATTTCCTTATATCAGGCAGATTTGCTGAATTTGTTGATTAGCTCCAAATGTATATGTGTTTGTATGTGTGTGTTCCTTAGGATTTTCTACACATACAACCATATAATTTGCAAAAAAAGATCATTTTAATTCTTCTTTTTCCATCTATATGCCTTTTTTTTCTTATCTAATTTTCCTACCTTGCAGTATAATATTTAATAGAAGTGACAAAAGCAGACATCCTTGTCTTGTTCTTGACTTTAGGGAGACAACATGCAGACTTGCCCCGTTATGATTTTAGCTGTGCAGCTTTGGTATATGGTTGACTTTTATCTAGATTTTCTAGTTTGTCAAGTGATTTTTGGCAAGAAGGAATGTTGTACTGTGTCAAATGCCTTTTCTACATCCATTAAGAAAATCATGTCATTTTTGCCCTCTAATTTTAATATAATATAATATATAATGAATGTAATATAGTAATATTACATTGACTGAAGATTGTATACTGAGCAATCATGTCATTTTTGTCCCTTAATCTATTCCCTTAATTTATAATATAAGTATTACTTGATTGAACTTTATATGTTGAACAATCTTGCATTCCTAGGGTATGTTCCATTTGTTTATGATGTATAATTATCTTAATATGTCAAAAGATTCAGCTTGCTAGTGTTTTCTTGAGAATTTTTGCATATATATATTCTTAAGAAATATTGATCTGTAGTTTTCTTGTGGTTTGTCTCATTTTGGTATCAGGGAAATACTGGCCTCATAGAAGTAATTTGGAAGCATTCTTTCCTCTTCTTTTTTTGAAAGAGCATCTGTTTGGTGTTATTTATAAACATTTGGTAGAATTCACCAGTGAAACCATTTTGGCCTAGACTTCTACTTCTGGGAAGTTTTATTATTATTATTATTATTATTATTATTACTAATCTAATCTCTTCTTATTGTACTCATTTTTTTTTATTGCATCCATTTCAATCATTGTGCTTTTTCTGTCTGTTTCATCTAGATTATCTACTTTGTTGGCATACAACTGTTCATAGAATTTGTTCATGATAGTTTTTATTATCCATTAGATTAATGTTCCCTCTTTCATTCCTAATTTGGTAACTTCAATATTCTCTTTTTTTTTCTTGGTAAGTCTACATAAATATTTGTCAGTTTTCTCACTCTTTTCTAGGAATGAACTTTTGACTTTTCAAATTTTCTCTATTGTTTTACCATTCTCTATATTTAAAATTTTTACTCTAATACTCATTGTTTCCATTTTTCTTACTGCTTTGTGTTTGGTTTGCTTTGCTTTTCCTAATATTTTTAGGAGAAAGTTTAGGTTATTAATGTGACATCTTTCTTTTTTGATATAGGTATTTATAGCTATGCATTTTCCTTTAATAACTGTTTTAACTATATCTTATAGACTTCAGTATGATAGATCTTCATTTTCATTATCTCAAAGTATTATCTAATTTCTCTTCTCATGTTATTCTTTGACCCATTGGTTATTTAGGGGTGCACTATTTAATGCATCTTTACTTTCAAATCTCCCAAAAATTCTCCTGTTATTGATTTCTAATTTCAGTCCATATGGTCAGAGAATATACTTTGTAGAATTTAAATCCTTTTAAACTTATTAACATTTGATCTATCCTGGATAAATACTCCATATGCAGTTGGTATATGTGGAATTTAGAAAGATGGTATCAATGACCCTATATGCGAGACAGCAAAAGAGACACAGATATAAAGAGTAGACTTTTGGACTCTGTGGGAGAATTCACGGGTGGGATGATTTGAGAGAATAGCAATGAAACATGTATATTACCATATGTGAAATAGATCACCAGTCCAGGTTTGATGCATGAAACAGAGTGCTCAGGGCTGGTGCATTGGGATGACCCTGAGGGATGGGATGGGGAGGGAGGTGGGAGGGGGTTCAGGATGGGGGACACATGTACACCCATGGCTGATTCATGTCAGTGTATGGCAAAAACCACTACAATATTGTAACATAATTAGCTTCCAATTAAAATAAATAATTTTTTTAAAAGAAAAGCAAAAAAAACAAAATATTCCATATGCAATTGGGAAGAATTTTTATTCTGTTATTGTTGGATGAAGTGTTCTGTAGACATTGTGTTTAGTTGGTTTGTAGTGTTGTTCAAGTCTCCTATTTTCCTTATTGATTTTGTGTACTTGTCCTTTTGATTATTGAAAGTGGGGAATTGATGTTTCCAACTATTAATATTATTCAATCCTGTCATTTTTGTTTCATGAATTTTAGGACTCTGTTGTTAAATACCTCCATATTTATAATTTTATGTCTTCCTCATGCATTGACCCATTTATCATTATAAAATTCCCTCCTTTGTCTCTAGTAACAATCTTTGTCCAAAGCCTATTTTGTCTGATGAAAGCATTGCTATTGCAGGCCTCTTTTGGTTACTATTTGCAAGGTGTATCTTTTTCCAACCTTTTGCTTTCAACCTATTTGTATGTTTGAATTTAAGGTGTGTCTCCCATTAGGAAGAATTTAGTTAGATCATGTTTTATAAATCTATCATGCCACTTTCTGAGTTCTATTTGTAGTGTTAAGTCCTTTCGTATTTACTGTAATTACTCATAAGGTCGGACTTTTATCGGTCAGTTTGCTATTAATATTTGTTGTCTGTGTGCCTTGTGCCTTTTTGCTCCTCTATTCCTTGATTGGCAAACCGCTTCAGTATTCTTGCCTTGAGAACCCCATGAACAGTATGAAAAGGCAAAATGATAGGATACTGAAAGAGAAACTCCCCAGGTCAGTAGGTGTCCAATATGCTACTGGAGATCAGTGGAGAAATAACTCCAGAAACAATGAAGGGATGGAGCCAAAGCAAAAACAATACCCAGCTGTGGATGTGACTGGTGATAGAAGCAAGGTCTGATGCTGTAAAGAGCAATATTGCATAGGAACCTGGAATGTCAGGTCCATGAATCAAGGCAAATTGGAAGTGGTCAAACAAGAGGTGGCAAGAGTGAATGTCAACATTCTAGGAATCAGCGAACTGAAATGGACTGGAATGGGTGAATTTAACTCAGATGAACATGATATCTACTACTGCAGGCAGGAATCCCTCAGAAGAAATGGAATGGCCATCATGGTCAACAAAAGAGTCCGAAATGCAGTACTTGGATGCAATCTCAAAAATGACAGAATGATCTCTGTTCGTTTCCAAGGCAAACAATTCAATATCACAGTAATCCAAGTCTATGCCCCAACCAGTAACGCTGAAGAAGCTGAAGTTGAACAGTTCTATGAAGACCTACAAGACCTTTTAAAACTAACACCCAAAAAAGATGTCCTTTTCATTATAGGGGACTGGAATGCAAAAGTAGGAAGTCAAGAAACACTTGGAGTAACAGGCAAATTTGGCGTGGAATATACAATGAAGCAGGGCAAAGACTGATAGAGTTTTGCCAAGAAAATGCACTGGTCATAACAAACACCCTCTTCCAACAACACAAGAGAAGACTCTATACATGGACATCACCAGATGGTCAACACTGAAAACAGATTGATTATATTCTTTGCAGCCAAAGATGGAGAAGCTCTCTATAGTCAGCAAAAACAAGACCAGGAGCTGACTATGGCTCAGATCATGAACTCCTTATTGCCAAATTCAGACTAAAATTGAAGAAAGTAAGGAAAACTACTAGACCATTCAGGTATGACCTAAATCAAATCCCTTATGATTATACAGTGGAAGTGAGAAATAGATTTAAGGGCCTAGATCTGATGGATAGAGTGCCTGATGAACTATGGAGTGAGGTTCGTGACATTGTACAGGAGACAGGGATCAAGACCATGCCCATGGAAAAGAAATGCAAAAAAGCAAAATGGCTGTCTGGGGAGGCCTTACAAATAGCTGTGAAAAGAAGAGAAGCGAAAAGCAAAGGAGAAAATGAAATATATAAACATCTGAATGCAGAGTTCCAAAGAATAGCAAGAAGAGATAAGAAAGCCTTCTTCAGCGATCAATGCAAAGAAATAGAGGAAAACAACAGAATGGGAAAGACTAGGGATCTCTTCAAGAAAATCAGAGATACCAAAGGAACATTTCATGCAAAGATGAGCTCGATAAAGGACAGAAATGGTATGGACTTAACAGAAGCAGAAGATATTAAGAAGAGGTGGCAAGAATACACAGAAGAACTGTACAAAAAAGATCTTCACGACCCAGATAATCACGATGGTATGATCACTGACCTAGAGCCAGACATCCTGGAATGTGAAGTCAAGTGGGCCTTAGAAAGCATCACTGTGAGCAAATCTAGTGGAGGTGATGGAATTCCAGTTGAGCTATTCCAAATCCTGAAAGGTGATGCTGTGAAAGTGCTGCACTCAATATGCCAGCAAATTTGGAAAACTCAGCAGTGGCCACAGGACTGGAAAAGGTCAGTTTTCATTCCAATCCCAAAGAAAGGCAATGCCAAAGAATGCTCAAACTACCGCACAATTGTACTCATCTCACACGCTAGTAAAGTAATGCTCAAAATTCTCTAAGCCAGGCTTCAGCAATAAGTGAACCATGAACTTCCAGATGTTCAAGCTGGTTTTAGAAAAGGCAGAGGAACCAGAGATCAAATTGCCAGCATCTGCTGGATCATAGAAAAAGCAAGAGAGCTCCAGAAAAACATCTATTTCTGCTTTATTGACTATGCCAAAGCCTTTGGCTGTGTGGATCACAATAAACTGTGGAAAATTCTTCAAGAGATGGGAATACCAGACCACCTGATCTGCCTCTTGAGAAATTTGTATGCAGGTCAGGAAGCAACAGTTAGAACTGGACATGGAACAACAGACTTGTTCCAAATAGGAAAAGGAGTTCATCAAGGCTGTATATTGTCACCCTGTTTATTTTACTTATATGCAGAGTACATCATGAGAAACGCTGGGCTGGAAGAAGCACAGGCTGGAATCAAGATTGCTGGGAGAACTGTCAATAACCTCAGATATGCAGATGACACCACCCTTATGGCAGAAAGTGAAGAGGAACTAAAAAGGCTCTTGATGAAAGTGAAAGTGGAGAGTGAAAAAGTTGGCTTAAAGCTCAACATTCAGAAAACTAAGGTCATGGCATCCGGTCCCACCACTTCATGGAAAATAGATGGGAAACAGTGGAAACAGTGTCAGACTTTATTTTTCTGGGCTCCAAAATCACTACAGATGGTGACTGCAGCCATGAAATTAAAAGACTCTTAGTCCTTGGAAGGAAAGTTATGACCAACCTAGATAGCATATTCAAAAGCAGAGACATTACTTTGCCAGCAAAGGTTCGTCTAGTCAAGGCTATGGTTTTTCCAGTGGTCATGTATGGATGTGAGAGTTGGACTGTGAAGAAGGCAGAGCGCCGAAGAATTGATGCTTTTGAACTGTGGTGTTGAAGAAGACTCTTGTGAGTCCCTTGGACTGCAAGGAGATCCAACCAGTCCATTCTGAAGGAGATCAGCCCTGGGATTTCTTTGGAAGGACTGATGCTAAAGCTGAAACTCCAGTACTTTGGCCACCTCATGTGAAGAGTTGACTCATTGGAAAAGACTCTGATGCTGGGAGGGGTTGGGGGCAGGAGGAGAAGGGGACGACAGAGGATGAGATGGCTGGATGGCATCACTGACTCGATGGATGTGAGTCTCAGTGAACTCCAGGAGTTGGTGATGGACAGGCAGGCCTGGCGTGCTGCGATTCATGGGGTCGCAAAGAGTCGGACACGACTGAGTGACTGATCTGATCTGATCTGATTCCTTGATCACTGCCTTCTTTTATGTTAAATAGATGTTTTCTAGTATACCACTTTCTCTTGTGTGCTTTTACTATATTTTTAAACTTATTATTTTAGTGTTTGCCCTAAGTATTACAATTAACAACTTAACTGAAAACAATCTAGTTTGGATTAATACTAATTTATGTTCAGTTACATATAAAACTTTGCACTAATATAGCTCCATTCCTCCTCTCCTCCTTTGTGTTGTTATTGTCGTGCTAATTAGACTTCATAATTATAAACCCATCAACACAATTGTGTAAATATTGTTCTATGCAGCTGTCTTTTAAATAAGACTGAAGAAGAAAATAGTTACAAGAAAAAAATTTTTAATATATTTAAACTGTCTTTTATTTTTATAAATATAGTTACCTTTGCTGGTGCTCTTTATTTATTCATGTGGATTTGAGTTAGAGTCTAGCGTGCTTTAGTTTCATCCCAAAGATCACCCTTTACTCTTTATTGCAGGACAGGTCTCCCAATGATGAATTCTGATGATGTCTTAATTTATCCTTTGTTTTTCAAAGGATAGTTTTGCTGAATATAAAATTTTTGGTTGATAGTCTTCTTTCAGCATTTTGATTATCTCTTCAATTGCACTCTAGATACTAGCTTTTTGATAAGCTGCTAATCTTCTTGAGGATCACTGGAACCTGATGAGTCACCTATCTCTTATTATTTTTAAGGTTCTCTTTCTGTCTTGTCTTTGGGCAGTGTGACTATGGTCTGTCGAGGTGTGGATCTCTTTAACTTTGTCCTACCTGCTTTTATTGAACTTCTTAGAACTGCAGATTAATTTTTTTCATCAAAACTGGGAAGTTTCTAGTCATTATTCCTTTATGCCCCTTTCACTTTTTTCTCTCTTCTTAGATTCTCATTGTACATATGTGGATATGATGGTGATTTAGTTGCTAAGTCATGTCTGACTCTTGTATCCATGGACAAGGAGCTTGCCAGGCTCCTCTGTCTATGGGATTTCCCAGGCAAGAATACTGGAGTGTACTGTCATTTCTTCTCCAGGGAATCTTCCTGACCCAGGGATCAAACCCACATCTCCTGCATTGCAAGTGGATTCTTCACCACTGAGCTACCAGGGAAGCCTCTCTATGTTGTATCCTTGACAGCCTTCCACCAGTCTCTGACATTCTGTTTATTTTTCTTCATTCTTCTTTTCCTTCTGTTTCTCAAACTTATTAATCTCAATTGACTTATATGCAAGTTTCCTTATTATTTATTCTGTTAAGTCTTCCCTCAGTGATTTTTCAGTTCAATTATTCTGCTGCTTAACTCCAAAATTACTATTTTTAATAGTTTCTGTCTCTTTATTGATGCTGTATATTTGGTGATATATTATTTTCATATTTTCTTTTAATTCTCTACACATTTCCTTTAATTCTCTACAGTGGGTAGTTTAAGAGTCTTGTCTATTAATTCCAACATCCAGGGACAATTTCTATTGACTGCTTTTTTTGCTATTTATGGGCCATGTGTTTCTCTTTATTTGAGTCTATCTTAAGATTTTGTTGAACTCTACACATTTTAAATAATATAATATAGCATTCTGGAAATCAGATGACTCCTTAGAGTTTGTTGTGATGCTCTTTGTTGCTGCTGCTTATTTAGTGTTTTTCCTGGACTAATTATGTAACTGTATATCCTCTGTTAGAGCAACCACAGATATCTATGCTCAGTTAGCTAAGTAGTCAGCTAATGATTAGACAAAGATTTCCTTAAATGCTTTGAAACTTAGCCATCACCCAAAGTGCTGTGGAGGTATGTTGGGGCATGCCTTTAATGTTTTATCAGGCAGTTTGCAACTCTACCTTATCCTTAATATCTCGCTTGTACATAGCCTCAAAGTCAGCCAGAGGTGGAAGATTAAGTCCTTCCCAGTCTTTCCTAAGTATGTACACAGCCCTGTACATATGCATGGCCTTCTACATTACCAGGAACATGTCAGAGCTTTTCAAAGCTTCCTATGGACATTTCATTCTCCAGTTTTTCCTGTAAAGTTTTTGCTCATCCTCTGTTTAGCCCTAACTAACGTTACTGCTCCTGGCAGCTGTGATATTAAACAATTGCTGCTGATTGCCTCAGCAAATGTCCTGGGATATGGTATTTATTATAAGAAATTTAATAACAAATTTTGATGGGAGGAATTCATTCAGTGCAAGGAATCTGAGAAGGAGATGACATAAGAGCCAGGCATGATTTATGAGCTGTAATTTGCTACCCGGAGTAGGAGAGCAGGCATTGAGGCAAAGAAGGAATCCCTAGAGCCCACAAAATATTGAGATCTGGTAGTGCAGGGTGACTAATGCCCAGGAAGAATTTATGCCTGGAAAGAGAACATGGAGTAAGACAGTGACGGACTTAAGCTAAGGAGCATAGGCTATGGAAGACTAAGAAATCGAACCTTTAGTTCTTTAAGTAACAGACAACCATAGAAACTTCCTAAGAAGAGAATTTGTCATTTATGAATAAAATATCAGAATTAAGTTATATTTTAAGCATGATTTTTATGTAGCCTGAATATAGATTTTTATTTCTTTTATATACCCCAATCTCACCATCAGTATTTTCTGCCACTTCATTATAAACCAATTAGTTTCATATTGTCACTATTAACAATAATAGCTATTAATGCCTCCTCAAGACAAATGGTGGACACAGAACTCTTTAAGAAATGTCCTCTTTCTGTTATTATGCAGAAAGATCATGTGGGAAGTTCTATATTATGCCATTCCGCTGTAGTTCATTATTCTTAACAAAGAACATGTCAGTTGCACATAATGGAATTGTATTTTGTG
Source organism: Bos indicus x Bos taurus (assembly GCF_003369695.1). NCBI lineage: Eukaryota > Metazoa > Chordata > Mammalia > Artiodactyla > Bovidae > Bos > Bos indicus x Bos taurus. The sequence goes on from NC_040080.1 coordinate 57,164,608, forward strand.
TGTTATAGGTCACTTTGGTTTGGAGAATTGTTAAGCAATCACTTTTTTGTTTCCTTATCCCATCTGGACTTTGAATATTAAAATTTTTGGAACAGAATCAGCATTTGCATTAGCAAATAATGTACTTAGCCTTCCTACTCCTTGAACTATGGAAATGTCTGCACTCTTACTTGATAATCTGTTTCAAAATACTGAAATACTGTTTTAGTTGGTGGGGGTGGGGGCATAATTTCCCTATGTGGTGGAGGCAATTTAGTGAATTGATTAAGAGACAAAAGGAACCATCCTTAATTCTGAATTTCTTTCCAAAAGCACTAAAAGCCCTCTTACGGAAGGAAATTTTCTTCAGACACCATTAGACAATCTAGAATTTCACAGAGGGATTGCATGACCTCAGAATAAAACTAACTATAACAATTTCACATCTGTGTCCCTAAGGCAGAGTGTTTTTCTTTGGGTTGCTGGTGCCCAAGAACAAGGTAAAAATAATCTATAGTGAACAAAATAGAAAGGAGGGACAGGGGGCTGGCTTGAGAGAAGCCACTTAGGCCTCCTAAAGTCAAATATACAAAAAAAGCCCACTTGGAATTAGTGTGTATGTTCAAAAGTAAATACAATTGTTTTGTATAGATGAGAATAGAGAATGAAAGAGAAATAGAACCCCATGAGGAAAAATATATATTTTTTTAAAACCTCAGGACTTCCCAGGTTTCCCTGGTTTCCTTCCCAGGTTTCCCTGATTCCCTGAGGTCCAGCAGTTAATAAGTTAGGAAATTCCTTGCTTCCACTGCAGGGAGCATGGGTTCTATCCCTGATCAGGAAACTAAGATCCCAAATGCTGTGCAGCACAGCAAAAATAAATAAAAAACTTTTAAAAGACACATTAAAAATATGTATTATCTACCTTATTGAGAAATGACAATGAGGAAAAGACACTTCTTTTAGACACTGAAAGGTTATTCTCTGGTAATGTGTGGAAAATAGCAACATGGAGGGAATATTGGTGCCTTTAATATTGAAACTGTGTTGCAGGCCTTTCTGTGAAGCTGGGGGCTGTATGCAGTGTCAGCCCTGCAGTGGTGACTCCCTGATTCTGTTAGAGGCCTGCTGCCCCCTTGTCTCCTGTCCTGAGGCAAGGATGGGGGAAGTAGGGAGAATCCAGGCAGACATGGCAGCGTCTAAGCCTGGTACCCACCTTGCCTTACTCCCCAGCTGCTTTCACATGCGTTGCTTACTTGCAGCCCTAGTGGGAATTGAACGAAAAGGCAAAGCACATATCTGTTTTTAATGAATGAAGAAATAAATGATTCCTTTTTTGTCCCCCAAAGATATTAAGAACAAAAAAGGAGAAGGAAAAAGAGGGCATTAAAAAGAAAACAAATGCCTCTGATAAAAATAGGGAAGATGAAAAGTGAGAAATGGCCATTATTTAGGGAAAAGAAACCAAGCCCTACTTTCCCTCCATTGGCAAGGGTAGGTAAGGGATTTTCTCCCCTTCAAATATTATTGGTCAGTGGCTGGGAGCAGTAATAAGGTGATCAGCAACCGTTGTATCATTTACCTAAAAGTGGTTTCTAGACTTTCACTCTACATTTATAGCGTGTCTACTATATTCAAGTAGGAAATACTTTTTTTTTTCATTTATATGTGAGTTGCAAAATAAAAATCACTGAAACTAAACCCTCAAGAAACGTTGGATTTATCAACTAAAAATTTTGTAACAGGCAAACTAAAGCCTCTCTTCATCCACCAATAGCTCATCTTTTGGTATTGAAGCTCCTCCTAGACATTGCTGCTAAGTCACTTCAGTCGTGTCCGACTCTGTGCAACCCCATAGACGGCAGCCCACCAGGCTCCCGTCCCTGGGATTCTCCAGGCAAGAACACTGGAGTGGGTTGCCATTTCCTTCTCCAATGCATGAAAGTGAAAAGTCAAAGTGAAGTCGCTCAGTCGTGTCCGACTCTTGGCGACCCCATGGACTACAGCGCACCAGGCTCCTCCATCCATGGGATTTTCCAGGCAAGAGTACTGGAGTGGGTTGCCATTGGAACTCTCAAAGGAACCTATTTTGTGTAATAAGAACTACCATATTTTTCCAGGAATTTCTAACAAAATTGTATTTTTACAAAAAAACTCCAAAAATCAGAACTTAAATGTGTATGCAGCAACATTCCTGTTAAGGTCTTGAGAGAATTAGATCAATTTAATTCCTTTCTTATGCAGTGACATTTATACCAACCTTTCTAATGAAGTACATAGAATCAATGTACAGGGAGCAAGAGTTTGCATTGTCAAAGGAAAGCCTGCAGTGAGTGACAGCTATAAACCAGGGATCAAAAAACCCTCACTAAAAAGCATATAGGTTCCATTATATTCCAAGTGTGAGAGAAATAACAGGTTAAAGGTACTTAGAAGGTCAAAATATGTGTATTTTAAAGTTGGTATTTAATAATATGGTATTATTAAATATTAACATCACAAGATAAAATTACGGAAAACTCTAAATAATGAAAAATACAGTTCTCAAGCATAAATGCCACTGGAGGGTAGATACACCAGCACCAAGCAATTGCAGAGTAATTCTCAATGTACAGAAAGGAAGGACTAACTGAATCAATGTTTCTTTCTTGATATCTTTTTTTTTGTAAATTAATTTATTTATTTTAATTGAAGGCTAATTACTTTACAATATTGTAGTGGTTTTTGCCATACATTGACATGAATCAGCCATGGGTATACATGTGTCCCCGATTCTGAACCCCCCTCCCACCTCCCTCCCCATCCCATCCCTCAGGGTCATCCCAGTGCACTGGCCCTGAGCACCCTGTTTCATGCATCAAACCTGGACTAGTGATCTATTTCACATATGGTAATATACATGTTTCATTGCTATTCTCTCAAATCATCCCACCCTTGCTTTCTCCCACAGAGTCCAAAAGTCTATTCTTTACATCTGTGTCTCTTTTGCTATCTCACATAGACAGTCATCGTTACCATCTTTCTAAATTCCATATATATACATTAATATACTATATTGGTGTTTTTCTTTCTGACTTACTTTACTCTGTATAATAGGCCCCAGTTTCATCCACCTCATTAAAACTGATTCAAATGCATTCCTTTTAATAGCTAAGTAATATTCCATTGTGTATAAAAATATGGAACACTTCAAGAATTTGCATGTTGATATATTAAAGTAATAAAACTTTCAAGAGCAGACAGCCATCACATTTGCTTGAGGTTACAGTAGAAAAATATTTTTGTGCAGCAAATATTGTTTCCTTTAAGATCCATTTTGAAAAGGATAGAAATTTGGTTCAGACTGGAATTTATTAAACTCTAGAACTTCAAGCTCACTGAAAGGAAGGTTCTATACTAAATGTCAAAAAGACCCTTTCAAATTAATCTTTATAAATGGACATACTCCTCATTTACAATCACTTTCCTCAAATTAACTTCCTCAGTGAGCATATTCACTCAGTTCAGTTCAGTCGCTCAGTTGTGTCCGACTCTTTGCGACCCCATGAATCACAGCACACCAGGCCTCCCTGTCCATCACCAACTCCCGGAGTTCATTCAAACTCATGTCCATCGAGTCGGTGATGCCATCCAGCCATCTCATCCTCTGTTGTCCCCTTCTCCTCCTGCCCTCAATCCCTCCCAGCATTAGGGTCTTTTCCAATGAGTCAACTCTTCGCATGAGGTGGCCAAAGTATTGGAGTTTCAGCTTTAGCATCAGTCCTTCCAATGAACACCCAGGACTGATCTCCTTCAGGATGGACTGGTTGGATCTCCTTGCAGTCCAAGGGACTCTCAAGAGTCTTCTCCAACACCACAGTTCAAAAGCATCAGTTCTTCGGTGCTCAGCCTTCTTTACAGTCCAAATCTCACATCCATACATGACCACAGGAAAAACCATAGCCTTGACTAGATGGACCTTTGTTGGCAAAGTAATGTCTCTGCTTTTGAATATGCTATCTAGGTTGGTCATAACTTTCCTTCCAAGGAGTAAGCGTCTTTTAATTTCATGGCTGCAATCACCATCTGCAGTGATTCAGCCAAAGCATATCAAGCAGGCAAATGGGTCACAGTAGGGGGTCATCTACTAACCTTTTTATCTCACCCTACCCTCTCTACTTTTTGTTGGAGGGTAGCATATGCAGGCATGGCACAGTGGGAGTCAGGTCATGTTCCTCATAACATTAAAAGGTTCCTAAACATCAAGCATTTGCCTTAAAACCTCATTAGAATACAGCAATAATTGACAGAACCTATAGAAAACACACTGAGCTACTTGAAGGAATAGTATAACATTACAGTAATGTGACTAGTAAGATGAATCCCAGATGGAAAAACAGTGGCAAAGCAAAGACAAAAATCACTGAATGAATTCAAGAGATCTAGACAGTTCCTTTGGGCTTCCCTGGTGGCTTAGTGGTAAAGAATACACCTGCCAATGCAGAAGACTCGGGTCTGATCCCTGGGTTGGGAAGATCCCCTCAAGAAGGAAATGTCAACCTGCTCCAGTATTCTTGCCTGAGAAATCCCATGGACAGAGGAGCCTGGTGGGCTACAGTCCATGGAGTCACAAAAGAGTTGAACATGAATTAGCAACAAAACAACAACAAAGATAGTTCTGTCAACCCACTATCACAGAAAGAGCATTACAGGCCTCCCCCATCAGATAACTTTGCAGTTCTATCTAGACTTTGTGAGTTTGCTGAGGTCAAGAACTGTATTAGCTCAGTATTTGGGTTCATGATGGCATATGGTTTAAACTTTGACATATGGTAAATGCTTCTGAAATGTTTGTTGAGAAATAGAAAGCACAAAGGGAGAGAAGACAGGAAAGAAAGAAGGAGGGAGAGGTAAAGGGAATGAAAAAAGGAGGAAAGAAAGAGAGAAGAATGGATGGCAGGGGAAGGAAGAAAGAAATACTTTCAACAAGTCCTAGTAATTGTTTTTGGTCTCCTTGGAATAGCCAAGTACATTATATATACATCCAGGATCTTGTTTGAAGATTGAGGTTTGTATTAAGTTGCTGCCATTCACAGCTTCTACTAGCAGCCAAAATTGCTCTCTAACTCTTGTGGAATGTAATTACCTTCAGTTCAGTTCGGTTCAGTTCAGTAGCTCAGTCGTGTCCGACTCTTTACAATCCCATGAATCGCAGCACTCCAGGCCTCTCTGTCCATCACCAACTCCTGGAGTCTACCCAAACCCATGTCCATCGAGTCGGTGATGCCATCCAGCCATCTCGTCCTCTGTTGTCCCCTTCTCCTCCTGCGCTCAATCTTCCCCAGCATCAGAGTCTTTTCCAAGGGGTCAACTCTTTGCATTAGGTGGCCAAAGTATTGAAGTTTAAGCTTCAACATCAGTCCTTTCAATGAACACCCAGGACTGATCGATTTCCTTTAGGATGGACTGGTTGGATCTCCTTGCAGTCCAAGGGACTCTCAAGAGTCTTCTCCAACACCACAGTTCAAAAGCATCAATTCGGTGCTCAGCTTTCTTCGCCATCCAACTCTCACATCCATACATGACTACTGGAAAAACCATAGCCTTGACTAGATGGACCTTTGTTGGCAAAGTAATGTCTCTGCATTTTAACATGCTATCTAGGTTTGTCATAAATTTCCTTCCAAGGAGTCAAGCGTCTTTTAATTTCATGGCTGCAATCACCATCTGTAGTGATTTTGGAGCCCAGAAAAATAAAGTCTGACACTGTTTCCACTGTTTCTCCATCTATTTCCCATGAAGTGATGGGACTAGATGCTATGATCTTCGTTTTCTGAATGTTGAGCTTTAAGCCAACTGTTTCACTCTCCACTTTCACTTTCATCAAGAGGCTTTTGAGTTCCTCTTCACTTTCTGTCATAATGGTGGTGTCATCTGCATATCTGAGGTTATTGATATTTCTCCTGGCAATCTTGATTCCAGCTTATGCTTCTTCCAGCCCAGCGTTTCTCATGATGTACTCTGCATATAAGTTAAATAAGCAGGGTGACAATATACAGCCTTGATGTACTCCTTTTCCTATTTGGAACCAGTCTGTTGTTCCATGTCCAGTTTGAAGTGTTGCTTCCTGACCTGCATATAGGTTTCTCAAGGAGTAGGTCAGGTGGTCTGGTATTCCCATTTCTTTCATAATTTTCCACAGTTTATTGTGATCCACACAGTCAAAGGCTTTGGCATAGTCAAGAAAGCAGAAATAGATGTTTTTCTGGAACTCTCTTCCTTTTCCCATGATCCAGAGGATGCTGGCAATTTGATCTCTGCTTCTTCTGCCTTTTCTAAAACCAGCTTGAACATCTCGAAGTTCAAGGTTCACGTACTGCTGAAGCCTGGCTTGGAGAATTTTGAGCATTACTTTACTAGCATGTGAGATGAGTGCAATTGTGCGGTAGTTTGAGCATTCTTTGGCATTTCCTTTCTTTGGGTTACCTTAGCACCTAGCAAAGCAGTAGACTTTCAGGTATAAGGAAAGCATTGAGATTGATGGTTTGAGGATAGAGTTCTAAGGAGAGTTCATTGCAAGTCAGCCGACTGTTTCTGGCTGCAAGCAGTTGATGAAGTAAGTGAACCGGTACTTAAGTGTTCTCTGTGCTCAGTAATACTCATGGCTTTTTGGAGTAGATACCTCTCCACACTCATCAAATAACAGCCTCAACAGCTGCAGAGTTTTATTCAGATCGAGAAGTCCAGTCTTTGAAACGCATATGAAAGTGCCTTCTTCAAACAATCTGAGTGAACAGTGTGGTTTTATTCCTCTGTTCTCCAAGGTGTGAAACTTGCAGAGAAACTAAAACTGAGCAGGTAGACACAGGCATGATGTATCTCACTATGTTTCCCAGTACACATCATACTATGACTTTCATTCGTCCATCTAGCACTTGGGCCAGGTTAGTGTACATGTTAAAAATGGTAAGTAAGTCACAGACCCAGGAGCATCAAATAAGAAGAAACAGACTTAGTATAAAGAAAAGATTGATTAGAGGCAAAGCAGATGCTCTAAAATCTCTCTGTCTATCCCTGAGCATCTTCTGAAAACCAAACCCATCCAGTAAATGTGGGCTGCTTTGGATAGTTTAGATAGAGTGACCTGAAGGCAAGGGATCAGAGATAACAGAAGCGAGTTTGAATCAGGTTCTACTACAGATTAACTTTGTTACCATAGCAGAGTTCCTGGGCTCCCTGCAATTTAGTCACCTGTGAAATAATATTAATAGTGAAAATAGAAACTAATCTTTTTTAAAATTCCTTTTATTGAAGTATACTTGATTTATAATATGTGTTAGTTATAATATTGTGTTAGTTACTGGTGTACCAGAAAGATATTCCAGTTATACATATAAGTGCATTAATTTTCATATTCTTTTCCGTTGTGATTTATCACAGAATATTGAATATACTTCCCTGGGTTATAAAGTAGAATCTTATTGTTTATCCATTCTCTATATAATAGTTGGCATCTGCTAACCCCAAATCCCCAGTCCATACTTATCCCCCTTCCCCTTGGCAAGAAGTCTGTTTTCTATGGTTGTGAGTCTGCTTCTATTTCATAGATAAATTCATAGATATTAAATTATGTCTATGTGATATCATATGGTATTTGTTTCTCTTTCTGATTTACTTCACTTAGTATGAACATCTCTAGGTCCATTCATGGTGCTGCAAATGACATTTCATTCTTTTTTGGCTGAGTAGTGTTCCATTGTGTATACATACCACCTCTTCTTTATCCATTCATATGTTGATAGACATTTAGGTTGCTTTCATGTCTTGGTTATTGTAAATAGTGCTGCAGTGAAAACTGGGGTGCATGTATCTTTTCAAATTATCGTTTTCTCCAGATATATGCCCAGGAATGGGGTTGCAGGGTCATAAGTACCTCAATTTTTAGTTTTTTAGGAAACTCTGTACTGTTTTCCCTAGTGACTATGCCAGTTTACATTCCCACCAACAGTGTAGGAGGCTCCCCTTTTCTCTACACCCTTTCCAGCATGTTATTCATAGACTTTTTATTAATGGCCATTCTGGTCAGTATGAGGTAGTACTTCATTGTAGTTTTGATGTTCATCTCTCTAATAATTAGTGACGTTGAGCGTTTTTTCATGTGCCTATTGACCAACTGTATGTCTTCTTTGGAAAAATGTCTATTTAGGTCTTTTGCTCATTTTTCACCTGGGCTGTTTTTTGTTGTTGTTGAGATGTATGAGCTGTTTGCATATTTTGGAAATTATGTGCTTTTCAGTTATGTTATTTGCAAATAATTTCTCCCATTCTATATACTGTCTTTTTTGTTTTTTTTTCTTTTTTTTTTTTATGGTTTTCTTTGCTGTACAAAGGGTTTCCCTGGTGACTCAGTGGTAAAGAATCTGCCTGCAATGTGGGAGACCTGGGTTCAATCCCTGGTTTGGAAAGATCCCCTGGAGAAGGGCATGGCAACCCACTCCAGTATTCTTGCCTAGAGAATTCTGTGGACAGACAAGCCTGGCAGGCTACAGTCCATGGGGTGACAAAGAATCAGGAACGACTAAGCAACTGACACTTTCACTTGCTGTACAAAAATTTGTAAGTTTGATAAGGTCCCATTTGTTTATTTTTGCTTTTATGTCTATTGCCTTGGGAAACTGATCCAAGAAAATATTGGTAGAATTTATGTCAGAGAATGTTTTGCTTATGTTTTCTTCTAGGAATTTTATGGTATCATGTCTTATATGTATTTAAGCCTATAAGCTATTTTGAGTTTATTTTTGTGCACAGTGTGAGGCTGTCTTCTAACTTCATAGATTTACATGCAACTGTCCGACCTAGAAACATAACTTTAAATCACTTATTTAACAAATTATTTACTCTGCACATATTTAGAAAGCATGTCACTGTGTCAACTACACACACACACACACACAAAAAAAGGATTTGGTTTTGATCACCATACTCCTCAGTGTCTGGCACTTGGAGAGTCTTCAAAAAATACTGTTGAATGATATTATATAGTAGATTAGGAGGAACAGCCTTCCTGAGCATGAAATTCAGCTTCTCCACTGATCTGCATGACTCAGGGCAGGTTGTTCCACCTCTCTGTGCCATAGTTTTATCATCAATGAAGGGAGATGCTGGTAATAGGACTACTTCATTGATCTGGATGAGGATTAAATAAGTTACTGTATATGGACTGTGTAGAAGAGTATCTGGCACTGTGCTCAAAATTCCAGTTGCTTTTAAAATGATTAAAAAAAAAAAAACAAAACAGAGAACTCAGCCCGGTGCCCTGTGACAACACAGAAGAGTCAGATGGGGGAGGCTCATATGTATACTTATGGCTGATTCACTTTGCTGTACAGCAGAAACCAACACAACATTGTAAAGCAATTATTCTCCTATTAAAAAAAAAACTATTATTAATTACATACTAGTTATTATTAAGAAATAATCATCATTGTTGTTTTTATTATTATCCAGTTACTGGATTAGACACTGAGGATGTAAAAATGAAAGAGTCCTGGCCCCTATCCCCGATGAGTTTGCTCACTGGAGGATGCTACTAGTAAGCGAAACTATCCGTGCGATACAGATGTCAGAGCAACGACAGGGGACCGTGCAAGCAAAAGCAGGCACTTCACAACACAATTTGTAGAATCAGTGAGTACTCCCTAAAGAAAATAACACATGTAAACTCAGTTTCCAAAATTAACTCCTCTCTGCCTAATGGAAAAGAAGCCTGTGTGTGGTCATCAGAAATCATTATCTGCCAGAGTTTCTGGGTGAATCACAGGACATGTGTACAAGTATTGTTCCGCTTCTCTTCCTTGACCTCCCCTCCTATGATGTCGACTATATGATGTCAGATAGGATGCAGAAGACCTGCTGGGTAGGAGGCCTTCATGCCTCTGTAGACTGAGCTTTAACACAGTGAGTCTCAAACTGTGTTTCATGAGTCCTGAGGACATCCTTTGGGCACAACTCCCTCTAAATCACAGGAAAATCCGACTAAGAAAGGGTCTCCAGAACGCCCATTCTGCATGAACCATAAATATGGAAATTTGTATATGATGTCTTTGGAAAAGAGCACTCCACTGTGAAAGTTAAATTTTTTCAAGTTTAAAATCCACTTCCTTACAGATTCTTTTAAGAAGCACCTTATCAGGGAGAACAAGGTTCCCAGCTCCTGGGAAAGGCAAGTGTTTGGGAAAAGGAAATTTTTAGAGGCTTCAAAACAAGGAGTGTTCTCCCTGGCATATTTCCCAGCCTAAAAAGATATTTTATTTTTAATGTAATGCTATAGGCAGCAAGGTTCAGTTAATAAAACATCAAATGTTGTGAATGGTGAAATACTACAAATTCTCCTGAAGTACTCATGATTTTTTCACTGTTTGTAAAATGGATCACATATTCCAGAGAGTAAACATGTTTACATAAACAAATTGTAGTTACTGTTTTATCTACATTAAGGGGAAAAAACATAGATCAATCCACTGAGTCTACTCCATTTATAACTGTATTGCATGTCCAGGTTATTTTTTACATCTTTGAAAGTTTGGAGATCCACTAAGTGATAAGAATACCAGGATTTTCTACCATCCCTCTACAGAAGCAAAATGTGGTACCTAATCTGAAATACTCCAAAAGTCTGTCAGATGTAAATAGTTATATCCTGTGTGGATCACGACAAACTATGGAAAATTCTTAAAGAGATGGGAGTACCAGACCACCTGACCTACCTCTTGAGAAATCTGTATGCAGGTCAGGAAGCAACAGTTAGCACTGGATATGGAACAGACTGGCTCCAAACCGGGAAGGAGTACATCAAGGCTGTATATTGTCACCCTGCTTATTTAACTTATATGCAGAGTACATCATGAAAAATCCTGGGTTGGATGAAACACAAGCTGGAGTCAAGATTGCCAGGAGAAATATCAATAACCTTAGATATGCAGATGACACCACCCTTATGGCAGAAAGCAAAGAGGGACTGAAGAGCCTCTTGATGAAAGTGAAAGAGGAGAGTGAAAAAGTTGGCTTAAAACTCAACATTCAGAAACTAAGATCATGGCATTTGGTCCCATCATTTCATGGGAAATAGATGGGGAAATAATGGAAACAGTGTCAGACTTTATTTTTGGGGGCTCCAAAATCACTGCAGATGGTGACTGCAGCCATGAAATTAAAAGACGCTTACTCCTTGGAAGAAAAGTTATGACCAACCTAGACAGCATATTCAAAAGCAGAGACGTTACTTTGTCAACAAAGGTCCATCTAGCTATGGTTTTTCCAGTAGTCATGTATAGATATGAGAGTTGGACTGTGAAGAAAGCTGAGCACTGAAGAATTGATGCTTTTGATCTGTAGTGTTGGAGAAGACTCTTGAGAGTCCCTTGGACTGCAAGGAGATCCAACGAGTGCATCCTAAAGGAAATCGGTCCTGAATATTTGTTGGAAGGACTGATGCTGAAGCTGAAACTCCAGTCCTTTGGCCACTTGATGCAAAGAGCTGACTCATTTGAAAAGACCCTGATGCTGGGAAAGATTGAAGGCAGGAGAAGGGGACGACAGAGGCTGAGATGGTTGGATGGCATCACCAACTCAATGGACATGAGTTTGAGTTAACTCCAAGAGTTGATGATGGACAGGGAGGCCTGGCGTGCTTCAGTCCATGGGGTCGCAAAGAGTCAGACATGACTGAGCAACTGAACTGAAATGAACTGAAACTGAACTGAAACATGGAAAGATATCCTATTAATAAAAACCCATTTAACAAAAATACATTACGTTTTCATTTTATTTACTAATACTTAGCACTATTACCTCCCAGATTATTCTAGTAATTTAAAAACATAAAAGGAAAGAGAAATGGCACGTGTTGAACATGTGCTATATATTGGGTTGAACAAAATGTTCATTCATGTTTTTCCATGTTATAGAAAACCCAAACGATCTTTTTGACCAAACCAATACTTGGCATTTTACATGTAGCAGCCCTTAGTGTGCAGTCATTTGTTGACCATAATCCAGCTCTTTTATACTCTCAAGAAAACAAGTTCAGAGAAATTTCACAATATTCCAGGTCTAATAAAACTTGGCATTGAAACACTATTTGTTTGCCCAGGGGCCTGTGTTCCATCCAATGAATCAGAGTAATTGGTACAATAAATATTGTATTACCTACCTATTGTAGGTTCAAATGTGTCCCCCCAAATTCCCGTGTTGAAATATTAACCTCCAGTAGCTCAGAATGTGACTTTACTTGAAGAGAGGGACTTTACAGACATAATTGAATTACAATGTGGTAATTGGAGTGGGCCCTATTCCAAAATGACTGGTGTCCTTTTGTAAAAAGGGAAAGTTTATAGATAAACACGCACAGAGGGAGAATACTCTGTGAAGCTTAAAGCATAGATGGAGGTGATGCTGCTGTAAATCAAGGCATGCCGAAGGTTGCCAGCAAAGCACTGGAAGCTAAGCAGGAAGCATGGATCGGGGCCCTCAGAGGGGTGCACCAACACATCTTCATCTTGGATTTCTAAACTCCAAAACTGTGAGGCTGTAAATTTCTGCTGTTTAAACCGCCCAGTTTGTGGTACTTCGTTATGGCAGCCCCAGCAAATAATACACCATTACTTTCTGGGAGGTGAGTGTTGTCTTAGTAGACTGCCTCCAATTCCTAAAGTTTCTCTTGGGAAATCTAGAGTGTGGTCACTTTTCAGCCCCTACTCTCCTATGGAACTTGGCGTTGTGTCATATACACCCAGAGCTGAGTTAGCAACATCGTGAACTACTTCACAAGCCCACTTCCTTCCGGTCAGCACACTTTGAAAAAGATCCGATGAAAGTTTAAGTTGGCGTGATCCTGGGTGGTGAATAAAGGCAAACTGAAAAAGGGAGAGAAATGTTTCCCAAATGACAAAATGCTGTCTTTTTTAAAAGAAATCTAATTAAATAGTTTTGAAAGACAGGCAGTTGGAAAGTGAGTGTTGGGGTCTAGGAGTACAGGAATACGGATTGTAAACCAGTACAGATCATGCTTAAGCACTGAGGCTTCCTGACCCTTTGAAAGAGTTCAAGTGTGTTGAGTTGTTCGTATTGGGTAACCATGATTTCTGTTTAGAAACAGAAGGTTCTGTCCAGAGCACACAGATGGTGACATCCCTGCCCTGGATCATATGCTTTCCTTGGCTGTGTACTTCAGTGGTTCTGTGTGTGCTCCATTCATTGCATTAGTTATTGGAAGCCACTGATGGTTGACTCTACTAGAACAGTTAGAACCGGACATGGAACAACAGACTGGTTCAAAATTGGGAAAGGAGTATGTCAATGCTGTGTATTGTCACCCTGCTTATTTAACTTATATGCAGAGTACATCATACAAAATACTGGGCTGGATGAAGCACAAGCTGGAATCAAGATTGCCAGGACAAATATCAATAACCTCAGATAGGCAGATGACACCACCCTTATGGCAGAAAGTGCAGAGGAACTAAGAGCCTCTTGATGAAAGTGAAAGAAGAGAGTGAAAAAGCTGGCTTAAAACTCAACATTCAGAAAACTAAGATCATGGCATCTGGTCCCATCACTTCATGGCAAATAGCAAAAATATGGGGAAACAATGGAAACAGTGGCAGACTTTATTTTTCTGGGCTCCAAAATCACTGCAGATGGTGACTGTAGCCAGGAAATTAAAAGACACTTACTCCTTGGAAGAAAAGCTATGACAAACCTAGACAGCATATTAAAATGCAGAGATATTACTTTGCCAACAAAGGTCTGTCTAGTCAAACCTATGGTTTTTCCAGTAGCCATGTATGGATGTGAGAATTGGACTGTAAAGAAAGCTGAATGCCAAAGAATTGATGCTTTTGAACTGTGGTGTTGGAGAAGACTCTTGTGAGTCCCTTGAACTGCAAGGAGATCCAACCAGTGCATCCTAAAGGAAATCAGTCCTGAATATTCGTTGGAAGGACTGATGCTGAAGCTGAAACTCCAATCCTTTTGCCACCTGATGCGAAGAGCTGACTCACTGGAAAAGACCCTGATGTTGGGAAAGATTAAAGGCAGGAGGAGAAGGGGACGTAACAGAGGATAAGATGGTTGGATGGCATCACCGACTCAATGGACATGAGTTTGAGTAAGCTCCAGGAGTTGGTGATGGACAGGGAAGCCTGGCATTCTGCAGTCCATGGGGTCACAAAGAGTCAGACACGACTGAGCAACTGAACTGAAATGCAGAACGAGCACTAACACAGCTGAGATCTTTCTGGAACAGGATCACACAATTCTAATTTTTAATATTGTTCAAAATTTTTCTTGATAACATTCAAGTACATCAAAGTAAAATTTAAGGGAACAAATGAGTTAAATGTAAAACAAAAATATTTTTTGAAACTAGGAGGAAAAAAAGAGTCAAGTATTTTCCTGGTCTAGAAAGGAGGAAAATGTTTTCTCAAGGAAAAAAAAAAAAAAGGAAAGATCAATAAATTTGACTATTTGAGAAGTATAAAACTTCTGTGCCTCAAAAAAATTAAAGGGCAAACAACCAAGTATGAGGACATATTTACAAAATATGTCAGTGGACACTGGTCCTGTTATAAGGAGAGTTCTTAGAAATCAGAAAGAAAAATATTAATGCCACAATAGATGAAATGGACAGAAGACATGAACAAGCTCAGTTCACAAAAGAATAAATAAAAATACCCCCATGACATGTAAATACAATGCAAATAATAGAGAGATAAAAATTAAATTGGTTAATTGATCAAGTCTCAGTGTTGGCACAAGGGGTAAAATAGACCATTTATATACTACTGAAGAGAGTGGAAAATCAGGATGTGTACTCTCTTTCTGCAAAAAGAACGATTCACATTTGTCCCAGATTTAAAACGTGCATACCCTTTGATCCAAGAACATGTTAAAGGAAGTAATTAAAAATTCTACAAGTATTGGTGTAAAAGACATTCATCGTAGGATTTCTTGTAACACAGAAAAAGTGAAAAATGGTAACATGAGGAAGGTGGTTAAATCAATGGTGGCACCTATATCACAGTATATGCTGCTTCGATGCACCTTCTCTCTCCTACCAAATAGCTTCTCATGCCCTGCTCTATGTTTCTGCACCTCACAGCTTCTGCTTACTTAGGGCTTCTGCTTGCTCCTGGTCCCCCCTCACCTCCTTCTACTCTACATCAGACACATTTTTTATTATCTTCTCAGCATCTGTCTCTACAAACAAGTATCTGATTCTTCCTCTACCTCCCAACACAAACTCCTATGGGAGAGACTCACTCATTTAGCTAATTTACTGCCTTCTCTGTGAAGATGAGGTCAGAAGGGCAGCAGGGAGAAGCAGTGGTGGCCCCACGTAGCCCAGACATGGTGCCTATTCAGAAAAGAGCCCTTTATGAGGGGACGGTAAACACCCTCACTGCCACGGTAGCTTGTGTGACACAGTCCCACAGCCTGTCTGCTCGCATCCAAATAGCGCCACGTTGAACTCAAATAGCTGCTCTGCTTGTTTTCTTTCTTCATTTTATAGGAAGGGCTGGGACCAGGATTTCTTTAATTTGGTAACCCAGCACCTGTTATGGTGCCTGGCACTCAATACGTGTCTGTTAAATGATTAAGCTGTTGCAAGAATTAATGGAAATAATGTGATGCCTGGCGTGAGGTAGCTGCTCCCTAGCTCCCCCCCGCCCATTCTCTCAAATCTCATTCCTCCTTTGTTTATGCAGAATTTGCTTCCCTAAGTGGCCCCAAGGCAAGAGCTACTCACTACACTCAGAACTGTAAGACATTAATATTATCAAGAGATTCATTAACTGGAGTAAATAACTCTTCACCCTGAATACTTAGAGTAGTCCAGCTGATACTAAATAAAAAGCAAAACACAAGTCTCCCAAACTCATGATTTTACTTTTTGTATTACTTTAACTGGGTTACTCCCCCCTTTTCATGCACATGGGGGCTCAGCAAACATAGCAGGAAAGGCAACAACTTGCCTGGTGCTCTCTTGGTTAAGACTCTGTGCTCCCAGTATAGAAGACATGAGTTCAACCCCTGGTCATGGAATTAAGATCCCTCATGCCTCACTGAGCAGCCTAAAGAAAAAATAAATAAATACATAAATATTATTTTTTTAAAAAAGAAATAAAGGCTAAATCACTGGGCACCAGGCAGTGATGTACTGTCCACTTTCCTTTGACACTGAGTCAGTGAAACTTGGGGTCTGCAGCAGCACTGGCTTTCTGGAGCAGAGAGTGGGCAGAAAGGGCCCTGATACTTCTGAGGATGATATGGGATGAATAGTGAGGACCTGGGATCCAAACTGCCTGGGTCCAGAGCCCAGTCTTGACATTTGTAAGCTGTGTGACATTGACCAAGTTGCTTAACTTCTCCAGACATCAGTTTCTCCATTTGTAAAATGGTTATAATAATAGTTGGATCTTAGAATTGTTGTAAGGGTTAAGTAAATTAGCATTTGCCAATATGTGGTATTTAAGACATACAAATATGTGCTATCTTGAGGATCTGGTATGTACCAAATATTTCCACAAACACGATCTCTTAACCTTTGTAACACACTGAAACATGGATGGTGTGCCTCACTCTGTGATTAACTAAAGGACAAACAGGTTAAGAGTATTCCTCGAATTCTGGTAGGACCGGGTTCAACTACAATAGGCTTCTTTGACCAGTTGATGGCCTACCCTGTCTGTGTTTTGTTAAATATTCTGAACATCACCCCCTTCCTCAGTTCTTCATGCCCCATGTCTCACTGTATTTCCATCCTGAAAAGAAAACACTGCCCCTGACCTGTTTGGTAAATGTCCAAAAATGTTTGACCTCTTTCAGAATGTTTCTATGTGGCTAATGTTCGTTTAGTCAAAAGTCTAGTCAAAGCTATGGTTTTTCCAGTGGTCATGTATGGATGTGAGAGTTGGACTATAAAGAAAGCTGAGAGCCAAAGAACTGATGCTTTTGATCTGTGGTGTTGGAGAAGACTCTTGAGAGTCCTTTGGACTGCAAGGAGATCCAACCAGTCCATCCTAAAGGAAATCAGTCCTGAATATTCATTGGAAGGACTGATGCTGAAACTCCAATCCTTTGGCCACCTGATGTGAAGAACTGACTCATTTGAAAATACCCTGATGCTGGGAAAGATTGAAAGTGGAAGGAGAAGGGGATGACAGGGGATGAGATGGTTGGATGGCATCACCGACTCAATGGACATGAGTCTGAATAAGCTCCAGGAGCCTGGTATGCTGCAGTCCATGGGGTCACAAATAGTCGGACATGACTGAGTGACTGAAGAGAACTGAACTGATCTGAATGTTCATTTACTCTGTAGCAATTGGCAGTCATTTCTTCCTCCATGGAATATGCTGGAAAAATTGCTGCCTCCCACTACCTCCTTTGATTGCCTGTCCGTAAGTGTGGCTGTCAGAATGCACAGCAGCTTTTCCCGGATGCAATGAAGAGGGTGCAGCAGTAAGCAGATTCAATTGTGATGTTCTTCGGCTCAGCCCACCGAGGTGTTTGTATATTCTGCCGTGACATCACTGTGACTTCTCTCTCTTGATTGTCTCCTCTAATCCTGGCATGTCTCCCTGTGGCTCAGTGGCTCAGCTGTGAATCATTCTTTTTTCCTATGTATTATGACTGTAATTTTGTTACTTCCTGGATAATGGAATAGTCATGCACAAAGCTTTCTTCTGCGAGGAGATCGGAACAATTAGCAAACACACATCAGTAACTGCCCAGACACAAGGCATCCGGGATATGTGATGATGGAGGGGCTGTTAAGTAGGAAAGCAGCAAAGATGAGACCTAAGACCAGGGACAGGGCTCCGGAGATCTCCTTCCCTGCCCAGCGTGGGATTGTTCCGTGTGTGCTGGACAGACTGAAGTTGCATCAAGCTGTGGTGACTGAGAGCTGGATGGTGAGGTAGGAAAGCTGGATTTTGATTCTGCCAGTTCACCGCGGTGTTGCTGGCTAATTACCTACTTACTGTGCTTCAGCTTTTTCACTGGAAAAATTAATTTCATCTAGACATTTTTCTTGAGTATATTTTTGAGTACTGTATTAGTTTGCTAGGGCTACCATTACAAAGTGCCACCAAATGGGTGGCTTTAAAAAAAAAAAAAAAAAAAACAGAATTGTCTCATGGTTCAGTTCAGTTCAGTTGCTCAGTCATGTCCGACTCTTTGCGACCCCATGAACCACAGCACGCCAGGCCTCCCTGTCCATCACCAACTGCCAGAGTCCACCCAAACCCATGTCCATCGAGTCGATGATGACATCCAACCATCTCATCCTCTGTCGTCCCCTTGTCCTCCTGCCCCCAATCTTTCCCAGCATCAGGGTCTTTTCAAATGAGTCAACTCTTCGCATCAGGTGGCCAAAGTATTGGAGTTTCAGCTTCAACATCAGTCCTTTCAATGAACACCCAGGACTGATCTCCTTTAGAATGGACTGGTTGGATCTCCTTGCAGTCCAAGGGGCTCTCAAGAGTCTCCTCCAACACCACAGTTCGAAAGCATCAATTCTTCAGTGCTCAGCTTTCTTTATAGTCCATGTCTCACAACTATACATGACTCATGTTTCTGGAAGCTAAAATTCCAAAATCAAGGTGTCGGCAAGGGGGTTACCTTCTGAAGTCTGTGAGGGAAGTATCTGCTCCTTCGCTTGTCCATGGCCATCTTCTCCGTGGGTCTCTTCACATCATCATCCTTCCATACTCATCTCTTTCTCTTCAAGTGGCATTCTTTTCATAAGGACACCAGTCATGTTGTTTCAGGAGTCTCCTCTGCTCCAGTTCATCTTAACTAATTACATATGAATGACCTTAATTCCAAATAAGGTCAAATTCTGAGATATGGAAGGTTAGGACTTCATGATGTGAATGAGAGGTGGGAACAAAGTTCAACACATAACAAGTCCCTTCTAATATTCTGAGAACTATTTTGATGCTGAAGATATAGCAGTGAACAAGGAAGACAAAATGCCTGCCCACATTGAGCTTACATTCTAGTAGGAAAAGACAGACAAAATAAATAGGGTAATAAAGTGCTTTAGAGAAAAGTCAAGCAGACAGGGATGGAGCAGGCACAGAATCCTGGTGTAGGGGAGTCATTTTTAAATAGGGAGTGTCTAGGAAAGCCTCAATGAGAAGGTTTATTTGAATAGTCATAGAGACCTGGGGGCTTCCCAGGTGGCACTAGTGGTAAAGAACCTGCCTGCCAATGCAGGAGACCTAAGAGATGCTGGTTTGATCCCTGGGTTTGGAAGATGCCCTGGAGAAGTGAATGGCAACCCACTCCAGTATTCTTGCCTGGAGAATCCCATGGACACAAGCCTGGTGGGCTATAGTTCATAGGGTCACAAAGAATCAGACATGACTGAAGTGATGTAGCACTAGAATGGAGTGACCTGGGAGATGGGAAGATGTTGGAGATAGGTGAGTACCAGGTAGAGGGAACAACAAATGCAAACACTTTGAGTCAGAAGCATGCCTGGAGTATTCAATGAATAGCAGGGAGGTCCTTGTGGTTGAAGCAGGTCAATAAGGGGGACTGTGGGAGGGAAACAGTTCAGAGAAATAAAAGCAGGTATGGAATAGCAGGGCTTCTGTTCAGTTCAGTTCAGTTCAGTTGCTCAGTCGTGTTTGACTCTTTGTGATCCCATGGACTGCAGCATGCCAGGCCTCCCTGTCTATCACCAACTCCCAGAGTTCACCCAAACTCACGTCCATCAAGTCGGTGATGCCATCCAGCCATCTCATCCTCTGTTGTCCCCTTCTCCTCCTGCCCCCAATCCCTCCCAACATCAGAGTCTTTTCCAATGAGTCAACTCTTTGCATCAGGTGGCCAAAGTATTGGAGTTTCAGCTTTAGCATCATTCCTTCCAATGAACATCCAGGACTGATCTCCTTTAGGATGGTCTGGTTGGATCTCCTTGCAGTCCAAGGGACTCTCAAGAGTCTTCTCCAGCACCACAGTTCAAAAGCATCAATTCTTCGGTGCTCAGCCTTCTTCACAGTCCAACTCTCACATCCATACATGACCACAGGAAAAACCATAGCCTTGACTAGATGGACCTTTGTTGGCAAAGTAATGTCTCTGCTTTTGAATATGCTATCTAGGTTGGTCATAACTTTCCTTTTAAGGAGTAAGCGTCTTTTAATTTCATGGCTGAAATCACCATCTGCAGTGATTTTGGAGCCCCCCAAAATAAAGTCTGACACTGTTTCCACTGTTTCTCCATCTATTTCCCATGAAGTGATGGGACCAGATGCCATGATCCTCGTTTTCTGAATGTTGAGCTTTAAGCCAACTTTTTCACTCTCCTCTTTCACTTTCATCAAGAGGCTTTTTAGTTCCTCTTCACTTTCTGCCATAAAGGTGGTGTCATCTGCATATCTGAGGTTATTGATATTTCTCCCGGCAATCTTGACTTCAACTTGTGCTTCTTCCAGCCCATTGTTTCTCATTATGTACTCTGCATATAAGTTAAATAAGCAGGGTGACAATATACAGCCTTGACGTACTCCTTTTCCTATTTGGAACCAGTCTGTTGTTCCACGTCCGGTTCTCACTGTTGCTTCCTGACCTGCATACAGATTTCTCAAGAGGCAGGTTAGGTGGTCTGGTATTCCCATCTCTTTCAGAATTTTCCACAGTTTATTGTGATCCCCACAGTCAAAGGCTTTGGCATAGTCAATAAAGCAGAAATAGATGTTTTTCTGGAACTCTTCCTTTTTCCATGATCCAGCAGATGTTGGCAATTTGATCTCTGGTTCCTCTGCCTTTTCTAAAACCAGCTTGAACATCTGGAAGTTCACCGTTCACATATTGCTGAAGCCTGGCTTGGAGAATTTTGAGCATTACTTTACTAGCATGTGAGATGAGTGCAATTGTGCGGTAGTTTGAGCATTCTTTGGCATTGCCTTTCTTTGGGATTGGAATGAAAACTGACCTTTTCCAGTCCTTTGGCCACTGCTGAGTTTTCCAAATTTGCTGGCATATTGAGTGCAACACTTTCACAGCATCATCTTTCAGGATTTGGAATAGCTCAACTGGAATTCCATCACCTCCACTAGATTTGCTCACAGTGATGCTTTCTAAGGCCCACTTGACTTCACATTCCAGGATGTCTGGCTCTAGATGAGTGATCACACCGTCGTGATTATCTGGGTCATGAAGATCTTTTTTGTACAGTTCTTCTGTGTATTCTTGCCACCTCTTCTTAAGCCTACAGGGCTTCTGTAGGCCACAGTAAAGATGCTCTTTGGCTTTTATTTTTAAAGAACTGGGGAGATGCTAGAGGATTTGAGGAGAGAAATGATTACTGAGAATTTGAATACAGCAAAAACAGAAAGAGAGCAGTGAGGGACAACCCCATGGATTCTGGCCTGAGCAACAGGCTGGGTAGTTATACCCTTAATGAGGAAGACTATAAGAAAAGCAGACTGGGGATGGAAATCGGGAGTTTAATTTTTTGACATAGTAAGTTTGGCAGACCCATTAGACAACCAGGTAGGCTGGAGATTTACATTAAGGAAGTGTCAGCATGCAGACAGTCTGTAAGGTCATAAGCCTGTTCAAGGTCACCAAAGGAGTGAGCACAGATTGAGAAAAAGAGTGGACCAAGGTCTGCACCTTGGCCCATCTGATATTTAGAGGTTAAGAATATACAGAGGAATCAGAAAAAAAGAGACTGCAAGAGAGGCCAGAGAAATAGGAGGAAGACAAGGAGAACATGGTCCTGAAAATCAAGGAGGAGGATATCAGGTCAGAGCTGGAAACTGAATTTTGCCAAATGAAAGTCATTGTTCATCTTTGAGATATTAGTAGAGGGTGGAATGATGGCTGATTAGAATGAGTTAATGAGAGAATTGGGGACCACAAGTACAGACTTGAGGAGTTTTGCTGTACAGGGAGACAAAATATGGGTAGGACTAAAATGAGATATCTCATACTCATTTGAAAGGTCAGATGGATGAAATAAATGAATGAAGTGCATATTATGATAGGATATAGTGCAGAAAGTAGAGAAAGTAAATGTAAAAGAATGTTCATGTCTTTTATCTTTAGGTAAAGGTGATCTAATAAGAATAGAAACAAAAAATAATGTGTCAAATGAAACATATCAAGGCCACCAGTTTGTGATGCCTGGACTAAGTGGTCTCCAAAGGTCCTTCCAGTCTATAGTTCTGTAAATCTAAGCTTGGAGGAAAAATGAAGTCCAGGTCATGGAATGTTGAGCCCCTGATCTATAAATAGTCCCACTTCTTTCTGAACTGGAGCTAAGCATTTGTCGTGATTCTCCTGGGATTCGTGATAGAGTCACTTTGGTTCTTAACTAGCTTGTAAAAGCTGGAAAACAGAATTGCAAAATGGAGACTTTGCAGCACTATCATCCATCCAAACAAAGACAAATGTTTATTAAACCACAGCTCTATATGCGAGGCACTGTGTTATTTGCCATAACATTTTGGACCATCCCTGTATTCCAAGAGTTTATGGAATAACAGGGGAGACAGATACGTAAACAGGCCCATGAGGAGCACAAAGAAGTATGGTATGGTCAATGGAGGGTGCGCCTGACCCAACTGGGCAAGCCGGATCAGGAAGGCTTAAGGGAAAAAAGAAAATGGTATCTGGGTTGGGTGTTGAAGGATTAATTGGAGCTAGAGAGCACAGAAAGAGGAGAGGGGTATAAATATGGCCACAGCGCGGGCAGTCTGATGGCATGTGCTCAGCCTGCCTGCACACTCTAGGGACCACTGTGGCAGAGCGGTGGTGAAGAATACACACTGTGAAACCTGGCTGCCTTGGTTCATAATCTCCACTCTGCCACCCACCAATGGCCTTGAATGAATGTCTTAACCTCTCTGCCTGAAGTTTCTCTATCTCTAAAATGGACTTTGTACTGGTACCTACTTAGTAGGGCTCTGGTGAGAATTCAATGTCTAATAAAGCAGGAAGAAGTGTACCTGGCACCAAGGCAGTGCTGTGTGTCTGCTGTTATTATCAGGGAAAGCTTTCAAGAGGAACAGTTTTCCAGGCAGAGAGCCAGTGGATGGATGTTAAAGGCAGAGACAGCCCCACAGGCAAAAGCACCAGGTCATAGCATCCCTGGGAATGCATCACAGGACTCAAGTGAGCACCCCAGAGCCGGGGCTAGAGAAATAGGAGAGGTCAGAAGCATACACTTCTTTCTGCGTAGGAAGAAATGACTTGGGCAGGAAAAAGCTTGAGGGTTAGCTCTGCCCACCATAGGGAAACAGTTTGTGGCAGTGGGTAGGGGGTAGAGAAGTTGATTTACCTGGGCAATAAGCAGCTCAAGCGTAGAACACACTTGTGACCTCATCTCCTTTGCACACTTTACACTGTAGGAAGCCTTATGGAGAATTGTCATTTGTCATGAATCCGGTGGCTCACTGACCGGGGATAAACTGCCATCTTCTGTTTAAAAGACCACAATCCCCAAACTGATTGTAGCCCCAGGTACTGAATTAATTTCATACAGCAAAAGTAGTCCAACTCCTGCCCCTGCTCCTCCTAAAGAACCACTCACCCTGATTTTTCTCAGTAAATATGTGGGGGGAGATTTGTGCTCATAATCTCAACATGTAGATCCGTTTCTTGGGATAGTATACAGTTTACATTATAAGCAGTACTAAGTACCTCCAAACCTCCATAGGCTGTGTAATGCTTTCTTTACGTCCCTGAAGACGCTGGAATCATCAGTTTCATCATCTTGATTCTTTGGTTCTACAAATACAATGACAGCTGTTCCTCACAGAGGCATAAATCCATTTTCTAACCCCAGAATCAAGCAGTAAACAGTTTTACAGTTATTAGTCCAAGGGAACTTTGGCTAGGATCTTGTCATTAATGTAAAGTTCATCGGTGATATAGCACAGTTAAAAGCAAATCTACTGCAGGCTTTTTATCTCCAGATGGTGGTGATGGGGGTGTCACTGAAATCCCGTGGCCCTTCCTCAATTCTCCATATGTTGACAGAGAGCTCGTGCAGACATCTCCATAAATGTTACTGCTGTGTTTTAAGACTTCTGCCAGCATTACCATCTTCTATGATTTCCAGATTTGGCTACTTCCAGGATTAAAATGCTTCTTTGTTATTTCATATCTTCAGATCATGTATTGGCCTTGCTCCATTGGAGATTATTGGATCCGTGATAAACAAAACCATACTAAAGTCAGAAATATTGAACAAATTGGCTTCTCATGTGTCAAGGAACACATTTGGAATACTTTTGGCTTCATCAGTGGTTGATTCTATTTTACTCTTTGATCATCACAGTAAAACATTGTAAATGCACTATTTACAAGTTCCTACAAATTTATCAAAATCCATTGAATTCTTTCCCTTGCTGACTTACACATTGCTTTATAAATCTCATAATTTTCAGTGACACTATTTCTGATGTATCCTATCTCTTCTTCTCCTAATTAGATTGTTTTCCATTTTTCTGAACTTTCAATATTTCCCATTGAAGTTAATTCTTTTTCTTCTGCTTTTGGGAAATTTGATAATTACATGTATTTCAGGTGCCTACAAGTTATATCTCTTGCTCCTTTGTGATACTGTCCAATTTCCTCCTTTTATTTATTATTTGTGTTTAAAATATCATTATTACTAATTACAAGAGCAGATATTTATTGAATGTCCATTCTGTGGTGATGATGTTATGCTAAGTAAAATGAAGATATAATAGAATGGGAAAAGTCACTCTCTACATACAGCATGTGTGTGTGTGTGTGTGTGTGTGTGTGAAAATTCACTTCCTTTCTTTAATAGTCTCTCTTGTCTTATTGAAAGCAAACCCATATTTCCTTTTAGTCCCCTTCCTTTTGAATTCTAAATGCCTTTTCCTTTGTTGTTTTGCTGATGAAACCTTGTTCAAAAAACCCAGATAGGTAGGTGTAGAGTCTGTCAGGAAAAGAGTTAAAAAAACCTCTACTGTCCCAGCTAGCTGTGGCCCACAGGCTGCTAATTAGCTTGATGGATCAGCACCTGGTCTGGTTACGAATGCTCAGAAGCCCATTGGCCGCTGGCAGCTGATTCCTGACTCCCTGAGGTCTGGAGATGTATCAGCCTGAGCAAAGAGAGCTGGCACTTGCTTAAAGGGTAGCTGTAGCCAATTATTCATGCGCTCCTTTGGACTCAACTTAGCTGAAGGAAGAATCATCCATTCACACAAATTTGAGGCAGCCTTTTCTTGCACAAAAGGCTGCACCTACCTGGCACATTTTTCCTTTTTTGGTGTTATTACAGTACAATGACTAATATCAGTAACAATCCTATAATTATCTAAGGGTTAACTAAGTTATGCTAAAATTTTTTCATATATTCTTGTCCTTCCTCCCTTTTTCTTCTTTTTATTCCTTAGGAAGATTTTTAAAGTCAATTTTTCTTATTCTTCTGATTTCACTGGGGTTTTTAAAAATATACATATATGTTTATTTTACATATTGGTTTATATGATACCAGAGCTCTAGATATTCTGCTGAAGTTACATGGGCCAGAGAGGCATCAAGTATTGGACATAGATTAGTAGCTCTGCTTTGCCACTTAATAGCTGTGTGACTTCAGGCAAGGTTCTTAGCTTTTCTGAACCTCAAATACCTCATCTATAACCTGGAGAGCCCAGTTTCCTACATCAAAAGGTCATTGAAATGATTATACAAAATCATACTGGCTTCCTTTCCTTAATAGTTACTACTCACATGGATCAGCCCTTGACATTGGAGTGTCCTCTGTGTGCAGAGCCTAGTGGTGGGGCTTGTGGAAAGATATAAACTAAACAGAATATACCCAATTGCTGTTAAACCCCTTAAAATGCATGAACAAAAAGTGAGAGTAGGCAGAGGAAACAAAGGCTGTCATAGTCCAGTATCAGCTCTAACTTCTCTTCCTGCACATGCAGCCACATGTCCACTTTCTGTCCATTTCATTTACGCCATCATGGATGCCAATCTCAATATCTCTTTGAAGCTCCTGTTAGCTTAATCACACACACTTAGTTAGTCTTTACCAAAGATTTCATAAAAATCGGAAGGTTGAGGTGTTCACAGTGTGTACTCAACATCAGCAAATTTATCTGAAGTCCCTTTTGACATTTCCATTCTCTAAGGATCACATTGTCGCTAGTGTTTTCTTCCTCCACAAAGACTCTGCCCTCAGTGACTCCTTTTTCTTTATCATCTTCCTCCCAGGACCATTCAAACTCCTCTCCTCATAAGCCCAGAAGTCAAACAACCCTCTTGAGTTACTTGAGTATGCCCACAGGGGTCTCACCCTTCTCCCCATGCAGCATATCAAAATATTTCTTCCAAACAAATACAGTGAAGGAGGTTTTATCCATCTCTCTATACACACACCATCTTACTTAATTATCACAATATCCTTGTATGGAGGTATTTTTGTACCAGTTTTACAGATAAAGAAACCAAACTCAGAGCAGTTAGGGAATTACCCCAATGTCTAAGCCCTCCCTCGTGTGTTTGTTGTGAAGATTAAATATGATGACATGTAATTCAGTGCGTGCCCTGGTGCAAGTCACAGAGGTGGTGACAGTGCATCCACAAGCAGGAGGAGCAACAGCAGAAGTCACAACAGTAGCAACATCCTTGTCCTGTCTAGCTTGCACGGTTAGCATAATGAATGTCAGTTTCAGGGCCAGCTACAGAGATTGCAGGATCCAAAATGTGGGGCCTGGCCACGGGTGGGGAAGTCATCTCCCTTTCCCACAGGCCCATCACCCCAACCTAATGGTAGATGAGTGACTCCCTCCCCTCCGCCATCAAGGGGTAAGTATCTCTAGGCCAGGATATGCTTGGTCTTTGTGGTGGAGGGAGTGAGAAGCCCCTGCCAAGTCATCCGCCATGTTGCCCACCAAACATGCCACGAGCTACTGTTTGGGGTAGGGGTGGCTGTCGGCTTGCTTAACCTAAAAAGCCTCAGGGTGGTTAACCCTCCACCCCAAGACCACTCACCACCATGGGGGTGGGGGTGGGGGAAGGAGAGTAAGAGCTGAATGAAAGCCAGCCCCTGCCCCACCCTTTTCAATGCCACCTAATTGCTACCCCAGGTAAAGGGCAGCAGCATTTGTGGGGTGATCTAGGGAGAGGCCAGGGGTAGAGAACAGCAGGGCAGCAGGAGGTAAGGAACAGACAGCCAAAATCTCCATCCTAGGAAGGCAGGATCATATGTGAGCTGAGATTCCAAGCCCCGGCACATGCTCCATACTCTCATCAGACGTCATTTACAAACACCAATTTAAAGTTAAAATTATTCGGAATTACAAAACTGCAAGTGCAGAGTATTAACCCAAACTCAGAACCCTTCTGAGAACTAGACCCTAAGGGACAGTGGTAATCACATGCCCGGGAAGCCAGCCCTGATCAAGAATGAATATGTGAGTGCTTCAAAAAACATTAAATGCCATATAAATGTAAAGCAGTAGGCAACAATATTGCTGCTAAGTCACTTCTGTCGCGTCGGACTCTGTGCAACCCCAGAAACGGCAGCCCACCAGGCTCCCCCATCCCTGGGATTCTCCAGGCAAGGACACTGGAGTGGGTTGCCATTTCCTTCTCCAATGCATGAAAGTGAAAAGTGAAAGTGAAGTCGCTCAGTTGTGTCCGACCCTCAGCGACCCCATTGCAGCCTTCCAGGCTCCTCCATCCATGGGATTTTCTAGGCAAGAGTACTGGAGTGGGGTGCCATTGCCTTCTCCGAGGCAACAATATTAGGCCCTTGCAACTCCGTTGGCATTTACTTAATAGCTCCAGATTTCTAAGAACAAAGGAGACCTCTGATATATTTGTTTTTCCCTCAGGGAGGAAATATGTTACCAGAAATATTGCAGTCATGCCTTCTGAGTGATAGGGTGAAACCAGAGTTTGGGGGGAGCATCCTTGTCCTCACAAATCCTCCTTGTAATACATATGCCAAGGCAGACATCTGGACTCCTCCTCAGGTCAGAATCATGGATCTTCCCTTTAAGGAGGAAAAATGAGCTCCCATCCTGGAGCTTCCCGCAGCATTTGCCCCCCTCCACCCTCTCCACAGACCTCCAGGAACAAGGGCACTCTGTGAAATACCTTCCGCTGACTGAGAACTTGAAAAGCTGAGCTGTCCCAGTGCCTTGGGTCTCTCCTCAGTCCTGTGGGCCAGTCTGGGCTGCAGCAGCCCTCTGTACCATGTTAGGCACAGATTTGATTTCACACATTTCAATGCAGCAGATCTGCTAGACCATTTTTTTACGTTTATAAGAGCACCCAGTGATCTGGAATAAACCAGTTATTAAACAGCTTCTTGGTCTACATCGTAATTAGAAAAAGCAGCTGAGAGAAAGGGGAAAAAATGCAAATTAGAACATTCTCACCCTTCATACCCTCTAGGGACCCATTTAGAGCAAAGTGGTAATTTACTAAATGATAGCCTAATGGCCTGAAAGAGTTAATGTGGCTTCCCACGTTATTTCCACCCAGAGAGTCATTTCTGCCCTGGGGGTACAATGGCTCATCCCACCCTCAGTCCTGACAATGTACCTTCCAGATTAAGTGGATTTTCACAGCCCTGCCCTACAGATCCCACTGTAGTGTTCCACAGAGAGTGGTGAAAGTTTCTTGAGGAGTGTTCTGCTCCACCTCACCCCACCCCACCTCACCAGAAACTCCCAGGACTTTGTGCTCCTTTTTTCCTGGGGTCTTTCCTCAAGAGCCAGTGAAGTTGAAAGCAGCACCACCACCGTCAGGCTGGACGTTGCTTGCAAGGGAGGGGATGTTTCAGAGCAAAACTGTATCAGTCATAGCTGTGACATAGCCCCCTTCACAGCATCTTACCCAAGGCAGTAGCTTCAGTGTCGTAGGAAAATACATGAGGCTTGGAGTTAGCAATTTTTAATTCCAGCCGTGGTTCTGCTACTTAGTTCAGTTCAGCCACTCAGTCATGTCTGGCTCTTTGCAACCCCATGGACTGCAGCATGCCAGGCCTCCCTGTCCATCACCAACTCCCAGAGTTCACTCAAACTCATGTCCATTGAGTCACTGATGCCATCCAACCATGTCATCCTCTGTCATCCCCTTCTCCTCCCGCCTTCAATCTTGCCCAGGATCAGGGTCTTTTCAAATGAGTCCGTTCTTTGCATCAAATGGCCAGAGTATTGGAGTTTCAGTTTCAGCATCAGTCCTTCCAATGAATATTCAGGACTGATTTCCTTTAGAATGGACTGGTTGGATCTCCTTGCTGTCCAAGGGACTCTCAAGAGTCTTCTCCAACACCACAGTTCGAAAGTATCAATTCTCCAGCACTCAGCTTTCTTTATCAAGAGGCTCTTTAGTTCTTCTTCACTTTCTGCCATAAGTGTGGTGTCATCTGCATATCTGAGGTTATTGATATTTGTCCCGGCAATCTTGATTCCAGCTTGTGCTTCATCCAGTCCAGCATTTTTCATGATGTACTCTGCATATAAGTTAAATAAGCAGGGTGACAATATACAGCCTTGATGTGAAACCAGTCTGTTGTTCTGTGTCCAGTTCTAACTCTTGCTTCTTGACCTGCATACAGATTTCTCAGGAGGCAGGTCAGGTGGTCTGGTATTCTTGTCTCTTTCAGAATTTTCCACAGTTTGTTGTGATCCACACAGTTAAAGGCTTTGGCATAGTCAATAAAGCAGAAGTATATGTTTTTCTGGAATGCTCTTGCTGTTTCAATGATCCAACCATGGTTCTGCTACTTAACTAGCTGTGTTCCTTTGAGTAAGTCATGAAGCTCTCTTTGGTGGCTTAGTCATTAAACTGTGTCTGACTCTTGTGACTCCTTGGACTGTAACCCACCAGGTTCCTCTCTCCATGGGATTCTCCAGGCAAGAATACTGGAGTGGGTTGCCATTTCCTTCTCCAGGGATCTTCCTGACCCAGAAATTGAACCTGGGTTTCCTGCACTGCTGCTGCTGCTGCTGCTGCTAAGTCATGTCAGTCGTGTCCGACTCTGTGTGACCCCATAGACAGCAGCCCACCAGGCTCCCCCATCCCTGGGATTCTCCAGGCAAGAATACTGGAGTGGGTTGCCATTTCCTTCTCCAATGCATGAAGGTGAAAAGTCAAAGTAAAGTCACTCAGTCGTGTCTGACTCTTAGCAACCCCATGGACTGCAGCCTACCAGGCTCCTCCGTCCATGGGATTTTCCAGGCAAGAGTACTGGAGTGGGGTGCCATTGCCTTCTCCACACTGCAGGCAGATTCTTTTCCAACTGAGCTACAGGGGAAGCCCTCTCTTTAAGATCTAAGAAATAGGAACAGTATTAGCCATACCAACCTCTGGGTTGCTCTTTAGAGGGTTAATTGAGATAGTGTGTGAATGTATTTTAGCAACTGCTTATTATTTAAGGAGATACTGTGCTCAGACACTCAGTTGTGCCCGACTGTTTGAGACCCCATGGACTGTAGCCTGCCAGGCTCCTCTGTCCATGGGATTCTCCTGGCAAGAATACTGGAGTGGGGTGCCCTTTCGTCCTCCAGGGGAATCTTCCCTACCCAGGGATTGAACCTGTGTCTCTTGCATCTGCTGCACTGGCAGGCAAATTCTTTACCACTATGCCACCTGGGACGCCTATTTAAGGAGATAGCATGGCATAAAGAAGAAATCATGGCTCTCAGAGCCATGTACCCTGGATTTAAGTCTAGTGCTGTTAGATTTCAGGAAAATTACACAACTTCTCAGTGTCACTGTAACTTCTTCATCCAGTAAAAAGATGGTACTAGAATAATAGTAATCACCCTCCAGGGTTGCTGAGGTAGTGTGTATAAAGTCCTGGTACATAGTAGGTACACAAGAAATATGCTTCTTCCCTTCCTGTCTCTTTCCCATTCCCAGAAACATCTTCCACAGGTATGCACGTCTCTTTGGCTCCAGAACTTCAAAGTCTGACTCCTGTCTGTCCTCCCCTGCTCCCCGTGGCTCAGACAAACTCCACTGCATCCCCCTGCTGAGTTCTCTGGCTCCTCTCCTCTGCTTCCCAGGGTGTTGGCTAGAAGAGAGAGAAGAACCCCATCTTGAGGGCTGAACATAAACATGTTATTCTAACCAGCCCTCAGGTGACAAAAGTCTATGCAAAAATTATTATTGATGATTTCTTAATTAACACCGAGCAAATTCAGTTACAATTTTAAAAAGTTTATAGAGCTATCACATGCCCTTGTAAGTACTGACCCTCATCAGTTTATTGTACCTCTTTCAGTAATTAGCAGAGCCTTCATCTTTCCCTGCACAGACTTGTTCCTTCCCCGTTTTTCACCATACATCTGACTTCCAGAGATCATCCTAGACTCCGCCTTCTCTCTTGCCCTCGCCCTCCATTCAGTCACCAGATCACTGAGATGCTACAGCTTTGTATCTCCAAATCCCTCCTTGTCCACTTTACCCTCACCCTCTCAGCCCTGACTCCAGCCCCTTATCATTTCTCACCTGGATTTATGCAATGGTGTCCAAAATAATTTTCATATCAGAAGGTTGTTTTGAGAATCAAATAAGATAATAAATTTTACCTTTGTTGCCATAACATAGCTCATGGCCTCTGACCCCTGATAGGTACAAAATAAATGGTAACTATACAATAGTTTCAGAAAAGAAGTTCTCCCTTAGTTTAAGAAGACTTTGATAGTCGTAAAACCCCAACAATGGGACAGGCTTCTTGGTTGATAAGGAGCTCCCTGTCATTGGAAGAGTCCAAGTCTTATTTGAGTAAATCTTTCATTAGAAGTTATAGAGGACGCTCAAAGATTAAATGAGAGGCTGACATAAATTATATTTGAGTTCTCTTCCAAGTAAGTCAGGACACTGTCAATTACAAATACCAGAAACCCAACTCAAAATAAGGAATTTGATGGCTCACAAAAGAGAGCAAGTCCAGAGGTTTCAGGCAGGACTGGATGCAAGCCTTGAAAACTTTCACTGGAACCCCTCAGACTGTCACTCCATACCTCCACTCTGCTTCCTCAGCACTGACTTCACCCTTGGGCAGACCTTCACCACAGGACAGACATTGGCAGCTCCAGACATTAGGCTCAGCACCCTCCCAATGCCAGTGTCATCAACTCAGAATCGTCAGTGACGAGAATTATTTGCAATCATCCCTGAAGGAACCACAGTAACTGAGCAATGGAACCCTTTGTTAGGCCAGCGGATCATGGCTCCTCTCCATGATCGGCTCTTTTAGGGCTTCCTAGAATTTCATGGCTCAGGGCTGGAGAAGTGGTTTCCCCAATGAAAAAAAAATTCAGACTATTGATAACAAAAGTAGAGGGGCTGGGTATTAAGAAGGAAAAATAGTGAACATCAACCTTTCCATCCTAAGATTCAATTATTCCATCCCCAAATTATTTTAATATAATTAATATAAATGTTATATTAATATTAATGTAATCAATGTAATAAAATAATTAATATTTAAATAGACTAGTATTACAGTAATTATTTTCATATTTATTGTGTAATTCTTTCTCACTTTGTTCCTCTAGTATATTTCAGTATCCCTAAGGTACATTGCAAGAGAATTAGCATAATGATATACATAATCACTGCTAAGTGATAGGCTCTCTTGTCCTCCACAAAATTCTGTGGAGAAAAACAGCGCAACTTTATTATGAGGCTGCTATACAAAAAGTTGGGCTTCCCTGTAATGCAGGTTCTATTCCTGGTTGGGAAGATCCCCTGGAGAAGGGATAGGCTACTCACTCCAGTATTCTTGGGCTTACCTGGTGGCTCAGATGGTAAAGACTCTGCCTTCAATGTGGGAGACCTGGATTCGATCCCTGGGTTGGGATCCCCTGGAAGAGGGCATAACAACCTCTCCAGTATTCTTGCCTGGAGAATTCCCAAGGACTGAGGAAACTGGCAGGCTACAGTCCATAGGGTCACAAAGATTCAGACATGATGGAGCAGTTAAGCACAGCACATACGAAAAGTTACTGTCGACTTAGATGCATGGGCTCTTCTTTACTTACAGAGCTGATAAGCACACCAGAAGGTGGTACAGGAATGAACTTTGCTATTTAGCTCAGTTGATAAGTTGGAATAGCCTCTTGATCCTCAAGGCTTATGATTTAATACTAAGATCAGATCAGATCAGTCGCTCAGTCGTGTCCGACTCTTTGCAACCCCATGAATTGAAGCACACCAGGCCTCCCTGTCCATCACCAACTCCCGGAGTTCACTCAGACTCACGTCCATCGAGTCAGTGATGCCATCCAGCCATCTCATCCTCTGTCGTCCCCTTCTCCTCTTGCCCCCAATCCCTACCAGCATCAGAGTCTTTTCCAATGAGTCAACTCTTCACATGAGGTGGCCAAAGTACTGGAGTTTCAGCTTTAGCATCATTCCTTCCAAAGAAATCCCAGGGCTGATCTCCTTCAGAATGGACTGGTTGGATCTCCTTGCAGTCCAAGGGACTCTCAAGAGTCTTCTCCAACACCACAGTTCAAAAGCATCAATTCTTCGGCACTCAGCCTTCTTCATAGTCCAACTCTCACATCCGTACATGACCACAGGAAAAACCATAGCCTTGACTAGACGAACCTTTGTTGGCAAAGTAATGTCTCTGCTTTTGAATATGCTATCTAGGTTGGTCATAACTTTCCTTCCAAGGAGTAAGCGCCTTTTAATTTCATGGCTGCAGTCACCATCTGTAGTGATTTTGGAGCCCAGAAAAATAAAGTCTGACACTGTTTCCACTGTTTCCCCATCTATTTCCCATGAAGTGATGGGACCGGATGCCATGATCTTTGTTTTCTGAATGTTGAGCTTTAAGCCAACTTTTTCACTCTCCTCTTTCACTTTCATCAAGAGGCTTTTGAGTTCCTCTTCACTTTCTGCCATAAGGGTGGTGTCATCTGCATATCTGAGGTTATTGATATTTCTCCAGGCAATCTTGATTCCAGCTTGTGTTTCTTCCAGTCCAGTGTTTCTCATGATGTACTCTGCATATAAGTTAAATAAGCAGGGTGACAATATACAGCCTTGACATACTCCTTTTCCTATTTGGAACCAGTCTGTTGTTCCATGTCCAGTTCTAACTGGTGCTTCCTGACCTGCATACAACTAGAGTGAACTTAATTCTTTGGTTTAATAATTATTGTGCTCTAAGTATTGTGTTAGTTTTTTTTTTTTTACATGAGTACACCCATTTAATATCTAAACAACATCCTAAAAGAATAATAATCCTTGTTTAACAGATGCAGGAACTGAGGTGCTGCAAGGTTAGCAATTGCTCAGGGTCCACAGCTAGTAAATTATAGAGCCAAGCTTGAACCCAGGTTGGACCCCACAGCCTTTTCCTGTACATTATACTGCCTCCTTAAGGTCTCCAGGTACAAGTCTCCACTCTGCTGTGAACCATATTTCTGATACCAAAAACCCAATCAAATCAGAATCGAATGGTCTGACTCATTCAAAGGGAGCTGTCCTGGGAAATCTGGAATGTTCCACCACTTAGTGAAACAGACATCCAGATCAGATTACTGGCGCATTCTCTTCTCACAGCTAACCTTGAAAGTTGCTGCTGGCATTGCACACAGCTGCTTGGCTAGCTAAAGGCGTTAGAAGGATGAGGTGCTTAACACCTGTGCGGTGCTGCTGAAACTGAATCTCAGGGGCTGCTTGTGAGCACAGGCTGCAAGCGAATGTCTTAGCCATGGCTCAGTGGAGCTGTACGTGGCTTAGGCCTTGAATGTAGTTAGCCTCCAAAAGAAGTCCCTGGGTCTTAATTCAGAAGACTGAGGCAGAACATTCCTGGCAGATGGGCCTCAGTGTTTACATTCATTCCCCTTGGATTCCAAGCCTGCTTGCCTTCAGGAAAAGTGTAAGTCCCTTCTGCTCTGGGTTATGTTAGTTTGGTAGTTAGATCTCTAAATATGCCCACGGTTAACAGGAAGTCTATAAGTTGTTTTAAATTTGCTATCCAAATAAAGGAATTTTTCCCCAGGAAAAGTATGATCATGCAATAAAAATAATGAAATTTCTCAGCATTGGAAGCTGACCTGTGCCTTACTTGGCTCATTAATGACAAGCACTGAGTATGAGGGAAACCAGTGCTTCCATAGTAGGCACATGCCACCAACAGTCACACAGGCACAGACACCACTCAGAGCCTTCCTTTTGTGGAGCTCCTTGATTTTGTCACCTTGTCATTACACAGACACTTTCTCTCTGACTCACATGCCATGCCCTCTATCTACACATACCTTTTTTTTTTTTTTTAACAAACTTTAAAGTCCCACTTTCTACATATTGGAAGGTAAAATTCCACAACATCATGATTATAAATCCATATTCAGAGTGCTCCTATATCTACAGGAGCTTAGTTCTGAAATATCTTTCTATCAGAAACTTGTTCACACGGTTAAAAAGATTTATTTAGAAGTTAGGTTTCCTGAAACGTCTCTGTCTTCGCTAGTGGGCCATGTTTCATCACACAGTGTAAAATGGAAAACATGGGCGCTGTCCAGAGTTCTGACCTCAAACCTTCTCTTTCGTAATTCTACACACGGTTCTAGTTGGTGACAGTTCCACTCCCAGGCCCTCCAACTACCAGGAAATAGCTGATACCAAATCGTATTTCTTGCCCTCACCTCTGTCCTCAGTGCTAGATTTATATTCTGTCTGCTTTCTGTATGTGTCTATTTGGAAAGCAACAAAAATTCAACATGTCTCAAGCTTTCTTTCCAATGTTCAGTAAATATTCACCTAATGCCTATCTGAGGTCAAGACCTGAACATAAATTATTACATAAGCAAGGTACTTGACCACATGCAGTCTTATGAGGCACTCCATAACTAAGTAATTACAGTCGTGTCCAACACTTTGTGACCCCCATGGACTGAATTCTCCAAGCCAGAATACTGGAGTGGGTAGCTTTCTCTTCTCCAGGGGATCTTCTCAACCCAAGGATCAAACTGGGGTTGCCTGCATTGCAGGCAGATTCTTTACCAACTGAGCTATCAAGGAAGCCCTTACCAAAAAATGATAAATGCTATATTGGAAGAAGAAAAGTTATTATGGGGCTTCCCAGGTGGTGTAGTGCTAAAGCATCTGTATACTGATGCAGGAGATGCAAAAGATGTGTGTTTGATCCCTGGGTTAGGAAGATATTCCCTGGAGTAGGAAATGGCAGCTCACTCCTGTATTCTTGCCTGGAAAATTCCATGGACAGAGGAGCCTTGTGGGCTGCAGTCCATGGGGTCACAAAGAGCTGGACACGACTGAGTGACTAAGCACACAGAGCACACAGTTACTAAGAGAGCAAAAGAATTTCGTCTAGTCCAGTGCAGGTTAAGGGATGTATTCAGTTTTTCCTGGAGTTAGTTATATGTTAGTTGAAATCCATACAAATTTTCAAAAGGAGTTACCCAGAGAAAGAGTTGCACAAAATTTGAGTCCATCTCTACTTTATCTTCTTATCCCTGAGCACCCAACTCAGTATTTGAGATTATAGGCGTTCCATAAATCTTGGCATAATGAGAAGTATTTTTGTATCACTACCATTTTAAAAAATTACAAATATGGTATAAAGGATTAAGGGACAGCTCTCTCTAGCAAATACACACATGATTAGACAATTTAAAACATGTTAAGATTGAGTCTAAGTTACCAGAGCTTTAATAAAAAGTCAAAATGTTCTCAATCTCTCTCACTTCATCACCTTTTAATCCTATTTACATCTCAGAGAGCCTTCCTGGACTTTGTTTACTGATGTATTTCCAGCTTTAAGTTTTGTAGACTTGGCATTATAATTCTGAAGGACAAAGGCAGCTTCTGTTTAAGAAGGTTTGTACCATTCTTGATTTTTAATGGAATTTTAGGGTATTTTTTTCCTTTGCTTAAAAATTCTAAAAGTAATATTGTTGCTGTTCAGTCTCTCAGTCGTATCCAATTATTCGACCCCATGGACTGCAGCATGCCAGGCTTCCCTGTCCTTCACCATCTCCTGGAGCTTGCTCAAACTCATGTCCATTGAGTAGGTGATACCACCCAACCATTTCATCCTCTGTCATCCCCTTCTCTTCCTGCCTTTGATCTTGCCCAGCATCAGGGTCTTTTCCAATGACTTGACTCTTCACATCAAGTGGCCAAAGTATTGCAGCTTCAGCTTCAGCATCAGTCCTTCCAATGAATATTCAGGATTGATTTCCTTTTGGATTTACTGGTTTGATCTCCTTGCAGTCCAAGGGACTCTCAAGAGTCTTCTCCAACACCACAGTTCAAAAGCATCAATTCTTCGGTGCTCAGCTTTCTTTATAGTCCAACTCTCACATCCATACATAGCTACTGTAAAAACCATAGCTTTGACTAGACAGACCTTTATTGGCAATATAAAATATAAGGGTAGGGAATTAAGAGGTACAAACTATCAGTTATAAAATAAGCTACAACAATATATTGTACATCATGGGGAATATAGCCAATATTTTATAATAGCTATAAATGGAGCATAATCTTTAAAAACTGTGAATCACTATACTGTACACCTGTAACTTATATAATATTGTACATCAACTATACTCCAGTAAAAAATAAAATTGAAAAATGCTCAAGACAAACTAACATCTGTAAAATAAAATAACACAGATAAGCTAACACTGAGACAAGAGAAACATCTTTGCTTTCAGTTCAGTTCAGTTCAGTCACTCAGTCATGTCTGACTCCTTGCAACCCCATGAATTGCAGCATGCCAGGCCTCCCTGTCCATCACCAATTCCCAGAGTTCACCCAAACTCATGTCCATCGAGTCAGTGATGCCATCCAGCCATCTCATCCTCTGTCGTCCCCTTCTTCTCCTGCCCCCAATCCCTACCAGCATCAGAGTCTTTTCCAATGAGTCTCTTCACATGAGGTGGCCAAAGTACTGGAGTTTCAGCTTTAGCATCAGTCCTTCCAAAGAACACCCAAGACCGATCTCCTTTAGAATGGACTGGTTGGATCTCCTTGCAGTCCAAGGGACTCTCAAGAGTCTTCTCCAACACCACAGTTCAAAAGCATCAATTCTTCAGTACTCAGCTTTCTTCACAGTCCAACTCTCACATCCGTACATGACCACTGGAAAAACCATAGCCTTGACTAGACGGACCTTTGTTGGCAAAGAAACATCTCTGCTGTTCAATATGCTATCTAGGTTGGTCACAACTTTCCTTCCAAGGAGTTAGCGTCTTTTAATTTCATGGCTGCAATCACCATCTGCCATGATTTTGGAGCCCAGAAAAATAAAGTCTGAC
The DNA here is from genome assembly GCF_003369695.1 of Bos indicus x Bos taurus. Lineage (NCBI taxonomy): Eukaryota > Metazoa > Chordata > Mammalia > Artiodactyla > Bovidae > Bos > Bos indicus x Bos taurus. The sequence continues at coordinate 57,202,902 of NC_040080.1, forward strand.
ACTGTTTCCACTGTTTCCCCATCTATTTCCCATGAAGTGATGGGACCAGATGCCATGATCTTCGTTTTCTGAATGTTGAGCTTTAAGCCAACTTTCACTCTCCTCTTTCACTTTCATCAAGAGGCTTTTTAGTTCCTCTTCACTTTCTGCCATAAGGGTGGTGTCATCAGAATAGCTGAGGTTATTGATATTTTTCCCAGCAATCTTGATTCCAGCTTGTGCTTCTTCCAGCCCAGCGTTTCTCATGATGTACTCTGCATATAAGTTAAATAAGCAGGGTGACAATATACAGCCTTGACATACTCTTTTTCCTATTTGGAACCAGTCTGTTGTTCCATGTCCAGTTCTAACTGTTGCTTCCTAACCTGCATATAGGTTTCTCAAGAGGCAGGTCAGGTGGTCTGGTATTTCCATCTCTTTCAGAATTTTCCTCAGTTTATTGTGATCCACACAGTCAAAGGCTTTGGCATAGTCAAAAAAGCAGAAATAGATGTTTTTCTGGAACTCTCTTGCTTTTTTGATGATCCAGCGGATGTTGGCAATTTGATCTCTGGTTCCTCTGCCTTTTCTAAAGCCAGCTTTAATATTCTTAAATATAAGAATTTCTTCCTTCAAGAGTCTCAAAGCAGTTCTGTTAAGTGTATAATTCTAGTTGGCCTAAGACCAACAGTCAGAGGTGAATCTGGGTGATATCATGGACTCTCATGATTGAAGATCAGTTTTCTTTCTCGTTTCAGGTGCTAAATCTATATAGGTTAATTGAAAATCAAGTGCCTAACTTTTTGTTCATTGTTTTCTTAACCCAGGAAACCGTCCTTATACTAGATTTGCATGATTCCCCTACATAGCTCCAGATGGAATAATCAACTGTGTTGGCACCATTCCCTTGTTTTTCTGGAAATTTTACTCAGACATTAAATCCCTTCCTGGTTGGGACTGCTAACATTGAAGGTAATGGGTATCTATAGACACACATCCCTATTCTATCTCAGAACTCTAAGACATTCTGTCAGAGTGCATACCCCAATGCCCTGAATGTGAGCGGTACTGAATAAAGGTTTTTTAAAAAAACATTCTAGCTAATATTTTTGGAGTGCTTTTTATGTGCCAGATAGTTAGTTCCTTCTAAAAATTTATTTATTATTTTTGGCTGGGCTGGGTCTTCATTACTGCCCACAGGGTATCTCTAGTTGCAGTGAGCGGAGGCTACTCTTCCTTGTGGTCCGAAGGTGTCTCACTGGGTGTGCAACCTTCAGTAATTGTGATTCATGGGCTTAGTTGCCCTGAGGCAAGTAGAATCCCCACAGCAGGGATCAAACCCAAGTCCCCTGCATTGGCAGACTCCCAACCACTGGACCACCAGGAAAGTCCCTATAGATCATTCTTTACAACATGTGTAAGTTAGGATTCAATCAGAGAAGAAGAACCTGTAGGAGATATATACTAAGAGATTAATTGCAAGGACTTGACTACTGTAATAGTGAAGACTGGCTAGGCAAGTCTAAAATCTGTAGTGCAGGCTGTCAGGAAGGGCGGGCTTAAACTCGCTGGGGCTGAAACTGCTGTTCACAGACAGGTTTCCTTTGAGGAAACCTCAGTTCTGCTCTTAAGGCCCTTCAACTGATTGAACCTGATTATCTAGGATAATCTCCCTTAGATAAAGACAATTGATTATGGACTTTACTCACATCTACCAAATACCTTCACAGCCTCACGGAGATCAGCGTTTGATTAAGTGACTGGGGATTCTAACCGAGCCAAATGGACACATCAAAATGATCACCCCGCGTGGGTAATCTCATTTCCTCTTAACAACAAATCATGTGAAGTCTTTTCCTTTATTATCATATACATTTTACAGAGTGGAAAAGTAAAGCTGGAAAAAGTTAAGTAACTTACTCAAGATCACAAAACTACCAAGTGGAATAGCCATTACTAGAATCCACAGGCCTGTTTCCAAGGTTGGGAACTTAACTAATTGAATAGTACTATGTCCAAACCAGTGAATAAATCATTGTAATTCTATTCCTCTAAATTTGTACAGAGGACTTGATTCAGTGTTTTATATATCTGTTTGAAATGTTACCACCATCTTTAGACATTCAGAGACTAAAGTAGTCAACACAGTCTTCTGGACAATTTTTTAATGCAAATTGGAGAATCTCAAATATTAGTCCTTTTTGATAAAAAATAGATGTTCTTAAATAATTAGTTTATGTCAGAAAGGTTGCATTCCTGATGACCTGTAATGGAATGAATGCTTTACATTCCATTGGGGATACAGGGAGTTTAGAAATGGATAAGAGTTTTTCCTAAATTGTCTCATTTTTCAAGAAACAATATATTACTTAATATAACCAGAGTATTCAAAAGAAGATGTAGATACCCTCCAAGTTAAAGAACACAAGATTATATATCATTCAGATTTTAAACAGCATAAATTGGAACTTGACTGACTTTTAGCAAAAAATAAAATAACTGAAGGAAAAAATAATTCTAACATTGAATATCCTGGGGCACTATAGTATCATGGTAAGTGTCTGAACAAATGGCAAGAATTCATGGGCTTGCTCTGCTTCTAATTAGATTAAGTCCTTGGGCAAGTGAATTAACCATTCTAAGTATCAATTTCCTTTTCTACAATATGAGAGAGTTTCGGAAGATGATCTCTTACATCCTTTATGCTATTCTAGAACATAAAAATGTCTAAAATTTCAACTGTAAGTAGGGCTATTTAGTGCCAAAGAGTAAAAAGTCATTCTTCTGTGAATTATTTAATGTTTTTACCCCAACCAGTAGGAGATTATACTGAAAAGACCTTTATGTTTTAATACCCATACCTGGAGGTCATGGCCAAATTTCATTACTGCCATACTGAAGTTAATTTCCAGGACTATAGCATTTAATGTGTGAGCTGATTATGCTAAATGGAGCATCAGTGACAGCCACTCTGGACAGCAACTTTCCCTCCCAGCTCCCTCAAGAAGACTTTTCATTAGTCAAGCACAAATACTGACAGAGAATTCGATTTCCATCATTCTCTAGAGGTGTTTCAGACACAAAACGGCCTACAGCCCCCAATTATTCTAGAGTACAGAGGATTCGACACAATACAAAAATGATAGCATAATTCCCTTCCAAAAAGCCTGCAGTTCACTGCTAACAAATGACATCTCTGAGCAAGCCCAATGTTGTTACCAGAGAACAATATTGAGAAGAGGATGATGCCCTGGGAAATGTCATTCTTTGATTATTTGCAAGATTGGGAAACCAAGAAAGTGCCTATGCCACTTCAAGTCACATGCGTTTCAATCGCAGAGTGAGAAATAGAACTAAATGGCCTGACTTCCAAACCCATCAAAAGTTTGCTGATCTCAGAAAACAGACATTTGAAGATGCCCCAGGCAAGGAGGCAGGTCATGTTCAGTAAAGAGTATACCAGTCAGGAAGGCAGCTGTTTTCAACCTGTTTCACTTTCTATAGGTAGGAGACATTCCAATCAAAAAGCTTCATGAACCCCTTATGGAAATGAGAAATAGTTTCCATATGACTATGGATACTGACAGGCATGAGTTTCTATCCTAACCCCGTCCTTTGCTAGTGGGGTGGCTTCAGAGAATACTATGGCCTGAACTTCACCAAGGCAGAAAATGTGGTGATTTAGTCACTAAGTCATGTCCGACTTTTGCTAACCCATGGCCTGTAGCCTGTCAGGCTTTTCTGTCCATGGGATTCTCCTGGCAAGAATACTGGAGTGGGTTGCCATTTCCTTCTCCAGGGGATCTTCCTGACCCCAGGAATTGAACCTGGGTCTCCTGCATTGCAGGCAGATTCTTTACCAACTGAGCTATGAGAGAAGCCCAAATTGACATGACAGTAAACAAACCGGTGGGCGTCTCGTGTTTCTTGTTTAAGAGAGTGGATGTTGTCCTATACCTCCTGGTTGCAGATCTCACTAAGCCTTTTTCATCGGTAAAGCAAGAATAATAATAAAACTTACCTCATAGAGCTATGAGAATTCAAGGAGATAACTCACAGATGCCCAGCAAGTAAATGCTCCATAGCAAAGTCAGACACGACTGAGCAACTGAGTGTGCATGTGCAAACATTACTTATCTTAAAAATTGATTAACGTTTAAAAATTAACATTTCTGTTTCAGTGTGGCATTTTGCAATGATCAAAATCGTAGTTTTTTGGTTTTAAGATGAAAAACGGATACTCAAAAAGTTTAGAAAGTAAACGTGCCCTGAACAACAGGCTGATTTTGAGAACTGTTTGGAGTTCATCATAATGTCATGCACTTCCTTAAGTACTTTATCTTAAAGTTTCTTCTTTCCAATCTATTTTCCACAGACTGTTTGGGTGCTGTTACCTTGTGTTCAGACATTAGTTATCCTCTGTGTGAATCTGTGGTTCATATCCCAGACTAAGTGGGATCACGGTTTTGGATAGAACGGTTGAAACAACAAGGAACTGAAGAGTGTGGGTTGCCAGATATGTTCATTCAGATGTTACGGTATTAAACAGTCTGTAAGCCACATATTATTTTTATTTATTATGGCAAGGAAACACCATTGGCATATATATATATATATATATATATATATATGAAAAAACCTTGTCATTTAAGGTCAGACGAACTTCATTTAATTGGCATAATTTTGAAAGGAAACCTTTGCCACAGGAAGTTTCTACAACTATTGGTAGCAGTACAACGATAACTTTTGTGGCAACTAGGGGTGGGGGTAAGGAGTGTTTGAATCGTGTCAAAATCTTACTCAAAGTCTGACTGTGACCCTCTGAGGCTACTGGGGGCCGACCCCTGCCCTCTGAGTGGGAACGCTAGTCGCTCGGGGTGATGGCACCACCAGCCACACAAGCTGAGGACGGCTGCGGCTTCTCCTGCGTCGTGAACTCAGCTTGGTGAGTGGGAGGAAACTCGAGGTGGCCTCGCGTACAGGGCAGGACCTGCCTTCTCCAGTCTTCTCCTCCTCCTCCTCTCCCCAGCGGCGGTGACGGCGGCAGTGGCGGCTGCTGGTCACCTGGGCGCCTGCGGAGCAGCCTGGCTGCCTCTGCGGCGGCCTCTCGGAGTGCGAGGAGGAGGCGGCGAAGAGCGAGATATCCATAGTAACACAGGATGCGCTGGGCTCCGAGCGGGAGCGAGTGCGGTGGGAGGAAGCCCCCGCGCGCTGGCAGCCAGCGGAGCTAGGCACCCCGCAGCCCCCGCGCGCCGTGCCCGAGCCCGCGGCGCTCTCGCACTTACGGCCCAACTGAGCGGTAAGTCCTCCCGGGAACTAAGCCGACACCTCCCACCCGCCCCGGCCACCCACCCCGGGTAAGCCACCGCAGAACAATAGAGAGCGCAGCCGGCCGCCCTGGAGACCGCGCTCGGGGGAGGACGCGCCGCCGCCGCCGCCCGGGCTGGAGCGCGCCGCGTGGGGCCGGGCGCGAGCGAGGGCGCGCGGCGGGGTGTCGGGCGGGGGGAGGGGGGCGCGGCGGGGGGCGCGTGCGCGGGCCCGGGGAGCTCGCAGGGAGAGCCTGGCGCTCGGCACGGCGCGGCCAGGCTCGGAGCCTCTCCCTCCCCTCCTCGGCGCGCTCCCCTCGCCTCGCAGCTCGCATTCGCTGGGGGCGCCCAGAAAGATGCTCAGAGGCAACGGCTAGATGAGCGGAGGTTCCAGCCCACATGTCCGCGTCCTCGGGCGCCGGAGCCCGCCAGCCCTCGCGGATCCCGGCTCGCTGCCAGCCCGCGGCCACTGCCGTTGCTAGTGCCGAGCTGCTCGGGTGAGTAGCGGCGTGGCTGCCGGCGGCGTGGGGCACGGTTACCCCGCGGTCCGCGGCCCCCGCTCGCCAAGATGCGGTGGCGAGAAGTGGCGATGCGACTGGGGCAGGAGAAAAAAGGGAAGCCGGGTCGGAAAATCCAAAAAGCCTGCGGAAAGGGTTTGTCGGGGCATTTGTTGCAGTCAGGCTGGCTGTTTTTTTTAAACGTGGTTTGGTTATTGCTTTCCCCCTCTCGGGTTGAGCGCATTTTCCCTTTCCTTTCCTCACATTCTGGGTTGCGAGGAGTTTGAAAATGGTAAATTGCCGGATGTCTTTCCAAATGACTTGACTTTCACGAGTAGATATTTTCCAAAGGTCATTGTCTTCAGTATCAAAAAGCCACACCAATCCATGTAATTTCCAGGTGCGCTTTGAATCACCTTTCAGCGGTAGCAGGAAAAATAAACGCTGGGAGGGTTGGTGTGGAGCGTGCCCGCTCTCGTATTTTTATACATTGATTAATCAGAGGGGAAAGTGGGTTTGGACTTTACAATGCTGCGCTTCGGAGAGCTGTATTAGAGCAACACAGACTGCAATTTGCAGCTTTCGTGAAGGTCGGATCAACATTTCCTTTGAAATCCCGATTTGCATGGTTGTAACTTGGATGTAATTTTACTCTCGGCTAAAACTTGCCAAAGGCAAACAAGGTGTTGTTTTTATAAGGATGCTGCCAGCGCTGCGTTTTTTTCTTTTTTTTTTGTTTTTTCTCCTCCAAGAAAACCAACCATATACAAACATGAGCCCCTCTAACAAATGGGCAGCTCAGGAAGGCTTTGCATTTTCAGAGATTGGCCAGGAAAGCTAGTTCTCACTGCTGCTACCATTTCTCCTCCCTGAGCGACTGAGATGTTAGTTTCAGGAGGCTAAAAATTCTGCACCCCAGCTGCAGAGATGCACCCAGCATGTTGTATGGGTAGACTGAAGGCATGTGAACTTTGGGGTCCTTAACGATTCTTAAGCACTTTCTAAATCAGGATACTTGCTATATGGACTCTAGCATCTGAAAAAACAGAAATACAGGAAAGTGTTGGGAAGGCAACATGAAGAATTTACGTACAACTTAAAGACTTTTCTCAACGTTGACACAAGTTACCAAAGGAGTCTTACAGACTTTACATTAGGGTAGGTTCACATTGAAGTTTGGAGCCAGTTCTGAGCTGGTTTGGAACCAGAAGACAGAGAGAAAAGATTAGAAAACCTCCCAACATTCCTTCCAAAACCTGTGTTCTTTGTACTCAGCAGATGAGCTTGGGCCAGGAGATGCCAGCGGTGGCTGGGTTATCTGAGTCCATGGTGTTGATGGCTCTGTGACAAAATAGGCTTTGATGACTGGTGTTGACCCTTGTTCCATTGTAAAGCTTTTTTTCAGAAGTGTTCCTTTCACTTATTCCACCCAGTCAGTCCTGAATAGTGCTTGATATGATACAGTGAGTCTCCGGGAACTCAGATGGAGGAGAAAGGAGTAACTGGTACAAATGAAATTGAAACAGATGCCTGCTACCCAGGAAGACTTTGCGACTTGTCATTTAGAAAAGCATTGTTACAAAGACATTTTAACTTCAGAATGCAGGGGGAAATATGATGTTGGGTAAAAGCAGTGAGGAGTCAGCTCTCTTTGTTCAAGGATAGAAACTTTCTCCCTCAGTTGCTAATTGCCGAAACTTAATTTTACTGCGATAGAGTTACTTTGTGTGATGTACTTTGGCACTTTTAGTAGAAGTAATATTTTTTTTCTTAACCAGTTACAATAGAGAGGTAGTATGTCTGTGTATTAGGATTGAGAGACCCTGTATTGCTACAGTTCCCCTGAGGGGGCCAGAGAAAGAGAATAAAATATCTTGCCTCTGTGTGGAGAGCAGAGCTCCATTAAAACAGTTTTGAAATATAGATCCAGCATGGTACAATATCTAGTAAGATACTTGGGCATATATAGTTTTTAACAAAACCTTGTAGGTGCATTTATTTGTCAGCAATTTAAAATTATAAGCACTGGACAGTTTTTATCAATTTAAAAGTTTGCAGTTTTAACTAAGTTTCTATGCATGTGTTGTATTCTGATACATTTCTTATCTTTTAATTTACTGCATGTGGTACAATTGGTCTGAAATGTCAGGAATGGTTTTCTTTAAAATAGTAGCATTTGTTTGAGGTTACTGTACATATTCTAACTAGAGAAAATTAGCAGGCATTGTTCAGGAAACGCAAAGAATCATTTGTGATGTTACTGTCTTCCTAAATGTTGGCAGAGGTTTACCAACTTACTATTAAGTCATTTTTATTGCATCATTTACTGAGTAAGTCTTTTTGACCACCTTGTGTTTTGAAGCAGGTTTATCCTTTCTCTAAAAATGGAAGGCAGACATGTTCTCTCAATATTATACTGAAATAAATGTTTGGGCATTGTCAGTATTTATAGCATTGGCAGAGTCTGTAGAAACACCGGGTAGAGTTTACTGATGTCCCTATTTTTTACCAGATGCTAATGTCAACATATGTCACGTTAATATCCATCAAGCCAGCTAATGTCCCAGGAGGAATGAACAATTAGAAAAATTAATTAGGAGAATGAGTAAAACATTTGTATTACTGTAGGTATGTTTATTTTTATACATTTTGGACTTAGAGTAGTAATTCAGATTTAGCATTTACAAGTGCCACTGCCAGTTATCAAAGTACAAGGTCCTCACTAAGCCACCAATAATTAACAAAAGTGTGAACAGAATCCAAATTTATTAATTGGTTACCCATTTTTTTCCCTTTCGTAAACAGTAGCCAGTAACAAAGCATAAATGTTAGCCATGAAATTTAAAAGCAGTGAATATCAATAAGCCTTGGAAAAAGTGTTGCACGTATATTTCTTTGAGTGAGAGATTACATTAGCCATGATGTCTTCACTCTTGTATTAATATTTAATTTCTTTAAAATGATTGTTTTCAAAGTGCAACACTGTCAATATATTTAATAATTTGCTTGAGAAAGAACATTTACATGAGTGCATTTATCTTCCTACACATCTGTCAATAATGCATTGTTCCAGAAATCTATTTTTATGTAGATGAAATTTTCATGTAAAAATTAACCTTTCTTATGATTCTAGTGTGAGATGAAAACCATCCTTTTTAATCTGATTTTTGCTTTTTCTTCATGAAATCATGAGATGGTTTTTTTTAGAAGTCAAAATATGATTAAGCTGAGTCATTTTTTTCTTTAAAAAATTATGAGAATAACGTCTTTAGATGAAAATCCAAGATCAATTCCGTTAAAAATTTTGTTTAAGCAGTACCTCTTGATTCTGGTATTTACAGAGCTAAGACTTACTGGTAGTTTTCTCATATGGGAATAGGAGGACATGTAAAGAAGAGCAGCAATACAAAATTTGAACTAGAAGAAGCAAAAACCCATGTTCTGACACCCTCTGTTACTAAATGTTTTATAGTGTGTTTTTAGGTGAATCTGAAAACAGGATTATTCTATAAATGGCTTTTATGGATACATCTCTTCAGAGTTTGGAATTAATGTAACTAAACTGAAATTACAAACTTCGTAGGATTAACCACAAGAACATACTCTGGAAAAAATCAACGGCTGCATTGAGATTGTCCAGATACCCATGTTCCATGTTCCAAGCCCTCTGTGACTATAGACAGACACCTTTGAAGCCACGGAAGTTAGTAGGTGACCCCAGCACAGTCTCAGCACTGCTTAGCCATATGTTTAAATGGTACTCAGTTCTGTAGCGCTCACAACACTGGTCAGGGTGAGGTTTTGTCATCATGTGAAAATTAAGACTCTTGGCAAGAGATAACATTATTTTGGAGCATCCTGCCATTTTAGCACATTTCAGTTAGAATGATTTTTTGGTAACCGTAAGTTTTATGGTCTGTTTTGGTTTCAATTAAGACTTGGACGTGACTTGCACATAGTAGTAATTGCAACAGGTGGTATGTTTTGTGTTGTGTTGTGTAATGTTTGCAGAAGACTTGTTTCCTGATGTTTAGAAATCATGACCACTGTGTAGATATTTTTCTGGAAATACAAAATGTGACTGTAAAAACAAGCTGCTTCTCTTTACCTCCGTGGTTCATTTTTTCAGAAAAGACGTGCAGACCATTTGCAGCACCTCTTGGCTCTTAATACATTTTTTTTTTCTGTCTTAACTGTCAATTTAGGGTAAAAATAATTGGTTCAAATTGTTTTCTAGTAACACAGCTTTCTCTCTGGAGTGGAAGGTCTGGCACTGCCTCCTAAATATTTCCCAAGGCGTGGTCAGTTCTCCTGATGTGAGTGATGCTGTTTATTTCACCCTACTGGTAGATGAGTCTTACAAACTTATGCCCAACCAAATTTGGTACAAAGGTTCAAATTAGAAATAAATAGTCCCTCCCAACTTTCAACATCATTTACACACTGGTGGTCCCTTCTTTTACCTACCCAGAACTATTCCAGACAGGAACCAAGCTGTCTTGGAAAATGAAAATGCCCAGTAGCTAACAGGAGAAACTCTTTTTTTCCCGTATTCTCCTGACCATGCCTCACTGACTTTTTCTCTCCTCTCATTCACTGCTCTTAGCTCAGATATCTTTTAAATCACACAACCTCTTTAATCCCTCTTCTTAGTTTTCTCTTTCCTAATTTTTGATACAAACAGTGGTCCAACTCATGGCTGATAGCTATTCAGAGTGGTAATAGCGTGATATCTGTTATGAAAGAAGCCAAGTGATATAAATTTTAAAGTGGGGTTATATGGATAAAAACCTGGACTGGAAAACTCTACAGTATTGAAAATAATCTGAAGCCCCCTTCACAATATCCGTAAATGTCTCCACTAATATGAAAGATAAATAATAATTGTAATTTGTTCATAGTAAATAATTTCTTTTTAATTGTATATTATGCCAATGATAATTCATCATGGTTGTTGTTTTCTTTTTTTTTTTTTAGCATTTTTGTTGCAGATATACAGAATTTTAGCCCATTATGGGTCCAGTGGACGTTCATGGGCTAACTTTAATATCTAATTCTGTTTATATCGTGGCTTGGTTGAAAGAACTTGCATTCTGAGTTCTAAACAACTGACTTAAAAGGCAGATTTGCAAACACCACCCTCTTTTTTAAGCTGGAAACAACATGTATTCATTCACTTGAGACATTTTTTTGGACTGTCTGCTATCTTCGAGGCACTGTTCTTAGGGCAGGAGATACAACGGTGAACAAAATAGACAAGGTTTCTGCTTTGTAGAGCAGATATTTAGTGAGGGAAGGTTAATACAAAACAAGTAAATAAATAAATGGAGAAGATGTCAGACAGTGGTAAGTACAGTGAAAGGCATATAATAGGGTGAAAAGTGCTTGAGAATGTTCTAGAGGACAGTGATATGACTTTCGAAAAGTTGTTCAGAGAAGGTCTCCCTAAGAAGGTGTCCTTCCAACATAGAACGGTGAGCAGGAGCCATGCAGAGAAACCTCGGGAAGGAGCATTGAGGCAAAGGGACCCACATGCACATGTGCCCTTGGGGGACAGTCGCAGTCTGTTTGGGTAACAGAGAGCAGTCCAGTGTGGCTAGGTCCTGGCCCGCTTAGGTCAGCTTTGCTAGTCATGGCAAAGGATTTGGGTTCTATTCTAAAAATGACATGAAGCAAACGGAGGATTTAAAGCCGAAGTGTGGCAGTATTTACCTTTGAATACACTGTCTGCCATGTGAAGACTGGACAACACTAGGGCCGGAGCGGATGCAGAGGAGCCACATAAAAGACTATTGTATAATAGTAGCCCAGGTAAGAACTGATAGAGATCTGGTCTAGGGAGTGACAGTAAACACAGGAGAGATGTGAAAAGATTCAGAATGTCAAATTGTGAAAAGCTTTTCGAAGTTCTACAAATACAGGAAAATACAAAGAAGAAAAGAACAGTTCTCTGTAGTTCTCACCATCCAAAGTAATATCTTGGCATTTTTTAAAGAAAAATAATCCCACATTATTTTTGACATTTGATATGTGATTATAAGGCATAATTCAAGTGATGCACATAATAAAAATATTAAAATTTTTAAAATTACTCTAAACCCCACCACCCAGAAATAATCATCTTTAACATTCGACTAGTGTCATTTAAGGAATCTTTCTATGCATACATACAAAGGGATTGATAAATGGATGCATGAGTAGAAAGAAATACTTTTGTAGTAATGGCAACAATGGGATCATACCAGAAATATTATTTTTAAATAGAAAGTACTAAAGTTTGTTTTCTTATACTTAACAGCATAAAAAAATGAAAGTAAGAAAAACTAAATGATTGTTGAACTTCAAACAAAGGTCTCCTTACCACAAGTTATTTCCTAAATGATCTCCCATTATGGTTAAGAGAAATGCTTATGATTAATGGTTATTAAATCCTGTCATGATTAAGAGAAATGAAAAATGTTAAGAGGTTTGAGCAGGAGTGGATTCCTCTTTAAGAAAATACAGTATATTTCACAGAAACGTGATCCTGTGAATGCTCTGCTGTGACCCCTCCCAAGGCCTGTGAAAAAACAAATCACCCATGTAGGTGAAGGGTCTTGAAACTTAAGTAGCTTTACAATAAATCTGCCTCAAGGCTGGAAGCATTGTGTTTTTTTAACTACACATTCTAGTTTTAAGTACATTATTGCCCATCTCTTCTCTTCAGCTAATAATTTTAATTAATTCATATTGATCATGTTATAACATTTTATATTCTATAATCATAAAATCATAATTACTAAGCTTATTTCATATAAATTCTTTTACTTAAATAGACCCAATGTTTCCCAGTCCTTTAGTATAGCTTCTCCATTTCTAAATGAGTTCTTTGAGTCATCTCTTAATTGCCCAGATGTCATTGTCAATTGCTTTTTTTTTTTTGTCAATTGCTTTTCGTTCTTACTTATTTCAAGAAAGGCTTGTAGCTACTGTACTTCTGAGAGTTTTGTTTTTTGTTGTTTTTTCCCTAATATTTCAGGGTGTCTTTCTGTTACGTCTATAATTGAACAACATCGAGGCTGAGTATAATATCCTTGTGTTATGCTCTGTTTCCCTTAGAGTTTTGCAACCATTACTCCATTGTCGAATAGCATTCATTATTACTGTGAAATCTGAAGCCACCCTTCGTAAGTGTTTGCTTTTTCTGCCTGAATCCCAAAGAATTCTTTGTCCTCATAGCTCAGTAGCATAGCTAGGCTATGTCTTGTTGAATGTTCTGTGTTATCCTCATTTGGGGTCATCTTTGTCTGTCTTCCGTATCTGTTAATTTTTTTATAGTCTTTTGTCATTTTCACCTGCATTCACAGTGAATTACCTCCGACCTTTCCTCTGGGTTAGTAGTTCAATTTTTTATAAGTGTCTGCTGTTTCTTGACATTTCTATTAATAATCTATTGACTGATTCTAAAATAATGTTCTTTGGTACTTAAATAGTTTTGTTAGGTCCACAGTCTCTCTTTTCATCTCATTCATTTGTTTCATTATTCTCTCTTTACCTTCAGTTTTTACTGAAATCTTTCCTCTGTAATGAGAAGTTTGTGTGAGGAAGTCCTTCTTTTTATTTGAGTAAATTTCTGCTAGATTTACTTCCTTATGTTATGACCCCTGCGTTTTGGATTCTTCCCTTCCCTCCTCCCCTCCCTTCCTTCCTCTCTCCCTGCTTCCCTTTGTTCTCTCCTTTTCTCTCCTTTACTTCTTCCTTCTTTGCATATCTGCCATACTGGGTTTTTTTTTTCCTTTCTTTCTTTCTTTCCTTCCATCTTGCTATTGCTTGGGGAGCTTTGCCCAGACATAGTGTAAGTAACTTCTTAAATCACTTCCCATCTTTTGAGGGACCAGTTTGATTTTCCCCTTGAGCTGTGGTTTATGGCCTCGACCTGTCCACCTTTCTGAAGTGTGAAGAAGCTACCTTTGTAAAAGGACAAAGGTCTGTCTAGTCAGAGTTATGGTTTTTCCAGTAGTCATGTATGGATGTGAGAGTTGGACTATAAAGAAAGCTGAGCACTGAAGAATTTTGATGCTTTTGAACTGTGGTGTTGGAGAAGACTCTTGAGAGTCCCTTGGACTGCAAGGAGATCCAACCAGTCCATTCTAAAGGAGATCAGTCCTGGGTGTTCATTGGTAGGACTGATGCTGAAGCTGAAACTCCAATACTTTGGCCACCTCATGTGAAGAACTGACTCATTTGAAAAGACCCTGATGCTGGGAAAGATTGAAGGCGGGAGGAGAAAGGGACGACTGAGGATGAGCTGGTTGGATGACATCACCGACTCAATGGACATGAATTTGAGTAAACTCTGGGAGTTGGCGATGGACAGGGAGGCCTGGCGTGCTGCATTCGATGGAGTCGCAAAGAGTCAGACACGACTAAGCAACTGAACTGAACTGAAGAAGTTGCCAAGGAGATAGAAATTGTAGAGAGAGGTAACTCATGCCCTGTGCAGCCTTCACTAGGTTTCCGGGGCTTTGCCGTCTCAGGTTTTGCTGAATGTCCCTGTTATCAGCGTTCGTGTCACCAAACTGGGAGGGAGTAGGTGGGAGATACCAAGGATAGCCTTTATATAATTAACTAAAGGGTTCTGTGTGAGCTGGCAGCTACCCTGGAGGTAATGTCAGACTTTACTGGTTTCTTCATCTCAGTGGGCAGCCCTGGAGCCTTCAGCTCCATGGAGTCAGCCCTTTATTCCCTTTCCTTCATTTCACATGTTTCCATTACTCCTCAGTAGAGAAAGGAAGCAGACACAGATATTCACTGAGTATGTGTTTTCTCTAAATTTAGAGTTATTAGTGAGAATTCTCAGAGTCTTGTTGACTCACGTCTCTAGGGAGTGAGAACAGGGTTGGGAATCAGGCAACACTGTGCCTCTTTATCCTGCTCCAGAATCTTCTGTTTCTTTCCTTGGCTGCCAGGATTGAAGCTTATTTGTATTTGTTTATGTTTCTTTCCTCGATTGGTCACTGTTGGTGTTTTTTTCTTACTATTTACTTTTTTTTGGCACATTCTGTTTGGTATTTAGGAAGGGAACTTCTATGTGGAAGTTTAAATTTGCCATCTTAAATCAGATTCTGGGGTCTATTTTGGAAACAGAATTTAGATGTTTTGCCGATGAATTAATTTGAAAGATTAAGGGACGGGAGGAGTTACGGATGATGCCTAAATTTTTGTCCTTAGCAGCTGGGTGGGTGATGAACAGACTGGGCCCCTGGTGGGAGAAGAAATCAAGAGTTCTATTTTAAGCTTTTTAAAAATCAAAGAAACTTGATATCCATGTGGAAATGTGAAGCAGGTGGTTGGATCTACGAGCCTGAAACTCAGGGGAAAGGTGCTCATCATATAGGTGTGGTACCTAAAAGCGTGTGCCTGGATGAGATCACCTAGGGAGAGAGAATATAAATATTAGGAAGTGTATAAGGAATATGTACTAATCAAGATGTGTGGGTGTGTGGACTTCTTCAGATTCAGTGTAAGCTCTTCTTATCTAACGGATGTTTGAAATCTTTCAGTATAAATGTATCAGGTTAATGTTTGGTATGAAGTGAGAAATGTAGGTCAAGGATCATTTTGAAAGATGGGAGATTTTATACTTCTAGATCTACACAGTAGCATAACAAAATATTGCCTTTCAAAGGTGATTTAGATATGCTTTTTAGCTCTACATCAGTTATCTATGTTTGAGGATGATAAAGATTTGATTTTAAGCAAAGCTATGAATTATTAGTTTTGAAGACTCAATTTTCTTCTGCTTTCAGAATGAATCTACAGAGACTTCCTTGGTGGCCCAGTGGCTAAGGCTCTGAGCTCCCAGTGCAGGGAGCCTGGGTTCAATCCTTGGTTAGGGAACTAAATCCCACATGCCACAACCAAGAGTTCGCAGGCTACAGCTAAAGATCCTGCAGGCCACAGTGAAGACCAAGGATCCTGGGTGCCACAACTAAGACTCAATGAGTAAATAAATACATTTAAAAAATGAATCTACATATATATTTTTATTTAATACATACATTTTTACAATTAAAATACAGCTGTTGCTCATGGAAGATGTACATTGTACGTTTTAAAGCACTGCTGTATTTGGAGGGAATGTGTTTAATGACAAGAATACTGTTTGGGAAATTAGGAAATAGATTCTAGATCCAACTCTGTCAGCAATAATGACAATAATAAAAAATAACAGTATCAGACACGTATCCTTTCAGTGTGACAGGTGCTGTTCTAAACACTTTACATATATTTACTTTTTTAAGAAGTTGTGTAGTCACACAGCTTTTAGCTACTTAATCTTTTCAGCTACTTTAGCCTTCTCATTTATAAAACCAGTCTTCCCTCTAGTTCTAAAATTCAGCATGATTTGTCTTCAGTTTTATCAAGAAATGTAAAATGTTTCAATGATCTTATTAACCAAAGCAAATGGAAATACTCTTTTGTCATTGAGGGAAGATGAATCATTACATAACAAAGGTTAACCAGGGAATTATGGAGATTTTGATCAACTAGGATTACACCCCAAACATACCTCCCTTCATGCTTTTGCTTACACTCTACCTAAAAAATAAGGATTTTTTTTTTCTTTGCAGTATGGCAGTTACTTGCCCAGTTGCTAGGTAACAAGGCAGATCTCTATAGCTTTATCTGAATACACAGCAAATGATTTTTAGTGACAATTATTTATATCCAATATATTAAAGTAGGCTGTATTGATAATGATAAAACTATTGGTTTACCTACTGTACATTTGCAAGAAAGGGTACAGTAATTCACAAAGCTAGTTTTGTTCTAATCTTTTTCTAAAGTGATTATTAATATTCGCCACTAAGAATGATCAGTTGTCTAGCAAAGCAGCAATAGCTAGGTTGTTTATTTGAAATCCTTCCAGATGGCTGATCACAGTCAAAAGCACTGCCACACCTTTCTGGCTAATTATACTGTACGTTGTCTGGGAAGGGTTGTTGTGTTCTTCTGTGGGGTCCATTCATATGTTATCAAGTTTGAATTTTGTGAAAATTGATATTCCTCTTTATATCACTTGTCATTCCTCATTCTGTAATCATTCAGCAGATCTAGCTCTACGCTGAGAAGCAGCAGTTGATATAGAAGTATTTAGAAGAATTCTTAGGTTAAAACATTAACCAAATTTACTGTTTTTTTGTCCTTTGGTCCACAGCGGAGAAATAATAGCTGCACATCATCAGTGTTACATAATCAGCAATGGTGTCTTGTTAGAGATCTTTTAACACAAGTTATTTACCATTAAAGAAAAGATCTGAAATTTAAGTATCGTAACCATTAAATTTCCACAGTAAGGGAGGAAAAAAATAATCTCTTTCCACTCTTTGTGGATTTTGTTCATAATATTTGGTCTTTAATTAGGTGGATTTATTTGCTTTCATTCATATATGCCAGAATTATGTGAAGTGTATGCTTATGCCAAATTCATTTTCCTCCCATCATTAATATTGGTAAATTTGGACCATTATTAGATAGAATTTATGGATTGAATTAGTAGTCACTTGTCACAGTCTTTTAAACTAAAAGTCAAAAGGATATTTTATACTGTCATGGACAAAAGGTATCTGTCTAGCATTGCACTTTTGTGGTAGAATGGCTGTAATTAGTCTACCAGCTATGGGATAATCAGTATTATGGTACAGTTTCCTTTATAGCAAAGAAATATCACAAAAGATAATGTTGGGATTCAGGTTTGTCTTAAAAGATTTTGTTTATAGGATGGTGACATAAGAAAATTCTCAGAGAATATTTGTTCACAAGTTATTTTTTGATGACAGAAGAAAGAATGCATTCTATAGAATCAGAAAACACACAGACAAAAACGAGTTATTACCTTTCTGTTGGGAGAACTCAAGGTAACCCTGTCTTTACAAGTCAGCATACTGGGAAGCTAGTTTATATAGAAAAATAGTTTAACATGGAAAATTACACTTTAATAATACCTACTAATTAAATGCCTTTATTCAGTAAAATAGAGTTCTCACTGCCTGAAAGCTATAAAAGCCTCCTGGAATGATTGATTACTCTGAATTTCTGTAGCCTTGAGTAAACCACAGGCAAGGCATACATTTTATTGATTCTGGACTGAAGGTCTGAGCTATTTACAAGACAATTTAACAATAATTTATTTAACTCTTTGCAGTGTTCAGTTATCACTGTGGCATTTAAATACCAAAAATGAAATGGAAATCAGCCCTCTGGTTTTTTCTCCACTTTTCATATTCACAATAACATACAGATTTGCCTAGATTTTAGAAAAAATGCTGTTATATAAACCATCATTTATACATCTATCAGAATTACATCACTTATGCAAAATTTTAAAAATCATTCAGGCAGGGAGTCCAAGCAGGTATCTGTCTGCCATGTAACAGTATTCTCTCATTATAGAGAGAAACTTACTGCAAAACTTAATTAGATTTTTTATCTTTCTCTTACTAGTAAAATTTTGGCAAAAAGCAAAATTGTGTTTATACAGAACTTTTAGAACCTTAACCATTTTGTTGAACTAGGTAAACTTGTGAATGCCTGTTAAGTGTGATTTATTTTATCTTCTTATTTTTGCTTTGCATGTTGTTACCTAACCCCAGGGCTTTCCAGGTGGCTCAGTGGTAAAGAATCTTCCTGCCAATGCAGGAAACACAGGGGATGCTGGTTCAATCCCTATGTCAGAGAGGTCCCCTGGAGGAGGAAACGGCAACCCACTCCAGCCAGTATTCTTGCCTGGACAGTCCCCTGGACAGAGGAGCCTGGCGAGCTACAGTCTATGGGGTCACAAAGAGTTGGACACAACTTAGGGACTGAGCACGCATATACACCAAATCCCAAGTCCATGCAACTGCTACCTTCTTTTGTGTCTCATTTTAGACACATTATTTAAATGGACTTTCTCCATCATCCTTTGTGTCTTTTGGAATTAATGTTGCTAAATCATTTTAAACGATTTTAATGGAAATCTTTTTTCTCTCTCTCAATATTGGAGCCTGTCTCCTATAGAGAAACTAAATAATCCTAAATATGAGCTGTTATTATCTCACTTTGAGGCTTTACTTTAAAAGGGGGTTCTGTGGCCTTTGAAAATAAAACCTATAGACTTGTCAGAAGGTCAGCATCCAAGGATATGAAAGCTGCATTCTGCAAAGCCTTGGAGATGGTTCTGTCTTGCATTGTTAACTTCTATTTTACACTTTTAATTATTGTTTATCACACTGTGCAAAAAAGAAAAAAGCTGAATAGTGTTCAACTCCCTTTTCATTTATCCAGGCATTATGGGAATTTTGGCTGAGGGTGAGACTAATATTGAATAATCGTTTCAAAAGCAAGTGATATTTCTGATTTTAAAAAAATGATTCTAATTGTGTGCGTATGTGAATATGAAGATTCCAAGAGAATTGATTTTTCCAATATTCAGGGTACCTGAAAACCTAAATCTATTTATCCATACTATGTGGATTAATGATTATTTTTAAGCATTTAAAGATTATTTTTTGGGTCTTTCTCTCCAAACACCCTCAGAAAGTGTTTAAACAGTTTTCAACTAAGGTTTATCAAATGCCACAAAAAAAGGAGGGAGAAGAATTGGAAAAAAAAAAAGGAAGCAAGGAAGGAGAGAAACAGAAAGCAGGATAAATACATACAGTAAAATGAGTAAGAGCAAAAAGGTTAAATTTTTATCATGTGTCCACAGAATACTTGGTACAATTTGCTTCATTTCTTCAGAAGGATGGTGAGGAAGATGGCCTTGGGACTGCTTGTGATTCCTCAATTTACAATTTACCTCCACCACTAATTGGCTGTATACGCTTTGGGGAAATGACCAAACTGAATCTTTCTGAGCCTTATTTTCCTCATTTGTAAAATGGTGATGATGTCTACCTTGCATCTCAGTCCTTATTCTGAGGACTAAGAGATTAGACAGACAGGTAGACAGATAGCCCTCTGATGCACAGTAGGTGCTGAATAAACCTCTGGCTCATATTTTTGATAGTTCTTTTATTTGTTACAGATGTTTCTTTGTCCTTAGCCACCAAATATCAATTCAGCACCAATGTTAGGACCATGAATGATGCTTTCAAATCAACAGATCTGGAAAATTTTAGTAGGACAAGAACTTAAAGCCAAAGCAAACCCAGAGTGGCTGACTATGGCCTCCAGTTGTCTTCTACATGGCCCCAGGGTCCCAGTCCCACAGGCAATCTGTGCAGTGAGATGCCAGTTCAGTTGATGGCTGCTGCTGGTCTCTGCTTTTAAAGAAGTATAAAAATCAAGGCATGAAAAACTTTTTTGTTGTTCAGGACTACTTAGATGTTGTAAGTCTCCTTGTGTAAAAGATGGGAAAGCAACTTGCTCCCTGATTTATTGGCTTAGGCATCTTTTAATGAGCCATCATGTCTCACAGGGATGTGCTGGCCAACAGGAGAGTTGATTGAAGTATGTGTGTGTATATGTGTGTGTGTGTGTGTGTGTGTGTGTGTGTGTATAGCCAAAGCAATCTTGAAAAAGAACAGCTGATGGTATCATGGTCCCTGAGTTCAGACTATACTTCAAATCTACAGTAATCAAAACAGTGTGGTAGTGGCACCAGAAAAAGACACATAGGTCAATGAAACAGGATAGGGAGCTCAGAAATCAACCAACACACTTAGAGTCAGTGAAAAAGGAGGCAAGATTATGCAATGGAGAAAAGACAGTCTCTTCAATAAGTAGTGCTAGCAACAGTAGACAGCTGCATGTAATAGAATGAAATTAGAACATTTTCTCACACCATATACAAAAATAAACTCAAAATGGATTAAGGACCTAAATGTAAGACCCAAAACCATAAAACTCAAGAATAAAACATAGAACCATCCTTGACATAAATCATATCATTATCTTTTTTGCATGTCTCCCATGGCAAAGGAAGCAAAAGCAGTGGGACCTAATTAAACTTAAAAGCTTTTGTATAGCAAAGGAAACCATCAATGAAACAAAAAGACATCCTACTGAAAGGGAGAAACTATTAGCAAATGATATGATAGATAAGGGGTTAATATCCAAAATATATAAATATCTCTTACAACTCAATGTAAAAAAATAAATGAACCAATTTAAAAATGGGCAGGAGACCTGAATAGACATTAGAAGTTTTCTATAATAAGAATCAAGATGGCACCTCAGCTCCTTCCTGGGCAGAATTTACAGTGATTCTGCCCCATCTCTGAGATCTCTCTTTCCACATCTCTTTAGTGTCAGGAGGGATTTGTTAGGCTGTGGGTAGTCTGCAACTTGATGTCCTCATAGGTGCCTATTGTTTAGCTACATACTGTTTTTATGAGCCGCTCAGACCCAAACTGGCCCCATTAGATTGGCTGTATTGCTGTCCTGGTTAATTACTTATCATCTAATTGCATCTAATTTCGCTATATATGCATAGTGACCCAAAGGCTAGGTGCTTTTCTTTATTCTACAATTACTCTGAATAAGCTCACAGTGAAAGTAGAATTTAAATACCTGTTATAAAATGCCACTTCTAAAAAGCTGTTTAGGGCTTTTTTTTTTTTACAGTACTTCGATGCATTTTTAAAGAAAACAGTCTAAAAATGTCATATGATTTTTGCCTGTACCCTAAAGTCATTAAATATTATTTTCTATGATTGCTCTTATGTTTGGTTTATTTAACTGAAAAGTTTGGTATCCCTATAGTTTCTGGTTGTGGAGGTCTTTCTGCCCATTCTTACTCATTTCAGTTTATTCTAATGATGTTCCCTACTGGCAAATGAATCATAAACGTATAACCACTTTACCTTTTCAGGCTTCAGATAAGTGTTCTCTTCCATGTGAATTCAACAAATTCAATTTAACAGATAATTTATTGAGTTCTTTATCTGAGCTGAGCATTATGCTAGAATCCCAGAATATGAAAATGTGTTAAGACATGCCAAGTGGGCAAGGAACAGCATGTAAACAGACAGTCTATTCAGTTACATGGTAGATTACAAGATGCACCGAAGGCACAAAGAAGGCATGTTCAGCTCCATCTAGAGCGTTCACGGAAGACTTCTCAGAGGAGGTGACAGTTGAGATGAGACTTTGAGGTGAGGCCAGGAAAACCTAAGAAGAGGATGGGCACTTTAGGTAAAGAAAACAGCATGTGCAAAGGCACAGAGGTGTACACCACGTGGTACTTGATGGGAACCACTAGTACAATGTGGTGTATGGCTGGGTGTGAGGAAGAGAGAAGCAAGGAGGCTTCAGCCTGTCTCTGAAGGTGCATTAAGCAGAGGTGTGATGTGATTACATTTGTAGTGGGGAAGAGTCACTTTGATGTGATCTGCATTCCTCATCCTCTCTTGTTTATATTTAAAGACCAGCCCCTCCTTCAGTTTTTATAGTTTCTGCAAGGCTTGATCTAAACTATGGCATTTTCCAGGCCAGGTGAGATGAGGAAAGTTGAATTTAAGGGCCTCAGGCCAACAGGTGCCTACAACAGGTATCCCCTGGCTTATTACAGCAATGTTTAGGTTGCATTATCCAGTGATTCTTTTGTGGGCCATTTCTATGTCTTATATACTGCTCATGAAACCAGTGAGCTTTTGATCACAAGTCCAGGTATGTCTTGATACTGGATTCAGCCCCCAGGTATGTTGATGGTCTTGGATCCATTCACTCAGCTTAGGGACTGCTGTGTGTCCCAGGCTGGGAGCACGGAGGAATAAGGCAGCTCCTACCTCCCACTATTTATTTGCAAACACATAGGCAATTCCAGGAGAAGGCAATGGCAACCCACTCCAGTACTCTCTCCTGGAAAATCCTATGGACGGAGGAGCCTGGTAGGCTACAGTCCATGGGGTCGCCAAGAGTCGGACACAACTGAGTGACTTCACTTTCACTTTTCCTTTCATGCATTGGAGAAGGAAATGGCAACCCACTCCAGTGTTCTTGCCTGGAGAACCTGAGGAACAGGGGAGCCTGGTGGGCTGCCATCTATGGGGTAGCACAGTCAGACACTACTGAAGCGACTTAGCAGCAGCAGCAGGCAATTCCAGTAGAGCATGATAAATGCCACAGTACAGAAACTAAAGGAAGAGAAAGGAGAGGAGAAAGACCAGGAAGTTTTCCCGTGGGAGATGGCCTCTGCATCTCCTGAAAGAGGAGGCAAAGAAAACTGGACAGGGATGTCCAAGTGCCAGGCAAATGGCCAAAGAGCTGATGAGAGTTGAAGCTTGTCAGGCCAGAATGTGGAGGAGGAGGAGGAGGAGGAGGAGGTTGATGAGAGAAGGAGCTAAGAAAGTCAGAGGGGACCAGAGCCTTCCAGGGCTGGACGAAGGGCCACTGGAGGGGGTTTTAAACAGGGAGAATTAACATGTCCAGCTTTGCAGAAAGATTGTTCTGAGAACAGAGTGGACTGGAAAGGGACAAGATGGACATAGGGCAACTGCCTCTGTTTCCCTCTGTAACTAAGCTCTGAGAGTGCTGCCGATAAAAGAATAATGAGAGCTGTAGCCAAGTTAGCATCTGCGGAACTCAGAGAGCAAGATGGATCCAAAAGAGAGGCTAGGAGGCAGAGCTCCCCAAGGCTGAGGTTCAGTGGATGTGGAGAGAGAGGAATAAGAGGCCCAAGATGAGGATGAAGGAGAATGGTCCATAGTCCATGGATTTGCAGTTTTTCGGTAGGTGCCACTCTTGTGGATTTGAACGCCCCAGCCACAATGGAGTCCTGTTACCCTTAATATGGCTTCTCCTCCTAGATTCATTTTTAAATTCTTGTTCAAAAAAACACTTCTTGTATAAGCCCTGCAAATTGTTTCCACTTCTTTGATACCATTTTTCCTTCAAAGGGTATGAGGAAGGTTAGACAAGTGTCAGTTTCCTCGTTTTGTAGATACACGTCAGTTGTGCGCAAAACCTCACGGTAGTGTGGCAGAGTGCCAGTAGAATCTTTGCCTGTTTCTTGCTTCTAGACTGCATTGTCTGCTTTGAAGAAGCATCATTAGATTATGTAATCCTAACCAAACAGAATTCTTTTCTTTGGTTTTCAGGAAATAGTCATTGATGGGCCAAATAATGTGTTTTTATCCGAAACTCGTCTCTTTTAAATGTGTTGTGTGCTCACAGCGAGTCCAGTTGGGAATGGCTGACTTTTCCAGGGGGCTTACTATGTGCAATGTTGTTGTTGTTGTTTAGTTGCTAAGTTGTGTCCGACTCTTTGCAACCCCATGGACCGTAGCCTGCCAGGCTCCTCTGTCCATCGGATTTCCCAGGCAGCAATGCTGGAGCAGGTTGCCATTTCTTTCTCCAGGGGATCTTCCTGACCCAGGGATTGAACCCACTTCTCCTGCATTGTAGGTAGATTCTTTACCACTGAGCCACCAGAAAAGCCCATAGCATCAATTCATTTAATCATCATCCTTTGGACTGGAGACTAGCCTTAGGCACTTGTTAAGTGAGGAAACCAAGGCACTGAAACATTAAGTAACTTTTGAGCCAAGGTATGCACCAGGCATGGTGGCTTCGAAGCCTCTCACTTAGCTTCTGACAGATAAGGGAACTGAAGAGTGGACAAGTCCAGGACACAATGATTCTATATCAGAACCTGCTTTGTTTGTTTAAGAAAATTTTTTTAACTTTGAAAAGAGATTTCTGAAAGCAGCAGCAGCAGACCTTCCTAGGGGTGCCCAGGATCCTTTTAGACTCCGTCACGACTGCACTGGAGAAGGTTCACTTATCTAGAAATAGTTGCAGGCGAGCTGGGCCTCATTGAGGACCAGATAAAAAAGCAAGAGAGCATCTCAGAGAGACACCGGATGAGTTGTCCCTGCCCCAGAATAGTTCATTTCAGTGATTTTTAGTAGTTTTACTGCTAAACGTGAGGATTCAAACTCAAAATGGCAAAATCCAAAGATGAGGAAAATATCAGCCTTTTGGCACCCAAAAAAATTATTTTGGGGTGAATACCCAATGTGTCTTCATCATGCCGTGGTGTAAGTCATTAAAATCTCCAGTTTCAACCTGTATTAAGTTTATAGCAAACCTGTATTCAAGTTTATAGCAAAGAGTACTTCTAGGTACTTTCCAGTGTCTTTAATTTCTGGTTTCTTTCTCCTTTTGTGTGTGCATTTTTGCAAATATGTTTCCAAGTGTGTTTACATTCCTAAATATGTAAGTATACTTTTTAGCTTTCATTTTCCTCTATGGATTCAGATCATTTTAACTGTGTTTCTCATCCCTTTGTCCATTAAATCTCCGTGTTTCCTGTCTTTCCACTCTCATCCTTCCTTTTTCACAGATCATTAAAAAGAATATTCTGTCCACCCTAAACCGCAGGGACCCGTGTGCCATCTCAAACACCTTCCTCCCAATGAGATTGATTGCACTGTATTGCCCCCCTTCTTTTATTATTTCCTCAGTCCCGGTTCAAGCCAAAGTCACTTTGTTTTATGGAAGAAGTTGTATGAGATGCTCTTTCAAATGCTCTAATAAAATTCAGATATATCACATCTGCTCCATTCCCTTAAAGTAGTAATCTTGTAATTCCATCAGAAAAGCAATCAAATTTGGCGTGCCTTTTTCTTTTTTCCTTCTTAAAGCTCAGCTTCTTATTACTTTTGGGTTTATTCCCTCTAGATGTTAACAGATTTTTTATTACTCTCACAATATTGCAGACATGCCCAATTATGATTTCCAGGGTCACCTTCATCGTTTGAAAATCAGACTCTCTTTTCCTTTTGCCTCATTTCATGGTGCCTACATGTGTGAATTCCTGTCGATTTTATGTATTTTATATCAACCAGAGTCCACTCCAGTATTCTTGCCTGGGAAATCCCATGGACAGAGGAGCCATGGTCCTTAGGGTCACAAGGAGTCGGGCATGATTCTGCAACTAAACAACAATGACAACAATATATTAATCAGATTCATTATTGACAGGGGATGATGGGTAAAAGGGAGGCGAGGCAGGCAGAGGTTGAGTTCCTGCTACCTGTTACCTGAGGCCACCTTCTCAAGCCACACCCCAGTCATCTGACAGACTGCATCTCACCAGCCTGTCATCCTCTGCCCGGTTCCTGTGTACTCTGTTTTATCACCTCTTTCCCCCTTGCATGATCCATTAACGTTCACTCATCTGCTTCTGCTGCCCTTTAGAAGAGAACTCACACGCAGCTCAGTTTTATCTCCTTGTTCCCCATTGTCTCGGGGTTCTGTTCATGGGTAAAGTGATTTTTACCTCCGGGGCTATGACTGTTATTGTTCAACTGCTTCTTGATCTTAGTAAGGAGGGCATTGTTTTCAGGCTGGATGCTCCAGGGCCTGGTTCAGAACAAAAGGTGATTCCTTCCCTCCAGTGTAAACAAGCCTCCCGCTGGGTGCAGCCCTTTTGGGTTGTGTTGCTCTGTCTCAAGCTCTCTGTTCCACCTTTTTCCTTTTCTCATCCTCATTTATTTACTTCACTGTTCATAAATTCATCAACAGGAACTTTGTGTCTCTAGTGTTAACTACTTTTTTTTTTCGTTTGATATCACTTTTTTTCCCTCCGCAAATACAACAGTCCTTCGTACTGTATTGGGGATTTAATTACTCTAGGCTTATTCCAGGAGGAGTGGAGACCTTGTTATTTCATTTATTCCTTCACTTGTTCATTCATTCAAGCAACATTTGATGAGTACCTTCTAGGTGTCAGATACTGGGCTACAGAGGGGAGTCCCTCCTGTGCAGGCGCTCACGGGATCTCGAAGGAGGCGGCAGTGAAAACAGTTCTTACTTGGTGTCCTAGTTTCTGTGACAGAGGTGAATTTACGAGTGGAGCAGGGCACCGCCCTGAGGAGATGAAAGCTCCGGAGAAGAATTGAATTATAGATCTGGGGAAATCTGGATACTTTTCTAGGCAGACAAGGAGGGAATGGCATTTCATAGGAAGGTATAGTCTCACAAGATGGTCCTCCTGACTTAGCCTGATTCCTCCTTACAGATCTGCCCATCTTTGTATTACTGGCAGATCCAGAGGAGCCTAAAAGTCTGTGGGAAACATAGACAGAGGCTGGAGGGAGAAGCATAAGCCTTAGATTCATGTACTGGTTTGTTAAGTTGCCATAACAAAATACTGCAGACTGGGTGACTTAAACAACAGATTTATTTTCTCACAGTTCTGGAAGCTCAAGATCAAGATGAAGGTAGTGTCGCCACATTCGGTTTCTTCTCGGGCCTCTGCTTTTGACTTGCAGATGCCCGTCTTCTCACGTGGTCGTCTCTCTGTGATGTCTGTGTCCTCATCTTCTCTTCTGATAATGAGGACATCAGAGACATCTCTCTGATAACGAGAGCCCATCCTAGCAACCTCATTTTAACCTGGTTACTTCTCCGAATACAGTCACATGCAGAGGTCCTGGGGGTTAGGGCTTCAG
This sequence comes from Bos indicus x Bos taurus, assembly GCF_003369695.1. Taxonomy (NCBI): domain Eukaryota; kingdom Metazoa; phylum Chordata; class Mammalia; order Artiodactyla; family Bovidae; genus Bos; species Bos indicus x Bos taurus. The sequence continues at coordinate 57,230,109 of NC_040080.1, forward strand.
CGTAGGAATTGTTGAGGAGGGGACATGATTCATGCCCTAATCGTTGGGATCTGCTCCTTGGTAGTGTTTGAACTAATGGCGTGGGGGCTTCCCAGGTGGCACTAGAGGTAAAGAATCTGCCTGCGGATGCAGGAGACAAGAGAGAATGGGTTCAATCCCTGGATGGGGAAGATCCTCTGGAGAAGGGAATGGCAACGTACTCCAGTATTCTCGTCTGTAAAATCCCATGGACAGAGGAGCCCACTGTAACCTGGTGGGCTACAGTCCATGGGGTGTCAAGAAGTCAGACACGGCAGAGCGACTGAGCTCATTCACACAGGGGTGCCACCTTAGTGACTTAACTACAAGGGTATGTGGTGAGTTGTTATCTGCTGAGCAAAGCTATTTAAATGTTTTAAATTTACCCTGAATGTTACTATATATGTCCTAGCTTTCCCGTGTAGCTCTATTTAGAATTAAAATATTATAGAAGTCATACCTCATTAAGTACTATGTCCCTGAAGGCCCAGGACATGTGACTGTGTGTGAACCCCTTCAGTCCTGCAGTGACAGCCACATCACATTCAGTAGAGCTGATAAAATGATTTGCCTTCAAATTGCTTAATTTCCAGTAATTTCTTCCCGCCACAGAGATAAATTCATTTATCTTGATTTAGGTGGATCATTGTATAGCATTTCAATGTAGATAAGAATATAGTTTCTTTAAAAAACAGCTCCTCATAGACTGTAACTACTTCTTGGACCTCCTTTATGGGGGGAAAATACGTATTTTGTTAAATATGAAAGAGTTTGAAAGGTCTTTGCGTTATTAGACACTCACAGCTCTTCTAGCTTTGCCTTTGGTGGTCTGACAGGAAGAGCTGTGTAATGATCAGATGATGTCAGTTCCAATTTCAGCTGGGCCACACATTCCTTCATGATTTGCGCAAGACGTTTAATTTTTCAGAGCTTTTGTTTCTTCACTGGGCAAATGCGGATGATTATATCCATATCCATCAAATGTATTTCATATTGTGTATTTTGCATTTTTGCAGCATAGGAATTGTTATTGAATTAATATGCAAGACAATACTTAGATTTTAAATATTAGAACTTATTTTTAAATATGAGTGTAAGTCATGCTTGATAAAGAAAGAGAAAATTTTGGATGACAGTATTTATAATGGGCAGAAAGTAATAATGCCTTGCCAAGAGGGAATTGATTTAAAAAGAAAATTGGAAATTCAAAAGGTGTAAGAATCCTCGCAGGTCACTTTTATTACATGGGGAAGCAGTCCAAAATTAGACCATTTAAGTCATTCTTCAGGTAAAATGAAAAAAAAATGTCTTTGAGGCAAAAAATCCTGGGCCTGGTTCAAAGAGGTGGGAAGAAATTTTGATTCATTGAGAAAGGAAGAAATGAAATAGTGACATCTTCTCTGCCCCATCCCAATGAATAATCAAAGGAAGGACGCAGCTAACACAGACTAAGTCTCCTCCCATAAAATCCCTGGGAGGGACCTGCCTTGTTTTCGTCCTGCGGAAGGGATCCGTAAGCACCGCTGGAGCAGCAGAGCGTGAGTGCAGTGCACGGAGGCTGTGGTCCTGGCTCTGTCTCCTGGCGCAGAACACAGATGCAGGAGGATGTGATGGATACCCTGGCCCTTGGATGCTGACAGCCAAGTGCTTGCATTTGTTGTACAAGCTTTGTTAGGAGCAGAAAGTGGAATTGGGTTCGGAGATTCCCACCTCACTTCCAGTTAATTGGGGAAGATTGAGTGGATGGGGGCTTCGCCTGTTTCCTCATCATCTCACAGCTGGACTCCCAGCTGCCCTGACATCTCCTCCTAGGCAGTCCTGGATTCTGCGACTTGTTTAAATAAAGAAGGAAAAATAAAAGGAAGAGCAGAAGGGAGGGAGGAAAAGGAGGTAAAGAGCATATGCCCCTACCAATCCTTCTATCTGGCTCCTCTCTGTCTGGCAAAATGGTCACCTTTATGGGACTGTGGGTGGGCCTGGGTCCACCCACCCCTCACCCCACACATTACTGGGGACAGCTGTGAACAGCCCCTTCCAGTTCTCAGGAAGCAGGTAACTGGCTAGAATCGACCTCTGTGTGGTGATCCTGAAGAGAGTGGTGCGAGTGGTAAAGAATCCACCTGCCAATGCAGGAGACACAAGGGACTCGTGTTTGATCCCTGGATCAGGAACATCCCAGGGAGAAGGACAAGGCAACCCACTCCAGTATTCTTGGCTGGAGGATCCCATGGACAGTGGAGCCTGGAGGGCTACAGTCCATGGGGTCACAAAGAGTCAGACACGACTTAGCACCATCACAGTTAACAGATTTTTAAAAACTATTTCTCACATGTTGGGCCTCTTCTACATGCTTTAGTGTGTTATCTTGAATCTCTCTAACAATTCTAGGAGCTGGAGACATGATTACCCTCCTGTTACAGATAAAGAAACAAGGTATAGACTTTCCTAAACTCAGTTGAGAACTCAACCAGCAGGTGGTCAAGCCAGGGCCTCCCTCTTAGCTTCTACAGTCAAACTGAAAAAGACAGACAAAGTCCTGCCATTGGTGAGACTGTTACCTAGTTTTGGGGGCATTTTAGCATATTCTGTCATGAGCTCATCACATGAAATGGAAAGTTTTGTTAACCCATTTTACAGAAAGAATTGAGACTCAAAGTAGTTAAATGGCAATGAGTTGTTGAATAACCACATTTTAGAAAAATAGTTATGAACATGGTTTCTTTTTGTTTTAAAATTCAATTTCCAACATAAGACAAGGATTTGCAAATATATGTATACACATATGTATGTATATCTATATATATACATATGTTTGGATGTGTGTATGTGTACACACACTTGCACTATTTTATCCTGTTCGTAGCACAAAATCAGAATGTTGCAAAACTTTATCATTGGTTGTTAAACCAATTAAAGATGATTGTCACAATTCTAGGAACCTCTAGACCTCCAGGACTTTAGTTATTTTAATTTTCATCAGGACTCGAAATTAAATGGATCCTTCCAGATGGAACTAGTGGTAAATAATCTGCCTGCCAACATAGGAGACACAAGAGACTGGGGTTTGATTCCTGGATTGGGAAGATCCCCAGGAGGAGGAAATGACAGCCTGCTCCAGTATTCTTGCCTGGAAAATTGCATGGACAGAGGAGCCTGGTGGGCTACAGTCCATGGATTCACAAAGAGTCGGACACAACTGACTGAATTCAATGTTTACCAGGAGTCCAGATGTATCTTCTGGATGTAACTCCATCCGTGCCTCATAGCTCCTTCGTCATTTGGGTTGACGCAAGTCTTGTCCTGACTCAGGAGTCCTCGAACTCCCCAGTCAAAAACTTCCTTCTCCTCAGGAGTCCTGGGGCTCAAGCCCAGCCCTCCTAAGCAAAAAGCTCACTTTCCTGTGGATGGAAAGTGGTGCTGGAGGCAGAATCCTCCTCCCCAGGCCCTGAGGCTGTTGATTTCTCAGTAAATATTTGCTGAGCACCAAGCATGGACTCACTGTGCATGGCACCGAGGATGTAATTGACGAGGCAGAAGAACACAAAGATGCCCCTCCTCGTGAAGTCTGCGGTCGGTCTTTCGGGACAGCCACTAGAGAAGAGGCAGGTGTGAGGTCTGCTCTGCGAAAGCACAGAGCCCTGCGGGACTCAGCGGTGGGGCCCCTGATGGAATTTGCGGTCCGGCACCTGCATCTGTTCCTTCACTCTCCACCAGTTGCCTTTGTGCTCTTGGAATGTGTGTAACACCTCCAGAGCCGTCTTACCAAAACAATGGGGATATACCATGTCTCTGGAAGGACAGTTCAGAAGATCAAATGAGAATGAACAGCATGTGGAGCAGCCAGCAGAGTACCTGAAACAGACAGGATAGAAACCTTCACTCAAGGTTAGTGCTCTGGCACCAAGTCCTCCATCCCTCCTTTTGTGCAGGCACAGAGCTTTTCCCATCCCAGGGCTCAGCTGGTAGGCGATTGAACAGCTAGTAATAAATCGCAATGATAATCACACCCTCCTTTCTCACACCCGGCTGGGTCTGGTACTCAGTGTGTTAGTTCCGCCACCCTGTTTTGTAGACCGACTTTTCTGGTGATTTCAAGTCTGCTTGGGGGCTTCTCTTCCTTCCTAGAGATAACCAGCGTGTCAGGGAAGTCTCTGTTTGTTATATTTGATGTTTGATATATCTTCCCAAGAGTCAGTCAGCCTGTCTGCCCAGCCAGAGATTAATATCCCAATGCTCTGTACTCACTTAAAGCCATTAAAGAGCCTCTGTTGTTTTTTGAGGACTTCTTTCCCACCATGTGCATCCTGCAAAAGATGTTGAGAGCGTGTCTCTGTAGTGTGCACCATCCATGGATCCTTCCACCTCCAGACAGCTGGATTCCCAGTCTGTAACATGAGGCACGCCACTCCCGGGATGTTCCAAGCAGCCCACACCTAACACCAGTGTTCCTGTTCCATGTGCCGCAGCCCACACTTGGCGCCTCTCCTCCAGCCTGCTCAGGCCCAGGAGGTGCTCTGCCATGAGTTATGGTTTTATTTATCCGAGTCTGGACCTTTTTCCCTTTGGACCTGGAGCACCCAGAACCATTAAAACATGTTTATTAATCACTCAATGCAGAATGCCTTTTCATCCGTGGTTTGATAGGAGACAGAGGAGAAGACTGTCACACTGAGGTGTTCAGGGAAGATGCTCTGCTGAAAGAGGGTGGGCTCTATTGAGGAAATGTGTGGGTGGAATTCAGAGACAACTTCTACCTGGGGTGGAGGGCGGAGGGATGCGGAGAATACTTTACCTTCCATAAGTGGCAGAGACATTCAGAAGTGATATCCAGGAAGGAAACTGACTTACATTCCAGAAGAGGTAATTTGCTTTAAGATGTTTCTGAAAGGAAGATGACAGCTGCCTTTTTCCTACCATTAGCTGCTGATTGCATTTGGTCATCTTTCATTTTTTTTTTTTTTGATTCAGCTCTTTCCTGTCTGTATGATATTACCATTACATTTTTGTGCCATTTTAGACTTTCTTCTGTTGTCACATGCAGGAAATGGATTACATTCTTCTAGTCTGTAAAGCCAAAGACTGTCTTGTTTGGGGATGGTCTTATCCTGTGTGGACTAAAAAGTACAAAAGAGATCAAGTGCTGGAAAAGTCTGTGCTCGAGCTGAGGTTTATTGTAATGGGTCTAAAGAGGGATCAGGGTAATCCAGTTGACCTGAAAACTCATCAGAGCCCATAGTGACAGAAGCAGCACAAACTATTCCCCTGCTCCTTTAGATGGCTGCCTGCAGTCACAGAGACTTCTATAAGAAATTCCTTGTTAGAGGAGGTCGTTTGCAATTTCCACGTTTGCTTTTCTCCCTATCTTATCTACCTATATAATCCTCAACTCTCTACATGAGGATTATTCATATTCATTTATTCATTCATTCATTCAACAGAGTTCAATGTAGCACCTCCTATGTGTCAAGCCAGGTGCTGGGTGCTGGGATATAAAAGAAAAGCACAGTCACCACCCTTGCTTAAAACCTAGCAGGGAGACCAAGGGGAAAAGAGATTGTGGAGAAACAGTGAGAAATTGCCGCAGGAGATGCGCCACAGTGCTCGTGGAAGCAGGACAAAGGGGTACCTAACCAGAGAGAGGAAGGTCAGAGGGAACTTTCTACAGAAAGCAGCATAGTAAGGAGAAAGGGGAGATGAGACTGAGCTGACCAGGCCTTGCTTCTTAGCTTGAGGAAGGTTCAGGAAGGGATGAAGGAGGGTTGGGGGAGGTATTTCAGGCAGAGGGAGCAGCACTTAAAGGGGCCAACGAGAATGGCTTCTGTTCAGAGAATCTCATGCAGGGCCACGGGACTGAGCCCCAGGGATGAGGGAGGCATGGGGTGAGAGATGACAGTGGAGTGGTGGGCCGGAGCAGGGGAGGGGAGGGTCCCTAAGCCTCTCTTGAGGACTGCACATGTTAACTCACAGGCAGTGGGGAGCCACGGGCCAATTCTAAGCTCATCCCAAGTGCAGTCTAGGTAATAGAATGGAGGGTGGGACAAGACTGGACACAGGAAAACCACCTGAAAAACCAGCATATTAGTGGAGCTGGGAGAGGCCCAGGGATTGAGGTAGCGGTGAGATGACAGTTTGGGGTTCACCTACAAAGTGCTACGAAGGAACGGGCATGGAGCCCTACCCCAGCTGCATTGGCCTCTCTGCTGCTCCTTAAAGGCGTTTCCGATTGAAACCCTTACACTAGCTGTTGTCTCAGCCTGAAGTGATTTACACCCAGATACCTATATGGTTCCCTCATAATCTCCTCAAATCTTGGCTCCAATGCCACCCTCTAATCGAAGCTTACTGTGATCCCGCCATTTAAAATTGCGCCCCACCTCCTCCCCGTGTACCTAAATTCCTATCAGTATGTCTTTCCCTGGGTCATTTTATTCACCTCTGTAAATTTAATTTTTTTTATGTTCACTATTAATGATCTTTCTCTCCTGCCATAATATAAGCTTCTTGAGGGTAGGAGTGGTTTTGTTATGTTTGTTCACTCTTATATCCTAAGCTCCAGGACAATGCCAGGTACATAGTAGCCACTCAACTAAGTAACATTGGTTGGATGCACAACTGAGTGGATGCTGAGGTTGATGATGCAAGAAGAGGCATGAATGGCATGCAGTTTTCTTCTGTCTTGGTTGGACAGAATGGGAGAGTGGGTAGAGAACTCCTCAGAATGGGGAAGAGAGAAGAGGAACAGGAAATGGAAGCAATGAGTTCCACTTGAAACATCTGCCAAGTGGTATGATCAAGCATCTCAAGATAGAAATGGAGGAGGATCTAGGAAGGTTTAGGGCTGACTGAGAACCAAGAAAGTTGTTCTGAGTGGCCGAAGGGCCAAGACACAGCCAGGCGTCATGAATATGTTCTGTCTGGTGGTAGGACTTGACTCTAGTGGGAGGCACCACTGTGGGAGCAGAGAAGATGCTTGGTTTGATTAGAGGCTGAGGACTCGAAAGGCCTGAGCAAAGACAGGAGCAGTAAGTGGAAGGTGTAAGCAGCATCCTAGGGCTTATCCTGGATAAGGAAGGAAGGGCACTTGTGAATGGGATAAATGGCAGGGAAATAAGGAGGAAATGAAGGGATGGAGGTCTGAATGAGATCTAACAGCGTGTGTACTGAGAGTCTGGGTAACAGTTGAGAGGATGGAAGGAAGCAGCCAGTCATTTTTCCATCGTCAGTCAAGAGATTTTTATCAGACACTTTATTAGTCAGGGTTCTCCAGTGAAACTAAGCCGATAGAATGTAAATACTTAGAGATTTATGTTAGGGAATTGGCTTACATGATTGTGGAGTCTTGACAAGTCCAAAACCTGCAGTTCAAGTGCTAATGCCTTCAGGCTGTGGATCCAGGGAGGAGCCGACCCTGCAATCCAGCCTCTAAGGCTGTCTGCTGGAAAATTCCCTCTTCCTCAGGGGAGGTCAGTGTTCTGTTCTATTCAGACCTTTGGTTGATCGGCTGAGGCCCACCTGCATTACGGAGGGTCATATGCTTTACTCAGAGTCCACTGATGTTGATCTCATCCAAAAGCACCGTCACAGAAACATCCTGAGTAATGTTTGGCCACATATCTGGGCGCTCACTAGGAATCAGCTGTCTGGAGGTGGAAAGGTCCGTGGATGGTGCATCTTGCAGAAACATACAAAATCACCTCTAGTGACTTTAAAGGAGCACAGAGCATTTGAAAATTAATCACAGAGTATTTGGATATTAATCTTCGGCTGTGTGGACAAAGTGTTTTCCGAAATATCTCAAATACTGATGGCATGACTGATTGTCTCTTGGGAAAAAGTAGCAAATACACAAAAAAAGACTTCCTTAAATGTGCTGGTTATCTTTGGGAAGGAAGAGAAGAACTCTAGCAGAGCTGACTGAAAATTAACCAGGCACCTGTTTGGGGGCAGGCCTTATTGGGAAAACAGTAAGAACAAGATAGCTCCTTCCTTAAGCAAAGTAGTCTGAGGGAAGATGGTGGCTCTTATGGCCGCTGGGGTGATAACACTGGCATGCTTCCAGGCCACCTCCAAGGATATGAATGCATTTTCATGTTTAAAATAAATCTGATGCAGCGCATGCATGTGTAGGTGATGCAGAATGTTAGCAGATAAATAGATAAAATATCTATTTTAAATAGATTATTTAAATAAATTATATAAATATAAATAGATAAATATCTATTCCTTTTGTATCATCTACAATTAACTTTCTATCAAGATGATCATGAAAAGATAATTCTCTAATATTTGTTGAATTTTACCAGTTACATCTTTAGCATTTGTTCCTCAATAGATAATGTACCAATTTATTTCTATTCTGGTTAGTTCTCAATGGGCCATAGTTGATGTGAAAAAACAGCATGTTTTTTATCTGTCAACCAAACTGACATGAAGAGTAACAAATATCATTTATATATAAGAATGCCCCCTACCCCTCCTTCTCCTAATACTGAACTTATATACCAACATACATTATTCAATCCCTCCTTTAGAAAAAGGAGGCTAACAAATAATTTTTATATGCCTCATAAGGGAATTAAAAGTTTATTACCGTAATCTGACTAATCAGCATCCCCACCTAACCAGGCACAGCACACAGAAATGCCTTGCTTGGCTCAGATTCAGGGCCATTTGGGTTTTGTAGCTGATAATGAACATCAGGACTCTGATTTGCATAGTTGGTGTCTCCTGTCTGTTGCCTGTGGAGAGGCTGTTAGCAGCAGAGGTCACAGAGGCTGGGGTCCCGCAGAGCTGCAGGAAAACCCTGCTGTTTTGTTCTTCTCAGGTGAGAAAGGACAGAACCTCTCTATTATTAGTCATTATGGTTAATAAACATTTACTAATCCATTAGGGGGTGAACTCCACTTAGGGAACCTACAGGCTTATTATGCAGAGCAAGACTGGAAAAGTACCTGGAAAGGCCTATCTTTAGGGGGTCTCCCTGTCGCAAATAAGTCAAGGACCTTACAGTTGGTGAGAAACCCCCATGCCATGTGTGGACTGTAGATGGTGTGGTTCATTGCAAGTGTGTTGGAGGTTATGTTGCATGATTTTTTGGTTTTCACGTAGGGACTGGGCTTCCTAGGTGGCGCTGGTAGTAAAGAAGCTGCCTGCCCGTGCGGGAGATGCAAGAGATGTGGGTTTGATCCCTGGGTCAGAAGATCCCCTAGAGGAGGAAGTGGCAACCACTCCAGTGTTCTTGCTGGGATTGTCAGATGTTTGCAAGCATGTTGGACCATTAAATTGTGAACTCTATGATGCAGATCTATTGTTTTGTACTGGGGCCAAAAAAAATTCTGTGGGGACATATTTCTGTTAAAATGCTTACTTTGCACATCACATTTCAGAACTCTAAATGAGTCTTGAATGTGTATGAATATGTTTAAATGTAAAGCATGTTGTCCTGAACAGTTTTTTGGGGAGAGAGGGACAGAAGGGACTGAGCATTACTGATTCATGCTTGAGAGTGCGAGCCTATTCTTTTTCAATAAATAGATTTTCAGACTGCAGAACTTGCTCATATTAGTACATTTCCACAACATCTAAAAGTCGGTCATTGCTGAGTTACATTATTTGAGCAGAGGATTTTGTAGGGGGGAAAAGGTCAGTTCACACTTAATGATGAAATTTCACATTCTCGATAGTGTGTTGTGAAGGTGAGTTACCACAACTCATATAAAGAATAATTATATAAATTATTTTTCAATTTTTCTCTTTTAATAGGGATTCCCTGATAGCTCAGTTGGTAAAGAATCTGCCTGCAATGCAGGAGACCCTGGTTCAATTCCTGGGTTGGGAAGATCTGCTGGAGAAGAGATAGACTACCCACTCCAGTATTCTTGGGCTTCTTTTGTGGCTCAGGTGGTGAAGAATCCACCTGCAATGCGGGAGACCTGGGTTCGATCTCTGGGTTGGGAAGATCCCTGGAGAAGGGTATATCCGCAGCATCTTTTGTCAGTCATTGCTGAGTAACATTATTTGAGCAGAGGATTTTGTGGGAAAAAATGTCAATTCACATTTAATGATGAAATTTCACTTCTCGATAGTGTGTTGTGAAGCTGCATTCCCACTACTCATATAAAGAATAATTATATAAATTATTTTTCACTTTTTCTTTTCTAATAATAAAAATAACTGTGTTGGGTAGTTACTATGTGCTAGTCGCTCATTACCAGCTCTGTATAGGTAAGCTTATTTATTCCCACCCAAATAACCTTATTATTAATATTGCCATTTTGTAGGTGAGACAACTGGACTGCAGGGAAAGTTAAGTAGCTCTTCCATGGATAAATTGCTGGGAAGTGGTAGCATAGGGCCTGAGTCAGTCCCACTGACCACAGAGCCCGTGCTGTGATACCATGCCAGGGTCAAGTCATTCATTTTCTTTAAGAAAAAGAAACTTCAGTGTCAGCATAACCACACCAAAATTTTATTACACTGAGGAATGACTAAAACAATATAGAATAAAAGAGAACTGACAGAAACTCTTAACCTTTAGAAATTAATGCAGCAAATTTATCTCTCAAAAAATTTTTAAAGAATTTTAAAAAGAAAGAAGGAAAAGGAGATTTAAAATATTAATAGCATTTGAAACATGGGGAAACAGGAAGGTCAGGATTTTTTTTAATCATTTGTAAGAGGAGAAAGCTAACCCCAAAATGACAGTGTTACTTTGTGTCCTTCTTTTTCAAAGTGTGAATCTCAAAAACTGTGATTTGCAGTAGAAAAGCTGCATGTCAGAACTCAGAAGCCCGGGATTCACTTTTCTAGTAACTCTGGGTGACCTTGAACACATCACCCTCTAAGTTGCAGTTTCCACAACCTTAAAATCGTTTTCTTCTAGTAATAGCCACAGTTTGTGCCAGCTCTAGCATTTTATAAATATCTTCAGACTAGAAATTAGTGTAGAACTTGTACATGTAGTCTTAGAATCAAAACAAATTAATCTCTTTTCTAAGATGAGAATTCTGTTGTTGTTTTCTTGATGAGATTAACAGCTGGACAGACTTTTTTTTTCCATCAGTGGCTCTTTGGTCATTTGCTGAGGTCAGTAAAGTCTACTTCTTTTCAAGAAGGCACTGCCAGGTCTCACCAGCACAGTACAGAGCCATATAGAACCATTCGAACAGCAAGCAACAAGGATGATCTAGTCAATCAGCAATGCTCTCTCTCTTGCCTTCTTTTTTTTTCCACCCCCCAAAGGCATTAAATCAGTTTTCTCTTTATATCAGAAATTAGGCTCCATGAAGTTCCTCCCAGGAAATCAACAGGAAGAAATGCTCAAATTAAGATAGCGAGCCTGATCTGTCTATATTAACAACACCTCTATTGAGAGCTGGGAATCATAAAGCAGTAGCATAGAGTCAGAAGGAGAATCTGTCATGATTTTACCCTAAGAGAACCTAGTGGAAAAAGTCAGGGTCTTTCCCACTTTTCCTAACCCCGGGAGAAGGGGAGTAGGGACAGATGAACTAGGAAGCCTTTCAGACTGCCGCAGTTCTGTCAATAATCCTTTTATGGACTTAAAACCACTCTGTTCCTATTGCCCCTTCACCTCTCAGAAAATGGCAGCAACTCATGTCAGTGGAGGGGAAATGAGAGCACTTTTCATTTGGGGACCCTTCAGCAGAAAGGCAGTCTCTCTGAACGCGCCTTTGACAGTGACGTGCTTCTTTTGACAGACCTGCAACGTCCTGCCTTCTTTTTCTCCCCCTTCTAATTTTATGCATATTTTAAGTGAGGACTGTAGTGTGCTTCTCCATCAAGGTTTAATTAAGACATTAATATTCATTCAGTAAGCACAAGGCAAGCTCGTATCTCCAAGGAGCAGAGATAGACACCACAGGGTCAAGCTAACTGAAATAAAAGTATGGCATCTTGTCTTGAAATTCAGAAACCCGGAGTCTGGCATTTGCGTGAAAAGCTGACACAGGGCAGCTTTAGCATGCAATGAAAAATCTGTGGTCCCTTTCAAATTCCTTTGTTTGGAGAATATATTTCAGTATCTGTGTTCAGCATCCAGGTGTGAAAACTGTGTATATTAGGATATTTGGGACTGTGAAAACACATAGGTTTTTAAAATCTTTTGAGATTGCAGAAATCACATCCATACATTAGCAGAACAGGTTTTTAAAATCGTCTTGGAATGAGGGAAAACGTGAGTAGCCTACGTGAAACATATGGTAAGAACTGTTCATTCCATTTGTGTTTGTTTCCGAGAGCTGTACTTATTGCAGCTTATAAAATCATTTCAGTTTGGTTTCTGTTTCTCTGGGCAATAAAGTATTTTCTGTGTATTAAAGGAAACATGAACCCAAGATACGGATATGAAATGTTTTTGTCACAAATAAAGATATCAGCATTTTGACTTCAAGCAAGATTGAAAAGTCTCTCTCCCAAAAAGCCAAAATATTAAGGAGCCTTTTCCATTTTGCTTACACTGATCTTAAGAAAAATAGAATATATAAATGTCAGTTGTTTAGAAGACCACACAAGCCTGTACTTCTACTTCTCCTGGGCTGAACTGACCTAAATATCATCTCATACATTACCAATTTTAATTTGATCAACTAAAATACATTTTCTTAAAAATAATTTGTTATCCCTATTACTACCACTGGAAACATTGAACCAGCATCCAAATTATACTTTTCTGATGAAATTCTTACTCTGACGAGTCTTGTTTGTTGTCATTCATTGCTTCACTTCTAATTCATTATTAATTACAGCTCATGTGTTCAATGGCTATAAACAGTTCATAATGGCTTATTTGTAGCTCTTAGGTTTTCTTTAATCTCCCCACAGTGAATTACAGTAGAACTCAATTTATTTACTGGCATTATTAAATAGTTGATTAATGCTCAGGTTTTGAATTGTTAGTCTTTTCTTTTTTTATATAAAGAAATGAAAAATCAGGATTTGCTGTTCTTGCCAGAAACCAGTAAGAATTTTCAAAATATTTCTCTTTGAAGACTTGGGCTCTGATACTCTCACACATGTCAATGTTCTATTGAAGTTGTTTCTGGTAGCTTGAGCTCCCATAACTGTCTTTTCTTACTTGTCAGGTCAGAAGTCCTGGTATTACACCCAAACCCTCTTCTGGAACTCAGCCCTCATTTCCTCAGGAACAGAATGAGTTCATGGGGATGAAATGTCTTTGGCAAAATGTATCACAACAAGCGAGACACGACATTATTTAGCAAATAGAAAGTCCATGAAAGTAAGCATTTTCCCACTTGCCTGAAATATCAGAAAGAGACAATAACCCTCAGAGAAGCAGAAATCTTTTTAATTGGGTGATATATGCTCCTCTCTCATCCCACGGGAAACAGATGGCTCAGAAGACTTGCTTCCACAAGGAACACTGGGAGAAGCTAAGGTTGTGTTTAGATAGATAGATCTGCAGGAGAGCCTAGGTCTGCAGTCAAGTGCTTACCCCTGAGCCACACCATCAGGGACCTAGGTGTGGACATCAGTTTCCAGCAGTGTGAGAATAGCAATCCTGTTTCTGTTCCATGGCTCCTTATCGTTCATGGAGTGAGGATCAGATTCACGAACAAACGCATTTGGAAACTGAGTCTTAACCCCAACCTATACTTGCCTCACCTCTCAAAGCACAGCTGAAAGGGTGTCTCTTCCATTCAGCTGACCGGCTTGTCCTCTAAACGTGCTGTGCACGCCCCAGCCTCTCTCTCCTACTCTGAACTGTGCTTTTTCATTGATTCAAAGAGCTGGCTCTTCCTGGGCTACGATATAGTGCTGTCTTCTCAGTGTGATCCTCTCTAATCACCCCCATTCTTTTGTGGGGAGCCCTGTAGTGCATTAGGTTCCAAATTGTGACCTGAAGACCTTGGGGATAGGGGGAGAGGTGCTGGGAGAAGGTAGAGGGTACACTCAACCTCTAAACCTGACAATCTGTCTATGCAGCAAACATTGTTAGGAACACAAATACAAGTAACAGTACCACTAATGTCATAGGCAGGTTGTGGCAGTAAGGAGGGAACACTTACTAAGCAAAATCAGGATGCATCGCAGTGAATTATAGAAAACGTTTGGCTGCAAACGTCCCTACATACTTTTCCCTTTGAATATTCTTATTTTATGAACCATTCATTCAACTTTCTCTGCTTTGAAAATACCAATGATGGCCTTACATATGTTTCTCCAATTCACTTGTAAATACCGTGAGTCAGAAGCCATGCCTTCATTTTGTTTCATGTTTACTGATCTCCATAAATAGTTCTTCAGACCTTTATTTCATGCTTCTTAAGCCTCTGCCCCAGCCACCTTCATTCACTGAGTCAGTGACATTGCCTTTCACCGTGCCAAGAGCATGAAGGTAACTAGGCATGTTCTCTTAGTACTTACTGCCAGAGGGCAAAGGAACCTTCAGAGGTGAGGGACATGTTTAGGACATAGGTGGTGGAAATGGTTTCCCAGTTGTATACTTATCTCCAAATTCGTTGAGTTTTATACATTATATATGTACAGCTTTTTGTATGTCAATCATACCTAATCAGGTGGGCTTTTTAAACTGAAGTATAGTTGATTTACAATATTTCAGGTGTACAGCAAGGTGGTTCAGTTTTATAGATATATATATATGCTTTTTCAGATTATTTTCCATTATAGGTTATTACAAGATACTGGATATAATTTTCTCTGTTCCACAGCAGGACCTTGTTGTTTATCTTCTTTACATATAGTAGTGTATATCTGTCAATCCTAGATTCCTGACTTATCCCTCGCCCCCCCTTTTCCCTTTGGTAGCCATAAATTTGTTTTCTCTGTGAGTCTATTTCTGTTTTGTAAATAAGTTCATTTGTATCATTTTTTAGATTCTACATATAAGTGATATCATATGATATTTGTCTTTCTCTGGTTGGATTAAAGTGATTTAAAAAACAAAAAGAATTTACCATTGTTCCACCTCTAGACTTACCCAAGTAACAGCCAGACTCACCTGCTCATGGGAACATGTGTCCCTCCTTCTTGCCAAAGCTAACCATCCTCTCTGTGCACTGCGTCCACCATCACTGCCCCTCTCCAAAGTCCATCAGTTCTTGTCTCCTTCTTCTAGCCTCGAGGCTCCCTGCAGCGTCACCCCAGCTTCCCACTGCTGAGATCGCTGTGTTTCTGCAGTATCAGAATATCTGCGATGCTCCAAGCACCACTCACACAGTATCCCATTCCTAACTCCTCCTTCCCTGTGAACATCTCCTCCAAGACCTAGCTTAAAATATCCTCAGCTCCTTGAAAAATCTCTTTTTAAGTGTCTTTTAATGTAAGACTGATCACAGTCTGGCAGGTGCTTTCTTATACACATATATTCATGCTTCCCCATTAGAGTGAGAACCCACTGTATGCAGGGGTTACATCTTAAAAATCATTGCCTTTCTGTTGTGTGGCTTTCTTGCAGTTGTTATTTTAACACATGCTTGTGGCATAATTTTGCTTCCTTTTCTGTCACCAGGTAGGACGTAATGAAAGTAAACACTCATGTCATATGCCATTTGTGTTCTCAAATAGCTTTGTTTTGATGATACGCCTTCCTAAAGATTCTTCTAGACATAGAAGAAGATATGCTTTAACAACTGTTTCGTTTTCTTTTCCTTTTGTTCCTAGCTAGTTGCTCTCATTGGTCCTCCTAGGCTCACAGAGGTTATTCAGGATCTGCCCGTGGCCACTCTCCCCCTTACCCTCATCTTACACAGCCCATCTGACTTCTAGAATAAAAAGGCAACTAACAGCACTGACCACTGTCCTCACAGCCATAGTAAATCATAAAGCATAAGCGAAAAGTGTGAAAGTGTTAGTTGCTTAGTTGTGTCTGATTCTTTGAAACCCCGTGGACTGTAGCCCACCAGGCTCCTCTGGACAATCCCTTGTCCATGGGATTCTCCAGGCAAGAATACTGGAGTGGGTTGTCGTGCCCTCCTCCAGGGGATCTTCCTGACCCAGGGATCAAACCTGCTTCTCTTACACCTCCTGCATTGGTAGGCAGGGTCTTTACCACTAGCACCACCTGAGAAGCCCCAGCATAAGGGAAGGGCAGTGTTTATTCCGCCTGCACCTGACGTGTGCACACATGTGCGTGCACACACAGATCTGTGAAAGAGGCATGATTATCATCTTCGTTTCACACACGCAGAAGCAGAAGCTGGGAAAGAAGGATGCCTTTCCTGAGATCCAGCCTTAACTGTTAGAGCTAGGAATCAAACTTGGGTCAACCTTGCATCAAAGCCAGGGGGAAGTGACTAATGTTAACGCTTGTAAGGCTCATATATATGACTGTGGTAGATTATTCATAGCTATATTGGGTATGCATCATAAAAATATAAATTAGTCACTAAACCATGATGTATCAGGCTTCACATATGTTCCCAACTGCTGAGATAAGCACCTTGCAGAGCATCGTTCACTGAAGCATTATGTAATTTATGCTTGCAACCTTCATCTGAGGCAGAGGACACTTCATGGTTCAGAGGAGAAAGTCAAGGCCCAGAGAAGAGCAGATGCTCCCCCGGAGTCAGAGCGATAGTCTCAGGGCATCACTCCACCCCGGATCTGTGTGTCTGTGTCTGATTAACCATGCTTTTGAGAAACACAGTCCATCAGCCAGTTTGTCTTGAAGGGGCAAAGTTGACACTTCCCCAGTTAAGGATTCCAAACAACAGACTAATTTGGAAGGGATGCCAGGTTCATATGACAATGCCAGTTGTAAAAAGAAGACAGCAAAGGCATGTTGCAGTTCAAAAATATTTGAAGACCATATTTTAAAAAAATCACTGGCCAGGAGCCAGTTTTGAATTCTGAATCCCTCTTTCCCAAACTTTTCCCACTAGTTTTGTATTTATGTAAGTGGGCCCAGCTTTTAAACCCTAGCAATTCTAGATATCGTATATGGGTAGAATTATGAAAAAATAGATTAGTTTAGCTTCCATTTATTTTCTTCATTTAATACCCACTCTCTGCCAAGTGTTCCATATAGTTTGAGTGAAGAACCATAAATGATCCTTTTCAACATCAGAAAATTAAAGATGTTGCAGAATATGCTTCTATTTTCAAAAACTGATGAATAAGCACATTAAGCATCAACACATGACGTGTAGGGATATTTAAGGCAGTGAAGCCCTTCGGGATGAGCAGATTAGCAAAATACAGCATCAGAAGAACAGGTTTCGGTGCTATAAATATGGCTGCTGCATATTTCAGCTCTCTTGACAACTATAGCTGGAATACAGAATTCATGTTCCTTTCTTTAGAATGGTCAGAGAAGATATTTACTGCAAAACAAGTGTTTTGCAAGGAAAGAGTTTCTAAAAAGGATAAGAGCTGTTTAGTAGGATTAAAATCATTCAGTGGGGAATAGGTGAACTTCTCAATGACTGCCATTGTAGTTAACACTGAGGGAGTAAAACCATTGCTCCTCTAACGTGTTCCCAAATGGGAAATCAACCATTTCTTGCAAGCCATCATTTCTGCAATGCCATCAGGCCATCAGAAATATATACCTGGTAATTCAGAAGTGTGTAAGAAATATGTAAGAAATGACATCACGGTAAGAAATTTAGAATTCTATTCTGAGCAGTTATCTGGCTTTGGCGCCAATGGTAAGTGTTGAAATGTAACAGACTTGGTTGCTTGCATAAGCTCCCTGAACCTGTTTCCTTATTTGTAAAATAGGGGGTAATATTACTCTCCATACAGGTTTTCAGGATTTGCTGTGATGAATTATGCATAGAGCCTGGCTCCAAACTAGTCTTATGTGGCTTTCTAGCCATATTACTACATATCATCTACTCATTTCAGTCCTTAACAATTTATTTCACTGGTAGAAATGCAGGGGAACAAATGCAGTTCCAGAACCTCCCATGCCCTGAAATATGCAAATGGTTTCCTACAGTACCATTTCCTGGAGTAGTTTCTATTCCCACCCCGGCACATTCCTGATTCTCCTAGCAGTCGCACCACCCACTGAATGGTCCAAACACCTTCCTGGTCTACTTTGAGCAACTGTGAGTCCTTCTGTCTGCACAATTATTTTTATATGCCATACATATTTAACTAGGAGAGCAAAGAAGCTACTCCAAGGTTGAGGAATAGTGGTGTTTCTGTGCTCCTCCTTTGGGATTGTCTGCGAACCACTTGGTTCCTCCTGCTGATGAGACCAGAGAGGTGGCCTCGGTCCACATATGAGCCGATCCACTGCTCAATTTCTGGTCCCAAACCATAACACAGCCCAACTATGCAGCAGGATCCCCAGGTACTGGTCCTATGCTTTTCTGTCATTTGTCTCATGATCTCAGGCTTAGCATCATTTGTTCATTAAAACAACAAATAGGTTCTGACAGCTTGCAACGTGTTAAGGCCATGCTAGGAGCTGAGCTGAATCAGGTAAAGACACATTCCCATACTCTGCACAGGCCCTTGATGGTGTGCAAAGGCTTTGTCCAGCACAAGAACATAGCACATCTCACCCAGTGGCCACTTGCTCCCCACCCAGTGAGCACATTACCCAGGCCCTGAGGGAATTTTGCAGACACCAGTGGTGTGAATATAGGTTTACTCAGAACCAAAGCTCTTGGCATGGTATCAATATAGATTTACCCAGAACCAAGGCTCTTTGAGTGGTATGAATACTGATTTACTCAGAACCAAGGTTCTTTGACAAGAGATTGAAAACAAAACAGTTGTAAACTCTCTGACTTTGGAAGGCAAAATGCATTCTTTTCCAATATCTCAAATCCAGATTTTCATATTTTAGGAAAATTGACAGGTAAAGACAGAAAAACAACAAGTTCTCTGAACCATGGTTGAAAAGATGCCTTTGCCAGTCATATGGTCTTAATACAGCATCCAGATGCCATTATATTTTGCACTTTTCTAGAATTCCTTAACAGGAATCTAAACATTTTCTTCTTGTTTTTTTTTTTTTAATATCACCTTGTTTTTTATAGAATGCTTTATGTTTTTCAAAATATTTTCATGTCTTTTTTGGTTGCCTATGATAACTGTGTTGGTAAAGACTCTGCCTGCAATGCAGGAGACCACCTGCAATATAGGAGACCTGGGGCAGGAAGAGCCCCTTTTGAAGGAAATGGCAACCCACTACAGTATTCTTGCCTGGAAAATTCCATGGCCAGAGGAGCCTCTCGGGCTACAGTCCATGGGTTCTCAAGAGTCGGACATGACTCAGTGACTGAACCACCACCCATGATGACTGTGTGAAAGGGGAAGGCAGGTTTGGAAGTATTCATGAACCAAAGTTAATCTAACGTATGCTGTGGTTTCTTTGCAAAGGTACCTTGCCTCCCTAGCCATGAGCTGTCAGAATGTGGAATATACCTTATTCCAAATGTTCGTTTTAAGAGGGGAGGCAGTATGGTGGAGTGATGAAAGCACAAGCTTTGTGGCAGAAAGAAGTGTGTGTGTTTAATCTGGACTCTGCTGCCTGGTTGATCTTAAAGCCTTAGTTTCTCCACCTGTAACCAGGGGTAACAATACCAAACTCAGAGAAGGTCTGTAGGGATTAAACAAGATACCTGTGAGAGGCTCCTTTGCACTCCCTTGGCCACTTTTTCTCAACACTCAGGAGATGCTGAACCCAGCAGCTGCATGGACAGTAATCCTCACTCTTGTGCAAGAGCCTTGTCTTCCCCTCTGACCCTCTTGCTCTTCTCTGCAACACTCTCTCCTAAGCCCAGTTCTCTGGCACATTCCTTTAAAAAATTCCCACTCCTTCATCGTTTACAGCTAACACTCATGGCCCCTGCCCTTTCTGCTGCCAAATGTTTCCAAGATCTACTCCCTCTTCTCATTGCCATTCGTTTATTCATTCAGTGACTATTGGGTGCCTACTACATGCAGCTACTTTACTGGACTTTAAGGTACACAGTGAACAAGACTTCATTCCTGACCCTCATTCTCACCCACTTGAATTATTTCAGTGTACCAACCTATGGACAGGATCTCCTTACTCCAATCCATTCTCAGTACTGATGTCAAATTTAGTATTCTAGAGCAATACTGATCTCTGACCTCATCAACTCTAATCTCATGCTTTCCCTTCTTTCAAACTTCTGTCAACTTCCCAAAGATTTCACCATAATAAAAACAGTCCATATTTACTGAGCATACATGCCATGCCAAGCATTATTCTAAGCACTTTACACGTGTTGTCAAATATAATCAAGTTGGAAGACCAGGTTTCTTTAGGGTGCCCTTAAATCTGGCCACAACGCACCTTCAAGTCTCCTATCCTGCCATTTGCATATACAAAAGTTCTCCCTTGCCAAAAATGAACAGAGACATAAAGAAAAGCTGTTAAACCATAAACAGATATGCCGTGTTCTTTTGTTCTTCACACTTCTGTGTTTTTGCACGTGATAGCTCTTTTGTCTGAATTCCTTTCCGTTCTCTTCCTGGAAAACTCCTAATCATACCTGAAAACTTGGCTCCTACATCACGATCTCCCACAGGCAGAGATCATCACTACCAACCCTGAGCTTTCATAGCACTGAAGGTGCTCCCTCGGAGCATCTGTCACTTTGTCTTCCCTACTGGACCCAGAATCTCTTGATGCAATAATTATGGCACATTCACTTCTGTATACCCCTAAGCGCCACCCAGACAACCCTGGATGGAGAACTGTGTCCTGCAGGCTGCATTGTTGGGGTCCCCCACCAAGGTGTGACGAGTTGATGGTAGGGACCTAGAACGGTGGGACTGTAGCAGTTCTGACAAGGACACAGTGATCAACTTTTGTACAACATGCTGTGGTTCCTTAATAAGCTTTCTGGCTTTAGTGTTTTGCACTTTAAGTAGCAAAAGTAATATAATAAAACTCCATGCTTAATTAAAAGGTTGTTGCCTTGTTCAGTGTGAGGTTAGGTCTTGGCCAGCCTGGGTGCTGTGAAGATGACAGTATTGATGGGCTGGGCAGAAAGAATTGGAGAGAATCTTTTTCCCCTTAAATCTTTTCCCCTTTAAACCCTCACTTAATTGCCTTGTATCTCCATTATATGGGAAATAGCTTCCAAGCCTCCAAAGGAAGCTTTCTGCCGAAATTTTAATCAAAGATCAAACTGAACATTTTGAAAAGGAGTACTTGCTAATGGAAGACCAGGCACTTATAATTCCTGATATATAATACCTGATTATCCATCTTCCCAGAAGTCTCCAGTTGTGGAGAATATGACAGTAGATCAGGAAGAATGGTAACGTGAAGCTCTTTCACTTGCTGAGAGGTAATTCATTGAAGACATAAGCAACAAAATATGCTTAATTCTGTGCTCTTGAAAACTGACTTTTTTCATTTAATTAAGATAGAGTTCTAAATATTAAATATGTCATGGGGTGACTGTCTGTCTGTCTCATTTGAAAGTCAAGTAAATTTTCTGCAAGCATAATGATTTAATCATCAAATAAACTGAACCAATCAGACAAAGTCCATTTGTTCTGTTGTCTTAATGATCAGTTCAGATCCTCCAGCTTCCTAATAAATTGCTTGGCAGTCAGTCCAAATTAGCTGGAGACATACATCTATTTCGACCTTGTATATAGATAAGATATTAGCCTTGAGGCCATTCCAAGGGATAACTTCAAATTCTATGTTTAAACATTCTTGAATTTAAGCTCTTTCATTTTGAGACGAATAGTTTATAAAACCTTTTTTCCCTGCAAAAACCCTCATAAATGACTGCAATGTTACTATTTTAAAATTAAAACCGTCTTTTTCAGCTTCTGCGTGACTAGAGATTTTGCAAATAACCATGTAAACCGTTATAAAATGGGGAGGGAGTGTTTGAAAAGTCGCATTTTATTAAATTCCTAGCAAGATGCAAAATTTTTTTTCTTTCAAATTCATGATTTAAATTATTCAGCTTTTGGTTTGCCCAAATGCAGCCTTTTTTAGGAAACAAAAACTAAACCATACTTATGTAAGATTCAAGTGCTTCATAAAAACCACTATATTAGTAATACTTGGATTTTAAATGTTATGTTTGGAAAGGTAGCATCTCTTTTCTCCCAGCCTCCTTAATTAGCATCTCTCATAAGTGACATTTCTCTAAGCGACACTGCAGTTAAGGAGCTAAAGACTCCACAATGATTTTTACCTTTGCCTGTGGTTTTCCTGCAGGGAGTCTTCAACACATTCTGTCCATGTTCAAGAGATATAAATATCATTTTTCCATGAACCTTGATGAGAAAAACAGTAAAACCTAAATAAAGACTTGCTGGAGAAAGGAGATCACTGTCATCTCAAGGAAGTAAAACACGAGGTTTCAACAGTTGAGGCATTGGGCCTGAAATAACTGTCAGGAAATTCTTTTTTAAAACTGAGATTAGAATACTTCTTTGGCAAACAGTCATTTTATGTATATATTGGAAATAAGCTCTGGCATTTAAATTCATCAAAAATCACAAATTTCTTGAATCCCATAGAGATTGAACCAGGAAAATTTAAGCATGGGTGGAAAACTGTCGATGTAATCTGTAGGTTTAATATTGAAACTGTAGTATTTTCATCATTAATTAAGCATTTCATGGCTATCAGGTGCCCACTATGTGAATAACACTGTATTGATTAATTATTGACATGCCCTGTACTATCATCATTCTAGGGCAGCAAAAGAATCAATTACCAGTTTTTCATCATATGTTGTTTTCTGTCCAGCTTAATGTTAGAAATAAAGTAAAAATGAATAATCTCTCTCATGGTGTGAATGGCATTATACGAAGGTAATGAGTTCAGTGACAATTGCATATTAAACCTTGTTTTCTACCACATACTAAATCATGGTTTATTGCTTGGTTTTCATTGGAGACTTGTAAATTATAGTGAATTATACTGACAACTGGGGATATTACTTTTCCATTTGATAGTTCAGCATCTACTTTTCAGAAAGCATTGCTCTTCTTTTTGCTTTTTTGTCTTGAGCTCATAAATTTGATCAGCAAGCTTACAGACCTGATACAAAGTAAATATATTTCATTTTTTCATGCAGTGTGCTAAGTTGATATTTTTTTCCTTGGAGCATGACTAATTTGATACTGTCATTCAAAAGTCTATTGCTGTGATTTGTTTTGAAATTGCTTTGTTTTGATCTGGTTTGGTTTAGTTTGGGGCTACTTTCTAATAACTGAATGTGAGGAATACAAAGAGAATAAGACTTTTTGCCTTCAAGATTTTGGTCTAGAGAAGGAAACATGCAAACACTGTAGTACAGTGTGACAAGTGGCAGGGCATGGGTGAAAAGGGTGTTGGTAGAAGTTTCGTCTTTCACAAAGTAATATTTGAACTTGGTCTTGACATTTTGAAAGATGATTAGAGATTCACCAGATAGAGAAGAGGTGAAGGACACTCTTAAAAGAAGGCACAACTCATAAACCTTAAAAGCCTCAAGGATGTGTCCCATTTTATCACAGATTAGGTACCCTGGCCCCCAAAGAATCCTCTAACCCTGAAAGATTACTTCTTTGCATGTCTTTATAAGAGAGTTTACAGCAGAGCTTCTCAGTCCATTCACTGCACAGGGCAACCGGGTCACTGACCATGGTCATCCTTCTGTTCTCTAGGATGGGAAGATAGGACCAGCACCATGGACAGCTCATGATTCCCTCTTTCTAGGACTCTCATTCTCCAGCTTTGTGAATCATGGCTGGCCTCAGCAAAGAGAAAGGAGAGAACATTAAAAGGAGCTCACCACTCTCCCTCAAAGAATTATTATTATTTTTTTTTTTTTTTACAATGAACCCTCCATTAACTGAAACTTTCAGATAGCTGATGTTGTCAGCCCTTGCTTTTGGTGCAAGAGACAGTGACAAACAACTGCTCCTAGGTATTTATTAAAGGAGCAAAACCTGAGATGCTGCAAGGGCCAGTGGGCATTCCTCAGCCACCTTCTGAGGCAGGACTGTGGCCCACGATCAAATGGTCTTCACACAGCATAATGCCGTGTGGCATTCCAAATATTCAGGAAAGAATTAAGGACTATCAATTAACTGTACTTAGGCAGGAGAGGAGCAAAATTTGTTTCTGTCTATATATATTAGATATGGAGAGATTATTATATATTATGTATAACATCTATCATATATAATATTTAGAATTCTTCCTAAATATTTACATATATTATCTATAAAGATGATACATTATATGTTTAGAAAGAATATTTTTATATATATCATATAACATTTGGAATTCTTGTATTTTTTATATTTCATATTTACATGTATATCACTAAATATATGTTTATTTAGGAAGAATACCAAACATTATGTTATATATGACATGTATAAATATAAATGTATGATACATATATTTAGATAAAAAATCCAGTGAAGATGCCAGCAGCAGCAGGAAAAAGGTGTCATTTAGCCACTGTTGCTGTTCAGATGCTAAGTTATGTCTGACTCTTTGTAACCCATTGGACTGCAGCATGCCAGGCTTCCCTCTCCATCACTATCTCCTGGAGTTTGCTTGAATTCATGTCCATTGAGTCTGTGATGCAATCTAACCATCTCATCCTCTGCCACCCTCTTTCCTTTTGCCTTCAGTCTTTTTCCCAGCATCAGAGTCTCTTCCAATGAGTTGATACACTAAGTGAAAATTTTGTATGCTATATGCATATCATTATTCTAAGGTTACTTAACACATCACCTCATTACCTAAAGGTAATTGAAGTTTTATCATGTAAATATGCAACATGGAACATCTCATGCAGCCCTTGAAAGTTACCTTAATTTAAGAAAAAGGTTTTTACTATTCTAGGAATCATTACTGACTGACAGACTTCAGATTGCCCTCAAATTTCCCTCTACCTTTTCCTGGCCAGGGCTTCCCCTTCTGGCATGAAGAAGGGTTTTGGAATAATGGTGAGAGAGTAAAAAGAATATAAGAAATATTAACAATCATTTCTGTGGTAGTTAAAATTAATAGATAAACTTGAAAAGACTTAGAATAAACTGTAGGGATCATATTGTAATAAATAACTGACTGTGACCACATGCATTCTCAGTTGTATCTGACTTTTTTCTACCCCATGGGGTATAGTCCCCACAAGCTCCTCTGTCCATAGAATTATCCAGGCAAAAATACTGGAGTGAGTTGTCATTTCCTCCTCCAGGGGATCTTCCCGACCCAGGGATTGAACCTGAATCTGCTGTCTCCTGCATTGACAGGCGGATTCTTTATCACTGTGCCACCTGGGATCCATGATAAATAAAATACCAGTCCTTTAAATTAGCACATAGCCTTACAGCTAAATGAGTCTCTGGGGAAAGACCAAGAACTTTCAAGCAGAAGATGTGGGTCGGGCACCATGCTAGGTGCTACTATTAAAACTGTCCTACTTGGGCCTCTCAGCACCTCTGAGAAAGAAATGGCAGCAGGAGATAACAAATATAAAGAGCATGAATTTTGGAAGTCAGCTCCTGTCTTTGTCACCTGCTTTGTCAAGTTCCTAAAATCCCTGCTGCTGCAGCTAAGTCACTTCAGTCGTGTCCGACTCTGTGCAACCTCATAGACGGCAGCCCACCAGGCTCCCCCGTCCCTGGGATTCTCCAGGCAAGAACACTGGAGTGGGTTGCCATTTCCTTCTCCAATGCATGAAAGTGAAAAGTGAAAGTGAAGTCGCTCAGTCGTATCCGACTCCCAGCGACCCCATGGACTGCAGCCTACCAGGCTCCTCCATCCATGGGATTTTCCAGGAGCCCCAGTCTATTCATTTCTAAAATAAACACCAAACTTATAAGACTGAAATGGTAAGGTAGATGAGCTGATCGATATTATATGTGTATTCCTTCCCTCTTCTGACCTGTCATTTTGTGTTCTTTCCACGAAAGCCTCTTTGTTGTTGTTCAACTAAAAATTCAGATATTTCTGGGAACTGTGGCAAAACCATATCTTCCCATATCTTGAACTTGCACAGTTGATTTCCTTCAGCACCTTAGTGTAGGACACTGCATTTATCCATGTTAAATTGCATCTTTTTTGGTGTCAACATGGCCTGTCAGCCTGTTGAGGGAATTTTGAATTTTGCATTGGCCTATTACCATATTCAATATCCTTTACCACCTGTGTCATTGAAAATTCTGATACACATTCCTCTTAGGTCTACTTGGATGCCATTAATAACAGTATTGAATAGAGCAGAACCCAGGGGCAGAGGTCTATGGCATTCTATCTGTGGTCCCCTACAGGCTGAAACAGAATTTTCAAGCCTCTTAGATATAGATTTACAACCAGCTGGGAATCCACTTAATTTTTCTCTCCTAGAACCCACCATCTTATAGATAATGAAAGACTTCATCAAGAGCTTTGTTGAAATCAAAGGCACTATATCTATGGCATTCTCCTGGTCTGTCAACCTCATACTAATAACCCTGTCAAAAGAGGAAATTAATGTAGTGCAGCAAGAACTTATTTTTAATGAGAACACTGAAGTTTGAAGAGAGGCTGATGGCGCAGGTGTCGTTTTGGAGAAAAGATGCCTGGCCAGTTGCTGAGTGAGCCATTTCCAGTGGTGACATGACGTTGATGCGTGACCAAGTTCCAGAGGCTGGGCTCAGCCCTTCTGGTTAAAAAAACTGGACTAAATCACACACTGAATGAATTTCTATTTATTGAGAATCATTCTGTGCTGGGCACTGGGCTTAGGTGCTTTTCATATATCTCGTTTAATGCCAACGCTAAGGTAAGTACTATTTTTTTTTAACTCCCATTATTTTGGATGAGTTAGGTGAAGCTGAGCGAGGCTAAATAATTGACCCAAAGTCAT
Organism: Bos indicus x Bos taurus; assembly: GCF_003369695.1. Classification (NCBI taxonomy): domain Eukaryota; kingdom Metazoa; phylum Chordata; class Mammalia; order Artiodactyla; family Bovidae; genus Bos; species Bos indicus x Bos taurus. The sequence continues at coordinate 57,256,949 of NC_040080.1, forward strand.
ATATAGTAAGTGCCAGAATCGCGGCTCACACTCAGTCACCCTGACACTGAGCCCTGCTCTCAGTCACTGTGTTCTCCTGATAGAATCTTGTGTGCTTCTGTGGTGTTGATTTAGTTGACGTGAGAACAGCATAGCAGCAAAATTTGCAGTCTGTTAATGTATTGTGGGAAGGCTTCCTTAACTGTGATCAAAGGCTCCCCACCCCCAATCTTTCACACTTCCTTTCCTGGTATCTGGGAACCGAAAAAAAAAAAAAAAAACCTGATTCTGTGATTGCTTCCTGATGCACATGGTATTGGAGGAAGAGGAATTTTGAGGGATATCTTGCTTAGATCAATACGAAGCCTGACGAAATAGTCTCTTGAGTGCATGCTAAGTCATGTTAGTCATGTCTGACCATAGCCCACCAGGCTCCTCTGTCCATGGAATTCTACAGGCAAGAACACTGGAGCAGGTTGCTGTGTCCTGTTCCAGGAGATCTTCCTGACCCTGAGTCTCTTGAGTCTTCTGCATTGACAGATGGGTTCTTTACCACTCGCACCACCTGGGAAACCTGAAATAGTCTCTGCCCAGTGGCAGAAAATACCTCCCAAGTGATCAAGGGGCTTCCTTTCTCTAGTCAAGCTCTCTGTCCCAACAGTACTGCCAAGGCTAGACTCTCTAATTGTGTTTTTATCCACTATTTTGCTGCTTGAATCTGCCCTCCACCCTTGCTTGCATGCCCATCCATCCTGACACATACCTTCTTTGTTCAATTGGGTTTCAGTATCACAGATTCAACAAAATAGTCAAATTGCCAGTCTATTCCATAGGCTCTTTCTGGGCCGAAAATCATTCTGTCTCCATTCATTCTGTCGGTGTGATTAAGTGCTTAGAATGCAACCTTATTCCTGGTGCTTGGGGGCATCTCATTATCAGACTTGCTATCCCTACAGAACCCATGTACACACTTGCTACCTCTACAGAACCCATGTTGGCTCCTAGTGAGCACTGCACTCTTTTCAAGCATTCACAAACCATTTGCTGCAAGCATTTAAAAAATATAAACAGGACTTCCCTGGCAGTCCAGGGGCTAAGACTCTGCACTCCCAATGCAGGGGGCCTGAGTTCAGTCCATGGACAGGGAACTGGATCCTTCATGCCACGACTAAAAGATCCTGAATGCTACCAAGACCGGTGCTGCCAAATAAATAAATATATATATATATAAGGCATAACCATTTGTACCAGTGTCATGGCTAAGAGAATTAAGTAAGACTCTCAAAATATACATTGGAAGCCATAGGTCCTAATTTCCTGCACACGTGTAACACAGAATGTCCTGCTCACTCACTTGTTTGTGGCTAAAGAGCACTCTGTACCTAGAGCAGATCTACCTTTTGGGTCCCATTTCCCTTGAAAGATCCTGGATACCCTGCAGTTCCCATGTTGCTTATCCTTTAGTCCACGTGGAAAACGACACATTCCTGGAGGGCAGTGGTTGCTCTCTGGACCAACCTGAATTGCAGCCTTCAGGAATAGCTTACTTACACCTCACTTGCTGAATACTAACTACTGAGGGCCTTCTTCCCGGCATTATTCATTTTTTTTCAAACAGCTTTATTGCTCTGTAATTATGGATCATAAAAATTACCCATTTAAAATACACAGTTCAGTGAATTTTAGTAAATTTATACAGTTGTTCACTCATCAGTACTATTCGATTTTAGAATATTTCTATCAGTTTAAAAAATTCCCTCCCAGCCATTGCAGTCAATCCCATTCCCACCATAGGCAACCACTGATCTGCTTTCTCTAGATCCAGTTTTACATTTTCTAGAGACATCAAAAAATGAATCATACAATAGCATTGAAACATATGCATTACCATATGTAAAATAAATAGCCAGTGGGAGTTCATGTTGATGTATGGCAAAAGCCATCACAATATTGTAAAGTAATTATCCTCTAATTTAAAAAAATGAATCATACAGCATGCAATCTTCTGTGTCTGGCTTCTTTCACTTGGAATATTGTTTTTGACACTCATCCATGCTGTAGCTTGTATCTGTAACCTGTTCTTTTTTATTTCTGACTAGTATTCCATTGCATGAATGTATTATACTAGCTTTGACTCATCCATTTGCCATTAGATAAGACATTTGGATTGCTTCTGGGTTTTAGCTGTTATGAATAATGCCATCTAAACATTCATTTTCAAGTCTTTGAACATGTTTCCATTTCTCTTGAGTTGCTACCTTGGCGTGTACTTGATGGGTTGTATGATAAGAAACTGAGTCATAATAGGAGATATTGGCAGTTGTCCCACACTTATATATACCATTTCACATTGCCACTAGCAGTATGAAAGTCCTAGTTTCTCCACATCCTCACCACCACTTGGTATTGTCAATCTTTTTTATTTTTTTTATTGGAATATAATTGCTTTACAATAGTGTGTTAGTTTCTGCAGTACAGAGGAATGAACCAGCTGTATGTATACATATATCCCCTCCCTCTTGGACCTCCCCTACCCACCACCCATCCCACCCAGCTAGTCCAACCATCACAGAGCACTGAGCTGAGCTCCCTGTGCTATACAACAGGTAGTCTTTTTTGTTTTAGCCATTCTAGTGGGTATATAGTGCTTCCAAGTTTATTCTGTTATGTGATTCTTCAGAAGATAAAGATGATAAGGAGATAGCCAATGAGGGTCATAAGAAACAATGAACAAAAAGGATTATAAAAAATCTTTCTCTCACTACCATCCTGCTTTCTCCTCTTGATTCTGTCCATGGGACTAACAATAAGATCTGCTTTCCTTAGAAATACTTTTTTTTTTCATCTTTAACATCCTTTTTCCTTCTGTACAGGGGGTGAAATATAGTGAACCCCCAATTCTAAAGTGCAGTAATAGCTAGCTAGGCTAAGTAAAATCCATGCAAGCATTTTTTACACCTTAATTTTAGCTAGTTTTAGATAGATTTTTGCCTCCTCCCACACCAAATTCTTTTATCAGAGCAGCTGACGAGAAACAGAATTGACTGGTTTGAATTCATTGCCTCTTTCACTCTTCTAACCTCTGATGGAGGGTGTTACATGTCATTAAAGTAGCTGCACAGCAAGAAAGAGGCAGTAAGTGAGAAGAAAAGGAGACCATTTATAATCCAAAAATTGGATAATCAGGACCTCACCTGAGATTGTCTCTTGAGGTTCAACTTGTCTTCAAGCTTCTCTTCAGATATGTATAATCCATATATTTTATATATCTCAGTTTAATTTATAGTAAATGGACATGTATTAATAATGAATTTTGTTCATTGTAATTTCATTTACAATAATGAGCACATTGGGCATACAATATAATAGACAGGAAGTTTTATGATCTCAAAAACCTAAATAAAATCAGTTGAAAAGTACTTTCAATAACCATAAATATCCAGGGCTTTCCTGGTAGCTCAATGGTAAAGAATCCACCTGCCAATGCTGGAGACAAGAATTCGATCCCTGATCAAATGCCACTCGACCCCATGCCCTGGAGCAACTAAGCCCATGTGCCAGAGCTACTGATTCTGTGCTCTAGAGCCCGGGAACCACAACTACTGAGCCCAAGAGCTTCAACCACTGAAGCTCTGCCTGCCCTAGAGGCTGTGCTCCTCAATAAGAGAAGCCATTGCAATGAGAAGCCCACACACTGCAACTAGAGAATAGCCTCTGCTCTCCACAACCAGAGAAAAGCCTACACAGCAGTGAAGACCCAGCACAGCCAAAATAAATCAAATTATTTAAAAAATAAATATCCTGCATGGTTAACAAAATATAAGCGAAAGTGTGTCCTCTATACTTTTTAAGATGCAGAGCATTTTTAGGTATTAATAATACTGCAAAGAGATTTGAAATTTTCAAATGCTATTAGCCCATCATCACATCTGTAAGAATAACATCAGATGTGGGATATAGCACATAGTTCCCATTTTTTTTATAACAAATTTTTCCTTCAGTAGTCTCAACAATTGGGTTATTGAGCAATGCAAACAAAATTTCTTCTATGAAAACACAATTTGCAGTAAACTGTACTCACAAGTAACTTAAAAGGAAATTAGTTAGGAGTTGATTGGTTGGTTGGTTGGTTGGTTTGCATTTTTAAAAAAATCTCCTGGAGCAATGTTTATGTGAAAATATAATCAGAAAATTAGTACTTTAATCAAGAGGTAATTCAGAGAGCTTTACAAATAAACCTAAGATTCTCATTGATTACAAAAGAAGGCTTTCTATCTCCAGACCCTTAAAACACTCAGAGGCAATTATACCATTAAGATCTCTCTTTCTATGCAGAGATTATCTCATTGCCTCATAATTAGTATTTCCTGTTTATTGAGAAAGACTCCATTCAGAAAACACACATTTTCCACCCCCCACCCAGCCTCACCTCCCTGTCACACTCCTCTCTCTCTCACTGTCCTTTTCTCTCTCTCTACCTTAGAACCTCTTTTCCTTGCCATAGGTTAACAGTTGTGTTTTGGGTTTGGTTTTGTTTTTTAAGTACAGTCGACTTACAGTATCACATTAGTTTCAAGTGTACAACTTTGATATGTTCATGGATTATCCTCTATATAGTGAAAGTGAAAGTCCCTCAGTCATGTCCGACTCTTTGCGACCCCATGGACTGTAGTCCATGGAATTCTCCAGGCTAGAATACTGGAGTCAGTAGCCTTTCCCTTCTCCAGGGGATCTTCCCAACCCAGAGATCGAACCCAGGTCTCTCGCATTGTGGGTGGATTCTTTACCAGCTGGGCCACAAGGAAAGCCCAAGAATACTGGAGTGGGTAGCCTATCCCTTCTCCCACAGATCTTCCCGACCCAGGAATCAAACTGGGGTCTCCAGTTGCAGGCAAATTCTTTACCAACTGAGTATCAGGGAAGCCCATTCTTCATATAAAATCATTATAAATTACTGGCTGTATTCCCTGTGCTGTTCATTACATCCTTGTAACATTTATTTTATAGCTAGTAGTTTGTGCCTCTTATTCCCCTTTACCTGTCTTGCCTTGCCCCCTCCCACTTGGCTGCCTTTGGTAACCCCAATGGCACCCCACTCTAGTATTCTTGCTTGGAAAATCCCATGGATGGAGAAGTCTGGTGGGCTGCAGTCCATGGGGTCGCTAAGAGTCGGACACGACTGAGCGACTTCCCTTTCACTTTTCACTTTCATGCATTGAAGAAGGAAATGGCAACCCACTCCAGTGTTCTTGCCTGGAGAATCCCAGGGACAGCGGAGCCTGGTGGGCTGCCGTCTCTGGGGTTGCACAGAGTCGGACACGACTGAAGCGACTTAGCAGCAGCAGCAGTTTGTTCTCTGTATCTGTGAGTCTGTTTCTGTTTTGTTATATTCATTTGTTTGTTTTATTCTTAAGACTCCACATATAAGTGAAAATACGTAATATTTGTCTTTGTCTGCCTAGCTTATTATTTCACTAACCGTAATAGCTTCCAGATTCATTCATATCGTTGCTGTCAAATTTTTATTCTTTTTTTGGCTGAGTAATGTTCCATTGTATGTATATACCACATGTTACCTTCTTTATCCATTTATCTGTTTATGAACACTTAAGTTACTTCCATATCTTGGCTGTTGTAAATAATGCTGCTACAAACATTGGGGTCATATATCTTGTCAAATTAGTGTTTTCATTTTTCTCAGATATATACCCAGGAGTGGAATTGCTGGATCATTTGGTAGTCTGTTTTTAATTTTTTTAAGAACCTCCATACTGTTTTCCGTAGTGGGTGCATCAGTTTACATTCCTATCAACAGTGTCCTAGGATTCTATTCTGTCCACATCCTCACCAACACCTGTTATTTCTTTTATACAACAACCATTTTGACAAGTGTGAGGTGATATTTCACTGTGGTTTGATTTGCATTTCCCTGATGATTAGTGATGTGGAACATCTTTTCATGTGCCTGTAGGCCAGCTGTATGTCTTCTTTGAGGAAATGTCTGTTCAGGTTCTGTGCCCATTTTTAAAATCAAGTTGTTTGATGTTTTGATATTGAGTTGTATGAGTTTTTTATATACTTTTAAAATATTTTGAATATTAGCACCCTATCAGACATATGATTTGCAAATGTCTTCTCACGTTCAGGGAGGTTGCCTTTTTGTTTTGTTGATTGTTTCCTTAACTGTGCAAAACCATTTAGGTTTGATTAGGTTCCACTTGTTTATTTTTGCTTTTATTTCCCTTGCCCAAGAAAACAGATTCAAAAAAATATTGCTAACACCTATGTCACAGGACTGGAAAATGTCAATTTTCATTCCAATCCCAAAGAAAGGCAATGCCAAAGAATGCTCAAACTACCACACAATTGCACTCGTCTCACATGCTAGTAAAGTAATGCTCAAAATCCTCCAAGCCACACTTTAGCAATACATGAACTGCGAACTTTCAGATGTTCAAGCTGGTTTTGGAAAAGGCAGAGGCACCAGAGATCAAATTGCCAACATCCACTGGATCATGGAAAAAGCAAGAGAGTTCCAGAAAAACATCTATTTCTGCTTTATTGACTATGCCAAAGCCTTTGACTGTGTGGATCACAATAAACTGTGGAAAATTCTGAAAGAGGTAGGAATACCAGACCACCTGACCTGCCTCTTGAGAAACCTATATGCAGGTCAGGAAGCAACAGTTAGAACTGGACATGGAACAACAGACTGGTTCCAAATAGCAAAAGGAGTACGTCAAGGCTGTATATTGTCACCCTGCTTATTTAACTTATATGCAGAGTACATCATGAGAAATGCTAGGCTGGAAGAAGCACAAGCTGGAATCAAGATTGCCAGGAGAAATCTCAATAACTTCAGATATGCAGATGACACCACCCTTATGGCAGAAAGTGAAGAGGAACTAAAAACTCTCTTGATGAAAGTAAAAGAGGAGAGTGAAAAAGTTGCCTTAAAGCTCAACATTCAGAAAACAAAGATCATGGCATCTGGTCCCATCACTTCTTGGCAAATAGATGGGGAAACAGTGTCAGACTTTATTTTTTGGGGCTCCAAAATCACTGCAGATGGTGATTGCAGCCATGAAATTAAAAGATGCTTACTCCTTGGAAGGAAAGTTATGACCAACCTAGATAGCATATTGAAAAGCAGAGATATTACTTTACCAACAAAGGTCCGTCTAGGAGAAGGCAATGGCACCTCACTCCAGTACTCTTACCTGGAAAATCCCATGGACAGAGGAGCCTGGTAGGCTGCAGTCCATGGGGTCACTAGGAGTCAGACACAACCGAGCGAGTTCACTTTCACTTTTCACTTTCATGTATTGGAAAAGGAAATGGCAACCCACTCCAGTGTTCTTGCCTGGAGAATCCCAGAGACTGGGGAGCCTGGTGGGCTGCTGTCTATGGGATCGCACAGAGTTGGACACAACTGAAGCGACTTAGCAGCAGCAGCAGCAGTCAAGACTATGGTTTTTCCAGTGGTCATGTATGGATATGAGCGTTGGACTATAAAGAAAGCTGAGTGCCAAAGAATTGGTGCTTTTGAACTGTGGTGATGGAGAAGACTCTTGAGAGTCCCTTGGACTGCAAGGAGATCCAACCAGTCCATCCTAAAGATCAGTCCTGGGTGTTCATTGGAAGGACTGATGCTGAAGCTGAAACTCCAATGCTTTGGCCACCTCATGTGAAGAGTTGACTCACTGGGAAAGACCCTGTTGCTGGGAGGGATTGGGGGCAGGAGGAGAAGGGGACGACAGAGGATGAGATGGCTGGATGGCATCACTGACTCGATGGACGTGAGTCTGGGTGAACTCTGGGAGTTGGTGATGGACGGAGAGGCCTGGCGTGCTGTGATCCATGGTGTCGCAAAGTCGGACACAACTTAGCGACTGAACTGAACTGATGTCAAAAAGTATACTGCCTGCGTTTTCTTCTAGGAATTTTGTGGTTTCAGAACTTACATTTAGATCTTTTTATAAAATAAATCCATTTTGAATTTATTTCTATGTACAGCATAAAATATTCTAATTTCAATCTTTTACATCTAGCTATCTAGTTTTCCCAACACCGCTTGTTAAAGAGACTGTCATTTCCTCATTGTATATTGTTGCCCCCTTTGTAGTAGATTAATTGACCATATGTGCACAGGTTAATTTCTGGGCTCTGTTCTATTGCATTGATTTATGTGTCTTTTTTCATGCCATACCACACTGTTTTGATTACTGCAGCTTTGTAGTATAGTCTGAAGTCAGGACGTTTGGTACTTCCAACTTTGTTCTTTTTTCTTAAGTTTGCTCTGGCTCTTCAGGATTTTTTGTGGCCCATACACATTTTAGGATTATGTGTTCTAGTTCTGTAAAAAAAGAAAAAAAAATGTCATGGTGTTTTGATAGAGATTGCATTGAATCTGTAGGTTGCTTTGAGTAGTATGGACATTTTAACAATATTAATTCTCCCAATTCATGAACACAGGGTATCTTTCCATTTCTTTGCATCATCTCCAGTTTCCAACACAGTTGTATTTTGATGGCATCTGTCATACAGACTGTTATTTGCTGATTATTTAATAGCATTTTCAATAAAAAGTAATAGCAGAAGGAAAGAAAAATTGGAAAATCTAGTCATAGGTTTTAATTTTTTTAGTTGAAGTGTTAGAGGTATAGGGAAGGAGCTACAGATGGTGGAAGAAGAGGGAGCTTTACATCACCCTTGGCAAGACTATGTGAGAGAATTTGGTGCTAAAACTCTGAAGGAATAGAAAACTATTGAGAGTAGAAAGGGAAAGAAATAGGATATGAATGTTCCTTTCTTCTCCTCCAGAGAATCTTCCCAACCCAGAGATCAAACCTGGGTCTCCTGCATTGCAGGCTGATTCTTTACTGTCTGAGCCACAGGGAAGTCCTATGTAGACATATATATTTAGGTGGATGGATGATAGGTAGGTAGGTGGGTGGATGGATGGATGGATATGTGGATAATATGCAGGAATACATACATACCCATGTTTTTAAAAATATTTTCCATCTACTGGATTGAGAGCCCTAGAGGACTGAATAATTTTCTTTTTTGTTGCTCTCAAATTGCATAACGTGGTGATTATGTGAAAGATATCCAATAAATGTTTGTCAAATAAGATTATTATTGTCTGCTTAATATCACACTTCAAAAACATTAAAGATCACTTAGCTAGAAGAAGAGGCAAGGCAAGAATAAAAATTTCATGATTGTCTCCTCCAGAGGTCCTTCCATCCACCACACCATTTTCAAACACAGATTATTTCAGCCCAAGAAATGAGAGAGAAAATGTCATGGTCAAAACGTAAATGCAAGTTCAAACAAGGATTTCTGGAATTGTGGGAGTTGAAGTTGAATGACACACAGGCATGCTTGCCTTGATGCTCTCAAGTGTTGGAAAGTGTTTAGAAATCATTACCAGGGAGGGGGAAAAGCTTTCACATTTAATTGCAATTTTAGTTCTGCAGAAGAGAAAAGAGCTGATAAACTTCCATCTCAGCTTCCATTCTGGGCATTCAGAGCACTTGGAGTGTTTTAGAAGAGGTCCCTCTGAAGGTAGATGAGCTCTCTAGACTTGCATGGGAGCTGCTGTCCTTAGGTGGCAAACGTTTTGCAAAGGATAGAGGGGAATAGTCTACTTTCTAAAATGGAATGGGGGTTCCACATGCAGGGTTGTACTGTTTCATCCAAAATATTATTTAAATAAAATTAAAATAAAAAATCCCTTCCTAAATAAAAACCCAGAAATAAGAAAAATGCAATCCCGCAGTGAAAACTAGAATCACCTGAGTGCCAGCACTGCCGCCTATGTAATCACTGGAGGATTCCAGCTACATGTGTTATTTCATGTCTGTCAGCTAAATCTGAACTCCAAAGTATAACAAATGCAAAATGTGACACTGAGGAACATTATGTGGGTTTGTGATTTTCCCTGGAGGGTGCGGTCCAGCAGGCAAAAAACGGATTGAGATTTCATGTGGAACATGGAGACAGACTGTCACTGCATGACTCTTCTCCGTGACTCACATGCATTCCTGCAGCTTTCTTTGGTGTTTTTCATATTGTGTCTATGCAAACATGGCAACAAAAATGGAAGTTGAAGGATGATAGCATTTTTTTAAAACACATGGAATATTTGCTCTCCTGAAAAGGAGCACAGACTAAATTTCCAACAGCGAGGAGAGTAGTTAATGAATTATGACATAACTTCTCTAAAAACCCAGTGTGGTAATAAGGAGTTACTTTAAATTCCTACCAAGAGTTGTATACTTAGGAAAGTTCTTTAGGCTTAATATTAAGTGAAAAACATTAAAGTGAAAATTGTACTTAGTTATGACCACCACAAAGCATAATCATGGGGACAAAATGAAAGGAAATATAGCTAAACACTAAGAGCCTAGAATAATCTGTCCTCTTGTTTGTTTCTCTGTATTTCCTGTCTCTATAACAGGAAAGCAGTATTGTTCTTATAATCAAAACCTTGTTTAATTTTTAAATAGCAGATAAAGGAAAAAAGCATATTTAATTTATATCACAGTAAACTTAACATGTTTAATTTATATCACATTAAATTTTTAAAGGAAAAAAAAGTCTGGGTACCCTGACTTCCAACTTGCTGTGACATATATTCTGATGTGAGCTATTCAGTGTGAGGGTAATGTCATGATATTGCCTAGCAGAAATCCCACAGCTAAACCCAGAAATGTAAATGACAGTGACATAATATTATAGCATTGTCACTCAGCACAGTTACTCTTCTATTGTTGGAGTGTGCCAGCTGGTTTCTGACGTTTTCCTCTTCAGTCGCTATTGGAGAAGATTCCTGGAGGCAGCCACTGCTCTGATGAATGAAAACCAATATGCAGACCTGTGTTGTTTCAACAACATTCCTTCCCTTCGACCCACATTTCTCATGAGAGTTATAATGAAAACCAAACCAAGCATTCACTTTAACTTTTCACCTGTTGGAACTCAGCAGCTGGAACCACATTCTTATCTTCATGTGTATTATAATTTATTCTTAGTTAATGGTTTGCGTGCATGCTTACTTGTGTACTCAGTCATGTCTGACTCTTGTGACCCCATGGACCATAACCCGCCGGATTCCTCCGTCCGTGGGATTCTCCAGGCAAGAATACTGGAGTGGGTAGCCATTCCTTTCTCCAGGAGATCTTCCCGACCCACGGACTGAACCTGGGTCTCCCTCATTGCAGGCGGATTCTTTACCGCCACCAGGAAATCCAGTTAATAGTTTGGTGATATAGTATTTATACCCAGTTTCTCTGAGTTTCCTCTTTGAGTCTGCCAAATAATTTGTGACAGAAACCCACTATTGTTTTTTGAGCTGAGCAGAATTGGCTCAATATCTTCGAGTAACTAAATCCTCAGTATATTACCATTAGTCTACCTTTTACTCCAATAGGGTTTCTTCCTTTTACATGCAGTTAACTTTTCACCCGGAGAAGGCAATGGCACCCCCCTCCAGTACTCTTGCCTGGAAAATCCCATGGACGGAGGAGCCCGGTGGGCTGCAGTCCATGGGGTCGCTAAGAGTCGACACGACTGAGCGACTTCTCTTTCACTTTTCACTTTCATGCATTGGAGAAGGAGATGGCAACCCACTCCAGTGTTCTTGCCTGGAGAATCCCAGGGACGGGGGAGCCTGGTGGGTTGCCGTGTATGGGGTCGCACAGAGTCGGACACGACTGAAGTGACTTAGCAGCAGCAGCAACTTGTCAACCAAGTAGTGATGAAATCCATACAGAACTCTGTACTAACACAGTAATCATTGCTCTGACTCTTTGAAAACTGAAGGTTTACAGGCTGACTGGTTGTGAGTTACGGTGCCTAGGGTGGCACAATTTTACTATCTCCCTATCTGCTTATAATGACAATCACTGAAGGCAAACCCAACTGCCTTTGGACTTGACTTTTCCATAATAACTGTCTTTCTTTAGAATAGTCTCTCTGTTATTGTCTTGCCAATTGGATTTCTTATTGTCAGCTTTGGAGTTTTGAAGCCAAATGTCTGCCTTCCCTACCTGTCTAATATTAGTCAACTTGGATTGAATCTTGGGTCGATGAGGACTTCTTGTCCTTTGGTATATACGCATTTTACAAGGAATTCTGTAAGATATGTGTCTGAGCTCTTTTGATCTGAAGCTTTAACCCTGCTATGAGCCTTGTTCAAAATTGAAGCTGTATTATTTTAATGTTTTCAGATGATCGAGACCCAGTATAAATGTTTTGAACATGATAACTCAAAGAAAAAAAAAAAAGCACCAGCTTAAGAACAATTATAATGTTAACCAGTAGTATGTGTGTGTGCTGAGTCATGTCCAACTCTGCAACCCTATGGACTGAAGCCCATCAGGCTCCTCAGTCCATGGAATTCTCCAGGCAAGAAATACAGGAGTGGGTTGCCATTTCCTACTCAGGGGATCTTCCTGACCCAGGGATTGAACCCATATTTCCTGTGTCTCCTGCAGTGGTAAGTGGATTCTTTACCACTGAGCCGCCTGGGAAGCCCAAACAATAGTATAACTAAGGCCAAATACTATAGAGGTTGACAGCAACAAGAAGAGCCTGTGGTGAGTGGTAAAGAGCAGGTTCATAATCAGGTGCATATTCCAGCCACGATATCCATTAGCAGTGAGACACTTGACATATAACAGTATTTCTAAATCTCAGGTTTGGCGTCTCTAAAATGGGAATGATACTGTTATTGTAAGAATTCAAGGAGATATTTGCACATATATAAATGCACCTGGCACAGTTCCTGGCACAACTGGAACATAGCAGATGTTCAGTAAATGTAATCATCAGTATCTCCTATAACATGTGATCATTTCTAATAAGGAAGGGGAGTTACCCAGGCATTGTTGACACAAATCACATTCTGTGTTAACTAGTTCATTCTAGCTGCCTATATGTCTGTCTCCCTTTTGGGGGTAGTTCTCTGGGGGAGGCAGCAGCAGAGCTCCAGTGTGGAGGAGGACCTCAGTTTACCTCCTGTTGGAGATTAAATGGTGGGATGGAAGAATAGGATACTTTCCTTTAGATTAGCTCTGGTACTAAACTAATAGCTAGAAACTAGACCCATTCCTACAAGAGCATGTTGCTTCCATGAGGACTTTTCTGAGGTTAACCACATCTCTTCCTGCAAGGCATCACCGTATTCGTTTGACATGATTAACTTCATGAAAGTGACCAACCAAGTCCCTGTTTCGCCGGGTCAGATTTCCATGTATCCTTAGAGACTGTTAGCGGAAATGAGCACCCTGTGAAGGTTGCATCTTGTATGTTCAGGGCACTGTGCTGATTGTTTTCAGTTTCACTCTATCTTTCCAACGGCACTTGAGACGGGGCATTAACCTCCTCATTTTATAGGCAAGAGAACTGGAAACAGAAGAGTCAGGTAACTTGCCCAAAATTGAGTTGTCGGTGAGTAAATCAAAAGCAGCAATGGAGGTTACACCCACTCAGTTTTACCACACTTGTTATTTAGTGTCAGTTATTTCTCAAAATAATTTGGAATGTTTTTATTGCTTTAAGAACATTTCTTAGCAGGATTCAGGGGTCTGCGATAGCACCATCACCATCATGTTCAATTCCCTACTGAGAGAAAGGCAGAGAGGATTTTGTGGCAGAAATTTATATTTAATAGAAGCTTTAGCCAAGCAGTTGAGAATAAGAATAAAAGGGAATGAGAAAATGAGGTGGTTTTTAGACTTGCAAATACACTTGAAAAGGTTAATGTTGTATTTTTCAGAAATGGAGGCTTTCTTTGATCTTAATGTTTAAAAAACAAGGAACAATGCAAGGGCATTTCTCTGGATTGTATGAACAGTATTGTCTGCAAGTAATCAGCCCTGGGACTGCATTTATTTAGCATATTTATAAATCATCTGAAAGAAGGAGTATATGGTGAAATTCCAGAGTTGCAAAAACTACTAAGTTCCTCCAGGTAGTGAAATGCCAAGCTGGCTAATATGAATATAGAAAGATAACACAATCTTACATGAATGGGCAGAAGGATGGCAGATGGGCTTCTGCATGGACAACTGTAAGATAAGGAATGTAGGCGCAATCATTCAAACCATCCTTCCAAATTAAAGGGCTTTCAACTATCAGCTCTGACCGAATTAAGAGGTTTTACAGTCAGTGTATATTTTTGTGCCTCGTTATTCCTACTGCAGCTGTATGGCCAGCCAAAAATCAAGAGTGCTTAGAAAAGGCATTTTTAAAGGGGCATTAAAAGCAGGAAATGGTATCCTGCTTAAATGCAATGCCAAAGTTTACCTATACCTGGATTATTGTGAGTAATTTGTTCAGCAGACCTGAAGCAGTTGAAATAGGAGAGGAGACAGTACAGAGAGAGTGGACTAAAGGGACTGCTTTGTGAAAAGAGAGCTGCTTTATGAAAACAACCTGCCAAGATGAGGATTTATCAGTCTGGGGGAGATGAAGGTTTATAAAATCAGAGGGAGGTGTTGCATGTAGACAGACCTTGATTAACATTCACCATCCCCACCCTCGACAGACATGGGTCAGAGAGTGAGTATAAAAAGGAATTGAACAAATTTACGGTTAACAAAGGGGAAATGCAGTGGGAGAGGGATAAATTAGGAGGTTGGGATTAACATATACATATTACTATGTATAAAATAGATAACCAACAAGGGCTCCCTGTAAAGCACGTGCTCATGTGTGCTCAGTCGAATCTGACTTTTTGCGACCCCATAGACTGTAGTCCACCAAGCTCCTCTGCCTATGGAATTTTCCAGGCAAGAAATACTGGAATGGGTTGCCGTTTCCTACTCTGGGGAACTTCCCAACCCAGGGATTAAACCTACATCTCCTGCTCTCCTGCGTTGGTAGGCAGATTCTTTACCTCTGCGCCACCTGGGAAGCTCTTACTTACTGTGTATAGCATATGCACAGTATTTACACTCAGTTGTGTCCGACCCATTGATTATACAATCCATGGAATTCTCCAGGCCAGAATACTGGAGTGGGTAGCCTTTCCCTGCTCCAGGGGATCTTCCCAACCTAGGGATAGAACCCAGGTCTCCCGCATTGCAGGTGGATTCTTTTACCAGCTGAGCCACAAGGGAAGCCCCAGAATACTGGAGTGGATAGCCTATCCCTTCTCCAGCAGATCTTCCTGACCCAGGAATCGAACTAGGGTCTCATGCGTTGCAGGTGGATTCTTTACCAAGGGAACTCAATACAATATTCTGTAATAGCCTGTATGGGGAAAGGGTTTGAAGAAGACGGGATATATGTATAACTGAATCACTTTGCTGAACACTTGAAATTAACACAACATTGTCAATCAACTGTATTCCAATATAAATAAAAATTTTAAAATATTTTAAAATTTAATTTAAAAGTAAAAAGAATAGAGGATCATGCTAACTTAAAATCAATTTAGGCAGAGAGGCCAATAGGCTAACTGACAAATAGAGTAGCACAGAATGAGTGCCAGGAAATACCCCCCTCAACCCTGTAAAATTTGAAGAGAATTTTTTTAAAAATCATTTTCACAATGGGTCATATACTTTTGAACTAGTTATCCAACAAGAATTGTTCTATTCTAGTACTGTATGTGTGTAGGAAAGAGGTGAACATATTCTTATAAATGGTTTATAATTTGTTGTTTTTAAAAAGTTAGTGATATTTGGAGATATGCCGAAACTTTGCTGTTTGCCTTAGAGTAAAACAAGTTTTGGAGTTAGGCAAACCATATTAAAATCCCAGAGCCACCATATATTGGCTCTTTGGTAGGCTACTTCACCATTCTGAACCTCAGTCTCCTCTTCTGTAAATCAAGGAGAGCACCTTCCCATTAGGAATGTTGTGATGAAGGAAAGAGAGTAATGTGTAAGGCTCTGGGAAGGGCTGGGGACTGAGGCTCTCTGCAAGCCTTGGTTTCCTATGTCATCTCTTTTGCACTTTGCCCTTTGCAGTATGCTGTCAGACTCAAAAGTCCCATCCTGGGGAGACCCTGGTCAGCAGTACTTGATTCTATTCCTACTTTGTACTTTTATCTGCCTTAATATTCATTCTTCCATATTCATTGAGCTTCCGTTATTTCAAACATTGTTGGGGAAATAATGATGATAAAGACGTACCTGCTCTCTGAACACTTACCTGGGCGGATGTTTTTTTGAGAGCTTCCCTGGTAGCTCAGCTGGTAAAGAATCTGCCTGCAATGTGGGAGACCTTGGTATGATTCCTGGGTCAGGAAGACCCCCTGGAGAAGGGATAGACTACCCACTCCAGTATTCTTGGGCTTCCCTGGTGGCTCAGATAGTAAAGAATCCACCTGCAATGCAGATTTGATCCTTGGGTTGGGAAGATCCCCTGGAGGAGGGCATGGAAACCCACTCCAATATTCTTGCCTGTAGAATCCCCATGGACAGAAGAGCCTGGAGAGCTACAGTCCATGGGGTCACAAACAGTCGGACATGACTAAGCAACTAAGCACAGGCAAGGCTATCTTATCTGGGTGAGTGTTAGTGTCAATTGTTCAGTCGTGTCCGACTCTTTGCAACCCCATGGACTGGACTGTAGTCCGCCAGGCTTTTCTGTCCGTAGGAATTCTCCAGGCAAGAATACTGGAGTGCATAGCCGTTCCCTTCTCCAGGGAATCTTCCTGACCCAGAGGTTGGACCCAGGCCTCCTGCATTGCAGGCAAATTCTTTACTTCCTGAGCCACCAGAGAAGCAGCCTGTGGGGAGGGCTACACAAACACCAACCCAGCAAATAAAATTATTTCAGAGAATGCTATGAAGAGGTTCACAGGGTGGAGCATGATGGGGCTGAGGACTCGATTCTTTTAGCAAGGAGGAGGGACGGGCCTTGGCGAGGAAACCACACTGAAGTAGCGTCCAAATGGATGAGAAAGCATCATTTAAAAATTGCAGGAGAGGCGGTGGGTCGGGGTGCCGGGGGAGCATTCTAGGAAGATGGAGAAACGAGTAGAGACCCCAAGGCCAGAATGAGTGTGACTGTTCAAGGAACAGAGAAGGCCAGAGGGAGAGAGGCAGGGACCAGAGAGAGACAGAGCAGCCAGCCCCGTTGGGCCTCGAGGCCGGGTCAAGACTCAGGTTTTGCTCTAAGAGCCGTAGGAAGCTAGTGGAGGGATGAGACCTGACTCAGACTTGGAGAGGTCTTGTGGCTGCCGGGTGGCGAGCTGGACCCGCAGGCAGCCTGCCTGACGGAAGCCCTGCCCCTGCTCCTCCTCTGCCTCACCGCCCCGGTCCTCTCTCTGTGGCCTCGCGGGGACACACGGATCTCACGCCACATCTCTCCCGGTGCAGAGGTAATTTTGCACAAATCTCTCCCCTCCTGCATCTTATAGGACAAGTAAAAATCATTTTTCTCAAGTGAAGTATTTAATCCAAATATATATGTCGTTTCAGGTTTTAAAAATCAATTTGATTGGCCACAGGAAACGTATCTTGGCATCTCTGGGAGACAGGCTGCACGACGACCCACCACAGAAGCCCCCTCGGTCCATCACCCTCAGGGTAAGTACCCCGCGTGCTTGTTCCGTCCTCCACTCATATCCTCAAAAACTGTGTTGTGCAGTAAGATAGGAATGACTGAAGCAGGGGGTCAGAAAGTACAGGCTGTTTTCCAGGTAGCTTACCTTATCTGTATAAAAAGCTTTCTTGCCTTTGATAGCATTTTCTAAGACAAGGTTTGTTTTTCTCGATTGGTTAAATGTGTGTTTTTGAGATTTAGATAAACATCTGAAAAACCATCACCTTTAAAAAACCTCTCTGCTGCCCCCCATCCCACACTCCCCTCAACACAGAGGAAATGAATTTTCTGTCAAACTCTTCAAACCCACAGAAAGAAAATCGATGAGGACCAGAGTTAAGTTAAAGATCGATTTAAAATTAACCTTCGGGTCTTCTGTTTTTTAAGAAATGAATTGTTCGGTTTTTACCCACTTCAAAAATTAACAATAGAGAATCTAGGACTTTAGTAAACTATTTCAGCTATATTTTAGAATTAAGGGGTAGAAAAACTAGAGAGAAACCATAGGAGGAAGAAAGAAATAAAGTGGAAGGGAAGGAAGGCAAGAAAGAGCAGAGGGAAAGAGACAAAGAGAGAGAAGATTCCAGGGAGAATGGTCCCAGGAAGGAGTAACCAGCAGTCTCTGGTGTTTATCAGGCCCATAGGAACTTTTCAAAAATTCACCATAAAGCTGGGGTCTCCATGACCAGTTGGAGAGTTCCAACTCTGTTCTCTTTATTGAGCCCTGTACTTGCTTGCTTCTGATTCCTTTTTTGCAAGTGTCAGAAAGGGTGGAGATAATAAATGAACACAAAGGTGGCACTTGGATGTAACTGCCAGCAATGAAATGCCACTGAATGTTTCTTATCAGCGGACTTCAGCAAACAGCATAACTACTGTCAGGATAGCGGAGGATCAGGCAGGAGAGGAGCTGTTAAGATTTTGAGGCTGATTCCATTTTAAAGGAGAAGAAAATACACAAAGACTTCAGGAAAAGCGAGCGAATTGGCTCCAGGAGGGAGCCATGAGGAAAATTGATGTCTAGGAGAATTGGGATATATGGGTTGTTTGGAAGCTGGTTGAGTAGTGACAATATATTAAAAAAAAAAAAGGACCTATTTTTCTCCCTCAATAGAAGGAGCCTCAGATAAATTAGGGGGAAATGAGCTAGAAAGGGATTACTGTTTTGCTTTCGTTTTGCTGAATGAAGAGGAAAAAGATACAGGCACCCTCAGTGTAACCATCCTAAATGACCCTTTAGAGGAGTATTCCCTGCTATGTCCCCTGCTGTCTCTCCTTCCTCTTCTGAACCTCTCCCTCTGGCTCTCTGGAAGAGACTTGAGGAAACAGCAAATAAATCAAAAGAGGTTCTCAAGAAAAAAATGCAGGACCTTATTAATCCATCAGAGGCAGTCTGGAATGTCTTGGGGAGAAGTAGCTGGAGAACCAGCACGATCCAGTCCTCCTCTCAGACACCAGAGCCCAGCTCTCTGCCGCCTTTTATCTTCCTTCTCAGCCAGTTTCCCCCAGTTGTCTTTGCCATCAAAGCCTGTCCTCATGTGTTGCTCTGGACTCCGTGCAGGTGGCATGCCATTTCCATATCGTGTCCCCTCCCCAGCCTGATTGCCAGGCTGCTTTTTGATGGAAGATCAGGACCCATGAGGTCCTGTTTTAGCTGTTTCGTCGTGGCACCTACTGTAATGAGGCCGTTGTGTTCGCATGGAAACACAGTTCCCTCCCTTGTAGATACGTGTGACAGTGTGGGGGGTGCCTAGCATCTGTGTGCCTCTTTCCTGAGATCATCCATGATGGAGGCTTAAGAAAACAGAGCCTGGCTCTCTATACTGTAAACCTTCGACCTGAAAGGCTTAAGGGGGGACATGCTGATCATGCCATTAATAAAATGGTAGAATGTCATCGATTCCTCAACAGTTGATTTAAAAATGACTCCCCACCCCCGCGGTGTGTCTTGTCAGTATTTCACAATTTTTAAACCAGAGGTCAGCCACAAGAACATGGTATTTATTTCATGATGTATTTCCATTCAGGAACCCAGTGGTAATCACACTCCTCCTCAGTTGTCTCCATCACTTAGCCAAAGCACTTACACCACTGGTGGCTCCCTAGACGTTCCTCACATTATCATGCAGGGCGATGCAAGGAGGAGAAGAAATGAAAACTACTTTGATGATATTCCCCGATCAAAACTGGAGAGGCAGATGGCCCAGGTAAGGTGTTCAGAGCCTCTGTGATGTTTTTGCCTTTCTCCCAGATTAAGTAATGCATTCCGATTTTGAACGGTCACTTACAATGGATGCATATTGTACCCAACCTAAATGGAATTTTCCCATTTTATGTCATGACTTTTATTCCCTGCTCAGTTGAGCTAGATTGAAACAGACCTTTCTGGGAATGGAATGTAGACACAAATCATTGTTATCCAGTTCTTGACTGAAGATATTATGTCTGGTCTCTTTGCACCTAGAAAGTCTTTGCTCTAAAGGGAATAATGCTGTGTAAGAATCAAATCACAATGAAAAGTCATAAAGGTCTAGATTACAGAGTTAAATTGGTTGGATGACAGGGGGAAAGTCACGGGGGCGGGGGCCAGTAGGGCTAACTCCAGGTAATGCTGTTAATTTCCTGCCAAGTTTACAATGTGTATAGACTTGTACAATGGGGACTGTTGCAGCCATCTCATATTGCCACCTTGAGTAGCTGAAAATGATGCTGCTGCCTGACACAAATACCTGAAGAGCGAGATCTGTCCTGTTCGGATCTCTTCATGATTCGGGTATGGATGTCTGGGTCTCTCCTGTCCCCAGGTCACTGCTCAAAAATTTAAGTCAGCCATAGCCAAATAGTGGCACTGTCGCTAAAGCACTTTCCGATGGCAGCTTGCTCTGCAGTGTCATCCCGAGATTCAAAGCTGTGGATCTGTTGACGACTATTGGCAGAATCAACTCTTTTCATCCTCATTCTAGGTTCAGACTGATGTGTTAAGAGACTTCTCTCTGCCTCGCACACCTAAGATGAGAATCTTGAGGTGAAAATTTGACTGTAATTGCTTTGCCTTGGTTGTTAAATATTTTTCTCATCTGTTTGGTGAGATTCTGTTTTTTTTTTTAAAGCCTTTGGTAAACATTCAATGCTGCCGCTCGTGAAAGAGAAATGTGAAAAGAATGTTCTGGAAGCCGTGGCTATTCTGCCTACAAATGCCCTGGAGAGAAGGGGGTCTGAGATATTGTGTCTCCTTTCAGCTTGCTCAGTATTGAATTGGTTTCAGGGTTCTTTGTGCAGAGAATAGCAGTGTTGGGATTATGGAGAATCTTTTATTGCAGTGAGGTGGAAAACGTAGGAGAGACAAGAAAATAATAATCTTCCCTCTCTCTCTTGTTCAGTATTGTCTTGTAATCCTTATTACTGTTTTCACTGATTATTTTTTTAAATAACGTATCTAAAACTCCCCCCCCCCAAAATGTTCATATATTTTCTGCTATTTGTTAGTATTTGTGGATCACATATGTGGGTGAATTTCTCTAATGACAGCAGAGACATTTGTTTTAACCTTGAACCATGTAGTCTTTATGTATGAATACAAACTGGATCTTTCCTGAACCCTTACCTACCCTGCTGGATAAGGGAGGATCGTTCATTAAGGAGAATTAGCCATTATTGACCGTGCCAAATTCAGCAACAGAATCACCTGGCTGAACTGCTCATGCAATTTATGAAATTTCTCCACATAGTGCGTTTTTTTTTCCAAAGAGGAAATTAATTACTCTTCTGCCTGAGCGTGAACCCTCAGAGGTAATCTAGCAATTGCTCCCTTATGGTCTTTATGAGATTCACAAGCTAGGGGAAGTATTACTTTTTTGAAGAGTCGAGATCTTTTTCTTGTCGTTCCAATCAGAATGCATCCCTTTCAGGAATTGTCTTGCCCTTGAGAAAATTGAATGAACTTCTATCTGGCCAGGTGAGAAAGGCACAAATGCAGAAAGAGAAGTGAGGTAAGCAGCAGATGAGATGTGAGCTGGAGAGGGTCTGTGTGTACGTGCTTATTTCCCTCCCTCCCCGCCCCCACCCTGGTGCTGTTCCCTGTGTTCAAATGACTGATGGAGACCTGGGCCTCCATCAGCAGCCAGGAGCTTATTAGAAGCTTTCTAAAATCCCACTGCTCAATATATAGTGCTTTTGCTGCAGAGTAAATAGGAGATGGCACTACAGGAATCCGATCAATAAGAAGAAGAGATTTGGGGATCTCAACTCTTTATGTTGTGTTAATTGCAGTTTTTTATTTGTCTTGAGACTCTTTCCCAGTCTAGAAATGCTAGAAATCGTGGAGAAATGAATGGATACCTTTTAAAAATAGCGCCATTTCGAAGCTTTAACCTGTCAAAATATAAAATACTTGGTAATTTTGTTGTTGAATGGTTTTATTTATGTGACTGTTCCACCATTCAGCCACTCAGTTGATGCTTTTTCTTATTTTTCTGTTTCTGCTTCAGGTTTAGCTGAGCCCCCAGCAGAGTGATGTGGAATTCTAGCCATAGGCCAGGAACCTGAAGCTCTTAGCGGCTACAGTAATTATAGGAACCTAACTTTGTTAAGGTTTGCCCAGCAGATGTGTTTCCACATCTTTAACTTAGTAAACTCCTGCTTAAGGTTAAATTGAGGTAAATTTAATGTCCATTCTACCTGTAAAATTTGTTAGCATATATTTTTCAAACGTTAACACAGTGTTTAGTTACTTATTTTCAATTGAAACTGTTCAAAATATCTTTCTTGGAATCCAGAGAATTTTAAATAGCATGGCTATTGTTTGCTTTTATTCTGACATAAGCAATGTTGTGGCATCAAATTGTCTTACACAAATATGGGAGAAACAAAATCAAGTTAAGTACTATTAGGATTTCTGAAACCATGAAATGTAGTGATGTCAGCACGTTTAAACCGTGGGTTTCCTATCATGCTGGAAACACTGGATTCATTAGCTCAGAAGTTCTGAAAGGCTTCCCTATTTCCACACCCCTAATAGATAAATGTCACATTCACATTTGTATAATATTACCTTAATATGTATAGAGCTTGCTTTTCAATTTCCAAAGTGCTTTCACATCTGTTCTCTCATTTTAGCACAAACAAGGTGTCCTACACAACTATTTATGTGTGTATAGCACGTTGCAGATCAGCTTTTAAGTCCAAGTTCTATGGAGATAAGATAGTTAAGTGAATAATATGAAAAATAATAACAGAAAGAAGAAAAACATTTCCAATATTTAGGACCTAATCAACAATATTTAGAAATTTTCTTGAGTGATACTTAGGATGAGTCAAAATGTTCTTGAATAATAAAGAAGAGTAATGGAATTAATAAAATTTAGGGACCACATGCTCCAAAGTTATGAAAAAGAAAAAAGAATTTCCCAATGTGACACTTATAGCCATTTATTTATAACCAAATACTTACGGGAAAATGAAATAATCCTTCTATTTTCACAAAATGAAAAAGACTCCTGAGCAGTAAGAGAAAACCCACACTAAAGAAGTTCTTATGTTTTGATTGCTGTCATCTAAATAGAAATATCAATATTGCCTGAGGCAGTTACCTTACCGATGTACACAAACCTTAGAAGCAGACTTATCCACATTTCAAAGACTGGGAAACAGAAATTATGTGACTCGGTCTGGGTAGCACAACCAGAAAGCGACAAAATCAGAACTTGCCTGAGGTGATATGTTAGGCACTAGAAAGGCTTTGTCTCCATTGCTTCTAAATCACTAGAAAGTTCATTCAGTTGAATGTCTAATATATTTTGATCCAAACAGTATTACTTAATATGTATGACTAGATCAATTACTTCTTTTTTTAATTAAATCTTCTTTAAAGTCTTTATTGAATTTCTTACAATATTATTTCTGTTTTATGTTTTGGGTTCTTGGCTTCGAGGCATTAGGCATGTGGGATCTTAGCTCCTTGACCAGAGATCACAAATCTGCAAACCCTGCCTCGGAAGGCAAGGTCTTAACCACTGGACCACCAGGGCGCTACCTCAATTACTTCTTTATTTGAAAGCACTTTACATATTATGTTAGTTCTACAAATGTTTGTTCTTTTGATACTGTTAGAGGAAGAGAAATGGAAACTGGGCCGCATAGAAGCCCTGCCGTGGCCCCACCCATACCTGAGACTCCACATGCAGTATCTTATTTAAACCTCACCACAGCCCGTCCTATACTCAAGGAGCCCACATGAGTGAGTGCTTTGCCTCACAGCTGCTGCATGGCAGAACCCAAACACAAGCCGTCTGCCTGACCATGTCCTATTCTTCTATGCCCCTCGTGGGCTACTTCTATTTTTAAATGATATGGAATATCTTTATAACACAGCAATAAATACCAGTTTCCCATATGCTGTGTCAGATCCTCTATCTGTAGAATTCTCCAGGCAAGAATACTGAAGTGGATAGCCATTCCCTTGTCCAGGGGATCTTCCCAGCCCAGGGATCAAACCTAGGTCTCCTGCATTGGAGGCAGATTCTTCACTGTCCGAGCCACCAGGGAAGCCCATACGTACATAGAGACAGTGAACAGAGCAAGGATAATATCACTGGTGGTTAGTGGAAACTTATGGAATCAGCTCATGGTTCTCACCATAAAACTTAATTTTTAAAATTTTATTTTATTGCAGTATAGTTGAATCACAATATTTTGTTAGTTCCAGGTGTACATGGATATCACCAGATGGTCAATACTGAAATCAGATTGATTATATTCTTTGCAGTCAAAGATGAAGAAGCTCTATACAGTCAGCAAAAACAAGATCGGGAGCTGACTTTGGCTCAGATCATGAACTCCTTATTGCCAAATTCAGACTTAAATTGAAGAAAGTAGGGGAAACCACTAGACCATTCAGGTATGACCTAAGTCAAATCCCTTATGATTATACAGTGGAAGTGACAATAGATTCAAGGGACTAGATCTGATAGTCAGAGTGCCTGAAGAACTATGGACGGAGGTTCGTAACATTGTACAGGAGGTTCGTGACATTGATCAAGACCATCCCCAAGAAAAAGAAATGCAAAAAGGCAAAATAGTTGTCTGAGGAGGGCTTACAAATAGCTGAGAAAAGAAGAGAAACTAAAGGCAAAGGAGAAAAGGAAAGATACACCCATTTGAATGCAGAGTTCCAAAGAATAGCAAGGAGAGATAAGAAAGCCTTCCTCAGTGATCAATGCAAAGAAATAGAGGAAAACAATAGAATGGGAAAGACTAGAGATCTCTTCAAGAAAATTAGAGATACCAAGGGAACATTTTATACAAATATGGGCACAAAAAAAGGACAGAAACAAAATGGACCTAAAAGAAACAGAAGATATTAAGAAGTGGTGGCAAGAATACACAGAAGAACTATACAAAAAAAGATCTTCATGACCAAGATAATCACGATGGTGTGATCACTCACCTAGAGCCAGACATTCTGGAATGTGAAGTCAAGTGGGCCTTAGGAAGCATCACTACGAACAAAGCTAATGGAGGTGATGGAATTCCAGTCGAGCTATTTCAAAACTTAAAAGATGATGCTGTTTAAGTGCTGCATTCAGTATACCAGCAAATTTGGAAAACTCAGCAGTGGCCACAGGACTGGAAAAGGCCAGTTTTCATTCCAATCCCAAAGAAGGGCAATGCCAAAGAATGCTCAAACTACCGCACACTTGCACTCATTTCACACACTAGCAAAGTAATACTCAAAATCCTCCCAGCCAGGCTTCGACAGTATGTGAACCATGAACTTCCAGACGTTCAAGCTGGATTTAGAAAAGGCAGAGGAACCAGAGATCAAATTGCCAACATCCATTGGATGTTAGAAAAAGCAAGAGAGTTCCAGAGAAACATCTACTTCTGTTTTATTGACTGTGCCAAACAAAGCCTTTGACTGTATGGATCACAGCAAACTGTGGAAAATTCTTAATGAGATGGGAATACCAAACCACCTTACCTGCTTCCTGAGAAATCTGTATGCAGGTCAAGAAGCAACAGTTAGAACCGGACATGGAACAACAGACTGGTTCCAAATAGGGAAAGGAGTACGTCAAGGCTGTATATTGTCACCCTGCTTATTTAACTTATATGCAGAGTACATCATGAGAAACACCAGGCTGGGTGAAGCACACGTTGGAATCAAGATTGCCGGGAGAGATATCAATAACCTCAGATATGCAGATGACACCACCCTATGGCAGAAAGTGAAGAAGAACTAAAGAGCCTCTTGATGAAAGTGAAAGAGGAGAGTGAAAATGTTGGCTTAAAACTCAACATTTAGAAAACTAAGGTCATGGCATCTGGCCCCAGCACTTCATGGCAAATAGATGGGGAAAAAATGGAAACAGTGAGAGACTTTTTCTTAGGCTCCAAAATCACTGCAGATGGTGACTGCAGCCATGAAATTAAAAGACGCTTGCTCCTTGGATGAAAAGCTATGACCAACCTAGATAGCACATTAAAAAGCAGAAACATTACTTTACAGACAAAGGTCCATCTAGTCAAAGCTATGATTTTTCCAGTAGTCATGTATGAATGTGAGAGTTGAACCATAAAGAAAGTTGAGTGCTGAAGAATTGATGCTTTTGAACTATGGTGTTGGAGAAGACTCTTGAGAGTCCCTTGGACTGCAAGATCAAACCAGTCACTCCTAAAGGAAATCAGTCCTGAATATTCATTGGAAGGACTGATGCTGAAGCTAAACCTCTAATCCTTTGGCCACCTCATGTGAAGAACTGACTCACTGGAAAAGACCCTGATGCTGGGAAAGATTGAAGGTGGCAAGAGAAGGGGACAACAGAGGATGAAATGGCTGGAGGGCATCACCAACTTGATGGGCATGAGTTTGTATAAGCTCCGGGAGTTGGTGGTAGACACAGAAACCTGATGTCCTACAGTCCATGGGGTCAAAAAGAATCGGACACGACTGAGTGACTGAACTGAACTGAACTGAACTGCAGGTGTACAGCACAGTATGAGTTATACATACATGTATATATATCTGTTCTTTTTCAGATGCTTTTCCCTTGTAGGTTATTACAAAATATTGAGTATAGTTCCCTGGGCTGTACAGTAGGTCCTTGTTGGTTATCTACTTTTTGTATAATAGTGTATATGTGTTAATCTCATCTTCCTAATTTATCCCCTCCCTATTTTCCCCTTTGGTGATCATAAGCTTGTTTTCTGCATCTCTGAGTCTGTTTCTGTTTTGTAGTAAGTTCATTGTTATCTTTAGGTTTCACATATAAGTGACAGCATATGATATTTGTCTTTGGCTTGTTTTGCTTGGTAGGATAATCTTTAGGTCCGCCCATGTTGCTGCATATGGTATTATTTAATTCTGTCTGTGGCTGAGTAATATTCTATTGTGTGAATGATAAAGAATATATGGTAATATCCATTCCATATCCATCAAGTGTCCTGTTGATGGACATTTAGGTTGCTCTCATGTCTTGACTATTGTAAATAGGGCTGCTGAGAACATAAGGTGCAGGTATTTTGGTGTATAGTTGATTTACAATGATGTGTAAGTTTCAGGTATACAGCAAAGTGAATCAGTTATATATATATATATATATATATATACACACACACACACACACATATATCCATTCTTTTTT
Organism: Bos indicus x Bos taurus; assembly: GCF_003369695.1. Classification (NCBI taxonomy): domain Eukaryota; kingdom Metazoa; phylum Chordata; class Mammalia; order Artiodactyla; family Bovidae; genus Bos; species Bos indicus x Bos taurus. The sequence continues at coordinate 57,284,140 of NC_040080.1, forward strand.
AGATTCTTTTCCCATATAAACCATTACAGAGTATTGAGTAGTGTTCCCTGTGCTATACAGTAGGTCCTTAGGATTGCAGGATTACATTGTATCTCTGTTTTTATTTTTTTAAGGAACCTCCTTACTGTTCTCCATAATGGCAGTACCAATTTACATTCCCACCAACATAGGAGGGTTCCTTTTTCTCCAGATCCTCTCCAGCATTTATTATTTATAGACTTTTTGATGATGGCCATTCTGACTAGAATTAAATAATACCTCATTGTGGTTTTGATTTTCATTTCTCTAATAATTAGCAACGTTGAACACTTTTTCATGTGCCCATTGGCCACCTGTATGTCTTCTTTGGAGAAATGTCTATTTAAGTCTTCTGCTTATTTTTTGATTGAATTGTTTGTTTTTTTGATATTGAGCTGTTAGTGTATTTTGGAAATTAATCCCTTGTTGCATCTTCTGCAATATTTTCTTCCATTCTATAGGTTATCTTTTCACTTTGTTTATGATTTTCTTTGCTGTGCAAAAGCTTTTAAGTTTAATTAGGTCCCATTTGTTTATTTTTGTTTTTATTTTCATTCCTCTAGGAGGTAGATCTAAAAAGATTGCTGTGATTTATGTCAGTGTTCTGCTTATGTTTTCCTTTAGGAGTTTTACAGTATCTGCTCTTACATTTAGGTTTTTAATCCATTTTTGAGTTTCTGCAGTGCTTATTTGTTGATCCTCTTGTGGGAACTCCTCCCTGAACATCTTGGGAGAGCTCTGCCTTCCTCCCATGTTTGTCAAAAGCTTTGTATGTAGGTGTGGAGTTTATTGCTCCGAGAGAGAAGTTCTTGCCTGTGGGGGTCTCTCCAGTGCCTGGATGCTGCTTCCTTAGCAGCTTCTTCAGTTGGAGTTTTGATTTGCTTTCTTTCTGACTCTGTGATCTGCATCAAGACATGTGATTTCTCTAACTTTAGTTTCCCTGTCTTTAAAACATAGATAAAGACTGCCTCACAGGTTTGTGTGAATCAGATAATTTTTGTGAAAGTATATTCCAAACTATGAATCATTATTGTGTACATATAGATAGATGTATGACTGTCGGTTCAGATTATATCCTCTATCAGTCCCTAATTCAAGGGTCCCTGGTTCATAGTAGGACCAGTTAATAACAAAAGCATTAGGTAAGTGGTTAGAGAGTGGTAACAGTCTATAAAGACCACCCCTTTGTTCCAGTATTATACAGGCTTAGAATACATATTGAGAACGAAATTGGAACTTTCCTCCTTATTATGTTAATTGTATAAATATGAAGGCTGCCACGGAGTATCTCTGATGGAAAAGGGATCTGTGAGATGATCACAAAGTGAGTGAAAGCAGAGGAGAGTTGGAAGAATTCTCTGCAAATTAAGGGTACAAAAGTATGAAGCAAAGGATATCTTACAGTAATAACACGTTATTATTATAACATGGTAAGAGAAAACATTAAGCAAGAAAGAAAGGATTGTTTTTTCCTTAAATGAATCTTACAACTTGAAACAACTAAGTACACAAAATTGTTAACTAGAGAAGCATAGATATCCCAAAAATCCATGAAGTAAACACTGAGCCAGCCTCTGGGCACGAAGATAGTAATTTATTCTTCTCTACTTTCCCTGGGAGAAAAAGCCTGGTCTTCCTAGGTTCTACCCACTGCTCTTGTGTGATGGAATTTATAGAATTAGCCTTCAGAAAATGGTGCAACTGTTTTGAAAAGAACAGCATTTTACAAAGTGATTTCCCACCCCCCATGAAACAAGTTTTATTATTGAGTTACATTAGATTTTTTCAAATGTCCATAAGTTAGTGGCTAATTTTTAATTTAGATTTTTATCACTTCACTACTACTCAGAAAAACTCAGCATGTCCATGACTAACCCTAACTGTGGTGTTGGAGAAGACTCTTGAGAGTCCCTTGGACTGCAAGGAGATCCAACCAGTCCATTCTGAAGGAGATCAGCCCTGGGATTTCTTTGGAAGGAATGATGCTAAAGCTGAAACTCCAGTATTTTGGCCACCTCATGCGAAGAGTTGACTCATTGGAAAAGACTCTGATGCTGGGAGGGATTGGGGGCAGGAGGAGAAGGGGACGACAGAGGATGAGATGGCTGGATGGCATCACTGACTCGATAGACGTGAGTCTGAGTGAACTCCGGGAGTTGGTGATGGACAGGGAGGCCTGGTGTGCTGCGATTCATGGGGTCGCAAAGAGTCGGACACGACTGAGCGACTGAACTGAACTGAAAGAACAACTCCTAATACTTCAGCACAGACAGATAATGTATAACTCAAAAAAGAAGGTTAAGAATAAACTCTGTAAGCTCTTTCATCAGGAGCTCCCAGTATGACAGCTTGTCGGGAAGACAAGCTAACACCCAGCTTCAGTGATAACTTGGGATGTTGATGATCTGTGCCCCATTTCAAGCCAGAAACTCTGGACCATCAGCCATCTATTCCCAAAGACATCATGCCAACCAAAAGTGGAAAATAGTGCTTTCATACCTGGAACTTAAACCTGATGTGTTGCATACCTAGTTTATTATTGTGGATGGTTAATTGCCTCTTCTCAACATATATGCTGCTCTCCCCATGACAGTTTTGGTGCTGGAAATTCCAATATGATTAGCATCTTACAGGCAACATTGAAATGTTACTGTCTATCCTGTACCACAGTCAAAAAAATAATGAGAAGAACTTGGAGAATCACTCAGATGGATTCCCCTTCAGGCTTTGATACTCCTCTTACAATTCTTGATTGTTTCATTCTCTGTCCATTTCATCAGTGAAGCAAATTAGACAACCAGGAGTTTGTTCTGATTGATGCCATCAGACCTAAACACCTCCAGTCCCTTTGTGATGCCACCACCTCTCCTTCTGTGCTGGTACTTAACCAAGAACAATGTTTCCAATGAAAACCAAGCCACAGATTTTTAAAAAGACATAAATAGAAAAGGTCCTGTTTTCAATTGAATAAGTAAGAAATCTGACAATATATGAAAAACCCTATTTTAGTGGAATTGATCTTGTGACATTTAGTGGAGCCTTAGGCTGGCTAAGCCTTAGGCTTAGCTTGTTCACAAAGAGGCACACCAGGCTATTTTTCTCCACTTGTTAAATTTTCGGAATGTTTCGCATTAGATTCAGTCCAGTTCTTGGGTCCGCAGGTCAACGTTGGCTGTTATAATCTGACCTTGATACATTTTCAGGTGGTATGAGAATTCTCTTATTCTTCTCCTCCTCCTTCCTTTTCTTTTTCCAGTATCAAGGAAAATAAAGAGGTTTTTAATGTCCAGGGGAAATAGGGCTTATTGAGCAATCCTGTCTCAGTAACTTCCGTTCATGTATGAGTAAAGTAATAAATCAGCAGAGACTCTACTGAGTGCATGCAAGTAACAGAAATCCAACTCAAGCATAAAAGGGCACATATTTGGGTCATTTTTACTACAAAGTCCCGGTAGCCTGGGTTCAGATGCTCATTTGATGTCTTGGTCCTGGACTCCTCGTGTCTCAGCTTTGTTGTCCTCTGGGTTGGCTCTTTTCTCAAACAGGCTTTTTCTGCATGAGGGGAGTTTCAAGTCCAATTCCTGTTACACTGGAAAACCTGTAAGAAAGAGGGCTTATCTAACCAAGAGTTCCCCCAGAAAGACCCAGGATTGAGTCCCATTGGTTCAGATCAACCTGGATCTGGTTTGGATCATTTATCTGCCCTGAGCTAACCACACAGGAGTGTGTGTGTGTGTGTGTGTGGTGGTATGTGTGAGATGTGATTAGCCAATCCTAGGTCACATGCCTAGAGATGGCTTTAGCTCCGCCTGGAGGGGTGAGAAGGGAGGCTCCTCCCGTTGACAGGCTGTTATGACCAGAAGTGACAGTGGTTTCTGGGCCAATAGAGATAGCAGTGGTGAGCACTCCAGTAAGCCCACTCTGACTTCCAAATTCTGAAAATGTTTGATGGAAAATTATTATATTATTAATACATGCCTGACCTGCTACAGTCCATGGGGTTGCAGAGTCAGATACAACTGAGCGACTGAGCAGCAACAGTACGTGAGTATTACTTTCATTTTTGTGTAGTTAATTTGAGGAGCTTTTTTAGAAATAACATATTTGAAGTAAAGAGATCAGGGCTAAAAACCCTATCTCTAATATCTAATACCTCTGTAACTGAACAAGCCTCTCAGCTACTCAGGGCCTTGGTTTTCTCTTCTTAAAGTAAGATCATTGCCCCCTCCCATCACTGTTGTGAGACACAAGTAAAGTAATAGTTGTCAAGTATTTAACAAACTATACAGCTCTACGTTTGGGTGGTTTGGGAAATCATTATTATTTTGAGGTAGCTTTACCTTCCTTCTTTTCTGTGCTTTTTCAACTGCGACTGGGAATAAATGCATTCTAAAATAAAGCTCACAATATTTAGCTGTGTTTTACAAAAGTATTTCTATTTTCCAGCTGGTAAACCCTAAACTATTACCTCTCCACTGATATGGAAACAATAGTTCTTAGGACTACAAGCACTGTACAAGAACTTCCTATCTGTATTATAACCTAGTTAGTATTGAAGCTCTTTGGAGAGGATTTGTGGATGATTCCATACTTAAATACTTTATGAGTTAACATGTATTAAAATATGCCCTTATATGTTAAAACATTTTATTTTATTTCTCTTATAGCAGAGTCTATGTGGGCTATGTAGAGGTGATACCCGACTCTTCCTTATTTTTTAATTCCCTATAATAAGCATCCCATACTTATCAGATTACACAAGGTTTTTAGGCACTGCAAAAGCCACCAATTTTTAAGATTTATTTTTAATTAGAGGATAATTGCTTTTACAGTGTTGTGTTGGTTTCTGCCATACAACAACGTGAATCAGCTATAAGTATATATAACCTGAATCCTCAGAGCCAGGATGAGGACGGTGAACTGCCTACCAGCTCTAAGAGCCAGCACTGATTAGTACAGCTTTATAATGAGGAAGCCAAGGCACAGAGGGTTTATGTTGTTGGCCCAAGACCACAAAGATCGTAAGAAGCAGAGTCAGTACTCGAACCCAAGCTGTCTAGCTTCAGAGCCTGTGCTTTAACCACTGTGATGATGATCCCCTGGGTTGTATCTACACAGCAGAAATGCTGCTGCTGCTAAATCGCTTCAGTTGTGTCCGACTCTGTGTGACCCCATAGACGGCAGCCTACCAGGCTCCTCTGTCCCTGGGATTCTCCAGGCAAGAATACTGGAGTGGGTTGCTATTTCCTTCTCCAATGCATGCGTGCATAATAAGTCACTTCAGTCGTGTCTGATTCTGTGCGACCCCATGGACAGCAGCCCACCAGGCTCCTCTGTCCACAGGATTCTCCAGGCAAGAATACTGGAGTGGGTTGCCATTTCCTTCTCCACACAGCAGACATGACACATTCTAAAAAAACGCTAGAACCCCAAGAGGCTCCAGTACAATGTTTTGAGACCTTTGACATATTCTGCGAGTAATATTTAATACTTTATGTAAAAGCACGTGTAGTAGAGGCTTGAATCTCTAGGGTGGTGTGGACATTGTATTTGAAGAGAATCCTTTGCTCTTGATAGCCAACTTTTCATTCTTTACAAATCAAGGGGAGTAAAGAGTAGCTTCATGAAGTCAATTGCAAAATTATATGATTTCCACCTTTCTGTATGGATCTCTACTCTGAGGCTTGAATGCAGCCTCACAAGAATTTACAGTAACTTGCATTCTGTATATACATTTATGGCCAGAAGTTTCTTCTGTGCTCCTGTTAAAGAAAACCGGAGAACTTTAGGGTGAGAAGGGGCCAGAAAATGTATCCAGTCCAGTGTCTTGATGCAGCACCCCCTCCAACACATCCTTAGTAAACAGCTGCAAGTTTATATCTCTACTTGTTTCTGTAAGGTGGCCTCTTTGTGAGGCAGCCAGCCCCATCATCACTGAATAAGTTCTAATTAATAGGACTTTTGCCTTATAGCATGTTGGAATTAGCCCCCTTAAAATTCCCACATAGTCAGTTAATGCTATCTTCTGAAAACACAAAGAGTAAATCTTCTCCCTCTTGCTGAGAATAGTGAAGACTAAAGACTCTGTGATGTCTTTCCTTTGCTATATTAACCACTTCCAGCTCTTGCCAATATCTCTCTGATAAGTGGGACGTGAGCTACACAGCATTCTGATTCCCAGCTCTGGCCATGTCGGCTTTGTTGGTGTTCATGCTTAACACTGAGATACTATTAATTCTTGTGGAACTTTTCTATGAAAATGTTTTAGTGTTTTTCAGTGGCCATGAGCCATGCCTCCCTTCTCAGGCCTCAACAGTGCTGTATGTGTATGTGTGTGTGTGTGTTTAACCTTACTGCAGGATCTTACATTTACATTATTCTTTTGCAGGTCTAACAGTTTTATCAAGTAATGAATCCTATTCTATCAGTGCCTTTTTAGAACTTGGTCAATGCTCAACATGTCACTGATCCTTCCCAACTATGTAATGCGCTGATTTTAAAAGCACACCTCAAAAAAATGTACCTATCAAGTAACTCCTCTAGTGTGTTGACTTCAGTGTTGAACAAGGCAGACCTGAGGAAATACCTGTGTAGCCCTCCATCAGAGACCTCTTAGGTTGGCATCATTCAAGACGATCATTCAAACAGACCTTGTTTTCCCATATATTCCACAAGGATAAAACGAGGAAATAGTGGGGTCTTAATAAGTATCATTGAATGAATGGCTTTGTCCAATACCCCCTTTTTTTAACTCCTTGGCTGCACCATGCAGCAAATGCAATCTTACTTCCCCAACCAGGGATCAAACCCGCTCCCCCTGCAGTGGAAGCTCAGAGTCCTAAGTGCTGGCCTGCCAGGGAAGTACCTCCAACACCTCTTTTTTTACTAGAGGCAGAAAGTGGTGTTGAGCATACAGTTTGTAAATGGGTTCAAATTCTTAAAAATGACATCCTCGATTTACAAGAAAGGAGCATGATTTATATTTTAAAATGATGCTACTGGCAAAGAACAATTATTACTTTGCAAAATCGAATTTATTTGCAGCAGTTCATGTTATGATAAAAAGCTGACTGCTGCTGTTCTGAATGAGTGATTAATATTTCTGCTGATGGCCCTGAGAAATGTTTGTGTCAGGTGTAGCCAGACTTGGAGGTAGAACAAGTGAAATAGTCCATATTGCAAGAAACAGCATGATCCCAATTGACTTAAATTTCGTGCAACATCCAGGGAACCTGGGGCGCTGTACAGTAGGATCTGAATTGTATAAACAGTGTTCCACTTTTGTTCCTCTGCTCTGTCTTTTTTTCTTGTGAAGAGATTTCATAAATTTCATAAATAATTCTATAATGTCATTTAGGGCTACAACTGTCATATTAGGGAATGCAGGTTATGTATTATCTCTGCAAATGAATAACAGGTCGCATAGCTTTAGTTCTCTTCTGTTTTGGCAGCCGAGAGCTTACTTTATGTGCTGTCAGCACCAGAATCAGAATTTAAAGGGAAAGAGGGAAGAAAGCGGGGAAGGGGGAGCAGAAGAGAGGGAATAGAAGGAGAGAGAGGGGAAGTGGGAGAGGAAGCTGTAACTTTGCAGGCAGCAAGTACTATCAGACTTCATATCATGTCAGTGTACTAATGATGAGACCAAATGTGGTGTTTACTTCCACTTTTGCTAGATTGATTCATTCTGATGCCAGCAATAATGGGTCACACATGGAAAAATTGCTGTTGGCCTGGTTTTTCACTTCCAGCAGGTGATTACTGATCTGTCCCAGAATGTCCCTGATACAAGGACAAGGTCATGTTCATGAAGGTGTGAGAAGACTGCTCTTTAAGAAAGGGAAGAAATGACAGGGAGCGGGATTTTTTTTTAGTCCAGTATTCCCTGCAAATAAAATAGTTGACTTGAAACCTTTTACTAAAAGAGTCAGTGGTAAGAAAGCCTGAACTTGAGATGTTCCCAGCATAGTTGAAAAGAAAGAATCACATATAGTTGTTACAGGGGCGTGTACACATCACAAAACTCAGCTGAGAGGAGAGGAAGAGAGTGGCTCCATCTACGATGGTGGGACAAAATAAGTAAGACGCTGGCCTGCAGCTTCTGGGTAACTCAGGAGAGACAAAAGATTCTGGTTTCTGACTTCCAGGCAGGCTTCTGCGAGTGCCCACGGAAGAGGAGACCGCAGGGGCCGTCACTGCTGAAGAAAAGATGCACGCGAGGTGTTTGGTGCCTGGTTCCTTGGCTGAACTGAATTTGTCTGACTCCACCCTTTGACAGGTCTCACCTCGTTTTGGGCTCTACTCAAGGAGCTGCTGAGTTTTCTGGCTGCTGACCAAGGCTCCCTTTGTTAGGGTGCTTTTTTTTCTTTTGCCTTTGAAGCTGTTTTGTTCTCTCTTCAAGTTTGTTTTTGTTTTATTTTAGAAGCGCTGTCATCTGAGAGAAGAGATGGACTTCATTACTCTTTTAACTTTCACTCTGAACCTTTCATATTTCTTGTTGGACTCTTTCTGGTCCATTCCTGAACACCCCGAAGTGTGAAAGAATTATGACAGACATAAGAGAAACAGAGGGAAAGCTTTTTTTTTTCAGGGCTAGAACAAGGCAGAAAATTTCATCTCTGATAGAATCTGACCAGAGGGCTCTATTCATACAAGTTTCTTTATTAAACTAGCTATACAGCGTCAGCAGACGCATGGAAGGTTTTCAGTGCCTAATTGGTGTTACTGAGCGGGTGGAGCTGTCACAGACTTGCTCCTTCCAAGACCTACCATCAGCTTCTGAATCCCAGTTGACTACGGGTCCTGACAAAAGAAAATGGATCATGTCCATAGCAATGCCTATTCTGTAAGCATTGACTGAAAGCAGGGCTGACCCCTACTCACATTGTGGCCCATGCCTTATACCTCATAGATGAAAAGTAATTGTCTCTGAATGAATGTCAGGGTGCCAGGAAGACAGGTTCTTATGCTCTAAACCTTTTCCCTCATTTTCAGTTTGCATTTGAAAGAATAATCCCTTTGTAGCATGGAAAGCATAGACAATTTGGGTATAATATGCTGGGTGCTGGGGAAGGCTTCTCTGGGAAGGCAACCCTGGAGTAGAAGGTGAGTGAGGGATTTGGTCATGCAGCATCTGGAGAAGGGGAAACACGTGCAGAGGCTTTGGAACAAGAGTGTGCTTTGCTGTCCACAACTTGTGAACAGGAGGGAGAGAGGTGAGGCAGGGCAGGGGTAACAGAGGATGGAGTTCCTTGTAGGCCCATTATTAGGACTGAATTTTCTTCTGAGTTAAATGCAGCAGAGCAGCATGATCCAGCCTTCATTTTAAATGGATCGTTTTGGCTGTTTTATTGAGCATCAGCACAATGGGGCCAAGGATGAGAGCAGTGAGACCAGTGTAGAAGCTAATGGAAGAATCCAAGTGAAAAAAGGTAGTGTCTTGGACCAAGTAGAGATAGGACGGTGAGATTTTAGAAGTAAATTCAGTAGGATTTGTTGCTGGATTGAATGTGAAAGGTGAGCAAGAGGATGACCCTAACTGGAAGAAAAGGGTTGCCATTTAGTGAAGTACGAAAGCTTATAGGAGGGGAGAGGTCATGTGAAGCTTGGTTTGGGGCATTTAATTTAAGGTTAAGATGCTTATTAATCATCAAGATTAAGAGAGGTGTCAAGAAGGCTGGGTGTCTGCCTCTGGAGTTCAGAGGAGAGGTCTGGGCTGGAGACATAAATTTGGGCATTGGGATAGAATGAGGCCACCTGGTAAAGCCAGAAGTAAAGCATTAAGGACTTATACTCCAGGAGTCAGAGGACAATCAGATCACAGTAACCAGCAGAGGAGCTAGGAAATGGGAGGAGTGATCAAGTGTCAGATGGTCAAGGAAGATGAACAGTTGGATTTGACAAAATGAAGAACGGTGGTTTCGGTAGAGTGGGCTCACGTGAGGAGAGGAAGGGGGAAGCAGAGATCATATAGATAGCTCTCAGGGCCTTTGCTTCTCAAAGAACAGAAATTGAGCAGGAGCTCAGGTAAAATATTGGGTCAAGGGAAGGGGCTTATTTGCTTTTAATGGGAGATGTTTCAGTACTTACCATGAATGTTCAAAAAACAGACAATGAAGGAGAGAGAACTTACTGTAAATTACCAGGTTACTACCAATTGAGCAAAAAAGAAGTCGACCTTTGGGAAAAAGACTTTGGAGACAGATGATATTCTTTTTACTTTGTTATTAGATTTGAATGCAAATGCGTTGTATTTTCTGAACTGTACTCATGGTAACCTGAGGCATGTGACGGTGACAAGAACAGGATGTGTGTTGTATTTGAGAAAACGTTTGCAGAGTCAGGAGAGAGGTCTGAACTTGAGATAAAATTATGCACCTCCAAAAGTGTGCTGACTTCATCACCAAAGAAATAAATATTAAATTATTGATATCTCAGTTTTAAGATTTCTATCCCTTTAATTAACCCCCATTTATTTGGATTTCATGGTAATTCAAATTCAGATCAACTAAATTAGCTTTTGCGATGTATGAGAAAAAGGAACTGAGAGAAAATTAATAAGCATATGAAATTGCAAAGGCTGTTTACCATCCTTTTACAGAACTGTTTCCAGGCTCCTACAGGCAGCCCGTTAGCAGATAGGTCTGCTAATTACAGATGTTCCTCTCTTTTCAACAAAGTCAGCAGCTCTTTTTCAGCCTTTATCAGGAAAAGATGAGACCGTCTCTAACAAGAAGTCTGCAAGGTTAATCTCTGATGCATTTTGCCAGAAGTGTGTTAGCAGTGATGTAGTTTACTGAGGGCCCAAGTGGCAGCAACAAAGTAGATCGACTAAAAATTATAACGAGGAGAGTAATTAATGCTTCCATGGTGCTTGATCATTTGCCAAGAAATACTGAACACATTCTGTGATTCCATTCACTCAGTCAATACGTTTGACAGCTTCTGTATTTCAGGTCCTAGAAACCTAGCTGTGGAAAAGTTCCCTTTTGCGTGAAGCTTAGCATGAGCTGCACAACAACCTGGTGAAATAAGTAGGCCGAGTGCTATTATTAATCTTCTCAGATGAGGATATTCTAGTGTTTAATTAAAGCTTAGATTTAACTCACTTCTGTTCTAGGAATTTGGGCCCCAGCTGAAATTTTATCACTAGTATTTTCTTTCTCAAAGCTTTTGAACACTCAGTACTTCAATACATGTTGTACTCTGAAATGTTATCTTCATAAATATAGTGAAGGAGAAGAGGGAGTCAGAGGATGAGATGGCTGGATGGCATCACCAATGCAATGGATATGAACTTGGGCAAACTTTGGGAGATGGTGAGGGACAGAGAGGCCTGGCATGCTGCAGTCCGTGGGGTTGCAAAGTCGGACATGACTGGGCGACTGAACAACAACAAATATAATGAAATTCTGCAGGGGAAGCTCTTTTGCATTTAAAAAATTCATTCCAACACTCAGTCTGATAACCATGTGTCTGGAAGAGCCATTCCATGTTATGAAGACACCAGTTACAGCTGATCCGTCTTAAGTTACTACTCTAGGAGCCTGATCAAGTCTTTACTGTCATCAAAATTGGCTTCCCTGGTGGCTCAGTGGTAAAGAATCCTGCCAGGACAGGAGACGTGGGTTTGATCCCTGTGTCGGGAAGATCCCCTGGAGAAGGAAATGGCTACCCACTCCAGTATTCTTGCCTGGAAAATCCCATGGACAGAGGAGTCTGGCAGGCTACAATCCATAGGGTTGCTAAAGAGTTGGACACAATGACTAAACAGCAGCAACAATCATCAAAGTTAGTGTGATAGCTGACGTGTATCAGCTTTTTAAAAAAACAACCTCCATAACATACTATTAACTGCCTTTATTTTAAACTGGTTTAAAATCTGACTTTCTATCACTTGCATTGAGGCACAGAATTATTAGAAAGGAGAACATCTTTACTTTAAGTTTGAACATAGGTTTTACATGAAAAACAGTTATTGTAACTCCTTTAAAAGGTATATATGCCACGTGGGAACTCTCTTCAGTGTATATGACTGGAGGTAGGTTTTATTTCTTCATTGAGAAAATCTTACACAGATTTTTAAAAAATAAAATACTTATGGCACAAGACCCTCTCTTCCCTCCTTAATTCTCTGGTAACTTCTGTAACTGTTGGGAGATATATTCATGTAACAGGATGCTAAGGGGGAGCTTTCCTGTAGGCTCTAAGTATTGCAAGTATTTCTAAAGGGAAAGCTGCTGGTAACAGAGCCTGACTCCCTCCTCGGAGTTGACCAACAGGTGGTGAGAAGTTGACCAACAGGTACTCTGTCCGGCAGAGCAGCTGCCTGTCCATAGAGGTAGAAGATTGCTGCTGGGAGGGCGGGGGGTGTGGGTCAGAAGATTGTCTGAGCCACAGTGGAAGGAGCTGAGGCTTTCCCTCCCTTCCCAGGGGAGGGGAGAGAGCACGTGCCCAGGCAACACAAGCCTGGGGAGAAGGGTTCCAAGGGGAACGTTCACCCAGAGTAGGGGAACCTGGCGTCTCTCTCCGTCAGTGGACTTCCGGGAGCAGACACATGTAGACCAGCCTGAACTGAGGAAGAGAGAACTGGAGGGAAGTGTCCTGGCAGAGAGCGGAGTGGTTGTGGAGCCACGTGCTCTGCATGGCACGGATGCACTTGTGTGTGGTGTGGGTGGGCATTCAGGAAGAGGCTGGGCTTGTATGTGCTCCCCTGCCTCCCACCCAAGGGGCGTGCGTGTGTGCTAGGAAGGTTGAATAGGGGTCGGAGAAAGTCACCCTAGAGCCAGATTTCTCGTATCAGGAACAGTGCTATCCAGACCCCACGCCCTTCCCAGCAGAGCCCTCCAGAGAACCTTCACAGATACAGTAGAATCCAGGGCAGGGCAGCTCCTACAGGAGGGGTCAGAGACCAAGTTAGTGTTACCCTGATAAGCAGACAACCAACAGAGAGAATTCAGCCACTGCCAGATAAGAAAGGGGCCCTTGTCCTTCTCCTGTGTCCTTCTCCCCAGCTAAGTGCATGAAGGAGGCAGAGCTTGGGGTAGGAGGGCTCCAAAGTGGGCTCTACTGCCCCATCAGGTATGTGATGAGGAAGGGCAACGTTTGAATCATATATGATATTGGAGTATGGCCCATCTGGGGGTAATGATTGGAAAATAGAACATTAAGGTATCTGAACCCCCTGTGGAGTTGAGACTGTTTCATAAACTGACTCCATTTATGTGTATTTCTTTCAGGATTAGTAAACAGACTTCATATAACTGAATAGCCCCCTCCACCTTCTGGTGAAGTCATTACTGGGCTGGCACTCCTTCCTAGCCTGCTGACATGTTGTAACACTTTCCTATGTGACCTCAGCAAGCTACTGAACCTCTCTGGATGTCATTGTCTTCATCTGTCAGATGACAGGTGATCCCTGGATTACTTCTGTCACTAAAATTCTGTGAACGTTGGAGAAGATGTAATGTATGTAAAAGAATTAGCTCAAAACTGTGGGTGACAGTGCTTTAAGGGTTTCCTCGAAGCATGTTTGGTGCCAGTTAAGATGGTAATCCTACTGAAGCATGGAGTTAATATATTTAAATCAGATGACAGCTATTGGAGATGAGGCTGGGAGTTTAATGACCCCAATGCTTAACTTGCTAGAGATTTAATTTTTGAAAAGTAGGAAGGGGTAGATGCCCCACCCCTGCCCCCACCGCTGTGGAGAAAATGGCATGCTGTTTAGGGCAGATGCTGAGAAGAGCAGAGCTGCGTTTAAGTGAGAGGTGGTTGGAAGTGCCTTTTGGTCAGACCCCAGGTATCTTACTTTCTTAACAGAATGCCAGTTACCCGACAGTCTGTCCCCAGCCAGCCATCCAGATGACAGAAGGAATGGAGAGCAAGATGTAGGTGGGTATGGAGCTGCGTTTGGAACTGGAGAGAGAGATGTTAAATTTATGGTGAACGTTTCTGGTAGGGTGGAGGTGGGAGAAACATTTAGCCAGAGGAAAGCTTTCGTTTCCACACTTGCACACTTGCTGGTGATAGGGTTCCTTGCTGGGTTTCTAAACCATACGGTGCTTGTGTTCTTATCTCCTTTCTGCACTGATCTTTGTAACACGCTCTGCTTGTGAATTCTGGGGATGTTCACCGTGCTTGGCTGAATAAGCTTAGGCGTTCTGCCATTTTCTGTGATTCGATTTCACAGCGTCTTTTAGATGATGGAATTCAGGAAAAGAACTCTGTAAAGGTCAGGCCAGGAGCCTCATTGGTTTATCTGGTGGTTTCTGCTGTAACTCCTGGGAGGGTGCTGGTTCATTGGGCATTTGGTTCTAAGCAAACATTATTGCCTTTTAATAACTGTTGGTTATTGGATTGTTAGTGGTGTGGTGGAGAGTCCAAAACATGGAGCTGACTCATTAGACTCATAAAAAAGCAAATGCTGTTACCCAGAGTTTCTGGTGAGTGACAGAACTGAGCTTCCAGACCCCAACCCACCCCCCATTCCGCCTCCATGGCGCCCCCTCCACCACCACACGCTCCCACTGCTGGGCAGCAAACGGACACTTCTCCCCTTGTTAATCACAGAGTTTGCCCTTGAGAACTCTGGAGGGGGAAAATATCTTCTAGGTTTATCAAGCTGAGCAATGACTAAAGTAGGGAAGTCGTTTTATTGCATTGTGTGCTCCTGGTCGTTTGCCCATAAGAAAATAAAAATGTTTGGCTTGTGTTAAAGACTTTTTTCCTATCTTTCTTGAACTTCATGAAAATATTTATCCTATGAAATGAATGACGTGAAGGGGGAAAGTATTTCCATTCTCTTTGGCAAGTGGAAAAACACAGTTTGCTTTCTTCAAGATGTGAGTGGATTGGTAATTTCCTTTGACATAAAACTAATGCATAAATGGTCTTTTTTTTTTCTCCCAGCCAACCCAAAATGTTTTTAAGCAAAAGAATGACTTGGCAGTCAATTATTAAACCTCGGGCAACCTAAAGCATTTTTTGAGTGTTGTTGTTGTTTTTTTAAGAAATGTGATTCTTTGCTCTTTATTATTTTCCTCCTCCCCTTCCTTGATGCTACCTTGGTAGCTGCCGTGTTTTAAATATTGACAAGATGAGATAGTTTTCTGTTTATATCAGCAGTCGTCTGTCTGTGAGATATGGACGAATCAGAACGCTGGATTTCCTTTCTCAGCCATCCATCAGGTTCATAATGTAAGGTTACAAATGGTTATTTTCTCTTCCTGAACTTGCGCTGTGTCGTGTGTTGCAGTGTCGTCAATAGCTATAGGGACTATGTCCTGGCAATGCAGAAAATTTGTGATGTCTAACAACTCCCGAGATTTTTTTTTTTATTGTTTATTATACTTCATTCACTGTGCCTCGTGACTAAGTTAACGTGCAAAACATTGTCCTGAAATGAGAAACGTACTTGGTTTGGAAGTCTACAGTTAAAATCTGTCCCGTGTGAGTTTGGCTTTCATCCCAGGTGTCCGCGTTCACTTGCTTTCACAGGAGAAAGGAAAAGGGTAAATTGATATATATATATACCCATGTATATATCAGTGTTAGTCTTCCCCATTTTGTATTTCCCTTGTCCATGGGCTATTCAGTTCTTTGTGCCTAACACAAAGGTTCATGCGCTTCACTTGTGAGAAATATTTGAGTATGATTTGCATGATATTCTATATAAGTTTTATGCAAATGCAAGAGGACTGTAGCCAAGAGAGGCACCATTACAGCTACAAAGTGGTTCTCAGCCTAATCCTTTCTTTTTTTTTTCACTTGACAGTACTGAATTGATCTTTGGAATGCATGCAAATCACGACCTATTGTACTCTGAGCTGCTTAATATTCAGATATTCACATTTCACCTTTGCATACATTTAAAAATTCATTTTTGTTTGGAAAGTAAACATTTTCATGTTTGGTTTTTTTTTGTCTATTTCATATTTTAAAATACAATCCTATTTTCACACTCTTAAATTTTTCTCATTGGGCAGCCTGCTGTCTGAGAGGTTGAGACTTTTGGTTGAGAATCACTCAAAAGAGCTTTTGCAGAGCTCTTGGGGCAGCATGCAGAGGGCCTCTTTTGGGGTGCCACGTCAGGCATACCCCTCCTTGTGTGCATGGGATTTCTGGCTCTTGGGGACCAGTCTATACATTGCCTGGTACTGCTGCTCCCGTGACCCAGCAGTTCCTCCTGAACACGTTAACGCTCTCTAACCAGTGCTTTTTCACGTTCAGAAGTGGCCATCTCCGCTCTTTTATCAAAAGAAACAAATTTAGGATAACCAGCTGCATTCTTTATTCTTGAAGATGTTTTAGAAGAACTGCACCAGCATCTTGCTTTCATGTGTGTGTGAACTGTTTGTAGGAGGCCTTTCCTTACATTCACATCCCAATGTATGTACACATATGTATACATATGTGCCTTCTTCAAAGCTGTTGAGATAAGGGAAAGTAAATGTAATCATATAACTTATGTATGTTTGGGTAGCCCACCTCTAATATTTGTTAGAATTATTGAAAGTGAAACCTGAAAGTAACAATTGTCATTTAAAATCATTTTAGTTTTTTATTAAGTGATCTGAAGAAATAGAAAACAATGTTTGTTAATATTCAATCTAAATTTACAAGCAGGTAGGTGGGAGTTGTTCCTAATAGAAAAGATTTAAAAGCTTCTATTAAAAAAATCAATTAAGTCCTCATTTAAAAATTTTTTTAAAGAATAAGATAAGGCTTGGAAAATACCATACTTCCCTGTCCATGTTAGAGAGCTAGATCCTAATCATAGCTTTTAATTATTTACTGACATCCTAACAAAACTTTTCCTTAAGAAGAAAGAAAGAATATAAACAGTGTTTCCCCTTTGTATTCTCAGAACACATAGAATATGTGATATCTTCAGTTTCCATTTTGGGGGATAGAGCCTTGTTTTTGAATTAGATATCTGGTGCAAATGAACTAAAACCATGCAGTTTTACCACCTTTTGAAATAATGAAAAGATTAATAGCTGCATTTTGGAATCTACCATCCAATAAACATCTATCATGGAATTTTGCAAATTTTTTTCTGCGTTATAACTAAATTCAGTTAGTGGCTTATACTTTTCAGCTGGTGGGTATGAGACATTTAATTTAATTACATTATATTGAGTATGGCCCAATTATAATCCTTAAAACTCAGCAGGCTAAGAATTTCTAGTTGGCAGTTGGTAAATACCTATTAAGCAGAATCAATTCTCTGTTTAAAACTTTAATCTCAAATTATGTTTTTCTTTCGTATTAGAAGATTAAGTTTTATTTGAGTTTGAAGGGATAACTAATAATGTACATTTTCTTCTGTTTAATTATGTCCTAAAGGAACAAATACATACATAAATGCCAAGTAAACAAGGTTTTAAGCCATGACCAAATTCTTGAACTATTAAGATCATTTAATACATGAACCTAAAGGAAAGGTTTTTCTCCAAGTATTTTAAGCTATAAAGAAGTAGCCTGAAGATATTTAGTAAAAGTGCCTTGAATCACTGTAATTTCTCTTCTGCAATTACTTAAGCCTTTTAAAGAGTACTGCCAGTCACTAATAATTTACAATATGACAGACTTTTGCAATTTTATTTTGTTATTCTAATTAAACATTATTGCCTCATAGTAACCCATGTTTTGCTAAAGATAAGACTTTATTATAAACCGTTATTTCAGACAAAAGACTTTTTAAGTCTGTTTGATTTTTAATTAATATTTAATAAGCATTTTTAACTGAGAGATTATTAATTTTTTAAATTTACCTGAAGAAATACAGATAATATCTGGATATAAATTTTGTGTTTAACAGGACCTAATACTGGGCTTCACAATTGAAACTATTTGAAATGTGAGGCAAACCCCTCCCTTGCTTTTTCTCTCTGCTGCTCCTCCATGTTATCACCACTCGACCTGTTTCCTCTATAGTTCATTCCTGCCTCCAAAAGGACAGAGACCGAGGGCACCCTTGCTCTCTAAGTTCTTTTGTTTTTACTGTCCCTCAAGGAGATGAAGCTGAATCCCACCCCAGGGCAGGCCACATCTGTCCTTTACAATAGTGTAATGATGAGTCCATCCATTCCCACTGAATTAATTCCAAAGAGAAAAATCAACACCTACAAACAGAGTCTTCTAAATACTCTTATATCTAAGGTTAAAAATAATAATCAGTTGATGAGTTTCCAGGAAGAAAAGAAAATTATTTCCTTATAAATTCAATTTTAAGAACACTTTTTCCTCTGTTTGAAAATGAATTTCTGGAAATAGCACTCAGTATGACAAAATTCAGTTTCTATTTCCAGAAAGGCAGATTCAGTCCCTGTAGGGAATTTTTTAAATATTTGGTCTGGAGCATAGTTTCTGGGCCACAAAGAAAATAAGGATTCTGTTTCTCTTCCCTATAATTATCTTCCCCCACTGCATGTCGGGGAAGCGTGTCAGAGCACTCCAGATTCGGAGCAGGTGGTTTGGGATTTCTGGACAAAGTGGAGTCACAGGAGAGCAGATGATGGCGCTGCCTAAGCAGATGAAATGGACGCACCACTAAATTCTTCAAATGCTTATGAAATAAGAGATCGAGGTCGTTTCCAGACTGAGATGTTATGTGCTGTTATTCCCAAAATGGCTGCTCTGACTTCTGTGGATGATGTAAATATTTGGATCAGCATTCTGCTTTAAGTGTATGTGGAACTCACATTGAAATTTAATTATAAAAGTGCCTGAGTTAATTCAGCAATTAGAGAATGAATTTGCATATGATTTGCATGCTTAACGTACAAACACCTGAAATGTCCCCATAACCCCAGCTTCATCCCACCCATTCCCACCCCCAGCCCTCCCCCATCCCTTGACCCGCAACCCATGGTACCCCCAGCTCCTGCCATGTCTGTTCAGGCTTTTCTGAAAACTGCCTGTTGAGCTTGGCCACGGTGAACCTCAGCTAAACGATGACAGGGCTAACGCTGAAGACTGGATGCTTGATTTGCATTGTCACGTCAGCAGACACTGGATCCAAGGATCTCTTGAGGTCAACCAGCTCCCTTTGTATCATTCCACGAAGTTGCGTGCAAACTTCTGTTGTTGCGTTAACAGTGTTACCTGTGACTTAAGTGTACAACACCTGTTTGCTGTGTTGTTGTTGCTTTATCAAGGGAGGGGGAGACTGGGGGTGTCAGTTAATGGGGGAGATGAGAGGATGATTTGCTGGATGTGGGGAGAACTTTGAATTAAGAACTCACTGTTGCATGTTTCCAGAGTTTTAACTGTTATCATTTAAAGGTTATTACACTCACCTTTGAAATAATATTGAAATTCACATATTCTGCATTTTTAATTTTATACTAGTTTTTTTAAGAGCAAATCATGTCAGTTGAAATTAAGATCCAAACATTTAGGAGAGAAGGAAAAGAAAAGATCAAAATAGCAAGTCAGAGGAAAACTTAATTGCAACTAGTCACTGTTTTTACAAAATAAAAATCCATTTAAACAAAGAGAAAACTTAAGAATGAGTCAGGGATGGGTCATAAAATGAAGGATTTTTGCTTAAAAATGCTTAAGTAAATATTCCAGATAAAGTCTTAATGATATCAACAGATGGAAGATGGGAGAACCGAGCCCTGTGCAAGTAAATTAGCAACTGGAACAAAACTAACAAGCAGAATAGCTCAGAGAGAGGAGCCGAGGGTTCTGACCAGTCACATACTCCAGTGAGAAGCCAAGGAAATAACATGAGGCTCATTTTTCTCTTCCTGTGGTTGGGATTGACGGATCTCAAAGAGAAAATTTCAGGCTCTCTGCCTCACGAAATGGCCTATGCTTTCCCTAAGGGGCTCTGGAATTCTTCTGTTTTTTAAAGCCAGTTAGAAATTTGACTTTATAGGCGCTCACACTAAACCATTACAGTAATAAAACATGTTGAGGTTAACCTCATGGAAAATGGTCATTAAAATGATGGGATGTCCTTCTGTGTAAAGTCTGTCTTAGTGGGCTCAGGTACTACGTGATATACCGTCACATGGACTGTGCTTGTACTTGTGATCAGGCTCCCCAAGTACATGCATATGCACATATGACCAACCCTGGTATTTAAATATTTATTCTTCAGTCATGCTTTAGGTTTTCTGAGGGAGGAGTTTGAGTATATCCAAGACAATCATGGGGTGTTATATTGATACAAATGAATTCGGAGGAGGGAAACTAGGTATCATCCACTAGGACATTTTCTTCTGAAATTTTGTCTAGTGTCACGCCTACCATATTTTCTCTCCAGAGATACAAAATTTTTCAAAGTACATGGTACATGTCCTCATCAGGAACTGAAATTTATAAACCGGTGTATTGAGAATGCATTTCAAACTAAAAATTTCAAACAGTCAAGTTTAAAAACAGAAAAGTCTTTCAAAGATCATATGTTCTTTTCTGTTGGAACAGAAAATTATGACTTAGTAAATCATTTATGAATATCTTCATGTTTAATTTTAAGAGTACTTAGCTTAGGATGTCATTCTAAAAATAGAGTAAGTCAACTTCTTTCATACCTCAAAAGTTAACTTAGCTTTGGGAAACAGGATGGTAGGACATATAAAACCATAATAACCATATAACACACTCAAATGTATTTGCACCTTTATGGCACACAGGTTTAAGATGAACTCAGGCCAGCTATAGTGCATGAACTTAGCCTATTACTCATGTTACCTCTAGAATAAATGTGATTTTCAGACAGGAGACTGGGGAGAACCTTCCATTACCTTGCGACCTCCAAACGAAGCCACAGCCTCAACTCCAGTGCAGTACTGGCAACACCACCCGGAAAAGCTCATCTTCCAGTCATGTGATTACAAAGCTTTTGTAAGTTACCCAGAACTGAGTACTTGGGTACCAGCAGGAATAGAGGGTACATTTCTAGCTTGTTTGCTTTTATATTCAAATATCCCCAGACATTCATCACTGAAATTCCTAAAATGTTTTCCCCTTCTCTTTTTTTTCTTAAAGAAGCCTTCTTCAAAGGCTACTTGGAAATTCCAAACAAATGGAACTTTATAACCCTTTTAATCTTGTAAGCTTAAGGTCTGTTTTGCCTTCTTCATACATAGTTGTGTATTTTAAATTAAATGTGATAAATTGCTGTCTTAAAATGGAAATGACTGTAAATAGAGCACATATAGGCATTTCCACATAACTCACCAGTTATCTCAAAACATTGGGTCTACAGCTTTATGTAAATACCAGATTCTTTTCATTGTCATCATTTGGATTATATTACTAGGCTTTTTTCTTTTTTTAGATAGGAGAGGGAATCAGGCTTAGCTGAGATTGTGAGTGATATGAACAGGTAAATGTTCAAAAGATACCATCAGTTTGGGGGCAGATGGTTGTCATGACTATAGCAGGGAAAGTGGCTGAACCCTCAGCAGAACATTGAAACTGTCTTTCTTAAAAATAAATGTTTTAATTAGGACAAAGTTTCCTGATACCTTAAAAGATGAGGATTTCATATTTTCAAAAATAAGATAATGAAAAACATCAAAAAGAAGATAAGGGTTTCACCACAATCATCGTCATTGATTTATGAAGATGTAAAGGTCCTGATTATCTCACAGCAGTTTAGTCTTTTCATTTTGTGCTCTCTGCACCTCTTTAACTGCTTGTGTCTTGAAGCACTGGACTTATTTCAGTCATAATCTCCCCCAAAACTGTAAGACTGCAGTTCCTCCTTCTTCCTCCAAGACCCAAACACCAGATCCCTGAGCCTTTCTGAGCATGCCTTCTTGGAAGCCCTTGACTGAACCCTCTGCTATTGTGCCTGTGCACAAACTCTTCAAGTCCGGGATCTCGTGGGTCTAAAAGACTGATTCCCAGCCCAGTTTTTGCAGAGTGCCAGGGTCTCCTCAGTCACATCCAGAAAACAATCATTTTAATACACTCTTTAAAAAGACATATTGAGCTGTTTCTTTTCTCTCTTTTTTTGAAGGAAAGTAGAGAAAAATGACAGATGGAAAGAACCTTAATGAAGTTTCAAAAGGTGGTGTGTGCGCGTGCTAAGTAACATCTGAGTCTTTGTGACTCTATGGACGATAGCTCGCCAGGCTCCTCTGTCCATGACATTCTCCCAGAAAGAATGCTGGAGTGGGTTGCCATGCCCTCCTCCAGGGAGTCTTCCTGAACCAGAGATGGAACCTGAGTCTCATGTCTCCTGCACTGGCAGGGAGGTTCTTTACCACTAGCGTCACCTGGGAAGCCCCTTTCAAAAGGTTGAAGGAGAGTCAATTGATAGGAAGGCAAAACAGACATTTTGCTAAAAACTTTTTACCCCCGGCCAGAGCTTGGAGTGTGTGTGACCATCTGTACTAAGGCAGCATTGGAGCCTATCACCTAACAGCAAAGTGGTGATTCCTGGCAGGAGATACTACCATCCTTCTCCCGCCCTGTTCAGCCCCTCCAGTGTCAGTTTGCACCAAGGAACTCAGCTCCCTGGGCTGTGGAACAACTGAGAATGGCGTTCTCTCTCCCCGCATACGTCCAGCCCATTCTCAGGTGGATCAACCACCGGGCACGGAACTGAGAATGAAAAAGGTCCCAAACTTTGTCTCTGCCTAAGAGCAGCCTAACATTAATTACCTATGCAGCCAACTAAGTCCAAATGGGGTGTATGTTGCTTCGCTTCTCAGCTGTCTCATACAACCCTGTAATTACATAGATAGTGATGTGATTTATTTTTGCAGACATTGCTGCCTCAAAAAAAAAAAAAAGGGAAAACATTTTTAGACGGCCCCATTTTGCAGTTAAATATGATCTGAAAGATGGCATCTTTAGAAACTACTGCAGTTTTATTATAAAGAGCAATTTACAGCTTTCAGAACTGTGGTTAATTCTGCTGCATTCTCTGTATACATACATTTATTTGTTAGAATTAGTTACTGTTAGTTTTTAAAAGTTATGCAGCAGCCTACAACCAGGAAAGCTGGCCAGTAGTACTTCTACAATCTGCTTTTAAATTGCTACTCATATTTATGTTCTGTTTTTCATAAATCATTGATTGATTGATTGATTTTTTTGTATTTCAGTATTTAGGTTCTATGCTGATAAAAGAGCTCAGGGGGACAGAATCAACCCAAGATGCTTGTGCAAAAATGCGGGTAAGTTTGCCAAACGACTTTATTTCTTGTCACTGAAACACTAAATACTGGGTATGGATACAAATTGCTGCTTCTCAAATTCCTATTTTCTTCATCTTTTGGTCTGCTGAATCACACTGGTGTTATATAAAAAGGTGTTTGGGTTTTTGTTCATGTTTATGCCACTGTGGTTCGATTTGATGTCTGTTGGATGCAGTTACTCTGATTTTTAAAGATTTAAAGTAATTTTATATACATTGATCATCTCCAGATTACAAGAAAAATGACCTTTAGTTTACTACAAAAAAAATATTTTAAGCACCCACTTGGCAGTCTGAGAACACTTACTGAAAAGACTGCCAACTAACTAAAAATTAACAAATGTAGGAATATTGAGAGCATATTATTTAAAGCTAATATGCCTTGCTGCTGCTGCTAAGTCACTTCAGTCGTGTCTGACTCTGTGCGACCCCACAGATGGCAGCCCACCAGGCTCCGCTGTCCCTGGGATTCTCCAGGCAAGAACACTGGAGTGGGTTGCCATTTCCTTCTCCAATGCATGAAAGTGAAAAGTGAAAGTAAAGTTGCTCAGTCGTGTCCAACTCTTCGTGACCCCATGGACTACAGCCTACTAGGCTCCTCCGTCCATGGGATTTTCCAGGCAAGAGTACTGGAGTGGGTTAGGAGCTTTTTAATTATTCATTTTTTTAAAATAAGAAAACCATACAACTCCAAATTGAATCATGTAAGGACACAATCTTGATAGAAATGGCAATTTCAAATGTCTGTGATTGGTGGCTGCTGGGTTCCCAGGACCCTGTATTAGTCAAACCAATTCTCACTGAGAGAGATCCAGTGGGCTTTTTCTTTCATGTGTCCCTTATTCTTCCTCCATAGCAGATGTGTAGAAGCCATGGTGATATCTCACTGATGATACAAAGTAAGAATATCGGACTTAATCCACATAGCAACTAACCAGTCAAGTTTGAGATCATTAGCAAGTGAAACCCTAACTTCTGTTTATCATTTATTTTATACAAGCAGCTTTGGTGGGAAATACTTAAAAGCATGTAATTTAACAGTCATTGCTCATGGAACACTAAACATGTATGAATCTTCATGACATTGATGCCTCTGTATGTAATGGCTGATTTGATATTTTGATGAATTCAGTAGCAGAAGGACTGAAACAGTTGTCTTTCTATTTGATGTAGGTATAGTATACTTAAATTGTCAGGACCAAGGAATCTTTATTACAGGTACTGTGTTTAGATTTAAAAAAAAAATCCCTGATATGTGCAGGAGCTCCAAGTTCCAGTTCTGTTGGTGCTTACTTGCCTTAGGACTCGCTGTTTTGTCATAATAACTGGTAAATTTACTGAGTAGTTACAATGTGCCAATCTTCTGTGCTGAATACCTTGAGCGTTTGCTCATCTAATCTTTACCACAAAGCTGTGAGATTAATACTGTTGTTAGCCCCATTTTGTAGGTGAAGAAACTGATTAAATAACTTTCCCAAGATCAGACAGTGAATAACTTGCCAATCTGGGACTGGGTCTGGCTGACTCCAGAGCCCAAGCTTTTAACTACTACATTCCCCTGCTTTTCCTGGGCTTCATTTTCTTAGAAAATAAGAACATTGGACTAGATCCCATTAGGGTTCTTCCTGGTTTTTATAATTCTGGAAAACTTGTATTCTAATTATCTCTCAAAGAACAATAAGAAAATGGGAAAGGTTTTTAATCATCAAGCCTCAATAATTTTAGAGCCGTTCATGAACATGTCGAAGAAATTAATTTGGCATGTCTGATTTAATACTATTAACTCAGTTATCTGAATCCAGCTACGTCAGTGCAGTAATGAGCATAAGTAGCACATAGAGCACATAGCACCATCTAAAATACACCAGATCTGTGATTTAAATTTCAGTCAATTTCTTGAAATTAAGTGGATCTGAAATTCCATTTGGACAGCAATAGCAAAACCATTTCAACAGTCTCAGTGGAGAATAATTTAGTTAAATACTTGTCTGTTGCTTAAAATGAAAAAGCCATCTATTTAGAAGCCATTCTTCTGTTCTTTAGGGTGTTTTTCCAGTTTGCTGCCCTTGGTGTTTATTTTGAGTAGTTTACATGAAAATAAGAACTTCATTGCTACTTGGGATATCAAAAAACCCTTATTTCCCATCTTGATTAAATAAATATCAGTCTTTGACAAAGTAGCTAAAGTTGCACTCACTGGGTTCATCAGAGCCTTTAAATACCAGAAGTGCAAATTTGATCTGCTATCTGGGACTATTGATTTGTGAACTAGAGCTCTCACTGACTAAAAATGCTGTGGATCTCAGTTTGCAGTTAATGCTCCCTTTGAACCTCCAGTTACTGTTCTCTCTGTTTTCAATATGGTGACATTTCAGCCAAAAGTCCCAGTAGAATCAGATCTCCTTAGGGGAAGTACGTTAGGGCAGGGGTCCTCAACCTCTGGCATCTAATGCCTGGTGATCTGAGGTGGAGCTAATGTAATAATAATAGAAATAAAGTGCCTTGGGCTTCCCAGGTGGCACTGGTGATAAAGAATCTGCCTGTCAAGGCAGGAGACATAAGAGGACATGGATTCAATCCCTGGGTTGGGAAGATCCCCTAGAGGAGGGCATGGCAACCCACTCCAGTATTCTTGCCTGAAGAATCCTATGGACTGAGGAGCCTGGTGGGCTACAGTCCATGCAGTCACGAAGAGTCAGACACGACTGAGCGACTGAGCACGTGCACACTCAGTACCTCTCACATGAGCCGATTAAACATTTATTGCCTTGAGTTTTAAAATATCTGAAAATGGATCATTTATGTTGATAAATAGTTTTAGAGTAGTTTCAGGAACCCTTAAAGTGTCTATAAGATTCAGTCAGTTCAATCGCTCAGTCATGTCCGACTCTTTGTGACTCCATGAATCGCAGCACGCCAGGCCTCCCTGTCCATCACCAACTCCCAGAATCTACTCAAACCTATGTGCATCGAGTCGGTGATGCCATCCAGCCATCTCATCCTCTGTCGTCCCCTTCTCCTCCTGCCCCCAATCCCTCCAAGCATCAGGGTCTTTTCCGATGAGTCAACTCTTCGCATGAGGTGGCCAAAGTATTGCAGTTTCAGCCTCAGCATCAGTCCTTCCAATAAACACCCAGGACTGATATCCTTTAGGCTGGACTGGTTGGATCTTCTTGCAGTCCAAGGGACTCTCAAGAGTCTTCTCCAACACCACAGTTCAAAAGCATCAATTCTTCAGCGCTCAACTTTCTTCACAGTCCAACTCTCACATCCATACATGACCACTGGAAAAACCACAGCCTTGACTAGACGGACCTTTGTTGGCAAAGTAATATCTCTGCTTTTAAATATGCTATCTAGGTTGGTCATAACTTTCCTTCCAAGGAGTAAGCGTCTTTTAATTTCATGACTGCAGTCACCATCTGCAGTGATTTGGAGCCCCCAAAAATAAAGTCTGACACTGTTTCCACTGTTTCCCCATCTATTTCCCACGAAGTGATGGGACCAGATGCCATGATCTTCGTTTTCTGAATGTTGAGCTTTAAGCCAACTTTTTTACTCTCCTCTTTCACTTTCATCAACAGGCTTTTGAGTTCCTCTTCACTTTCTGCCATTAGGGTGGTGTCATCTGCATATCTGAGGTTATTGATATTTCTCCTGGCAATCTTGATTCCAGCTTGTGCTTCTTCCAGCCCAGCATTTCTCATGATGTACTCTGCATAGAAGTTAAATAAGCAGGGTGATGATATATAGCCTTCTTGATGTACTCCTTTTCCTATTTGGAACCAGTCTGTTACTCCATGTCCAGTTCTAACTGTTGCTTCCTGACCTGCATATAGGTTTCTCAAGAGGTCTGGTATTCCCATCTCTTTCAGAATTTTCCACAGTTTATTGTGATCCACACAGTCAAAGGCTTTGGCACAGTCAGTAAAGCAGAAATAGATTTTTTTCTGAAACTCTCTTGCTTTTTCGATGATCCAGCGGTACCAACTAAATTAAACCATTTAGGTACAGACATATGTAGTAATTTGGGGTACATTCCAGTGTGCTAACATAAAAACTTTAGGAGATTTTTTTAAATTTCATACTTATCAACTGTAACTTTTTTTTTCCATGACACTTCCTTCAGCACATTCACTTTGCCGCAGCAGAAACCAAGCACAGTTTTCCCTTCTCAGAAGCACTTGGAGTGTTTGTTTGATAGTCACAACTGGTTAATTTCTAAGTTTATCTAAGCTTGTTTATTCATCTCTAAGATCCCCTCAGTCCTGAAATAAAGATAATTCTACATTGCTCTCCTAGTGTTCTATTATACACCTATTATTTCAATTAAAAATATAGCATAGTTAACTAGTGGTGGTAAAGAACCTGCCTGCCAGTGCAGGAGACAGAAGAGACACGGGTTCAATCCTTGGATTGGGAAGATTCCCCGGAAAGAGCACAGCAACTCACTCCAGTATTCTTATCTGGAGAATCCCATAGTCAGAGGAGCCTGACAGCTCATAGAGTCAGACCCAGCTGAAGCAACTCAACACACACACACACACGGACACACACATTTATCAGGTTTCCCACAGCCCCCGTCCCAGATCTAAACCCTAAATAATTCTTATCTTAAAATTACCTTTTAAATTGTGTTTATTGGGAAAGAATCAATAGAAACTTGCAGGAAACCCTGATCATTTTTAAAGTAAAATTGCCTTTTTAAAAAATAAAAGCCTGCAAAACTATCTTAGGAAGAATGATTTCTATGAATTATTTTGCACTTCAGTGGTACAGCTTGGCTGCTTATTTCCTTTCCCATGACAGCTTTACAGACATGTCTATTTAAAATTAAAATTTTAAGACCTATCTTAGTAATACGTGAGAAGCTGTAACACATCTCTGAACGCATTCATTTGGTGCTGCCTTTATGTTCCTGGTTGGGTTTTCCGGCTAAATGTATGCTCAGAGACAGTCTTCATTCTGAAAGGACTCCTGAGAGGAATCCTGGCTCTGTGGTCCTGAATATGTGCTCCCCTAACATGTTACACAGAGAGCAGGGAACCTTGCCTCTGCCACACCTCACATCACACTCCGTAACATCTGGCTGCCCCTGCCCCATGCCCATAGAAGGCAGGAACCATGTATACTGTATCCCCAAGGCCTGCTGTGTAATAGCTGCCTTAGGAGATGGTCGTGATGATTCCATAAAAGAATGCCTGTGAAGGGTCTAGTTCAGTAAAATCTTAAAACACGTAGACCTCTTCCTCCAAATGTTTGAGAAATAAGTAAATTGATGGTTAGATTTGCTCTGGAATGTTTCATTGGTTTTTCCCCACCTCTGATGCCAGTGCCCCAGCCTTTGCCCCAGTTTTCTGTATATTAATACACACTATAAAAGAGAGTATTCAAACACCTAGGAACCCTGCACTCTTCTGTCCAGTTTGTTTTTAATATATTTATTGCCTGGAGAAGCCCAGGGCCGGGGAGCCTGGTTGGCTGCGGTCTATGGGGTCGCAGAGTCGGACACGACTGAAGCGACTTAGCAGCAGCGTTTCCTTATCTGGCTGCACCGGGCCTTAGTTGTGAGGTGGGGGAACTAGTTCCTTGACCAGGGATTGAACGCAGGCCTCCTGCACTGGGAGCACGGAGTCTTAGCCACTGGACCACCAGGGAAATTTCTTCTGTCCAATTTTTAAAGGTCATTGCCAAAAGGGAGAAAAAAAAAACAAAAGGGCACTGTGGATGTTATATATAATTTTCATTTTATATTTAGGGGAGGTAATTTGTTTCTGAACTGATTGGGAGTTGCCTTTTTTAAATAATGTGTCCACAGACTGAACTTTATAAAGCAATAGATTGTTTTGGCCTTTCAATTCTCTTTGGTATGAGTAGCTGCCACTTCAAAGATTCTAAGTACAGAGTTTGGTGAAATGAGGGATTTGTTCTGACCACATGAGGTTCCACTATTCCATTTTCCTCCCTACACTTACTCATACCCTATTTCCCAACCCTGAATTTTGTCCCAGGGTATATGTTTCAGTAATATATAGCACTCTCACTTCCCTAATTAAATATGCCATTAGGAACACATCTGCTCCTGTAAGAGGTAGGCCGTTATATTCAATTTAGTACTCTGAAATCTGACTTTCCCTAATCCCATATTTGAGGGTTAGAATTGTTCATCGGTGTATGTGTTCAAGGAAATTTCCCTAAAAAAAAAGAAAAGGAAATATCTGTTCTCAACTACAATAAGGTAGAAACCAGCCTTTCTGATGTAAGAATGGAAATATTTTAAAATTATTTTTAAGTCAGCAATAAGCAAATCTTCCAGTGTGTTTAGACTTTGGAACCTCTGCTTCCCAAAGGGCTTAGTTTCACAATCCCTTCAGGCTTCTTGTTGAGTCTGTACCCTTTAATTTATATGATTTCTAAACTTTCAATCTGAAAGCAATTCTAAAGTTGAATTTTCAAATATATGGATTCCCAAATAATTGTCTGTGCCTTGGTTGAAGCGTGAAGACCATCTTTTTTCCTATACTTGCAAGGAAAGAAATGAACTGGAAAGCTTGAAAAAGGTAGACTTTCGAATCAGATGGAAATGTTAAATTAAGAGTCCTCTTTCCTTAGGAGATACTCAAATAGAAGTCATGTATATATGTGTATATATATATATATATATATATATAAAATTTTATTTATTTTTCGCCTGTGCTGGGTCTTCATTGCTGCAGTTTCTCCAGCTGTGCTGTGTGGGGGCTAGTCTCTAGGTGCGGTGTGAGAGCGCCTCATTCTGGCGGCTTCCCTTGTTGTGGGCCTTGTGTAGGGCCCTTGGTCCTCAGAAGTTGTGGCTTCCAGGCTCCAGAGCACAGGCTCAGCAGTTGTGGCACGTGGTCTTCGTTGCTCCATGGCATGTGGGATCTTCCTGGAAAGTTTCAATTTTTTAAACTTACATTTGCTTCTTACAAAAGCAATATACATTCATTATTAGTCAACTTTCAAATAGAGATACAGAAAAGAGAAATAAGAACAACTGTAGTTAAAAAAAAAAAATGTAGTTTTATCATCCCGCAGTGGTAAACACCTGTTAACACCTTGTTTGTATGTTATCTTCCAGACTGATTATACATTCATAAGCATCACTTTTCTACAAAAAAATGGAAATGTTATGAGCCTACTGTTTTAATCTGTTTTAAAATATATTTTGAAACATTTTTATTCCAATAACTATTCATCCCCAATATTATTTGTGCCCGTTGAAAAATACTCCAATCCATAACTGAACTAAACTTATTTAACCATTTCCCCCGGTTGATTATTAGTTTATTTCCATTTTTTTCCAGTTATAACCAATACTATGGATAACATCCATAAACCTAAGTCTATTGCAACGGGTCTGATTATGTCTTTAGAATAAGCCACTAAATGTAGAATGAGTAGGTCAAAGAGTATACCCATTTTGAAACTCTTGATAAGTATTGCCAAACTGCTTTACAAAAAAATTGTTCCAATTTATACTCTGAGAAGCAGTCTCCAAATATGTATTGATGTTTGCTTGTCACATCTCTCAGGATATGTTGGATGTGTTCCCAGTTGAGGGTGCGTTGGTGGCACTAATGGTAAAGAACCTGCCTGCCGATGCAGGAGACTTAAGAGACACGGGTTCAATCCCTGGGTCGGGAAGATCTCTTGGAGGAGGGCATGGCAACCCACTCCAGTATTCTTGCCTGGAGAATCCCATGGACCGTGGAGCCTGGTGGGCTACAGTCCATAAGGTCTTAAAGAATAAGACACTACTGAAGCAACTTAGCACACACACATATGGGGAATTTCTATGAGAAAACACATCTCCACCATGACCCCTGGGCCTATCAGCTCTATCTGGTCAACATCTATTCCAGATATAACTCTAGAATCTGTCTTTAGGACCCGAACCCTTTATTTTATGTGCATAATGTTTTATTATACTTTCACAGTCCCTGAGGAACCATGGCCAAATTAAATAATACTTGTTAATTGTTCTGAAGACCAAGATCTTCAGCTAAGTGCTAACTAAGGATTTTTGGAAATCACTTGTCAAGTGGAAATAGCGTGTTTTGATAAATTAACGTCTCTCTGAATTAATGTAAGTTGCAGCACAACTTTGTATTCATGGCAGCAGAGAACAGTTCTGACAGTGACTTTCAATCAAATTGATCAACTGTATTTTTAGAGCAGAAATTCTCAGTGTGGTCCCCAAACTGGCAGCATTAGCAGCATCTGGAAACTTGTTAGAAATGCAGACTCTTGGGCGCTACCACTGACTTACTGTCTCAGTCTTTTAGAGCCACTATAACAAAAACTGCGAGGAATTTATTTCTCATAGTTCTGGAAGCTGAGAAGTCCAAGATCAAGGCCCTGGCAGGTTTGGTGTCTGGCAAAGGAACTTTTCCTGGTTCATAGACGGCCAGCTTTTCACCCTGCCCCCTTGACAGGAGAGGCAAGGGAGCTCTCAGCTCTCTTTTATAAACATAATAATTCCATTCCTGGGGGCTTCCCAGGTGGCTCAGTGGTAAAGAATCTGCCTGCCAAGGCAGGAGATGCAAGAGACACATGTTCAGTTCCTGGGTCGGGAAGATCTCCTGGAGGAGGGCATGGCAACCTGCTCCAGTGTTCTTGCCTAGAGAATCCCATGGACAGAGGAGCTGGGCAGGCTACAATCACAAAGAGTTGGCCACAGCCGAGCACACACACGTGCACAGAGTCCCTTTCCTGAGGGCTCCACACTCATGAACTTGCAATCCTATAAAGGCCCCACCTCCTAATACCACCAGTGGGGCATTAGGATTCAGTGAATGAATTTGGGGGTAGGGAGTACAAACACTTGGCCTACAGCACTTCTGGAACCAGAAACTCTAGAGGTGGCATCTAACAGTCTGTTATTTACCAAGCACTCCATGGGATTCAGATGCTCTCAAGTTTGAGAACCACTGCATTGGTCCATGAGCAACCAGTAAGGCTGCCATGTAGACAGACCGTCCTGGTAGAACACTGTGCCACAGTGCCTGGAAACCAGCCAGGGCTGGAGCAACAGAGATCGAGGGCATTGCTTTGTGCCCTGCAGACTCGGCCAGGCCATGTTCTTTACTCTGACAGTACACACAATAGCCGAATCTTAGGCAAGAGGACTGGTTTAAATGGCTGCTGCTTGCTGCACTGTCTGTTCCGGTCACGTGGCCTTACTTAGGCTCTATATTCGCTGAGCCTTTGGGTCAGAGTCCTTGTGACCAGAAAAGCCCTTGTGAGGTCATTTATACCCTCATTTCCCGGCCAAGTGAGACTTACCCCGAAGTCATTAGGAACAGATGAGAGTGACACTATGATTAAAAAGCAGAGGGGGAAACTTCTCAGCTTTGCCTCTAATGATTCTTCTGCCCTCTCAAAGAGGCTTTCCTTCTTATCTTGGTGCTGGCAGTTGGAGCCAGTTTCCTGTTGCCAAGGCCTAACCCTCTCCTTGAAGCTGAACTATCACGGGATCTGTGAAGCGTTTGCCACCCCAGAGGAGTCTGTCTCGGTGCATCTCTCATCACATCCGTGGTTCTCCTCCCAAGTTCTTTGGAGCATCTGGGTTCTCTGCAAAGTGTTCTGAGCTCTCCACGTGTTGAGAGGCTGGGACTGCAATTCTTCTCT
Source organism: Bos indicus x Bos taurus (assembly GCF_003369695.1). NCBI lineage: Eukaryota > Metazoa > Chordata > Mammalia > Artiodactyla > Bovidae > Bos > Bos indicus x Bos taurus. Next base: position 57,316,976 of record NC_040080.1, read on the forward strand.
GTAAAGCTGGCTTCCTACTCATTGCTGTACTACATTAATTCATTTGCTCATTCCTTTAACAGTCATAGATTTCAGCAGCTTTTAGATTGATTCCTGTAAAATTGCTGGTATTTAGCCATTTTGACCTTTTAAAAAAAAATGGCACCTTCATAAGTTTCATCTGAGACCATGTGCTAGTCGTTGTAGGACAAATTTGGAAAGGTGGGGGCGGGCCTCTCGGAAAGGGGCGGGCCTCACAGGGAAGCAGACAGCCCCACCCCCACCGCGAAGGAAGGAAGGGACTCCAAAACTGAGCTTTCCCCAGAAAGTAACCTTGAAACTGAGCTTCGAAGGGTAAGAGTTCATTTCAGATGGCTAATTTGCAGTCTGCTTTTTCTCTGTTAACACTCCCTGCAACTTAGCTGGTTCTGCCAAATACAAAAATCGTCACAATATTGCTTGTTTGGTGTGGTTTTTTAATTGTTTGAGAGTCACTTGGGGCTCCCAAACGTAAAAGTTTGATCCTGTTTTAATTTACTTGCTGAAACTAAATATAATAATTAAGCATTGAAATAAGGGAAGTATTATATGGCAAAAGTAATAGTTATGACTCAGCACTGGCTATCTCACTAGAAAGCATTCTCAGGGTAGCTGTGTGTAGGTTAATATATGCTATGAGTTGGATGGCAGTAGACCATCGAGAAATCTGTGCCAGCCTGTGCTTAAAACACCCCCTGGCAGTGATCGGGTTTTGTAAGAATGAGGAGTCAGTGATACCCTCCCTGTGGGCTCTTCACTCTGTACTGACTCTGGGGCACAATTGATTCCTATTAGGAGCATAAATGTCACTCTGGACCCAAACCTCACATTGCAGCTCACAACTGAAGTGCTTCTAGTCTCAGCTCTAAACTTCTTTGCTCTCATTTACCCATGAAAGTCCTGCTTTGAGATCCATGAGTGCTAAGTCACTTCAGTTGTGTCCAACTCTTTGCAACCCCATGGACTAAAGCCTGCCAGTCTCCTCTGTCCATGGGGTTCTCAGGCAAGAATACTGGAGTGCGTTGCCGTTTCCTTCTCCAGAGGATCATCCCGACCCAGGGATCGAACCCAGGTCTCTTATGTCTCCTGCATTGGCAAGCACTTACCACTACTGCCACCTGGGAAGCTCTGCTCTGGGATCCAAGGGCCCCTGTATTGCAAAAAAATATGTTCTCACACTGTTGATTCTGCATTAGAAAATAAGAAACTATTTTGGGGGTGTAAGGCTAGAAAAGCTCAATGGCAATTTCTGACTTGATACAAATATTCCAAGCAGTTCATAATTTGTACTTTAAAAGGAAATGAAAAGTATTTGAAAAAAAATTAAAGATGGTTGTTACTACTTTCCTTGGTGAATCCAAAAATCCCTCTTTAAAGAAAAAAATGCTGTAAGAGTGTTCAGTTACTTTTTCTATTACAAACAGTATTACAGGGGCCTGCCCCCAGATAGGAAATTATGATCCCTGTTCTGTGTGATGCTTAAAAACAATATAAACCCAAGTGCTAAAGAAAGGACTGGCTTTGAATTGATTCAGTACTTGCATTTAATTATAGGTTTCAGAAAGGTAACATCTGTATATAACTAGATACTGTTTCTCTTGAAAGAATAAAAGGATGATAATTAGGGAAATTGTGAAGAAAATACAATGAAATATCACTATATTCTTTCAGCTTTCAGTGGGAGAGCAGGATGGTGAAAAAGTGAAGTTAATCTGGGGCATTACCCATGAGCATACAGCTCATTAGGTAGGCAGAGGTCCTCGTTACACATTAGTCTCCCCTGTGAAGCTGAGGGTTTCCCTAGAGGCTCAGAGGGTAAAGAATCTACCTGTAATGCACGAGACCCAGGTTCGATCCCTGAGTCGGGAAAATCCTCTGGGGAAGGGACTGGCAACCCACTCCAGTATTCTTGCCTGGAGAATCCTATGGACAGAGGAGCCTGGCGGACCCCCAGAGGAGTCCATGGGGTTGCAGAGTTGGACGTGACCGAGCGACTAAAACACACACATACACATGAAGCTGGTGGGGATTTGAAGACTCTGAGAAACCTTAGAAATTCCACCTAGAGTGTGGCATGGTGAAAAAGGCAACTGGAAACAAAAGGGAACCACAAAAGAAAGTTTGCCCTGAGCATTTTACTGAGGAAATGGGCCTGAAAAAGAGAAGTCTATTTATACAAATAAATAAGGCTTCAATTTTTAATATACACCTCTGGGAGTATTCATCCAGAAACACAGCAAAGCATGCAGCTAGGTCATAGGAACCAAGTTGCCTGAGACCAAGGGCTTTGTAATTCGAGCAGTGTTGTCCGGACTAGGTGCCTTCGACCCTGGACGGGGGGTGGTGGGGTGGGAGATGGTTACAACACTGAAAGAGAAGCTGGGGAGGAAGGGACTTCGGCTTCTTGGGGTCGGGCTGAGGCTCCAGGCTCACCTTCTCTTTTTGTAATTTTATTCGTTTACTCATTTTTGGCTGTGCTGCATCTTCACTGCTCTAGTTGTGGTGCATGAGCTGCTGCTTGCACTGGCTTCTCTTGTTGCAGAGCACAATAAGGCACGTGGACTTGAGGAGCACTGGCTCAGTCATTGTGGCCACAGGCGTAGTTGCTCCATGGTAGGTGGGATCTACCCAGATCAGGGACTGAACCCATGTCTCCTGCGTTGGCAGGCAGGAGCCACCGGGGAAGCCCTGAGCTCACATTTTAATATCTGAAAAGCCTTCATAAAATGAAGCGCTTATTGGATTTCTTGCCTCCCTGATTAGCCAGTGAAGACTCAGTATATTTACCTTCTTTCTCTGCATTTTCATCTTTCATTAAAATCATGTGTGAATAGACCTCTTTAAAGCTCTGTAAAGTACACCATCAGAAAATCCTCTAGAAAGAGATTGGATCTGTATCTCTTGTACAGAATAGAAATGCCTTAAAGGAGGTGATTACCCTGAAGACCTCCCACAGCCCCTCCCTGGCCGGATCCATCGTCGTCTTGTCTTGACTCAGTGGGAAGAGAAGTACAGTTTGGGCCACAACATGCAGCCACCCCACACCAGCCCTCCTAGGCCTGCGTGTAGCCTGCAGCACTGGAACCCCATTGTGGCCTCCGGTTAGGAAAGCACGGATTCTTGATTCATTGCACCGTTGAGGTTTTCTGTGTCTGCTGCCACCGTTCTCCTTCTGAAGCCCCTTTTGGTAAAATCAGCAACAGATTTTTCTGTTTTCCCAAGCTGGGGCTTTCAGCCAGGAAACCCAGTAAAAGTAGCAACCGTGCCTGTGTGTGCCTGCCACTGCACTGGGCACACATTTGTAGGCCTTTTTAGTCCTCTTGACATCGGGCACTGCTCCCACTGTCTAAGGAATCTTCTCTTGACTTCATGGTCCTGCTGTCAGGCTTCTTCCAACTTTGTTTCAGGTTCCTTCATTGACTCTACTTTCTTCCCCATTTCTTCATTAATACTTAACTTCTTAAGTATTAACCATCCTCTGCAAGGTGATTCTTAGCCCTCCTCTAGTTCACTCTGACCCACTTTGTCTGCTCCGATTTCCTCGGTCACCCCCTCTATGTTTGGATTTCCAGATCTAATTCTTATGTCCAGTTTCCTGCTGGACATCTCTGCCAGATTATCAAGGTGATAATCGGATTCAGAAAGGTTTCTTGCAAAAGCGCAGTCCGCTCTAGTGGTCCTTATCTCAGCTAATGGCCTCTTAGTCCTCAGCATCCTACCGCTCACCATGTGGACCAGTCAGAAGATCCTCTCGATTCTTCCTCATCAGAATGGCAGCTTCCCTTCCATTCTCCAGAGCATCTACCTCAACTTGGGGGCGTAGGACTCTGGTTTGAATTTATACCTTCCTGCCTCCCCACGTTCAGCCTCTAGCTGTTTCAGTCCATACAACCCACTGTAGCTATCTTTCTGCAACACAGACCTGATCAAGTCACTCCCTACTTGAAAGCATCCAATGGATCCTAGGTTGGCAGAGTAAGTTACAACCATCCAAACCTACTATACCATCCTAATCTCCCACCAGTTATCCAAACCCACCATATTATTTCTCATTTCCAGATGTGTGCATTTGTATGTTGATTCTACTGCTAAAACGGCCTCTTTAGTCCTCTTCTGCCACCTGGAGAATCCTATCCATCCTTGAAGAGCCAGGTCAGTCACCTGCCTCAGGAGGCAGCTGGTTGAATGGATGAAGACTTGCCCACTCCCTCACCAGAGTGAGGCTCTTCCTGCCCAGCAGTCTGGAAGGACTCTGTTCACATCTCTGTCACATTTGTCAACATTTGTGTTGTAGCTGCGCTCAAGCCAGGAATGGTGATATGTCTCTCCCTGTCCACGGCAGACGTTGTTCCCAACCCTCCTTACTGCAGAGCCCAGACGCAGCTCAGAATCCATCTCAAATAGCACTAGACAGCCGCATTCAGCAGAGTGAAGTCTGCACACGATCTGAGGTCTCTGTGACATCCTCCAAAGTAGACTGCATTTCTCCAGCTTGTGGGCCACTTAATATCCACTCAGTTGCAGAATGAATAACAGATGGCTTTTCTTTTTTCTTTGGGATGGGGTTTCTTAACACTACATAACATGTTGGCATTTTAACCTTATGTTAGGGGAACATGTGTGTGTTAGTTGCTCAGTTGTGTCCGACGCTCTGCGACCCTATGGACTGTAGCCCACCAGGCTTCTCTGTCCCTGAAAGTCTCCAGGCAAGAATACTGGAGTGGGTTGCCATTTCGTTCTCCATATGTTAGGTGTATGTTAATACTATTTCATGTCACAGATATCTGTCCACGAGAGTGTATTCACAAGAGATGGGCAAGGTGATTTGTTGGAACCCATTGTTACTCTTTGCAAGGAATTCTTCACGTGTATGCACACGTTCAGTCCACCATACATTCCGTCCCTTCACACACACATTCAGGCCACCAAAGTGCTGCCTGTTCCTGCCACAGCCTCTCTCTTTACAGAATTCAGCCCACGGTTTTACCTTCCAGTCAGATGCTGCATGTTGTTTCTTCTAGCCTTCAATTTATCTTGTACGTTTCTAAGAGCTGGTTGGATAAAGTATTCAAAAATAAAAGTATCTAACCTTACATTCCAATTTCATATCTCTTTTTGGCAATCACAAAAGAAAACTGGTGAGTCTGGGTAATTTTAAAACTAGTTAAAAAGCACTTCACAGGCTCTGCTTTTTTTCTGTACTGAATGAAACACTTAATATTACATAGTAATACTCTCAGTAATCAATTTTCTTTATCTCTGATGCAGATATAGTAGCTCTCAAAAAGTGTGTCAAAACAACCAGGAAAATGTGAAACACCTTTTCCATGGCTCAAGTGAAAGATGAAATGTAATTATCATTACGGAGTTCAATGAGTTGTATTCAGCCTATCGGATCTTCTTTCATTCTGGTCACATTTCAGAGTTTATAAATGAAAAACGGGTAATATAAATGAAGAAATCAAGAAAGTTCATATTTTCCCTCAATTCCCTTAATGTACATAAGACAGCTGGTCCTGGAATGCTCAAAGCAGAAGGCTCGTGCGTGTCAGTCATAATAAGACTGTGCAATGCAGTAAACAGAACAATGAGAAAACAGTAAAAACAAAGGAGAGACAGGGTCTGGAAAAGCCTGCAGCAGTTTCTGTAAAATAACAGTTGTACTGCATCAACATGTATCTATAGAGCCTGTTCTCTTTACTATCTAATGAGTCCGTGTTGTTGGTGAATTACTGAAATTGTTTCCTCTCACCTTTTTACGTATTTTCTCTCCTATTATGTTCTCACCTGTCTTGTCTGGAAAATCCATCAGGCTAACTGTCAGGTAAGTTCTTCTTGATGTTTAATGTGATTATTAGGAGTGTCCACAGCAGGAACTGTAATGCGGGTGACCTGTGATGCAGGTGACCTGTGATTCAGGTGACCTGTGATGAATGATAAAACTAACCAGAAAAGGCAAATGCTAAATTACAGAGAAACTTTTTGAAGATTCAGCCATTATGGACATCTAGCATAAGAACTTTAGCCTAAGGGATTACCCTCACCTCTAAATGATGAAGTAGGTTACCTGGACTGTCCGATTTTACCATGGCTCAAAATACAGCCTGCTCCCAGAGGGATCGAGCATCATGGAGTGGTATTATATCCTATGTGGCCACAAGCAATTCTGCTGCAAATATGCTACCAGCTTTTACAGATTTGGCCAGGTGCAAGAAAAATTCACAATGATGTATTCTAAATCCCGATTTTAAGTATATATTCAGACATGCCTTGTACCTTGAAGAAAGAGACTGGGAAGAAACAGGGAGAGGTGGCATGTATTTTGTTCATGCTAAACTCACCCTCGGAGTTCCATCTGACATGGCTTAACTCTCTTCAAAAGAATGTCGCTTGAAATCGCAGTAGGGGACGGAGCTGTTTGTTTCTCCTCTTGGTGTCACAAAAAGGCAGTATTCCTTCACCCACATGAAGCAGCAGAAAAGCTTTATTTAGATCCTCAAGTGCAAGACAGATACTTTAGAAACCTAAACCAGAGCTGAGCCCAAGAGAAGAGAGACATACATTTAAATTAGAGTATGTTTGGTGTGTGTGTGGTGGTGGTGTTGTTTTTAACTTGAGCTTATTTTTATCTTTCAAGAGAAAAAATTATGTGCTACAGTTGCCATGCAACACAAACTGCTCTAACAGCTTTCTAATTTTAATTTCAGAAGTCTACAGAGCAAATGAAGAAGGTCCCTACTATCATCCTTTCTGTCTCGTATAAAGGAGTCAAATTTATTGATGCAACAAATAAGGTGGGTACCATACCTCTACAGTCCCGAGTAAATGATCTAAAATCCTTTGCTTCCCATCATACTTAACATCCCCATTTTATTTAATTTTTCTTAATGTTTTGGCCACATCATGTGGCATGTGGGATCTTAGTTCCCCAAGCAGGGATCAAACCTGAGTTTAAGTCTTAACCACTGGAGTCTTAATCACTGGACCACCAGGGAAGTCCCATCATCCCCCATTTTAATCACTCCCCAACCCCCACCTCCATGCTCCCTAAACACAGCTGTAGATACACACACACACACGGGCACACACACGGGCACCTTGCATCTGGAGGCCTGATCCAGGATTTCTACACATATCTTGCATTCACCTTTCCAAGGTACCTTCCCTCATAGACTGTGCTGTTCAGGATCTGATAATATCCCTTTGGGTCCAGGGAACATTAAAACAGGAAAAATCGTGTCTAGAGTGAAAACGCATCAGTGTTCATTCCTCCGTCAGAGGAAGTGTCACTAGGCAACAGACTAGAGTGTTTGTTTCTCCCTTTCTCCAGAGATAGGCCTGTGCTTTCTTTTGATGTATGTAATGAATACCTGACACAGGGAACACACGCTCTGGCTTTTACATCGTATAATTGCATTTCATTCTCAACTATTGAGATGGAAGAGAGGGTTTCAACTGCATTGTTTCCTTAAGAGGCACCATCCGAAAAGCTCAGGCCATGCTGTGACCATGCTATGACCTTGCACTCACTGGGAGAATGGTTCATGGGCTCCAAGGTCAAGTGCAGACAAACAGGTTACATTTTACTTCAAAAGTGTCCTTTCTTGGCAAAGATGATGGAGTGCAGGTGCTAAACTAGAAAATGCGGGTGTGACCACTCTCACCCTCCAGAAACTCAAACCTGACTGGCTCTTCCTCCCAAACCCCCACATGTCCCTGCATTTTAGTCTTCCATCCTTCCAACCAGTAAAGTATAGAAATTGGGGAAATGAGGTGATCCCCATTGGTGAACACTGTTTGTTTTCTGGACTGCCTACCCAGTCCTCCCAGTTGGACCCACTCCATTCTGGGGAAAGGAAGCAGAAGTCATGAATCAGATGAATTTAAATGATGGAAATTTATGACCAGGGCACCTGGATTTAGATTCAGGGAAACATCCTGTAGCCAATGACTCTTGACTGTAATAAGCCTGACTATGTGAATCCCCAGATTCAATGGCTTTCACGCACTGAAAGCCTTCCCAGTTTGTTTTCTGTAATGAAGAAAACTGCTGTGTCAGTGGTCAGATAAGCCCAAGCTCCCCAAGTCTACTGAGGAGAACAACCTCCCAGTTTTAGAAGCAGTCCTGAAACCCAGGCAGAAAGCTGATAATGCAGCCTACTCAAGCTAGCCAATGATGTCCAGAGCACACTCAGAGTCAGATGCCTTAGGTGGATGATGGCTTCAACCTGGCAATATGTCATTGATAGTTACCATTCAGTTCAGTTCAGTCGCTCAGTCATGTCAAATGCCTTGCAACCCCAAAACCGCAGCACACCAGGCCTCCCTGTCCATTACCAACTCCTGGAGTCCACCCAAACCCGTGTCCATTGAGTCGGCGTTGCCATCCAACCATCTCATCCTCTGTCGTCCCCTTCTTCTCCTGCCCTCAATCTTTCCCAGCATCAGGATCTTTTCCAATGAGTAAGTTCAGTTACCATTCAGTTCAGTTAAGTCGCTCAGTCGTGTCCAACTCTTTGCGACCTCATGAATTGCAGCACGCCAGGCCTCCCTGTCCATCACCAACTCCCGGAGTTCACCCAGACTCACGTCCATCGAGTCAGTGATGCCATCCAGCCATCTCATCCTCTGTCATCCCCTTCTCCTCCTGCCCCCAATCCCTCCCAGCATCAGAGTCTTTTCCAATGAGTCAACTCTTCACATGAGGTGGCCAAAGTACTGGAGTTTCAGCTTCAGCATCATTCCCTCCAAAGAAATCCCAGGGCTGATCTCCTTCAGAATGGATTGGTTGGATCTCCTTGCAGTCCAAGGGACTCTCAAGAGTCTTCTCCAACACCACAGTTCAAAAGCATCAATTCTTCGGCGCTCAGCCTTCTTCACAGTCCAACTCTCACATCCATACATGACCACAGGGAAAACCATAGCCTTGACTAAATGAACCTTTGTTGGCAAAGTAATGTCTCTGCCTTTCAATATGCTATCTAGGTTGGTCATAACTTTCCTTCCAAGGAGTAAGCGTCTTCTAATTTCATGGCTGCAGTCACCATCTGCAGTGATTTTGGAGCCCCCAGAAATAAAGTCTGACACTGTTTCCACTGTTTCCCCATCTATCTCCCATGAAGTGATGGGACCGGATGCCATGATCTTCATTTTCTGAATGTTGAGCTTTAAGCCAACTTTTTCACTCTCCACTTTCACTTTCATCAAGAAGCTTTTGAGTTCCTCTTCACTTTCTGCCATAAGGGTGGTGTCATCTGCATATCTGAGGTGATTGATATTTCTGCCGGCAATCTTGATTCCAGCTTGTGTTTCTTCCAGTATAGCATTTCTCATGATGTACTCTGCATATAAGTTAAATAAGCAGGGTGATAATATACAGCCTTGACCTACTCCTTTTCCTATTTGGAACCAGTCTGTTGTTCCATGTCCAGTTCTAACTGTTGCTTCCTTACCTGCATACAGATTTCTCAAGAGGCAGATCAGGTGGTCTGGTATTCCCATCTCTTTCAGTATTTTCCACAGTTTATTGTGATCCACAAAGTCAAAGGCTTTGGCATAGTCAATAAAGCAGAAATAGATGTTTTTCTGGAACTCTCTTGCTTTTTCCATGATCCAGCAGATGTTGGCAATTTGATCTCTGGCTCCTCGGCCGTTTCTAAAACCAGCTTGAACATCAGGAAGTTCACGGTTCACGTATTGCTGAAGCCTGGCTTGGAGATTTTTGAGCATTACTTTACTAGCATGTGAGATGAGTGCAATTGTGCAGTAGTTTGAGCATTCTTTGGCATTGCCTTTCTTTGGGACTGGAATGAAAACTGACCTTTTCCAGTACTGTGGCCACTGCTGAGTTTTCCAAATTTGCTGGCATATTGAGTGCAGCACTTTCACAGCATCATCTTTCAGGATTTGAAATAGCTCAACTGGAATTCCATCACCTCCACTAGCTTTGTTCGTAGTGATGCTTTCTAAGGCCCACTTGACTTCACATTCCAGGATGTCTGGCTCTAGGTGAGTGATCACACCATCGTGATTATCTGGGTCGTGAAGATTTTTTTTGTATAGTTACCATTATCAGATTACAGTTGTGGGGAGCCTGATCAGAAAAATCCCAATTGATTTGCTTTTTCATTTCTTAGAAGCAATTTTAGTCGCTTCCTTTAGCCCTAGGTTATAGTCAATTGGTCTTTAAAGTTTCAAAACTTTATGGAATTCTTAAGATACCATTGTTTTCACTGTATCTAAACTTCAAGAAAGTCTTTGGCATTTTTTTAACCTGGAGCAGTTGCCTCAACCCCATTTGCATTTGAAAATCATGAAAGGCAGTATATTTTCAGCATATGAGTTTAACAATCTCTTAGATTAACAATGTTATTAGCAGGCTTGGATTCTGACATTTTCTAAACAAGTTGTATTTGCCCTGAGACGTTTCCAGAGTCTTAAGACTGTCGTCCCATGAAGCTGGTGGCATGACTGAGTGCATCTATGATAATAGCATCCTCTCTAACGCTCTCTCCACCATCAGAGGAAGGAGGGAGCACTGTTGGCTCTGTGGCCTTTACCTTATGGACACATTAGTGGCCGTAGATCTTGATCCTAGACTTTGAGAAGATGCTTCTGCTTTAGTCACCCGTACTTAGATGAGTTACTCATAGAGCTCTCCCCACTAAGGACTACCTGGACATCTAAGCACTGAAAGATATGCCAAAGATAATTGCATGAATAAAGACACTAGATGAAGAAAGCCCATGTGTCTTTCAAGTCCTCACAGTGTGGTCCTCAGCCTCTTCTCAAAATCCAGAGCAAAGGCAGATGCATATGTTGGTGGCAGGTGGAGCCAAACTCTGTATGACCTTTAAGATAATATGTTACATTCCAATTTCATATCTCTTTTTGGCAATCACAAAAGAAAACTGGTGAGTCTGGGTAATTTTAAAACTAGTTAAAAAGCACTTGGCTGGCTTTTTCAGGAATTTGGGGACATTGATTTCAACACTGGTGGCTACACAGGGTCCCCATCCCAGCATCCTAAGGTGTAGCTGATGTGCTTCAATCTGAGGGTGGATGGTGGGTGACTCAGGGCCGTGGCCTAGGAGTTAGTGTGTGAGAAACCAGAGCAGAGAGCTTGTGTTAGAAGGTAGGAAACAGTGAAGAGCTGCGCTGGTAGAGTTTGTCTGAGGACGGCTGAGAGACACTGCCAGCCAGGGCTGAAGGCCTGGTTTCAGGGGGTGTGGAGGAGCCACCGCTGAAGGGTTGTGCTCGGGTTGTGGTGTGAAGGGAGCTGTGCTCATCAGCAGTGTCTGCAGGGCATCGTGTATGCCACTTGGTCCTGTGCAAAGGCCAGCCTCTGGTTAATGCCCACAGCAGGCAAGGAGCAGGCTGATGCACTCCAGGTCCTGCTTCCAGTTTGCACCACAGGTTCCTCCCCTGGGAAGCATTGTCTACAGGGAGCCACTCTGACTTGAAGTGAAGGACTTGTGATTTGTAGACATCTAGGAAGACCTCACAATTTGAGGTGCTGTGACCACTAAGCCTGTACTGAGACACAAGCAGAAGTCACAGCTTATTGTTTATGTTTGATGTTTTCATTGTTCTTGATTCTTAAACTGTTCCCTCCCGACCACCACATCTCTGTAACCCTGCCCTGGTCACATAGAGGGGGTGTTTGGACTTCTCCGGACATGAAGAGTAACCAAAGGCCTCAGACCCTTTTCCAAGTGACTGCCCTGCAGTGACACAACCAGCTGGTCACTGAGAAGGACTAAAACTTGACTTTCCCATTCCCTAACCTAATGCTTTTTTCTGTTACTTTTTTCTGTTTCCACAGCTCCTTCTACCAATTCGTTTGAAGTGCAATGGATGCTTAATTTACACTTCCATTCCTATTTGCTTGCATTTGACTAGGTAAAAGGTGAACCTTCCAGCAAAACACTTCTTTCCTTTTACTCTCATGAAGAAATAGCTGTGGCTGAGTTCATGGAGAAGGCTAGGTACCTGGTTATCAACTCATGAGTTTATTACCTACCAACATAGGAAACAAATTGAATAATTAAACTCTATTTGAAAAGGAAGAAGCGAAAATGACATTGAACTAAAAATGGGACTTGGAATAGATTTATACTAAAATGTTACAGATAAATCACACCAGCTTTCTGGTGCTCCGTAGCCCAAGGTAGCTCTAGCGTGGCTTTCCACCAAGAAGACTACAACTGCTTAGTTCCAAACCCGTCTTCAGATCAGCAGGGCCTTCTAAGAGGTGACACAGTCCCCACATCCAGCACTTGACCAAGATTGGGTTGCATTTTGCCTTCCTGCTCTGACCCCCTTCTCAGTCTTCCCATCCAGCTAAATTAGGAATAACTCAGTGCCTGGGTTTGTTTGTTTTGAATGTCAGCCTCAGGTGGGGCTTATGCTATTTTTTTAGGCATAGATTAATTTAGGACTTTTGCCTAAACAAGTTGTTTATAGCACATGCAGCCTCCATTCCATCCACAGCTGTGGTGTAGTCTGTAGGCCAGGACTATTCCTGAGTCTCAGAATCATCATACACATGGAGACCTGGCCTTGCCATTCTACAAAGGTGATGCAGTGATGGCAGCATTGAGCTCAGTGTCCCCACATGTAGGTTTGTGTGCCTGACACACAGTGAGGCTAAACACTCCCAGTGTCAGCGTGTGAAGCAGAGAGATGTTTATTGCAGGGCCAGGCAAGGAGAATGGGTGGCCCATGCCCATACCCAAACTCCCTGGAGGGTTTCAGCAAAGCATTAAAAAAAAATAAATAAAGAACCACCACACCTTTTTTTAGTTTTTTCAGCAGAGCATTTTTAAAGACCAAGTGAGGGACTGGTGTCCCCAGGTATGTGATCAGCTCATGCATAGTTCTCTTGACTGGTTGATGGTGATCAACCCTTAGGCGCCAGGTGGCCTGGTGGCTGTGCGCTCTTGATCATCAAGTAGTTCATTTCTTCCCAAGTGCTAGTACAAAAGAACTCGCCTGCTGATGCAGGAGACACAAGACATGTGGGTTCGATCCCTAGGTCAAAAAGATCCCCTGGAGAAAGGCAACCCACTCCAGTATTCTTGCCTGGAGAATCCCATGGACAAAGGAGCCTGTTGGGCTACAGTCCATGGGGTCGCAAAGAGTCCAACATGACTGAAGCAACTAAGCATGCATGCATGGTGGTGGTTTTTTAGCATCTGAAAAACTCAGGCATGAGCTACTATTATCTGGGTACTTCTGAGAGCATGTGGGAGCGGGATCTGTCCTGAAAAGGCCTCACTCGGTTACATCAGCAGTGAGTCCTGCTCGGTTACATCAGTTGTGAGATCCCAGGTCCTGTCCACATTCCAGCACCACCAACCTATCAGGAAGTTCTGTTCAAGATACCTCCCCAGCCAGTCCATCAGTATGAATTCATTTATAAGCATATTTTTCAACTGCCAATTAGGATGATTAAAGGCCAGTAACATGAGCTATTAACTGATTATAGAACATTTTTATTAGCCTGCCTTTCCTCTGGTTTAGACCATGAGAACAGAGGAATAAAAGTTTCAGCAGTAGGTGAAGAGGCTGATTTTGGAACATGGAGCAGCATGGAGGAGGGCAGGGCCTCAGAGTTAAGAGACAGTCCTGGGCTCCTGGGGATGAGAGAAGTGAGGGAGTGGAGGGCAGGAGTGGTTGTGGGGATGGGTTTCAGAAAATTGGGAGGGAAAGTCAAGAAAGAGGAAAAGTGTCTTAGTGCTGTAATAAATTACCATAGATGGGGTTGCTTAAACCACAAATATTTATTTCTCACAATTTCAGAGGCTGGAAAGTCCAAAATTAAGTCAGCAACAGATACAGTATCTGATGAAAGCCTCCATTTGCTGCTTCATAAACAGCCATCTTCCTGCTGTGTCCTCATGGCAGAGAGGGCCAGTTGGCTCTCTCGACTGTTTTGGGGTGGGGTTTTTTTTTTTTTTGCAATTTTTTTCAGCCAACTTAGATTTATTTATTTATTTCTATTAAATGTTTTATTTTGTATTGGAGTATAGCTGATGAACCGTGTTGTGATAGTTTCAGGTGGACAGCAAAGGGACTCAGCCATACATTCACATGCATCCATTCTCCCCCAAACTCCTCTCCCATCCAGGCTGCCACAGAACATTGAGCAGAGTTCCCTAGAGAATGAACTTATGATTTCTGGGGGAAAAGATGGGGAGGAGGGATAGTTAGGAAGTTTGGGATGAACAGGTACATACTGCTATATTTGAAATGAATAACCAAGGACCTACTGGCTCCTCGTCTTGTAAAAGCACTAATCACCTTCACGAGAGCTCCACCCTCTTGACCTAATCACATCCCAAAGGCCCACCTCTAAGCACCATCACACTGGGAGCTAGGATTTCAAGATACAAACTTGGGGAGGACAGACACACGAAGCTCAGAATTAAGAGAGAGCTCAAGAGATAAAGCTTGATCTACTTTACAAGTTTTCCCTGGGCCAGAGGGCTGTCATACATCATTGAAAATCAAGAGTGACATCTTATGAACTGGCAAGATTCAGGGTATTCAGTGCAATAAAAGTCACAGGGCACTTTTCACTGTAACACTTTCCTGAGAAGTTAATCTACCTTTTTTGTTGTTGTTCAGTCATGTCTGACTCTTTGCAACCCCATCAACTACAGCACGCCAGGCTTCCTTGTCCTTCGCTATCTCTCGGAGTTTGCTCAGACTCATGTCCATTGAGTTGATGATGTCATCCAACCATCTCATCCTTTGTGGCCCCCTTCCTCTTTTGCCCTCAATCTTTCCCAGCATCGAGGTATTTTCCAGTGAGTCAGCTCTTTGCATCAGGTAGCCAAAGTATTGGAGCCTCAGCATCAGTCCTTCCAATGAATCTACCTTATGCTAGTTAAAAATCTCAAGAACACAACACACCAATTAAGTTGGAGCCAATGCTCTATTTCCAGTAAGAGTGGATCCTGGATGATGAGACTGCATCCACACAGACTTGCCGAAAGAACTCGCAGCCCCCAATTAAAATGACGGAAACAAAGTAAATCAAATGACGGTGGAGGCCCAGAGCACCTGCTAACACTGTACCTATAAAGATCACGCAGCTCTTATTAATTTTAAATTTAAGATTTCACAAGTTCCTAATTTAGTTTTCTTCTTGAAGAAATGCTGTCTGGATGTCAGAAGAGGCTCTGGACCTTCTATCTTGAAATTCTATCCTGCAAGAGGATGTTACTTGTTTATGCGATTCTGACTCCAGTTTATTTTTGACAGTGCTACATGTAGTATCAACATAAGGGACCACTGTGAAGAATGTCTTAATTTAATTTTCTTTCATGTGTTAATTCTGTAATTGCTTCCTAACCACACAGCTCAGCAGAGTGAGGGGCATGAAAAACTTGCTCGGGGCGCTGGCAGGGAAGGGCATTTTGTAAGCATTTTTAGATATTGATGGGTGTACCCGGAGCATTATATGTGCTTGGGTTATTTAAGACTGTGCAATTACAAAGTAATTAGGGTAATCATTAAAGGTTTTAGATCTATGACAACTGCAGAAATCATAAATGAGATATTATGAGATTATAAATGGGATATTATGAGATTAAGAAATGATTGCACGATTATGTGAAATATTTTCCTTCTTAAATTCATCAATATATCAAAAGAAGTATCTGGCAGGGTTTGCAGCCCAGTGGTTTCTCCTTGATTATTTTGTGCTTCAGGGTAATTGTACCTAAACGTTTCCTCGGGCACTTTCCCATTATTGGGAATGAGGTTGGGATGAGGAGGCTGGCAAGGAGAGGCCATGAAAAAATTGCTAGTGAGAAGAAAAATGAAATGGTGTTGAACCAGTGAGAGAGAGGCTGGGGGTGAGAAGCATTGCATTGTATTTGAGAGAGCCTGAGCTCTGCGGTCCGATAAACCGCAGATTGTGGGCTCAGCTCCACCACCTGCCCTGCGTTAAGGCACTTACACTGTCTGAGGACCAGTTTCCACCTGTGAGCTGCTGAGGCTAACCTCCAGCGCCCACTCGCCCACTCGTAATTACAACACGGCGGGAATAGTTAGCAAAGTGTTGTCATCCACAGGGCCCTGCGTCAAGCCTGCGGTGCGCTGTTTCCCTCCTCCCACCCCTGCACCCTCGTCTCTGCAGAGTTGTCAAGAGAGAGTGCTTTGACTTGCCCTCCCCAACCTGCCTGGCTCTGGGGAGCTCTGGCCGGCACAGGACAACAGTAAGGGATGGTGAGGGCTCAGGTTCCTGGGGAAGCAGAACAGGGCAGGGGGGCTTTTCCAGGAAGAGCTGGCAGGAGGCAGCGCTGACTCTCCCAGTGTACGTGGGGGATGGAAACAGTAAAATCCTTAACAATAATTATTTTTTTTAAAGTGTCTACACGGTGCCAGGCAAGAACTGCTGCTCCGGGTTCAGACTATTTTAGGTTGTTTTTCATTAAACGAAAATATTCCTTCCAGACCTGGTGTACCTTTGCCCACAGAGAGTGGGTCATTTTGAATGTTGCTGGTCTAGAACATTCTAGGAAAAGGGACAGCAGCTGCTTCCCAGGTCGTTTGCCTTGGTTCTAAAATAGGCTGGTTTGCAGAGGAAAACAGTGGTCATTTATGTCATTTCTTCCAGAACATAATTGCTGAGCATGAGATTCGTAACATCTCCTGTGCTGCCCAGGACCCGGAAGACCTCTCGACGTTCGCTTATATCACTAAGGACTTGAAGTCCAATCACCACTACTGTCACGTGTTCACGGCCTTTGATGTGGTGAGTACCCATCCTCTTTAGACTGACTCAAGATTTCTGTGAATGTACCTGGAATTTATTGAAAGCAGTGTAGATGCTTGGTTTGTTTGAGTTTTGTTTTTTTTTGCTGTACTGGGTCTTCATTGCTACATGCGGGCTTTCTCAAGTTGTGGCACGCAGGGGACTGCCCTCTGTTGAGCTTCTTACTGCAGTGGCTTCTCTTGCTGTACAGAACATGGGTGTTAGGTGCAGGCTTCAGTGGTTGTGACGTATAACACAGGCTTGGTTACTCCTCAACATGTGGGATCTTCCTGGCTCCGAGATCAAACCTGTGTCCCCTGCACTGGGAGGCAGATTCTTAACAACTGGACCACCAGGAAGTCCAAATGCTGGGTTTTTGTTTGTTTGTTTGTTTTACCAAATATTAAGGTATTTGTGGTATAAGATGTTTTGCAGACTTCGGCTTTTCTGAGCTTTTTCTATATTTTCACTCATCCATTAAATTTCAAACTCCATTTCTATTCAGTATCTGAACTGCCATTGATCAACTACTAACTTCACTTTTTAAATTTAATGAATTCCTTTCTTTGGTACCAAAATACAGTAAATGTCTTTCAGCTTTTGTTCCTTCACTATATCTGTTGGTTTCTTGGGGAGCCATTTCTAAATAGTAGGACATAGTAATCTAGGTTTGTTTGGAAGAAATATAAATTTTAGTGCCTCATACAATACTTATGGTTTTCTATATTGAATAGTAATTAAATTAGACATCTACAAATAGTAATTGGGAACAGTGAGGTTTGGTCTATTTAACTATGACCCATATTCAGAAATTAGTCTTGTAATGATGTCCTTATGGTGTTATACCACCTATAATCCTGTTTGTCATTGTCTTAAAACTAACCCATATGCAATATTTGTTTTTCTCTTTCTGACTTATTTTGTACGACAGACTCTAGGTCCATTCATGTCACTACAAATGACCCAATTTCATTTCTTTTTATCGCTAACATTCCATTGTATACATAATACTACATCTTCTTTATCCATTCATCTGTCAATAAACATCTAGGCTGCTTCTATGTCATAGCTATTGTAAATAGTGCTGCAGTGATCAATGAGTTACATGTGTCTTTTTGAATTATGGTTTTCTCAGGATATATGCCCAAGAGTGGGATTGCTAGGTCATATGGTAGTTCTAGAACCTCCAACCAGTTCTCCATAGTGGCTGTATCAATTTACATTCCCACCAACAGTGCAAGAGGGTTCCCTTTTCTCCACACCCTCTCCAGCATCTATTGTTTGTAGATTTCTTGAGAGTGGCCATTTTAATTGGTGTGGGGTGATATGTCATTGTACTTTTGATTTGCATTTCTCTGATAATGAGTGATGGTGAGTGTATTTTCATTTGTTTGTTAGCTATCTGTATGTCTTCTTTGGGGAAATGTCTCTATATCTTCTGCCTATTTTTTGATTGGGTTTGTATTTTTTTGATATTGAGCTGCATGAGCTGCTTGTATATTTTGGAGAGTCTTTTTCAGATACAGGTGGTCGGTGTTAACAGTTAAGGACTGCAAAGCCAAGCCCTTACAGTATCCCTGGATGCATTTGTTCCCATGGGATCGAAATTGTTGATTAAAGCCATGTCCGCATTAGGTTTCTGGTGCCTTTAGACATAACTTGCCATTCTTATGAGATGCAGTTGTTTCTTTAAACAACAGAATTTATCTTTCTATCCCCATACCTTTTGGTTTTCCTGATACACCCTTCTCTGGGAGAGTTGCCTTGGTGTCATAGAAAGGACAAGCTGCTCAGAGTTCACATTCCAACTCGCTGCCTGCTCCCTGATGTTAGATGAGGAGCAGGACTCGGAGTCCCGATTTCCTTTGTCTACAGAACAGGTGCAGGGATGTGTCCCTCACAGGTTTTCATTGGGACTGAAATGAAGGAACGTATGTAGAGGCTCATGAACAATGTGTCATGGTCAGCACCACCTCTGTCTCTCTCCTTCCCTTCTGACCTCACAATTCACTCTGGCCTTTTCCTGCTAAAAGACATAAGGTAGATTTTTCAGAAGTATATTTATAGTCCCACGTTTTCCCACTGCCCTTGCAAAAGAACTGAAAAAAACTAGAATAAATAAACAGAAGCAGTAGAAAGCAAGCATAGACTCTGTAGGCCTTCTCTTGGTCTATTGCTTCTATATAGTGTTTTCATTGAGTGTCAGCATTAATATTCCAGTATTGTCAGGATGAATTCCAGCCTTCCCTTGGGAATTGCAGTGTTTCTTTCTAAATTGGTTTTAGAGTAATATATAATTTGCCTCCATAAGAGTATCTAAAACAGTGTTCTCTATTCAAACTAAAAATGATACCCATGGGCCATCTGGCCCCTTAAGTTTTTCAGCTGGTGTATATGTGACGCCAGAATTCTGAGGCGAAATATAGGGGAAAAATAGTCAACTGTTTGGTTTTAAGACCAACACAATGTCCCTGGTACATTTTGAAAACATGTGGAGAATTGCTTCACCTTTTATCTTTTCATCCAGATATTTGATTTAATGTAGACATTCACTAGCTTAGGAGTCTGGTATCAGCTCCAAAGGATTTTCATCTTACGCCATGAATCCACCATTTTAATTCTCTCTAGGTGAACAGTTTGTCTAACTTCAAAAACAGTCACAAAGGCCACCAGTCCTGACCTGGGCCTTTGAGCAATTTTGAGATGCACCAAGCTTTGTTTGCACTGAAGAAAAAAAAAAAAAAAGCCTCTTTGAGCATGGATTTCGTGTCTTTATGTAGGGCAGTTCAATATTCAGCCCATTCTTGAAGCATTAACATTCTTTTGATATGAATCAGTCCCCCTGGCTGCCCAAATGGCAAAAGAATACCTCCAGTATCCATTTAGTCTTTCAGCTGATGTGTTTTGAGTATATATTTGCTTACTTTTTATTGGAGTATAATTCCTTTACAGTGGTGTGTTCCTGCTGTACAGCAGCATGGAGCAGCTATGTGTGTATATATATCCCCTCCCTCTCAAATCTCCCTCCCACCCCCACCCCCATCTAGGTTACATAGCGCACCAAGCTGAGCTCCCGCTACACAGCAGCTTCCCACCAGCTCTCTACTTTACACATGGTAGTGTACATATGTCAGTGCAGCTCTCTCAATTCATCCCACCTTCTTCTTCCCCCACCCCCCTGCCATGACATACACATTTTTAATTGCAGTTATTACTACTTTCACTTTGTAGATCTCTTATGAGTCATAGGAAGTTTTTCTGAATATCTCCTATTATCAAGAAAATTCAGTGATAGGAGAACTTCCAGTTTACAGAGAGTTGGATTTGAAATTCAGAACATTTTTCGCATCGAAATCCTGTGGTCTTAGAAGGGAAGCTCAAGCCCCACTACGAAAGCAAGCATGTGAATCTAACATAGTTATTTACTCTGAGACACTGCAGAGCCCTCAGTAGGCTCAGACACCAGGAGGGGGAGTGCTCTGTGTTTTCCAGGGTCATTTGGCCGTGGGAGCCTCTTGCCAGGAAAGCTCCTCATGGGCCTGGCATTCTGCAGAACACACTTCAGAAAATGCTACGCTTTATCTTCTCTAAGCTTGTTCTCATTCCTAAGAATCTATTAGGTTGGTACAAAAGTAATTGCAGTTTTGGACTGCAATTTTTAAATTTTGTACCATGAATTTTAAATCATTATAACTAGGCTCCAACACATCTTTATTAATCAAAATAGGAACCATTACAATCAACACATTTTTGCCAAAAAGAAATGTTTGTTTATTCCTGTAGCATGCTTCAGGATTCTACAAACTCTTGGAAAGCATTTTCTGCATCCTGCTGCTTGTGGAAGCACTTTTCCTGCAGAAAATTGTCGAGCTGCTTGAAAATGTGGAGGTCAGTTGGTGAGAGGTCAGGAGAAGGAAATGGCAACCCACTCCAGTGTTCTTGCCTGGAGAATCCCAGGGACGGGGGAGCCTGGTGGGCTGCCATCTGTGGGGTCACACGGAGTCAGACATGACTGAAGTGACTTAGCAGCAACAGCAGGTGAATATGGCAAATGAGGCAAAACTTTGTAGCCCAATTCATTCAACTTTTGAAGTGTTGGTTGTTCAACGTGCGATCAGGTGGTGGTATGGAGAAGGCAACAGAATGGGCCCATTCTGTTGACCAGTGCTGGCTGAGGCGTTGCGGTTTTCAGTGCATCTCATCAATTTGCTGAGCATACTTCTCAGATACAATGGTTTCACCAGGATTCAGAAAGCTGTAGTGGATCAAATGGGAAGCAGACCACCAGTGATCATGACCTTTTCTTGGTGCAAGTTTGGCTTTGGGAAGTGCTTTGGAGCTTCTTCTCAGTCCAATCACTGAGCTGGTCATTGCTGGTTGTCATATAAAATTCACTTGTCGCACGTCACAATCCGATCGAGAAATGGTTCATTGTTGTTGCATAGAATAAGAGAAGATAACACTTCAAAATAACAATTTTTAAATTTTTAGTCAGCTGTGAGGCACCCACTTATTGAGCTTTTTCACCTTTACAGTTTGCTTCAAATGCCAAACAACCACAGAAAGGTCAACATTGAGTTCTTGGGCAACTTTTCACGTAGTTGTAAGAGGATCAGCTTCAATGATCCTCTCAATTGGTCATTGTTAACTTCCGATGGTCAGCCACTGTACTCCTCATCCTCAAGGCTCTCGTCTCCTTTGCAAAACTTCTTGAACAACCACTGCACTCTACATTCATTAGCAGTTTCTGGGCCAGATGCATTGTTGATGTTTTGAATTGTCTCTGATGCTTTATGACCATTTTGAACTCGAATAAAAAATCACTCATCTTTGCTTTTTGTCTAACATTATTTCTGTTGTCTAAAAGAAATATAAATTAAACCACAAGTAATATCTCATTAGCAAAAAATCATAAAGTGAGACATGCACATTAAAATGATGTATAGCAGAACCACATTTATTTAAGAATGTATTTCAATATCAAACGACAAAGTTCAACACTTGTAAAACTGAAATTACTTTTGCCCCAACCTAATACACTAAATTCAGCTTGTGGTATTTTCAGTTTTAAATGACAGGTAGATGAAAATTAAAAAAAGACTAGATCAGAAGTGGAATTAGTGTTCCCAAGAAAAGCCAGTGTGTATTATACTTCATTGGGCTTCCCTGGTGGCTGAGATGGTAAAGAATCTGCCTCCAATGCAGGAGACCTGGGTTCGATCCCTGGGTTGGGAAGATCCCCTGGAGGAGGGCATGGCAACCCATTCCAGTATTCTTGCGTGGAGAATCCCCATGGACAGAGGAACCTGGTGGGCTGCAGTCCATGGGGTCGCAAAGAGTCAGACACAACTGAACGACTAAGTGCACAGCATACACACCCATTATACCTATCAGCAAACCCCGACTTACTCTGCATTCTAGACTCACTATGGTGGCAGCTGATTCCTAGTCACCTCTCTAATGGGACATGCCTCATCCACTTCTGAACAAGAAGCTGCCCAACCTCCACCTTCCAGGCAGTGAAAACTTGAGGGAAGAGAATAGGCCTAGGTAGGGGAAAAAATGTGTGTTGTGAGTCTAGGAGTGTAGTTTCCTGCAGTTCAGAAGACCCAGGTTCTACCCTTGGTTTGGGAAGATCTCCTGGAGAAGGAAATGGACACTCCAGTATTCTTGGCTGGAGAATTCCATGGACCAGAGGAGCCTGGCGGGCTGAATTCGGTCCATGGGGTCACAAAGAGTCGGACACAACTGAGTGGCTAACACTTTCATGAGTCTAGGAGTTTTGAGACTTAAAACAACAAATTCAGCTTTTTTCTCCTCCACTCTTCTTTTTGAAAGATTTATTTATTCTCTTTGTGGCTGTGCTGGTGTTCACTGCAGCGCATGGGCTTTCTCTAGTTGCAGTGAGTAGGGGCTACTCTTCATTGTGGTGAGCTGGCTTCTCACTGCAGTGGCTTCTCTTGTTGCGGAGCACAGGCTCTAGGTGCAGGAGCTTCAATAGTTGTGGTTCTCGGGTCCAGAGCACTGGCTCAGTAGTTACGGCACACGGGCTTAGCTTCTCCTTGGAATGTGGAATCTTCTGGTCTGGGGATCAAACCCAAGTCTCCTGCATTGGCAGGCGGATTCTTAACCAGTGGACCACCAGGGAAGCCCCTCTCCTCCACCCTTATCTCCAGTGAGTGAAGGGGAATACCATGCTGTTGGGCTGACAAGAGGGAGAATGGGTTGTTTCTGGGGCCACTAGATCCCAAGGCTGCAGTGATTGTCCTTAAAAGCCACCAAAAGAAACAGATAGATAGAAGTAAGATCACTTGGAAACTGTCATCTTCTATATATTATTCACTCAGTCTAGACATCTAGGTCATAGAATGGAGACAGGTAGATCAGAAAGATTTTGATGCATTTTTTGTGAAACTGTCAGATTTATTTTAGAAATCTGGGAGGGATCTCATTCAATAGTTCTATAGTATGAAATGTTTATTTTGTTTTAATAGCATTAAAAGCCATGACCACCACTAAACCATAGCTAATTCTCACCTCTCTATAAAGAACATGTTTGCAGTCTTTGGGATTTTTAACCATGCTCATTTTTCTCTTACTTGCAACTCCCAAATTCTATAATCTTCAGTGTGTGAAGCTTAGACTAGTTCTGCAATATGTAGGGAACATCAAAGTCTTGATGCCTGTGGGTGGTGTGTGGGGGAGACGAGGATCCCTCTTTCCTGTGCTTTCTTGGTTGCATGTGGGCCATTAAAGGATCCAACCTGGAAGAAGAGAGATGACAGAATGCAGGAAATTGTGGTCAGCAGGCTGGGGGACAGCATTCTATAGTCCTCTTCCATCACTAAGTATCAGCAAACTTAAGTGCAGGGGAAGAACACCACCAGAGTCAACCACACTGTGACCAGTTTAATGAAAGTGAGATTCCTGAGCCCTTTCTTTTTCTCCAGTTTAATTAAGATACAGTTGGCATATAACACTGTATGAGTTTTAGGTATGCAGCATAAGGATTTGATATACATGCTGCACAGTAAGTTCAGTTAACATCCATCATACTTACACATTGGCTTTTGTGCGTATGTGTGATAAGAACTTCAGGATCTGTTCTGTCAATAACTTTCAAATGTACAATATAGGCAAACCTCAAAGACACTGCAAGTTTGGTTTTCCAGATCACCGCAATGAATCAAATATCACAAGAAAGAAAGTCGCATGAATTTTTTGATTCCCCAGTGCATATAAAAATTATGTGTACCGTGTCCTGTAGCCTGTTAAGTGTGCAGTAGTATCATGTCTAAAAAACAATGTGTGTGTGCTAAGTCCCTTCAGTCATATCCAACTCTTTGCGACCCCATGGACTGTGGCCCACCAGGCTCCTCTGTCCATGGGATTCTTCAGGCAGGAATACTGGGGTGGGATGTCATGTCCTTCTGCAGGGGATCTTCCCGACCCAGGGATTGAACCTGTGTCTCTTAGATCTCCAGCTTTGGCAGGCGGGTTCTTTACCACTAGTGCTGCCTCTGGTGCTAATTTAAAAATGCTTTATTGCTAAAATATGCTAACCATCATCTGAGCCTTCAGCATGTTGTAATCTTTTTTCAGTGGTAACAGAAGATCTGATCACAGTTCGGCATAACAAATATAATAATAATGAGAAAGTTTGAAATATTATGAGAATTAAAAAAATGGGACACAGAAACATGAAGTGAGCAAAGGCTATTGGAAAAATTGTCAATAGATTTGCTAAGTACAGGGTTCCACAAACCTTCAATTAAAAAAAAGAACAATATCATCAAAAAACAATAAAACGAGGCATGCCTATATGGTACTGTTAACTATAGTCACCTTGCTATACCTGTGCACTCGGGGACTTACTCATCTCACAACTGAAAGTTTTTACCCTTTGACCATTTTCACCTATGTTTCCATTTCTTAAACTCGGAGTTGCTTTCCATTGAGGAGTGTGGGGTTCCTAGTGGAAAGTACCTGTGGCTTATGTTGCAGAGATTGTCCCACAAAGTGGGAATTCACTGTTGCAAGAGAACTTCTATTATTGATGTTAGCTGACCTCTGACGATGGAATTAATATTGTAATTAGAGTTAGATGGTCTCTTTCATTCTGTTTCTCATTTTCTCCACTTGAAAATGACCCTCAGGTACTTGACTGTGATACTATGAACATAAATGGCAGTATCGTCATCGTCATTTAGTCACTCAGTCATGTCTGACTCTGTGACCCCATGGACTGTAGCCCACCAGGCTCCTCTGTCCATGCGATTTTCCAGGCAAGAACACTGGAGTGGCAGTATAAGAAAATGTTAAAGTGCATGGAGCCCTTAAGATGGGACTGTAACACGTTCCCTGGCAAGTCTCCCACTTACAAAGTAGCAACCTACTCTTAAGTAGAAACTTTTCCCTGGCACAGCCCCTAAAATTCACCAACAGTTCTGTGGCAGTAGAGAGCCTGCTCCCAAGATCAATGATTGAATAAAAATGGCAGCGCTCCCGGCCTTACGGCCCTTACATACCACCACCTTACCCCACCCCCACCCCCTGCCACCACCAAAAAAAAAAGATTAAATTAATAGATTGCATTTATCAGTACATCCTGTCCATTGGCATAAATCGTTGAGAATTAAGCAAGCCAAAAAATATTAAGAAAATAAGTCACTTTTTCTCTTATTCCTATTTTGTTGGGGAGGGGGGGGTAAGGGGATGGCTCAGGTGGTAAAGAATCTGCCTGCAATGCAGGAGACTTGGGTTTGATCCCTGGGTCAGGAGGATCCCCTGGAGGAGGGCATGGCAACCCACTCCAGTATTCTTGCCTGGAGAATCCCATGGACAGAGGAGCCTGGTAGTCTACAGTCTCATGGGGTCACAAAGAGCTGGACACAACTGAGTAACTAACACTTTCACTTTCAAGGGGTTTGATGTTATCAGAACCTTAAATCAATCCCAATTTATGTTAAGTTAGAAAGTAGGCATTCTGATTTTTTTTTTCTCACAGATTGTTTTACAGCATTCATACATGTATTTGTTATAACTCCTCCTGTGTAACTGAAAATCAAATGTCATGTCTAGGGTTGAGGTCTTTAGAATCAGTCTGGCTTTTTTATTTATTTATTTTTAACGGAGGATAATTGCTTTACAGTGTTGTGTGGGTTTCTGCCATACGCCGACATGAATCAGCCATAGGTATACATACATTCCCTCCCTCCTGAACCTCCCTCCCATCTACAACCGCATCCCACCTCTGTAGATTGTCGCAGAGACACAACTTCCCATTAGCTAAGTATTTTATATATGGTAATGTAGGAACCTGGAATGTCAGGTCCATGAATCAAGGCAAATTGGAAGTGGTCAAACAAGAGATGGCAAGAGTGAATGTCGACATTCTAGGAATCGACAACTCAAATGGTCTGCAATGGGTGAATTTAACTCAGATGACCATTATATCTACTACTGCGGGCAGGAATCCCTCAGAAGAAATGGAGTAGCCATCATGGTCAACAAGAGTCCGAAATGCAGTACTTGGATGCAATCTCAAAAACGACAGAATGATCTCTGTTCATTTCCAAGGCAAACCATTCAGTATCACAGTAATCCAAGTCTATGCCCCAACCAGTAATGCTGAAGAAGCTGAAGTTGAACTGTTCTATGAAGACCTACAAGACCTTTTAGAACTAACACCCAAAAAAGATGTCCTTTTCATTATAGGGGACTGGAATGCAAAAGTAGGAAGTCAAGAAACACCTGGAGTAACAGGCAAATTTGGCCTTGGAATACGGAATGAAGCAGGGCAAAGACTAATAGAGTTTTGCCAAGAAAATGCACTGGTCATAACAAACACCCTCTTCCAACAACACAAGCAAAGACTCTACACATGGACATCACCAGATGGTCAATATCAAAATCAGACTGATTATATTCTTTGCAGCCAAAGATGGAGAAGCTCTATACAGTCAGCAAAAACAAGAGCAGGAGCTGACTGTGGCTCAGATCATGAACTCCTTATTGCCAAATTCAGACTGAAATTGAAGAAAGTAGGGAAAATCACTAGACCATTCAGGTATGACCTAAATCAAATCCCTTATGATTATACAGTGGAAGTGAGAAATAGATTTAAGGGCCTAGATCTGATAGAGTACCTGGTGAACTATGGAATGAGGTTCGTGACATTGTACAGGAGACAGGGATCAAGACCATCCCCATGGAAAGGAAATGCAAAAAAGCAAAATGGCTGTCTGGGGAGGCCTTACAAATAGCTGTGAAAAGAAGAGAAGCAAAAAGCAAAGGAGAAAAGGAAAGATATAAGCATCTGAATGCAGAGTTCCAAAGAATAGCAAGAAGAGATAAGAAAGTCTTCTTCAGCGATCAATGCAAAGAAATAGAGGAAAACAACAGAATGGGAAAGACTAGAGATCTCTTCAAGAAAATTAGAGATACCAAGGGAACATTTCATGCAAAGATGGGCTCGATAAAGGACAGAACTGGTATGGACCTAACAGAAGCAGAAGATGTTAAGAAGAGATGGCAAGAATACACAGAAGAACTGTACAAAAAAGATCTTCATGACCCAGATAATCATGATGGTGTGATCACTGACCTAGAGCCAGACATCCTGGAATGTGAAGTCAAGTGGACCTTAGAAAGCATCACTACGAACAAAGCTAATGGAGGTGATGGAATTCCAGTGGAGCTATTTCAAATCCTGAAAGATGATGCTATGAAAGTGCTGCACTCAATATGCCAGCAAATTTGGAAAACTCAGCAGTGGCCACAGGACTGGAAAAGGCCAGTTTTCATTCCAATCCCAAAGAAAGGCAATGCCAAAGAATGCTCAAACTACTGCACAATTGCACTCATCTCACACGCTAGTAAAGTAATGCTCAGAATTCTCCAAGCCAGGCTTCAGCAATATGTGAATCGTGAACTTGAATGTTCAAGCTGGTTTTAGAAAAGGCAGAGGAACCAGAGATCAAATTGCCAATATCCGCTGGATCATGGAAAAAGCAAGAGAGTTCCAGAAAAACATCTATTTCTGCTTTATTGACTATGCCAAAGCCTTTGACTGTGTGGATCACAATAAACTGTGGAAAATTCTGAAAGAGATGGGAATACCAGACCACCTGATCTGCCTCTTGAGAAATTTGTATGCAGGTCAGGAAGCAACAGTTAGAACTGGACATGGAACAACAGACTGGTTGCAAATAGGAAAAGGAGGAGGTCAAGGCTGTATATTATCACCCTGTTTATTTAACTTATATGCAGAGTACATCATGAGAAACGCTGGGCTGGAAGAAGCACAAGCTGGAATCAAGATTGCCGGCAGAAGTATCAATCACCTCAGATATGCAGATGACACCACCCTTATGGCAGAAAGTGAAGAGGAACTCAAAAGCCTCTTGATGAAAGTGAAAGAGGAGAGTGAAAAAGTTGGCTTAAAGTTCAACATTCAGAAAACGAAGATCATGGCATCCGGTCCCATCACTTCATGGGAAATAGATGGGGAAACAGTGGAAACAGTGTCAGACTTTATTTTTCTGGGCTCCAAAATCGCTGCAGATGGTGACTTCAGCCATGAAATTAAAAGATGTTTACTCCTTGGAAGGAAAGTTATGACCAACCTAGATAGCATATTCAAAAGCAGAGACATTACTTTGCCAACAAAGGTTCGTCTAGTCAAGGCTATGGTTTTTCCTGTGGTCATGTATGGATGTGAGAGTTGGACTGTGAAGAAGGCTGAGTGCCGAAGAATGGATGCTTTTGAACTGTGGTGTTGGAGAAGACTCCTGAGAGTCCCTTGGACTGCAAGGAGATCCAACCAGTCCATTCTGAAGGAGATCAGCCCTGGGATTTCTTTGGAAGGCATGATGCTAAAGCTAAATTCCAGTACTTTGGCCACCTCATGGAAAGAGTTGACTCATTGGAAAAGACTCTGATGCTGGGAGGGATTGGGGGCAGGAGGAGAAGGGGATGGCAGAGGATGAGATGGCTGGATGGCATCACTGACTGGATGGACGTGAGTCTGGGTGAACTCCAGGAGTTGGTGATGGACAGGGAGGCCTGGTGTGCTGCGATTCATGGGGTCGCAGAGTTGGACACGACTGAGCGACAGAACTGAACTGAATGTATCTCAGTGCTACTCTCAAATTGTCCCACCCTCTCCTGCCCCTGCTGTATCCATAAATCTGCTCTCTACGTCTGAGTCTCTATTCCTGCCCTGCAGATAGGATCATCAGTACCATTTTTATAAATTCCATATATCTGTGTTAATATATGATACTTTAATATATGCTTGACATATGTTTTCACTTTCATGCATTGGAGAAGGAAATGGCAACGCACTCCAGTGTTCTTGCCTGGAGAATCCCAGGGACGGGGGAGCCTGGTGGGCTGCCGTCCATGGGGTCGCACAGAGTTGAACACGACTGAAGTGACTTAGCAGCAGCAGTTGATATATGTTTAATATATGTTCAACATAAATATATATGTTAATACACATTTAACACAAATATATGTTAATATATGTTTAACATATATGTTAATATATGTTTTTCTCTTTCTGACTTACTTCAGTCTGTATAACAGACTCTAGGTTCATCCACCTCAGTGGAACGGACTAAAATCTATCTCTTTTTATGGCTGAGTAATATTCTATTGTATGTATATTTGGCCACCTCATGCGAAGAATTGACTCATTGGAAAAGACTCTGATGCTGGGAGGGATTGGGGGCAGGAGGAGAAGGGGATGGCAGAGAATGAGATGACTGGATGGCATCACTGACTCGTTGGGTGTGAGTCTGAGTGAACTCCGGGAGTTTGTGATGGACAGGGAGGCCTGGCGTGCTGTGATTCATGGGGTTGCAGAGTCGGACACAACTGAGCGACTGAACTGAACTGAACCACAACTTCCATTCATCTGTCAAGGGTCTAGGTCACTCTCCTGTCCTGGGTATTGTAAATAGTGCTGCAATGAACATTGGGGTGCATGTGTCTTTTTCAATTATGGCTTTTTCAGGATATATGCCCAGTAGTGGGATTGCTGGGTCATATGGTAGTTTTATTCCTTTTTAAAATAAATCTACATATTGTTCTCCATAGTGGCTGTATCAGTTTACATTCCCACCAGCAGTGCAAGAGGGTTCCCTTTCCTCCATATCCTCTCCAGAATTTATTGTTTGTAGTTTTGATGATGACCATTCTGGCCGGTGTGAGGTGATAGCTCATGGTAGTTTTGATTTCTTATTGTTGTTCAGTCACTAAGTCATGTTTGACTCTGCAACCCCATGGACTACAGCACACCAGGCTTCCCTGTCCTTCACCATCTCCCGGAACTTGCTCAAACTCATGTCCATTGAGTCGGCAATGCCATCCAACCATCTCATCCTCTGTCACCCCCTTCTCCAACTGCCTTCAATCTTTCCCAGCATCAGGGTATTTTCCAATGAGTCAGCTCTTTGCATCAGGTGGCCAAAGTATTGGAGCTTCAGCATCAGTCCTTCCAGTGAATATTCAGGGTTGATTTCCTTTAGGATTGACTATTTTTATCTCCTTGCTGTCCAAAAGGACTCTCAAGAGTCTTCTGTAACACCACAGTTGAAAAGCATCAATTCTTTGATTTGCATTTCTCTAATAAGTGATGTTGAGCATTTTTTCATGTGTTTATTAGCCATCTGTATGTCTTTGGAGAAATGTCTGTTTGGGTCTTCTGCCTATTTTTTGATCGAGTTGTTTGTTTTTCTGATATTGAGCTGCATGAGCTGCTTATATATTTTAGAGATTAATCCTTTGTCAGATGCTTCATTTGCAATTATTTTCTCCCAGTCTGAGGGTTGTCCTTTTAACTTGTTTGTGGTTTCCTTTGCTGTACGGAAGTTTTTAAGTTTAATTAGGTCCCATTTATTTTTTATTTTTTTCCATTACTCTAGGAGATGGGTCATAGAGGATCTCGCTGTGATTTATATCAAAGAGTGTTCTGCCTATTTTTTCCTCTAAGAGTTTTATAGTTTCTGGTCTTACATTTAGGTCATTAATCCATTTTGAGTTTTTGTGTATGGTGTTAGTGTTCTAATTTCATTATTTTACACATAGCTGTCCAGCTTTCCCAGCACTGCTTATTGAAGAGATTATCTTTTCTCCATTGTATATTCTTGCCTCCTTTGTCAAAGATAAGGTGCCCATGGGTGTGTGGGTTATCCCTAGGCTTTCTATCTTGTTCCATTGGTCTATATTTTTGTTTTTGTGCCAACACGATGTGATCTTGATGACTGTAACTCTGTAGGATAGTCTCAAGTCAGGAAGGTTGATTCCTCCAGCTCCATTCTTCTTTCTCAAGATTGCTTTTGCTATCTGGGGTCTTTTGTGTTTCCATACAAATTGTGAAATTTTTTGTTCTAGTTCTGTGAAAAATGCCATTAGGTAATCTGATAGGGACTGCATTGAATCTATAGATTGCTTTGGGCAGTATGATCACTTTCACAATATTGACAGAATCAGCCTGGTTTTGAATCCCAGGTCTGCACTTCTTAGTTTCATCATTTGAGCAAGAATGCCTCTAATCCTGTTTCCTCATCTGTAAAATAGAGATAACAGCAGCACCCTCCTCCTGGGGTTATTGTGAGGATTCAGTGAGATGACACACGTCCATGTCTGTTCATGGACACATGCCCGTGGCGTTCAGTCCGTCTTGGCCGCTGAGGAGGGAGACCCGCAGCTACAGTTACGGTGGTGCTTGTGTTCTTTCTCACCAGACCCTGTGTGAGGATTTGGTTTATAACATATATTTGCTGCAGCAGTGTTCCACACCTGAGGGAAAAATCCAAGCCTGTATAAAACACATTTCTGTCCTGGCAGCTCAAGCGCAAGTTGGAAAAGAATTTCCAGACAGAGCATTTCAGAAGGGAGTGAGTTTATTAAGAGCAGGGAGTGGAGGTAATGAAGGCGCTGCGAACGCAGTGGGCTGACCTCCTGACACCCCAGAGAGAGCCCACAGGATGCTATTAGAATAGCGGGCTGGCTCAAGGGAGAGCAGAGGCTTTTTGTGGGTTAATGGTCAATCTTTATAGCCTCAAGACAAAGGAAATTCCTGCTGGAAGGGTGGTATTAGGTGATTTGTTTGAGTGCTGTAGGGTAAGTACAGGGGTGGGCATTTTTGCCTCATTTGGGGTCAGGAAGCTAGCTGGTGATGATCAGGGTGGATGGGAGCTTTCAGCAATGGTTACAAAGGGGCTCAGTCAGCTTCAGAGGTGGCCTGGGTTCTGGACTCTGTGTCTCTAGCCTTGGTGCAAAGCCTCGCACTTGAGGCCTTGGAATAGGACTCCACAATTTCTACATTTATAGAGTGCCTACCCTGAATTGGACACAACTGAGCAACTGAACTAACTACCCTGAGTTAGTTACATGGCCCTGCTCCCTAAGATCTCAGAGTTTCAAAAGGGTTCAGTCCTCAGTCGTGTCTGACTCTTTGTGACCCCATGGACTGCAGCACGCCAGGCTTCCCTGTCCATCACCAACCCCCAGAGCTTGCTTAAACTCATGTCCATCAAGTCAGTGATGCCATCTAACCATCTTATCCTGTCGTCCCCTTCTCCTGCCTTTAGTCTTTCCCAGCATCAAGGTCTTTTCCAGTGAGTCAGTTCTTCGCATCAGGTGGCCAAAGGATTGGAGCTCCAGCATCAGTCCTTTCAATGAATATTCGGGACTGATTTCCTTTAGGATGGACTGGTTGGATTTCCTTGCAGTCCAAGGGACTCTCAAGAGTCTCCTCCAGCACCACAGTTCAAAAACATCAATTCTTCAATGCTCAGCTTTCTTTATGGTTCAGCTCTCACATCCATACATGACTACTGGAAAAACCATAGCTTTGACTGGATGGACCTTTGTCCATAAAGTAATGTCTTTGCTTTTTAATATGCTGTCTAGGTTTGTTACAGCTTTTCTTCCAAGGAACAACCATCTTTTAATTTCAAGGCTACAGTCACCATCTGCAGTGATTTTGCAGCCCAAGAAAATAAAGTCTCACTCTTTCCATTGTTTCCTCATCTATTTGCCAAGAAGTGATGGCACCGGATGCCATGAGTTTCATTTTTTGAATGTTGAGTTTTTTTTAATTTATTTAATTGGAGACTGATTACTTTACAATATTGTGGTGGTTTTTGCCATACATCGACATGAATCAGCCATGGGTGTACATGTGTTTTCTGAGTGTTGAGTTTTAAGCCAAGTTTTTCACTCTCCTCTTTCAGTTTCATCAAGAGGCTCTTTAGTTCCTCTTCACTTTCTGCCATAAGGGTGGTGTTATCCGCATATCTGAGGTTATTGGTATTTCTCCCTGCAATCTTGATTCCAGCTTGTGCTTCATTCTATCTGGCATTTCGTATATAAGTTAAATAAGCAGGGTGAAAACATACAGCCTTGATGTACTCCTTTCCCAATTTGGAACCAGTCCATTGTTCCATGTCCAGTTCTAACTGTTGCTTCTTCACCTGCAAACAGATTTCTAGAAAGGGACATCAGTTCAGTTCAGTTCAGTCACTCAGTCATGTCCGACTCTTTGCGACCCCATGAATCGCAGCACGCCAGGCCTCCCTGTCCATCACCAACTCCCGGAGTTCACCCAGACTCACGTCCATCCAGTCAGTGATGCCATCCAGCCATCTCATCCTCTGCCATCCCCTTCTCCTCCTGCCCCCAATCCCTCCCAGCATCAGAGTCTTTTCCAATGAGTCAACTCTTCGCATGAGGTGGCCAAAGTACTGGAGTTTCAGCTTTAGCATCATTCCTTCCAAAGAACACCCAGGGCTGATCTCCTTCAGAATGGACTGGATCTCCTTGCAGTCCAAGGGACTCTCAAGAGTCTTCTCCAACACCACAGTTCAAAAGCATCAATTCTTCAGCGCTCAGCTTTCTTCACAGTCCAACTCTCACATCCATACATGACCACAGGAAAAACCATAGCCTTGACTAGATGGACCTTTGTTGGCAAAGTAATGTCTCTGCTTTTGAATATGCTATCTAGGTTGGTCATAACTTTCCTTCCAAGGAGTAAACATCTTTTAATTTCATGGCTGCAGTCACCATCTGCAGCGATTTTGGAGCCCAGAAAAATAAAATCTGACACTGTTTCCACTGTTTCCCCATCTATTTCCCATGAAGTGGTGGGACCAGATGCCATGATCTTCATTTTCTGAATGTTGAGCTTTAAGCCAACTTTTTCACTCTCCTCTTTCACTTTCATCAAGAGGCTTTTGAGTTCCTCTTCACTTTCTGCCATAAGGGTGGTGTCATCTGCATATCTGAGGTTATTGATATTTCTCCTGGCAATCTTGATTCCAGCTTGTGCTTCTTCCAGCCCAGCATTTCTCATGATGTACTCTGCATATAAGTTAAATAAGCAGGGTGACAATATACAGCCTTGATGTACTCCTTTTCCTATTTGGAAAGGGATGTAGTAGATTGTTGTTTAGTTACCAAGTCATGTCTGACTCTTTGAGAGCCCATTGACTACAGCACACCAGACTTCCCTACCTCTCACCAGCTCCGAGAGTTTGCCCAAGTTTATGTCCATTGAATCAGTGATGCAATCCAACCATCTCATCTTCTTTCACCCTCTTCTTCTGCCTTCAATCTTCCCAGGACAGGGGTCTTTTCCAGTGAGTCAGCTGTTCTCATCAGGTGGCCAGAGTATTAGAGCTTCAGCATCGGTCCTTCCAATGAATATTCAGGACTGATTTCCTTTAGGATTGACTAACATTTGATCTCCTTGCTGTCCAAGGGACTCTCAGGAGTCCTCTCCAGCACCACAGTTCACAAGCATCAATTCTTCAACACTCTGCATTCCTTGTGGTCCAGCTCTCACATCCATACATGACTACTGGAAAGAATACAGCCTTTGACTAAATGGCCCTTTGTTGGCAAAATGATGTCTTTGCTTTTTAACACACTATCTAGATTTGTCATAGCTTTCCTGCTAAGAAGCAACCATCAACCATCTTCTAATTTCATGGCTGCAGTCACTGTCCACAGTGATTTTAGAGCCCAAGAGGAAATCTGTCACTGCTTCCATCTTTCCCCTTCCATTTACCATGAAGTGATGGGACCGGAAGCCATATCTTATTTTATTTAATATTGAGTTTTAGATGTAACAGACAGTTGCAGTCAAATCCTGTACCTGTGGCTGTGCCAGCCCCAAGCAGGGCGGGAGCACCCAGAGCAGGGGATTGAGTTTGAATGTTGAGTTTGCGTGAAAACACATGGTTCTCTTGGAGGCGCGACAATTCATTAATGCACTTTGGAAAGATGAGGTCAGGCATTAGACAGGCATCTGCCATAAGCAAAGAAAAACTCATTTTTATCAACTGACTTGTCCCTTTGAGAACAATTTTCAGAAGGGTTAAAATTTGGTAAGTGAAAAGGGTCTTAAATCTGGTGCCCCTTTTCAGAGGCATCACGAGTTGGTGAAGGGTTTACAGTAGCTTCCACTTGGAGCTTTTATTTTTGAAAAGTGGGGAGGAGTTGAAATCTAGCAAACTTCCCTCCTGCACACCCTTTCCCCAAATCTCTGCTGAGTGACACGACAGAGATGGGTCATGCTCCCCTCCTGCCCAGGCAGGCCAGCCCCCCTGGTGAAGGTGTGAGAGGCCTGCCATCCAGCCTCTGTGGGCTGTGGTTCCATGTGAATAGGTGATCACAGGGCGTGCATGCTGCAGAGAACCTGGAACTTTATGAGAAACCAAGTCCTGACTTACTGAGCTGGGGCCCAACCTCCTTTCTGTCTTTCACTGAGCTGCTGACCCTCATGGACTCAGGGCAAGGCATGACTTTAAACCTTAGTAGATGCAGTGGAATGCTCTGCTACCTTTAAAAATCTGGTTCTTGAAGACCATTTAATGGCATGCAAAAACCATTCATGATTTAATGTTGCATGAAAAAGCAACTCGTGAAACTGCACATAAAGTATCATTCTAATTTTGTTTTTATAAATATTCATATGGCTTATAAAAGTAATCATGGATATATACAAATGTAAAATAAACCAAAATGTAGCAGTGGCTGTATCGCAGCAGTAAAATGTTTAAATTTCTTTATGTATTTTCAAAAATTTCTGCATAGACCCCTGTTCCATGTAGACAGAAATATTAATTTCATGACTTTTAGTTAGCTGGAATTAGCCCTAAAGAGGCTCTCTGTTTTATCCAGTTGCCATGTCAGCCCTGGACTAGATAGGCATTTTAGCAGGATGCCTAATACTTAATTTCTAAATGCTGAAGACCTGTGATTAAGCAGTGTTTGTTTCTATAAATGTGCGTGTGCTAAGTTGCTTCAGTGGTGTCTGATTCTTTGCAACTCTATGGACTGTAGCCCACCAGGCTCCTCTGTCCATGGGATTCCCCAGGCAAGAATACTGGAGTGGGTTGCCATGCCCTCCTCCAGAGGATTTTCCTGACCCAGGGATTGAACTCACATCTCTTAGGTCTCCTGCATTGGCAGGCAGGTTCTTTACCACTAGCGCCACCTGGGAAGTCCATTCTGCAAATATAAACTATCAAGATGAAATTTTCTGACTTTACTTGAGAGACTAACTAGGTAGAGCTAAGGAGATGTCAATGAATTCTGTGAACATGCCCAGAATATTTTCAGTTATTTTTGCCTCAAGACGTGGGTGAAGCAAGTTGTAGATGAAGCCTACCCTGGGTCTTAAAAAAACAAATCACAGAAGATACAGCTGAAGGAGAAATGTGGCTTCTTTCTGGAGACCTTGAACAGACAAATATTGTAAAACACTTTCCTTTGTCTTTTGGCCCAAAGGGCATCACCTGTATTGGTTCAGCATTTGTTCACCCAGGTCTGCCTGTGGGAAAGAAGACAGAATTGGCTCTGGCCATCCCGTTACCCTTATCTTACCCTTGGGGGCAAGTCCCCTTATCGTAGGGACCTTCCAGGAAGCTTGAGCACCTGCTATGTTCTGAGCCCTAGAGAGGCAGTCAAATGAGAGCAGAGCCCTCAAGGAACTCAGCTGGCCGGGGAGTTGGACCTATAAAAAGAAAATCCTAATAAATGCCACACGGTCAGTGGCGCTGTGCCCAGGGCACTTTGAAGGCACCTGGCTCAGGCCTGAGGGCTGGGGAGGGTGATTCAGGGCAGGCTCCCGGAAGATATAATGGTCCAGGTGATTCCGCAGGATGAGCAGTAAACTCCCCAGGCAAAGGGAGAGGTAGCGAAAGGGCACATTGCCAGAATAAAAGCCATCTGATAACACACAAAAACCCTAGCCATTTAGGATGTTTTGGGGTGATTGTTGCCGTGGTGAAAGCCGGGCCCCCGGGCATTGCACCTCTGTGCACTGGCTGGTGGATTGATGAGACCTGCAGTCCAGCCTTTGGTAAAATGCTGTTGTTTAAACGTGGGATCAACTGTACATACATTTCTAAACTCAGTCCGTCATTGGTTGGGTAAGACAGCAGCTTCTAATCAGAGAATCCTGGAGCTCCCAGGTGGAGAAGGAGCTAAATGTCACCAGGACCAGACCCCCTTCCTAGTGCCATCTCCTCAGCGGCAGTGATGGTGCAGAGGCAGGCAGCCCAGGGCACACGCAGCCCAGACAGGAGATCCAGGCAGAGGCTCCTCTTTACGCCCCGAGTTTCTTGGCCCCACCTGGGGTTTCCTTGCACAGATGGAGCCCTCTTTTCCTCACATGTCATTTGCACCCTCTTCAAGTGGGGATGGCCTCTGCTGACCTCAGGAATTGCCTCTGCTGGCTCCTGGGAGCCAAATACTCGGCCCTGTAGATTTCTGAGACTCTGGACTACAATTATTAGTTCCTTCCATTTTAGTCACTAAAATGCAGTGGGACTTTTTAATGCTGATGGGAAGGTGCCCATGGACAGATTAGAATGGTCCACTTGTACACAGCAGCCTCCCAGCCTGAGCCAGCAGAGCCCTCTCCCTTTATGATGTCCCCTCTCCCCTCAGCACACTTCCTTTTCTGTCACTTTCACCAGATGATGTGGGAACTCATGTCTGATGTACCTGGTTATTCACTTTTCAGTAAAGAGTTAAACAAAATAAGCTCTCAAGTAAATGTTTAAGTGAATAAACATCCACCATTTATACTATGTCTCCTTTCATAAAGGACTTAAGGCAGTGTACATGGATGTATGCTGTACAGGTATCTTATCTGAAAATAGATAATACATGGATCAGAAGTAGAGAAAATACCCACTAAAAGGAAGATCAAGACCCAGGGGAAAGTTTAAACATCAGCATAACAGACTGCAGAATTCTACATAGTCTTTAGAAATGAGCCAAAGATTTGGCTCCGAGCTTCCTGGAAGTCAAGGTAAATAGGAAAACACAATCGTCATGTGCTTGATATTTCTTTGTTGATTATACCTCATCTTCTCAGAAGACAAGACTTCAATGAAACTGATGTCTGAAAGAACTTTTTTTTAATCGAAGCATTGTTGATTTACGATGTTTCAGGTGTACAGCAAAGTGATTCAGTTATACAGATTGAACGTGCGTCTCCTGCATGAGCGGGTGGATTGTTTACCGCTAGTGCCACCTGGGTAGCCCATATATGTGTGTGTATACACACACACACACACATATATATATCCTTTTTCAGTTTCTTTTCCATTATAAATTCAATATAGTTCCCTGTGCTATATGGTATAAGTCCTTGTTATTTATTTTACATATAGTAGTGTGTATCTGTTAATCCCAAATTACTAATTTATCCCCTCCAGTCCCCCTTTGGCAACCATATGTTTGTTTTCTATGTCTGTGAGTCCATTTCTGTTTTGTAAACAAGTTCTTTGGATCATTTTGTTAGAGTTCACATATAAGTGATATCATATGATAGTTGTCTTTGTCTGACTTCACTTAGTATGATCATCTCCAAGTCCATCCATCTTGCTGAAAATGGCATTATTCATTCAAAAATGAATTATTTCATTCATTATTTTATGGCTAATAGTCCTGTGAGGGTGTGTGTGTACGAGTGCCACATCTTTATTCATTCATCAATGAACATTAGGTTGCTTCCATGTCTTGGCTACTGTAGTAGCACTGCTTTGAACATTGGGGTGCATGTATCTGCAAATTAGAGTTCCTGTCTTTTCTGGATACATGGCCAAGAATGGGATTGCTGGATCATATGGTACCTCTATTTTTAGTTTTTTTTTTTTTTTAAGGAAACTCCATATTGTTCTTCACAGCAGCAGCACCAATTTACATTCTCACTAACAGTGTGGAAGGGTTCCTTTTTCTACACATCCTCTCTGGCATTTATTTGTGGACTTTTTGATGACAGCCATTCTGACCAGTGTGCGGTGGTACATCATTGTAGTTTAGATTTGCATTTCTGTTAGCGATGCTGAGCATCTTTTAATGTGCCTGTTGACCATGTGTATATCATCTTTGGAGAAATGTCTATTTAAGTCTTCTGCCCATTTTTTGATTGGGTTCTTTGTGTGTATTTTGGAAATTAATGCCTTGTTGGTTGCATCATTTGCAAATATTTTCTCCCATTCTGTAGGTTGTCTTTTAGTCTTGTTTATGGTTTCATTTGCTATGCAAAGGCTTTTAAGTTTAATTAGGTTCAGTTTATTTTTTCTTTTGTTTCCATTACTCTAGAAGATGAATCCAAAAAATATATGTTGCTGTAATTCATGTCAAAAAGTATTTTGCCTATATTTTCCTCTAGGAGTTTTATAGTATCTAGGAGTTTAGAGTATACTAGTCTTACATTTAGGTCTGTAATCCATTTTGAGTTCATTTTTGTATATGGTGTTAGAGAATGTTTTAATTTCTTTTTTTTTTTATATGTAGCTGCCCAGTTTTCCCAGCACCACTTATTAAAAAGACTGTCCTTTCTCCATTTTATATTCTCTTTTGTTGTAGATTAATTGACCATAAGTGTGTGGATTTATTTCTGGACTCTATTCTGATGCGTTAATCTCTCTGTTTTTATACCAATACCACACTGTTTTGATTAGTGTAATTTTGTCATATAGTCTGAAGTCAGGGAGTCTGATTCCTCTAGCACGGTTGTTCTTTCTCACAATTGTTTCGGCTGTTTGGGGTGTTTTGTGTTTCCATACAAATTTAAATTTTCCCAGTTCTGTGAAAAATGCCATTGGTAATTTGGTAGGTATTGCATAGAATCTGTAGATTGCTTTGGGGGAGGTATGGTCACTTTAACAATATTGATTCTTCCAATCCAAGATCATGGTGTATCTTTCCATCTCTGTCATCTTTCATGTCTTTCATCAGCATCCCGTAGTTTTCAGAGTACAGGTGTTTTGCCTCCTTAGGTTTATTCTTAGGTATTTTATTCTTTTTGATGTGATGGTGAAAGAACTTTTCTTCCTAGGTCTCCAAGAGAGGATATCATGTAATGGTGTCTTCACGAACATTCATATGCCAAATCTCCAAAACATAAGATGGTTCCTCAGAGGGTCCCTCAGTGCAAGTGGAGGCAGAACACCAGCAGATTCATGAAAGCAACAAGGCAGGGCAGCCTAGTGGCACAGAAGTCTTATCTAAAGTCAGATCTGGGTTTGAATCCTGGCTATTTCCCTTACTAGCTGTGTGAACTTGGCCAAGTTAATCTCACTAACCCTGAATTTCTCACACACAAAATGGAGATAAGTCCTCCTCTACACGGTGGTTGTGAGGGTTAGATAATCCACATCAGGCGTTTAGCTCATCTCTGGGATGTACTTGGCAAAGTCATGCGATAGTTGTTACTACTGCTTTATCATCTGTATGAGAGGAAGTAGAATGTAGTTCAAGTTCACAGGTGGTCTGATTTGGTGCAGGGATCAAAACTAGCACAGCTACAAAAGTGGATTGACTATGTGTCCGTAAGTTAATGTCCACATAGAACATTTTCCAGCTAGGTTTAATAGAAATTGAACAGAAGAGTTGACTTTTTGCTCTGGACTTGGAGTCAAGGTATTGGGGTTTCAGGTTAAAGGAAGAACTGAATATTCTAAAATTCAGCTGAGCAGATGCTAGAATTGACATCCAATGGAAAACTAAAGAGCTTAAATGAGACTTTTGACCAAATGGATGGCCAGTGCCACTGGTTCATGGGGGTGAGTCATGGAAACACCAAAAAACAGGGTCTGGATTTTGCCTGGAGAAGTTCCCAGCCCTCTCTGCCAAAGAACAAAGAGGCAGGTGATAGATATGAGCTAGATTTTCTCTTATTTTTAATTCTCAAATGCAAAAGCTTATTATTTTATGATTGTAAAATAATTCATTTTCATTTGAATGAAGTTCAAAACATACAAAGAAGTATAAAAAAACTGTCCTCAACACTCAATGATCTCAACAATCAATGATAACCATTTAATAACATTTTAATATATATCCATTTTCTATGCACATAGATACCATCTATGTTTGTATGTATACATAATTTTTTACTGAGTCTTTTAATCAGTCTTTTAAATGCCTCCATTTTCATCTTAAATGGCTGCCTAGTAGCCCCTGTGTAGATCTATGTAGTATATTTAATCAATTCCCTATTAAGCACATTTTTAACACTGTGATGAATATTCTTGTGAATATGCCATTGAACCCTTGAGCCCAAAAGATATTCAAACCCGGAGTTTCCAACACAGAAAAATCCTAGTGATGTGCCAATTAATAGAAAGTATTTACCTGGGTGGCCAGAATTTTTCCTAGGGGACAGACTACCTGTAGTCTACACAGCAGTTATTCTAACACCAAAGTGATGAGAGTGCCAGATGAGATGCAGGAGGTCGATGAGGGACACCTCTTTGTCTGTATCCTGAGCCCCCTCTCCCTGACATCATTCAGGGAGCAATTCCTGGACACCTGTTAGAGGCCAGGCACCAAGGACTCAGCCCTTGACATAAGGAAGTAGCTTGGTAATATCCATGGTGATTGACATTCAACTGCCAGTCCTGACTGCCTTAAGAAGCTCACAGTAAATACAGGCTGGCCTGCAGACCTCTCTAGTTTCCATAGAATAACAAAGTTTGCATCCTTAGATTATACTTAAAATCTGTCCTTAAAATATGGTGGCCCTCTAATGTAATCCACAGATCAAAATCCTAGGGGGTGGAGAAGGGGAAGGCCTTTGGAGATTGTAATGTGCCCCCTGGGACAGGTGTCCCCATTGAATTGAGATTCCCTGCCTTCACCCCGAAGACACTCCGTTGGAGAGGAAGAGTTGCCTTTCATCCCTTACATCATCCCTCACCATGCAAGGGGCAGGGCCACCAGCTGAGAATCCCTGTGTTAACAGTTCACGTGAAATTGTAGAGAACACCCTCTGCCTAGAGAACACCTCCTGCCTGACGGGAGACACCCTCCAAACATGAGACCTTCACCCAGCCAAGATGCATCTATCACCCAGGAGCTTCTGGATTTAATGTTAAGATTTTTTCTTTTTTAGCAGTTTGAAGAGGTCTTCTACTTTTTAATTGAAGTACAGTTAATTTATAATGTTGTGTTAGTTTCTGGTGTACAACAAAGCGATTCAGTTATACATATATTTTTCATTATAGTTTATTATATTGAATATAGTTCCCTGTGCTATACAGCAGGTCCTTGTTGCTTATCTATTTTATATGTAGTAGTGTGACTGTGTTCATCCCAAATTCCTAATTTATTCCTCCCCCACTTTTCCCTCTTGGTGACCATAAGTTTGTCTTCTAGGTCTCTGAGTCTATCTCTGTTTGTAGATAAGTTCATTTGTATCATACTTTAGTCTCCACATATAAGTGATATCATATGGTATTTGTCTTTCTCTGACTTATTTCTCATAGTAATCTCTATCACATTGCTGCAAGTGGAATTATTTCATTCTTTTTATGGTTTTGTAGTATTCCATTGTGTGTATGTGTGTATAATATACACACACACACTACATCTTAGAACCCAGGTCACCTGCGTTGCAGGCGATTCTTTACTGTCTGAGCCACCAGAGAAGCCATCTATATCTATATATATATAGAGAGAGAGGCATACCACATCTTTATCCATTCCTCTGTTGATATACACTTAGGTTGTTTCCATGTCTTGGCTGTTGTAAATAGTGCCACTATGAACATTGGGGTGCATGTTATCTTTTCAAATTACAGTTTTCTCCAGATATATGCCCAGCAGTGAGATTGTCGGATCATATAGTAACCCTGTTTTTAGTTTTTTAAGGAACCACCATAGTACCCACCAATTTACATTCCCACCAACAGTATAGAAGGTTCCCTTCCCCCACACCCCCTGCTGCATTTATTCCTTGTAGACTTTGAATGATGGCCATTCTGACCCTACCTCATTGTACGTAGTTTTAGTTTGTATTTCTCTAATAATTAGCAATGGTGAGCATCTTTTCATATGCCTAATGGCCATCTGTATGTATTCTTTAATGTCTATTTAGGTATGCAGAAGTCTTCTATTTAGAAAGGAAGTGAAAGTGTTAGTTGCTCGGTTATGTCCGATTCTTTGCAACCCCATGGACTGTAGCCTACCAGGCTCCTCTGTCCGTGGAATTCTCCAGGCAAGAATATTGGAGTGGGTTGCAATTTCCCTCTCCATGGGATCTTCCCGAACCCAGGTGTCCCACATTGCAGGCAGATTCTTTACCATCTGAGCCAGTCTTAAGTATAATTCTAAGGTACAGTGGTCAAGAGCACAGCCTATAGGGACCACTGGATTTAAAGCCCAGCTCAGCCAGGTGCTGTCTTCGTGAACAAGTTATTTAACCTTCCTGAGCTTAATTCTCTGACATGCAAAACAGAGATGATAATGGCCCCACAGCTGTTTAATGTAACTTCCACAGGGTGGCTGTTAGGATTAAATGAGACAGTCCATGTGCAGCATGGCACACAATGAATAATAAACGTTAATTGTCATTAGGGTAAATGTTATTATGAATGATTCTCAAGGTAATCCAGTAAGGTGCATACATCATGTGTTACTATCCCCATTTTGAGAGAAGAAAACCAGCTCAGAGCATACTCTTCCCAGTAGTCACCCCCCTCCCCCCCGACGCCAGCCCTGAAGACACATGCAGTGATACAGGCTTCCTTCTTTCTCTGCGGTCTGTGTAAGGTAGACAGTACTCAAAGTCAATTGCTGTAATAAGTGTGATCTCAAAAAGAGAGTCACGCTGGAAAGGCCAAGGCAGGTATTTTCCAGTAAGCTAGGAGCTAGGGTCAGAGACAACCCAGTTATAGCATTTGAGGGATGGGAGGTAGTGAACATAAAACTAAATGAGTTTGGATTTATGCCCAAGCGAAGTAGCAACCAGAGATGAAAGTGTGGTTGTCAGCTGGGGTTTGGGCCAGCATGTGGAGGGACACCCAGGTGCTTACTGTGACCCAATGGATCACAAGCATCAGCTAGCCTTCCCAAGGTCAGGGCTGGGGGTAGAGGCTCCGACCTCCTGGGACTGGGTACTGTTATTTTTTAAATTTTACTGAAGTATAATTGATTTACAATGTTGCATTAATTTCTGCTATACAACAAAGTGATTCAGTTTATATTCTTTTTCATATTCTTTTGCATTATGGTTTATCACAAGATACTGAATATAGCTTCCTGTGCTATACAGTGCGTGCTTAGTCGCTCAGTCCTGTCTGACTCTTTGCAACCCCATGGGCTGCAGCCCGCCAGGCTCCTCTGTCCATGGGGATTCTCCAAGCAAGGATACTAGAGTGGGTTGCCATGCCCTCCTCCAGGGGTTCTTCCCAGCCCAGGGATCAAACCCAGGCCTCCTACATTGCAGGCGGATTCTTAACCAGCTGAGCTACCAGGGAAGTCCGTGCTATACAGTAGGGCCTTGTTTATCCATTCTTTCTATAACAGTGTGCATCTGATAACCCCAAACTCCCCATCCTTCCCTCCCCTGTCCTCTTCCTCCTTGGCAACTACAAGTCTGTTTTCTCTGTGAGTCTATTTCTGTTTCATAGATATGTCCATTTGTGTCATATTTTAGATTCCACATTTAAATATTTTTCTTTCTGGATTCCTTCACTTAGTATGATAATCTCCAGGTCCATTCATATTGCTGCAAATGGCATTATTTCATTCTTTTTATGGCTGAGTAGTATTCCATTGTATATATGTATAGTATCTTCTTTATATATTCATCTGTCAGTGGACATTTAGGTTATTTTCATGTCTTGGCTATTATGAACACAGGGGTGCATGTGTCTTTCTGAATTAT
Source organism: Bos indicus x Bos taurus (assembly GCF_003369695.1). Classification (NCBI taxonomy): domain Eukaryota; kingdom Metazoa; phylum Chordata; class Mammalia; order Artiodactyla; family Bovidae; genus Bos; species Bos indicus x Bos taurus. The sequence continues at coordinate 57,361,972 of NC_040080.1, forward strand.
GTATTTGTCTGGATATATGCACAAGAGTGGTATTGCTGGGTCATACAGTTCTATTTGTAGCTTTCTCAGTAACTTCCATACTGTTTTCCATAGTGGCTATTCCAATTCACATTCCCACCAACAGCCATAGGAGGGTTCTCTTTTCTCCACACCTTCTCTAGCATTTATTTGTAGACTTTTTAATGACAGCCATTCTGATTTGTGTGAGGTGGTACCTAACTGTAGTTTTGATTTGCATTTCTTTAATAATTAGCAATGTTAAGCTTCTTCCATGTGCCTATTGGCCATCTGTACGTTGTCTTTGAGGAAATGTCTTTTTAGGTGTTCTGCCTACTTTTTGATTGGGCTTTTTTTTTTTTTTTTTTTTCATTATTGAGTTGTATAAGATGTTTTTATATTCTGGAAGTCAAGTTGTATGGGTTGCATCATTTTGCAAATATTTTCTCCTGGTCTGTATGTTGTCTTTTCCTTTCGTTTATGGTTTCCTTTGCTCTGAAAAGCTTAGAAGTTTGATTAGGTCCTATTTGTTTATCTTTGCTTTTATTTCCATTGTCTTGAGAGACTGACCCAAGAAAACATTGATACAATTTATGTCAGAGAATGTTTCGCCTGTGTTCTCTTCTAGGAGTTTTATGGTGTCATGACCTATATTTTACTTCTTTAAGCCATTTTGAGTTTATTTTTGTGTATGATGTGAGAGTGTGTTCTAACTTCAGTGATTTGCATGCTGCTGTCCAACTTTCCCAACACTGCTTGCTGAAGATATTGTCTTCTCCCCATTGTATATTCTTGATTCTTTTGCTGTAGATTAACTGACTATAAGTATATGGGCTTATTTCTGGACTCTACTCTGTCCATTGATCCATATGTCTGTTTTTGTGCCAATACCACACTTTTGATTACTATAGCTTTGTAGTATTGCTTGAAGACTGGGAGAATTAGGTTTCCTGCTTTGGCAATCTTGAGTCTTTTATGGTTCCATATAAATTTGAGGATTATTCTAGTTTTGTGAAAAATGTCACAGGTAATTTGATAAGGATCACTTTAAATCTGTATATTGCTTTGGACAGTATGGCCATTTTAACAATATTAAATCTTCCAGCCCAAGAGCATGGGATATCTTTCCATGTCTTTGAATAGTCTTTGATTTCCTTTATTAACATTTTGTAGTTCTCAGCATATAAGTCTTTCACCTTCTTGGTGAGGTTTATTACTAAATACTTTTCGATGTAATGTTGAGATAGTTTATATTCCCTTTCTGATACTTCATTGTTAATGTAAAGAAATGCAATCCATTTCTGTATGTTACTCTTAACATCCTGCTACCTTGCTGAATTTATCAGTTCTAATAGTTTTGAGTGGAATCTTGGGTTTTCCGTGTATAGTATGCATATATAATATGTATCTGCATATAAAGACAGTTTTGCCTTTTCCCTACCAATTTGGATACCTTTTATTTCTTTTCCAATTGCTCTGGCTAGGACTTACTAACTTGAATAGAAGAGGTGAGAGTGGGTATTCTTGAGATACCCAAGAATACCTGTTCCAGATCATAGCAGGAAGGCTTTCAGCTTTTCACTATTATTATATGGATCATGGGTTTGTCATAGTTTTTATTATGTTGAGGTATATTCCCTCTATACCCACTTCCATAAGAGTTTTTATCATAAATGGATGTTGATGAATTTTATCAAATGCTCTTTCTGTATCTTTTGAGATGACCATATGGTTTTTATCTTTTGTTGATGTGGTGTATCACATTGATTAATTTGTGTATGTTGAACTTTCCAAGTGACCAACCATGCAGTGAATCCAACCTGGTCATGGTACATGAACTTTGTTTTGTTGGATTTGGCTTGCTAATTATGACTGTACTGTTCATCCCCACGTGCAGGTTGATGGTTCCTCTTCCTGCCACCTGAATGAGGTCTAGCCAGCCTTCCTTAGCATTGCATGGTATTCCAGTTATCTATTGCTGTTTATTTAGCAAACCACACCCAAAACTTAGTGCTATAAAACAACATCCATTTTATCAGCGATCGCCACTGAGGGACTTCGAAGGAGCGGGGAGGAGTAGGAAAGGAAGCGAGAGAAAAGGCGAGCGAGCGCTAAAGGGGAAGTGCAGTTTGAGAAACGGGCTAGCGCTCTCCTCCCCGGCCGCTCAGACTCCAGCGGCCGCTTCTACAAATTGGTCCGGGAGACCCTCATCGGACCCCATGGCCGACTGCTGCACGCCGATAAAGAAGCTTTGCTGGTGCGTTCTTCTGTTCTTCCTGGTGGCGGGGATCACCGGGGGGAGGGGGGGGGGGGAGGCGATCGGAATCTACAAGTGGCACTACTCCGGGCTCAACAGGTGGCACGGGGCAGGCAGCACCGCTGATTTTCAGAAAATCATCCAGGAGCGATGCGACACCTACACCCAGACGATCCGGCCGGGTTCCAGAAGCAGAAACTGCCAAGCGATCAGGCAGGCATTCATGAGTGCCTTCATTTCCAAGGATCCCTGCAAAGCGACAAAGGAAGACTACAACTCCCTGATCAACCTGGCACCTCCCACTGTGCCTTGTGGCCAGCAAGTCTTCTGGAGCAAAACGAAGGAGCTGGCTCATGAATACGTGAAAAGGCAGCGCCTGATGACTCTGGAGGACACGCTGCTGGGTTACCTTGCGGATGGCCTCAGCTGGTGTGGAGAGCCAGGCTCTTCTGATTTGAACATTTGGTCTTGTCCAGACTGGAGGAAAGACTGCAGAACCAACTATCTTTCTGTATTCTGGGAAGTGCTGTCTGAAAGGTTTGCAGAAAGTGCCTGTAGTACAGTCCGGGTGGTGCTCAATGGATCGTTGGAGAATGCCTTTGATAGCATGAGCATATTTGGACGAGTGGAAGCCCCTAACTTGAGGCCACAGGTTGAACTAGAGGCTTGGCTGGTACATGACACTGGAAAACCTCCCAGTGACTCATGCTCTGGCTCCTCTATAAGGAAACTGAAGTCCATCTTAGATGGAAGAAATGTCAAATTTAGATGCATGGATAATCTCAGCCGTGACCAGTTTCTTCAAAGATCCTGAGGATTCATCTTGCAGATGGGTCAGTCAGCATGGCTGAGCCCTGGCAGTGCAGATCAACACACACGATTCAGGAGACATGCTGGTGGAAAGTTGGGACTTTGGGGGAAACTTTCGTCATAAAATTAACACCAGAGATGGAAACCTTTTCCTCCGGGATCTTAAAATAACTTATGCTATTGACATAGTTTTTATCTTGATCTAATAGTCAAGAAAAATTCAGTTCAGTTCAGTCGCTCAGTCATGTCTGACTCTTTGCGACCCCATGAATCACAGCACACCAATTACTGTATAAAGTTAGAGTAGAAATTTTATATAGTTTTTTATTTTATTTTTCATACGATTCTTTTATATTGCTAATATGTTGGTAACATCCTCTGTGTTGAAGAATGACCTCTCCAAACCTGTTGGCTGGTCAAGAAAAATAAATGCCCAGACTTTTCAGCAAAGGTCACATATCAAAATGAATGACGTTATGCCAAGATATATTTTTGTATCTTTCCTACAGATAAACTCCAGATGCCGTGGTTATGGGTCATGTTACATTCTGTAGAGTGTAAGTTACTCCTGTGCTTGGTGTTTTATCTCTAATCCTTCCAACAGCCCTGTGAGGTTGATATTACTATCCTCCATTTGTTAAATGAGAAGAATAAGTTCAGAAAGTTTATATAATTTCCTAAAAGTCATACATTTAGGTCAAGGTAGAGAATGAATTTGAACTCAACTTTATTTCAAAAATTCATGTGCTTGCCCTTTCTAGGCAGATAATACTAGATTGATAGTCCTTATGTTCTCTTCTAATGAATGTACGTGGGATTAAATTGAATACAATAGAATCTGAAACGTGATTTTTCTGGATGGCTTCGAAACAGGTACAGTTTTTCATCCTCTCCCTTGCTTCTCCTCATCTCCGTGTCTTATGCAGGAGTCAGTTAAAATGTATTTATTTGTTCTTGATGCTGACAGTTTATTTCTCACTGGAATTTTACTTGATTAGTCTTGCTTGGGAATGATCATTTTTACTACTCTTAAAGAACCAACATTTAACTCTGTTGATTTTCTCATTCTACTTATTTAGGTTTTACTTTTCTCTGTATTATTAGAGATAAAGAGATTCTAATTTCTTTGCGTTTCCTTATGCAGCTTCTTAAGATGGAAGTTGAGATCACTGAGTTTGCAGTACTCAAACTCTGCATTTTAGTACGATCATTTTTCTTCTGAGTGCTGCTTTAGCTGTCGCTCTTAAAATTTTTGATATGTCTCTTTTCCTCATAATTTAAAAATATTTTCTGATTGAATTGTTATTTCAAAACATGTTACTTAAGTTAAACATCTGGATATTTTCTAGTTCTTTGTTGTTCTTGTCAAAACATAAGATGCATTGAGTGGAGAATGAATAAACTCACTTGGAAACCCTAAAAAAAAAAAAAAAAAACATCCATTTTATCATGTTTACAATTCTGAGAGTCAGGTATCTGGGCAAAGCAGAACACTTCTGCTCCATGATATCTGGGGCCTCCAATGGGGCCATCTGTCTGGGATCCTGGGTGTGGCATCTCTTGGCTCTTGAATGTCTGGTGTCACTCCTTCACTTCATTTATCTGGAGGCTGGCCTGGGATGGCCGCAACTGCTGTTTCTCTACAGGCAGCCTCTTCCCCTGGCCAGCTTGGGCATACAGTGTGTTAATCTCAAGATGAGATGTTTTTCTATGTGGCTGGTTTTCCTCAGAGTGAGTGTTCCATGAGGTCCAGGTAGAAGCTGAAAGATCCTCACAATCTAATCTCATAAGTCCCAGCATGTCACTTCTGCACATTCTGCTAGTTACGGAAGTCAGGATATCTAATCCAGATTCAAGGAGGTGAAAGAACAGACTAGGCCTCTCAATGGGAACACCGTGGCATGAGGGAAGCAGAAGAGTGATGCCTGCCACCTTGGAGACAAGCTACCACACATGGGGAGGGTGGGAACATACCTTTTTTGAAGCATAGTTGACTCACAATATTCCAGGTGTTTATATAAAATACAGTGGATTGGCAGAATTGATACAAAGTTAAGAGATTCAGTTTGAGTCAGAGTTACCAGCCTAGGCATCTGCTTTTATATATATTATTTTTTCAGATTCTTTTCCATTATAGGTTGTTATAAGATACTGAATATAGTTCCTTGTGCTATACAGTAGGCCTTTGTTTTTCTATTTTATATACAGTAGTGTGTATATGTTAATCCCAAACTCCCAAGTTGTCCCCCGACCTTCCCCTTTGGTAACCATAAGCTTTCTGTGTCTGGGAGTCTGTTTTGTAAATAAGTTGATTTGTATCATTTTTTAAGATTCCACATATGTGATATCATGATATTTATCTCTTACTACACATAGTATGCTAATCTCTAGGTCTATGCATGTTAAAATGGAATTATTTCATTTTTTATGATTAATATTCCCTTATATACCACATCTTTATCCATTCATCTGTTGATGGACTTGAGGTTGCTTCCACGCCTTGGCTATTGTAAACAGTGCTGCTGTGAACACTGGGGTGCATAAATCTTTTCAAATTAGTTTGAAAGAACATAGACTTTTAGGTCACAAATATTGGTTCATACCACTGCTTTGTAACTTTCTAGCTTGTGATGTCAGATTAACCTTTCTGAGCCTCAGTTTCCTCATCTACAAAATGAGGATAATGATATTCCACTGCAGCTGATCGTGGTAAACTTTATTGGTTGGTTCAGTGCCTAATATCTACAAAGTCCTCACTTAACAGTAGCTATGGTACCTATAGTAATAACTAGTAGTGTTATTACTCCAGCTTGGCCTTCAGATATTCATTCATTCAGCAAACAAGATCCCCTGCATGCCTGCAGTGTGCCAGGCACTGGCCTCCCAAGCTGTGAAGATGATGATATGCTGTAAGCAGAGACTAATTGGGGTTTCGGGTTTTTTAAGCAGCGTCCCTGGATCCACATGCCAGGCAGCATCTCTGGGGTCAGCAGGCCTGGCTCCGAGGAGGAAGGAAGGGCATGTCACCTAAGCCGCTCTGGTCCGACCGTGGTATCACTTTTGGTCCTGAGTCTCCTGCTCTGGCAGTAACTCTCCTCCCATCTTAAGTAGTGGGGATGGTATTAAGAGGAGGCAGGAGACATGCACCATTCAGGTGCATGTCCGCAGGCCCCATCTGCTGAGTCCTTCTAGGGCCCCAGGACTCTCTGCATGCAAAGCCCCATAAGCTGCTCCTTGCAGGCTGTCGCTGGCATCCAGGATCGAAGCCTCAAACACCGAGATGACAGAAAGCGTAGGTGAGGTAACAATGTCCAGCTCTTGACAGATCATAAAAGAACAACTCTCAAAATGAGCATTCTAAATAAGATGAAAAGCCAAGACGTCATGGAGAATGCAAGCCAAATGAGGAGAGGCCACCTGGCAGGGAACCTCATGGGCTAGTCGGGTCTCTGTGTCTTATCTCAGTGGTTTCCTACCACTGGGAACGTCTTTAAAATGAAAGGGTAGAGCTTCTAACCAGAACCTTTCAAAAACTTTTAGCCTTCTGATAATAGTCTTGTGAAAATCTCACCTGCTCAAATGGCCTTCATTTGAAGACACTGGAGCTGTAAGTAAATCTCACTTTCAGGAACTTGTTTTTAGGTTAACGGTAAAGGAATTCACACTCATTAAGTACCTTTGTCCCAGCATCAAAAAGCTGCATGTTACAGAATTGCTGAGTCTGCCATCTTTCCCTCAGTCCAGCTGCCCGCCTAGAGCACCAGTGCTTGCTCCTGATGGATGGACAGCCATCATCCACCTCCACAGCAGCCGGAACGAGACAAGAGCCCAGACTTCGTGGGGCAGCCTAAGCCCGGCGCCCCTTTCCAGGGCACCACCCTGGTGGCGATGTGAGGGTCAGCCCTCCTCTGCTAGCATTTGTTGGTACATTGCTAATTTCCTGGTCTGACTCATCCAAGGAGGCAAATACTGGCCCATGTTCATTGAAGGAAGAGCTTGGCTGGCTGTGTGAGGCTCAGTGTCTCCAGTAAGCACACATTTGTCTTGTGGGGTGTCGCTTCTTCACCTGTGTCTCTAAAGAGAAGACATGTCCTCTGTGAGACTAGTTCTCACGCTCAGAAGCATTTAGATCTGCCAGCAGGCCAGCATGGATCTAAACTCTGGTCAGGGTGGAAACCCACGGGTTCTTCCACAGGGCCTCTGATGGCCATCCTGCGTCTCCCTCCTCCTTCATCAAGATGGAACAGTCCCCACCAGACCCCTCAGTCGTGGGAATTGAGCTGTTCTGTGTCCTGGATTGAGGAGGCAGGGTCACAGGATGCAAAATCAGCAAAGTTTTTCTGGTTTTGAGAAACCACACACAGACATCTAGGGATGTTCATCAGCGTGGAAACTTGAGACAGACCTTGCCGGCACTCAGCTGGGGCAGTGGTTTTAAGAAAACTCACTGTAACCCATAGACATCTGGTTCATTGATGTGCTGTTGACCTCAGGGTCAACGTCTTGTTTTCTCAGTGAGAGAAGATGGGGTGGGACAGTGCTCGAAAGAGAAGGCAGAAATGAAGTAAGAACCTGAGGAGAGAAGTAAGACATCATCCTGAGGGGAATGACTGAAGGTCTGAAGAAAAGAATTTCTCCCAGGCACTGCGTGGCATGGCATTCGGGCAGAATCTCCTTTCTCACACTGATTTAGTGATAAAATATGGAGTGGACCCACAGGGAGAGCAGATGCCTCAAGAAATAGATGGATAATTGGCTCTGTTTGCATGCTTGCTGCTGTGACTGCGAGACACCACACCAGCATGACTAATGCCTCTCCCCTCTGCCTAAATTAGACTGTGATTGTGTTTCAGAGATGTTCACTGAATCACAGATGTTGGAGGTAAAAAGACCCAAACTTCTCAGGAGCACCTCGTGGGGAGTGTGTGGGCTCACCCTCACAGGCTGAGGGACTGGTATAACCCCTTGCCTTCTAAGGCCTGGGAGCAAAACAGTCACCCAGGGCGGGCTCCTTAGGGTAGCTGTAGGCGTGTGTATTGCAGCAGTGACTGATGCCTCCTTAGACCCTAACTTGGACCCAGAGTGTGCAGTCTGTCAGATTTCCCCTGACTCGCTGCCACGTCAGGTGGAGCAGCTCAAGGTCCTCGCCGGTTCACCCCCTCAATGTCCTCGCCGGTTCACCCCCTCAATGTCCTCTCTTTGCGTGCTCAGTGACTCTGTTCTGACCTGCAGGATGCTGTTGTAAACGCTTTCTCATTTCTCTTGCAGAATTTAGCCTATGAGATCATCCTAACGCTTGGACAGGCATTTGAAGTCGCCTATCAGCTTGCACTGCAAGCCAGGAAAGGGGGGCATTCCTCCACGCTTCCAGAAAGCTTTGAAAACAAGCCCTCCAAGCCCATCCCCAAGCCCCGCGTCAGCATTCGCAAGTCGGTGGTAAGTAGACAAGACACAGGTGTTCTGAGAACTGAAGGGAAGGATCTATGGTGGTGTGGGTGCTGGTAAGAATCCAGGGCCTGCCCTTCCTGTCCTCCCCTCAGCCTTGTCCTGGCTTGTAACTGTCATCCTCTCAGCCCAGTTCCTGCAGTCTTGGGGACCGTCTACTGAACCTGGAGGCTCCTGAGAAAATCCCACTTACCCTGTGCCCTGAAGCAGCCTGGGAGGGGGCTGGGTGCTGCTGTCCCGGGTCAATCTCTCCTCTAGATCCAAGCTACCTGGGGACCAAGTTCCCTGAGGCCTCAGCTGCCATCCCTCCAGGGGGCAGGCCTCTTCCAGGCCACTGGGCAGCAGAGAGGTTGGTAGAGGCTCACAGCGAGGGTGTCCCTGGTACCCAGCAAGTAGAAGCTGGGGGCTCAAGCTGTGCACGGAGTCAGGGTGGGAGAGGCCTGGGCACCAGGCCCTGTGTTCTCCCCGCAGCAGCTGAGGCTTCCTGCAGAGCAGGATTGTTCAGAAGCTACTGCCCCTCCTCCTCGCATCTGCCTTCCTCCAGGAATTTCCTCCCCTTCCCTCCCACACGCTCTTCACACATCCTGTCCTAACAGACTTTCCTGACTTCAAAGCGGCCTCCTCTGGTAGTAGCAGTACCCAGAAGCTGGAACGTTCCCAGCCAGCCTCACTTCTGGTTTCTGCTCCGTATGGCATCCTTGGAACTCTTGGACTCCGGGCAGCAGTGCCATCACAGAGGCATCACTCTCACACCCATATATCCTTCCATCTGTGACTCTCCTCCTCCCCACCGACCCCAGGTCATGGGGAATTTGTAGGGTTTTTAATGTTTGCAGAAGCACCATGCTTGGAGATCATGTGGCTTCTTGTTCATGACCTCTCTTTGGCCTCTGCTCCTTGACAGCTCACATCTCAGATCTTTTCTTCCACCTCACCATTCACACCCATGCTTGTCCCTCACTGCTGACCATTGCCAGGAACTGCACGTCCTCCCACCTCAGCACCTCCCAGCCCCACTGGCTCCCAACCCTGATGCACTCCCAGAGCTCCAGACCTACAGGTTCAATTTCTCCTTTGATACTTAGCAGACAGCTGAAACTTACTATGCCTAGAACAGAATTCTTGATCTCTCTGCAAAGCTGTTTCTCTCTCCCTACCTCTGCCAGCTTAGTAAACAGGCTAACCAGTCACCAAGTTGCTCAAGCCATCAATCTAGAAAGCAGACTTGATTCCTGTTTTCCTCTCAGCCCTGTGTCCAGCCCACAAGCAGATTCCATCCATTCAGCCCCTAAAACATCTCTCAGCTCCATCCACGCCTCTCCATTTCTTCTGTCACTCTTCCCATCCTAGCCATCACCACCACATCTCCAAAACTACTCCAGTACATCTCCTGAAACTCCCTTCCTCCACAGGGCAGCCACATCATGGTACCACAGCCTTGACTTCCCACCACACTCCTCCCAGGCACTCAGCCTCCCTATTCCTGGAATAGACAAAGCTTCCACCTACCTGTGTTCCCTCCACCTGGCTTTGTCTCCCCCTCATTTCTGCACAGCTGACTACAGCTGGTCATCCAGGCCCCAGCCACACAAAGAGGCATCTCCTATATATTGTCTGTCTTACCCCACAGGAAAGCAGGTTAAATATCCAGAAATTTTCATAATATTTGGGGGACTAGCTCTAGTCTGTTGTATTGTATACATTCCCATGTGGGCTGGATAAATCTGTTCCTACCTCCATCTGACTTTTCTTTGGTCCCTGTAGACTTCTTCCAGGCGAGTATGAAGGGATGTGCACCATACGGGCTCATAGAATATTCATTTAGAAGCCTTCACTGAAAAAGATGGAACATACAGTGAATAATACTGCTGCTCTTTAACTGCCCCAAGATCCCGTCCCCCTCAGCAGGTGTCTGTGTTCCATTTCCCTCGGCCCCAGTAGTTTACTGTTGAGAATATCCTGTGATTAGACATGTGACGTTCCCCCCCACAGCCTTGTGGAGGTACAGACAGATCACATGCAGCTGAAAAGCACGAACCCCATAGCCTTCTGGCCAGCTCCCTTGTTCCAGGTTTCCTGAGCAGAGCAGCCAGGGGCACACGTGGAAACACCAAAGACAGACAGGGAGGTCTGGTGCAGAACTGCCCCAGCCCCCTCCCTGATCCGCCCCCCTATCACCATGAGAGCTTAGAACTCAAGCTTTACCCAGGCAGGGCCTGCATGACCTTGTATACACAGGCAATGAAATGGTGTTGACGTTTTCTAGCTCAGTTTGGTTCAAGGTCGAGGCTCAGCCTGACTTGGCCCTGCTCACCTCCTCACCCTCAGCTGTCTCCTCCCAGCTCCCCCTCAGCACCCTGACTGCAAACCCTCACTCCCTTCCCCTCAGGGACTCTGCGCATGCTGCTCCACACCCCCATCTTCACCAGGAAGCTTAGTTTTCCAGCTCTCCATTTGGACGTATACCTTAATTTTGAAATAATGTCTAGTTGACAGGAACGGATTGGGTGCCTATTGGTTACTGGGTTGCTGGGAGCTTGTCAACGTTAGAGGGAAACCGTAGTAAACAGAATGAAGTCCACCTTTGTGAGTGTACATTTTAGTGGCAGATGAACATATAAACATGATGTGTATGGCATAAGGATTATAAAGAAGAGAGCAGAAGAGGAGAGCAGAAAAGCTGAGGTGCTAGTTTACATGCAGTAAACTGGTGAGGAGATGACATTTGTGCCACACTCTGACATTAGGGGAGAAAGAACAAAGGTGTCTGGAGTGTATTCAGAGAGCTGATGGGCACAGAGGGCATGGGCTTGGCAGGCAGGGCCCCAAGAAGTCACTCCGAGGACTTTGGGTTTATTCTGACTCTTGAAGAAAACCAATGGAGGTTTGAGAGCTGGGTAGGACATAGCCTGGTTCATCTCCTCCAGGAAGTTCCCCTGCCTCCCAACACGGTGTCAGTGGCCTTCCTGGGTGCCCTCAGAGTGCCCTCTTCCCTTTCAAATCTCACTTCTCAGTAAAGTGTTCCTATATCCGCTCCCCACCTGTGTGCCTTCAAGAGCAAGGGCCATGCCTCAATCACCGTCCCCTTCCCCAACCCTGTGCCTTGAACACGGTTCCTATGCAGTAAACGTGATCAGAAGAACCAACAAATGGCTCACCCACCAGCATCCTGAAGTCTTGCCAGGGTGCAATGCTGATTTCCAGGCAGTGTTAGAATGCATGCGTGCACTCCTGAGCAGGTACCGTATAACAGGCATTAGCCTTTCTGTTCTAAAGCAGATCGACCCATCTGAGCAAAAGACTCTGGCCAACCTGCCATGGATCGTGGAGCCAGGACAAGAGGCCAAGCGGGGGATAAATACCAAGTATGAGACCACAATTTTCTGATACTCACCTCCTTCCCGTCCTCGTGGTGCCTTGCACGCCGAGCAGTCCCGGAGCAGGCTTTCCACCCAGCCCGGGAGGAAGACTGCTCTGTTTGTGTGGCCTTGTCATGGGCGAGAGGCCACTGGCCACTCTTGGGGACGTTCTTTCTGCACCGGTGACAGAAAGTGCAACCAAGACTTCCCAGCTGTAACCCCTGAGAGACAGAGCAGAGGTTTGTGGCTGATGCTCCCAACCCCCACTCCTGGCCACCACCCGAGGTATTTCTCATGACTCTGCCCCAACCTCGCTTTGCTGTTATTTGGGGATAACACCTTGAAAAAACACAGGGGGTCGCTTATACTGCCTAAAAGTGTAAAAATCTTGGGTTTATTTTCCACTGTCAGCCGTTTTCAAGGTAGAACAGAACTACCCCCAGAAAGCATCTCTAAAGTCATGATCTCACTAAGTATTGTTTCATGCAAGAGGACAGAAGTTACTCCCCTGATTGCCAGGGAATTCTGTTTCCCAGTTTCTATATTTGTGGATTTTATATGTAATCAACCATGTCAGATAAAGAAAATCTTTACATCTGTGGATTGATTCAAAAACCTAATGATTTAAAACAGAGGAATTTATTATGCACAGAAAAACGTGTCTTGTATTAAATATTTTTATTAAAAAGAATGTTTCACTAATGCATTGATAAGAAAACTAGGTTAGTCGTGAGGGATGTTTCTGGTTTCATTTCAAATAACTAAATTTCTCCTGCTACCACCAAGAGGGCTGCTCAGTGTGGCAGAGTACCCAGGCCATTCCCCAGAGCAGGAGATTCAGGCAGCAGACTGGCGTCTTACCGAAAGTGCTGACGCAGCCATAAGCCTGCAGAGATTTTTTTTTTTTTAATCTTCACAGTTTTAAAGAACATGTTAAAAAAAATCTAGGGCTCCTGCTGTCAAGATTTCTGTCATGGAAACCTTGTTTGAGAAAGGTATTAATAAAATTCTATTGCAAAAAAACTTTTTTTCTAGGAAAAAATAAAAAAAATAAAAAAAGAGAGATTCCAAAGTAATAAAACTTTCTTGAAACAAAATAAATAAATGTTTGCTTACTCTTTGATTAAATAAAATTTACTTACATTTCTTTAAGGTATTTTAATTTTTTAATGTCTCCGTGGAGTATTTGTATGATACCATAATGTATATTTATGTAGAATCAAATTATATAAACAGTACCAATATCATTATAGAAAAAAATAACATTTTAATGTATATTGTTCTAATCAATCACATTGTGAATCATTTTGAAGTTCATTATAGCGATATTGATAAATTGTGGGATTGTCTTAATGTTTTTTTTAATTAACCAATATTATTTTAAATCTGAGATTATCAGTTACATCATCAGTTGGTGAGTTTTGAAGACAGAAAATTTTATTTCAAACTGACAAATGTATATGGCTTTAGTTCAGTGTTAAAGAATTTTAATACAATATTAAATTACTTGAACTGAACAGTTCCTTGTATATATTTTGCCTATTCACTGTTGATATGTATGTAGTAAACTGAGAGTAAAATAACACTAAAATATGGTACCAAAAGGAAACTGTATAGGAGCAAAGTAAACAGTAGCTTTGCTGAAATGGAAACATATGTGTAAATATGCTTGGGCTTCCAGTTATAAATTTTGTAATTTTTGTCATTATTTATATCCTATTAAAAAAAAGCACATAAAATAAAATGGAAACTATACAGCTGTTGGTGCTTGGCATCATTCTGTGAGCACCTTCCCAGTTCCATTTATAGGAAAGAACCAAAGGCTTAGCCTTCTCAGCATCCATAGTTAAATGAATTTTTTTACTTGGCCAAACTGTTGAGGAAATCGGTTCACTTCCAAGTTCAGCCAGTCTTAGAAAGATGCAGTGGCCTTTACAGTTTGAATTCGGCCATAAAGCCACCACTGTCTTTGTTTAAATAGTAAAGTGGGCTGTAACAAAGAACTTCTAAAAGAGGAAGGACCACCAAACTAGATCATTTTTATAAGTTTGTCTACAGGCCTACACATTTGTCTTAGGCTGCCATAACAAAATATTGGGTGGCTTAAACAAATTTCTTACAGTTCTGGAGGTCTGGGAAGTCCAAGATCGAGGTGTGAGCAAGGTAGGTTTCATTCTAAGGGCTTTTTCTCTTGGGTTGGCTTGTTGGTGGCTGCTCTCTTGCTGTGTGCGCACAGGACCTCTCCTCTGTGTGTGCCTGCAGAGGGTGGGGGAGCACCTCTTCTTATAAAGGCACTAATCCCACCATGAGGGCCCCACCCCCAAGGTCCCACCTTACCCTGATCTCCCAAAAGCCCATCTCCAGATACGCACTGTGGAGCATTAGGACACCAGCATATAGACTGAGGGGACACAGACACATGTACCAGCTCTGGGTCAAGAGATAAAAGGGCCATGTTAGAGAGAAACTGGAAAAATCAATGATTCACATTCCATATCCTATAACTTTCAGAAGATCTCCCCACTGCTGGATCCAAGTGTGTTACTCTCCAAAACACGTGTCGAACCAATCTTGGGGCATTCCCAGCCTGATATGCAGAGGCCTACGGCTTTGAACCCCAAAAGGCTAAAACCATCCTGAAATGAGGCAACATTCACAGAGGTAGAAGGGCAGATTTCCTGATGGGAAGTTTGGGCTGGAATTTTAGACAGTAATGCTTTATCTGGGCTAATTTGGCCCCTTTTAATCTTTATTAAGGAGGTCAGCAATCCTCTTATTGAAAGTAAAAGTCACTAAGTCTTGTCTGACTCTTTTCAACCCCATGGACTATACAGTCTATGGAATTCTCCAGGCCAGAATACTGGAGAGGGTAGCTGTTCCCTTCTCCAGGGGATCTTCCAACCCAGGGATCAAACCCAGATCCCCACATAGCAGGTGGATTCTTTACCAGCTAAGGCACAGGGGAAGCCCAAGAATACCAGAGTGGGTAGCCTATCCCTTCTCCAGAGGATCTTCCTGACCCAGGAATCAAACTCAGATCTGCATTGCAAGTAGATTCTTTACCAGCTGAGCTATCAGGGAAGCCCAATCCTCTTATTATCTCAGGATTAAGATGCTTATTTGTATCAGTTATGGTCCCAGCAAGAAGAAGATGGCACCCTGCAATTGGGAGAATTTTAAGAGATTAATAAATAAATATACTTACAGAGGTGTTGGCCGCATGTAGGGAACAGTATCCCTTGTGCTGCTACAGCCTGAGGGAAAGTAGGGACAGAGGTAGCCTGTAGAGGGGGCTGCCAGACAGGTGCCACGGGCCTCAGAAAGGGAGCCTGGGTTAAAATATGCTGATCTCAGGGAGAGTGGCCAAGATGGCAGCATAGAAAGACCTGAGCTCACCTCCGCTCATGAGCACACCAGAATCACAACTATGAGCAGAACAACCATTGATAAAAAGACTGGCAACTACCAGGAAAGATCTTCTATAGCTAAAGACATAAAGAAGGAACCACAACTAGATAGGTAAGAGGGGCAGACTCGCAATATAATCAAATCCCTTTACCCACTGGGTGGGTGACCCACAAACGAGATTGATTATATTGCAGAGATTCTCCCACAGGAGTGAGTCTTGAGCCGCATGTCAGGCTCCCCTGCCCAGAGGTCTGGCACCAGGAAGACAAGCCCCCAGAGCATTTGAAATTGAAGGCCAGCAGGGCTTAACTGCAGAAGCCCCACAGGACTAGGGGAAATAGAGACTTCACTTTTAAATGGCACACACAAAATCTCACGTGCACCAGGACCCAGGGCAAGAGCAGTAATCTCATAGGAGCCTGGGTCAGACCTACCTGCTGGTGAGTGTCCTGGAGAGGTAGGGTGGAGATGCAGGGGACACCTAGCTGCAGCTCACCCTGAGGAGGCAGACATGTTGGGGAACATGCAAACAGATGAACACTGTGTTGGCAGCTGACATCTTGGCTCATTAGCACTAAGACCTGGCCTCACCCAACAGCCTGTAGGTGCCAGTGCAGAGATGCCTCAGGCCAAACAACTAACTGGGCTGGAACACAGCTTCCCACCCCCATCAGTCCAGACCCTACCATGGGAGCAGATGGGCCATGTCCAGTCCTCTAGCAGACTAACACAATCTTCAGGACCTCATACCCAACTGTTGTCAGGAAACACCATCACTCCACCACCATCACCACCAATGATCAATGAAACGAGCTCTGGGATCCCTGGGCCCTGCAGCGAGACTCTAGGAACCAGCTCTGCCTGCCAGTAATCTGGGACTAACCCCGGACCTGGCTTCACCTGCCAGTAGTGGGTAGTAGCCTTGGAGTCTTCAGGACAAAAATGACAAAAATTAAAGAAAGAATATTAAAAGCAGAAAGAGGAAAGCAACAAATAACATACAAGGAAACTCCCATAAGGGTATAAGCCGACTTTTTGGCAGGAACTCTGCAGGCCAGAGGGAGTGGCAACATGTATTTAAAGTGATGAAAGGGAAAAGCCTACGACCAAGAACACTCTACCATTTTGATGGAGAAATCAAAAGCTTTAGAGACAAAAGCTAAAATAATTTACCACCACAAAACCAACTTGATGATAAATGTTGAAGGAAGGACTCCAAATGAAAAAGCCATAACTAGAAACAAGAAAATTACAGAAGGAAAAAGCTCACTGGTAAAGGCAAATATACTGCAACAGTAGATAAGCACCCACACACAAAACTAGTAGGGAGGTTAAGTGACAGAAGTAGTAAAATCGTCTGTATCTGCAATAAGCAGTTAAGGGTACACAAAACAGTTAGATGTAAAATAGGATATCAAAAACAGTAAGCATGAGAGAAGGAGTGTACAAACACAGGGTGTTTAAAACACAGTTGAAATTAAGAGATCAGCAACTTAAAACAATCATGTTTGTTTATAGATGCTACCCAAAAGCCTCATGGAAATCACAAACCAAAAATCTATAAAAGATAAAAAGGAATTCAAACATAACACTAAAGATAGTCAAATTACCAGAGAACAAAAGAAGGGGGGAAAAGACCCATAAAAACAAATCCAAAACAATTAACAAAATGGCAACAAGAACATACATACTGATAATTATTTTAAATGTAAACAGACTAAATGTGCCAGCCAAAGGACATACACTGGCTGAATGGATAAGAAAAGTAAAATCTGTATATATGTTGCCTAGAAAAGGCTCACTTCAGGTTTAGAGACGCACACAGACTGAAAGTGAGGGGATGGAAAAAGGCATTCCACTCATGGGAAAAAATTTTTTTTAAAAGCTGGAGTAGCAATACTTGTATTAGATAAATGGACTATAAATAAAGACTGTTACAAGAGACAAAGAAGAACACTGCATAATGATGAAGGGATCAATCCAAGAAGACATAACAACGACAAATACATATGCATCCTGCACCTCAATTTATAAGGCAAATCCAGGTGGCACTAGTGGTAAAGAATCTGCCTGCCAATGCAGGAGACATAAGAAATGAAGGTTGGATCCCTGGGTCAGGAAGATCTCCTGGAGAAGGAAATGGCAACCCACTCCAGAGAATTCCATGGACAGAGGAGCCTGGCAGGCTACAGTCCATAGAGTCTCAAAGAGTCAGACACAACTGAAGTGATTTAGCAAACATGAATTAACATAAAAAAAAAAAAATCAGTGGTAATATAATAATACTAGAGGACTTTAACACCCTACTTATATCAATGGACAAGATCATCCACATAGAAAATGAATAAGGAAACACTGGCCTTAAAAATACATTAGACCAAGTGGACTTAATCAGTATTTATAGAGCATTCCATCCAAAAGCAGAAGAATACACATTCTTTTCAAATGAACATGGAACATTCTCCAGGATAGGCCACATGCTAGCCCACAAAATAAGCCTGAATAAATTTAAGAAAACTGAAATTATATCAAGCATCTTTTCCAACCACAGTACCATGAGGCTAGAAATCAACTATAAGAAAAAAACTGGAAAAACCACAATATGGGGAGGCTAAACAATATACTGTTAAACAACCCATGGACCACTGAAGGAATGTATAACTGAATCACTTTGCTGTACAGAAGAAATTAACACATTGTAAATCAACTACACTTTAATTAAATGACAAAAAAATATGCTGATTAAAGAAATCAAAGGTCACACAAACAGGCAAAGAGATAAACCATGTTCATGGACTGGAAGAAGCCATATAGTCAAAATGACTATACTACCCTGAGGCAATCTACAGAGTCAATGCAAGCCCCTTCAAGATACCCATGGCATTTTTTACAGAAGTAGAACAAAATAAATCTTAAGATTTGTATGGAGACACAAAAGACCCTAAATAGCCAAAGCAATCTTGAAAAATGGAGCTGGAGGAATCACGCTCCCTGGCTTCTGACTATACCACAAAGCCATAGTCCCCAAAACAGTATGGTATTGGAACAAAAATAGAAAGACAGATCAACGGAACAGGCTAGAAAGACCAGAAATAAACCCATGAACCTATGGTCAATTAACCTATGACAGAAAAGACTATACAGTGAAGGAAATCTCTTCAATAAACGGTGCTGGGAAAACTGGACAGCTACATGTAAAAAAAATTAAATTATAACATTCTCTAACACCTTATACAAAAACAAACAAAATGGATTAAAAACCTAAATGTGAAACTGGACAGTACAAAATTCTTAGATGAAAAAACATAGGCTGAACACTGACATAAATTGCAGCAGTTATCTTTTTCAATCTGTCTCCCAGAGTAATGGAAATACAAAACAAAATAAACAAGTGGGACCTAGTTCAACTCAAAAGCTTTCACACAGCAAGTTCAGTTCAGCTTGGTCGCTCAGTCATGTCCAACTCTTCATGGCCCCATGGACTGCAGGACGCCAGGCTTCCCTGTCCATCACCAACTCCCTGAGCTTATTCAAACTCATGTCCATTGAGTCCGTGATGCCATCCATTCTCATCCCTTGTCATCCCCTTCTCTTCCTGCACCTTCAATCATTCCCACAATCAGGGTCTTTTCAAATGAGTCAATTCTTCGCATCAGGTGGCCAAAGTATTCAGTTTTAGCTTCAGCATCAGTCCTTCCAATGAACACTCAGGACTGATCTCAATTAGGATGGACTGCTTGGATCTCTTTGAAGTCCAAGGGACTCTCGAGTCTTCTCAATCAACACAGTTCAAAAGCATTAATTCTTCAGTGCTCAGCTTTCTTTATAGTCCAACTCTCACATCCATACATGACTACTGGAAAAACCAAAGCTTTGACTAGATGGAACTTTGTTGGCAGAGTAATGTTTCTGCTTTTTAATATGCTATCTAGGTTGGTCATAACTTTTCTTCCAATGAGCAAGCATCTTTTACTTTCATCTTTTTTCATACTTTGCATCTTTTACTTTCAGATGCAGTCACCATCTGATGTGATTTTGGAACCCCAAAAAATGAAATCTCCTACTGTTTCCATTATTTTCCCATCTATTTGGCATGAAGTGATGGGACCAGATGCCATGATCTTAGTTTGCTGAATGTTGAGCTTTAAGCCAACTTTTTCACTCTCCTCTTTCACTTTCATCAAGAGGCTCTTTATTTCTTCGCTTTCTGCTATAAGGGTGGTGTCATCTGCATTTCTGAGGTGATTGATATTTCTCCCAGCAATCTTTATTCCAGCTTGTGCTTCATCCAGGCCAGCATTTCTCATGATGTACTCTGCATATAAGTTAAATAACAGGGTGACGATATACAGCCTTGATGTACTCCTTTCCTGATTTAGAACCAGTCTGTTGTTCCATGTCCAGTTCCAACTGTTGCCTCTTGACCTGCATACAGATCTCTCAGGAGGCAGGTCAGGTGGTCTGGTATTCCCATCTCTTGAAGAATTTTCCAGTTTATTGTGATCCACACAGTCAAAGGCTTTGGCATAGTCAATAAAGCAGATGTTTTTCTGGAACTCTCTCATTTTTTCAATGATCCAACAGATGTTGGCAATTTGATCTCTGGTTCCTCTGCCTTTTCTAAATCCAGCTTGAACATCTGGAAGGTCATGGTTCACATACTGTTAAAGCCTGGCTTGGAGGATTTTGAACATTACTTTGCCAGCAAGTGAGATGAATGCAATTGTGCAGTAGTTTGAACATTCTTTGGCATTGCCTTTCTTTGGGATTGGAATAAAAACTGACCTTTTCCAGTCCTGTGACCACTGCTGAGTTGTCCAAATTTGCTGGCATACTGAGTGCAGCACTTTCACAGCATCATCTTTTAGGATTTGAAATCGCTCAACTGGAATTCTATCACCTCCACTACCTTTCTTTGTTTGTAGTGATGCTTCCTAAGGCCCACTTGACTTCACATTCCAGGATGTCTGGCTCTAGGTGAGTGATCACACCATTGTGATTATCTGGGTCATGAAGATCTTTTTTGTGTAATTCTTCTGTGTATTCTTGCCACCTCTTCTTACTATCTTCTGCTTCTGTTAGGTCCATACCATTTCTGTCCTTTATTGTGCCCATTTTTGCATGAAATGTTCCCTTGGTATCTCTAATTTTCTTGAAGAGATCTCTAGTCTTTCCTATTCTATTGTTTTTCTCTGTTTCTTTGCATTGATCACTGAGGAAGTCTGTCTTATCTCTCCTTGCTATTCTTTGGAACTCTGCATTCAAATGGGTATATCTTTCCTTTGCCTTTCGCTTCTCTTCTTTTCATAGCTGTTTGTAAGTCCTCCTCAGACAACCATTTTATCTTCTTGCATTTCTTTTTCTTTTTCTTGCACAGCAAACGAAACCATAAACAAGCTAAAAGAAAAAACATGGAATGGGGGAAAATATATGCAAAATATAAATTGATGTAACAAGGAATTAATTTCCAAAATATACAAAAGACTAACTCAATATCAAAAAACAAACAACTTGATCCCAAAAAAAAAAAAAAGGGCAGATGGCCTAAATAAACATTTCTTCAAAAAAGATATAGATGGAATAGGCACATGAAAATAGTTCAACATCACTAATTATTAGAGAAACGCAAATCAAAACTACAATGAGGAATAGTCTCACACCAGTCAGAATGACCATCATGAAAATGCCTACAAATAATAAATTACTGGAGAGGATGTGGAGAAAAGAGAATCCTCCTACACCATTGATGGGAATGTAAATTGGTGCAGTCACTATGGAAAAAGCATGGAAGTTCCCTAAAAAACTAAAAGTTACCATATGATCCAGCAATCCCACTCCTGGGCATTTATTGGGAAATATAAGAACTAATTCAAAAAGATACATGCACCCCAATGTTCACAGCAGCAATATTTACAATAGCTAAGACATGGAAGCAACCTAGATGTTCATCCACAGATGAATGGATAAAAATTATATGATACACACACACACACACTGGAATATTACTTGGCTACAAAAAAAAAAGAATGAAATAATGCCATTTGCAGCAACATGGATTTTTTATTTTCCTTTTTAGGTGGAGAGAGGCATACCATATGGCTTGTGCAATGTTAGTTCCCCAACCAGGGATCAAACCCAGGCCCACAGCAGTGAAAGCACAGAGTGCTAACACTGGACCACCAGAGAATTCCCTGTGACAACATGGATAAACACAGAGATTATCATACTAAGTGAAGTCAGACAAAGACAAGCATCTTATGATATCGCTTATATGTAAACTCTAAAAAATGATACATATGAGCTTATTTACAAAACCAAAACAGACTTACAGACATAGCAAACTTATGGTTACCAAAAGGGAAAGGGATAATGGGATTAACAGATATACACTATATATAGAAAATAAACAACAAGGACAGGGAGCTACATTCAGTATCTTGCAATAACCTCCTATGTGATGGAAAAAGTGTATCTATGTGTGTGTATATACCTACTGAATCACTTTGCTGTACACCTGAAACTAATGCAATGTTGTAAATGAATGATACTCAAGTTTAAAAAAAAAAAAGAAAAAATACCCGGATGTCACTCTCCACCCTCCACCCTGCATTACCTGAACCAACTGGAAGCCACAGGGCAAGGTGCCCATTGATTTAGTCTACACAAGGCACCACTAGTCACACAACAGGGCAGGCAGAGGGAGGAAAGTCTGGGGCACAAACAGAAGACAGCGAGCCCGTGTATTAAAGGGATTTGCACTTAATTTTCTTGAAGGGGGAATCTGAGACACTGGCAACTGAAATATCCATGGGGGGTGGAGACATTTGAATGTTGGTATTATTCCAAAAAAGACTTCAATTCTTTTACTTCATTTATTTTTTTTCTTAAATGATAGTCTATGATAAATTTGGGTAAATGAACCCAATGAAAATTATGTCTAGTTAGTTCATTAATAAGTCATGGAAGTGAGTTTTCTCAAGACATACCAGATTTTCTGCTGAAATACTTGGAATATTGCTAGTGCATATAATGTTTGGATATCATGGGGCAGAAGACAGGCTTAGATGGAGAACACATGGCCAAATTCTCAGAAATCAGTGAAAATTCATACTTGGACCCCAAGCAGCATTGCTCCTAAGCTATTTCTGAAAAGAAATAAAAGTTTGATAAGTGGGCTAGCCACCAGAGTTCTTTTTCCACAGAACTGGAATACCATGACCATGTTCATAAGTCTGTATGGAAGGCCCCCCCCCCTTTTTTTTAAGACATTAAGTTTTTCAGTTCTCTTTTTATATAACTATTCACTAAGTATGTTTCCTATGAAAATTAAGCAACCTGACGGTTATAAACACATTTCTTAAAACTTGGTAACCAGCCATCACAGGCCCACAGAATCTTCCTGAACCTAGGCTCCATCAGCCTCTTCCACACTCCATCCAGCTGGCCCCAGCAACTGGGTCCTGCTTCCCAGAAAAAGGAATTTCATTAGGTCTACTGCCCAATCACCATTCTGCATCCTGTGAGATCCCATTTAGTACTCAAGAGCCAGGACTTATTTTTGCAGTGGAATTAACCCAAAGACTTTGGTGCTGACCTGGGAAATGCCAGTTCCACTTAACTGCTTCCTGTCTTCATCTCAAGTCAATCCTCTGACCAAAAGCTCACTCTGTACTCACCACAGCTCCATTTCACTTAGAGTTGGTAGTGCAAAGATGATTATTCCCAGCTCAACACAGGGTACTCTGTATGTCACTCATAAATAATCATAGCTACAAATTATCATCCAAACAGTTTCTGTTTTTCTCTCCAAAACCCAGGAGACCTATGTTTGTAAAAGCCACATGGGCATTTTAACTTTCCAAGCATGATTAATGACTGGTGATGTAAAGACTTACACACACCAGATTGAAATAGAGATTCTCTATTTGACGGCTCCAGGAGGGTTACCCCAGCCGAAGGTGGCAGTGCAGCCACTGAGGTCTACAGACAGCCAAGGAGCTGTTACTTCACAAGCCCAAAGGCACTAACTAACATGCATCTTGCAAGTCCTACCATTTAGGAAAGCTTGGAGTGATGTCTCAGTACTGAGATTAAGAGTGAACCGACATGGAGCCACTCTTAAGAACCAAAGTCAGTTCACAACATGGTAATAAAAGCCATTCAGGTGCTTCTCTGGTGGTCTAGTGGTTAAGAATCTGCCTGCCAATGCAGAGGACATGGGTTCGAGCCCTGGTCCAGGAAGATCCCACATGCAGCAGAGCAACTGATCTAGCGCTCTACAGCACACAACTACTGCAGCCTGTGCACTTAGAGCCCACACTTGGCAACAAGAGAAGCTATCCAATGAGAAGTCCATGCACTGCAACTAGTGAAAATCCTGCACAGCAACGGAGATCTAGTGCAGCCAAAAATAAATAAAAACACATAAATCTTTAAAAAAGAAAAGCCATTCAAAGCTATCCATCATCAATACTCAGTTGTCCTCTGGATGTCTCGGTGCCTCAATCAAATGCCCAAAAGCTGCTCCCTGGGAGGTCTGCAGTTCTCCTCCTTGTTGCCTCCTGTCAGTAAGACAGGTGATCAGGGAAGCTGAGATGCCCCCAAGTAAGAAGCAATATCAGGGCTTCCCAGGCAGCACTAGGGGTAAAGAACCTGCCTGCTAACACAGGAGCCATAAGGGACTGAGGTTCGATCCCTGGGTCAGGAAGATCCCCTGGAGGAGAGCATGGCAGCCCACTCCAGTATTCTTGCTTGGAGGATCCCCAGGTACAGAGGAGCCTGGTGGGCTACAGTTCATAGGATTGCAGAGTCAGACACAACTGAGACAACTTATCTCACACATACAAGAAGCTGTTTTCTGACCTTTGACAGGCTGATTTCTCTCCACTCCTTAAAAATACAGTTTTCTGAGATAAAAACAAAAACCAAAAAGCCCAATATGCTAGTGTTGAGTCAGGCAGTATCAAGAACTAAATTCGGGGACTAGTATCAAAGACCAGAAATAAGACTCTCTTAAAACAAGGGAGGGGAGACTTCCCAGGGATCCAGTAGTTAAGAATCCACCTTGCAATGCAGGGTATGCAGGTTCAACCCTTTGTCAGGGAACTAGGATCCCACATACCTCAGAGCAACTAAGCCACAACTAAGACCTAAGGCAACCAAATAAATAACTTTTTTTAACAAAGGGAGGGGTTGAATTTCTTCTCATGTAATATGAACTTCAGAGATAAATAGTACAGGGCTGGAATAGCAGCTCCACAATTATCATCAAAATCCCAAGTTCCTTCTGTATTTCTATTCTGCCATCCTTAGCTAGGGGCATCCATCTGCAAAGTCACCTCATGAGCACAATAGCTGCTGGAGCATCATTCAGCATATCCACATTTCAGACAGAAAAAAAGATGGTAAGGACCAAAGGGCTCCTGCCTCACAACTGAGTAAGGCAATCTTTCAGGAGCTTTCCTGGAAGTTTCACCCTACAAGTTCTGCTAACATCTGCTAACATCTCTGCTTAATCCACCACCCCAAGATAAGCAGTTAGAAAATATATCTATTGTAGATTTTAGCTGAGCACACTGAAGCTGGCAAGAATACAGCAGTTGTTAGGAAAAGGGAGAGACTGAATATTAGGGTGGCCACTGACAGTATCTACCACAATGGTAATGTCACAGTGCTAGGTAAAAGGTGAAAGAAGCAGACACAGGTGAAATACCTAGATAGAGAAATCAGTGACTGGAGGAGGAAATGACAATAATTCAGCCTTGGCAGAGTCATTCTGTAAGCTAGCCATCAAATCCAAGCAGGAAACATCCCCCTGAGCTGTGTTAATATGCACACCAAACGTCTGTGCTGCTGAGGACATTCCATTCCTGAGAGAGTCACGACAGAGCATGTGTAGAGAGCACGCTGCAGAAGCAGACATCACAAGCACAGCCAGCTGTAGCTCAAGAGTGAGACTGGCAACGGGTTGGTAGGCCATCCAGGGCGAGAGCTGAGGGTACAAGCTCTCAACCACGGCTGTACTGTAGAGTCACCTGGGGGAACTTTCAAAAATATGGATGCCTGGGTCCCATCTCTGGGGATTTTGAGTTAACAAGGTCTGGAGTGAGACCTGGGTTTGAGGTTTTATACAGCAAAGTATGATAAGTTTCTGCAACCAGTCCATTCTAAAGGAGATCAGTCCTGGGTGTTCAGTTGACTCATTGGAAAAGACCCTGATGCTGGGAGGGATTGGGGGCAGGAGAAGGGGACGACAGAAGATGAGATGGCTGGATGGCATCACCGATTTCATGGACGTGAGTTTGAGTGAACTCTGGGAGTTGGTGATGAACAGGGAGACCTGGCGTGCTGCAACTCATGGGGTCACAAAGAGTCGGACATGACTGAGTGACTGAACTGAACTGACTGATGCTAAGTTTCACTCCTGTAGACCAGGTCCTCCAGATCCCCTGAGAAGCTGGGCAGCCCACAGAGAAGTTCCCCACATCTGAGGCTCCCTTGAAAATAGTGCCTTGAGAAGATTAAACAATTTGCTGAAGCCCACACAGCTGGGACGGTAGGACAGCCAGGATCTGAACTTGGATCCATTTGACAGGTCAAAGCAAAGCCGCTGGATCAAGGTCTTTTTTCCAATCTCAATCCCAATCCTCCACCACTTGATGTGTGCAGGAATATCCCAGAAAGTCTGGAACAGCTTTCCTGCTGAGCAAGGTCTGTCTCTGGGAGCTAACAGCCACGAGGACAGATCCACCAGGAGGGAGAGATATCTGGAGAGAGGCATGCTCTACAGAGCAAAAGCCACACAATCCCAGTCTGCAAACCAAGGAAGTGTGGGCAGCAAAGCAAGAGGGGTGGCAACCGGGACAAAAGATGACTAACACTGCTGAGACCTGTGTCAGATGTCTGACATATTTTTCAAACCTCACAAAAACCTGTCACTTAAATGCTGTCATCCCTAGTGACAAAGGAGGAAACTGAGGCTCTGAGAGTTGACACCTTTTCAAATGAAAGGAAAAAGAAACAAACGAAATCAAGATGGCAGAAGAAACGTAAGTGTCCACTAACCCTAGGGCTGCTGCTAATTTGAAATGAACCCCCTAAAAACTTCAAAGTAGAATCAGGTTTCTCCACGGAGCAGGTCACAGTGGGGCCACCACCTATCTTGCCAAGTGCTGGCAAATCCAAAGCCACTCCCCACCTCCCAACCTCTGCTGTTCCTTCGGCCTCATCAGAACAGCCCCTGATGCTTTTTCAAAGAGCCATCCCTATAGGCACAGGGATGGATTGCCAGGATAGCAAAGGGGCAGAGGGGGAAGCTCTTCAGGAGTAGGGACTACCTCCGATATCATCTGTGGGAGCTCAGGACTCAAGACCAGTCATGCACAACCTCTGAGTGAATGAGTGAAATGAACAATGAATGAAGTGCAGAGCTGAAATGCTGCTCCTGGATCCTCCAGCCCAGGGGCTGTGGAGGAGGCTGATGACTGACCAAGACCACAGCTCTACCCCTTGGTTGTGGGCTCTGGTGACTTGACCTCTCTGCACCTGTTTCCACATCTAGAAAACATGTAACACCTTACAGCCTTGTTGTTAGGATTTAATTAAATAATGTGTGAAAAATGCCAGCATGGGGCCTGACACATAAAAGGCCCTAAAAAACAACAGTAGCTCCTTTTTCCTTCCTCCTAGAAAGGATTTATGTCTCAGAGAGTCATTTGATAGAGTATAGCAAATAAATCAGAAATGAGAAATACAGACCTCCTAAGTCTTCCCCAGCTGCTGAACTGCACACTGACCCTAGCCTGCGTTTCATCTCCCATGAACCCAAGAGGATCCACTCCCAGCTGAAACACTCAATGTGTAGCTTAGTGAGTCTGGGTATTTCCATAAAGAAATCAGGTTTAGATTCCGTCCCTGGCCTTAACTTCTGGGGGATGTAGTTCTTCCCCTTTATACTAGGACTGTAGCGTCTGCAAAGGCACTCAACTACTGTGAAGATAGGGAACTTCCCTGGTGGCTCAAATAGTAAAGTATCTGCCTGCAATGCAGGAGACCTGGGTTCGATCCCTGGGTCAAGAAACTCCCCTAGAGAAGGGAATGGAAACCCACTCCAGTATTCTTGCCTGGAGAATTCCATGGACAGAGGAGCCTGGCAGGCTATAGTCCATGAGGTTGCACTCACCCACTGGATGTTTCCTGGTCAATCAGATGCTCAAAAACACCAAACCCAAACTCAGGTATAGAATGCTCTCTCAAGATACTCATTCTAGTCCTGGTGATGAGAAATTACAGAGAAATTTTCTTTCACTTCCATGTGGTTAAGTAGTTCTGAGGGCCTGACGTCAAAATGAATTTACAATGAACATGAGCGACTCATTTTCCTGAATCATAACTGAAACGAAGATGTCCCAAGTCTTGTTCTAGTCACAATGTCATCTGACTCAGCAGTAAGTCCCTGCTGATGTCAAGTGACTTCAAAGGGCTGGTCTCTAACGAACCCCATGTGTGACACAAATTCTTCTGCTCCTGCCCTGTAGTCTTGGGCTTCCCTGGTAGCTCACATAGTAAAGAATCTGCCTGCAATGCAGGAGACCCAGGTTTGATCCCCGGACTGGGAAGATCCCTGAAGAAGGGAATGAACCCACTCCAATATTCTTGCCCAGAGAATTCCATGGACAGAGGAGCCCAGCAGGCCACAGTCCATGGAGTCACAAAGAGTCAGACATGACTCAATGACTAACACTTTCACTTTCATATCTATAGTCTGAAGGACAGGGGTTACAAGCAAGGGAATCCATTCAAGTGACCATCTTCAGAGACTAAGAGTTCTTAGAAAACCATTTCTCCTTCTCTAAAAGTTGGTAAGTAAATATAATAACAACACAGAACATATGTTGAATAGATCACCATACTTGCCAACTGAAACACTCCAGGGATATGTTTATTCATTTTATATAATCTGGAAGCAAATCTTTTTTATTGAAGTAAAATTTTACTTTTGCCTAACGATGCTTCACAATCAAGTGCCAAATTAAAACAGGAAGATAAAGAAAATGCTGGTGATGTGATACATCTTGACAGCCTTGTGACATCCTAGTGCAGAGGGAGAACAAAGAACGCACTATGGGCATGAGGGTATCCGAGAATTCCAATCACTCAGCAAAGAGGTGCTCAGGCACCAACTGAAGCTGGGCTTCCAGCAGACTGGAATGAAACACCTGGCAGACCTGGCTTTTGTGGAGTTTGTGATCTAATGGGGGCTCCACTAAGCAAACAGTACAGGGCAATAAAATCCATGACAGAGAAAAGAGGGGGCTACAAGAGGACAGGGGAGCCTTCAGCAGAAGGGTTATCTCAAGGAAAAAGACAAGGAGGAATTAGGAACAAAAACCAGGTTGGGGAGGGGCAGTGTAGAAGTGAGAACAGCTACAAAAGCTACAGAAGCAAGAGAACACAGCAGGTCCAGGGTTTTAAAGAGAAGTGACACGATAAGATGAGCAGTCTGGAAAGATCACTCAGAGGCAGGACTGCTAGGAGAGAGCACAACTAGGGAAGTGCCTGCTGCCACATGAAAGCTGAAGAGACCCAAATAACATCAAGGAATGTGCAGTGAGCACTTTCTTGGTCCAAGCACTGATACACTAAGTACTTCATGAACATTCTTATTAGATCCTTACAACAATCCTGAGGAGGAACTTCTACAGATGAGACAACTGCTGGTATTTTATTCTCTCATTTCCCCAATTTTCCCCAAAAACTAAAATGTGTTTGTTGCCTTCACTGCTGCTTAAAACAGTACAAGGCACAGTAGATACTCAAGGCATAGAGGATGAGACAGGTGGCTGAATGAACCAATAAAGCAATCTTACCCGAGAGCACAGAGAGTGAAGGACCCCATGCCCACTGCACTTACCACACTAGGTTGCAATTGTTAGTCTCTGCTGGTCCTTCTCCGTCTCATATGCTGGTCCCTCAGCTCACCAACCTCCAGACTGTGCCGAGCTCAAAACAGGGCTTTCTTCTGTCTTATCTACATCCATTTCATTGAATCTCATCCCATGGTTTTAAATACCATCAATTGGCTGATGACTCTCAGCTTTTTATCTCCATCAGAGACTTCCCCTCATGAACTCTAGACCTTTTTTTTCAGTGGGGGGTAGGGATGGGGGAGGAGGATGGAGTGCAGCCCGAGAGATCTTAGTTCAGCAGTTAGGATCAAAGCCCTAGTTCACCAACTAGGGCTCACAGCAGTGAAAGCTAGACCACCAGGAATTCCCTCCAGACCCTTTTCTTCAATCACTTACTCAACATCACTTGGCTGCCTAACACTCACCTCGAACTTACTTTGTCCGAAAGTCAGCTCCTTTCTCTGCCTTCTCATCTCAGTCAAATGGCAACTATATTCTTCCAGTTGCTCAAGTCAGAGGCCAACACGTTGGTATTGTTCTTGACTTGTCCCTCTCAAACCTTTATCTGCTCCATCAGCAACTCTTATTAACACTTACCTTTAAAATGTATCCAGAATTCAGCTTGTCACAGCCTCTACTACTGCCACACCCAGTCTGGCCGCCTTCATTTTGCCCAAATTATTGTAAAAGCTTCTCAGTGGTCTCCCCAATTCCCTCCCTGCTTTTTTGATTCTCAACTGCCACGTTTATGTCGAATGCCTCCACTGTTCACAGTCCTGTGCTGGCTCCTGTCTCAGGCGAGACGTCCTCGCCCTGGCCTGGGAGACCCCCTGAAGAGCTGGCTGCATCTCCTACTGTGCTCCGGCTCTGTCTTCTCTGGCCACAGTGGCCCCCTTGCCTTTGCTGGAGCAGACCAAGCCATCCCAATGTCAAGCCTTCGTACTTGCTGTATCCTCACTTGGGGACACTCTCCAGACACCTGCCTGACTCACTACCTCACCTTTGAGGTCTCAAGTGCCACCCCCTGAATGAGCAGCCCCCCTGTAACTGCAACCCTCCTTCTCCCTATTCACATACAAGCTAATCACTAAATTTGACTTTTTGTCTGTGTCTCCTGAGCCCCCAACTGCAAGACGGCAAGGACTCTACTTGGCTCACTGTTATATCCCCAATACTAACAAAATTGCGAAGCACAGGGCAGATCTCAATAAATATATACTGAATGAAAGAAGGAATGAATGAATTCTCTTCTTTACAGGATCTTCTCCGTGCTGGCCACACTGGGCATCAGAGACAAACTGAAGAGACAGAAAATTTCAATAGAACTGCATTACACCCAATAAGGCATAGAGGCTGATGGCTTTAATTTGAAGAATCTCCCATATGTGTTTTCTGATCAAAAAAGAACAAGCAAGGAGTCTGAAATAATCTGAAAATGCTTTTCAAAAATATTTTAGGAATTTTATTATAAAATTTTTAATTCATGTATTAAAATGTATACCAAGGCAAAAAAATCATGTAAGCATATCACAAATACAAAACAGTTTTCAAAACATACCCAATGTAAAAAACACACACACACACACACACAAAATACAATGTATTTCCAATTAAAAAACAATAATAATAAAGCAAGGAGAAATGTTTGAAAAATGCTCATCCAAAAGTAAAAACAAAAACCCTCCCCTTGACTGGCCACTTAAGCTGCCTTGAAAGGCTCTTCTTCTTCCCTCATGTTACCTGGTCTTTCTTGTTATTTTTCTTTTTATTTGTAAGATAAGGGCCAATCAAGGCATTTTTAAAGGCATATCTGTTGCTATACTTTCATAGTCAAGTGACTTAATTCCAAAAGTTATAACTTATACTCTGAGCTATAAACAGAGAGTTCCTAAACACTGTATGTAAATCAAATTATGATTTGGGTACTCTACAAAGAACATGCCACTACAGAAATTTTCTTTTATGAAATTGAGATTTTCACATCACATTTGCTTATGTCACAGTAAGTCCATAATCAGTTCCTCAACCCACCATAAAACAAAAAAAAACAAAAACAAATCTAATCAAAGTATTTTATTCACTCTACTTACGGTTCCCTCAAGTGCTAAATAGGAACATCTAATCTAAAATACATCTGGAGTGGTCTATCCCCCTACCCGCCCCACATCTACTAATATGCACCAACAACAGAAACTGGCTCAATGCTTGCCTACTATTAAAGCTGATATTCACTTGATTTAGTTCTTGTTGCAGCAACAAAAATTTTTGAATTTTGTCTTTTTATGTAAGAACCACATCTATTACTAACACTTAACAATATATTTCAGGGAAAATGTTTGGATTTAAGCTGCAAATAAAATTCCTAATCAGGAGGTCAAAAAAGCTAGTTACTGATATTACTGATATGCTTTTCCCTGTCAAAAACTATCTTTGAGTGCTGGCAGTGTCCACATTTGCTGTGCATTAGGATACTTTGACCTCTGCACTGACAAGATCAACTTTACACCTGGGCTGCAGTTAGTCACCCCACACACTCACTGGATTATATTGAAGGGCAGTTTCCCAAGACAGTCCCAGCTGCTTGGCCACCATCTAAACCTCCTGATGAAGAACACAGGCCTAAGGATGCTGACACAGGAAGTGTGTGACATGAAGTCTGAGGGTCAGGCCACTGTCATCCAGTAGCTGGAGCAGACCATTGAGGATCTGAAGACCAGGATAGCTAAGCTGGAGAAGCAATACCTCGCCCTAGAGGCGGGTCTGGAAGCCCTCAGGTTGGGTGAAAATGACGTCGGATATGAAAGGACTGTACAGGCCAGGTCCATCCAGACATCCTCGATGGAAGAGGGTGGTGTGCTGGCGCTTCCTCCTGGGGAGGCCCCACCAGTGGGCCCCCACCCTTGACTGCACATGGAGAATCAGTGGAGCTGCCCTTGCCTTCAGGACCTCAGACCAAGTTCTGCTCAGAAATCTCTTTGGTCGTGTCTCCAAAGCGAGTATCAGTTCAGCTTGATGGACAGCCATCCCTCCAGCCTCCACCGCCTGCATTCCTTCCCTGGTCTGACAGTCACAGACAGGCCAGAGATGCCTGTACTTCACTTATTTGGGAAAAAATTGAAGAGCCATCCACAGATTCACCCAAAAGCCATCCAAAAGACCTCAGAAAACTCAAGAAAGACCTGAGAGCCTGTGAAGTTGAAGCGGGGAAAGTTTACCAAGTGTCCTCAAAAGAGCACATTTAGCCTTTCAAAGATAACATGGAACAATTTCTTATTCAAGCTAAAATTGACCAAGAAGCAGAGAAGAACTCACTGACAGAGACTCATAAGTGCTTTTTGGAGACTACAGCCTGTTTCTTCATGAGACCAAAAACTGGAGAGAAGGAAGTGTCCCCAAATGTTTTCTTCAGTATCTGGCATGAATTTGAGGAATTGTTTTCTAAATATACTGTCAAGGAAAGGAAGAAACCCATTTCTGGCACCATCACAAAGACCATGGCTAAGTTGTCAAGTTACTAAGCAACAAAAGGTCTCAAAGCAGTTGGAATATCGATGTCTAGCCTTCACTTAGATATGAAAGATACACAACATGCTGTGGTGAACTTGGACAATTCTGTGGTTGACCTAAAGACCCTTCAAGCTCTCTATGAGAATAGATATGCACAGTCAGTTGAACTGGAAAAAACTGAAAAGCATATTCAGTCCTCCAAAGACAAGGAAAACGCCAAGTCTCTGGACAAACCTGAGCAGTTCCTTTATGAACTGTCACTAATCCCCAACTTTCAGAGTGAGTCTTTTGCATCCTGTTTCAGTCCACATTTTCAGAAACCATTTGCTCAATTCGGTGCAAACTGGAGCTGCTACAGAAGTTGTGTGAGACATTAAAACATGGCTCAAGGGTTATGCAGGTTTTGGGTTCGGTTCTTGGCTTTGGCAACTACATAAATGGTGGAAATAAAACTCGGGGACAGGCAGACGGTTTTGAATTAGATATTCTCCCAAAGCTGAAAGATGTTAAAAGCAATGACAATAGCAGAAGCCTGTTGTCACATATCATGTCATATTATATTTGCAATTTTGATGAGGATGCTGGGAAAGAACAGTGTGTGTTTCCACTGCCCGAATCCCAGGACCTCTTTCAGGCCTCGCAGATGAAGTGTGAAGATTTTCAAAAAGACCTCAGAAAACTCAAGAAAGACCTGAGAGCCTGTGAAGTTGAAGCAGGGAAAGTTTACTAAGTGTCCTCAAAAGAGCACATTTAGCCTTTCAAAGATAATATGGAACAATTTCTCATTCAAGCTAAAATTGACCAAGAAGCAGAGGAGAACTCAATGACAGAGACTCATAAGTGTTTTTTGGAGACTACAGCCTATTTCTTCACGAGACCAAAAATTGGAGAGAAGGAAGTGTCCCCAAACATTTTCTTCAGTATCTGGCATGAATTCAGCTCTGACTTTAAAGACTTTTGGAAGAAAGAGAACAAACTTATTCTACAAGAAGAGTAAAACAAACTGAAGAGGTGTGTAGGCAGAAAAAGGGAAAATCACTCTATAAAATAAAATCAAGACATGACTCTGGAATTAAAGCAAAAATAAGCATGAAAACCTGACCAATGAAAAGCAGAACAAAAATGAGTCACTGCAGCTGCTTCCATCGTCCTGTCTCCTTTAGTCCCTCCATGTGTATATGAACTTCAATGATATAATGGGGCATTTAACAGAGATTGCTATGTGCAATACTGTATTTAGTGTTTCTATTTTTTCTAGAATGTTAATTTATATGAAAATAAAATACATAAAAAAAAAGAAAAACTATCTTTTCTAATTTCTTTTTTTAATTAACTTTCGAGGGAGAGAAAGGAGGAGGAAGAGAAGGGAAGGAAAACAGACTGGCTGGGAGGTTAAAGGTGACATCTTCCAGTCACAATGACTCTTCCAGTATGGTGTAGAAAACCAGAGAATTCTCTTGAAATTCGCTAAGAGAACAGCACTGGCAATGCCATTCATCTAAAAATAAATGGAATTTAGAAGAAAATTATTATTAACTATTTTCTGTATCTTAGAAGAAGTCTGTTGTTAAAACTTATGATTAAAATTAGCTCCTCCTCAATTATTCCAATTTACTAACATTTAAATATGGAACAATTACTTTTAAGAAAAGAGAGAAAGTGAGGATTAAGAAAGGTTAAGTTCAGTCAAGCAGGAAGTCTGGTACATAAAAAATCAGACAGAGCAGGAGAGGCCCAGTCCAGAGACTGACAGAGTCCAGGTCCAGCCTGGGGCTGCCACAAGCTAAGGAAAAAAGGAAGACCGACAAAATCTACTCTCTACAGCATGCATAACATTTGCTTCACAGAGAGAACTTTGAAACCTAAGACTCACTTATCAAGAGAATTAAAGAAAATTTTGCAAACTGTGCACATAGACACAATATTTTGAAAGCAAATTTTAAGGTGTGTAAATAGGCTCAGAGATTATATTTGGGAGAAGTATATACCCCCTTGGGGTGTGGTTCAGAAAGCAGGCTACCACCACCCTGAGGCATGGCCTGCACCAATGATAGTATTAAAATATATATATTTCCTTCCAATTATTTTCATTATTATGTCAACCAATTTGAATGTAGCAAGGGAGAATTTTACCAATGGTATAACTAGGTACATATTTACATTTTCATTTGCATCTTAAGGACGAACTGTTAAAAAATGATGGTGATTATGAAAAACAAGATTAAAGGCATGTCCATTTGGGAAAAATTACATTAATATTATTCATCCAACCACAAACACTTTTGTAATGAATGCAATACTACAAAACAATTCACAGCTTTATAAAAGTTAAAGTACAGAGTTTCATTAGGATTTTTTTCCAATTCAAAATTAAAAGAGGTCAACTTACATCACCACTTAACTATTTTACTCTAAAATCTTTAGAATATATAAAATACCAAGATTATCAACAGTCACATATGTTTTGAAGTCAGGGGACACGTGTATTTTCTTAAGATTGGTTCCGTTTGTGTAGAAGGTCTGTGAGGATTCCCCAGTGACAACATTCCACCACTGTGCAGAGAAAAACAAAATTCTTATTAGGCTGGTAATTACAGTGTGAGACAATCTGCAGTGCCAACAGGATCCTTCGCCCCTGCCCCTCCTACTCCCAAATTTAAGCTAATGCCAGGAAAGATGTCTATAGATAGTTTAATGCTAAATACAGTATCATCAACCCAGTCTGCCTTTCATGATTAGCCCTGGTGAGTGCCTCACAGCAACCCCACACCTAACTAACCCCCTTGTAAGGCAAAATGGAGAAACACACAGCCTACTCAAAACTGCAGACACAGGCTACCTAGAGCCCATTACAGCCACAGCTGGACTGAATTCTGTCTGCATGTCCTCAGTAGAATGGCAAGAACAATCCTCTATGTAGTCAAGTAGTCTTGACTACTCATAATATGAGCTGCAGAACAGAATAGGTTCTCTCTACTGAATCCTTTCACCAGGAGTGATTCAAGAGCCCATGACCAAATTTTTTATTTGGGCTTCCCTGGTGGCTCAGTGGTAAAGAATCTGACTGCCAATGTAAAAGACACAGGTTAGATCCCTGATACAGGAAGACCCCACATGCCTCGGAGCAACGAAGCCACAACTCTTGAGCCTGTGCTCTGGAGCACAGGAGCCACAACTACTGAGCCCACGTGTCATAGAGCTGGTGCTCCGCAGCAAGAGAAACCACAGCAATGAGAAGCCCATGCGTTGCAATTAGACAGCAGGCCCTGCTCACCACAACTAGAGAAAAGCCTGTGCAACAACAAAGACC
This sequence comes from Bos indicus x Bos taurus, assembly GCF_003369695.1. Classification (NCBI taxonomy): domain Eukaryota; kingdom Metazoa; phylum Chordata; class Mammalia; order Artiodactyla; family Bovidae; genus Bos; species Bos indicus x Bos taurus. The sequence goes on from NC_040080.1 coordinate 57,397,972, forward strand.
TAGCATAGCCAAAAATAAAAAAATAATTTGTTTTAAAAAGTCTATACATGTATTTGCCAAATAAATACTGAACATTCAACTGCAGGAGGTACTCGGACCAAGTCCTTCCTTTCTCCTCCCAATTGTTGAACTGGCTAAGATTATAATAATATTTATATTCTGTTACCAAATGGAGATCATGATGCTTTACCTATATATATCACAGCTAAGGCAAGAGACCATGTACATGAACAACTTTTGAAAAGGCCTGAGGTACATCAAGATTCTGAGAATTATAAATGCAATGGTCACTTCTGTATCCATGGCAATGCCCAGCATTCTGCCTTGCTCATGTGACTGGATCAACTATTCATGTTCACTATTGGTCATGCTAACCAGTAAAAGCATACCTGTGGACTTACGTAAAGCAACATGTACTAACTTGAAATTTTCCAGAACTAACAATTTTGCACTATAAAACAGCAGTGTAATCAAGACTGCTGAGGACAGCCACTAAAGGCAAATCACAGAGATCAGCTGGTCCAACTGCCTCACTTTAAAAGTAAGGAAGCCAGGGCTGAGAGAGAAGAAAGGCGTTGTCACTGTGGATGACACTGCTAGCAGGTGGCAGAAGTGGAACAGATATCTGGTTTCCCAACCTTGTGCACCCATACCCTTCCCACTATTAAACCTCTCTGCTTGGAAACACTACCCCACAGTCATTAATGTGACCATGGATGAAAAGACAATATTAAACAGGACTCTCTTTTTGGCCATACCACACAGCATGTGGAACCCTTAGTTCCCTAACCAGTGATTTAATCTATGCCCCCTGCAGTGGAAGCACGGACTCTTAACCACTTAAACAGGACTTACACAGGGGACTTCCAGGGCAGTGCAACTGTTCTGCATAATACTACAATGGTGGACATGCCATTATACATTCATCAAAATTCATAGAATGTACAATACCAAGAGTGAATCCTAACAGAAATTATGGACTTTAGTGATAATGAACATTCATCAGTTATAACAAATGTACCCTCTGGTGGAGGATGTTGATAGTGGGGAGGCTTATATGTGGAGGCGGTGGGGTATATGAGAACTCTGTACTTTTCAACCAACTTTACTGTGAAACTAAATTTGCTCTAAGAAATAATTTTTTTTTTAGAAATAGCAGGTAAAGGAAAGGATACATTGGGAATTGGGGACTAACAGGTACAAACTACTATATATAAAATAGATAAGCAATAAGGACCTACTGTTACAGCACAGAGAATTATATTCAACACCTATATTATAAATATATATATAACTGAACCATTTTGCTGTACAACTGAAACACTAAATCAACTACACTTCACTTTTTTAAAAACGGAAAAAAATAGCTAACATTTACTCAGGTACACGATGTGCCACCTGTGTACTTCACATGTATTCACTCCTTTAACCCTCCCAACCCTATGAGGTAGGTATTATTATTACACCGATTTTATAGATGAGAAATCATCTTATGCAAGATCACAAAGCTAATGAGTGGCAGAGCTAGGCTCTGAATTCAGGCAGTCTGCCCCAAGGCTCATTCTCCTGAACTTAATATTCTGTTGCCTCTAAGTAATGGCAAACCTGTACTTATCACCATGTATTTAATATTTCAAATCAGCCTTTCTCCTCACAGGTATAACTTACTGTGGATTTCTTGCCTTTCTAACAGGATGTACTCTGTGGTATAACACAAGTAAATCACATTATATTTAACTTATAAATAGAAATAATTTTAAAAGTTAAGAGCTTTTTAGCTACTGGATACACACTTTATCTTACTGACATTCAATTTATATAGCTTGGGTTATAAACAGACTCAAAAGGCCTATTTTCTTGGATACTACAGCAGCTATTTCTTTTTACTTTTTAATTTGCTTTGTGCTTTTGCATAGTCTCATTAACATGCTGGGTAGATGCAGGCTGGGCTATATCATAATCAGTTTAACCATGCTGGTAACCAAACCAGAAGAAAGAACAGCCTGTCACTGAAATATACAGACTTAATACATAGGCTATAGGTTCTTTCACGCTCAAGACATAACTCTACAGACGTTGATTCTGCTGTTTATCTCATGCTTCTCTAGGAACGCTGGCTATCTAGTCACTGATCTCTATTCTGTCTTGTAAGCCAGACTCACAATTCTGTGACAGTCTTCTATGGGGCCCAGAGCATCAAAAGACAGGGTTTCTAGAAGCTCAATGTCAAAGCTGAGCAGTTAAGTTTTTCACCAGTTAATACAGCTGAAGACTCCCAGCTTCCAACACAAAAACAGCAATGCTGCTCCCCTAAGAATTATCCTTGGAGCAGTTTATCTCTACACTCAAGGAGGACAAGGGGTAACAGTATCTCAATCCCCCAATAACTAAATAAAGGCGCGCCTTTCTTTGCTGCTACTGTTTAGTCGCTGAGTCATGCCCGTGACCCCATGGGCCTTTATTTAGGTACAGGCTAATGCAACATTTTGTGAACTACAGTGTACTTTCAATGTAAACTTGTAAAATGAATCACAACACACATCCTCTCATAGAGCTAAAAACTGCCCTCTGACTTCTCTTTTTTACAAGCTAGAGTATTCATTAAATAAAATTGCATTTATATAGGTGCCATATATCCAAAAACTTCAATTCAGTCATTCAGATATTTTTGAACATCTATACTGTGCTAATGTTCAAATTACACCACAACTGCACTCATTTCACATGCTAGCAAATGCTCAAAATTCTCCAAGCGAGGCTTCAACAGTACAGAAACCGAGAACTTCCAGATGTTCAAGATGAATGTAGAAAAGGCAGAGGAACCAGATATCAAATGGCCAACATTTGTTGGATCATAAAAAGAAGCAAGAGAATTCCAGAAAAACATCTACTTCTGCTTCATTGACTACACTAAAGCCTTTGACTGAATGGATCACAACAAACTGGGGAAAATTATTAAAAGGATGGGAATACCAGACCACCTTACCTGCCTCCTGAAAAATCTATATACAGGTCAGGAAGCAACAGTTAGAACCTGTCATGGAACAATGGACTGGTTCCAAATTGGGCAAGGAGTACATCAAGGCTGTATGTTTTCACAGTGATTATTTAACTTTATAAGCAGAATACATCATGCAAAATGCCAATCTGGATGAAGCACAAGCTGGAATCAAGACTGCTGGGAGAAATATAAGATATGCAGATGACACCTCCCTTATGGCAGAAAGAGAAGAGGAACTAAAGAGCCTCTTGATTAAAGTGAAAAAGGAGAGAAAAAGCTGGCTTAAAACTCAACATTCAAAAAATGATGATCATGAGATCCGGTCCCATAATTTAATGGCAAATAGCAAGCAGATGGGCAAACAATGGAAACAGTGAGAGAATTTATTTTTTTGAGCTCCAAAATCACTGCAGATGGTGACTGCAGCCATGAAATTGAAAGACGCTTGCTCCTTGGAAGAAAAGCTATGACCAACCTAGATAGCATATTAAAAAGCAGAGACATTACTTTGCCAACAAAGGTCCGTCTAGTGAAAGCTATAGTTTTTCCAGTCATGTATGGATGTTGAGAGTTGGGCCATAAAGAAGGCTGAGCGTTGACGAACTGATGCTTTTTAACTGTGGTGTTAGAGAAAACTCTTCAGAGTCCCTTGGACTGCAAGGATATCAAACCAGTCAATCCTAAAGGAAATCAGTCCTGAATATTCATTGGAAGGACTGATGCTGAAGCTCCAATACTTTGGCCACCTGATGCAAAGAGCCAACTCATTAGAAAAGACCCTGATGCTAGGGAAGATTGAAGGCAGGAGGAGAAGGGGACGCAGAGGATGAGATGGTTGGATGATACCACCAATTCAATGGACATGAGTTTGAACAAGCTCCAGGAGATGGTGAAGGACAGGGAAGCCTGGCATGCTGCAGTCCATGCGGTCACAAAGAGTTGGACACGACTGAGCGACTGAACAACAACAATATTGTGCCAGGGGGCTTCCCTGGTAGCTCAGCTGGTTCTCCCGGTCCTTCACCCCTGAGAAAGGACAGGCTACAGACTCCCGTATTCTTGGGCTTCCCGGGTGTCTCAGATGGTAAAGAATCCACTGGCAACTCAGGAGACCTGGGTTTAATCCCTGGGTTGGGAAGATCCCCTGGAGAAGGGAATGGCAACTCACTCCAGTATTCTTGCCTGGAGAATCCCATGGACAGAGGAGCCTGGCGGGCTACAGTCCACGGGGTCGCAAAGAGTCAGATGCAACTGGGCGATGAAGCACAGTTGTGAAGTACACAACACTACACTACAGTACACATACACTACAGTATGTAAGTACACATACTGTACTAGACAGTTAAAATCATCTCCTACCCTTGAACGTTTTCAGGAAGAAAAACACAGTATCACAAGATGTAATTCAACAGCATTCTATATTAAGTGATCAGTACAATATACAGTACCATCTTCAAACTCCTTTTACACACCAACTGCTACTCAAAAGGCTCAGCTCCAGCATCCCTTCCCCAGGAACCCTCTGTCGTCTCCTTTGTGCTTCCAGTATCCTTCTGCAGACATGTCCTAGAACCTCTCTTACACTTATGAGACTTTATTTACTGTCTGTTTCCCCCAAAGACTGTCAACCACCTAGGCAAGAACCAAGTTTTAAACTCTGTCCCACACAGGAGAGTCAGCACACAGTGGCACTTAGTACACTCTTAGTGAGGGGACGGATAAAAAGATGCAATCATCAAAAACAACCCTGAGGCACCACAACATACTCGACAGTGGCCTCAGAATTTACTAATACTAGGTTCGTATGAGCAAATGTACTAAGCAATTTTAGGAAATCCACAACCTCTATGAACATCACTTTCCTCACCTACAAACCAAAGATGATAAAATTTAAGTCTCACAAAGCTGGCTACAAAGATGATGTAAGTAAAGCATTTTCTAAACTATAAAGCAATATGTTGCTGTTGCTATTTTTATTATTATTACTACTATAATGATAGTATAATACTATTAGTATAATACTATTATTACTATTTTTATTATTGTTACTATTACCACTAATACTTAAGAAAAAAATCTCACAAATAAAAAAATTTTTTAAAGACTTTCAACCAACACAGTTCACAATTAGCAAAGTAGGAAATCAAATCCAGTTAAACACCCTACTTTCTAGTCATTCTGATCATCTAAGACTTGTATGGGGTGGTATGAGAGCTCTGGTCTGAGAATATCCCTAACACTGTCATCAGAGCTTCCGAAAGACCTGAGGAAAGCAGCCTTGTAGATCCATCTTGACACCCAAAACAGGTAATAGTAACTGCCCCTCCTTTCTGATGGGTTGTATGAGGCCCAACTGAGACACAAGATGTGAAAATAGCTTGGCAAGTAGGGTACAGGCTGCTCTTTTCCTTCAGTCTTTAAGAATCCCTCACCTTGAGATATCCTCCAGCAGAAACAAGCATTTTGGTGTCTGGAGAAAAGCAAAGGTCGGTCACCCAGCCTCCATGAGTAGCAGCTCCTTCTTCTACTGAAATCGGAGCACACAAATGAAGAAGCTCACCGTTTGAGACATTCCATATCTACAAAAGTGATACACAGTTCATTAGCAGGCTTACTCAGAAGTTTTATATCTATCTCATCTGGAAAATATACGGAAATTTTTCTTAAAAATATAATTACAATTCAGTGATACCTTAGTAATTTTTTTAGACTACATTCTTTTTCAAATTAAATAATATATATACAATTAAAATGCATTACTTATGATATTTATCATTAACTATACTCCAAAAAAAAAAATAACAAAAGGACTTAAGAGTGATTAATTAGAAAACTGCGACTCTTTCACTGAATAAAGAGAGTATGATAGGAGAAGCAGGGAATAAACAAAAAAGGCCTAACAAATTAAACTACCTCAAAAGAACAAAGAATTCTAGTTTAGGATCTAGAATAACGACAGATACAATACAAACACCTAAAGTACACATATTTTAAAACAGTAAGTCCAGTAAGTTTTTTTTATACACATATGTATAATTTTTAATATTTTATATGTATAAAGTAAGGAAGCAAACATATAAAATTCACTAAGATTATTTTACTGAACTCCTATAAACAACCTAATTACTAAAAGATACTAATATTTCCATTTACTTCCAGTGATAATATATCAGCAGTACTCTAATTTTTCAAAGAAACTACACATCAGAATAAGAAAAACAGAGGCATAAATAGCGAAAGAAAATAATAAAAATCATCATTTGTAAATATCTCCCTGGGAAATCCAAGAGAACCAAATGGAAAACTGACTAGAAAGAATTCAGTAAGACAGCTAGATATAAGATATATATATATATATAATTTACTGCTTTCCTGTATTTTTGAAAAATCAAGTGGACAAATTTTTTTTAATGTACTAAAGAAAATTTTTTGAATAGCACTTAAAGAGAGACAATTTTTACCTTTAGGGCTTTCTGGAAAAATGAAACACTGCCTTATAACCAATAAAAAGGTCCTTTCATCCAGAGATGAGGACTCAGAGCAAAACCAATGTTCCCAAAGCAGTCCTGCTCCTTCAGCAGGTGTGATATTTTTGAGAATGGCATAGAGATTACTTTGTTGATTACTTAGTTCTTAAGCAAGAGAATCTTATTTTCCTAGAAGGCCTATCTGATAATGCCTCTGTTCCAGCAAACTGCATACTGTCTCACTCTTCTACATTATATACCTAATTCCTTGAATTTTAATTTCTCTTTCATGAAAAAAAAAAAAGACTCTCCTTAATTATACTGGTTACCAAAGCACCCCAATGTCCAATCATTTTCAACCACCCAGTGCTTCCAATACAACCAGCAGCAAAGAGCCCCATGAGGACAGCAACAGGCCCTACTCTAAATGTTGACTATTTAATGGATACAGTGCTAAAGAGACCTTTCAGTGCAGAAAACAGCAGAATTGCAATTCATTTATAATCTAGATAACAATTTACAAAAATTATTCTCCTCAAATTCTGCCACTAAAAACAATCTTTGGTTCAGATCCAAGAATTAGGATGAATCATTCTCAAGCTAACAGCAGAGAGCCAACTGCAAATAACTAGGGCATCTGCCTTCTCACATACATAGGAAATGCTTCTAACTCTAAAACGAATTCTTTTCTGCAGTGGAGTGCAGCTGTGAACACAACGTGCACAGGAAACAGAACAAAGCATGCCTCATCCAACCAGAACCCCATAGCCTGTGCTTCCCTGTTACATTAACAAAGGGCCCCGATGTGGTACAGAGGACCAGCCGCAGCTATAAGAAAAACAGTGCTTTCATGTCAGCAAACACCTTACCCTGATTTCTCCATTGTCGTCTCCAGTCGCCAACAAGGTATTGTTCACAGAGAAGGAAGAGCAGCGCACACAGCCTTTGTGGCCTCTCAATTCATGAAGAGGAGAAAGGAGTTCAAAACTCCAAATCTGGAAGGCAATTCAGATTGTTTAGGAATCTAGAAATAAGCAACTACAAACCCTGCCTCGAGTGCTGTGTGTATTAGTTGATCAGTCTGACTCTGCAACTCCATGGACTGTAGCCAGCCAGGCTCCTCTGTCTATGCAATTCTCCAGGCAAGAATACAGGGGTGGGTCACCATTCTCTTCTCCAGGCAATCTTCCAGACCCAGGGATTGAACCCAGGTCTCTCGCCTTGCAGACAGATTCTTTACTGGCCAGTTAGACATAAATTCAATCATATGAAGTACTAATATTCAGCAGTTTATAACCTTTTATGAGAGGCCCAAATGCCAATTAGCAACCTTGTTAATATTTTAGTTTCCCTTTAATTATTCAAGTAAACTTCAGCATAAAGATCAAAGTCACAGCTTCCTTAACTTCTTTAGACTCAAAAGGAAGAACAGCAAAATGGTCTACAGAGTGAAGAAGACTTGAGTGGAGTGCTGGCAACACAATTTATTAGTTCCTTGGCCTAGGACAACCACATGAGCTTCTCTGGCTTGTTTCTGTATCTGTATGATGGGAATAGTAACACCTGTAGAGTGAAAATTAAATGAGATAATAGGGACTGAAATTCCTAGCCTATCCTTAGTTCTTCTTCACTTTCTGCCATAAGGGTGGTGTCATCTGCATATCTGAGGTTATTGATATTTCTCCTGGCAATCTTGATTCCAGCTTGTGCTTCATCCAGCCCAGCCTTTCTCATCATGTACTCTGCATATAGGTTAAATAAGCAGGGTGACAATATACAGCCGTGACGTACTCCTTTCCTGATTTGGAACCAGTCTGTTGTTTCATGTCCAATTCTAACTATTGCTTCCTGACCTGCATACAGATTTCTCAAGAGGCAGGTAAGGTGGTCTGGTATTCCCATCTCTTGAAGAATTTTCCACAGTTTGTCATGACTGACACAGTCAAAGGCTTTGGCATAGTCAATAAGGTAGAAGTTTTTCTGAAACTAACTTTCTTGCTATTTCAATGATCCAACGGATGTTGTCAATTTGATCTCTGGTTCCTTTGCCTTTCCTAAATCCAGCTTGAACATCTGGAAGTTCATGGTTCACGTACTGTTGAAGCCGCACATGGAGAATTTTGAGCATTACTCTACTAGCAAGCGAGATGAGTGCAATTGTGCAGTAGTTTGAACATTCTTTGGCATTGTCTTTCTTTGGGATTGGAATGAAAACTGACCTTTTCCAGTCCTGTGGCCACTGCTGAGTTTTCCAAATTTGCTGACATACTGAGTGCAGCACTTTCACAGCATCATCTTTTAGGATTTGAAATTGCTCAACTGGAATTCCATCACCTCCACTACCTTTGTTCATAGTGATCCTTCCTAAGGCCCACTTGACTTCACATTCCTGGATGTCTGGCTCTAGGTGAGTGATCACACCATCATGATTATCTGGGTCATGAAGATCTTTCTTTGTATAGTTCTTCTGTGTATTCTTGCCACCTCTTCTTACTAACTTTTGCTTCTGTTAGATACATACTGTTTCTGTCCTTTATTGTGCCCATCTTTGCATGAATATTCCCTTGGTATCTCTAATTTTCTTGAAGAGATCTCTAATCTTTCCCATTCTATTGTTTTCCTCTATTTCTTTGTACTGATTGATCACTGAGGAAGGTTTTCTTATCTCTCCTTGCTATTCTTTGGAACTCTGCATTCAAATGGGTATATCTTTCCTTTTCTCCTTTGCCTTTTGAATCTCTTCTTTTCATAGCTGTTTGTAAGGCCTCCTCAGACAACTGTTTTGCCTTTTTGCATTTCTTTTTCTTGGGGATGGTCTTGATCACTGCCTCCTGTACAAAGTCACTAAACTCCATTCACAGTTCATTGGGCCCTCTATCAGAACTAATCCCTTGAATCTAGTTCTCACTGTATAATCATAAGGATTTGATGAAGGTCATACCTGAATGGTCTAGTGGTTTTCCCTACTTTCTTCAATTTAAGTCTGAATTTGGCAATAAGGAGTTCACGATGTGAGCCACAGTCAGCTCCCAGTCTTGTTTTTGCAGACTGTATAGAGCTTCTCCATCTTTGGCTACAAAGAATATAATCAATCTGATTTCAGTATTGACCATCTGGTGAGGTCCATGTAGAGTCTTCTCTAGTGTTTTTGGAAGAGGGTGTTTGCTATGAGAGTGCATTCTCTTGGCAGAACTCTATTAGCCTTTGCCCTGCTTCATTCTGTTACTCCAGGTATTTCTTGACTGTCTACTTTTGCATTCCAGTCCCCTATAATGAAAAGGACATCTTTTTTGGGTGTTAGTTTTAGAAGGTCTTGACAGGTCTTCATAGAACTGTACAACTTCAGTTTCTTTAGCATTACTGGTAGGGGCATAGACTTGGATTACTGTGATATTGAATGGTTTGCCTTGGAAAGGAACAGATCATTCTGCCATTTTCAAGATTGCATCCAAGGACTGCATTTTGGACTGTTGTTGACTATGATAGCTATTGCATCTCTTCTAAGGGATTCTTGCCCACAGCAGTAGATATAATGGTCATCTGTTTTTGTTTTTGTTTGCAAAGTCCACGTAACTTTTATTGCTGCTCTTTGAATGGTTTATAGACTATTTTTTTTAAAGCTTGTCACTTAGATTTTTTTTTCTTTTTCTTTTTTAATTTAACTTTACAATATTGTATTGGTTTTGCCATATATCAAAATGAATCTGCCACAGGTATACATGTGTTCCCCATCCTGAACCCTCCTCCCTCCTCCCTCCCCATACCATCCCTCTGGGTCGTCCCAGTGCACCAGCCCCAAGCATCCAGTATCGTGCATCAAACCTGGACTGGTGACTCGTTTCATATATGATATTATACATATTTCAATGCCATTCTCCCAAATCATCCCACCCTCTCCCTCTCCCACAGAGTCCAAAAGACTGTTCTATACATCAGTGTCTCTTTTGCTGTCTCGTACACAGGGTTATTGTTACCATCTTTATAAATTCCATATATATGTGTTAGTATACTGTATTGGTGTTTTTCTTTCTGGCTTACTTCACTCTGTATAATAGGCTCCAGTTTCATCCACCTCATTAGAACTGATTCAAATGTATTCTTTTTAATGGCTGAGTAATACTCCATTGTGTATATGTACCACAGCTTTCTTATCCATTCATCTGATGATGGACATCTAGGTTGCTTCCATGTCCTGGCTATTAGAAACACTGCTGCGATGAACATTGAGGTACACGTGTCTCTTTCAATTCTGGTTTCCTCAGTGTGTATGCCCAGCAGTGGGATTGCTGGATCATAAGGCAGTTCTATTTTCAGTTTTTTAAGGAATCTCCACACTGTTCTCCATAGTGGCTGTACTAGTTTGCATTCCCACCAACAGTGGAAGAGGGTTCCCTTTTCTCCACATCCTCTCCAGCATTTATTGTTTGTAGACTTTTGGATTGCAGCCATTCTAACTGGCGTGAAATGGTACCTCATAGTGGTTTTGATTTGCATTTCTCTGATAATGAGTGATGTTGAGCATCTTTTCATGTGTTTGTTAGCCATGTGTATGTCTTCTTTGGAGAAATGTCTATTTAGTTCTTTGGCCCATTTTTTGATTGGGTCATTTATTTTTCTGGAATTGAGCTGTAGGAGTTGCTTGTATATTTTTGAGATTAGTTGTTTGTCTGTTGCTTCATTTGCTATTATTTTCTCCCATTCTGAAGGCTGTCTTTTCACTTTGCTTATAGTTTCCTTTGTTGTGCAGAAGCTTTAAAGTTTAATTAGGTCCCATAAATCCACACACATATGGACACCTTATCTTTGACAAAGGAGGCAAGAATATACAATGGATTAAAGACAATCTCTTTAACAAGTGGTGCTGGGAAAACTGGTCAACCACTTGTAAAAGAATGGAACTGGACCACTTCTAACACCTTACACAAAAATAAACTCAAAATGGATTAAAGATCTAAACGTAAGACCAGCAACTATAAAACTCCTAGAGGAGAACATAGGCAAAACACTCTCCGACATACATCACAGCAGGATTCTCTATGACCCACTTCCTAGAACACTGGAAATAAAAGCAAAAATAAACAAATGGTCATCTGATTTGAATTCACCCATTCTAGTCCACTTTAGTTCGCCGATTCCTAAAATGTCAATGTTCACTCTTGCCATCTCCTGTTTGAGCACTTCCAATTTCCCTTGATTCATGGACCTAATATACCAGGTTCCTATGCAATATTGCTCTTTACAGCATCAGACTTTGCTTCTATCACCAGTCACATCCACAACTGGGTGTTGTTTTTGCTTTGTCTCTTCATTCTTTCTGGAGTTATTTCTCCACTGAACTCCAGTAGCATATTGGCCACCTACCAACCTGGGGAGTTCATCTTTCAGTGTCCTCTATCTTTTTGCCTTTTCATACTGTTCATGGGGTTCTCAAAGCAAGAACACTGAAGTGGTTTGCCATTCCCTTCTCCAGTGGACCACATTTGTCAGAACTCTCCATCATGACCCTACTATAATCCCTATACCAACCTACTATCTTGGCAGAAAGATGTTGTTCTTTTCCTTCCAGTATTCTCCCTGGTGGTTCTGTCATCACCATTTAACAAGCACATACTGAAAAAATGTTCCAGAGCAAAGAACTGGTAGTACAAAGATAACCAGACTCAGTCCCTGTCCTTGAAAAGTTTCTACTTTAATCATAAATGGCTGAGCAAACAGTGGTATGAAGTAAATGATTAATATGAGAACATGTAATAGGAACACTTAAGGTAGAACAGCTAATCGTCCCTGAGGGCCAGGAAAGAGTTCACTGAAGAATTGACCTCAAATGCTGATCTAAAAGAATGAGTCACGATGCATTGATATAAAAAAGAATAAAAGGTTGAGTTGAGCCAAAGATAAGAGTGTGCACAAAAAGGTGGAAGTAGAAGTAGTCTGGCACAGAGGAAGCAATTTAGCAGAAAGAGACAAAGAAGAGCTAAGGATATAGGCTTGTAAACCACCAAGTCTCAGAGGAGCTTCAACAGGGCACTTGGGCAGCAGCAGGGAAGATAAATTGGAAGAGGTGCAGACCAGTGGCAGGTCCACCAATAAAAGACGACAGCCTGGTCTTAGGGGTGGGGAAAAGGAAGAGAATAAGGATCCAAGAGACACTGAGTAGTAATCAATAGAACACAGAAGACAGGAAAGTCCCAGGAAATTCCAAGGTTTATAGTTTGGAAAGATGGACAGATAACAATGCCATTAACAAAGATGAAGAAAAAAGAATAGGATGGAGTCTTCAGTGCCCCCGAGCAGCAGCATCATTTCACTGGAATATGATTTTCAGAAGCATCAATTTACATCGATTACAAAAAATTTAACTGTGGGTGTACAATTAAATGTAAATCTCTTTCAATACTTTTTATCCCTATAATATCCAGTAGATGCTGCCTTTGATTACTAACAGACAAAAATATATCAGTAAAGGAGAAATCAAAAGTCCTCAATGTCATTCACTTAACATATTTGATACAAACTAAATGCCAATGGTCATCCTCCAAAAATTCACAAGAGGCAGCCATGTAGACAGAATATTATTTTTCTCTTTTACTCATTAGTTAGTGTTCATCACTCAGTCATGTCCGATTCTTTGCAAACCCATGGACTATAGCCCACCAGGCTCCTGTGTCTATGAAATTCTCCAGGTAAGAATTCTGCAGTGGGTTAACTATTCCCTTCTCCAGAGGATCTTCCCAACCCAGGGATCAAACCCAGGTTGCCTACATTGCAAATGGAGTCTTTACCATCTGAGCCACCAGCAAAGTTTTTACACATTAGTTAGACTCACAATACATAACCAACACTCAAGTTTTAGGCATGCACCTTTCACCCAATTGACCTACCTTTGCAGTCTTGTCAGCAGAGGTAGAAGAAAACTTAGTAGCATCAGAGGAAATATCACAAGAAAGAACTGTATCCTGGTGACACACGAAATCTTTTTCTATTCTTCTGGTAATAATATTCCATACCTTCAAAGAAAAACTCAGAAGTTGACACTTTTCAGAACACATTGTATTACTGAGCATAATTAGCCAGAAAACAAGAGCTTTAGCATACTGGTTGTTCTGACCTCTTTAAGTGCCTTTTAGTACAAATGTTCATAGACACACAGCAGATGTAGATGACGGCAATAAACAAAAAACAGGCATTTCTACTTTAGAAATTTAAAAATTTAAGTATTTACATATCAGCCATCTGCTTTTGGCTGTCACTATATAATCAATACAACAGTAAAGTATTTCATAACAAAGAAACGTCTGTTAGAAATTACCTTTACTGTTCCATCAAATGACCAGGAAAGAAGTCTTGAATTTTTCAAGAGTCTGAAGTCTTTCACTGTTTCCTGGTGGGCTTGGAGAAAGAAAGGGTCCTCTGATTGCCAGTTCCATATCTGAATATCAAAGAAATAAGTCTGTTATAATTTCCGAAAACACCCCATTAGAAGGGTAGGGGAGAAGCATTCCCTTGTCTGAAGTCTTTCATCTGCGTGGCACTTCAGTAAAATATAGACAAGAACCAAATAAGAATATGGTATCCCCATTTTACAGAGAGAGAAGAGAAAAGCTGGAGCTAATTAACTTGACTAAGGGCAAAATAAAATATTTTTCCTCCTAAATAAAATTTTTTTCCTTCGGTTGCTTGGAGAGCAGTTAATTATATCAGAAGATAGAGAAAAGTCACAATATGCCAGTGAGCTCACCATCTGATTAAATTTTCCAAAGAAAATTATCCCAATTATATATTCACAGATATCTGAAGCTCACAAGCTAGGCCAAACCCTGATTTCAGCTCAACTGAAACTACTGAATCCTACTGGTCCTACTGCCTGTGAAGGTCCACTGACCAGAGCAGCTTCAAACCAGGCTGTGGGACTTCTGAGCTTTAGATATCTTAGCTAGCCCCCAATACAATCTTCAAAATGACAAGTGATACAGTAGATCATTTTTCACAAGGCATTCCAGGAAGAACTCCTCATGACACAAGGGAAAGAGAAGAGACTGCAATGTTGGAGACAGGGCATTCGAAGTAGGCTTGAGAAATGAACTGGAATCATGATTCACAAACAGAGGAGGGCATTTCAAACACACACTATGAATGCTTGAGTTAAAGCACAGGAGTAGGAAAAGGTGGAAAGGTTACAGGGACCTGTTCACAGTTTAATCTGGGTGGAGTACAGGATATGCAGAAGGAACGGTAGTGGGGAAAGGTTGAGAAGATATTGTAAGAAACAGCCCAGAGAGCCTGAAGCTAGACTTCTGGGCAATTAGTCAGTCTCCCACAGAATTTTCTTCTTTTTTTTTATTTCAACATAAGAGATAAAAAGACAAAGAAAAAGCAGCCACCATCTCAGGTATGCAGATTAATAATATTCTGGGTCTAGTTTCTGACTAGTGAAGGTTAAACAGTAGAAATCCCTTTGAGGCTTTTTCTATCAGGCTTAGACCAAATCGTAAAAGAAATTACATCTCTCTTACCCTCTTTCTTTACTCCTCTATCCTCCACTTTTAGCAGCCACCCTCCCACCTCCACCATGCCCTGGCTCTCAGACATCTCCATCCTTTCTGTCTCTGAGTGCCCATTCGTGGAAGCAAGGTTATCTTGTATGAGAGCAAGGGAACTTAAGAGAGGATCTGGAAGTGAGAGTAATTCTGAGGAGAATGAATTGGGAATTTTGGTATTTTAAGAGCTCAATAAGATATGCTAAGGTGGGGGGAAGAAACAGAAGCTTTCTGGCTCCCCAAATCATATCAGAAAAAAAGGCACCCTGTGTGACTAAACATAAAATACCCTGGGCCATTGTAATAGGAAGTTTCTGGCTCCCTCCTTCAACTTTCTGGGCTTTAGCGGCCTAGAAGATAAGTGGATTCTATTAACAGCTCCTCCTGGTTGACTGGTACTGCCATTCCTAGCTGTGTCTGACTCAGTGTTCATTCCTGACTGAGGTTCTTACTGCTACCCTCCACATCAAGAAGTCAGAGAGCCCTCCTGAGCAGACTTAACAAAGAATTTGACAATCGCTGAGGGTGAAGAGACTAGCCTTAGCAGATTTTTTTTTTTTGGTAGTTGCTTTCTGATAAGGCAATGATGACAAAGATACTTTTTTGTTGGACTTAAATGTCCTGTGCTAATCGAATCATCTTATATAACAGCTAAACTTCTACCAACATTAGTCAAATGTATAAAGGTTGAGTCTATGTCTCTACCATTAGCTGTAATTTTTACAATGTATGTACACCAGAATTTTTTCAGCTATATAAGTTTAAATGTTTTAAAATGCTAAAGAATCTTTTATACCTGTAAGAATCAATATATTCTCAATCTCAGGTGAACACAGCTACTATTTGGGCTTTATTTACATACCAAAGATTTACATAGATCTATTTACATAGATCAAAAACTACCAAAATAGACCTCAATATTTACAGCTCTAGGTGCTATCATCAGGAGAGCTGATTCTTCAAATTTTGGCAATAACTTTAGTTCAGCTTGACAAAAATTTCCAAATCCCTACTACCACATAGGCACTAGGGATACAAAGATGATTAAAATAAACCTCCAAAATGGTAACTGTGTGAGTTATTTGCAGATTTGTTAGCTTGGTAGTGGTAATTATTTCACAATGTATACATATATCAAATCATCATATTATATGTCTTAAACATACTACAATTTTGTCAATTCAACCTCAATAAAGCTGGGGGCGGGGGAACCAAACCTCCAGTTGATTATTGACTAAAACACTAAAAAACTAAAACAAAAACCCAACCGATCAATTCTTAGAAACATCTACCAAGAATTTTGTTACGTGAATGTATACACATTAAAACATTTTAAATGTAAAAAGTATTCTGAGTAGAGCAGAAAGAGAGGATGAAACACAACTCATTTCTAAAAATAACTTAACTCAGATTCTAAAAATATTCGTAGATATTATTTCTCCCTCTGGCTGAGAACATCTGATCTTCAAGCAGGTCATAAAACCTATGGCTTTAGCTTTTGACAAAAAGGCTATACAGTATATAATGTCTCAGCTGAATTTCATCAGATATAGCTTAGTTTTACCCATTTCAAAGCCATCTGGAAAGGAAGAAAAGTGAATATTACACTGTTTCACAGCTAATACACTGCTATCATGGGATTCCATAATGAGTAAGTCTCTGTACTAAAGGCAAACTTCATTCCAACCATACAGGACTCACAAAGACATAAAAGACTTTTTTTCCAAAATAGTTTCTAATAGTATAAATACATGCGCGAAATACATAAATATATAAAAGAATACATACTAACTTCTGTTGAACATATGCACTTATCTCCTTTACTTCTAAAACCCCACTAAAATGACAAAGTCAAGAGAATGAGAAAGACAATAACAAAACAGAGACTGTAAAGCAGGAGAATGGTAACTGGCTTTGTAGAACCAGGAAAACAGAATCCTAAAAGCATCAGAAAGACAAAAACAAAAAAACTGACACTACAGAATTCCCCAAATGCTCAGGAACCGAGGTCACTAAAAGTACATCAAGAGGTTAGAATGAGGGTAGGTCTGAAAACAGAAGTATCAGTAGCCGCGGGAAGATGGCAGTGGTATGGGTAGCTCCCTGAAGCCTCCATTAAGAGCAGACAGAGCAACTAAGACAGCAAATCCAAAACTGCACAGGCAACATCAACAAGAAGACCGTGTTAAGTGACAAAGTAGCATCACACACCACAAGATACGAGAGCTGTAAGACTCGTGTGGTACCAGCATCTATATAGGCAGAAGCAGAGGAAAGCATGGAGAGTCCACAAACCTAAAACCAGGAGAATCCCAAGACAGCCAAGTGCCATTCACTGGAAAGTGCAAAGGACCCATGGGGAACAGCAGGAGAAATTTAATGCAAGGTGACTATGGTACAGTCTGAAAGGGCTAAAGCAATCTGGACCCTATGAACTCTCAAAAGTAAAGGGGACAGGGCCACTGGTAGTCCAGTGGCTGGGACTCTGCACTCCCGATGCAGGGGGCGGGTTCCATCCCTGGTCTAGGAACTAGTAGATCCCACATGCCACAACTAGGACCTGGTACAGCCAAATAAATATAAAAAACTGGAGCAATCCTATAATAAGGAGGGGCTGTTGGGAACAGAATTCAAAGTGAGCAAAACAAGGATGAAGGCAGAAAAGGAAAGGAAAGGTCTCAATGAAAATGAGGGAGGGGGAGAGAACAAAAGGATCTGATCAGAACAAGGCTGAATTTTTAATGCTTCAGGAAAACAACAGAAGAAACTGCAGAGCTATGAAGCTAGAAATGCTGTCCTTTCCCATCCCTTGAAAGAGTTCAAGAAAACTGACTTCATATAAAAGGAAAACAAGTCACTATTGAATACCAAAGTCATTATGAGGGGAAAAAAGGGAATATAGTAGTACAGAATAATGCTCCTAAAACAAGCTAGAAAGAAGACTCTCTGGATTCAAGGACGGCTAAGGGTGGGACTGCAGTTGTGAGAACAGGGGCAGCGGCGAAGGTCTGTACACTGAGCGCTGAGACACTGCGCCACCTGCAGCCCCCCTCCTCCTTCCCCTCTGAGCTTTAGAGCCTGCATGTGGGGTCTACACCCTCCAGGCAGAAGACGGGAGACTCCTCTCTAGGAATCCGACAAGACCAAGACAGACCTAAAGACACAGACAACAAAGTTTGCCATCCAGATCACCTTTCAGAGAAGGTCTTAGTCAACAAAGAGCATCCCAATCAGCATTTCAGCATCCATCTCTGGGCAGTGGATGACCACCACACAGCTGAGGAAAGCCTTTAAATAAGAGGCCAAAACAACCAAAAAGAAAATAAAAGCTGGGACTTTCCTGGTGGGCCAGTGGCTAAGACTCCACACTCCCAATGTAGGGGGCTTAGGTTCAATCCCTAGTCAGGGAACTGGATCCTACATGCTACAACTAAGATCAAAGATCCCACGTGCCACAGCAAAGAACCAGCACAGCCGAACAAATAAATATATTTGTAAAGAAAGAAAAAAAAAACAACTTGGAGGGAAGAACAACTATGAAGGAAAATTAAATCTTGACAGAAAAATTATATATAACACATATTATATCATTTATATATTATTTGGGCTTCCCTGGTGGTTCAGTCAGTAAAGAATCAGCCTGCAATGCAAGAGACTTGCCTGCAATGCAGAAGACCCAGGTTCGATCCCTGGGTTGGGAAGAAACCCTGGAGGAGGAAACAGCAATCCACTTCAGTATTCTTGCTTAGAGAATTCCATGGACAGAGGAGCCTGGCAGGCTACAGTCCATGGAGTCACAAGAGTCAGACATAGCGATTAAACCACCATCTATTATTTACATATCCATCTATCCTCAGAGAAGAAGATATTTCATCTACAAAACAAGAATATATACATACTCTCAAAAAGAATAAATAAAAATAGAAACGCTCTCCAGCATTAAAAATATACCAAATGAAAAACTCAAAGAAAGGGATGGAAGATAAAGCTGAGGAAACTTCCCAAGAAATAGAGCACAGTATACAAAAAGATGAAATGTAGAAAAAGAAAATCAGATGATCAGTCCAATAGATCCAGCATCTGAATAAGGGATAATAACAGAAAAAAGAAGTATATGGAAGGCAGGGGGTGTCAAAGAAATAATTCAAATAAACCTCTCTGAACTGAAAAACAAGTTTCCAAACTGAGAAAGGTAGTGAAAGTCCAAAACAATGGACAAAATAAACACACCAAGACATACCATCATGAAATTTCACAATTCTAAGGACAAATGAAAGATCCTACAACCTTCCAAAGAGAAAGATTAGGAATCAGAATGGCTTCAGACTTCTCAACATGAGCTCTGAAATCTGGAAGAAAATAGAACATTGTCTTCAAGGTTTAGGGTAAAATAATTTCCAACTACAACCAGGTTAAGCGTTTCCTGAACTGCACTAAGGCAGAAAAGGCATCCATAGTACACTTGTTCTACTTAGTCTGAACAGTGACACCAATGACCTAAACAAAATTTTTGGGGGATTGTGTTGGGGGGAGGGGGATTGACAAAAGGGTGGGTGCACACTCTGGAGGTAAGCAGGAGGAGGAAAAAAGCTAAATTTTCATCTTAATATGAAAGATTCAATAAATTGTCAAAGCTAAAAATCAAGAATCAGCACTATAAGTATGCACTGGGGGGCATGAAGATAAATACCAAAAAAAAAACATCTAAAAGCTAAAAGCAGTGCTTTAAGAGAAATGGGGGAGTCTGCTTTTACTAAAGAGCCTTGTAGTACTATTCAAGTTTTAAAAGTATATGTACTAGAACTTTGATTAAAAATAAAGTTTAAAAGAACATACAGTAGGCTTAAGGCCTCTATATCCACAATCCTTAGCTTTGGTAAACAATTCTTTTTCACAGGATTTTAGCCCTATAATAAATATCTTACTCTTAAAGGAAACAATGAAAATATTTCAATCTAAAATAATTACTACTTTAGTAGTGTAAAGAAAAATAAATTGAAATTACATAAATGTGGCAGGAAGTATACTGACACAAATCCAAACACCAATACAGGTGGGAGAATTCAAATGAATGCTTGATTTTCAACGTAAACAATCTCCCAGTAGAGGGCTCAGAGCCAAACTGCCTGCCTCATACACAGAAAAATACAGAACAGAATGGGTTTCATTTATGCCCACTGCATAATCTAAAAGGAAGCCCAAAGTCATCTGAAGTTTAAAACATGTGCTGGATTTGAGTTGCAACCAAAGTGTTCCCTTGTTGGAGTCAGTGTTACACCCATTAGGAGGGCAATCTTCTTCTTACCTGAACTGCAGAATCATCAGAGCTTGAGATAAGAGTCTTTCCATCAGCTGTGAACTGGATGTGCCGAACAGTGGTCTTGTGCCCATTTCTGGATTGGAAGATTCTGTTGTTCAGGAGTTCTAAAATCTACAAAGCAGAAAACCACAGAAAGTTTATACAAGGATATTCAGCAACACCTGAATTACACTCTGAAAATATTAAATCAAAACTAGACTACAGAAGGGCACAGAATTTCCATCTCATAGTGCTTTCAGTTGAACTAAAGACACACAAATGAATAGCACAAAACAGACAAACACATCTGTGCACACACACACACACATCTACACTCTAAAATAAAAAACTCACTGGAATAACCAGATAGCAGTGGCAACCAGTGGTCCTTCTGAGTACTCAGCTACCCAATTCATCAAACAATGGCAGTCTAAGCTCAGTCTCCAAAAAGCAAATGACATTTAAGATGGATGAGAAGGAAGAAAGAAAAACATCCACGATGAGAGCCAAGGCAATCTCTTTACAAAATAACAGAGACAAGGAAAGATAAAGGATGGTGAGAGAGACAGGTAAAGGAAAAGAGGGTATGAATGGGCTGGAAGGCAGTGCACTAAGGAGTCTTAAAAAGGCTAAAAATTAGTATGACAAATGCAGAGATTAAGAAAAGCAGAACGTAACTCAAAACCTAATGACTATGTCAAAAAGGCTGTCAAATAAATTCACATCAAAAAAGTAGATACGCCCTAAGTACAAGGGATATAATGTACAACATAATAAATATGATTAACAGTACTGTATATTATAACTGAAAGTTACTGAGAGTAAATCCTAAGAGTTCTCATTAAAAAGGAAAAATAATTTTCTATTTCTTTAATTCTGTAACTACATGAGATGGCAGATGTTCACTAAACTTATTGTGATGACCATTTCACAATGTAAGTCAAATAATTATGCTGTACGGCTTAAAATAACATACACAGTGTTGCTGTTTAGTCGCTAGGTCGTGTCTGACTCTTGTTCGATCCCATGGACTATAACCCACCAAGCTCCTCTGTCCATGGGATTTCCCAGGCAAGAATACTGGAGTGGGCTGCTATTTCCTTCTCCAGGGCATTTTCCCAACCCAGGGATGGAACCCATGTCTTCTACATTGGCAGGCAGACTCTTTACCACTGAGCCACCAGAATGCTATATGTTAATTATATCTCAGTAAAGCTGGAAGGGGAAAAAAACTCAAAAAATATAAATATATATATAGTCTCCTCTTTGTGGGGCAAATGGAACTGGAGAGTATTTGTGTAATTCCTTATCACAATGAAGCCAATGTGAAATAAATGTGGCTAATGCTATAATTAACAAATTAAGAAATAATTCCAAAAAGCCAAGTGAGAAAAAGAAAAACCACCATGTTCTCTGAACTATTACATAGCTAGACAAAATATGCTTCTGTGATGAATTTCACTTGTGATGAAATCACTTTTTTCCCAAAATGATTTTCATTTTACTATCCTTTTTCCTTCAACCTGATTTTTTTTAATTTAATCTTATTTGATAAATTAAGGATTTCAAGTGGTAAACAGGTGTACTTCAATACCAAAAGCAGGACAGCAAAGATTGATGAGGTGAGTAAATATAAGGTACCAACACTGAAATTCTCGACAAACCTGATCAGAACCAACATGGAAACAACTTATACCCCTATATGGCTGAGCTTCTAAGAAGAGAAAAAAATGCTCTTTGCATAACTAAATCTCTGAGACTGTTTAATATAATTCAGGAACAGCAAGACAATTGGGCAGTGAATAAAGAACACAAAAAGACAAAAAGTATGAGACAGAGCAATAAAAGCAATATGAAAAATATACAACCATAGGATTGTAAGATTATTTTTAATCTAACAGAGGAATGATTAATATACCATAGAAAGATTTATTTACTATGTAAGTCTACAAAGCCAGGTGTCTACTTAATTTTAAATAAAAACTATACTGCTCAGAATGCTTCTGCAGACGAGAACTGAATACCTGAATGGCTCCATCTTCACCTCCGAATGCAAGGTACTGAAGATGTGGACTTAAACAACAGCAACTCACTTGAGCTTCAGTTAGGTAATCAATCTGACCTGTGTTTCCATTAATGAGCTAATGAAAAATAAGGCACAATCAGGTATTAGACTGTAAGAGCCATTTTTGTTCTTTAGAACAGAGACTGGAAAATAAAACAGAAAATAAACTGGAAAAATAAAACAGAAAATAACCAACAAGAGCTCCCAGGGGAACAACAAAGCCCTGTTCTATTCTCAGCAGCTGCATTTAGCACTTCACACTTTCATTTCATTTTACTTTTGTGGTTCATATACATTTTCATAAAGTAAAACGAGCTTTAAAAGGTTTAAAAAGCAGCTGCTGTGCCGGCCACCTGAGACACATCTGCCCGATTTGTAATCTCACAGCTAGCTCCACACACTCTTTCCCGTTTCTTCACAGAGCCCATTTTAATAGTGCTGCCGTTTGTTAAAATACACTTCTCATTTTTCAAGGAGTTTGGTGAAACAGGACTGAGACAGACATTACATAAAAAGACAAATTAAAATTAAATTGGGTTTTACATCCACCAAATTCCTCACCAGACAGTGCATAGTAAGATTTTTTTCTCCTCCTCCTCCTTTTGGGAGGAGGCGGCACTGGGGAAGAACCCATTAGCACAATTTGGGTGGCTGGACTTGTAAGGTATAAACTAAGAGCATCATGTTTCATAATCTGTACCAAAACTAAAGATTATTTTTTTAAATCCCACTAATAAAAATGCCTATCATTCAACTAAAACATGTGGCCTGAGAAAATATTTCTCAAGCTTAAATCAATTGTTGGATAAATTTAACTAAGCATTACAACCTAAAAGTCCTCAATTATTTTTCAATATGAAATAAGCAATCACCTTTGTTTCAGGGACAAAGATTACAGGATCAATCAATCAAAGTAGCTTTTTCTTTATAATATTTTACCCAGCATGTTCTCTTAGGCATTCAAAATGAAGACTGAACTATTAAAAGGTGAATATCTTTCCCTCAAAAATCAATTTTCATATTCTTTTAAGTAGTGACTAAAAAAAATGTATGTTCACTTTAATGGAATGATTACTGGTCAGTTTATTCTCTAAACTCTTCCAAAATCAATGACATAATAAAATGATACTTTTAATAGTCAGATGACTTCTTTAAGTCTTACAATTATGACTACTGCTAAAGAAAGGTTATACAAATTTAATAAAGGTAATACAAGTATTGAACTTGACAAGAAAACTGTAGTGGAAAAAAACCGCAAGTGGAAGAATCAGTCTGCTAAAAATCAGTAATGAGGAAACCACGTTTAATTCCACATTGGAATTCATATCAGAAACACAGGATATGAGGAGTTCCTCATCAACACATTAAGGACAACAGTAAAACTTGTAAAATACAGAACAAGCTATATTTAAGAGGTGTCTCACAGCTGAACTCTGACCCTCACAGCAGACAAGGAGAAATTACCACATGCCATAGACAATTTATTCCCAGATCTCTGCTTCCTGTATTTGGACTCCACCTTAACCCTTATAAATAAACCAGCTTACAGATTTTTTTAAATGAAAAGGACCTTCTAGGTGAAGAAAGTGAGGCTCTGAGAAGTGACGCAATTCACTCAACATCACAGAACTAGCTGACGATACAGCTTGAACTTGTACCTGGGTCTCCTGAGTGAACAGTCACCGTTCCCTCTACTACTTCCAGCTGAGCTTTGCAGCTCCAGAACGTAAGCTCTGGCCTCCCTGCCAGTCTGTCTGAAGCCTGCCAGCTCTCACACCTTCCATGTGCCTGCTCCCTCTATTCCCCTCTCCTCTTCTCTATTCTGTTTCTCTCTCCACTCCAGTTCCACTCCAATATCTAGTCTCATTTTCTTACATGTTCCTGCTCCCTGCCTTCCAGTTAACAAGAGGAGAGGAGTGCAGTAAAGCAAGGTTTAATTCTAAACACTAGCATATCTGAGCCTCAGCTCAAAACCCATGTATTTATTCAACTGACATCTACTGAGCATTTCTTAGATACTAGACAATTATGCCTGATCAAGTCCATTTTGAATTCAGAGTTTGATCAAAACAATTTTTCCAACTGTTTTCTAAAAAATACTCACTTGCAGACGTCTTATATTGTCAACTGCAAGAACCGTCACTTCATTTTCTTGAAACACAACATCTATTTCTTGCTTTAACACTGTAGCAGAGTTCTTACATACTTTCTTTGTCTCCCAGAGCTGATTAAGAGATTAAAAAAAAATACAGTAGGATCACTGCATTCTCTGAAATAATGTCAAGACAGTCTTAGTCTTAAAACAGTATACAACCATACTTTACACTCCAAATGCCTATGACAGAAAATTTTCAATTAGATTATAATTCAACAATAAATATTTATTAATTGCATTCTATAGTAAGAAGTAGGGCTTTCCTGGTGGCTCTTCCCTGGTAAGAAGCAGGGCTTCCCTGCATTCAATAGTAAGAAGTAGGTAAAGAATCCACCTGCTAATGCAGAAGACACGGGTTCGATCCCTGGGTTGGGAAGATACCCTGGAGGAGGAAATGGCAGTCCACTCCAGTATTCTTGCCTGGAAAACCCCATGAACAGAGGAGCCTGGCTGGGCTACAGTCCATGGGGTCACAAGAGAGGCAGATACGAATGAGTGACTAAACAACAGTACATGCTAAGATGCCTCAGTCACATCCAACTCTTTGTGACCCTATGAACTATAGCTTACCAGGCTCCTCTGTCCATGGGATCTTCCAGGCAATAACACTGAGGTGGACTGCCATTTCCTCCTCCAAGGGATCTTCCTGACCCAGAGATCGAACCCATGTCTCTTATGTCTCCTGCACTGGCAGGCAGGTTCTTTACCACTAGCGCCACCTTATTAACAAGAATAGTAAGAAGCAGTCATTATTAAGAGCAATGGGTGCTAGAATCAAAATGCCTTAGTGTGAATTCTAGTTCTACTGAAAGTTGTGACTTTGGGCATATTACTTAACCCTGTGCTACTCAAAGATAAGAATCTGCTATTTCTCAAATTGTCTGATAGCAAGATAAGGAGCCTAAACCAGAAAGAAAATCAACTCTATCACAAAACACACTGTTAACAGTATGCTTATGATACAGCTGATTTTTTAAAATAAGACTTTCTTAATGAAGGAAGCAGTGCTGATTTATATTCTGGCTCAAGCTTATTGAGACTTATTACACTGTAAATAGCATTGACTTAACCTTTCTGTGACTGCTTCCTCAGCTGCAAAAAGGACTGTTGTGAGAATCAGCAAATTAACACATTCACAGTACTTTGCCCAATGTCTGGCATACAGTAAATACTAAACGAATTTTAACTACAATTTGTACAAGAGACTGCATAAGATGCTACTTGGACAGACCAGGGTCTCCAGGCTCAAGAGCTTAATTTAAAATGTGTGAACAAGTTGGAGGGGTAGTGACACATTAGAGGTGAGGAGGTGGAATTCTTATCAAGGCAGAATTTGACTGAGCGACTTCCCTTTCACTTTTCACTTTCTCATGCATTGGAGAAGGAAATGGCACTCCACTCCAGTGTTCTTGCCTGGAGAATCCCAGGGACGCAGGAGCCTGGTGGGCTGCTGTCTATGGGGTCACACAGAGTCAGACACGACTGAAGTGACTTAGCAAGATAGCACTAAGAAAATGATACAGTTACATGGCATTGAAGGAGAAAAGACAGTCCTCTGAACAGAATACTAGGAAAGGCTTTACTGAAAGCTTGAGGGGACTCGTAGGATTCTTAGGATTTCAACATGGAGAGATACAGAGAAGTAGGGTATTCCAAACATAAGAAACACAGAAGCAGGGAAGTACAAGGTGTCTGGGGAAATGTGAGCAGTCCAGTGTAGGTTATTTGAAGGAATAAATCAGAAGACAGACTGGTATAGAATAGCCTTAACCACAGAGAATTTTAACAGCAATTTATTTACTCCAAATGGTAGGCAAGGCAGTCACTATCTTTTTGAGCAAAAATGACACATCTGCATTGTACATGAGGAAAATGTCTCACAAGCAGTATGCAGAAAACCAAGAAAGAAAAGACTTGCAAAGAGATTAATATAAGAAAGACAACAGGTAATGAGTACCTAAACTTGAAATGGAAAAGTAGAAATAAATGATAGAAAATGGAAAGGTAGAATCCATTCAAACATCATACCTGCCAGAGATGCTCGGAGGGCGCAAACAAAACCTTGTGCCCACCAGGACCCAGGGAAAGGAGCAGTCAAAGAATCTAACAGTACTGGCAAGTAATTGGATGTGGGAATTTAAGGTAGGGAGTCAAAAGTTATTCTGATGAAATATATTTAAATTAACCAAAGTGCAGTTTTATCAATGGATTTTTCCGGCACCTGGGCCATGGTAACACTCAATGTACATGTACTGAATGAATGTGACTGCTATAGTCCATATACCAGCACTTTTCAAGGATAAATGTGAATCCAGCAGTTTCTGTTTTACTTCCCCCCAATAGTGCCCATCAATTTCTCAATTGGTAGGAGATTAAGCTTACCATCATTAAATGTTTAAAATGAAAATCTCAATTATTTCTCACCCTGATTGTCTGGTCATCAGAAGATGTCAAAAACGATGATCCATCAGGAGAAAACATCACACAATGGACCCAACTTAAATGTCCTCTGCAATCAGCTACTTTTAAACCTGAGTCCATACTCCACAACTACAGAATAAACACAATATATAGGAAATCACATTCATAAGCATTTTGAATATATCAAGAATATTAAAAACAGCAAGAATGATCCAGCAATTCCACCTCTATGACTACAGCCCAAAAATACATTAGCAAAAATACAAAATAACTTGTGTGGATTATTCACTGCATCAATTGTTTTTAACAGCAAAATCCCAAATGACCATCAGTAGGGAACTGACTAAATAAACCTGATTAATCACAAAATGGGACAATATGCAACTGTTAAAAAAAAGTAATGAGAAAAACACTCTGACAATGACTAGTCTATGGCACATGTTGCAAAGAATAGTATACACGTTTTTGCAGGAGTGTGTGTATATATATTTATAAATACTATATATAAGCAAACTATACTAAATGAGATGAAAAATAAATATGTGAGTATAGTATTACAGTGTGATATATATAATAGATGGATATATATACCTATATTATACATATAGATACTGCTTATACATGTAAAAAGAAACATCAGGATGCTAAGACAAAAATGGTTACCTTCAGAAGGTGGGGACCAGAGTGGAAGGAATAGGGATGAAAGTCAGACTTCCCTGAATAAAACTTATAAAGCTTTGATTTGGAATCATATAAACATTTTACATATTTTAAAAAATCAATATAAAAATAACAGGATGAGCATTAAGTGGCTTTCACATTCTGACTATTCTCCACTGTCATCTAATCTTCATTTCAAATGACTGCAAAACCCTGCAACAAATGAATGTACTAACTGTACATGTACACTCGTCTCCTGTTATTCATGCTGGTTACAAATTGTCAATGTCTGTCTCTAGCCTGGCTGCATTTTGTCCTGAGTTTTGCTGCAAATTACTCAAATATATTCCAGTCTAATGAAGTACCATATGTGCCTGAGTTCCTCTCATTACACTCTGAATTACAGCCCCTACTTTATGATTTTAGAACTAGCATGGACAAAACAAGTACTTCATCACATGCCCAGTGGTTTTCAATCAGTGAGTTCTATAATTATAAATTAGTTACAGGAAATTTTCTCTGCCTTATCTTGAGTCCAAGTTGAGACATACAGAGCTAAAGGCCAGAAATGAAAAGGATTCCACAACTGAAAAATCTCACTTGAAAATCCTTCCTCTCTTCCCTTCTTGCTCTCTCTCATCATTTCTGTCGTTCACAGCCTCCAAAACCAAGAAAGTGCCTATATTTAAAAAAAGGAAGACAATGCTCCTTGGAGATTTTTTAAGAAAAACAGAGGGTAAGGATTTTAGAAGTGATGGAAAGGCCAAAAGAAAAACAGAGGGCAAAGATTTTAGAAGTGATGGAAAGGGCAAAAAGTGATGTCCTTCACTCCTAATATCCAGGAAGAGGAAACTTCCAATCACACCTACCTTGAGGATCTACAGGTAAGGTGCAAGAGCTCCTAGTAGCTCTGAATCTTTCGATTCAAAGTCTCTGCTGAAGAGAACACAGCCCACAGCACCTACTCCTAACCACCACTGCAAACGGGACTGGAGCCCATTCACACTCAAAGGGAAGATTCTCACCAGGAAGGTCTTCAGTGTTAGCTGCACTGCTATACACAGAATTAGGGTTAGAAAACAAAGATCATGGCATCCGGTCCCACCACTTCATGGGAAATAGATGGGGAAACAGTGGAAACAGTGTCAGACTTTATTTTTTTGGGCTCCAAAATCACTGCAGATGGTGACTGCAGCCATGAAATTAAAAGAAGCTTACTCCTTGGAAGGAAAGTTATGACCAACCTAGATAGCATATTCAAAAGCAGAAACATTACTTTGCCAACAAAGGTCCGTCTAGTCAAGGCTATGGTTTTTCCTGTGGTCATGTATGGATGTGAGAGTTGGACTGTGAAGAAGGCTGAGCGCCGAAGAATTGATGCTTTTGAACTGTGGTGTTGGAGAAGACTCTAGAGAGTCCCTTGGACTGCAAGGAGATCCAACCAGTCCATTCTGAAGGAGATCAGCCCTGGGATTTCTTTGGAAGGAATGATGCTAAAGCTGAAACTCCAGTACTTTGGCCACCTCATGTGAAGAGTTGACTCATTGGAAAAGACTCTGATGCTGGGAGGGATTGGGGGCAGGAGGAGAAGGGGACGACAGAGGATGAGATGGCTGGATGGCATTGCTGACTCGATGGACGTGAGTCTGAGTGAACTCCGGGAGTTGGTGATGGACAGGGAGGCCTGGTGTGCTGGGATTCATGGGGTCGCAAAGAGTCGAACACGACTGAGCGACTGAACTGAACTGAACTACAGAGCTCATCCACTCACTCCCATCTTAATCTGTATCTGCATGCTAAAGGACTACAGCTCAGCCACACCTTCACGTATTAGGGCAAGGCTGGAAAACCCACTAAAAATCGCTGGAACAGGCACGGAACACTAAAGAAATGCTTGCCGTGGTCAAGCAAAGAAAGGCCCATATCTATCTTCTTAGACTGCAAGCACAGGGCTTCCATTACTTGGTGGTAAGAGTCACTTAAGGAATGAGTAGTAACAAAGCTTGGAAAAACTATCTTTGGAGGAAAAAAAATCAGGAAACTGTTTTTGAAAAAATTAATATTAGCAGCTCATTTGAGTAGAATTCTTCTAGATACAGACACTGGACACAGACACTGAGTACAATAAAATCTATTAAGTTAAGGGCAAAATTATAAATGTAAATGAGAAATCATTTTATTCATTAGTACTTAGCAATGAAAATCCTAGATTAACCAATTTTAAATTTAACTTCCATCTTACCTTTTTCAGTGATCTAAGAAATTTGAACTGGACTCACTTCTCATCATCTCTTTTACAGAAGAGTCTATGCCCACATTTAAGAGATGCCATGTTCCTGCTTAGGAAACCAGTGGTCATTCCATTGTTTTCCCCAGACCTTGGCACATACTGACCATTCAGTAAATGCTTAGTGAATGATACTGCCTGTCATTCTCTGTCATACTGTCAAGCCAAGTCTTCAATCACTGCTAAAGTATTGAAGCTGTCAATGTGGCTTAATGTCCTAAAGCTAGAGGCCATTATGCTATGAAGAAAACACTCTTTGATTTCTCAAGCAAACATTCTCAGCAGTCAATGGTTTAAGCAACCCATTCTTTGTCA
Organism: Bos indicus x Bos taurus; assembly: GCF_003369695.1. NCBI lineage: Eukaryota > Metazoa > Chordata > Mammalia > Artiodactyla > Bovidae > Bos > Bos indicus x Bos taurus. The sequence continues at coordinate 57,428,179 of NC_040080.1, forward strand.
TTCTTGTACCTCTGGAGTTTTCACAGAGTTTCACAGAGTAAATTCAACTACTCACCTCCACACAGTACTGGGACAAAGCCACCACTGCCAAATGGTTGTGGGGGGAGAAGTCACAGTACTGGACAGCGCTATGATGGCCCATGTGCATTTCTGCCAACAGGCCACTGGAGTGAATGTCAAAAAGCTGTCAACATAAAACAGAGAGATGTCTATAAAAGTAAGATATTTTAAAATATCTGCTATACCCAAAGTGAAACTAAATTTATTTCCAAAAGAATACCCTCTCGTTTCAAACACAGAGTACAAGTCCTAAAGAAAAAACTACTAATAATTGACATAATTAAGTCATAAAAAACATATAAATTAATACATATATAGTTTTTAAATACTGCTTATCTTGATATCTGTTTCTTATAAAGAAAACTTATCGTAGATGATCTCTCAAGCAAGCTTAGGGAGAAATAAAACCTTTGTGAATACACAAATGGACTAGCCAAATTAATATACAGAACAGTTCTTCCTAATGTTTATTTATTCAAAGGGGAAAATGCATGTTCATAAATGAAGACGATCAAAATAATACAGAGCAGAGGCTTGCTAAAATGAAATAGTTCAATCATTTCTATTTCTTTTCAGAGCCCAAATTACTCCATTATCAGCCATTTTCCCATTTTTGAACCAAAAAAAAGCTATTCAAATTTGAGTAATTTAAAATTCATTTCAATTTCTGAAAGATTTTTAAATGCTGAATGTGGCACTAGTGGGTAAAGAACCCATCTGCCAATGCAGGAGAAACATGGTTCAATCCTTGGATAGGGAAGGTCCCCTGGAGGAGGGCATGGCTGCCCACTCCAGTATTCTTGTCTGAAGAATCCCATGGACAGAGGAGCCTGATGGGTCCTTAGGGTCGCAAAGAGTTGGACACAACTGAAGTGACTTAGCACACGTGCACACATACTCTTCCAAAGTTTTTGCCAAATGATAAAAATGTTTATACCAATATACCGTATAATGATTTAAGACCAAGGCACAGTCTTCAGGAAGGAAAAAAATAATTTCCAGAGGGAGCCATGAAAATGTTTTGTGAATTCACAGCCCTGTGAACATACATAGGTGGTGAGCAGCACAGCATCAGGGGCCAACAATAAAGGACAGGAACTCATGCTTAAAATGCTTCCCAGGACAAGCTGTTCTTAAGAATTAGTGGCTGATAGAGGGGTGGGATAGGGAGGGAGGTCAACAGGGAGGGGATATATGTATACCCTATGGCTGATTCATGTTGAGGTCTGACAGGAAACAACAAAATTCTATAAAGCAATTATCCTTCAATTAAAAAATAAATAATTTTTTAAAAAAGAATTAGTGGCTGAGAGTGATAAAGGAAACTTTTCAAGTACGGAATAGGCAGTTGTCCCAATTATTGGGTAACAAAAAGATGTAATAACAGGAGTGGGCTAATAACACAAAAGAGTTGAAAAGAAAGACAGGAAAATAATAGAGAGACCAAGAGTAAGAAACTGGAATCTGTGTGTGGTTAAGGGTGATCTTAGGGTAGCTTTGTTTCACCACAGCAAAATACAGAGCTGGCCTACAGATTTTTAAAACAGGAAAGCATTTCACACAATATAAAATTATTTTCCTCTTCCACTAGAACAGCTATTTTTAAATGTTCAAATTTTACTCAACACGATCAGTCATTAGGGAAATGTAAACCAAACTATAATGTGGTGTCACTTCACACCTAATATGACAGTTATAATTTTTTTAGAATGGAAAAAAGTAAGTGTTAGCAAGGATGTGAAGAAATTGGAATCCTTGTACACTACTAGTGGGAACAGAAAATTATACAGCCACTATGGAAAAGTCTGGTGGTTCGTCAAAAGCCCAGAATTAAATTACCGTATGACCCAGTAATTCCACTCCTAGACATATATACAGAACTGAAAGCAGGGGCTCACATACATACTTGTACACCAGTGTTCTTGTGGCATTATTCACAATAACCAAAAGGTGAAAACAACCCAACAATAAATAAATGGATAAACAAAATACCGCATATCCATATAAGATTATTATTCAGTCATAAAAAGAAATGAAGTTCTAACACATGCTACAACATGAATGAACCCTGAAATGTTACACTAAATGAAATGAGTCAGACACAAAATGAGCTATATAGTATGACTCCACTTATATGAAATACCTAGAAAAGGTAAATTCATAATTTAGAGGTTACCAGGGGCTGAAGAGGGAATTACTACTTATTGGTTACAGTGTTTCTGTTTGATGAAAAAAGTTTTGGAAAAATGGTGATAAATGCATATACAGCATTGTGAATATGATTAATGCCACTGAATTGTGTATTTTAAAATAGCTAAAATGGCAAATTTTACAAATCTTCACATCTTGTAAATGCAGGGTTCCTTTCTGTGTTTATAGACTTTAACAAACTTAAGACAAAAGGATATATTTCTCTTTGGTTTCCTGCTAAAGGGGTAAAAACCTATAAGCAACCAAGATCCAAAGGTCATAACTACTAGATCAATAATAATAATATAAATGGTCCCTCCATTAGTTTTTATACAACTATATGTATGCTTCAATTGTGTTCATTAAAACTGGAATCTCTTGGGTGGGAGAAATAGGGAAAGGCTGACAAAAGGATACAAACTTTTAGTTACAAGATAAATAAGGTCTGTGGATCTAATGTATAACATGGTGACTATAGGTGATATTGCACTGTAAAAGAGAGTAAAATGAAAAAAAAAAAAAAAGAGTAAAATGTAAACATCTTAAAGGAAAGGAGGGAGGAAGAAAAGCAGATAAATATGTAAGGTGACAATATGTTAATTAGCTCAATGAGAGTAATCCCTTCACGATGTATGTTGTTATTTAGTCGCTAAGTAACACCCAACTCTTTTGCAACCCCAAGGACTGTAGCCTACCAGGCTCCTCTATCTATGGGATTTTCCAGGCAAGAATACTACAGTGGGTAGCCATTTCTTTCTCCAGGGGATCTTCCCAACCCAGGAATTGAACCTGGGTCTCCTGGGTCTGCTGCACTGGCAGGCAGATTCTTGACCACTGAGCCACCAGGGAAGCCCTCTCTATGTATACATACATCAAATCATCATGTTAAATACACTTTAAATATTTTACAATTTTTTCAATCATACCTCAATAAAACTGAAAATGAAAAACTGTAATCTAAGATCACTCATTAAGTTTTTAAAATTACCATCAGAATGTAATGGCATTGGGCCCTAAATCATAAGACCTAGGGCTCCAAATCACAGTGTAACTTTGGACACATTACTACCATAGGGCTACTGCAATGTGCTGTGTCCTTTGGGTAGTTATAAGGCTGTATATTGTCACCCTGTTTATTTAATTTATATGCAGAGTACATCATGAGAAACGCTGGACTGGAAGAAACACAAGCTGGAATCAAGATTGCCGGGAGAAATATCAATAACCTCAGATACGCGGATGACATCACCCTTATGGCAGAAAGTGAAGAGGAACTCAAAAGCCTCTTGATGAAAGTGAAAGTGGAGAGTGAAAAAGTTGGCTTAAAGCTCAACATTCAGAAAACGAAGATCATGGCATCCGGTCCCACCACTTCATGGGAAATAGATGGGGAAACAATGTCAGACTTTATTTTTCTGGGCTCCAGAATCACTACAGATGGTGACTGCAGCCATGAAATTAAGACACTTACTCCTTGGAAGGAAAGTTATGACCAACCTAGATAGCATATTCAAAAGCAGAGACATTACTTTGCCAATAAAGGTTCGTCTAGTCAAGGCTATGGTTTTTCCTGTGGTCATGTATGGATGTGAGAGTTGGACTGTGAAGAAGGCTGAGCGCCAAAGAATTGATGCTTTTGAACTGTGGTGTTGGAGAAGACTCTTGAGAGTCCCTTGGACTGCAAGGAGATCCAACCAGTCCATTCTGAAGGAGATCAGCCCTGGGATTTCTTTGGAAGGAATGATGCTAAAGCTGAAACTCCAGTACTTTGGCCACCTCATGCGAAGAGTTGACTCATTGGAAAAGACTCTGATGCTGGGAGGGATTGGGGGCAGGAGGAGAAGGGGACGACAGAGGATGAGATGGCTGGATGGCATCGCTGACTCGATGGACGTGAGTCTGAGTGAACTCCGGGAGTTGGTGATGGACAGGGAGGCCTGGTGTGCTGGGATTCATGGGGTCGCAAAGAGTCGGACACGACTGAGCCACTGATCTGATCTGATCTGATCAAGAGAAATTCTATATGAGAGCACTCTGAATACTACAAATGTAAACTGTTACAAGAACTGAAAAAAGAGCGCATTTCCTAGGCATTTACCTTCTTTTGCATATCTTCCTCATTTACTTCACAGAAATTTCACAAACTTCAATTGTTGATAAGTATTTCAATCAGTCACCAAATCACAGTATTTTAAGGCTATAGAAAGTACTCTGAAAGTCACCTAAACCAATGTATTTCAAATTGTGGGGGGATGATGTATAGAACAGTCTTTTGGACTCTGTGGGAGAGGGAGAGGGTGGGATGATTTGGGAGAATGGCATTGAAACATGTATAATATCATATATGAAACGAGTCACCAGTCCAGGTTTGATGCACGATAACTGGATGCTTGGGGCTGGTGCACTGGGATGACCCAGAGGGATGGTATGGGGAGGGAGGAGGGAGGAGGGTTCAGGATGGGGAACACATGTATAACTGTGGCAGATTCATTTTGATATATGGCAAAACCAATACAGTATTGTAAAGTTAAATAAAATAAAATTAAAAAAAAAAAAATTGTGGGGGGAAGCAGGGTGAGTGATGTAGCCAGCATTCCATCTATGTTTTAGATCAATTTGAGATACACTGGTTGTAAACAACATAAATTGTTTCTTTATTGTAGGACTTCTAGAGGCCATAAATATTATATATGTTAGTATACACTAAAGGGGGAAAAGTACCTCCAATAGGGAAAGTAATACATAACATTTCCAAACCTGTTTGACCATGGAGACCTTTTCTCACAAGGCCTATGGACACTCCCTGAAGCATAGTTCTAAGAACTACAGGAGGCTAGGGCATCTGCCCCAAAAACATTCAGCTATACTTTATGTCAATAAACAGTATAAAATGCAACAATCAATAGGTGTTTCAACTTTCTTTAAATTAGACTAAATTTGGCTTTTTAAAATACCAGTACTTACAAAGACTTTATTTTTCGCAGCCACCATTATCTTAGCACCATCAGCAGACCACGAACAGCATTTCACTATCACTTCCAGATCCTCCTGAGGCTCCTCTGAATTCAGGAAGAATTGCTTCACATTAATGCTTTTCCTCTCATTTGCAGATTTCACATCCCAAAGCTTCAAAAATAAAAAAATGTTTTAAGTTTGTTTTGATCTCAAGTCACACCTCTAGAATTCCACCTGGATTAAATGTCACACAAAATATTCAAGTTCACTTAATGAATTATTTTTCATTATGTATAACTTTTTCTAAGGCTTTTAAATTAAGTATTCTAGCTTCATTCATCACTTTCCTAAAAAGAAAAAAAAATTAAAAGCACTCCAAAAAAGAATGTAAAACTATATAAAATGTTAAAAGAGCCTTGCATGGTGTGGAGGCGCTGACAGCAGGATAAGCATAAAGGATAGAAGAAGGTGTGACTCATGACTTGCCACTACTGCCCTCTGCTGTGCCAGCCATGAGGCGTGCCTCACAGTCTACTGTATGCACAGCACGGACGCTACACACAGGACCCAGTCCAAGCTGAACTACAATCTAGCAGAGCATCCAGAGATATAAGGAAGTCCCTGAAAACACAAAACAAAGCTATGCTGAAAGGAAGCAGTCTTGTGCACTTGGTGGGGCTAAAGGGGTCTCTAAAATAACTGGATCCTGAGGAGTGGGAGACAAAACACCAAACCTCACTTACCAGCAAAGCCACCTGAGCAGCCCGAAAAACAAAGGGCTTCAAAAAAGATCTATCTTGGACTTTCCTGGTGGTCCAGTGGTTAACAATCCACCTTCCAATGCAGGGGACACGGGTTCAATCCCTGGTCTGGTAAGTTCCACATGCTGCGGAGCAACTAAGCCTGTGCACAAATATTGAGCCTGTGCTCTAGAGCCTACGAGTCACAACTACTGAAGCCCAAGTGCCCTAGAGTCTGTGCTCCAGCAACAATAGAAGCCACTTCAATGAGAAGCCCACACACAACAAAGAGTAGCCCCCACTCTCCACAACTAGAGAAAGCCTTTGTACAGCAATGAAGACCTGACGCAGCCAAAAAATTAATTTTAACTACTTTTTAATCCATCTTCACTCCCCTTGGCCTTGTGCAGTGTCCCAGCTTCACAGAATGATAATGGCTGCCATATACAGACTCAGCGTTGGTCAAGGACAAGAATTTAAAACAAAACAAATAAACAAACAAGCTGTTCCTCAAGCTTCAACTCAGCTTCCAAAGCACAGCTCCAAGAGTAAAACCAGATGTGACTGGCCAGACACAAGCTTCCCCAATGACTCAGTGGGTATAGAATCTGCCTGCACTGCAGAAGACAGAATAGATACAAGTTTGATCCCTGGATCAGGAAAAGGCAACCCACTCCAGTATGCCTGCCTGGGAAATCCCAGTCCATGGGGTCGCAAAGAGTCAGACACAACCAAGTGACTAAGCACACACATGTTTAAATGTCTCAAGTTTAAAGATTATATACACTAGAAATACAGCCAAACCCAAAACCTTTCCCCATGCAATAACTCTGGATAAACTGGATGAACCAAAAGAGACGTCTAAAGTATTGTTAGCCCTTCTTGACACTCAAGAGAGAAAATCTAAACTCCAGTGCCAGAAGCTTCAGTCACATCAGCCAGATTATATAAGAAATCACACGGTTTCCCTCTTGACACGAAAAACAAAAGCAATCACTGCCTTGATTTAAGGAAGAAAAAGAAAACTAATTCAACCCGATTTCACTACATCTTTTACATGTGGACCTGACTTCAGCTCCTATGCAAGGAGTGATGAAATTCCACATGTCGAGGGACCAAATAAACACCTGAATTTCATTCTGAGCTAGTCACTGCCCTATATCCTGGGCCCACATGCACCCTGGCCTTTGTGTGGTTTAAATGGCAATTTTTAAATAAAACTCACATTTTGAAACAGTTTATCATCGAGGCCTGAAAAACACATGTTTATCAACAGGATACACTATAAAACACTTGGATGATTACAGAGCCATTTGGGGCAAGAAATAATTTTACAGTTCTCCATTGTCTTGGAAAATAAAAGCTTTACAAGACATTGACCTTGAAATGCTGTTATCCAGCATCATTTTGCAGGACGTCTGCTTACTGCACGTCACTGTATCAGTGCAAACCAGCCAACGACACTGGCTTAATAGCTCTGTGGGAAAGCTGCCACAAACATAGCAGTTCTCACCCAGGATGCAGTGATGTCTGTCCCCCTGCTGCTAGCGCTCTGTGCTCCACAATCACACTTGATACTCACCAATGAAATCAGAATCCTATCCCTGAAGACTTTTAAAGTGTTTTTCTTTTGAGTTTCAAGAAGTCTTAATTCAATCTGAAGGGACATGGTAAAGGTTTATCATCTTGCTCACATAATGTGAGTCACTTTGAGATTATATAAATGAATCGGATACAGACACTACTCTCAAGGAGTTTAGAGGCCAGTAAAAGAGGTAAGACAAGCACATGAATGACTAACGGGACTTTCCTGGCGGTCCAGTGGTTTAAGACTTCGCCTTCCAATACAGGGGGTATGGATACAATCCCTGGTTGGAGAGCTAAGACCTACCTGCCCTGGGGCCAAAAAACCAAAACATAAAACAGAAGCAATATTGTAACAAATTCAATGATGACTTTTAAAAAACATGCTCCCCTTTAAAAAAATAAAATCACAAGATATGTCAGATGAGTCATTTGAAAGGGAAACACACAACATAGTGGAAATGCTTTACCAAACCTGTGGGCTTGAGGAAACACTTTTTACCCCCTCACTCTCCTGCCTGAAGATCAGCCTCTTCACACCAACTTAAAGAAAGAAAGAAAGTGAAGTCGCTCAGTAGTGTCTGACTCTTTGCAACCCCATGGACTGCAGCCTACCAGGCTCCTCCATCCATGGGATTTTCCAGGCAAGAGTACTGGAGTGGGGTGCCGTGGCCTTCTCCAGGAGATCTTCCCAACCCAGGGATTGAACCCAGGTCTCCTACACTGTAGGCAGACGCTTTACCATCTGAGCCACCAGGGACTACACCAACTTAAGATGGACACAATTTCCATACCAAAATGATACCCAGGAGTTTAGGCTAAGAGGTCAGCATAAGTGAAGGTACAAAATAGGGAAGCAGAGATAATGCAAAGGGAGAACATGGCAGTGTGGGAGCAGCAGCAAGGGTCTACGTGCTCCCGCACAGAACCTTGCCTGCTCTGAGGCCCCCGACACATACTTCTACCATCTTCATGGTTTGTCTATGACTTGGTTTTCTCCTCACTAGACCCTGAATAACTTCTGGCCAGGAAATATACTTTTTCTCAAAAGTGTTTAAAAACCAAACATCTAGTACAGAATCTGCCACATAGTAAGTACTTAATAAATAATCAGTAAATACATTTTAAAAGACAGATTATTCCCATGTTTCAAGCACAGGTGAGGAGAAACAATAGTGTTAGTGAAACAAAACTGAGTTCTGCTGATAGAATACATATATTCACTTCCGTACCCTCCCAAAACCCAAATGAAACAGGAGTAAAGATAATTTTTCTCTCTAGGCATATTTTGAATACTCTCTTGTAAAATTAAACATTATTTAAAAACATTAAAAAAAGAACAGGTACACTTAAAAATATGATAGCAGAAATTTAAAACAAAATAGAAGGAGATGAAAATAAAGCTAAATAAATTTTCCAAGAAGTAGGACGAATGGATAAGGGGAGAAAAATAAGAAAACATCCCAAACAGACATTCTAGAAAAAGAAACTAGATGAGAATAAATCAAATGATTAAAGAAAACCTCCAGAACTGAAGGACATGAATTTCCAGATTGAAAGAGGCTACCAAGTGCCAAGAACAATAAACAGAGACAAACCCACACCAAGGCATACTGTCATGAAAGTTCTAAAAAGAGAAACACTGGGAATTTTATAAAGATCTTAAAAGTTTCGAGACCAAGAAAATAGATCACATACGAATCAGAATGTCTTCAAATATCAAGAGAAACTATGGGAGTTCAAAGACAAGGGAACAATGTCTCCAAAATTCTAAGAAAAAAATTATTTCCTTCTATATGCAATCAAAAATATCAATTAAATATGAAGCTAGAATAAAGGCACTTTTAGACAGATATGGTCTCAAAAATTTCCTCTCAGATTCTTTCTTAGAAAGTTAGGGGAGATTTTCCACCACACTGAGAATAAACCAATAAATTCAGGAAACAAGGGTTTCAACTCAAGAGAAAAGCAGGAGGATCCCAGGATGGCAGCTGAACACTGGGGATAAATAGTATCACCAGTCACAATGGAACAAGACAGATGCCTCCAAGAAAGTTATTTCTAAGAAAAGAAAATGTCAAATCAAAAAAACTGAATTATTTAAGAGAAACCTAGACAAGGGATAGCTTGAAGATGGATGAGTGATTATGTACATTAAAAAAAATAAGCAAAGGAAAACACAAAATGACACTGTTAACTGTGCAACACATTTAATCCCAAAGAGAACAAAGTATTGTATGAGAAAGGAGGGGGGAAAAATCGTCATATACTACATGGCCCAACTGTCATCAGTCAGGATGATGTAAATCCTGAACACTGATCTAATCAAAACCATGAAAACATACAGGAACCATAAAAAGTAGGTAAGTTTGGGGAAGAAAAAATGAAGAGTTCAGTTTGGAGCACAGTGAGTTTGAGGTACAGTGTTTTATTTAAGTGACAGCAAACGAGCAGACAGTTAAAAATGCAGGACATAGGCACGTAAGAGAAACGAGGGCTGGACAGAACACGTGTGAAACACACTCACATGAGAAAGGAGATAAAGCCATGAGGCTGGCTGACATGGAACAGAAAAAAGGTGATGGAGGTGGCAGTCAAGACTAGATGCTTGAGGAACGGCCATACTTTAATGGGAAGGAAAAAGTTAAAGAAGGGGTAAGAGAGACAGGCTTCCCTGGTGGCTCTGACGGTAAAGGATCCGCCTGCAATGCAGGAGACCTGGGTTTGATTCCTGGGTTGGGAAGATCCCCTGGAGGAGGGCATAGCAACCCAGTATTCTTACCTGGAGAATCCACATGGACAGAGGAGCCCGGCGGGCTACAGTCCACAGGGTCACAGAGTCAGACACAACTAAGCAACTAAGCACAGCACAGCAAGAAAGACAGGAGAAGAAAGAAGAAAACACTGATGTCAAATGAGGAGTTTCAAAAAGGAAACACAGAAAAAAAAAAAAAAAAGGAAACACAGGTGGTCAACAGGAGTGTGGTAACAAAGGGAAAGAATAAAAATTGGATAAAGAAAAATACTGGATCCCACACTCTTCCAAAGAGCATTAGATTTTACATCAAAAAGAATGAAAATGAAATAAAACTGGATTTTACTCTTCAAGGGAATACGTAGAAGACAGACCAGGCTGAAAAAGGGTTAGCAGTGAACAAGTAGATAGGAAGTGGAGGCAAGTATAGGTGATTTAAAGGTCTAGTCAGAAAGAAAAACTGAATGTTTCAGAGGATAACACAATCAAGAAGAACCAAAGGGGTTTCACTTTTTTTGCTTTTATAATGCTTAGGAAGGCCCAAGAACATCTGTAAACTGTGGAAAGGGGTTCAAAAAAAAAAGAAAACTGAAAATGCAATAAAGAAATAACCAATGGGGCAAGGTGTCAGAGGAAGAAGGAAAAAAGAAACAGTAGGCACAAGCAGAGGACTTCCTGAGCATGGAGATGAGACAAAAGAAGTGCAGTAGAGCCTTTTACTTCCCAGGTGGCACTAGAGGTAAAGAACCCTCCTGCCAATGCAAAAGACATAAGAGACACAGGTTCGATCCCTGGGTTGGGGAAGATCCCCTGAAAGAGGGAATGGCACTCCAGTATTCCATGGCACTCCAACCCACTCCAGTATTTTTGCCTGGAGATTCCTATGGACAGAGGAGCCTGGCAAGCTATGGACCATAGGGTCACAAAGAGTCAGACACAACTGAAGCATCTTAGTGCGTAGCATGTAGAGTCTTTTATGGCAATTTCTGAGGGAGCTCATGATGGGTAACTCTTGGGTGGTGTCAACCTTCTGAATAGGTATGAGGTAAAGTTATCTCCATAGAATGAAACAGATATAGTGACAGGGTTGGGGGCTTAAGAACAACAAAAAAGGTTTGGAACAGGCACTATGGTGAATTCAATTCAGGGAACAAACCATTACCTGGCAGCAAAGAAGGCCTAGTTGAATTGTACAAATTGAAATTGTTTAACAGATAAATGGCCTGGTTTCACAACTTTCTTCAACATTAAGTAACTTAATAATGGAATCTTTCGAGAACTTAGAATTAGCAATGGAGATAAAAGGAGAACCTGCCTTGAGACATAAAATGCTTTCTAAAGTCATTCTCTAAGTAAAAATCAAAAACTTATAGGACTGAAAGAATCTTTCAGAAGAACGTTGCCTTCACCGGACCTCTGAAAAACCTCCTCTGACATGATCATCCCAAAGAAGACACAGATATTTGGTATTTACAGAGAACATTTCACAGAGGCCAAATCCATTTACCTGAATGCTCTTAGAATGCTCCCAACATCTACTAAATGCTAGGAAACTCTATAAAGTAACATTCTACCCAGAAAATCCCTAGATGCCCTGAAGTAATCTATACAAAAATGAGATATCCTCAGTCAACAAAGAGAGGTTAAAGATTCAACCAAAGGATAAGCATCAAGAGAGTTTAGCTTGCTGTAAACTTAAAAGTCACCTAGCAGCATTAACAAATCTCTAGAGATTCTAACAAGCAAAACAGAGCCTGGTGGGTTCAAGTATTTCCCTGGAAGAGCGACATGCCAAGAAAATTTACTGAGCACATGTTTTGAGTACAACTGTGTACAATGAACTTCAGAGAGTTACAACAAGATGACAAGGTCTCTGCAGGTCATAAACCTATATTTAACCTTATCATAGAAACAGAAGACGTATGAAAAATGACTGAACTGAACCATACAACAAATTTGTAAGTGGAGGGCTCCCCTGGTGGCTCAGTGGTGAAGAAACCCCCTGCCAATGCAGGAGACATGGGTTCAATCCCTAGTCCAGGAAGATCCCACGTGCCACAGAGCAGCTAAGCCTATGGGCTACAAGTACTGAGCCTATGCTCTAGATCCTGGGAGCCACGACTACTGAGCCCATGTGCCACAATTACTGAAGCCTGTATGCCTAGAGCCCGTGCTCCGCAACAAGAGAAGCCACCGCAATGAGAAGCCTGCACACTGCAACTAGAGAGTAGCCGCCACTCAACACAGCTAGAGAAAAAGCCCATGCAGCAATGAAGACCCAACACAGCCAAATTTTAAAAATAATTTTTTTTTAATTTACAAGTGGAAATCAGAAGATCAAGTAGTTTCCATCTATACATACAGATACAGGTAGATAGATATGTTTATATATTCTCACAACCAGATGGATGGATGTTATAAGAGAACACTTTCTGAAGAAGGCTTTTCATTTACTGTTTAAATTTATAAAGTTGAGGGTCATTAAAAACTATAGACAAGTAAATTGGAGGCAAAAAAAAAAAAAATTCCAAAAAAGACTAATGAAACACATATATAGGGACAGTAGCTGAAATAAGCGCCCAAAATTATCTTGCCCAGAAGTGACAATTAATATATTGAATAAGAACAGAGATAAGAATGATGAAGGTGAAGAGCCTTAGAGGTGTGTCTGATGAGCCTGGGTTTATAAAATTTAGAACTTGGTACTTTCATGTTCCAGCTAAAAAAGGCAAGATGAAAATAGAGGTAGAGAGTTCATCTAGCAGCTATGTACTGGGATAAAGAGAGATGGAAATATACCGTAGAAGGTTGCTATGAGACAGGAGGGTCTGACACCATGAATCAGAGCAAACACTACAGCATGGGAGGGAGATGAGGAAGTCAAAGGACTGGATTCAACACGAAAGAAGACCAGAATAACAGCAGAGACAGGAAATAGCAAAGAAAGTGGCACTGGGATCTTATTGAGAAGGTGGAGATTTAAAAAATTTAGTTTTTTTAAACACTATAAATTTCCGGAGGCTGAATACTTTTTTTTCCCCTAGCTCTGACTCCCCCGCCATGATTTCTCAAGAACAGGAATATAGAAACATAAAAAGCAGAATAAGTGAATGATAAATAAAATCAAGAACTTTACAAACTTGACAGCATAAAGCTCAAAAGGTTTTACAAATCATAAATTAAATATAGTGCTTAAAAATTAAAGAACTTGGGCTTCCCTGGTGGCTCAGTGGTAAAGAATCCACCTACCAATGCAGGAGATGAGGTTTCAATCCTTGATCCTGGAAGATCCCACATGCTGTGGAGCAACTAAGCCCATGTGCCACAACTACTAAGCCTGTGCTCTAGAGTCCAAGAGCTGCGACTACTGAATTCCCCATGCCCTAGAACCCACGCTCTAAGAAGAGAAGAAAAGCCACTGCAATGAGAAGCCCACGCACCCCAACTACAGAGTAGCCTCCACTTGCTAAAACTAGAGAAAAGTCCAACGAGCAACAAAGACCCAACACAGCCAAAAATAAATATTAATAAATAAATGCATTTCTAAAAAAACTAAAGAATTTCAATTATATGAACTTTTAAGCATAGGGTAGCAAACCATTAATAAACAATCATTATGACAAGGAATTACAGTTACATTAAAAATGCTCCTGGATGGTGAAGGAAGCAGCTTTCTGTAGCAATGGGAAAAACAGAAACCTGTTTCCATAACCCAAGTATTAAATAATACAGTTATGCAAAAACCACTTTAACAATGAACAAAAGCATACCTTTAATGTTCCATCAGCTGAACAACTGGCCAAAACCTGATCATCTGGTGAAAATCTGCAGTGACTGACCGAATTTGTATGGCCAAACATGGTATTTCGACATTCTTCTTGATTCAGATCCCAGAGCTATTTGAGAAAGAAAAAAAGATAACTGAAAAATTACCACTGAATGGAGAAAAATTAGAAATCATGTAAAGTTCTTCCTTCCCTCCCAATTAAGCTTTTCCAGTTATAGGAATATGTTCACTTTAGTTTGACAAAGGTGTCAAACATAGAGGTGAGCATGGGATTAACAAGTAATGGGGCGGCCCTTAGATCAGCACCTAAATCTAAGGGACTTGAAGACTTCCTTAGGCTTTCCTCTGAGCACTAAACTAGCCATTGCTTATTTTTAACAAAGCAGTTTGATTTTTTTTTTATTCAGCTCTATAATAAGTGATATGTAAAATAAATTACATTTTATTTGTAATTTTTTAAGATGCTAAGTTATCCAACTCTATAAACGGTCATTGCGAAGATTTCCCAATACAAACCTTGAGTCTCCTAACTAGGCTAAAATCTATTAACACTCTAAAAAATGATTCAAAAATATAATGACTGTAAAGATAGATATAGATTCATTTGACAGCAAACATAATGGATCAGAATAGCAAGTTAACAACCATTCCTGGAAGCAGTCAACCAAATCCAGAATGTGGGACATTCCACAGGAAAACTGACTCAATTTCTCTAACAAATCAGTGGCATAAAAAAAGAGGTAGCAGGAAGGAGAATGTTTATAGAACAAAAGTGTCTTAAGAGACTTATCAACCAAATGCCACTCGAAGTTTGGATTCTGACTGGAGGAGGTTGCCATCTCCTTCTCCAGGGAATCTTCTCAACCCAGGAATCGAACCTACATTTCTTATATCTCCAGCACTGGAAGGCAGATTCTTTACCACTAGCACCACCTTGGGAAGCCCAAATCTATGGTATAAAGATGTTTTGAGACTAATAAGAAAAAATGAATATGGACCAAGTATGCTATGAAATTGTTTATTATGCTAGGTATGATAATGACATGCTATTTATGTTTTATACCTGAGAGATACATGCCAAAGTATATATCCCATCATTCCGAGTGAAATGATGGGATTTGCTATAAAATGCTTAGTCCAAAAAAAAAATGGGAGGTGGTAGGGGAATAAAATATGATTGGCAAAATGCTGATAATTGTTGGAGCTAGGCAAAGGACACCACGGGGTTCATGATTATTCTTTCTCCTCTGGGGTATGTTTGAAAAGTATAAAAAATGTAAACAAAAGGCAACAGTCATCTCTGGTGATTTATGCTACCTAGGTTAAACAAAGGAGAAATCCTTTATCTCCCAAAATTAATTTTGGTAAAAATCCTTTGGGAATAATAAGTGAGGTTAAGTTCTGATCTTTATGTCCATCTCCATTTTGGGCTCCTTTAATCCCAGTCCTAGATAAACCCAAATCTGCAGATAACACAAGTTACATGGGGACAACTTCAGATTTACATCTTTTCATTGACTTCTCTCAGTTCAAAAAGCACAAGAAGTAAGTTCTGACATACCTAATGGAAATGCAGGTGTGGAATGACAGGTTTTAAAGTAAAACTTGTCCTAAATTAAAATGGTTGACCAACCAATAACCACTTCCCACATCTTAAGAGAATTTTGTCTATATTTAAAAAAAGGAAATATGAACTTCCTCATCCTACAAAATGTTAAAAGGAAATGTCAAAAGTTATTCACAGATATTTGTTGTATATCTATCCCAAACAATTTTTCATCTTGAGAAGCAATAATTTTAATTAAGTCAGAGAAAGACAAATACTGTATGATATCACTTATAAGCGGAATCTAAGAAATACAACAAACTAGTGAATATAACAAAAAAGAAACAGACTACAGATACAGAGAGCAAGCTAGTGGTTACCAGTGGGGAGAAGGAAGGGAGGGCAAGATAATGGCAGGGGATTAAGAGGTACAAACTATCACGTATAAAATAAGCCATAAGGATGTACTGTGCAACACAGTTTTCTCTATAGGAAAACTACGGGCCCTCACTCTGTGATTATGAGCTGTAGTAACCATGCACACCTAGAACTAAGGATACCCATATTTCCTGCCACACAGATAGAATATGCCTGAATCAACACAATGGGAAACAGGATCCAGAGATGGAGGAGTTTAAGAGCCTAAGAATGTAGTTTAGGCATCTGGAATCAGTTATGCCTGAAGACAGGCTCCTTCCAAACTTTCCAGTTTCAAGACCCGGTAATATCCTTTTTGCTGTTGTTGCTTAAGCTAACAGGCAAGTTTCTATCCCTATAACCAAAAGATCCTTGATTAACACAATATATGAAAAAAAATCAAAGGAGATGTTCTGATGTATCTATCAAATTTATCTACATGATTCTCATTCACACTTACTTTAAGGAAGTAGTCATTTGAACCAGTGGCTAAGAGAAGGTGATTACTATTGTTGGTGAAGTGGCAGCAATTGACTTGCTCTGAGTGCTCATCATAGATACGCACTAGTTCCCCAGTCATTGAATTCCAAATCTGAAGAGAATAAAGAGAATAAAGTTTACAAGAACCTTATTTTCAAAGGGAAAATAGAGAAGCAAAACAATGTTATCCATCCTGTGTGCCAGGTTTTCCCAGTCAGACATGTGCTAATGAATACCTCCCCCTTCCCTAAAATGTCAGCATTTTGCTACAATTTTTTCTTTTTAATTACCTGCAAGTAACGCAAAACATTACATTTTTCAAGGGCAAGATTTCACACGTTCAAATGAATGACAGCAGGCAGAAAAGTGTTATAAAGGAGATGGGATAATGGACTTCAGATCAGAAAAATTAATCACAGCCAGCCCAAGGCCCAGCTCTACCATTTTTAAATTGGGTGTACCTAGTCAAGTCCTTAATTTACCTGCATCTCAGCTCCCTACTCTGTAAAATGGGGATATTTGCACCTGTCTTCCACAATTCATGGTGTTGATGACAAAGAACTTGACAAGTGTTCTGCTGACTTCAAGGTACTAATAAATAAGTAAAGGCAGATAAGTCAGTGGGAAAAAAAAAATAAAGGCTTTAGAGTCTCAAGGAAACCTAGCTTTCAATCCTGGTTCCACTTGGTATTAGTTAATATGAGCCTGGGCAAGTGACTTCATCTCTGAACTTGTTTCCTCATCTGTAAAATGGGATCAACACTTATCAAGATGTAGTGAGAAAAGGATAATGTAATATGCTGCTGCTGCTGCTAAGTTGCTTCAGTCGTGTCCGACTCTGTACGACCCCATAGACGGCAGCCCAACAGGCTCCCCTGTCCCTGGGATTCTCCAGGCAAGAACACTGGAGTGGGTAGCCATTTCCTTCTCCAATGCATTAAAGTGAAAAGGGAAAGTGAAGTCGCTCAGTCATGTCCGACTCTTCTCGACCCCATGGACTGCAGCCTACCAGGCTCCTTCATCCATGGGATTTTCCAGGCAAGAGTACTGGAGTGGGGTGACCAGGCTCCTCCATCCATGGGATTTTCCAGGCAAGAGTACTGGAGTGGGGTGACTCGCCTTTTCCAAATGTAATATGAGTAAGTATATATACAAAGCCTCATGCAGTGTTAAGTTCTCAAGTAGTCTTCTTCATGGTTACTATGAAAATAATCTGTTCCACTGAAGAAACAAAAGAAATAAATTACCTAGTGATTCTTTACAGGGCTTTGGACTGTTAGAGGTACTAATGTGCCTTCCACAGCATTTTGTTTTATCCTCTCAAAGCACTCCCCAGATGTCCAAAGAGTTTATTTCAAAATTCTTCAATAAGTATTTCAGCCTCTTGCTTTAAATTTCTTACAAACAGAAACTTGAGCCACATAGCTCTGGAACAGCACAGAATGGCCAACTCCAAGTCTGACTCAGAATAGAGGCTACAAAGTAAACTAACTGGTTGGTTGTAAAGCCATCATAGAAAGTCCAATGTATCAAGAAGTGGATTTTTCCTGGACAGGCCAAGGTCCTCAAGTAGGTGCAAACTTCAGGAAAACTTTCAAGTCAGTTTCATGCTCCCAGGCCAACTAAGGCCCACCCAACCTATCCAGATTCAGCACTCCACACCCCTTTTGGAAAAAAGCCTACAATAATGATTTCCCTCCATTTATCAAATAAAGCATTCCTCTAGACTTCAGGTTCTCTTAAATTCCACATAAATGCTCTGGCTTAAAGCCAAATTTAGGAATAAGAGACAAAAAAAATAATCAGTTCAGTTTAGTCGCTCAGTTGTGTCCGACTCTTTACGACCCCATAATCACAGCACGCCAGGCCTCCCTGTCCATCACCAACTCCCGAAGCCTACGCAAACTCATGTCCATCGAGTCAGTGATGCCATCCAGCCATCTCATCCTGTCGTCCCCGTCTCTTCCTGCCCCCAATCCCTCCCAGCATCAGGGTCTTTTCCAATGAGTCAACTCTTCGCATGAGGTGGCCAAAGTATTGGAGTTTCAGCTTTAGCATCAGTCCTTCCAATGAATACCCAGGACTGATCTCCTTTAGGATGGACTGGTTGGATCTCCTTGCAGTCCAAGGGACTCTCAAGAGTCTTCTCCAACACCACAGTTCAAAAGCATCAATTCTTCGGCACTCAGCTTTCTTCACAGTCCAACTCTCACATCCATACATGACCACTGGAAAAACCACAGCCTTGACTAGACGGACCTTTGTTGACAAAGTGATGTCTCTGCTTTTTAATATGCTGTCTAGGTTGGTCATAACTTTCCTTCCAAGGACTAAGGGTCTTTTAATTTCATGGCTGAAATCACCATCTGCAGTGATTTTGGAGCCCAGAAAAATAAAGTCTGACACTGTTTCCCCATCTATTTGCCATGATCTTAGTTTTCTGAATGTTGAGCTTTAAGCCAACTTTTTCACTCTCCTCTTTCATTTTTATCAAGAGGCTTTTTAGTTCCTCTTCACTTTCTGACATAAGGGTTGTGTCGTCTGCATATCTGAGGTTATTGATATTTCTCCCAACAATCTTGATTCCAGCTTGTGCTTCTTCCAGCCCAGCGTTTCTCATGATGTACTCTTCATATAAGTTAAGTAAGCAGGGTGACAATATACAGCCTTGACGTACTCCTTTTCCTATTTGGAACCAGTCTGTTGTTCCATGTCCAGTTCTAACTGTTGCTTCCTAACCTGCATATAGGTTTCTCAAGAGGCAGGTCAGGTGGTCTGGTATTCCCATCTCTTTAAGAATTTTCCACGGTTTATAGTGATAATTAAAGGTAAAAATCAATAGGTTTTATTTTCTCTATTTACTTTGTAGACTGTTAGTATGTTTATTCATCTAGTTTTGCACTGAATACAAGACAGTTCATAAAGATAAAAAATCTGGGTTGCATTTCACAGATTATATATTTTACAACAAGAGTCAACTCAGATAATAATTTTGTGCAACAACACTTCCGATCACAATACACTCAGAGATTTCAACTGATATTTAACCCACAGACTTATCAATAAATGGCCGGCAAATTCATTAATTTGAAATTGTTTTTTCCAGCTGTCTGATAAATATCATGGGCTGATCAACCTAAGCATTTTTGCTGGTGCTTATAAATAAAAAAATTTTAGACAGCATTAATTTATAATGGATAAAAACTGGTTGGCCTCAAGTTAGTAGATCAACAGGCAAGAGTCCTTTAACCCAACTTATTCTAGTCCCTCAATAACAGAAAAAGAAAATGAATTTTATGGTGGTTACAACTCAAGAGGAAAATAGTTCCATACCTTCACTTTTTTATCCACTGAGCAGGTTGCTATAAATTTGTCATCTGCAGAGAATGCACAGCAAAGCACTTCATCCTCATGAGCCTTGATTTCTAGAAGTTTCTCTCCTGTTTCAGCTTTGAATACCTATACACACAACAATAAGATCTTTTTACTATAACTGCTTACCCATGGGTCATCATTGAATAAAAAGTATTTCTTTAAAAGATCTTAAACACTATTATTTTGCAAGAGAAGTGAACCTTGGCAATATCAATCCAAAAAAATCAAAATTTGTCAGAATTCATATGCCTTAACATAAAAAAGAAAATTGTCTCTTGTTAAATGCTTATAACATCAATAAAAAGAACTGACAGGATAGCTTCGGTTCTTGAAAACAGCTTAGCAAATTCTTAACAATCAACAGAAAACAAATCATTCAATATGCTTTCTGTGGCTCAAAAGCCAAATTAATACACGTGGTAATCAAGTACACATATGGAAGTAAGGTTTACAATCACAGCCTTGCAAGCTTAATTTTTTAAAAAATATTATTTATTTGGCTGCATCAGGTCTTACTTGCGGCATGTAGGATCTTTTTTAGTTGTAGCACATGAACTCTTAGTTGCAGCACGTGGAATCTAGTTCCCCAACCAGGGATCGAACCTGGGCCCCCTGAGCTGGGAATGTGGAGTCTTAGCCACTAGACCACCAGGGAAGTCCTTTGTAATCTTAAATTTAAGTGTTTTAAAACTAATTTTTGTTTCCTTCAAAATCAAAAGGTTCAATACCAATTTAAAGAAAAGCACTCAATCATACTGTCTGAAAACAAATGAGAAATTAAAGAAAGCACCTTCAAGCACCTTAGGAAATAGTCTAGTCCGACTCCTATTTACAGTCAGAAATTTTCCCAAGCCTGTGATAAAACAGGTATTTGATTTAATCAGCATTTTTTAATCAGAGCCCTGTTCACTGCACTGTGACATCCTTCTGTCCTTTAACCAAATGATCATTTCCTCATTACCCTTAGCTGGCACATGGGTGACAGTAACTGAATGCTAAGGTAAAAGGTCCTTCTACAACACTTGGCAAGTTTAGAATTATGAAAACACACCACCATATCTTTTAAATCTATAGAGAAATCTTTCATAAGATGTTCAAGAGATCTGAATGTTCCTCTACTCCTAATGTGTAATTTTCTTGAGTTTCAGAATTGAAATATACTCTAATACGCACACAGGAATTCCCTGGCAGTCTAATGGTTAGGACTCGGCACTTTGACTGCTAGGGCCCAGGTTCAATTCTTGGTTGAGGAACTAAGATCCCACAAGCCATGTGGCATGGCCAAAAAAGAAAAAAAAAAAAAATACACCCAGTATTAGGTACATGACTCAATTTTTCTTAAGAGAGAGGTTTACCTGTAAAGTTTTATCAGCTCCACAAGACGCTATTCTTTGACCATCTTCAGAAAAGCAAGCATGGTAAACAGCATCTGTATGGGGGCGGACAACCAAGCGGGAGAGGTTCTTCATGTTTTTTTTGTTTCTAAATATAAGGAAAAATTGAACAGAAACCAAATAAAAGTAATCATTTTCTTTCCATAATAAACTCTTTTAACACAGTTATGCTCCAAAAAATACAAAACTCTTACATTACCAACATGTAAATGACAGCAGAAATCACCTGAAGTAAAAAAGCATAACAGAAAGCAGCATTTTAAGATAAAAGTTACCCTGTATCAAGCAACCTATCATGTATTATAAATATCTAGTTAATCAAATACCCGTCATTTTTTATTTTCCTCTGATACATTAATAACAACATGTGCAGAGAAAACATCATGAAAGGAAAAACCTCAAAAAAATCTCCATCTTCTTTAAAAGGAAAGAGTTATACCAAAATGAAGCTCATTCCCTAACTAAAATATGACATTACACCCACCATTATGATGTGCACTTTAAAACTGCTCTTCTCTAATAATTCCAATATAGAGGGAAAAAATGTCATTTTCTTTGTATCTTAATCTACTAAATACTACTCCACTACTATATGTATTACTTTACAGGGCTAAAGGATAATGGAATGGAATGCACATACTTAAAATGGGGAAAGCATCAGAACAGTGTCTGAATTACACACACACATACACACACCCCAGTTACTATGAATAAGTATGTTAAATGGTATCATCTTAAATGTCAAAGGTTAGGAGTCAGACAAACCTAAAAGGCCACCCTAGTTCTACTACTCATTGGATGTGTAAATGCACACAAATAACGTAAGCTAGTAAGTTTCCTTTTCCTCATATGTAAATGTAAGTAATGATACCTATTCTAAGCAAGTGTCACACACAAAATAGACCAAAGGAAAAAAGGGAACACAAAGGTAAATCAGACTTAAATCTTGCCTGCTGCTGCTGCTGCTGCTAAGTCGCTTCAGTCGTGTCCGACTGACTCTGTGGGACCCCATAGATGGCAGCCCACCAGGCTCCTCTGTCCCTGGGATTCTCCAGGCAAGAACACTGGAGTGGGTCGCCATTTCCTTCTCCAATGCATGAAAGTGAAAAGTGAAAGTGAACTTGCTCAGTCGTGTCCGACTCTCAGCGACCCCATGGACCGCACCGCTCCTCCATCCATGGGATTTTCCAGGCAAGAGTACTGGAGTGGGGTGCCATCGCCTTCTCCGAAACTTCACTAGAAGTGATAAAAAACAAGCTACAAGAACTAGAGTGATGAGAATCCAGAGGATAAACAGGTAAGTTACCAGCAAAGTTTAGAGAATAAGATTAAGAAACTACTTTCCACTATCTACTCGATTTCTCAAAATTAGGAAACTGACCAGTCACAATGATGCACATATAGCCAAAAGGTATTAAATAACAAATGAATCTATGAATAAATGATTTCTTTGAAAGCTGAAACTCAGTTAAATTAAGTTTATATGAACCTAAATTTTCTACAGAAAGAGCAGAAAAGCTTTCTAGTACTGAAAAATAAAGCTTCTTTGAACATGACCTGGTCAAACCCAGTTAAGGCTTACCCAGTGGCTTGGTAGTAAAGAACCCACCTGCCAATACATGAAACATGAGCTCTATACCTGACCCAGGAAGATCCCACATGCTGTGGAGCAACTAAGCCTGTGCAACACAATTACTGAGTTTAAGCTCTAGAGCCCCAGAGCCACAACAATTGAAGCCTGTGCACCCTAGAGCCTGTGCTCTGCATCAAGAAGCTACCACAATGAAAAGCCCGTACATTGCAACTAGAGAAAAGCCACGCAACTATGAAGACCCAGCAAAACCAAAAATAGTCAATTTATTAAAAAATACAGCTATAAAGGGAATTTCCTGGCAGTCCAGTGGTTGGGACTCCATGCTTCCACTGTAGGGGACACGGATTCCACCCTTGGTCAGGGAACTGGGATCTCACAAGCCAGAGAGCCAGAAAAAAAGAAAAAACAATGATACAGTTATGAATGACTAAGCATCAGAGGGTTGAAATACAACTGATGAAATGAGAAAAAAAAGAAAAAATAATAACAAACTCAACAATTCAAAAGAGAACAAGAACTAAATCTATGTCCATCTGATTATGAGACCAAGTATTACAATTCTATTTTAATCACTAAGACACAAATTCAACTGTATATATTATACCAACTATATAAACCAGGCAAAATACTAAATGCTATTTATTCTTAACAACAACTACTAATATTCATGGAGTACTTTCTAAGATCTAAGTACTGTTCTAAGCAACCTACAAATTTATGTTTACATATACACACACATTCATTTAATCCTCACAATAATGCTATGAAATAGTACCACTAGGCAAGAGATGCTGAGTAACCCTCTTCTAATAATACACAACTGAAAAACAGCACAAGCTAGGAGTCAAGCCCAGGCAACCTAGAGCCAGAGCCCGCCAGGCTCCTCTGTCCATGGACTTCTCCAAGCTAGAATACTGGTGTGGGTACTCTCCGACATAAACTATAGCAGGATCCTCTATGACCCACCTCCTAGAATATTAGAAATAAAAGCAAAAACAAACAAATGGGACCTAATTAAAATTAAAAACTTCTGCACAACAAAGGAAACTGTAAGCGAGGTGAAAAGACAGCCTTCAGAATGGGAGGAAATAATAGCAAACAAAGCAACAAAGAATTAAAATATATATCTCATAATATCTCAATATATCTCAAAAATATACAAGCAACTCCTGCAGCTCAATTCCAGAAAAATAAAAGACCCAATCAAAAAGTGGGCCAAAGAACTAAACAGACATTTCTCCAAAGAAGACATACAGATGGCTAACAAACACATGAAAAGATGCTCAACATCACTCATTATCAGAGAAATGCAAATCAAAACCACTATGAGGTACCATTTCACACCACTCAGAATGGCTACTATCCAAAAGTCTACAAGCAATAATGCTGGAGAGGTGTGGAAAAAAGGGAACCCTCTTACACTGTTGGTGGGAATGCAAACTAGTACAGCCACTATGGAGAACAGTGTGGAGATTCCTTAAAAAACTGAAAATAGAACTGCCTTATGATCCAGCAATCCCCTTGCTGGGCATACAAACAGAGGAAACCAGAATCAAAAGAGACACGTGTACCCCAATGTTCATCACAGCAGTGTTTATAATAGCCACGACTTGGAAGCAACCTAGATGTCCATCATCAGATGAATGGATAAGAAAGCTGTGGTACATATACACAATGGAGTATTACTTAGCCATTAAAAAGAATATATTTGAATCAGTTCTGATGAGGTGGCTGAAACTGGAGCCTGTTACACAGAGTGAAGTAAGTCAGAAAGAAAAACACCAATACAGTATACTAACGCATATATATGGAATTTAGAAAGAAGGTAAGGATAACCCTGTATGTGAGACAGCAAAAGAGACACAGATGTATAGAACAGTCTTTTGGACTCTGTGGGAGAGGGCAAGGGTGGGATGATATGGGAGAATGGCATTGAAACATGTAAAATATCATATAGTGAAATGAATCACCAGTCCAGGTTTGATGTATATGATCCAGGGTGCTCGGGGCTGATGCACTGGGATGACCCAGAGGGATGGGATGGGAAGGGAGGTGGGAGGGGGATTCAGGGTGGGGAACACATGTACACTCACGGCGGATTCAAGTCAATGTATGGCAAAACCAATACAATATTGTAAAGTAAATTAATTAATCAATTAAAAAACACAAAAATCAGATCACTACAATTGTGGAAAATAAAACTGTCATTCTGCATAAAAAAAAAAAATACTGGTGTGGGTAGCCATTCCTTTCTCCAGGGGATCTTCCTGACCCAGCGATCAACCCTGGTTCTCCTGCCTTGCAGATGGATTCTTTACCAGCTGAGCTACCAGGGAAGCCCAATAAGGGCTATATGTGAGGCAAAGTACTCATCACTTTATATCCAATATCTCATTTGAATCGTCACAAAAATAGATCTTATTTTAAAGGTTTGTTATCACTACTTGATGTATGAGAAAGGAAAGTAACCTGTAACTTGTTCAAAAATCACAAAACTCTTAAGGTTCCAGAACTGAGTTACAAACCTAGGTTTGTAGCTTCAAAAACAGTGCTCTTCGCTACTACAATGTATTACAGTAAGTAAAGCATTTATACCAATATTTAGGATGACTTATCAAAAGTCAACTTATAGGCAAGCACCTATTTCAATGGACTCTTTGAAAATATACGGTTACTTTTCTAGAACTTTTCAACAAGAATGCTTATTAAAAGTTCCAGCCCTTTCTAGGAAGTAGTTAAATCTTCCTGGAGTGAATGTATTTGCTACCTGAGAAATAATGACATAGTCAGCGCTCTGCTCCCTCTGGTTTCTCTCCTAACCTACTTACACCCACTCCAGGTAAAGCATTCCGTTATCGACCTCCTGCTTGGCCTGCAGCTTAGCTTGCCGATAAACCTCTGAAGTTTCCAGTTCACAGAGGCCCAGTTGCACAATATTAGGAAATGGCTGTCGTCCAAGAAGATGTCCATTTAAAGATAAAAACTCCTGGAAATTCTCACAGTCTATACCATCCTATGAACAAAATGGAATTGCTTAGAAACATAACCAGAGCCAAGATCAGACATTTTTCTGTTTCTGTGATCTTGTCACTTTAAAGGCTTAAATATTCTCTATATGAGCTAAAATTAAATAGCCAACCATTAGGTAACAAATACACAGTGATCCTCTTCAGACTTTTAAACACAGGGTAAAAAAAAATCTCATTATCAAAATACTGCTCTAACACATTCTTTTTCCTAAAAAAAAAATTTTTTAAATCACTGAACACTTTACTTCCCAGCTTTCAAATCTCAATACTATCCACATTCCCAGTAGGAGAGTAGGCAAAATAATCAGACTAATCCAGATTAAAGTGAGGAAATTCTTGCTCTTCACCTCTTCTATTTTGCTCAATATTAAACCTAGAATTAAATGTATGTCCTTTAAGGACTTATTTTTAATATTAATATATACCTTTTCATCCAATATATGCCTGTATTCCACAAATTCATGAATCAGATGAGCAGGGCCTACAAGTTCCGTTTTTGCTTTAATCCAATCCAGGGAAAACATTAAAGCACACAGTTCCTTAAAAAAAAAAAAAAAAAGTAAGATCAGGAGCACTGTTAAAGAGATCAAAGCATTTTAAATCTGCCATCATTACCCTAACACTACTGAGAGAAACTTAGCAGATATCTAGAATTTAAGGACAAAAAGGAACATATCATTAATAATTCCAAAGAAACAGAAAATGAACCTCACAGCTTAACTCAAATTTCAGTTGGACCATTAAGACTTAACTATAAAACAAACTTCAAAAACCACCAGAAGATACAGATATTTACTATTTTTGTAACCCTGGGGTGAAGGAAATTTTCATACACATGACACCAAAACAAAGTATCAGAAAGAAAAATAGTGATGCATTTAACTACATATAAACTCCAATCTTCAATACATTAAAAATCAATATAAATAAAATTTAAGACAAAAAATAAAACAGGAAAATAATTTACAAATGTATAGTAGATGAGAACTTATTATCTTTTCTTATAAAAATTATAACAAGAAAAAGACAAACACTCCAATAGAAAAACAGGTAAAGGCAAAGGATGAGAGCCAACTCAAAATAAAAAAATACAAATGGTCATGAATCTCACCAATAATCAAAGGGAAACAACAAAGATTTACAATTTATTATTATCAGATTTTTAAAGACTAAAAGGAATGATAAGAATATTAGCTAGAATAAGACGAAATGGTCACTCTTGTACACTGCTGGCAGTGATGTAAATCAGAGCATTCTTCTAGAGGACCGTTTGGCAATCTACATTAAAATTCAAACTGTATACATCATCAACCCAGCATTACACTTATAAATGTGTCCTAAGAAAATAAGTCAGTTGAGTGTGCTTAAGTAATCTAACCATCCCCAAAGCAACTGACCAACCATAATATAGCTATACAATTAAATAGTATACAACTTTTAAAAATTATGTTTAAAAAATTAGTGGGACTTTCCTGGTGGTCCAGTGGCTAAGATTCTGCCTTCCCAATGCAGAGGGCCCCACTTCAATCCTTGATTGGAGAACTAGATCCTCCCACATGCCACAACAAAGACATTTCCATGCGGCAACTAAGACCCAGTACAGCCAAATAAAAAATTTTTAAGTATATAAAAAATGTTAGCTCGAAAGAAAATCATATCAGTCTATATTAACTGGCATAAAAAGATAACCATAAAATACAATTAAGTAGAAAAAATAAAATATAAGACTATATTCCTATCAAGATTCCATTCTGGTTTTAAACAACAGGTGTGTGTATCTGAGCAGCAAAATGATCTAGAAAACTACACACAAAAGCATTAGCAATGGTTGTGATCTTCATTTAATTTTTTCTTCAGTTTTCCAAAGAAAGTAAGCCACTATTCTTAAAAATCAAGGGGAAAAAAGGTTAAAAAAAATGAAAGGAACTGAGTCCTATGACACTATCATACATATCAAATGTTTTTAAAAGGTGCATTGACCCAGTAATTTCACTTCAGGGCATTTCCAAAGGAAATAATACAGGTGTGAAGACAAACAAGAATTTCATTACATCATCATAAAGGGGGAAAAAATTGAAAACAACCTAAATGTTCAATAACTACAGTCTAAGTAAATTAGAGCACAGATATTTATTGGAATACCATCATTCCAATGTTGATTATTAAACAAACTATTTTGCTAGGTGGAAAAAAACAGGCTACAATACACCGTATTCATAATCAAGGGACAATATACCTTAGCATACAAAAATTATTCAAAGCACATATGTTTTCTAAAATGTTAACGTTTTGAATATGACTTCAAATATCATCTATGTGCTGATGATTCCCCAATTTTATCTTTATAACATAACTTTCCCCAGAGGTTCAGGTTGGTATACCCAACTATATGCTCAGTATTTTCAGTCAGATATCTTAATATGTACACCAGACTTAATATATTCCAAATGAATTCCTAATCTTCCCATTATCCCTGGAAAAATACTTGTTTGACCCACAGCTATTCCCATCTCAGTTCACGGCAACTCCAATCTTTCTACTGTACAAGCTTGAAGTTATCTTTGACTCCTCTTTCTCTTACGATACACATCAAATTCTCAGCAAATCATGATGATCCCAACACCAAAATCATCACTTCCTTTCTCCATGTAGGCTTTTTCCTTCTTCTGAGCACCTACTATCCCTTGACATAGTAGAAATCTATCTGTCCTGTATCAGTATCTCCCCAGCATGTAAGTTCAATGAGAGCAGGGACTTTGTGAAGTGGTAGAAGGAAATGGCAACCCTCTCCAGTACTCTTGCCTGGAGAATCCCTTGGACAGAGGAGCCTGGTGGGCTAAAGTCCATGGGGTCGCAAGAGTCAGATACGACTGAGCGACTCACACACACACACACACACACACACACACACACAATGTTGTTCATAATGAAGAACAATACCAGTACACAACAGGCACTCCATAAACATTTACTGAATGAATACATTTTCCCAGCCTCCATTTCCTCTCAAAACTTAAAAACAAATCCGTATCACCCACAAAGATAGTTACTGGTAAGAAGAGAGTTAATTTTTAGGAGGTTCACTTACTGCAGTTACTAAGGTACCTGCAGGTAAAAACAGTTAACAAAAACTAAATTACTTACATAGGGTATAACCCTACTTTTACTAGTGAAAGAAAATTCTCAACATAAGACAAAATAAAAGTCAGACCAAAGAAAATAATGTTTCTTAATGAGCCATCTTACTTTGTGCATATTAGCACTGGCCATGTGATAGGCCAGAAAACTGTACCAATACATGCAATCCTCCTGATCTGGTGAAAGAGAATATAGCTGGTGATGTCTCTGGAACTGAGTGACCATCTTCTTGTGGAGATCCTGAAACCCAAATTCAACATTTCAGAAGACAGAAGCAATTTCATACCCCAAGCATCACAGAATCCCCATCTTCCAAAGCTATTTAAGAATGTACAGGACTTCCCTGGTGGCACAGCAGATGGGAATCCACCTGCCAATGCAGGAAACATGGGTTAGATCCCTGGTCTGTGAAGAGTCCACATGCCACTGAGCAACTAAGCCCACGTGCCACAATTCCTGAGCCCTCGGCTCTAAAGTCGAAAGCTGTAACTACCAAGCCCATGTGCTGCAACTACTGAAGGCCGCACACCTAGAACCCATACTCTACAAGAGAAACCACCGTAATGAGAGGCCCACGCACTGCAATAAAGAGTAGCCCCCACTTGCTGCAACTAGAGAAAGCCCGTGCAAACAAAGACCAAAATAAATAAAACTACGTATTAAAGAAAAGGTACAGTGAATCTCCCCACAAGACACATATTACAAAAGGAAAAAACAATAACTTTACAGTGGAGAAACTTTAACCAGGTAATCAATGTTACTATCACTGATAAACCATTATCAACACCCTGGGTCTGATGCACTGACAAGGACACACAGCACCTCTGTAGCACCTTTACTGCCAAAAATATATAACCTTGCTCTAGTCAAGAAAAAACATGAGACAAACCCAAACTAAGGAACACTGTACAAAATAACTGGTGAGTACTCTTCCAAAGGGACCAGGGAAGAAAGCAAGCTGAGGCATTTTCCTAAATTTGAGTAAACTAAGGAAAGGACAATATATGTAATATGGGAAACAGAATTGAATCTGATCTACAAAAAGGACATTAATGGGAAAGCTGGCGAAATTCAAATAAAGTATCAGTTAACAGTTCTTTTCTTGTTCTTGTTAGTCGCTCAGTCATGTCCAATTCTGTGCGACCCCATGGACTGCAGCCCGCCAGGCTCCTCTGTCCGTGGAATTTCCCAGGCTAGAATACTGGAGTAGGTTGCCATTCCCATCTCCAGGGAAAGTAAGGCACAGTATTTAGTCAATGTTAATGTCCTGGCTTTGATAACTGTATTGCAGTTATTAAGATGTTAACATTGAGGGAAGCAAGGTAAAGGTATGTGCACAGAAACTATACTATTTTCTATACTAAAATTCTATAAGACTTATCTATAAGTATAAAATCGTTTCAAAATAAAAACTTAAAAAAAAAAAGGAATGTACAGAGATGCAAGTACCTGAAGCTGGCTGCGATTCTTTTCAGCAAGGAAATCTACTTGCAGATCATGTAAATAATAAAGAAATGATTTTCCATTCCGGTCACAGAACAAGAGAGACTTATTAACAAATTCCTGTAATATGTCTTCAACTTCTTCCGTTTCCAAGTCCCAGAGGATACATAACACCTAGGAACATTTTAAGCATTTAATGTGCCACAATGTACAATGAGCCAGGATTGCAGATAAAGAGAGTAACACAAAAAAAAATCATGTATTTAAATCCCTGAATAATATCTCCATTTGATAAGAAGTACAAATATGCAGCAAGATAAAAAAGAGAAAGTTCTGAAGAAGTCAAATGTTTCTTCAGGTTCATGAAAATCACTGAGAAACAGGCAACTCACCTGAGTTCAACACCAAATCCTTGAAGGAAACTAAGAGTAGTGGGATTTCTACATCCTCTACCCTACCTCCTCAGGCACACAGGTTTTATCTTGCTAATATCCTCTGTAACAATATCCTCAGTACAAAGCCAAAACTTACATGCCACACGTAAGGGGATGACAAAGATTGTTGATCCATCTATTACCTTTGTAGGCACCTTAACATCTTTCTGTAAGATGGAAAGATCTGTGTAATAATCTTTGATGTCTTCTCTGAGCATTTCAACACTTATAGACATGGCTTCATCTAGAGCCTCATAGTCATAAGATGAAGATTTTCTTATCCTCTTAAATTGCTTATTCTGAAGTTGCCTGAGGTAGTACTCCCAGCGGTTGGGAAAATCTCGTAAAAGTGCACCAATTAAAGATACTACAAGAGGGGAACCTAAAAAATAAAAAAATAAAAATCACTGTGTTAATACTGTATCATTTCCAAATTACTACCAAATTAAGAATCAATCTGTCCTCACAGAAAGAATTTTTGCTGCATTCTATCCAAAGCCTTAAAATACATAACTCTTGGATTCACTTCAAGTATTTATTCTAAGGAAGTCACTAAAAATAAGAACTATTTCATTTAAGGATGTTAATTACAGCATTGCTTAAAATAGTAAAAGAATTTTAAATAATAACAGGGAAATGACTAAATAAATGAAAATATATCACAATATTATGCCACTGGTAAATTTTTTTCAAAAGATTTTAATGACAGATAATGCTCAAGATTTGCCATTAAATGGATAAGACTGAAAATTATGGGAATTCCCTGATGGTCTGATGGTTAGGACTCCATGATGACTGCCAAGGACATGGGCTCTATCCCTGCAAAATAATTCAGGGAAATAAGATGCCACAAGTCACAAGGTATGGCCAGAAAGTAAAAATAAAAGAAATAAAATCCCAACAAAAAAAATTAAAGCTTGACTCTCACTATATTTTTTATTCTTTGAGAGCACAGGCCATGTCTTCATCTTACCCCATGCATAACATATGTGTCTTCATTAACTATTATTTTAACTAATGAATGAACAACAAAATATCACTATCCATTTAGGGTACCACACTGCTGCTGCTGCTAAGTCACTTCAGTCGTGTCCAACTGTGTGTGACCCCATAGATGGCAGCCCACCAGGCTCTGCTGTCTCTCGGATTCTCCAGGCAAGAACACTGGAGTGGGTTGCCATTTCCTTCTCCAAGGCATGAAAGTGAAAAGTGAAAGTGAAGTCGCTCAGTCGTGTCCGACTCTTAGCAACCCCATGGACTGCGGCCTACCAGGCTCCTCCGTCCATGGGATTCTTCAGGCAAGAGTACTGGAGTGGGTTGCCGTGAAGAACCTAAAATACTAAATATTCTAGTAAAGTTTCTGAATGTCATATGTTAAATTATCATGTTCAAGGGCAGACAGAAGAAGCAAGAAGCAGCCCAATCCCACAGCCTCCAAAACAAAAACTATATTATAGAAAGTTAATCAGAATGAAAAAGCAAAAAGTTATGTGCCAGAAGAAGAGACAAGATAAAACTCCAGGAAAACAACGAAATGAAGTGGAAATAGGTAACCTTCTAGAAAAATAATTTAGAATAATGATAGTGAAGATGATCCAGGATCTCAGAAACAGAATGGAAAAAACGCAAGAAATGTTTACCAAAGATGCAGAAGAACTAAAGAACAGATATGAACAATACACTAGAAGGAATCAATAGCAGAATAATGGAGGCAGAAGAATGGAAAATTTTCCTGGAGGACAGAATGGTGGTAATCACTGCTGCAGAACAGAATATAGAAAAAAGAATGGAGAAAAAATGAAGAGAACCTAAGAGACCTCTGGGACAACATTAAATACACCAATGTTAGCATTATAAGGGTCCCAGGAGAAGAGGGAGAGAGAAAGGACCCAAGAAAATATTTGAAGACATAATAGCTAAAAACTTCCCTAACATTGGAAAGGAAATAGTCAACCAAGTCCAGGAAGAACAGAGTGTTCCAGGCAGGATGAACCCAAGAAGGAACACACTGAGACACACAGTAATCAAAATGACGAAAATTAAAGACAAAGATAAGCATTAAAAGCAACAAAGGAAAAACGCTAAATAACATACAAGGGAACTCCCATCAGGTTATCAGCTGATTTCTCAACAGAAACAACAAGTCAGAAGGGAATGACACAATATATTTAAAGTGATGAAAGGGAAAAACCTATAATCAAGAATACTCTACCCAGCAAGACTCTTGTTCAGATTTGATGGAGAAATCAAAAGCTTTCCAGACAAACAAAAATTAAGAGAATTCAGCAGTACCAAACCAGCCTTACAACAAATGCTAGATGAACTTTTCTAGGCAGAAAACACAAGAGAAGGAAAAGGCCTACACAAAATAAAGCCAAAATGATTAAGAAAATGGTAATAGGATCATATATACTGATAATTACTTTAAATGTAAATAGATTAAATGCACCAACCAAAAGAATACATAGACTGGCTGGGCAGATGAAAATCTGAGCATGTATGCACTTGCACTTACACATCATTCTACATAACCCCCCAAATTTTATGTAATTATTTTATATTGTTAGGTTAATCATGTTTCCAGTATGGCTTGCAATTGCAATTATCTGTTATTTTTCATTGGCTATTGATTGTGAAAACTGATAAACATCTTTTATTGTTGCAATTATGTAACTATTATTCAGTTAATACCACTGTACCATGATTAGTCAACAGAAAATAACAGAATTCTATTATCACTAAAACTACCATTTAATAGAAAAACCTGTAATCACTTTTAAAATTCAGATATATATCAGAATTATGTAGGAATTTTTTGAAAAATACAAATGCCCAGGTATTGCTTTTTTTCTCCAAAGCTCCATGTTTGGAGCTTTCTAATGAGAAGTCATATTTAAAAACAACTGGACTATGTGATGACCTCTTACTTTTACCTAGTTTTTCACTTTTTCTATTTCATATTCAGTGCTCCACTTCACTTAATGTTTTCCAATTTCTTCATCTTTTTTGTTGTAGTCTTCTCAAGCCTTTATCAAGTGTAGTAAAAAAGCTTTTGTATACATATATAAATAGTATGCATTAATATATATTTTATAAAAATTATGAATTTTTTCTAGCTCAAAAATTTGTGACATTTTGATTCCACCTGTTTGACTTGGTATGAATAGAATGCTAGATTGCTAGTTCATATTCACTTAAAACTTTGCGGTAGTTTCATGTATTTTGGCATCTAGTATTACTACTAAATATCAACTTCTGTTTTATTAACTACGCTAAAGCCTTTGACTGTGGGGATCACAACAAACAGTGGAAAATTCTTAAAAAGAGATGGGAATACCAGACCACCTTACCTGCCTCCTGAGAAACCTGTATGCAGGTCAAGAAGCAACAATTAGAACCAGACATGGAATAACAGATTGGTTCAAAATTGGGAAGGGAGTACATCAAAGCTATATATTGTCACCCTGCTTGTTTAACATGTATGCAGAGTACATCATGCAAAATACTGGGCTTGATGAAGCACAAGCTGGAATCATGATGCCGGGAGAAATATCAATAACCTCAGATACGCAGATAACACCACCTGTACGGCAGAAAAGTGAAGAGGAACTAAAGAGCTTCTTGATGAAAGTGAAAAAGCACAGTGAAAAAGCTGGCTTGAAACTCAACATTCAAAAAACGAAAATCATGGCATCCACTCCCATCATTCATGACAAACAGGGAAACAATGGGAACAATGAGAGACTTTCTTTTCTTGGGCTCCAAAATCACTGCAGCCATGAAATTAAAAGACGCTTGCTCTATGGATGAAAAACTATGACAAACCTAGATAGAATATTAAAAAGAAGAGACATTACTTTGCCAACAAAGGCCCACAGAGTGAAAGTTACGGCTTTTCCAGTAGTCATGTATGGTCCAACAGAGTTAGACCATAAAGAAGGTTGAGTGCTGAAGAATTGATGTTTTTGAACTGTGGTGATGGAAAAGACTCTTCAGAGTCCTTGGACTGCAAGGAGATCCAATCAGTCCATCCTAAAGGAAATCAATCCTGAATATTCACTGGAAGGACTGATGCTGAAACTCCAATACTCTGGCCACCTGACGCAAAGAGCTGACATTAGAAAAGATCCTGATGCTGGGAAAGATTGAGGGCAGGAGGAGAAGGGGACAACCGAGGACGAGATGGTTGGATGGCATCACTCAAATCAATGGATCTGAGTTTGAGCAAGCTCTGGGAGTTGGTGATGGTAAGGGAAGCCTGGCAGTGCTGCAGTCCCTGGGGTTGCAAAGAGTTCAGGCACGACTGAGCAACTGAACAACAATTACTGCTAAAAATCTAGAAAATGCATTATATTAGTGATTTAAAAAAAAAAAAATGAAGCTTGAAAACTTCTAATCCGATTCTGAGAAGATAGAGAATTACCATTGTGAAAAAAAACAAAACAGGAAACTAACATGTGACAGTATTATTAACTAAAATACAGATTTTGTTCAAACTTCACAAAATTTTATGCTAATGTCCATCATTTGTTTTCACAGCTTATTCAAGACTCCACACTATATTTAATTGTGTTGAACAGCTTCAGCTGCATGCAACAAATACTGGTAAATTCTCTTTTCATTTTTATTCTATTACA
This sequence comes from Bos indicus x Bos taurus, assembly GCF_003369695.1. Classification (NCBI taxonomy): domain Eukaryota; kingdom Metazoa; phylum Chordata; class Mammalia; order Artiodactyla; family Bovidae; genus Bos; species Bos indicus x Bos taurus. The sequence continues at coordinate 57,463,737 of NC_040080.1, forward strand.
AATAATTTAAAATTTTCCTTGCTATGGATTCTTAGATACACCCATCATTTAAATGTAGAAATTTAATTACCAAATACGTAGGATTTTTTTCAAGTATCTTTGATATTAATTTCTCATTTGGGTATTAATTTCTCATTTAAATATTTTCTTCTCTGCAATCACCCTCTGTGTTTTTAGTCTTCTAACTTTATTGAGACTTTCAATACTAAGTCAAAGATCTCTCTCTGTAAATGTCACATTGCACTTGAAGATATATGGGTTATTTTCAAATACCTTTTGATATTGATTTCTAACATAATTCCACAGTATTAAGAAAACAGACTCTGTATAATTTCACTATCTTTAGACCATGAAATTTTGTACTTTTTTTTATGTCCCTGGATATATTCCAGTGTCTCCTAGTTTATAGTCTATGGGAACTTGAATTGAATTTGTATCCTATTTTTGTAAAAAAAAAGTAATTTGTCTTGTTCATTAGCTTATCTTACAAAAGGGTAAATTAATATCTCTATTAACTCCCTCATACACAAAATAAATAATTATACCTTTACATTCTTGTATAATACTGTGAGCTTGTTCTGGCAAATCTGCTTTCTTCATATTAACAAAAAGGGATAAAATTTCAAGTCCTTTTTCTTTTCCTAAACCACTCTCCACAGGCACTACATATTTAGGACCTGCAAAATCACCAAGACATAGTAAGCAATTTGGTATGCCACATATTTAAATGTAATTGAATCATCATAAAAAGAAAATAATACTTACCCATCACTGAATCTGTAACACTCTTATCTCTAGTTGTGAGAAGAATTTGACACTGATTGTCAAAAGCTTTTAACACCCAAGGATCCCAAATATCATCCAAGATCAATAAAGACCTTAAAAAGAAAAAAAAACTGTATTGAGCCACTAATGACATTTATTTTAAACTTCCTTTCAAAAAAACAAAGAAAGAGCATGACTGTGTTTTGGTTTTTTTCTAATTTACAAAAATTTTTTTAAAAAGATGTCTATATTGGTTGTTCTTTTCTTTGGTATCCCTTATAGGATATACCAATAAGAAAAAGATTTAGAGACTTCCCCTTCCTTCCACCCCAAATCATTTCATATTAAAGGGACTTACAAAAAGAGAACTGTGAATACCATGTAAATATTAGAAATAAGCCTCCTAGCATCTAAAAAGAACTATCCAAATAAGGAGCTTCTTCCAATTCCAACTTTAAGCACCCAAACAAAATAAGAACTGGGCTTAGGTTAGCATTAGAAAGCATCACAGAACAATATTTGACCATTTTTTACCTATAAAACTAGCAATTTCATATGTTCCAACCTAACAGAATGCATCAGCAAATACTATTTTTCACTTGGTACACTAGTGGGCTTTTTTTTCCATCCAAGAAATCAATTTGTTTATGCATAATGACAAAGAACCTCTGTGCTAATTCCTAACTGGTCCCTCTAAAAACTCTTTTATACTCACCAGAACAAATAGAGGAAAAAATACAACTAAAACCTGACAGCATAATTATACACTAGCGTGTTTATCTGGCTGGCACACTACTTCTGTACACTACAAAAAAAGACTCTAGGAATATACACAGGTTGGAAAATTACAAAAGCATAAACCAAAATGATGCTGAGTAACAAAATGACTACCTTTATATAACATGGTCTGATATATCTGAGAGTGGTTACAGTAATTTCCTAAACAGAAATCATTTTTATTTTTGCAGAGAAAGAAAGAAGGACTAAGGAGAAGTTACTGAGCAAGAAAAGAGGAAGCGGTTAGTGATCTCAATCCTACTTCTCCATGAAAATAGATACTAGTGACTATCAAGGCAAGAGCAAGATAATGGAGTTATCTAGTAAAGAAACCAGAGAGAGGGGAGTCTGCTCTCTGTAGTGAGTATGATCATAATCACTAGGTTTTTTTCCCAAAAATTATTCCTCTCCCCCAATATCCTGATATGAATCCTCTTACCAATTTGGGAATCACTGCCATACTCCAGCCACTGTTACACATGAAAGCATATAGCATCATTAGGTGCATCAGGGCAATAAAAAAAATTCAGAGCCATTACCTAATTCTCACCCAATTTAATGTTACACTCACAAGGAACGCTTTATTCATCTTCGTACTTGTAGCACTTGACCCAGAACCTGGCACAACACTCATTGTTGGTTAAATGAACCAATGAAAGAAGGGCTGCTAGATCACAGAAACCAAATTGCTGACTAAATCCTTTAACTCTTAAGAAAGGCAACAACTAAGCTTCTGTCTCCCTATGGTTAATGAAAATTATGAAATAGCTGGTAATACTTCCTGGCACATAATTATAATAGTATTTATTTAATAAAGTATTGAAATAAAAGAAACTACTAAAGTATAGGGAAACTGCCCTGCAGATGCTGGATTCGCCGGCACCACGGGTGCGGCCGCCCTGCTGCGCCAGTGCCGTTGGGGCAGAGAGGAAGCGGCTATTTCTACGCTCAGTGCTCAGAACCGTGGGCACTAAGAATGGTTTGTAGCCGAACATCAGTGGGAAAAAAAAAAAAAAATAATAAAGTATAGGGAAGTAGAAGAGTTACATGTATACCCAAAAACTGAAATAACACAACAGAAGGATCCCATTAAATAAAAATCTTTCCTGACTCCGTCTTTCACAAGTTGCCTACACTTATTCTGTCCTTTGTTCTATGTTAATCTATTAGAAATGATGGTTTCAAGGTAAAACGTTTGCATTTTTCTAATAAAGATCACCTACTTAGGAAATATTTCTTAAGAACTTACAATGGTACACAAGAGAGAACACGGCAGGTATCATACAAACGCCAGTGGCAACCACTTCTTTTTTTTTTAAATACAAGAAAAAGAGCACAAAAGCAACTTTTTTATGCATAATAACAAAGAACCTCTGTGCTAAACCTCTTTGAAAAAAGGTTCTTTTTCAATCTTCTACCCAAGAGCAAGAAAAGGTTATGATGTTCTCCAGATGTCAGTAGTTAAGTCTCACTGGGACTTCACACATCAACTGAATACGACCATCTGTACCTTGGATGTTTGCGCAGCATCAGAATGCGGAGACGGTCTTTAGCCTCTTCAATATTAAGTGGAAGCCTCTGGGAGAAGCTCTCATCCTGATCCAATCGTGCACAAAGGTTCTGTAGTTTCATCAGAAGCCCGGATTTGTCCTGTTTCCCAACTGACACCCAATGCACGCCTCCTGGGAAACAATCTGGTGAGGAAAAGGAAAATAAATTTAAGGTCTTTAAACAGGAGTCCCCCTTTGAAAGATTTTACTGATAAGCAGCAGTAAAGATTTGTTCCAATCTTTGATTTCATCACATCTTCAAACTTCTCTTGATTCAGAGTTTATATTTGTTTGTAGACTGTTATTGAGCTTCAGAGCCCAAATCTAAGAAAAGTTGAAGATGTGAATCATCTGAAGTTTGGTGTTAATCTGCTACGTATCAGTAAAATCTTACTAAACAAACTTTCAAATCTTTGTCCTGTGTCCTCAATGATTATTGTACAACAGTTTCTCAACAGAAGCACTCTGGACATTTTGGGCCAGATAATTCTTTGTTGTGAGGGAAATGTCTTGAGCATTACAGGACATTTAGCAGCCTCCCTGGCCTCTATCCACTAGATGCCAGCAGCACTTCCTCTCCCCAGTTATGTCAACCAAAAATGTCTCCGAAGTTTGTCACATACCCCTTGAGGGGGGAAAAAATCACCTCTGACTGAGAACCACTGATGTGGTTCCTGGGAACACATAACTCGTTAATTATCATTCTCATATAAAGACTTCAAGTAAGAAGTTAGGCTCAAGTCTGGCTCTACTGCTTACTAGCTATGATACCTTTAGCAAATCACTAACTTCAATTTCATATACAATACTAGAATAAGACTGTTTACCCCTATTTCAGTTATTATAAGAAATTAATGTATATAATATGTGATTTGGCTATGTTAAAAGGTTATAACAGATAAGATTATTAGTGATACGGATGAGACTACCTTTCATATAATTAAGCTTTGAACTAGTAAGCAGTATAATAAGAACAGACATTATTATTACTGCTACTGTCAACTGACATTGTCATCATTTTTGTTAATCAAGCCACATGTGCTAAGTCACTACGTCCGACTCTGTGCAACCCTATGGGCCAAAGGCTGCCAAGCTCACTGTCCATTGGATTTCCCAGGCAAGAACACTAGAGTGGGTTGCCATTTCCTTCTCCAGGGGATCTTCCCAACCCAGGGACTGAAACCATGTCTCCTGCACTGGCAGGTGGATTCTTTACCACTGAGCCACCAAGGAAGCCCAATACAATGATTACACATCTACTAAATAAACTAAGTAAAATTGCCAAAGCATGATCATGAATTTAAACTGAAGTTCAGTTAGGTGATTTTCTTCTGCAAAGAAGATGGAAATAAAGTCTGGATAAAGCAACAGGGAGCACAGAGAAGCCATCAGCTTTCATTCAAGATAAGGAGAGAACTAAAGAGTATGTACTGAGGAGCAACTGAATAATAGGCAATAAAAATCTAGGCCCAAGGCTGAGAGGGGGCTGATGAGACAAACAGTAAGGATATTATGCTATTAATGGATAGGACACAGAAAACTGTAGTGAACTTGAAAAATAGAATAGATGGAGGTAGGCAGGGTGGAATAGAATTTTATAGTCAAGATTTCAAAAGTGGTATCATTTCTGGTAATGCCAAAGGCCAGGATCCAACCTGTGATCAGTAAATTATATGGCTGAAGGGGAGTGAAGAAAATGGTCACTGTAGATACATAAGTCAAGGAATTGAGAGGCCAAGGTTTCGGATGACTCATCCACATAGATATCAAATCACTAAGACTGCCAGCAGAAGGAGGACTTAAATTTATAACTAAGAACTTCAATCATCAATCAATCAGAGGGCTATAACATAACCAGGCAAGATTAGAAAAATAAGCTTCAAAGGACAAAAAAATTAGCTGGAGAAAGGAGTATTAAAGGCCCAGATGAAGCAATAAAGATCAAAGAAAGCATCCACCCATTTCTTGGTGCTGAAATATGTGAAATAGAAAAGGAAAAGGGTTACCACACCACTGAAAAAGGCTACAGAGAAGGAGGTATCCTCAGGAAAACTGGCCCGTTTCACACACGACAAGGAGGTCTAAGAAGGGTTGATGATATAGAGGAGTTTCCTGACCACAGAGGAGGAAGTCTAGAAGTTACAGCAAAGGCTTGGGAGTGAGAGGAAAGGACCTAGATCAGAATTTGGCAATGAAATGCGTAGTAACTACATGAGAATCTAAAAGACGACAAATGACCAAAAGAAAGAATTCACGTAACTGAGATAAGGCAGGGCTGTTAAGCACGGTTTGATTATCAGCAGTGCCTATGTCTTAGATGAAGGTAAACAACAAGTCCCACACTTTGTTATTTTGGCTGCGCTGCATCTTCATTGATGCATGCAGGCTTTCTCTAGTTGAGGCCACTGGGGGCTACTCTCTGGTTGCAGTGTGCAGCCTTCTCACTGGGGTGGCTTCCCTTGTTGCAGAGCATGGGCTCTAGATCATGAAGGCTCAGCAGTTGCAGCACACGGGCTTAGCTGCTTCGAGATATGTGTGATCTTAGTTCCCCAACCAGGGATTGAACCCCACTGAAAGGTGGATTCTTAACAACTGGACTGCCAGGGAAATCCCAACAAGTCTTACTCTTTCCTCCTGAAAGCTTAGTGAAGTTCTCTAGGCTTGTTAAAGTCAACAGTTATGAAACAGTAATTCCTTGGGGCTTTGCTTAGTGCTACAGTGGTGTTCTGTGTTGGTGACAGTGTTCAGTCACTCAATTGTGTCCAGCTCTTCTGTGTATGTACATGTGTGTAAATGCACAGGAAAAAGTTTGGAAAATCTCACTCTAAACTGTTAACCATGACTACCTCTAGTGAAGAATTTAGGAGAAAAGAAAGAAGGACAAGTGAAAAGAAATTTTACTTCATTTTAAATGGAAATACAACTACTGTAATGTTTAAAACAGTTTTAAACTACATGCTGCTCCTAAGGGGTTTTTCTTTAATTTGTGCTTTCTACTTAAGATTTTTAAAACTTATCCTAAGGTTCAAGACAAGGTAAAGAAAGTAGCCAGACACAACTGGCTAATGAACTCTGCAGATTTAAATTTAAATACCTGCTGCTGCTAAGTCGCTTCAGTCGTGTTCAACTCTGTGTGACCCCATAGATAGCAGCCCACCAGGCTCTGCCGTCCCTGGGATTCTCCAGGCAAGAATACTGGAGTGGGTTGCCATTGCCTTCTCCAAAATATCTACTATCTACATCAAAGGTCTCTCTCCTAACCTTAGGAGTAAATTAGGGCATTACTAACATATGTAAGAAAAATAACAAATTATTGCTTGGAGAGAAAGACAAACAGGACTATTCCCTGCTGGTCCAGTGGTTAAGACTCTGCGCTTTTGTTGCAGGAAAGTGAAAGTGAAGTCACTCAGTCATGTCTGACTCTTTGTGACCCCACGGACTGTAGCCTACCAGGCTCCTCCATCCATGGGATTTTCCAGGCAAGAGTATTGGAGTGGGTTGCCATTTCCTTCTCCAAGGCACAGGTTTGATCCCTGGTTAGAGAATTAGGATCCTGAATAATTCATGGTGTGGTCAGAAAAAAAAAAAAAAACAGACCAAAAGACCAACTGATCTGCAAACCTATCACTGGGAGCATAAATTTCACATTTCAGAAAGAATCCAAACATCCTGACTGTGGGCACAAGAGGGAGCAATTTAGCCTTGAATGAGGCTTGTACCTATAATTCACTCAGAGAAATTTAAGCAAAAAAAAAAAAAAAACCCTGCCTTTATTCAGAGAAAATTAACCCATCCTACTCTCACAAGAGGTTTATCAAGGTAGCAATTAATAATCTAATAGCATCAGGGAAGTCCTGGGAAGGAAGGAAGCAAACAGACAGCCTCTAAAGCTTTCTTTTTTCTAAAGAAAACTTCCACATCCTTAGAAACTCAGCACTGAAATACAATCGTGTAAATGGTGGAAAAATTCATCAACTTTTAATTTTTAATGCATCAAATTAAATGGCTGAACTTTCAAAAAGAAACTGGGTTTCTTAAAAATATATAGACAAAAATAGTTAAGAACTTCATAGTGTTCATCAATTTATACCGACCACCCTAAGGTAACACAGTTTCTACAGAAACCAGTTTTAATGAAGTTTGTAACCCATACAGTTACCCATACAGCACTTTCAAAAGAAAAAACAAGGTTTTATAACAATGGCAACATCCAATATTCCTATATTTTAGAACAGACATCAACTCCAGAGATTAAAATTTATCTTTGTTGTTATTGTCTTTCAGTTGTGTCCAACTCTACCTTTAGCGAAGTATCTACTCTTGAACTAATGGATATGCAAAAGCAGACTTCAGATTAAAGAGCTAAATATGAATGGTAAGACTATAACAGGACTTTTGCTGTCAGTCGCTAAGTTGTGTCCAACTCTTTGCGACCCCATGGACCCCATGTCAGGCTTCCCTGTCCTTCACTATCACCTGGAGTTTGTTCAGACTCATGTCCATTGAGTTGGTGATGCCATCTAACCATCTCAACTTCTGTTACCCACTTCTCCTCCTGCCTTCAATCTTTCCCAGGGTCAGGGTCTTTTCCAATAAGTCAGCTCTTCATCAGTCAGCCACAGTATTGGAGCTTCAGCATCATATCTTCCAATGAATATTCAGGGTTGATTTCCTTTAGGATTGACTGGTTTGACTTCCTTGCTGTCCAAGGAACTCTCAAAAGTCTTCTCCAGCACCACAATTCGAAAGCATTGGTTCTTTGGTGCTCAGCCTTCTTTATGATCCAACTCTCACATCCATACCTGACTACTGGATGATAATAATGATACTGGATAATAGGACTACTTCAAGTTCAGGAAGCACAAAATAGAAGGCAAAAAAGTTGACTAATCTGACATCAGAATTAAAGATTTCTATTAAGGACATCTAGGACAAAGTTAATATAGATGATATAAGGAGAAAGTATTTACAGAGTCTAAAACCAGTAAGTCCTACTATCTATAGTATTTAATAAACTCCTTAAAAGCAACAAGATGGAAAAAAACAATGATGTGGTATCACTGATACCACAAATGATATCAACTTCATAACAAGGAAACTCAAAAAGCTAAAAAACTTATACAGAAATGGTCAAGCTCAAGTTATCACAGAAATGTAAACTAAGATATCATTTCACATCTGCTAGCTTGTCAATAATCTCAAAGATGGAAGATAACCTACTATTACTAGGAAGTGAGGACATAGGAGTCATCACATGTTACTGATAGGAATGCACAGATAGGAGGGCAATCAAATCTGGTATTTATATACCCTGTATATTTACAAAGAATACAGATTAAGTAGGCTTCTCAGGTGGTGCTAGTGGTAAAGAACTTGCCTGCCTATGCAGAAGACATAAGAGATGTGGGTTCAATCCCTGGGTTAGGAAGATCCCCTGGAGGAGGACACAGCAACCCACTCCAGTTTTCTTGCCTGGAGAATCCCATGGACAGAGAAGCCTGACGATTACAGTCCAGAGGGTCGAAAAGTGTCAGAAATGACTAAAGTGACTTGCTGCTGCTGCTAAGTCATTTCAGTCGTGTCCGACTCTGTGCAACCCCACAAATGGCAGCCCACCAGGCTCCCCCATCCCTGGGATTCTCCAGGCAAGAACACTGGAGTGGGTTGCTGCCGGGAGCCAGCATGGGAGATCCCACCCATGACAAGGTCATGTGGAGGTGGCCTGACGAGCAAGGCGGATCAGGACTCAAGGGACCCCCTGGACCTGCTCGAGCATCTACCCCAAATCCAGAATCTGTCTGTCCTACTATTTTGTGCCTTTCACCAACTCTTCTGATATTAACAGGGGGCTATCCCCGACCACTTTTCTCTGGAAAAAGTCAACTTAGGGCTTTAATTAATAAGTCTCCTGGGCATGATAGGAGTGTTTCAATTCAAACCCCTCTGATGGCTTTCTAGCTTGCCTGACAGGTTTATCTAGACTCTTGCAGCTACGCACATGATTGTTCACAGCCTCCCAAGCGTGAGAGACATGGGAAGCCTAAAACATTCTAAAAATATAGAGCCTTTTGAAGAGTTAAAAACTATTAGAGTAGTGCTGGTGTAAGATTTCATTGCTGAGCCAATGCTTGCTGCCAAGTTTCCATATCCCTTATCCATTGTGCACCTGGGAGTGCATTGGTTAAAATAGTTGGAATGTAAGAAAAACAAGTAGTAGCCTTGGAATTACCACAGCAGACCTTTGAGCTAATTGTTTCTTTCTTTGTTGTAACTCACTGCACCTTTGCTCCGTGAGAATGTAACTCTGTTTAGCACTTTCTGAGGCTAACATAGATTAGAAATATAAAGAAAAAACACTTCAAGGAAAATAAGTTTTCTGGTTGATCAACCTTTATCAAAAAAGGGTCATAAAATGTCCACAGGCCTCCAAGGCCAGAAGATAATGTACACAACATTGTTTATGGGAAAGGTATGCAGGAAAAAATCCTGGTTTCAATAAAGACAAAACAGATGTGATGTCTGGGCTGACTCTGCATGACTTTGCATCTTTCATTTCCCTCTATGTACAAGTCAAGATATAAAAGTTCCTTTTGAAAATAAAGTTATGAGCCTCGCTCACCGAAGCTTGGTCTCCCCGTGTCATTCTTTCTTTCCTTTTCTTTCTTTCCCTCTCTGTTCTTCTTCCAGGATGACTTCTTGGAACACAGGAGCTTTACTGGCTTTCTGTATAAACTAAGGAAGATCAAGCCTCTTTCTCTCCCCTTTTACTTTCCTTATCGCCGACGCCGTCATCCTGAGGGTATCCCTGGATCCTGCTGGGGCTGGACCCCGGCAGGTTGCCATTTCCTTCTCCAGTGCATGAAAGTGAAAAGTGAAAGTGAAGTCGCTCAGTCGTGTCCGACTCTTCGCCACCCCATGGACTGCAGCCTACCAGGCTCCTCCGCCCATGGGATTTTTCAGCGTACACATATATTAAAAATATCAGAATGATCACATATGGGGAGGTATGATTCTGTGATTAAATACATATATTTGATCTTTGTCACTATTCCTAGCACATAGCTCTAAATCCCTTGTAATTTCCCATGTGAGAGCCTTAAGTGCATCTTTTAACAGTTTTGTTCCTAGTTCTTGAAACTGTCCAGTGTATAAAAGTGAAATGGTGTCTTATGTTCATATAACAAGCCCCTTTCATCTACACCTGAGTTTATGTTAATAAAGTAATTTCTAGGAAGTCTCTAAATACCTAGGGATTTAGGGGAACCTTGCCAGGGGAACCAAACACTTGATTACTACTGAACTTTCAGTCCTACCTCCAGACCTCTGGGGAGAAGGGAATGGTTAGAGATTGCATTCAATCACAAATGATTTAATCAACTACACCTATGTAATTGGAAATTCTGTAAAAAACCAAAAGGGTGAGATTCAGAGCATGTGGGTTGGTGAACACAGGGAGTACACAGAGAGTGATGCATCCACATGGGGCACAGGGCTCTGCACCCGTTCCCACATATCATGCCTGACACATCTCTTCTGTCAGGCTGTTCCAGAGTTTTATGCTTGTATGCATGCATGTGTGCTAAATCGCATCAGTCACATCTGACTCTTTGCAACCTTATGGACTGTAGTCCACCAACCTCCTCTGTACATGGGATTCTCCAGGCAAGAACACTGAAGGGGGTTGTCGTGACCTCCTCCAGGGGATCTTCCCAACCCAGAGATCAAACCTGCATCTCTTACATCTCCTGCATTGGCAGGAGGGTTCTTTACTACTAGTGCCACCTGGGAACCCCCCTATGCTTGTCTAATAAACCAGTAATCTAGTAAGTATAGTTCAGAAGCACAGGTAACAACCTGGACTGGCAACTGTCATCTGAAAGGGCTGGGGTGGGGGCAGGGTGGTGTGTGATCTGATGTTATCTCCAGGCAGGTAGCATCAGAAATGAATTAAATCATAGGACTCTCAGCTGGTATTGAAGAATTGCTGGATATGTGGAAAACTCATGTATCTAGTGTCAGGAATGAAGTAGTGTTGTAGTTGCATAGAGGAGACACATAGGAAGAGTGTGTTTTCCTTTAGAGGAGGGAAAGGGAAATGAGAATGGGATTTTTTTTTTTTTAAAGGAAATGTACGCACTTTGGCCACCTCATGCGACGAGTTGACTCAATGGAAAAGACTGATGCTGGGAGAGATTGAGGGCAGGAGGAGAAGGGGACGACAGAGGATGAGATGGCTGGATGGCATCACCGACTCTATGAACTTGAGTTTGAGTGAACTCCGGGAGTTGGTGATGGACAGGGAGGCCTGGTGTGCTGCAATTCATGGGGTCGCAAAGAGTCGGACACGACTGAGCGACTCAACTGAACTGAACACACTAAGAAACTCAGATAGACTTAATATGAAAATAAGCTGTAAATTAAAGAATATGATTTACTCACCCCTCTGTACTTGAAATCTCACTAATGCTTATTAGGAATACGAATTAAGCTCATTATACACTAGAAAATTGCCAGTATCCCTGACCTTTTCTCAAAACAAAGTGGTTAAAATATATTCCAAGACTACATTTTATATACTATGATTCTTGGGTAATTAATTCCATAGCTTGTTGGTCAATTTTAAACCCTAAAATTGAAAATTCACCCCAATAATATCGAGTGATTTAAATAGTATTAAAGAGAACTTTTAATCCTAAAAATTGGTATATTATACATATTTTAAAGGAAATTTAAGACTATATTGAAACAAAAACCTTACTTCACACTAAAGAAATTTAAACCAATTTTATCCTGAAATATCCTTGGTGATCAACTTTGCAGGAGAGGTTAAAAAAAAGTGAATAAATCAATCCTTGGCCCTGAGATTTGCATAGCTCTGAGTCGCCTGAAACTTCTCTATAAAAACAAGACAGAAAAACCAGGGTTTAGGAATCAGGCATATTTCTGACAACAGTATGACCAACACCATTAACAAAGGCTGTGATGTATAAAGTAAAACCAGGTGTGTACAAAAGCTGTGCCCCAGCCCCCAACTTTCTAAAACTCTCAGGTGCTTACCACGTATTCCACTCATTGTGTCATCTCATCATAAACTTTTTTGCCTTTTTTTTTTTTTTTTGCTGCCCTGGGTCTTCTCTCAGGCTTTCTCTAGTTGCAGTGAGCAGGAGCTACTCTCTAGGTGTGGTGCGTAGGCTTCTATTGTGGTGGCTTCTCTTTTTGCAGAGCACGGGTTCCAAAGCACACAGGCTTAGTTACTCCTCAGCATGTGGAATCTTCCTGGACCAGGCATCAAACTGTGTCACCTGCATTGGCAGATGGTTTCTTAACTACTGGGCCACCAGGGAAGCCTCCTCACAAACTATTTTAACTGGTGATTATATATTGTAAACAACAACAAAAAAAATATTAACCACTAGAAGTTGGGAACTATCTTTTTAAATTCCTCCAAACTCACTAATGGATGGAGGCAACCAAAGACTGAGAATGCTATACAAAATTCCTGCTAGGGAATACCCTGAGAATCTACGGGACTTATTCGGGTCAGCAGTGCACCTGCCAAATGTCCTAAACTCTCTGCTGCACAGTCTGACCTTCCTCACTCTGGTAACTACCCAACTCCCTTCCCACCTTCTCTACTCTCCCATCCTTGCTGAGTTCGCCTGCCAAACTTGTTTCTATTCTCCAAACTCCAGCTAAAATGTCATCTCATTCAGGAAGCCTGGCCTGCTCATTCTCTTCCCCTGATGGAAAGTGTCCTTCCTTTATTCCAACTTTGTATGTACCTTATACTTGTTTCTAATGTTCAGATTATCACATATATCATAGTTAACCTGTCTTCCTCTCCTACCAGATGGTAAGTAAATTTCTTAGATACACAGGCTGTGCTTTCTTTCTGGATTTTGCCCAAAACAGTGCCAAAATCCATAACAGATTCTCAAACACTTTTTGACTACAGAATATTTGAAGCAACGAAAATCAGTTGCCAGATGTCTAATGAATCTATAAAGCCTGTCTGCAAAAACTCATTGTTTGCTACAGTCAACTTCCAATTTTTTTTTCTTGGAGTTACACATAAGATAGATAAGTTACTAAAGATTTTTATTTTTAAAGGTAAATAAATGATAGAATTAATCCATAAATGGAATTCGTATTAATGATTCAGGATGCCAAATACAAGAAAGAATCACCCCTGGGAAGTCATTAATGGAACTGCGTTTCCAACAATCTTCCCTACAGCACTCTGCCAGAACACTCGACTGCCAGGAAGCTATGTTAGTACAGTTCTGTTGAAAGGCAGGGATACAAGCTGCATAACCTTTCAAGATACTTTTTCAACCATGTAATTCCCTCAATTATTAAGATGGGGGGGCAGTCAAGGGGAAGGACTTTCCTGGTGGTCCACTGGTTCAGAATCCACCTTGCTAGGCAGAGGACTCAGGTTCGATCTCTGGTCAAGGAACTAAGATCCCACATGCCAAGGAGAAACTAAGCCTGTGAACCACAACTATTGAGTCCGTGCACCACAATGAAACATACTACATGACGCAACTAAGACCCTACAAAGCCAAATAAATTTTAAAAATTTGAATTTAGATACAAAGGAACTAGTTTCATTCCAGGGATAATGAGTGCCAACTGATAACACACGAACTTACTGGCCTGGGTAGTCAAGCTTCATTGTGACAGGTGAGGTAGAAAATTAAATTCAAATTTAATCACCTATGGTAGGTAGAAAACTGCCCCTCCCCTCCCCATGATGTCCACATCCTATTCCACAGAATTTGTATATATGGCCCCTTATACAGCAAAGAGAGACTCTGCAAGTGCAATTAAATTAAGGATTTTGAGATAACATTATCCTGGATTATCCATTTGGCCCAATATAATCACAGGGGCCCTTGTAAGAGGGAGGCAAGAAGGTCAGAGCAGATGTGATGACAGAAGCAAAGATTAGAGGAAAAAGATCTGAAGATGTTATGCACTGCCAGCTTTGAAAATAAGAAAAAGGACTGTGAGTTAACGAACACAGGGCACCTCTAAAAGGTGGGAAATGGAAGGGAAAGGATTCCCCCTGAGTCTCAAAAAGGAGCTAAGCACTGCTGACACTTTGATTTTAGCCCAGTAAGATCTTCTGACCTCCAGAACTACACGGTAATATTTGTGTTGTTTTAAGCCACCAAAAGCTTTGGTAATTTGTTATATCAGCAACACAAAGCTAATGCAATGCCTAAACAGTATCTTCTTAGCCAGCAATGGTAATCAAAACTTACCTTCTAGGAAAGAATGATCTCGAACAGCTTCTGCAGCTAATACAGACTTCCCACAACCTGCCATCCCATATATGGTGACCCATCCTGGTTCACCATTCAGTTTGGAGAGCTTCTGCTGAATTGCATTCACTAGCTTCTTCCTAGTAACAAAAACAACGGGCCTCTGTGGTACTCCACCTTCACACAGGACTGTCCTTACTGAAATCCAAAACAAAACAAGCATGAATGAAGAGAACTTTGAAATGGTTACTCAAGTAATTCCATAAAAACCAAAGAGAACAGGCTGAGATCTCTGCCAGAATTTCCAAGAGAAGAAAACATGGCTAGTGTGTTAACTTTAACTTTCTGATTTCTCAGAACACCCACAACAAAAGATATACCTTTCAAGACGACTATAGAGCAATGAAAATCTCCATTTATAGCTGCCCTTAACTCATCCTCTACCTCTCTAACTCTCCAATCTTTTTATCATACTAAAGATTGAGAAGAGAGTGTAAAGGAAGGAATATGGAATTGCTTTCAAGAACATAGATTTCTAAAGATTTGCTCTTTCCTATGCTCGAACTTGGTAAACACAAAACTGGAGAAAAATTTAAAGGCTTATAAATTATATTATTATCTCAGAAGTAGATAGTTCACTGGGTAAGGAAATGAGAAAGTAATATGGACACAAATAAAAATATCTGAATTGGAAAACAAGACTATAGTTTTTTCACATGCATGTTTCACTGAACTGTTAAGTCTCTCCAGCAGACACCATCTACAATAAAACAAAATTTCAGCCACCAAACTTCAGCCACACAGCCATTGTGATAGAAGGCATCGTGGATACAAACCGTACGAAGTTATTCCACTAACTGAATCTTTGCCATCGGAAGAAGAGATAACAGGAATGCCACCATGCAGAAGGGCAGCAAGATCTTTGTAACCTTCATGAAGTAGAGCATTGTAGAACGATATATAGGAATGATTATCTTTTTTAAGTATCATTTTAATTAGCATAGCTGCTCGTTGCCGTTGGGTGGGCTAAAAAAAAAAAAAAGTAATTCAGTATACTATAAAGAATACATTTGCAACATAAATTAGTGGACACCAGTACAAATTTTGAAATAAATTCTAAAAATTTTTAAGAAAGTACAGACTGAATTTTTAAAAAATCAAAAAGAAAGCATACACTGCCTCAGAAGGCTTTACCTCATTTTTCACTTTTTCCTCCTCTGACACTGTTAAAACTCCATTACTAATCATGTGATCCATAATGTAGGATGTTTTGATGTCCCTTTCCAAGGCTTCTCTATGTTGAAGCAAACAATTTCGAGCTTTTGCATCCATCTTCCCTCAAATTTTTCTTTCTCTGAGCTGTCAACCATGAGCTACAGGCAAAACATCAAATTCTTGTCAGCCCAATAAAGATATGAAAAGATGTACAACCTCACTGGTAATGAAAAACATAAAGGATTTTATTTTTGCAAATTTTTTTTTAAATAAACAAAATCCAATGCTTTCAATAATGTGAGGAAATTAGTATTCTTTTAAGATACCTGAGGAGAGATAGGTAATTTGGGATAGATATGTACACAGTGCTGTATTTAAAACGGATAACCAACAAGGACCTAGTGCATAGCACAGGGAGCTCTGCTCAATGTTATGTGGCAGCCTGGATGGGAAGAGAGTTTCAAGGAGAATGGATATAGGTGTATGAATGGCTGAGCCCCTTAGCTGTCCACCTGAAACAATCTCAACATTGTTAATTAACTATGTGTGTGTGTGCTAGGTCGCTTCAGCCCTGTCCGACTCTTTGCCACCCCATGGACTGAAGCCCGCCAGGCTCCTCTGTCCATGGAATTCTCCAGGCGAAAATACCAGAATGGGTTGGTTTATTAGCTATATTCCAACACAAAATAAAAAGTTTAAAAAAAAAAGGTACCTGAGGGGAGTACAAAGTGGATGCAACTTTTCTGGAAGGCAATGTACGATGTATTTGAAGTAAGCATTCTCTTTTAACCAGAAATCCCACTTCCAGGAATTTACATCAAAGAGATAGTCATATGTGTATGCAAAAAATATCCACAAAAAGAGTTAAAAGAGTGTTTGGGTAAGATTAAAAAGATTAAAACAACCTAAATGCCCATCATTCTGAATATGGATTTAAAAAATTAGAGTATGTATATACAATGGACTATTATACAGCCATTTAAAATAAGACACACATCCATGTACTGACATGGAAAGGTGCTCATTACACATCACTGAAAAAATTTTAAATATGATCCCATGTGTACCACAAAATATGTGTTGGTCTCATCTAAATACGTATGGAGATGTTTAGAAGTCTGTTCAACAAAATGTTTGGGTTACTTACAAGAATCAAGATTTAGGGACTTTTTTCCCCTTTCTTTTCTGTTCTTTTCTATACTATCTTAATTTTTTTCAATACTCATGATCATTTGTACAATTATAAAACTTCCTTTAAGACTTTATAAACAATGATCATACTAAAGTCCTAATAATTACAAACTTCTTGATTTCTCTGCCATCATAAAACTAAATAGAGCATTCTCGGTATTGAGTATTAGTTCTCACTCAAGATGGGCGTCAGCTGATATGTCTTCACACATTTCTCATGGGCTTACTCCATGAGTTTCAGCTGAGCTGCTAAGTATGACAAAGCAACAGAAAATATCCTCTGATGTCATTTCTTAGATTAGGAGGACATAAAAACAGAATAATATTCTTCATAGTATAATACTCGGAAGTTCCTACCAACTTTATTTCAAATATGATGCAAATTTCTCAATGAGTATAAACCCCAGATCAGAATGTTTGCAAGTTTTTAAACAGAATCTACTGATGTATTACAGTGAGTGTCTAAATGTGCTTATTAATGTTTTTACTCAATAAATATTTGAGTCCCTCCTATGTAGGGCCCTGAATCTACAGAACTTAAATTATACCCATGAAGGAATTCACTATCTGATAGAAAAGGAAAATACAGATAACTATAATGTGATGCACTGAGTGCAAAGAGACAAGCACAAGTAATTTCGAGCACACAGAAGAGGAGTAATAATGATTAAGCTTCAAGATTGACTAAAAAGTACAACCATATGTGTCAGCTGCATACAAAGGTAAGCAAAGCATTTCCCCATTATTGTCAAGGTTCACAAAATGCCCAGTACTGGCATGAAACTGCTTAATAAAAGAAAAAATTATGGTTAGGACCAGGGCTACGGTAATTTTTAAGTGTTAATAAATGTTTTTATGATCTCAAACATAAAATGTCCCTTAATTTTACAGTAATAAAATTTGGTTTGACAAAAACAGAAATAAACTTTTTAGGTTAGGTCCAACAGCTAAGGCAAAAAACACTCTGAACACTTGTAACTAATTTTCAACTTTACCTAGCTCTGTTAAAACTAAAGAAATTAAGTTAAAACTAAAGAAAACTTAAAACTAAATAAGTTTCACCTGTTTTCCTAAACTCTGTCCCCATTGAAACATGAACAAATTCTCAGCGTCCCACCTTTATGTAACCACATCAACGTAAAGTGAGGACTCTTGTGAAATATAAAGGTCAGTTTCATCCAGGAAAACCGTTAACAGTTAACCAGTTCCTTTTTAGATATTTCTCTTCCTGGTACAGTATTAGAATGATTAACAAGTATCCCTTGAACGAGAATTCTAAGTCCCTTAAACTGGCTACTGAACCTCCGGAAAACCCAATTCTGAAAGAAAAGCGAGACGCAAACTTACCCAAACCTTCGCACAAGTTTTCACTGGGAAATCAAGTTGGGGTTGAGAGGAGGCAACAGGGCTTCCAGAAAAAAAATTCAGGGCTAGGGACACATGCCAGGGAAGTTCGGGGCCTCACAGGTGTCTCACCTGAGCGTCCGCAGCAAGGGGTACCTGAAGACCCCCCGCGAACCTCCGACCCGCCGAGAAGGGGGCGTCACCCCCACAGGCGACCGGCGCAGTCCCGCGGCGCCGAGGTGGTAACTCCAACCCAGACACAAAGGAAGGAGGGTCACTAGGGCTGTGGCTCCTTCCCTCAGGCTGCACTTGCAGCCGGGCGGGAGCCGGGCGCCACTCTAGATTCCGCTGTTGCGGCTACTTCAAGTCCTCGCGGGTAGCTGACCGCCTAGACTCCTCACCACCAGCTCTCACACTCCTTCCGCACAGAAATAAAGGCAGCCTCTCCGCCTTTGGGCCGCGGAGCATTCAAAACCCGCCTGCCGGCCCAGCTGGGACGCCGCGGCCCCGCGCACGCAAATAAACACACCCGGAAATTCACGACAACGCCGCCGCCGCCGCGCGCGCTCTACCCCATCTTGTGCCCGCGCGCGCACGAGACAGCGCCTCCGCCCCACCCTCTGCGGGGGCGCGGCTAGGCCCCTCAGGCGCTCCGCGCTCCTTAGAAGGGAGGGCCCAGGCGGCGGCGCGCTCGACGTGGCGCACGCGGCCCCGCCCCGCCCCGCCCCCTGGCGTCCTGGCGGCCAGTACGCGCCCGGGAGCCACGGTATCCTCAGGCTTGCATTCCTAAAGCAGGGGTTTGGCGACATAGGGATGCCCCCTAACCCACCTGACTTCCCTGGTGGCTCAGACGGTAAAGCGTCTGCTTACAATGCAGGAGACCCAGGTTCGATCCGTAGGTCGGAAAGATCTCTTGGAGAAGGAAATGGCAACCCACTCTAGTAGTCTTGGCTGGAAAATCCCATGGACAGAGAAGCGTGGTAGGCTACAGTCCATGGGGTTACAAAGAGTGGGACACGACTGAGCCACGTCACTTTTCACTTTCCACCTGAAGGGACTCGATAGCGGGTGGCTGGGAGACGATGTGGAGCAGTGAGTTGTTGGCCGGGAGGGAGGGAAAGGGGGCTGGCTTCTGGGCGGTGCCAAGTCTAGAAGGGGGCGCGGTCAGCGCCGAGCCTTCACGCAGGGGCTGAGGCGGCCACGTCCCGCTACCCAAGGTTGTAGAGGCCTCCCTCTATTTTTCCTGGGGACCTCCAGACATGTCCGAGGTGAAAAGCCGGAAGAAGTCGGGGACGAAGGGAGCCCCGGCGGAGCCTGGGAAGCGGAACGAGGGCGGGAAGAGTCCCGAAGCTCGGGGTGGTGGAGGCAGGGGCTGGGCCGACCCCCGGACCGGCGTGAGCCTGCTGTCGCTGGGGACGTGCCTGGGCCTGGCCTGGTAAGTGGTCTGAGGCCGCTGGGCCGTGTCTGGCCTCCCGTGCTTGCCCTCTCCTTGGGCTCCCGCCTCTGCCCCAGCCCCGCACTGCTCGGCATCCTGCTGACCTCCAGCTCCCAAACTTGCCGCTTCTGTTTCTCTGCATCAACCCCAAAGAAGGGACGGCCCAGCTTTTATTTTCCCTTTCGCTCATTTCTTGTACTGCCTGCGTGCCTGATCGCCCAACTGGAGTTGAGGCTAGTATTTGGGAATGAGGCAGCCATTAAGGGGCTTCCCTGGTGGTTCAGATGGTAAAGAATCTGCCAGTAGTGTAGGAGACCTGGGTTGGGAAGATCCCCTGGAGAAAGGAATGGCAACCCACTCCAGTATTCTTGCCTGGAGAATCCCGTGGACAGAGGAACCTGGTGGGCTACAGTCCGTGGGGTCCCAAAGAGTCGGACACAACTGAGCGACGAACACTTTGACTCACTTTGACCATTAAGAAACGTACATTCGGCCAAACTTCATTAAGCGCATTCTTCACGACTGAAGCGTTCCCGTTTTCATAACACGTTACTTCCTGTCCACTGTGCATTTGGGACAAATTTGCCCCACCCCATCAATGCCTTGTGGCAAAGTTTACAACTTGAAAAAAAAATTCATTATGATCTTAAAGAACCAACGTTCTTGATACCAAATTTTGGAGGAGTGCTCACATTTGAATCAATGTGCATGCGTTCAAAGTCTATTCCTGTTACAGATTGAATTTTAGTATTGGAAAACTACAAAAGTATAGAAATTGTGTTCACCTAAAAGTACATATATATAGTTTTTAAACCAAGCAAATAGCGATATATTGATGTCATAGGAAAAATGAATATAAAGAAATAACCTTACAACCAACTTATTTTCCTCAACCATATCTTTTAGGATTAACCTCTTTCACTTTAATAACGAGACTGATGCTTTAGAGTTTCCCTCCATTTTCCACCGATTTTTGAAGTATTTAAAAGATGGTTACTCGTGTTCAAGAGTAATTGGATTCTAGAAGCGACCCCAGATGTCCTTTCGTCTAGATTATTTTTGATGCTAGTAAATTTTGAAGTATACTAATCACTCATCCTGAGTCGAAGTCAATAAAATGTTACTAATACAATAAAGTGAAATGTTGATTATAAATATTCTCTTCAAAGAGATAAATTGTTATCTTACTAATATATTTGTTTGTAGAATATTTTGATCTTAAATGTACAGAATTTACTATTTTAAATAAACTGGTTTTATGTCTTAAAATGCATGAGTTTATTTGGGTAAATCAAAAACTGCTGGCAAAGTTGCTCAGAACTAGAACTTAGTAGGCTAAAATATATAGGTTGCTTCTTTCTGGAACCTAATACAACTGGTTTTAGTTACTGAATTCATTAATTCTTATTAACTATCCAGAGATTCATATTCATATGAGATAAATTACTTCAGAAAATGTTCAGCTTTTCAATAATTTAGTTACTATCCTGGGAAGGCACACTAATAGGAATCTATAAAGGAAAAAGCTTTTGAAAAGCAGACACTTCAGCTCAGGAATTTACTGTTAGTGTCTACAATAAAGAAACAAGTTATATTCAAGTAGGAAGATTTTATTTGAACTGTGTCTGCAACATAATAAAACAATGCTCCAAGATTATTTCTAAAATGGGCAAATTCAATGAATGTTATTGCTCTGGTGAAATCTTTTGCCACAAGAGTTAAAGTATAAATTCAGTCACTATAGCAAATAGCTATTTGTGATGAATTTGGGAATAACAAATTATTAAGACATTAGGAAGAATTTTCTAAAAATATTTAGAATCTGAAAATACTAAAAAGCACACTGGAATTATAACTAAGCCACTGACATTTTTACCACTAGGATTAGCATCTAAAGATCGTTCTATTGAAAATGCTTACTGTACTGACACTGTCCTCGTTATTTAAATACAAAATTGAATATGTGTGCCTAAATACAGCTTAGGAGTGAGTCTAAGTTAGGGCAGAGATTTGAACCCTTGCACTGTCCGAGGAGGATTTCAAGGCGTCACTATTTCAGTATCTTCAAACCTTTAGTCTTTGGATCCTTGTTTGGAAAATAAACAGAGACAATGCATAATAAAATGGTGGTACTTAAACATTTCTCAGTTAAATGAAGTGCTGATGTCAGCTTAACAATAAGATGGAGATAAGAGTTGCTCAGGACTGTAGGGCCTGACGGAGAAGGCAATGGCACCCCACTCCAGTACTCTTGCCTGGAGAATCCCATGGACAGAGGAGTCTGGTAGGCTACATACAGTCCATGGGGTCGAGAAGAGTCGGACATGACTGAGTGACTTCCCTTTCACTTTTCACTTTCATGCATTGGAGAAGGAAATGGCAACCCACTCCAGTATTCTTTCCTGGAGAATCCCAAGGACAGAGGAGCCTGTTGGGCTGCCGTATATGGGGTCGCACAGAGTCGGATACGACTGACGTGACTTAGCAGCAGCAGCAGCAGCAGTAGGGCCTGAATGTTGGGTTTGCATACCTCATTTATAAATTCTTTAAGGAAATTTTCCAGATAAGAGTATTGAAGACATTATGCTTTCAAAAAGTTTTTAAAGGTTATGAAGTTACTAAACAAGACACAAAGTCTTAAAAGCTTATCTTACTACACAGAGATTTAGTCACGTAGAAGTTCCATTGTAGAATTTTAGGTTTCTTCTGGAAATTTAAACAGATTCTCTAATTGCTTTTATAAAAGTTTGCCATAGCATTTGTGATAATTATGTATCAAAAGTCAAAAGCTCTTTCAACAATCGGATAATTCAGGATTTTTTTTCCTCTATCAACTAATACAACTTTATAAATCATTTATGCAGCAAAATCTTGGCTAACTCCATTTTTCAGCTTTTGTTGTCATTAGTAGAGTTTAAAAGACAGAGAGGTATCCTTTAATTGTCTTGATTTTTTTTAATGGAATATGGTCATTGTTTTCCTGAACTTTCAATATTGTGTTAAAAATGAAGTGGTGATATGAAACATGGCCAAATGGGTACTGACCGTAGTAGTGGCCCTGGAACTCCCTTGCTTGGGAGGGTTCATGATAATAGTTTCTTGTGGGTTGTCCATCACAGGTATACATGTGCTCCCCATCCTGAACCCTCCTCCCTCCTCCCTCCCCATACCATCCCTCTGGGTCGTCCCAGTGCACTAGCCCCAAGCATCCAGTATCGTGCATCGAACCTGGACTGGCAGCTCGTTTCATACATGATATTTTACATGTTTCAATGCCATTCTCCCAAATCTTCCCACCCTCTCCCTCTCCCACAGAGTCCATAAGACTGTTCCATACATCAGTGTCGCTTTTGCTGTCTCGTACACAGGGTTATTGTTATCATCTTTCTAAATTCCATATATATGCGTTAGTATACTGTATTGGTGTTTTTCCTTCTGGCTTACTTCACTCTGTATAATAGGCTCCAGTTTCATCCACCTCAGAAAGATTCTTTTTGTTAAGGCCTATACTAAGGTAGGAGAAGGAAATGGCAACCCACTCCAGTATTCTTGCCTGGAGAATCCCATGGACGGAGGAGCTTGGTGGGCTACAGTCCACCGGTCGCAAAGAGTCGGACACGACTGAGCGACTTCACTTTCACACTAAGGTAACCAGTTCATCTAGGGCCTTTTTCTCTATATCCATACCTTTAAAATCCTTAACTAAAAAAAAAAGATAAAAAATAAAATCCTTAACTATGATAGTGAAAAGAGGCCGCAAAACATAGGGTAAGAGAGTGCTTCCTTTTCATGGATCTCATCCATTCATTCCATCCTTTGTTGGCTGTAAACCCAAGGCTGCTTCAAACAGACCTGGAGCTTCTAATGATATCAAGTGTAAGTAGAAGAGAGCCCTGATCTATTTTACCACTCTCGGCTTGTCTGAAGATGGGAAACACAGGTGCAGAAAGTAATTCAAAAGAAAAAGTCAAGGTACTTAAAGAGAAGAGTTGATGTTTTATGTTTCAGGAACTGTAAGAACTTTATAAATACAAACCTATTTAATCTCTACCACACCCTAATCCCCACTTTACAGATGAGGAAACTAGCAAAGGTAAGTTAAATAACTTGCCCAGGGTGATTGTACAGCTAGCAAATAGCAGAGCCAAAGTTGCCCAGCTTCACATTCAACCAGTATGATATGCTGTCCACCTTTAGTATTAGTCCACAAACAGGCCAAGATTCTAGAAATAGAAATCCCTAGCCCAGAATTGTGTATAATCATTTTCTTTCTTCTCCTAGCCCTTAGCAGACCCTGTTGTCTTATCTAAGGGAAGGAAGATGGGAGTAAGGAGGTTTTGAACTGCTCCTGTTTGAAAATCCCTAAAACAAAACAAAGCACCTTGGGCACTAATCCGGATGCCAGTTTCAAAAATTACTGTTTCAGAATTGAAACCACCTTCTCTCAGTGTACATTTTTGGCTTCTAGAAAATCATCCTCTTCCTTAATGTTAAATGAGTTAATATTTATAAAGCTCTTAGAATAGTGTCTGGCACTTCTAAGTGAAAAACCGGGAATTCCCTGGTGGTCCAGTGGTTAGGGCTTTGCGCTTCCACTGTAGGGGGCTCAGGTTCATCCCTGGTTGGGGAACTAAGATCCCTCATGCCACGGGATGTGGCCAAAAAAGAAATATATTTTAACTCAGCATCATACAGACCACTGTTGATTATTTTCATTACACACTAAATAAACTTTATACCTGTTTTTTCTTACATGCATTATTCATATGTAGAAATGGTGAATTTTTTTTCCATTTTGGTGAGAATTTAACTATGAAAAAAAAACAGCAAATTATCAGAAATGATCACTCATATAATAAAGTTTTCTTTAAGTTTTTGCTTAATATTTGAGATTTTGAGACGTGCAGAGATAACATTAAAAAGATTAAATAAAATGAGAAGTCCTGTAATGAATTTTAATGGATCAACCTTCACAAAAAGTTCCCTCTATAATGATTTTATTCTAAATGAACATATTGATCTATAGAACAAATCCATGAGTTAACACTGTGGAGTAATGGATGATAAAACCAATTCCTGAAATTAGGCTTTTCTTTAGAGTGGTCTTTGTTCTTCCCCTCTGTCTACTGGTCTCTTAAAAGCCAACAATGAAATAGCCAATCAGAAAAGAGCTTTGAAATTAGGATAATAGTGTTTTCTAACAACTAGAAGTTTTGTTTAAAAGTTCATATTAACACACAGGAGAAGTCAATCTGTGCTAATTATGCAACCTGGGCTTACTTACTTAAATCACTTATTTCAGGATAAATATTTGCCGTTATCAAAAGAAATTTATTTCATTCAACATTGTAAACACTTGTTTAAAAACACAAAAAATCCATTTTAGTTTTGTACAGTTTTAAGCAACAGCCTAATGATGACTGAGTTTGACTCACAAAACTCAGAACTCTTTCACCTCTCCATTGAGTTTCGGAATCTTTAAATGTTTGTCTTTCACTCTGTCTTCCACTGTTTTTACAATAGTGTCAATTAGTCATTCTCAACTTGGCTGGGAGGTTTGAAAATTTATAATGTCTAAGTCACATCCCAAATCAACTAAGTCTGAATTTCTGTGGTAGGAGCTAGACATTACACATTTTTAAAGCTGCCAGGTGCAGCTTTAAATGCACTTTGAACCACCAACCCACATACTCTGATTAAGTCACTCCTCCAGTTCCTACTGGGCTTCACTTGTGGCTCACCTGGTAAAGAATCTGTGCGCAGTGTGGGACACCTGAGTTTGATCCCTGGGTTGGGAAGATTCCCTGGAGAAAGGAACAGCTACTCACTCCAGTATTCTGGCCTGGGTCACGAGGAATTGGTCATGACTGAGCGACTGTCACTTCACTTCCAGTTCCTATGGTTTTGCTCCACTGCTTTTTTATTTTGCCACACCACAGGGTTTGCCGCTTTTGAGATCTTACTTCCCCAACCAGGGATTGAACCCGGGGTCTCAGCAGTAGAGCACTGAGTCCTAACTACTGGACCACTAGGGAATTCCCTGTGCCACTGCTTTTTGATGACTCAGTTCAGTTCAGATTTATGCCCGACTCTGCGACCCCATGGACTGTAGCTTGCCAGGTTTCCCCATCCATCCCCAACTCCTGGAGCTTGCTCAGACTCATGTCCATTGAGTTGGTGATTTGATAACAATAAATACACAAAGAATTTTAGCTGCTACTTTTTCTGGGCCCAAAGAAATGAGTCAAAATAGCTTAACCAAAATGGTGCTAGATCCAAAACATTCCTTTTGTGTCTGGTCATTTCAAGTCCTTACAAACAAAAGATTATTTATTGTTTTTAAGATTGGGATAATTTTTTTGTGCTTCTACCCTTTACCAGATGGAGAATACATTCCAATTTTAGATTGGCATCTAAAGGACACTTGCAGCTCATAATTTAGAGTATAATCAACTGCACATATTATACACCTTGAAAAGCCTATGTGTTCTATTGTCATATGGACAATGATTCCTGTTTTCAGTTTTGACTCCTGATATATTTTGACTTCTAATAATCATCACCTCTTTCTTCCACTCCACTGCTTTTTTTCTCTTCTCCTATAGTTTTATTTTAAAATCCTTTTTTAACTTAGATAACTTTTGCTTCTCCTACATCTCAGTGTAAAACACTTATTTTCTAGATATTACTCAAATATCGCCTTGAAAAAACAGTAGAGACCACATATCTCACTCTAAATAATTCATTATTTCTTTCTTCCAAATGTTTCTTGCGTGTAATTTCTATTACAGATGTTTCCCTATCTCACTTACTGAGCTGTAAACTTGAAGAAGGGCAGTGTTTCACTCTTATTTACATGTACAATTAAACCAGTACCCAACTACACATCAAGCTCTCCCAATGTTTGCTGAAATAAACTCATGTTTGTTGAAATAAACTACCTATACCAGAATTTATGTTGTCCTTACCAGAAGTGGACAGAAATACTGCTTTAACATTCAGACTTTAGTGGGTATGAATTAGAAAGTAATGACTTTTTTTTTACCTTTTCTAGGTTTGTATTTCAGCAGTCAGAAAAGTTTGCAAAGGTGGAAAACCAATACCAGTTACTGAAGATGGAAACCAGTGAATTCCAAGGGCTTCAAAGTAAAATCAGTTTAATTTCAGAAAAGGTAATTATTAATTGACATATTTGGAGAGATTTTACCATTTTTCTTCCCCATTGCCACCCTTCTACCCCATTCATAAATTCTTTCTTCCTGCCTTTTAGACCATTAGTACTTTAACCGTTGCTGTTTTTCCTGCTTCTTCACATTCTCCCTTCAGTCTAAGCTAACTTTAGATTACATTTTGAAAGGACAAGACTTTTCTTAATATATAACAACTGTTATTGTTTAAAAGGACCAATCTTCTTATATTGATGTGACCTCAACTTTCTATTTAAATATCAAGTGTTTAGGGCACTGAAAATATAATTGATTTTTAGGTATAAACTTAGAATAGGAGTAGCTTTTGTTGGGCAAAGATCCACTGGTTTTTGTTTTATTTCTACTTGGTAAGTATATACATATTCATATGCATATAAGAATGACTAACCTAAAAACAAGGGGCTTCCCCAGTGGCTCAGCTGGTAAAGAGTCTGCCTGCAATTCAGGAGACGCGGGTTCTATCTCTGGGTCAGGAAGGTTCCATGGAGTAGGAAATGGCAACCCACTCCAGTATTCTTGCCTGGGAGATGCCATGGACAGAGGAGCCTGGCAGGCTACAGCTCATGAGGTCACAAAAGAGTCGGACACAACTTAGTGACTAAACAACAACAAACCTAAAATAAATATTAATTATAGCCAAATGAAAATTAAAATCCAAATCTATGTTGTAGTTCTTCAAGCTGTAAATGCAAATGCATTATTACTGTGATTTTTAGAAACGTGAGACAAATAAAAAAATTTTTTACTACCTAGTTGTCTCAAAAGAGGGGCAGGTGCAACCAGTAAAGGCATCAGGTGGGCCTTGTCTGGCTACCAGGGACCAAGCTGTCATTGGGAAGTATGGCTTGCTTTTCTCATTTATTCATTCACTAAACCTTTATTCCTGTCATAAGGTAGAAAAGGACTTGTGTTTGGCACCAGGGTAAGCAAGGATGTTGCAAAAATTAGAAATTAAATAGATGGCCTAAGTTCCTGCCGCCTGATGCTCAGAAGGAGCCTAAAATCCCCCAGCAGAAAAGAATCGTGGATGAAAATTATCCTTCACACATGCCAGTGAATTGCATGGAGCATGAGTTTAGGGGCCTCTGGAAAGGTGTTGCAAGAGTTTGTATTTTGACCTAGAGCTCAAGATGAAATCTGATTATAGTTATTTGCTGCTGCTGCTGCTGCTAAGTCACTTCAGTCTTGTCCGACTCTGTGCGACCCCATAGGCGGCAGCCCACCAGGCTCCCCCATCCCTGGGATTCTCCAGGCAAGAACACTGGAGTGGGTTGCCATTGCCTTCTCCAATGCATGAAAGTGAAAAGTGAAAGTGAAGTCGCTCAGTTGTGTCCGATTCTTAGCAACCCCATGGACTGCAGCCCACCAGGCTCCTCCGTCCATGGGATCTCCCAGGCAAGAGTACTGGAGTGGGGTGCCATTGCCTTCTCCAAAATAGTTATCTAGGGCCCTCTAATCAGAGCAAACATGATAGAAAAATTCCAGGAAATAGAAACTTCATGTACTTAAATGCTACTGAAGAAAGATTTCTTTTTTTTCAGCCATGTCACACAGCATGCAGGATCTTCATTTACTGACCAAGATTGAACCCTTGCTCCCTGCCGTGGAAGCTCAGAGTCTTAACTGCCAGAGAAGTCCCAAAGTTTCCTTTTTAAATGAAAAAATTTGGCAGCAATTAAAAAGATTTTTTAAGCAACAAGAATATATTTTACAGCACAGGGAAATAGAGCCATTACTTTGTAATAACTTCAAGTGGAGTATAATCTATAAAAATATTGAATCACTATGTTGTACACGTGAAACTAATATAAAATTGTAAATCAATTATACTTCAATTAAAAGTAAATAAATAAATGCTTTTGAAACATATTTAAAATATCACCCTAGGATTCAAGAAATATTCCATCTTCACATAGCTCTTTCCCAATCTGCCCTAGGAGTAATTTAACAATAGCTGCCTCTTTACAAAGCAGGCCCTTAAAGGCCAGCTTAATACAGTAGGAGGGAAAACAGCTAGATGTGGGCTCTCACAAAACTGTGTGACCTGGGAAAAATCACTTTAACTTCTCTTGCCCTCTATTTCATCACTTGTTAAATGAGAGTAACAAAACTTTTATTAAAATCAAATGAGATACAATATACATGCAAACTCTTTGAAAACTTTCAAGCAGTAATAAATTTAAGAATTTAACTTTTTTAAAAAATGAAAAACTATTAAAATATATTCACAGCCCATAAATGCTAACTATTGTGGAGTTCCAGGACTTCCCCGGTGGCTCAGCGGTAAGGAATCTGCCTGTGATACAGGAAATGCAGCAACCCACTCCAGTATTCTTGCCAGGAAAATCCCATGGACAGAGGAGCCTGGTGGGCTACAGTTCATAGGGGTGGAAAGAGTCAGACATGACTGGTGTGAGCACCAGTCACTCATTAATTGCACATTAAATCTTGAAACCTTTATTATCCTGAAAAGTTGATCTTGTTCTTGGGTCTCCTGGGTTATACTGCCTCCAGGTTATAGTGAAACTCTGGTGAACAGCCTAAACAGGAAATTATCTTGCATGTGTACAAAGTCACTTCAGTCGTGTCCAACTCTTTGTGACCCTATTGACTATATAGCCCGCCAGGTTCCCCTGTCCATGGGATTCTCCAGGCAAGAATACTGGAGTGGGTTGCCATGTCCTCCTCTGTGTGAACTTCCCGACACATGGATTGAAACAGTGTCTCTTATGTCTCCTGCATTGTCAGGCAGGGTTCTTTACCACTAACTCTACCTGGGAAGCCCAAACAAGAAATTACCTTGGATGAAGATAAGCTTGTCTCTTCAAAGTGCTGCTAAGAAGATAACTAAACATAATACTGTTAACAATGTACAAGTATTTCTCAGAACTGCTTTTTAAAGGAACTTGCATTATGTCTACATATGTACATTAAAAATAGTTCTTAAACAAGGTTTCAGAATGACACTGTTCATGCATTGTTTGGGAACAATCAAACAGTCACCTAGAACTATCACCTGGAACTGCTTCAGGTCCTGACTGGGGTAGACCACTGGGGTAGACCCAGGTTTCCTGGACGTTTTTCCTCCTAAACATCAAAAAACGTGTTCTTTAGACCCTGAGACATGAGCAGTACAAAAAGGCATAAGACGTGGTCTCTTCCTCTAAGGAATTTAGAAACTTTCATAGCTTCACCTGTTTAGTTTATCAGCCTATTAGAGTCAGATTTGAGAGTCTAAACTTCTTCATTTCCTCCAGACTTCTGATTTCTCCTCTAAGCATGCCTTCTCCCCGTGCTAATTCTGGCATGACACAAATAATCATCTACTGTGATTTTTATTGTTGTTGTTAATTCATTTGTCTTCTTCACTGCTCCTTAGAGCAAATGCTGTCTTTTTTCTCTGTATCCTTAGTTCCTAATAGTGAAACAGAGTATACTCAGTACATCTTATTAGGGATCCAGAATACATGACATAGAAGATCCAAAACGCTATCTCCCCTATCAAATTGTGAAGTCAAGGACTGTACTTTGTCTATATTTTTATATTCAGTGTCTAGCTCAAGTCTGGTATAGAGTGAACACTCAAGAATTCTTGAGTTATATGTGCTAAGTGCCAAATAAGTGGTAAATATGTAATACAATAGGTGCTACAGGAGTTCAGGCTCTCAGAGTGAGGGCCATGAAGGAGGAGCTGAGGCCTGGCCTGAGTCTTGAACAAAGGAAAGAACTTAGCTAGGCAAAGTGGAAGGAAAATAGCATATAGAGGGGTTATAGAATTTGGCACTTTCTCCTAGGAGTATGAAGAAGTAGTAAGGTTTTTTTAATGTTGTACCATGATGTACATCCAGAGAAGGCAATGGCAACCCACTCCAGTGTTCTTGCCTGGAGAATCCCAGGGACGGGGGAGCCTGGTGGACTGCCGTCTATGGGGTCGCACAGAGTCGGACACGACTGAAGTGACTTAGCAGCAGCAGCATGATGTACATTTGGAGAAGAAAATGGCAACCCACTCCAGTATTCTTGCCTGGAGAATTCCATGGACAAAAGAGCCTGGCATGCTACAGTCCATGGGGTCACAAAGAGTCAGGCATAACTAAGCAACTAACACACACACACATGATGTACACAGCAGTTTTTAAAATCCTAAATCTGGCTGTAGTATGTAGGATGATTTAGAGGAAGTAACTAGAAGCACGTATCAGATATTATTTCTATAATATTGTCCTTGGTCATTGAAGTTCGGTTTGGACACCCTATGTAATTGCTTCCATTACTCTTTCCCTGTTAAGCACATGTAAACTTCACTTTCTCTGCAATTAAACTAAACTGTGCAAGGGCAGAACTGTGTCTTGTACAGTGCTATGACTTTAACATAATGCTGCAGATATTTGCTAAACTAAGGATTGTTTCCAGGCCTTCCTGTAGTCTCTAAGGCTGTTACCTGTGTGAGGGTAGACTAAGAAAGAGGTCTTCAACCTGGTCCTTCTATATTCTGGACATATTAGGAGATGCCAGGAGCTTACCATAATTTATAGATATTTAGATATTTATACTTTTAGATATTTGCTGTTTACCATAATTTTTAGATACTTAGAACACTTTACTATTTGACATGAGTTGTCTCTGTAAACTGATCTTTTAATTCACTTTTTGCCTTTGTGATAGCTATAAGATCTGATTCTGGTACCTTTTCTGCAAAAACTCAGTCAACAAATTTCTTTTCAGGCAGGAAGTCTTCAGGAGTCATATAACTTAGGAAAGTTAACAAATTTTATAACTAAATCAGTTTCTAAAAAGCCAAGTAACTCTTAAAATGACAATTAAGTTGACTTACATTGGAATCAAAAAAGAAGGACATGTGATATATTTCAGGCTTCTTTAACATTATTTGGAATATTTGAAAGTGCACAAATAATCAATATTGAGGATTAGAAGTTCCAGTGTTTATAGTTTGCCCTCCATATCCATAGGTTCTGCATCCAAGTGTTCAATCGTGTATCAAAAAATACTTGAAAACATCCAGAAAGTTTAAGAAAACAAAATCTGAATTTGCCATTCACTGGCAACTCTTGACATGTCATTTGCATTGTATTAGAAATTATAAGTAGAGATGATTTAGTTTATAATACGCAAACACTGTGCCCTTTTACAGTGTTTTATATGAGGGATTTGAGCATCCATGGATTTCAGTATCCACAGGGAAACCAATCCCACACAGGTGCATACCAAGGGATGAGAAACAGCTGTATTTTTATACCATAGCCCTAATCTATTAAATGTGTTTTAAATGTTTTTTAAAAAACTATTAAGTAATTATTATTTTTGTCTGCATGATTCTGGTGTACTTGGATATTTTAGACATCTTCAGAACTTGAACTTGGCACATTGTTGCTAAAGTATGTTTCCCTAATATAAAAGTTATTAAGTAGCCTTGGGAATTGTTTTGTGTTATAAATGCAGCTTGCCTCTACTGAAAGTATCCTGCAGGAAGCTACATCCTCCATGTCTTTGGTGACCCAGTTTGAGCAGGAAGTAGCCACCCTCCAAAGAATCATGCATGACATTCAAACCAGTGAAGAGATGCTCACCCAAAAGATGAAAAGCCTTAATGAGAAATTCCAGAATGTTACAGATTTCTGGAAGAGAAGCCTAGAAGAAATGAATGTTAATACAGACGTTTTCAAATCAGAATCAAAACATATACATTCTCAAGTCACTGTCCAAATTAACTCAGCTGAACAGGAAATAAAATTGCTCACTGAAAGGCTAAAAGATTTGGAAGATAGCACAGTAAGAAATATTAGAACTATACAGAGACAAGAAGAAGAGGATCTTCTGCGAGTAGAGGAGCAGCTTGGCTCTGACACAAAAGCGGTGGAGAAGTTAGAGGAGGAGCAGCATGCTCTCTTTGCCAGAGATGAAGACCTAACTAACAAACTCTCCAGCTACGAACCTAAAGTTGAAGAATGCAAGACACATTTGCCGACAATTGAAAGTGCTGTTCGCTCTGTTCTGAGAGTCTCTCAGGATCTGATCGGGACAGAAAAGAAAATGGAAGACCTGACCCTTCAGATGTTTAACATGGAAGATGATATGCTGAAAGCAGTATCTGAAATCATGGAGATGCAGAAGACCCTAGAAGGAATTCAGTATGACAATAGCATATTAAAGATGCAGAATGACCTGGATGTTCTCAAAGGAAAAGTTCACGATTTTATAGTATATTCAAGCACAAGAGAAAAGGGGACTCCAGAAGAATATAATCTAGAAAATAAAGAAATCGATAGTGATTTCTAAATGCACTGCATTTATTCGGATGAACCACACCATTATGCACAAGCTGATTAGCTCCAGGCTTTTGAGTTATTTCCATATGCCTCACTTCATCCTAAATTATTAGAACGTAAGTGAGATACCACAAAAAATGGATTATCCAAATAATCAAACCTTATCTTTTTTTAAGCAATAAAAGTTTTCATTTTAACCATTTTAAATAGAGATATTTTAAAAATGTTTCTCTGGTTTTTTGAAGTATATACTTAATGTTTTTAAATGTTTTTCTGGTAATTGTGTGTCTGCTCAGTCTCTCAGATGTGTCCAAATCTCTGTGGCCCCATGGTCCGTAGCCCACCAGGCTTCTCTTTCCGTGGAGTTTTCCAGGCAAGAATGCCGGAGCAGGTTGCCATTTCCTATTCCAGGGAATCTTCCTGACCCAGAGATGGAACCTGAGTCTCTTGTGCTTCCTTCTTTGGAAGGCAGATTCTTTACCTCTAGCACCATTTGGGAATCCCCTTTCTAATAGTTAACGGACATTATTTTGAATTTCATCTGTTATATTGAACCCAAATATATTAATGTTCCTAGGAGCTAATGAGAGGTGTTCATCTCCTTACTCAATGACCTCAGTTTGCTATTTTTCAAATCTTAATGTCTCTCCCTTATACCTTTTCTGTCACCTAAAAAAGTGTTGCATTGACCTGATCTTACCATCAGGTTGATCAGTAATGTGTTTGCCTCCGCCAGTTCTTCATTTCTGTCGCAGTTTACTGCAGGCTAAGAATCCAGACAATTTTATCCAAAATAAAACATGCCTGGGGTGCTTTGCAATGAATTGATCATGCACTTTTTGGAAACTGAGGAGCCTGGGAAACATTTTTACTTTTTGTTAAGGTTCTAAACTGTTATGGATAATTGTAAGAACTTATTTTGTTAGAACTTTGTTAAAAAAGAGTAAACATGTTCTTTTTGAAGAATTTCCCTTTGAACTAAGTGTGGATCCTTTGAAGCATGGACTTTGGGAACATTTTTGTATATCTTTATTTTTTTTAAGGTTCTAACTGTGTTACAGACTCTTGAGTTTGCTCAGTACATGATCATTAGATAAATTACTTATAATAAAAATATACCAATAAACCTGTGGCATATTTTAAAGAGGAAAAAGCAGCATAGTGAGAAATAATGTGGTAATTATGGTAATTAAAAGTATGTCATTATTTTAGAGTCCCCAAACCAATCACCCAACCAAATTTGTTTCACGCAGTGATTTTATTTTTTTATTTTATATTTAAATTAATCTTTATTGGAGTACAGTTGCTTTATAATGTTGTGTCAGTTTCTACTGTACAGCATACACAAAATTTTAATTTACACAAAATTATATAATAGAGTCACAAGGAATAAAACATGGAATATTGAGGTGAAATTAAGGGGAGGCCTAGACAGATTTTTGCAATAATGATAATCAGAAATGTACAGGTTTCGGGGGGCATATAAGACTTTTATTGGTAAACTGATGTATCAAGACCTATGGCTGATTCATGTTGAGGTTTGACAGAAAACCTTTACAAAATTCTGTAAAGCAATTATCCTTCAAGAAAGAAAGAAACTGAAAAAAAAGTGTCCAAGGTTGGAGTTGAAAATTGAGTTAATTTTCAAAAATTGCACACAGAAGTAGTTCTTACTTGTTTCTTCTTGCCAATAACCAACTATAGTCCCAGTTTTGTAATGCAATTTCAGTGGAATTAAACACAAAGAACTTGAAAGCAGTCAGCTACAAAAGATAGGTATGGTCAGGTGGTTTTATTATGTAAATTTGTACATTTTTGGAAAAGTTCCAAATGAATGCTACATTGGGATTAGGAAGATTTATAGTAGACAGCCAGAAAAGTAAGCCTGAAAGAGTGTTACTATTAAGGAGCATAGCATTAATTTCTGGAATCTTAACATTAAATTTCTTGACTTCTGAATGTCTAAATTCTTATCTGTGTGCACTGGAAAATTGTATTTGTTTTATTTTCACACTCATAAAATAGATTGTAAAGTTAGCCAAAACTGTTTCGTTTCAGCCTTCATCCTGCCAAGACAGATATAATCTCTTGCACTCTTCAGTTTTATATATTTACCTATTTTTTGGCGTGTCACCAGATTTGATACATCTTTATTATTAACTAGAATATGTGTCATAGTGATGGCTACAGAAAATAAAATGGAAATAAGGTGGTCACTGAGCTCTATAGTGACAGTTACAAGGAATATGAAAGCTACACTTCTGCAAGTATTTCTTGAGAAAATATTGTGCGCATGTATGTACACATGTATATATTCCTTTATTCAGGTGTTTTCCTATTAAAAAGTGTAATTATAGAGATTTAAATGTACCTAATTTGTCTTCCTGTGTTTCTTAAATTCATTTATTTAACACAGATACTTGAAATTTCAGAAGGTTCCCTAATGTATCAAATATTAAGCTACATTATTAGTCTTTCCTTTAAGGAAGATTACCATGTTCCGAGACACATTTTTGTATCTTTGTAATTAATAATAAATTTTATATCAGTTTCTTCTAGAATACTGTCACTTTTTTCATTAGCACATATAAATCACTTACAAAACAAGCACCTTATTTTTTTTTTAAGTTTAAAAGTGAATTTGGGGGGACTCTTTACCCTCCTCAATGTCTATGCTGAGAGCTTTGCACTTCTCTTTAATAAATCTTGCTGCTGCTGCTGCGGCTAAGTCACTTCAGTTGTATCCGACTGTGCAACCCCATAGACTGCAGCCCACCAGGCTCCCCCGTCCCTGGGATTCTCCAGGCAAGAACACTGGAGTGGGTTGCCATTTCCTTCTCCAATGCATGAAAGTGAAAAGTGAAAGTGAAGTCACACAGTCGTGTCCGACTCTTAGCGACCCCATGGACCGCAGCCCACCAGGCTCCTCTGTCCACGGGATTTCCCAGGCAAGAGTACTGGAGTGGGGTGCCATTGCCTTCTCTGTAATAAATCCTATTTGTTTGCAAAAAAAAAGTGTATTTGTAGTAATAGTTCCTTAAATTTGTGTTAAGATGAGAAGCTGTTGACTGAAGGTGAATTTTTATATTTTATAATGAAAAATGTTGATTTATTAGCCTGTATGGTTTGATAGAAAACTAAATTTGTAAGATACAAAGTTAATGTTTTTGGTTTGTTTGGGGGGGGGGGGGGCGGGCAGTGGGGGGAGGGGCGGGCTATACTGTGTGACTTTTGGGAAATCTTGGTTCCCTGACCAGGGATTGAACCAGGCAGTGAAAGTGCAGAGTCCTAACCACTGAACCACCAGGGAATTCCCAATAGCATTATTTTAATTTTAATCTAATTGTAGGCCTTTGTATGACTATAATCTTGAGCAAAGATTATTATGATGTCATTATAAACTAATGATGCTCCAAATTCACCAAACACATTTGGTGTGCTCTGCAAATTCACCCAACATCTGTTTCAGTTCAGCTATGGACTATTAATTTCACACAAGTCAAAATGCTCCATCCCAGCTTTACAGAGCAGAGGGAGACAGAACCAGCCTTCTGGAGCCTATTATGTGTCCCACTGCTAGGAGGCCCACGATCCGTCATCATCCTAACAGCTCTGCGTATTGAGTACCTACCCTGTTCCTGTCTCTGTCCCTGTGAGAGGCACTTTCTATGTGTTATTGCAAATTCTCACCACAGCTTTGATAGCTATGAGACCCCTTTTACAAATGAGGAGACAGATCAAGATTCCAAATCTTACAGTCTCGCTGCTGAGTCTGTCCAACTCCAGAGGCTGCTCACCTCCCATTGTACCTGCTGCTGTTCAACCAAGGAGGAAAAAAAGAAATCGGCTATCAGTAGCACTATCTTGAGAATTCAAAAAGCTGTAATTCAGCCAAATGTGTCCACTACTGCTGCTGCTGCTGCTAAGTCGCTTCAGTCGTGTCCGACTCTGTGCGACCCCATAGATGGCTTCCTACCAGGCTCCTCTGTCCCTGGAATTCTCCAGGCAAGAACACTGGAGTGGGTTGCCATTTCCTTTTCCAATGCTTGAAAGTGAAAAGTGAAAGTGAAGTCGCTCTGTTGAGTCCGACCCTTAGTGACCTCATGAACTGCAGCCTACCAGGCTCCTCTGTCCGTGGGATTTTCCAGGCAAGAGTATGTTGCCATTAAACTAGATATAAGTCCCTCAAAAGTTTTAAATGTGACCTAAAATTATGTGGGCCTTGGGTGTAAGAAGGAATCAGTAGATGTTTAGGAAGACTGAGAAAGCAGTGGAAGAGAAAAAAACTTTAGACTGGAATCTTTTAATCTAGGCTTTGCCACTAACTCTGTGTGTTTTGGGGCACTCTGGGGGCTCAGTTTTTTAATTTGTAAAATGGGGGAATTGTACTAAATAATTTCTAAACTCTCTTCTGGCTTTACAGTGTACAGTGTCAGTCACTCAGTCATGTCCAACGTTTATGAACCCATGGAGCATAACCCACCAGGCTCCTCTATCCATGGGATCCTCCAGGCAAGAATACTGGAGTGGGTCACCATTTCCTTCTCCAGGGGATCTTCTCAACCCAGGGGTCGAACCTGGGTTTCCTGCATTGCAGGCAGATTCTTTACTGTCTCAGCCAGCTGGGAAGCCCTTCTGGCTTTAAGTGGTTTTAAATTCTAGAGATCAATAAAATTTCCAGGTCTCTTAGTATGGTTCAAAAATCCTTTAGCAAAGTTTTTGGAAGGCTGATTGGATCCAAAAATCATTCCCTTGACTCATGTTGCTTTGGCTTGAAGATTAAGACAATGTTTAGCATTACAGGACAGCATCTAGCTGCTGCTTTTTGTTCAGTCACTAAGTCGTGTCCAGTTCTTAGCAATTCAACGGACTATAGCAGGCCAGGCTTCTCTGTCCTCCACTATCTCCCAGAGATGTCCATAGAGTCAGTGATGCTATCTAACCATCTCATCCTCTGTCACCCCCTTGTCTTCCTGCCCTCCATCTTTCCCAGCATCAGGGTCTTATCCATTGAGTTGGTTCTTCTTATCAGGCAGCCAAAGTTTTGGAGCTTCAGCTTTAGCCATAGTCCTTCCAGTTAATATTCAGTGTTGATTTCCTTTAGGATTGACTGATTTGATTTCCTTGCAGTCCAAGGGACTTTGAACAGTCTTCTCCAGCACCACAATTTCAAGGCATCTAGCTTAGTACCTTGTTTATGTGATAAGACTAGGAATATTAGTAAATATTTAAATTACTGGGTTAATCTTTTGAGCTGCTGATAGACTCCAACTCTTCTGTTCATCTTAGGCAAATAGCTTAAACAAGCCGTTATATAATAATAAACATAATTCAGTGAAGTAATTTCTAGGCTATTCCTATACTGTATTGAGTTTCTATTTTAGTGAAGACCAATAGATGTTCATAATATACTGTTTTTATAAGCTGACAAATGAAACA
The DNA here is from genome assembly GCF_003369695.1 of Bos indicus x Bos taurus. Taxonomy (NCBI): domain Eukaryota; kingdom Metazoa; phylum Chordata; class Mammalia; order Artiodactyla; family Bovidae; genus Bos; species Bos indicus x Bos taurus. The sequence continues at coordinate 57,502,218 of NC_040080.1, forward strand.
AAGAAGCTTACTAGCAGTTTCTTAATGATCTAATACTTCTAAGAATAAAGTTGGCCCTTTCTGAAATGTCTTCATTGTTTAATACTGTTAAGTTATATCTACTCTACCAGAATAGATACATTAATAAATGATAACCTAGAATGAAATAGATGAAAGTAAGCCTTCTCCTTTCACCTTTGAGAATCTCTTTCAGCAAATATAATTTGTTGCAAAAATTTCCCCTAAAAAATAAAACTTAAGGTTTTGCAATTACTGCTTGATTTCCTTCCTAGCTCTGGCTATTCATTACTGTCACACCCACTATAACATTTTCACAATCTAACTTCTTTACCAAGATAAAAAAAAACAAAAACAAAAACACACCTTTGGGCCACCTTCCCCACCATTAATCAATACTGCATAAAACTATTGAGAAAAATCTTAAAATATATTTTGGAACCAAATATATATGATGGGGCAAAAAGGGGATATTGAGGCTTTGAATTAACTTTTTTACTGCCTGTTGGGGGTTTTCTGCCCGGGACTTGGAAACGATGAACCTGAAAGAATGACACTCGGACAGTCTCTTGCAAGGACTGACAAATTTATTTCCGCAGTTAAGCCTTTTTATAGAAGCAGGAACAAAAAGCTTAGCGTATATGGCCAGCAGAGCGTGCACGGGGTTAAGACATAATCAGTAAACAATATTTCAAGGGCAGCGCGTTCTAAGTGACCCATGTGTTTATCCCATAACCCATTTTCTCAAGCAACATCTTTAATGTTTATTATTAAATCTTGGCGCCGAGCATAGCTAAAGGCAGATGTTTTTCAGCCAGCAGCACGCAAAGCCGGGGTTCTTCTGGCCCTCCGCCATTTTCCCAAGGACCTTCTCCTACATGGCTATTTTGCACTGCGCTTCCCAACGCTGCCCCATTTTTGCTTGTCATTTCTTTGCAACTATATGACTGCTCCTTTTTTAAGCCTCCATAAAAATAATAGTCCAAGCATACTAAGTATTTATTTACATTAAGTAGAACTAAGTTAATGTAACCAAAATAACTCTAGCAGATTACCTGAGTGAACCAGGCAAATGCAATTTAAGAAAGACAATTCATAAAAAACATATCGAAGAAATACAATTATTTTGGGAAAAACTTGCTGACTTTAAACTGCATATTAAAAAAAAAATTTTCAGTCTGCATATTTGGTTTTTATTCCTTATTTTTTCTGAATTTTAAGTAATCTATTTACATTATTTTTCTTTCCCAAACTAAGTGACAAACTTCCTGAAAGCAGAAACTGTTGATCAAACTAGTACCTATCAGCACAGTAAATGTTGCTGAATGAAGCTGGTTGTGATTTTTAGTAGGAAACTATAGACAATTTCCACTTTAAAACAATGCTTTCCTAGGAAACAAGCTGAAAGTTAAATGTGCTAAAATTGAACAACTGACTCTTAATGTTATAAATGGAATTCCTTTTTTCAATGTAATCACAATGTATATCTGTTTGGACACAGGCTTTGACAATGTATTTTACATTTGTTAATTTTTTTTCTTCATAGTTTAGCACACAGCACACAGGCATAAGTTAATCTTCTGATTGAAACTTAATTGAAGCTTGACATGTGTTTTATTTTTTAATTAAATAAATTTGACATACAACATTGTGCAAATTTAAAGTACACAGCATGATACTTTAATACACTTATATATTCAGTCACCAGAAGGGAGGATATCCTGCCGTTTATGACAACATGGATGGATTTTGAGCATGTGTGTTTTAATTTTCAATTTTGTATTGTTCATGATACTTACCCATCTTATTACCATAATCAGCACTTTAATTTGCCCCTTTTCCTCTTAACTTTATTAACTAATAGCATAATGCAACAAAACTTCAAATATTCAAAATACAATAAAATAACTCAGCTTCCCCAAGACCACTATATAACACATATTCACAACAACAACAACAAAAATAACAACTTGAAGTTTTTCCAGGCAGTTGTGTGGCTCAAAATGATCATCAGCTAATGTGTCCAAGTTAAACCAAAACAGTTTAGAGACATCAATTTTCAATGGATGATGGGGAAGGATGATGGCATTGAAAAACCAAAAAGGTGAGAATGATTTGTATTTGAAATCATGGAATTTTAGAACCTTGGAGATAATTGTTTGTTTATTGTTTTGTTTTTACACATCCACCATCTCTATTATTTAACTACTGAACTGAGTTGAAGCCACAGCTGAAGCTGTGCTCATCTTTATGTCCCTCAGACTTCACATGCCTAACAACATACTAGGAACTTAAGAGATCACTGCTGCTGCTGCTGCTAAGTCGCTTTAGTCGTGTCTGGCTCTGTGTGACCCCATAGAGAGCAGCCTACCAGGCTCCTCCATCCCTGGGATTCTCCAGGCAAGAACACTGGAGTGGGTTGCCATTTCCTTCTCCAGTGCATGAAAGTGAAAAGTGAAAGTGAAGTTGCTCAGTCATGTCCGACTCTTCGAGACCCCATGGACTGCAGCCTACCAGGCTCCTCCATCCATGGGATTTTCCAGGCAAGCGTACTGGAGTGGGTCGCCATTGCCTTCTCCAGAGATCACTAATTAAATGGAATTAGTTCAATACCCCAAAAAAAGTTTTCATGAAAGTAATTCAACAATAAAGTCCCTTCATTCTGGCACTTGTTATACCTACAAACAAACTTGTGTTTCAGAAGTCATGTTGTCTTGATCCCCCCAATTTATTTTTAATTAATTTCTACTGAAGTATAGTATAGTTGTGATAGTTTCAACTGTACAGCAAAATGCATCAGCCACTTCCCTCCCCTTTGGACTTCCTTCCCATACAAGGTCACCACAGTGTAGAAAGTACAGTTCCTTGTGCTGCACGGTATGTTCTCATTAGTTACCTATTTTATACATAGTGTCAGCAGTGTTCAGTTCAGTTCAGTTCAGTCACTCAGTCGTGTCCGACTCTTTGCGACCCCATGAATCACAGCACGCCAGGCCTCCCTATCCATCACCAACTCCTGTGCATCGAGTCAGTGATGCCATCCAGCCATCTCATCCTCTGTTGTCCCCTTCTCCTCCTGTCCCCAATCCCTCCCAGCATCAGGGTCTTTTCCAATGAGTCAACTCTTTGCAGTGTATGACCTCTCAAATTTACTACAGCTCATCTGCAGGAGGGGCTTCCCTGAAGGCTCAGACAGTAAAGAATCTGCCTGCAAGGCAGGAGACCTGGGGTCTATGCCTGGGTCGGAAAGATCCCCCAGAGAAGGCATGGATACCCATTCCAGTATTCTTGCCTGGAGAATTCCATGGACAGAGGAGCATGGCCAGCTATAGTCCATGTCACAGAGTCAGACACAAATGAATGACATACACACACACACATGTACCTACGTACAGGTGGCTTCCTCCTCTCTTCTCCAGCAACTGAAAAAACATCATTGTCCCTCACTGAGCTCATTCTGTCTCTATACTGAGGACTGAAGGTGCAAAAAGAACTGGAAAATGCCATTTGTAGTAACATGAAATTTAATGTTTTCCTTCCTATTCATTACCAATACACAATGCATCTTTTACCAAACGCTTTCCAGAAGAGTAGTAACTTTATAGTTTAAAATGACACCTAAAATTTAAGTTGTATCTTAAACATTAAGATTTTAATCAATTTAATTATTCTGGTACTATATTTTCTTACAGTGTCAGAAGTCTGAAGCTATCATAGAACAATTGAAGGCTTTTCAAATAATTACTCATCTAAAGCATCTACAGGAGGAAATTTATGAAGTGAAAACCTGGTCCAGCAGGATAAGCGAAAAGCAGGATATACTGAACAACAATCTGACGACTGTTTCTCAAGATGTTGCAAAAGCAGACCAAAGTACAACTTCCATGGCAAAAGATATCGGTCTCAAAATTACAACGATAAAAACAGACATACGACGTATGTCAGGTTTAGTAACTGATGTAACATCATTGACAGATTCTGTACAAGAACTGGAAAATAAAATAGAAAAAGTAGAAAAAAATACAGTCAAAAACATAGGTGACCTTCTTTCAAGTAGCATTGACCGAACAGCAATGCTCCGAAAGACAGCATCTGAAAATTCACAAAGAATTAATTCTGTTAAGAAGATACTTTCTGAGCTACAGGGTGATTTCAACAAGCACACAGATAGGCTTTTAAGCTTAGAAAGTGACAGAGCGAAAGTCCTGAAGACAGTGACCTTTGCAAATGATCTAAAACCAAAGGTGTATAATCTAAAGAAGGATTTTTCCCGCTTGGAACCATTGGTAAATGATTTAACACTACGCATTGGGAGACTGGTTACTGACTTACAACAGAGAGAGAAAGAAATTGCTTTCTTAAAAGAGAAAATATCTAATTTAACAACAGTCCGAGCTGAGATTAAAGATATGAAAGATGAGATAAAACACATTTCAGATATGGATTAGACTGAAATTATTTAGATTAGACTGAAATAACTCTTTTTAGTAGGACCTCTGTCATGTTATAAAAAGACTGACAGCCGGAAATAATGAAATTTTGGAGTAAATATTATTTTGTAGTAGGTTCTATTTTGTACAGTAAAAATAAAAATTTGTGGACTAAGCACTTGATTTCCCAAAATAAATGTGCTAAAACATGTTTAGAACTTTATACAAAACGTGTTTGCAACTTTATATAGCAAGGACCTTATGCATCCCCCTTATATACACACTCATGCATTTACACGCATGCATGCATGTGTACTAAGTTGCTTCAGTCCTGTCCGAGTCTTTGCGACCCTATGGACTATGGCCCTCCAGGCTCCTCTGTCTGTGACATTTTCCAGGCAAGAATACTGGAGTAGGTTGCCAGGCCCTCCTCCAGGGTATCTTCCTGACCCAGGGATCAAACCCAAGTGTCTTACATCTCCTGCATTTGTAGGCGGGTTCTTTACCTCTAGCACCATCTGGGAAGCCCATGTTTTATGTGTGCACACACACACAAATGTACACACACTCATGGTCTGCCAGTCTAGCAGTGGGAAATCAAGATGAGGCAGGGTCTGAATGTCCACTTGCTCTCACTGACTGCCACGGAGCATGGTATGTGAAGTGGGGTCTTATCTGGAGAACTGTCCATCAGGGCTGTAGTCCTGGCTACAGTCCACCAGGGCTGTAACATGCATTATCCATTTACAGTCAGCGAAACCATCGATAGAAAAGTCACAACAACAAGGGAGCTGCAGGAAAAGAATCATGTAAGCCCTCCTGGGTCCTTCATGGCTTTAGGAAATAGGGAAAAGGCACCTAAAATGAGGCAGGGAAGTGGCAACTAGAGTAGGGTTTGGGAGGTGGGGGCAACGTACATTTCAGAGGGCTTGCCAAGTCTCATACAGAAGCTGCCCCAAAGCAGCACAACTCATGTGTGGTGTTGATGTGACCAGAAGTGGCCAAAGCAAAGAAGGAAGTTCTCACATTTAAAATAGCATTACAGGTGACCTCTCTGGTGGTCCAGTGGTTAAGACCTCACCTTACAATGCAGGGAGTGAGGGTTCAATCCCTGGTCTGGGAGCTAAGATCCCACATGCTTCCTGGCCGAAAAACCAAAACATTAAACAGAAGCAATATTGTAACAGATTCAATAGACTTTAAAATGGTCCACGTTAAAAAATAATTAAAACAGCATTACATTAACATGAGAAAACCCAATCTCATCTATAGGGGCAGAAAATAAATCAGTGGTTGCCTGAGAAATATAGCTTTTTAGAAAAGCAAATTGAGGGGTGAAGGATATTTATTACAATATCTTGATTGCAATGATGGTTTCATAGGTATATACTTGTGTCAAACTCATCAAATTGTACTCTTTAATAAATATGTGCAGTTTATTGTATATCAGTTATTCCTCCATGAAGTTGTGGGAAAAAAAAACAGTACAATACAGGGAATTCCCTGGTGGTCCAATAGTTAGGACCCCATACTCTCACTTCCAAGGGCTGGATTCAATTCCTGGTCAGGAAACTAAGATTCCAAAGCCCCATGGCACAGCCAAAGAAAAAAAGTACAATATAATAATCTTAACAAAAATCACCCACAAACATTAGCTTCAGTTTCAAATGCCTAGCATAAACAGTATCTACATGTATACAGTTAATTACCTCACAAAGATGTTTATGGGTTTTTTTCTTCCAGTTTTACTGATATATTCAACATATAGTACTATATGTTTAAGGTGTACAGCATAATGATTTGACTTACATCATGAAGTGATTACCACTTTTTAGTAAACCTAATTTACCTCATGTAAACATAAAATTAAATAGAAAAATAAATGTTTTTCCTTGTGCTGAGCACTCAGGATTTACTCTTTAACTTTCATATATAACATACACCAATGTTAATTATATTTATCATGTACATTATATCCCTAATATAAGTGTGTACCATTTGAATACCTCAATCCAATCTCCTCTTCCTACCCCCCACCCCACCAATACCAACAAATCTGATCTCTGACTTTGTTTTTGAAGTAGAATTAAACTGCAACACTACATACGTTCCAGGTCCACAACATAGTGATTTGATTTTTCTATATATTTCAAAATGCTCATCGTAAGTCTAGTTCCTTCCATCACCATACAAATAGATTACATTTTTATTAACTATATTCCCCACCCTACATTTCATACCCATGAGTCACTTTGTAACTGGAAGTTTGCATCTCTTATTTAATCTCCCTCTTAGTTCTCTCCACTTCCTGCCAACTCCATTCTGTTTGTTTAGTCGCTAAGTTGTGTCCAACTGTTTTGTGACCCCAAGGACTGTAACCAGCCAGGTTCCTTTGTCCATGGAATTTCCCAGACAAGAATACTGGAGTGGGTTGTCATTTCCTTCTCCAGGGGATCTTCCCAACCTAGAGGTTGAACTCATGCATGTCTCCTGCATTGGCAGGCTGGTTCTTTACCACTAGGGCCACCTAGGAAGCCCTTCAGTATAGCCAACCTGACTGTTGCATGCATGGCACTTTAAGAGTATGTAAAAACCACTCATGAAAACCTTAGTTGCTTTCTAGGAAATTCAAGTCACCAAAGATATAAGAATCGTATCAATGGTGAGATCAACATCTCCTATAACTTCTGAGGATGTGACGTCAAGGCTGCCATGCAAAAGAGAAAATGATTCAACAGGTAATACCTGAGGTAAGAGCTGTTTCAGTTCAGTCGCTCAGTTTAGGAGTAGCTAGTTATTAAGGTATCTCATTTGATATATCAGGAGAGGCACTAGATTCATCGAAGCTTGAAATCAGTTTCTTATCCATGTTGTATCTGGGATTTTTAACAATTATTTTGTGAATTATCTTACAAATAATAAAATATTGTGTAAAAAATTACATAATTTAACTTTCAACTTTTTATTTTGTATTGGGGTATAGCAGATTAACAATGTTGTGGTAGTTTCAGGTGAACAGCAAAGGAACTCAGCCATATATATACATGTATCCATTCTCCCCCCAACCCCTTCCCATCCAAGTTGGCATATAACATTGAAGATTATATAATTTATACTAAAGAAACAACATATAACTCTTAATTTAGCAGGAAGACTGCCATGAATATTGTGGACACTCCCCAAATGGCATCAAAACAGTTCATGCATCTTTCACAAGATACAGATTTGGTTAAACTGTAACTTCAATTTCATTGTATGTATCACTGAAAGCCAAAGTCACTCAGTCATGTCGGACTCTTTGAGACCCCATGGACCACATAGTCCATGGAATTCTCCAGGCCAGAATACTGGAGTGGGTGGCCTTTCCCTTCTCCAGGGGATCTTCCCAACCCAGGGATGGAACCCAGGTCTCCTGCATTGCAGGCAGATTCTTTACCAGCTGAGCCACAAATATAATTCAGCAAAAATCAGACTTTCTTATAATCCAATTAAACTAGTAATCATATATACTCATTCCACTGGGTTCTACTTTGTGGAACTGAAGTTTTATTAAAACTAAATGTGAGAAAACAATGTTATTAAAATTTCCTTATTAGAGTATTTTCAGCATGAATTCAACTTTAAAATATAAAGTGGAAATTCATATTTTAAGTGGTCATTTTAATTGAATTTTGATGAAATGGTTTTACCTTAGTAATAGCTCTGAAGTATCTCTGAACTATAAATAGCAAGTAATTCTTGACAGCTTGAACACAGCACACTTTATGTCAATATCCACAAATAAAACCTATTGCCTCTCTTGAAAATAAAAACTTGAATCCCACAAGGCTGGCAGTGGAAATCCATCTCATGATGAAGTTTGGCTGAACCACATACCCTAAATCCACAGTCCACCTTTGACTGGCCACACACACACACACACACACATATAATATTCATACATATCCAATCCCACAGGCTCTTACAATGTAACTGATCCTCTTCCTAGAAAGAGGTGGAGTCAGTGTTCCTTTTCTTTGAAGCTGGGATTTGACCTTCTATGACTTCAGGTGATCAAGAGCAGGTGATCAAGAGTATAGTGATCACCTTGACCAGGTACCTGCTGACCAAAGTGATCACTTGCAAGGCTAAGTCCTAAAAAAGACCCAGCTTCAGAGTCCTGAAATAAGTCCAGCTGCCTTTCAAGGAAAGGCTCAGCCACTAATAGGGAGATATTCAAAGAATCTCTCCTAGCCTGGATGTCAAAAACCCTTTGGAGAGGACCCCAGAGCTACCATCTCACTTAACTTCAGGAGAAACCCAGAAGCAGAAAGGTCCAACAGAAGCTCCAGAATTGCTGACCCACAAAAAGCTTGAGATCATATTGTCTCTTGCCAATATATTTCAGATGATTCGTCACACAACAGTAACTGATGCACACTGGTGACACCAACTGTCACAGCCATCATTGCTCGAGCTCAGACTGCAGCTCTACCTTTTGACAGTTTGGTCCAAATTTATAAGCATAACCCTTCCCCTTCCTCTGCAACACAGGTAAAACAAAGACCGGAACCTTAAACTAAACCTGGTGATGATAATATACAGAAGCTTAACACGCAGGAAGATACACTTGTTTTCTAAACTTAGTTCACTGATCCTTATTACATGGGTTTGTAGTGAGAACACTTCTCTTGCTGTTTAGACTGCTTAGAAGTTTTTTCCTGAGGTCCTATCTGCATAATTTACACAGGGGCTGCAAATTCAGATTATTATACCCAAAGGCCTCAAGGTAAAATGTAATCAGACTTGAAAACAATTCCTAGCCAAATACAAGGGGAAACTTAGTAGTTTTTAGAAAAATCAGTTTGGGTTTAAATCAAGTATCACATGCGTGAATATATAAAGTGCTGCTTTCTCAAGAGCATTCACCCACTCCAGTTGTCAAGTAAGTACCTTTGTGAAAAACTAACTGAAAAGAGTTTAAGGTAAACTTTCTGTAAGTCAGAAAGTCAGATTTGTGCAAGGACTATTAAGTTACTTGAAATACTTTCTAGCTGTCAATAGCTTTGGTGTTTTAAAGACTATCATTCTAAGAATTAGCCTAATTTAGATTAAATTATTTTACAAATAAATAAGGATTAGTAAACGGATTAGGATTTTTAAAAGTATACTAAGTGTTGCAAAAATTTGATTATATACTGAAATGTGTTGGTCAAAATATAACTATAAATGAATATTTATCCATATTCACACTTAACAGTTAAATTAAGTTTTTACAAATTTAGGGCATGGTTCTTAAAAATGTAAGAACTCTCTCGAGTGACCAAACTTGAGACATATAACAACTTACAAATAGGGATCACAGTATTCAACCAACAGTAAATTATTTTCCTTGAGGTTTTAATGTATGTATAATTCTTTCCACCTTAGAATTAATTCTTTAGCTTTAAAAATAATTATCAAATCACAGACAAATCATGTACAGTTGGGTTTATTTCCACATTAAGTTTGAAACTCTTGCTTTTGACAAGAGTACTACAGTAATTATATTAGGAATAGACAACTTCCTACACTGTCAAATATATAAAAGTTCCTTCTGCATTTTCCTCAAACACTGATCAACACGCAGATTCAGTCCATATTTGCTTTCATTTATCTATTGAGTGTACCCAAGCTTTTTCTTCAGAGATTCTGGCATCTCAGGTGGAGGAGGGCGAGGGAGCCTGAAGTAGACCTTCACAGAGTCATAGATAAACCACTGTAGTGCAGTCAGAGTGCCGATCATGATGATACGGGCAAAGAGTCCCTTCCATACACCTGGATAAAATATGAAGTGTAAGTGAAAAATATACTCCCAAGTGTTACTCTTTCTTTAGAGGGGAGGAAACAAATCTTACCTCTAAATCCAAGCCTCTTCAGGACCTCAGAGGCACTGCTACCCTTCTCTTTATTCAACACAGACACCACGGAATCAGCAGGGTGAGAAACAATGGCACAGAAGACTCCAGCTGAAAAAAGTCAAGACAAATGACCCATTATGGAGTCAATTAAAAAAACTTTTTTCACACGATAGCCGACAACCTTTCCATGAGTAGTAAAATTTTGTTTTTTAAAAAACCGTATTTTAGAGTGAGACTGACAAATTAATTATAAAGCAGTCTACCCTATGTAAAACAGAACCATCCCGCAAGTTATATTCAGATTTTAACCAACACTTTCTCTTGTATTAAAAATTTGTTCTTGGAAAAACTAACAAAAAAAGGTATAGCAGTGAAGTCAATACACTCCCAAGTTTAATTATGACATGCAAACCACAAAACAATTATTTTAGGAACTAATTAGCAAGTATTTATAAGTATATCAAATGCAATGGAAAGGTAAAACTTCTTTGGAATATTTTTCCCTCACAAAAGAAGTCAAGAATGGAAATGATTCTTTGTTCTTAATTTCACAAACATGTTCTAAGTAGTTCATACCTATGTAACCTGCCACAAATGTGACAACCAGCTGCTCTGGCTTTGAACATTCACTTCGGGGCTTGGGAACCACAAACTTGTACAATGCTTCAACAGTACGTTCAAAGCAGGCAAACTTCATCATGGTGTATGGTATCTGCCTCATCCAGAGAGGGGCAACCCCCTTGTAGAACCTAGGAAATCAGAAGACTTATTTCACTCAGTTGCACATATTCATCTAGCAGAGTTCTTCATTACTAACGGAAGTGTCCGCACACCAGTCGAGTCCTGATAGTAAAAAATGGCAGCATAATTGCATGTCATTTCTATCAGAACCTAAGACTAACATGCAGGTATATTTATCTTACATGCCAATGACTCAAGCACCTTTGACTATACAACCAAAAAAGTTGCTGGATGTTTCTTTGACTGGAACTACAAGAAACCAGAAGTTTACAAGTAGAACTCAGCTCAAGACGGGCATCCACAAAGGTGGATCTAAGGAAGCATGTGTGGCCTGACCATATGCCAAGTGTTAACTGTGAACACAGATGACAGGAATTCTAACAAGGGTACTTTCCAACCCCCAAGTTGAGAGTTAATGTGCTAACAAATACAGTTTTCTCAAATGAGTATTTTATACTACATATTTAGGCAAATGTTTACTTACGCCTTTAAGCCTTCTTCCTTATACATTTTGGGAGCTGCATCCCTCAGAGTGTTAGCATAACCTGGCTGGGTTTGAATTCGAACCTTAGCAGCTTCCATAGGAGCCAGAGCAATGTCAGCAAAGAATTCAGCACTGGCAGAGGCAGCCAAATACAGTGATGTGCGCCACAGATAGGCATTCTCCTAAATGAAGAAACACAAGGAGGAACATGAACTGCTGTTGCATGGGCTCTTCTCAGTAAGAGACAGTTCTGGAAAATGGCCAAATTTCAGGTATTTTAAGTGTTTCTCTATCACACAGTCCACAGATAACACAAAACACTGAATACTTCTCAGTATTTAGTGTTTACTTTGGACACCAAGGAGATCCAACCAGTCCATCCTAAGGGAAATCAATCCTGAATGTTCATTGGAAGGACTAATGCTGAAGCTGAAACTTCAGTACTTTGGCCACCTGATGCAAAGAACTGACTAATTTGAAAAGACCCTGATGCTGGGAAAGATTGAAGATAGGAGGAGAAAGCGACGATAGAGGATGAGATGGTTGGGATGGCATCACCAACTCGATGGACATGAGTTTGAGCAAGCTCCAGGAGTTGGTGATGGACAGGGAAGCCTGGCGTCCGTGGGGTGGCAAAGAGCTGGACACCACTGAGCAACTGAACTGAACATCAACCATAGTACACTGAATATTTTTAAACTCAAATCCAACTTCCTTGGAAAGCAGCACAGCATAAAAAACAAGCACTGAAATCTAACAAAATGCAGTTTATCTTATCCTGTCTCTATTAAAATAGCCTTATGATTTGAAACACGTTCACTCTTTCTGAGACTATTTCCTCAGCTCTAAAATAAAGTGGATCAAACAAAGAAGATGCTTTTTGGTCGTACCCTTTAAGTTAAAAGCTTAGGACTTTCCATTTCAAAGTTAAATTACATACCTCTCCAAGCATGTTGCTGTACAAAACTTTGAAGACTTCATAAAAGCCAAACTTGCAGAGTCCCTGCAGGGAGTAGCCAATGAAAGTCGGAGCCCATCCTTTGGCCAAACCACGAAAACCATCCTCTTTGAGTGTAACTGAAAATCCATTAAATATGCTCTTGTACTTTTGTGGGTCCACCTGTACATAAAAGAAGAAAAAAAGTTAAAATGTACCAAAGGAATAATACTTCTCATAGATAATTTTGTTATTAGTTTTTTCTTTTGGTTTTTATATAATCTCTAGTAAGTATACAAAGTTAGGTAAATACAAGTTCACTCCATGTTATCCACTTAATGTCTATAATTATCTTTGTAAATGTAACTTTTTGTACATTAAAGTCTAGCTTTCTTTCAGTGAGACTTAAGTCTTAGTAGGTTATTAAGAGAATAAAATTCATATAAAAATACATAATAAAACTGACTTTAAGAGATTTTTCCACCACCCAACTCTTCTAACCACTTAAAAATTACTCTTAAAGCTACTTTATAAAATCTATCATGTCTACATCCCTGAAATATGCTAGTTCATTAATTATAGTTTTGTGAACTTAAGACAATCAAATTAAATACAAATTAAAAAGGTACATCAACATAATTCTCTTTTGACTTAAGTTCACTTTGAGACATGCATAAAACACTCTAGCAAAGGGATACTTAATATTCACTCGATTAACTAACAGAGGTAAACATCTTATCTATTTCTGCCAGTACTATAGGGGCTGATATACATACATCACCTTCCTCTCCCTGCTAATATTTCACCTTCCTTTCTCTTTTAGGTAAGTAGACTTCTAATCCTGTTTGGGACAAATAAATTTTTGATGTTTGATTATTTTTGTTTCAATAATCCTAATTAAGACATTTTAATTGTAAAAGAAAATCTTTTACGTAAGTATGCAAGAAGCTTTGCCCACAAATTTTAAATACTCAAACACTGTCTTTTTTTTTAAATCTACAGTGTTCTCTGCCTTGATCTTATCAATAAACAAGAGATATGAAGTCACATCATACAGTGCACAAAGAATGACAACCTGCTCTGACACGTAACTGCTTATAAAATGCTATTTGGACGTAATTGCTTATAAAATGCTATTTGGAGCATTAAAAATCAGCAGGCCTTTAAGAACTCTAGGCAGAATTAAGCCCAGCAGCAAAAAAGAAAAAAAAAAACACATAGCTTTACCTTAAAAGAGGTATTTCTTGGATTTAAAACACTAAAGTAAAAATCTTACTGAGTAAAAGAAATTTGAGTTTGGTTTCCTACTAAAACTTCTGGCAGTTGTAATGTCTTCAAATTCTTCTCACTTGTGAAGTCCTTTAATATTATTTGGAATTAAGTCATACACAAAAGAGATGTTCAGTGTTGTCATCTCAATACAAACCTGCATACGGCATTTCACTAAGTCCAGAGGAACAACAGCAGTGTGTGTCAGACCACAACTTAAGACCCCACCAAAGCCACACAGTGCATAAAACTTCGCGGAGCCATATTCACAACTGTACTCTGTAATAAGACAAGACACACCATGCATTTTAATATAATACTCATGTTACTGGTTATCAACTTACCTCCTGGACAGTTAGGTTTCCACACAGCTTGTTAGTAGATAACAGCCATGCTTCAACAATGTTTTATTTAGTCCAACATGCAAAAACAAACCTGCATCCTGCATTTAACCAGATCTAGAGGAACCAATGCTGTATGTGTTGTGCCACAGCTAATAATTCCTCCAAGTCCACAAAGGATAAAGAATCTGCCAGATCCATAGTCACAGCTATACTGCTCTGTTTGATTGAAAAAAAAAAATCAAATAAGTATTTCTTCAGAGATGACTAAGGCCATGGAAATGCAAGAGAAACTACATTTCCTTGTGAAAAAGTACAATCACAACTTAACAGCTCTGGCCATGGTTTACAAGTAAACAAAAATAGTTTTCCACCTGGTGTGAACACAAAATCCACTGCCAAAATCAAAACAATTGTTTAAAGATTATGAAGGTTCTTATCTGTGAGATACTATCCCTCTCTCATTATGCCATATTAACTTTAAAGATAGTTTTCTACATCACTAATAGCTCTTCCAATTAAAACCAAACTTCAGATTATTAATGGCTGATAAGAACACATTTCTGAAGTACAAATCAAACTCAAATCATGTAAAAGCTTGCAAACCTCTTACCCCAAACACTAACCAATACTATTCCCACTTATGGATTCCTATAGTGAAAAACTAGATAAGCAAATTTCTCCAGTTAAATACATTTACTACACAAATGACCACAGATTTAACTTTCTAAATTGAAGGACCGATTGATCATGTAAAGGTTTTTTACCCACACTAAAGAAAGAACAGAACAGAAAGGCATACATGATTTTTTAAAATCTTTATAGTTTACAAATGCAAGGTAGATAATACTTTCAGTACTCTTCCTGCAATTTGGTTTTCACGTTTCTCTGTATATACACTCCACTGGGATTTAAAACACAAAGGATTAAAATAAATTTGTGTCTAAACATCAAGAAAACCGAAAAAGACGATGGAAAGTATTCCTATTAACTACTATCTCCTTTCTATGGTCTCGCTGGGGCTACAGATCAGGAGCATTAAAAATGTCTCAGTTATCTCACATAGCTTGTGTCAACTAGTATTAGACCCCGGGAACACCCAAGGGAGGGAATAAAGGAACAACTAAGGGAGGAAGTACTTTTAAGAAAATTAAAGCAAAATCAAAGAACAGGTAATACAGTTAGAACTACTCCGGCCAGAAGTTAGGAAGAAGGCTTTACCCAATACTTAGTCAGCTGACCGAGCGGGCTCACGGCGGAGAAGAGAAGGAGCTAGTCACGGCCTCTATGTCTTTAGGCTATCGAGGACGTGGAGGTCACGGAGGGAACAGAGCCTAGGCCCTTCCACGTCCTTGATGAAGGGCCAAGGATCCGACACCCGGGTAAGGACGGAACGGGCTGACATCCTCGGACAAAGCAACTGGGCGCCGTCCTAAAGGGCTGGACGCGTCCTTCCCTGTCCTCCAGGCCGGGCCAGGCCACGAAAGCCGAGGGGGCCACGAGTGTACCTCCCGACCGTATAGGGACAGGGTCTGACCTCACCTTCTACAGCGGCGGCTGCCAGGTTGCGAGAGCGGCGGGGTGGGCCCGGGGGCCCGGCGGGGTCGCTGCGGGGCCCCGCGAGACCATCGTGCACCAACTGCAGGTGAGGCGCGTTGAAGGGGTTCGCCCGCGCTAGGTGCACCACGGACGAGTACATCTTCCTAGAAGAGGAAGCGATGGTAAGAGGAAAGGCCAAGAGGGCTGGAAGGCCCGCCAAAGTCACCTGCACTCTGGGAACCCCTACACGGGCCTGGCCTCTTCCAGTCTCCGCGCCCTTGAGGAGGTCACAGCGGCCTCCCAAAAGGAGGAAGTCCACCGGGCCTACAGCCAAAAGGGCACCCCTCCCGGGCTCCGCTCCCTGCACCCACAGCGGGGGAAGGCCAAACCGCACTCACTCCCTAAGATGGCGAACACACAACCGGTCTCTCAGAAAGGCTGCAGCTCACAGAGGCCGAATGTCCTCCGGGCCTTTAGGTCTGTGCCCTTCGCGCGTCGTCAGCGCGACGCACACAGCGCGTCACTACCGGCAGATAGCACCCATTGGCGGAGAGGAACGCCGAGGCCTTAACGTCATCGCGTTCTCCTAGCAACCCTATCCCCGCCCCACTCGCCCCAGCCCTTCCGGCCCGGCCTTTGCGCAGGAGGATTCATTCTGCGCTTGCGCGCATTCCGGGTAGGGTTTTTGAGCTGTGTGGGACCGGGTTTGTGACCTTCTCTTTTTGTCCCTTCACCTTCAAACGTCTCTCTTAGAATCCCGGCTGCCGTTCTTTTCATTTAAATGAGTCCCAAAATAGTAGTCACTTAAAAAAAATGCGGATACGTGATGATATATTATTTCGGTGTTAGAATGTCACTACAGTATTTTGTGTCACAACTTCTGCCATTACGGTACTTTTTTTCTTTTTTTTTAAGTTGCATCCATTGACATTACACATAGACTTTCTTCATCTCCCATCAGACTTTAGGAGAGTATTTTAAAAGGAAACGTGTAATAAGAATTCTTAAGACTGCTTGCTGCTTCATCTCAATAGTTTATATAACGTATAACAGCATTGGGGCTTCCCAGGTGGCAAGTGGTAAATGCTTGCCAATGAAGGAGACATAAGAGACTCAGGTTCTATCCCTGGGTAGGGATGATCTTAAAACATGCCCTGGAGGAGGGCATGGCAACCCACTCCAGTATTCTTTCCTGGAGAATCCCATGGATAGAGGAGCCTCCTAGTCTATAGTCCGTAGGGTTACAAAGAGTCCAAATGGAGTGAAGCGACGTAGCACGCAAGCACACACATGATAGCATTAAATAAATTATTTTTAACAAGTGGGAGTTCAAGGGTGAACTAGAGTGAAAGTGATTGGCGGCAGATTTTTTATGTCTAATAAATTTATAAAATCTTCTTTCAGTTCAGTTCAGTCACTCAGTCGTGTCCGACTCTTTGCAACCCCATGAATCTCAGCCCGCCAGGCCTCCCTGTCCATCACCAACTCCTGGAGTTCACTCAGACTCAAATCCATCGAGTCAGTGATGCCCTCCAGCCATCTCATCCTCTGTCGTCCCCTTTTCCTCCTGCCCCCAATCCCTCCCAGCATCAGAGTCTTTTCCAATGAGTCAACTCTTCACATGAGGTGGCCAAAGTACTGGAGTTTCAGCTTTAGCATCATTCCTTCCAAAGAAATCCCAGGGCTGATCTCCTTCAGAATGGACTGGTTGGATCTCCTTGCAGTCCAAGGGACTCTCAAGAGTCTTCTCCAACACCACAGTTCAAAAGCATTAATTCTTCAGCACTCAGCTTTCTTCACAGTCCAACTCTCACATCCATACATGACCACAGGAAAAACCATAGCCTTGACTAGACGGACCTTTGTTGGCAAAGTAATGTCTCTGCTTTTGAATATGCTATCTAGGTTGGTCATAACTTTCCTTCCAAGGAGTAAGCGTCTTTTAATTTCATGGCTGCAGTCACCATCTGCAGTGATTTTGGAGCCCAGAAAAATAAAGTCAGCCATTGTTTCCACTGTTTCCCCATCTATTTGCCATGAAGTGATGGGACCAGATGCCATGATCTTCGTTTTCTGAATGTTGAGCTTTAAGCCAACTTTTTCATTCTCCTCTTTCACTTTCATCAAGATGCTCTTTAGTTTCTCTTCACTTTCTGCCATAAGGGTGGTGTCATCTGCATATCTGAGGTTATTGATATTTCTCCCAGTAATCTTGATTCCAGCTTGTGCTTCTTCCAGGGCAGCGTTTCTCATGATGTACTCTGCATAGAAGTTAAATAAGCAGGGTGACAATATACAGCCTTGACGTACTCCTTTTCCTATTTGGAACCAGTCTCTTGTTCCATGTCCAGTTCTAACTGTTGCTTCCTGACCTGCATATAGGTTTCTCAAGAGGTCAGCCCTGGGTGTCCTTTGGAAGGAATAATACTAAAGCTGAAACTCCAGTACTTTGGCCACCTCATGCGAAGAGTTGACTCATTGGAAAAGATTCTGATGCTGGGAGGAATTGGGGGCAGGAGGAAAAGGGGACGACAGAGGATGAGATGGCTGGATGGCATCACCGACTTGATGGACATGAGTTTGAGTGAACTCCAGGAGTTGGTGATGGACAGGGAGGCCTGGCGTGCTGCAATTCATAGGGTTGCAGAGAGTCAGATACGACTGAGTGACTGAACTGAACTGAACTGATGCTTGGTTTAATTTCTCTTGTCACCGTTTTGAAATTGTTAATGAACAAGAGACCCTGTGTTTTTCATTTTGCACTGGGTCTTGCAGATTGTGTAACTGGTCCTGGACAGGAGTGATACCTTGAAGAGTTTGTGAAAACTCAGTGAGATAATATCTTCTTTTTTTTTTTTTCTTTCATTTTTGTTTGATTAAATGGACTTGAAAAATTAAGCTAAGTCATGTATACTAATGGTAGCAATATTGACTAAAACTCCATTCCTATATAAGCTTGCAAGATTTTTATAGAAAATTAACATTATAATACTAGAAAATTATTCACTATTAGCATCCTAAGAAAAAAACTGGACAAACCTTTCAAAAGCAGATATCAGAGGCTTCATTCTTGTCTATTTCCCATCCTTTGACTAGAGTTCAATAATAATTTTGGTGAGATCAATAGTGTTCACATTTTTATGACTATTACTTACAGTAAGCCATGGTGAATGGTATAATTATATTTCCAATATTGAATGATTGGAACTTCACCATGGTGAATGGTATATTTCCAATATTGAATGATTTATTATCCTCCAGAGGTAATAATTGTCACTTTTGACATTTGTTTGGTTTTCTAATTACTCATCACTAATTCAAAATCTGCTGTATTAGTTTGCTAGAGGCTATCATAACAAGGTACCTCAGACTGCATGGCTTAAGCAAAAGAAATGTCTGTTCTCATAGTTCTCAGTGAAACAGTTTGTAGAAGTGAATGATTTGCAGAATTCTTGCTACATTTGGGCTCCTTATGATTATGCCCAAGGATGGGCTTAGTGGAAAAAGGGCTCAGAGTAGCGTAACTAAAGTTTGGTCAAGGAGAGAGTCTTCGTCCATGCCTTCCTGTAGTATACCACGGCATTTTAATTTCATTTCATATAGGCCACCATTGGATTAAAATTTCAGCCAAACCATTTAGAGACACTTTCAGCAGGTTGAGCTAAAACAATGCAATGGGACACGGTCTTTACTGTACTCATATCAATTAACTTGGCTTGGTCTACCATTATATTCCTTCCCTTTTATTTTAGTTATTGCTACTTATCAAATTTCCTCAAAATTTAGGGACATAAAACAACAAACACTATCAGCTCGTGTTTTCTGAGGGCCAGGAATCTGGATATGGCTTACCCATGTGGCCTGACTCAAGGACTGTCATGGGGTTGTAGGCAAGCTTTTGACTGGGACTGTGGTCTCTGAAGACTTGATCGGGGCTGGAGGATCTGCTTCCAAGACCACAAACTTGACTGCTGGCAGGACATTTCAGTTCCTCATCACAGGGCCCTCTCCATAACACTGCTCATGACATGGCTTTCCCAGAGTGAGTAATTCAAAAAGGAAAGAGCAACAGAAGCTACAGTGTCCTTTATATCTAATCTCAGAAGCGACACAGCATCACTTCTGTATTTTATTGGTCACGCAGATGATAATGATGTGGAAAGAGAGGTGGGGATCATTGGTTAACTACTTAGTTAACTTCTAGTTAACTACTACACATCCAACCAAACATGCTTAGCCTCCATCCCCAGGCACGCTGCCCAAGTTTCTGTTAACATAAATCTTGCACTTTTTTTGTCTTACCTTCTAGGATCTCCTGCATCAAGGTCTAGAAGCAGTGGGAGGTATTGCCAGTTGCTTTTGAGAAAGCCTAACACACTCTACAAGGCAACTACCTCAGGGAAGTCTATTACAATTTTTTTCAGGTAAGGAGCAACTAGGGCTGCACAGGTAAGGGAGGAAGGACTATTTCTACTAGCAAAGGAGGCTCAACAGGATTTAGAGATTCATGATCCCAGTGTCATCTGAATCTTCTTGTGTGTTCCCATTCACGCTACTCAAAACAAAACAAAACAAAACAAAAAAACACCTTATTTTAACATGAGGCCCGCAAGATTGGAAATTCAGTTGCATTGTAATTCAGGAATGGATTTTAGGTTTGGTTTGGTTTTTAGAGATTATGGGCTTCCCCTTGTGGCTCCGCTGGTAAGGCATCTGCCCACAATGTGGGAGACCTGGGTTCAATCCCTGGGTTGGGAAGATCCCCTGGAGAAGGGAATGGCTACCCACTCCAGTATTCTGGCCTGAGAATTGCATGGACACTATAGTCCATAGGTTTGAAAAGAGTTGGACACAACTGAGCGACTTTCACACTTAGAAGTGCATATAGGAAGGCAGTCAGTATGTTTTCTGATCCTTTTTCTCATCTAAACTGAGAGTTTAAAACCCTAAGTTCATGGTTTCCTTTCCCCTAGTTCTCCAACATAGTTAAGAAAAGAAACAACTCCACTGTAGTTCTTATTTTCACTTAAATATTCTCTGGAAGCATCTACTTGGTCACCCAGAGCTTTGCCTTATTTAGCCATTTGGCTAATGATGTCCACAGATCATAATTTAAGAATTTTTTTTTGCTAATGCATGCCATGAACAACAATGTCACAATTATGACAACTGGTTACCAATGTCTTTAAATTCAGTAAGACCAGATAACTCAGAACAAATTCAGAGAAACCCATTCTTTTCTTTTTATGGCTGTACTATGGGGCTTGTGAGATCTTAGTTCCCCAACCAGTAATTGAACCCAGGACCAGGGCAGTGAAAGTGATGAGTCCTAACCACTGGACCACCAGGGAATTCCCAAGAAACCCATTTAAGGTTTGATTCTCCCGGAATTGCTTCCAATCCTACTGTCTATATCAGAATTTGATCAGAGAAGCATAGGCACTATGAGTCATATGGAATACAAGATTTATTTGGGGGATTAGATCTTATGAAATTATGGGTGCTGGAGAAGAATTTGCCTCTATGTCTGAGGTTGGACCTGAAATTACTGTAAATTGGTAGGACTTACAGCCAGATGGGAAAGCTGGACATGAAGTGGGAGTGAGCAGGGACAAACTAGAACCCACAAAGTCAAACGAGACCGTAAGTCTGTCTTATCATCTACAATGCGGGTTCCTACAGGAACCATGGTGCGGGTGTTCATGGGAGCCATGGTGCAAGTGCTCATGGGAGCCACAGTGCTGCTATGCATCTGGCCCAGGACTCAGGAGAAACCAGGGAGTTCTGTGAAGGAGCTCCATACCTGGCTTCTGCCCCATTCTAAGGTGAGCCAGCTAATCCGCCACAATGAGCACACGCGGCCACAGCACCTCATGTCTTGCACTGACCTTCAGAGTGTGATGACTGCTGCTTCCTGTCTGCCTTTGGAATCTTGCACAAATTTCCCTTGTGACCAGTCCTGACTCAGGCTCATATTGGGAGATAAGCAGTTAAACTTTGAGATACTAGAGAGAGAGAAAGTTCAAGGAGAACTTTTCCACAGTTGAGAAATTTAGAGCTAAAAGTCAAGTTTGCTTTTATAGATTTGATGATCTTCTCTATCATGGGGAATCACCAGAAAGGCCTTAAATAATTCCTAGCACAGTCATGTAATAAAAAGATATAAAAAATTGTGCAAGGAAGACAAAAGTCCATTTTCATATCCACCCTGAGGAAAAAAGGATGACATCCACTTGTTTGTTTGTTTGTTTGTTTTTTAAATTAGAAATCTTGTTTTTTGGTAGGTTTTACTTTTTCATATTTTTGTGTGACTTCATAAACAGAGTAGAGAGAAGTTTGTCTCTATGTAGCTGAAATAAGTTAAAGTAGGCTTTACTTTTAAGGCTGTAATTTCCATTCTGGAAAGTTTTAAAATCCCTTCTTTGAAACAGTATCCTTGGTTGAGACTAAATTACATTGGCTGTAAAACTAGCTGTGAGCTCTACCATAGTGCACCCCAAGAAAGCAGACCCAGCTCTGAAGACTAGGCTTAGACTCTTAAACAAAAATTTTTTTTAATTTATTTTATTTTTTGGCTGTGCTGGGTCTTTGTTGCTGCACAGGCTTTTCTCCAGTTGTGGAGAGCAGGGGCTACTCTCTAGTTGTGACGCACAGGCTTCTCATAGTGGGGGCTTCTCTTGTTACAAAGCATGGGCTTTAGGGTGTGCAGGTTTCCGTAGTTGCGGCACGTGGACTCAGCAGTTGCGACTCTCCAGCTCTGAAGCACAGGCTCAATAGTTGTGGCGCATGGGCTTAGTTGCTCGGTGGCATGTGGGAAATCTTCCCGGACCTGGGATCCAGTCTGTGTTTCCTGCATTGGCAGGTGGATTCTTTACCTCTGAGCCGCCAGGACAGCGCCCCCACCAGGCTTAGACTCTTGAAATCACCATGTTTGTGTGTGGAGCTGAACACAGTGAAAGTTACAGCTGTATATTCAGAGACGCTTTATTTTATAGGAAATAAAAGGCAGGGGAATCCTTTTACCCAGTCTTTATCACTTGATATCTTGAAATTTCCTTTTTTTCCTGCAATTAAAAGCATAAAATATGCTTTGGTCCAGAGAGGAGAGGCATACCTAGACATGGCAGAGCCTAAAACAGTCCACATGGAAGGTGCACACCCATGTGGCACTCTAGTCACTCAATGGCTACAGTTCATCACCTGGACAGATTTTATGAGGCTTGGTTATCACAAATTCAGTTAAGTCACTCAGTCGTGTCTGACTCTTTGCGACCCCATGAACTGCAGCATGCCAGGCTTCCCTGTCCATCACCAACTCCCGGAGCTTGCTCAAACTCATACCCATTGAGTTGGTGATGCCATCCAACCATCTCATAACCTGTTGTTCTCTTCTCCTCCTGCTTTAAGTTTTGCCCAGCATCAGGGTCTTTTCTAAGTTGTCAGTTCTTTGCATCAGGTGGCCAAAGTATTGGAATTTCAGCTTCAGCGTTAGTCCTTCCAGTGAATATTCAAGACTGATTTCCTTTAGGATGGACTGGTTGGATGTTCTTGCTGTCCAAGGGACTCTCAAGAGTCTTCTCTAACACCACAGTTCAAAACCATCAATTCTTTGGTGCTCAGCTTTCTTTATAGTCCAACTCTCACATCCATACATGACTACTGGAAAAACCATTGATTTGACTAGACAGACCTTTGTTGACAAAGTAATGTCTCTGCTTTTTAATATGCTGTCTAGGTTGGTCATATCACAAATTACAGTTTCCCAAATCTGGTTTCTCATCAAAGCACCTGGGGAGCTTTTAAAACACAGATTTCTCAGATCTCAAAAGATTCTACCTTAATAAGTCTGATGAAGAGTCCTGCTGCTGCTGCTGCTGCTGCTGCTAAGTCGCTTCAGTTGTGTCCAGTTCTGTGTGACCCCATAGACGGCAGCCTGCCAGGCTCCCCCGTCCCTGGGATTCTCCAGGCAAGAACACTGGAGTGGGTTGCCATTTCCTTCTCCAATGCATGGAAGTGAAAACTGAAAGTGAAGTCACTCAGTCATGTCTGACTCTTCGTGCCCCATGGACTGCAGCCTACCAGGCTCCTCCGTCCATGGGATTTTCCAGGCAAGAGTACTGGAGTGGGTTGCCGTTGCCTTCTCCGAATGAAGAATCCTTGAAGCTGCCATTTTTTATAAGATTTCAAGGTTATTCTTAAAATAGCCAGGTGTAGGGACTGCTGATCTAAGAAATTCAAAGATAGGCGAGAGCCTTTGAAATGGGCCTGCCCCAGCGGTAACAGCATCTTGAATTATCTAGTTTGCCACGGTTGTAAAGTGCTCAGTTACTGGAAAGGAATCTCTGCTGAACTGGTCTGCTTCAGACTGATTATTGACTTTGATCTTCCACATGGAAGAGCAAGGTGCAAGGCTGCAGTGCACACCATCAGTGCCCCATACAAACTCAGGCATCTGAAGTAAGAGAAGTATAAAAACAGCTGCTTAAATACGGACACAGCCACAGAAGTTTTAGAGAGAAATTAATATATCTGAAGAATAGCAAATGTGAAAAATAATGAATATAAAATGAAGGGACTACGCAGTTCCCTGGAGGCCTACTGGTTGGGATTCCAGGCTTCCACTGCAATGGCCCAGGTTCAGTCCAGGGTCAAGGAACTGAGATCCTGCAAACCAAAGAAAAAAGAAGGAACCAAGCCTTACTAAAAGGAATAGAAATAGTTTTGTTTATCCTTAGATGGTACAGACTATATCTAACACCTAAATTTAAATGTAGTTTTATCACAGTTCGAGTCTCACGCCACTTGGGATGTTTTTCCTGTAGCAACTAAGAGGCCTACTCACAAAAAAGATCAAGTATATGCTCAGTTGCTCAGTCATGTCTGACTCTTTGCGACCCCATGGACTGTAGCCCGCCAGGTTCCTCTGTCCTTGGGATTCTCCAGGCAAGAATACTGGAGTGGGTTGCCATGCCCTCTTCCAGGGGATCTTCCTGACCCAGGGATAGAACCCACATCTTCAGCAGCTCCTGCATTGGCAGGCAGATTCTTTACCATTGAGCCACTTGGGAAGCCCAAACGATAAAGAAAAGCCATCAAAATCAGGATATGACCAGTGATATAATACTACTGTCCAATCTATAGGTCCTACCTAAATTTTCCAATACTGTCATTTATAGCAAAAAAAAAAAAAAACAAATCAACACTAACCAAGAATACCTTTTATTCTAGTCCACTATCCAGTCTAGGTGCATGCTGCATTTAATTTTCATGTCACTTTAAGTTTCTTCAATTTGGAACAGTTCTAACTTTCTTTGTCATTCATCCCCTTGGCATTTTAAGAGTACAAGACAGTTATTTTGAAAAATGTTGTTCAAACTGGCCTCTCTGATATTTTCTCAGGACTGGATGTAGAGTATGCATTTAGGGCAGGAGTATCATAGAAATGATTCCTTCTTCTTTTTGGAGTGTCATATGAGAAGGCACATCATGTTTTGTTCTGTTACTGATGAGTGAAACTTTGATCACTTGATCAAGTTGGCATTTGCCGAGTTTCTTTACTGTAAGGTTACTATTTTTGTCTGTAATTAATATGTAGTTTGTGGGGAGATACTTTGAGACTGGGCTTCCCTGGTGTCTCAGTGGTATAGAATCCACCTGCTAATGCAGGAGGCCCAGGTTTGATCCCTGGGTTGGGAAGATCCCCTGGAGGAGGGCATGGCTATTCACACTAGTATTCTTGCCTGGAGCATCCCATGGACAGAGGAGCCTGGTGGGCTATAGTCCATAGGGTCGAACAGAGTTGGACACAACTGAAGCGACTTAGCACAGTACAGCATTTGAGACTACCTAAGTATTCTGTTCTACAACAAACTTTCACCTACTAATTTTCACATTTGTCAGTGATTGTTGCTTGAATCAATTACTATTGTGATAATTGCCAAATAGTGATTTTCTAACTCTATCAGTCCTACATTTATTCTACTACCAGGAAGTGCTTTCCTTTTCCCTCTTATTTAATTCATTTATTTGTATCAGTATGGACTAATGGATTCCCGTTTTATTCAACAATTTATAATCCAATAGCAACATTATTTTTTTTACTGCTTCTCTTGTCCCAGATTTGAAACCCTTTAAGCTGGGAACCCCTTTAAGCTGACCTTACATTTTTTTCTACAAGTCCCCATCATTTTTTTGAGTACTTTGTTACATTCTGGTGCAGCAAGAGGTTCCAGGCTCACCGTATACTTTTTCTACCCCAGCCCAGGAATCAACCATTTATCTGAAGGGCTTTGGTTCTGTTTACAAGAGAATAACAGAAACAAAAATCTGGGAGCAAAATATGGTTAATGTTCTGAGGTGTTTTCTCAGTGTATATATACATACATACATATTTCTGTCTATCAATCCATCTATCATTGATTATATCTTCTATTTTTAAAATTTTAATCAATTTAATTTTTACTGTGCTTGGTCTTCATTGCTGTGCATGAGCTACTCTCTAGTTGCCTTGCTTAGGCTTCTGATTGTGGCTTGTCTTGTGGAACATGTGTTCTAGGTCATGTGGCTCTGTAGTTGTAGCATGTGGGCTCTAGAGCATGGGCTCAGTTGTTCCAAGGCATGTGGAATCTTCCTGGACCAAGGATTGAACTGTGTCCCCTGCACTGGCAAGGGGATTCTTAACCACTGGACCACCAGGGAAGTCTGATTATATCTTCTTCCTTTAATTGCTATTCTTTGCTTCAACAACTCATCTGGTTTATATATATATATATATAAAATTTATTTTTTAATGTGTTTTTGGCTGTCCTGGATCTTTGTTGCTGCCTGGGCTTTTCTCTAGCTGTGGTGTGCAGGGGTTACTCTCTAGCTGCAGTATGCAGGCTTCTCATTGCAGTGGCTTCTCTTGTTGTGGAGCAGGGGCTTTAGGGCATGGGGCGTTCAGTAGTTATGGCTCCTGGGCTCTAGAGCACAGGCTCAGTAGCTGTGGTGCACAGGCTTAGTTGCTCCATGGCAATATGGGATCTTCCCGGATCAGGGATCGAACCCATGTCTGCTGCATTGGCAGGCAGACTCTTTATCACTGAGCCACCAGGGAAGCCCATGATTATATGTTCTTTTAAAAACCACGAGTGCCAGTGGTGAAAAATTGAAAGCATTTCCTCTAAAGTCAGGAACAAGACAAGGGTGCCCACTTTAACCATTACTATTCAACATAGTTTCGGAAGTTTTGGCCACAGCAATCAGAGCAGAAAAAGAAATAAAAGGAATCCAAATTAGAAAAGAAGAAGTAAAACTCTCACTATTTGCAGATGACATGATCCTCTACATAGAAAACCCTAAAGACTCCACCAGAAAATTACTAGAAATAATCAATGACTATAGTAAAGTTGCAGGATATAAAATCAACACACAGAAATCCCTTGCATTCCTATACACTAATAATGCGAAAACAGAAAGAGAAATTAAGGAAACAATTCCATTCACCATTGCAACGGAAAGAATAAAATACTTAGGAATATATGTACCTAAAGAAACTAAAGACCTATATATAGAAAACTATAAAACACTGGTGAAAGAAATCAAAGAGGGCACTAATAGATGGAGAAATATACCATGTTCATGGATTGGAAGAATCAATATAGTGAAAATGAGTATACTACCCAAAGCAATTTATAGATTCAATGCAATCCCTATCAAGCTACCAACAGTATTCTTCACAGAGCTAGAACAAATAATTTCACAATTTGTATGGAAATACAAAAAACCTCGAATAGCCAAAGCGATCTTGAGAAAGAAGAATGGAACTGGAGGAATCAACCTACCTGACTTCAGGCTCTACTACAAAGCCACAGTCATCAAGACAGTATGGTACTGGCACAAAGACAGAAATATAGATCAATGGAACAAAATAGAAAGCCCAGAGATAAATCCACGCACATATGGACACCTTATCTTTGACAAAGGAGGCAAGAATATACAATGGATTAAAGACAATCTCTTTAACAAGTGGTGCTGGGAAATCTGGTCAACCACTTGTAAAAGAATGAAACTAGAACACTTTATAACACCATACACAAAAATAAACTCAAAATGGATTAAAGATCTAAACATAAGACCAGAAACTATAAAACTCCTAGAGGAGAACATAGGCAAAACACTCTCTGACATACATCACAGCAGGATCCTCTATGACCCACCTCCCAGAATATTGGAAATAAAAGCAAAAATAAACAAATGGGACCTAATTAACCTTAAAAGCTTCTGCACATCAAAGGAAACTATTAGCAAGGTGAAAAGACAGCCTTCAGAATGGGAGAAAATAATAGCAAATGAAGCAACTGACAAACAACTAATCTCAAAAATATACAAGCAACTCCTACAGCTCAACTCCAGAAAAATAAATGACCCAATCAAAAAATGGGCCAAAGAACTAAATAGACATTTCTCCAAAGAAGACATACAGATGGCTAACAAACACATGAAAAGATGCTCAACATCACTCATTATCAGAGAAATGCAAATCAAAACCACTATGAGGTACCATTTCACACCAGTCAGAATGGCTGTGATCCAAAAGTCTACAAATAATAAATGCTGGAGAGGGTGTGGAGAAAAGGGAACCCTCTTACACTGTTGGTGGGAATGCAAACTAGTACAGCCACTATGGAGAACAGTGTGGAGATTCCTTAAAATACTGGAAATAGAACTGCCTTATGATCCAGCAATCCCACTGCTGGGCATACACACTGAGGAAACCAGAAGGGAAAGAGACACGTGTACCCCAGTGTTCATCGCAGCACTGTTTATAATAGCCAGGACATGGAAGCAACCTAGATGTCCATCATCAGATGAATGGATAAGAAAGCTGTGGTACATATAGACAATGGAGTATTACTCAGCCATTAAAAAGAATACATTTGAATCAGTTCTAATGAGGTGGATGAAACTGGAGCTTATTATACAGAGTGAAGTAAGCCAGAAGGAAAAACACCAATACAGTATACTAATGCATATATATGGAATTTAGAAAGATGGTAACAATAACCCGGTGTACGAGACAGCAAAAGAGACACTGATGTATAGAACAGTCTTATGGACTCTGTGGGAGAGGGAGAGGGTGGGAAGATTTGGGAGAATGACATTGAAACATGTAAAATATCATGTAAGAAACGAGCTGCCAGTCCAGGTTCGATGCACGATACTGGATGCTTGGGGCTAGTGCACTGGGACGACCCAGAGGGATGGTATGGGGAGGGAGGAGGGAGGAGGGTTCAGGATGGGCAACACATGTATATCTGTGGCGGATTCATTTTGATATTTGGCAAAACTAATACAATTATGTAAAGTTTAAAAATAAAATTAAATTTAAAAAAATAAAAATAAAAACCATGAGTGCACACGAATACTTCCAAATCAGAATTCGCCAGAATTCATTCTAGCATTTGTTTTTCTTTCCACACTTACAGTACCCTTATTTGGTTTCCATTACCTTCGATATATTGTCTCTTACTTGCTTATCCCTTTTCTTTTGGAACCAATTTCTCAATCCTGCCCACTGTCTCCCTGGCATAAACCTTACAGGCCCACTGGCACTGGTTACCTGAAATTAAGAAGAGAAACCAATAAATTAAAGAAACCAACCCATGTTTTTTAAGGAAAAGAAAAATGGAAGGAGAAGAGGAAGAGGAATGGGAAACAGCTTTGGCTCTCATTATTAACAAATTAACTCCAAATTTGTATCAGTATAACTCAGTAAGAGTGTACTTCTTGCTTCTGTAAAGCTTAATGCTGATTGAATGGTTCTCCAAGAAGTTCTCTTCCAAGTGGTGACTCAGGGATCAAAGGTGCTTTATCAACACCATTGCCATCTCAACACGTGACGGCTGCTGGTTTGGCCAAAGGACAGAGTTGCAACAAGTAAAAGGCACACCCTCTCTCAGCGGCCTCAGAATGAAAGGAAAACACCACTTCTGCTCATGTTTCTTGATGGAGAAATAATCTCATGACATCACCCAGATGTACAGGATTGAGAAAGGTAATAGCATATGGATATTCAGGGACTCATTGGGTGTCCCTGGTGGCTCAGATGGTAAAGAATCTGCCTGCAATGTGGGAAACCCAGGTTCGATCCCTGGGCCGGGAAGATCCTCTGGAGAAGGGAGCACCAACCCACTCCAGTATTCTTGCCTGGAGAATTCCATGGACAGAGGAGCCTGGCAGGGATCTCAAAGAGTTGGACAGGACTGAACGACTAACACATCCAATGTAGACACATTTGCACAGATTTTATTTATATCTAAATAACAACGTAGCTTCCTGATGAATATTCTTGGAGAATAACAATGAGGAAAAAATGAATAAACTTATATACTATTAAATACAGCTGCTGCTGCTGCTGCTAAGTCGCTTCAGTCATGTCCGACTCTGTGCGACCCCATAGACGGCAGCCCACCAGGCTCCCCTGTCCCTGGGATTCTCCAGGCAAGAATACTGGAGTGGGTTGCCATTTCCTTCTCCAATGCATGAAGGTGAAAAGTGAAAGTGAGGTAGCTCAGTCCTGTCTGACTCTGAGCGACCCCATGGACTGCAGCCTACTGGGCTCCTCCATCCACCCGATTTTCCAGGCAAGAGTACTGGAGTGGGGTGCCATTGCCTTCTCTGTTAAATACAGCAGTCATCTATAAAAACGATTTCAGTTTTGGATTAGTTTACTTATATACTTTATTTATTAACTTTTTTAAACAAAATTGATATTTTATTTAGGTTGAAGTAAACTATGCAAAATTGATTTTCTTCACCAAAAATAATAGCGATATTTTCTATATTATTCCTAGATAAACCACAAAACACTTATGTTTGTTGGTTTTCTAGGTTTTGCTTGTAAATCAAGATGAGGCAGTAGATATAGTCATGGAAAAAAGAAGAAAACAGACAGGTAAGTTGTTCGTATCCATGGCCTCTGAACTTGTCTTGACAATGAAACTGAAGTGTTTAACATATACCTGCCAAAAAGCTTATGAAGGTGCAGACACAACAAAGGAAGGTAAACAGCAACAACCAGATGTGGAAGAACAATGGCAGGCTCTTCCATTCAAACTTTAACAATAATTTGTTCCTTTAACTTCATTTGGTAAAGACAAAATCTAAACTGAAATCCTTGTTTGGCGAGCTCACGTTTCTCTCATGGTCTGATTATTGGATTGTCTGATTCAAAGATATGTTTTCCAGTAGTTGGTACTAATTAGTAGTTAGCAGGATCATGTCTCTATAATAGCCACTCCTAGTCCAAAGGCTAACATACTCTTTCCTGGTGGTCCTTGTAAGCATCTCGATTATTAGCAGTCCAAGGTTGGAGAAACCCCAGTAAGACGGTAGGTGCTGGAGCAGCTGTGAGGAGATACCCCATGTCCAAGGGCAAAGGAGAAGCCCCAGCAAGACAGTAGGAGGGGCGAATTCATGTTTAGAATCAAACTCCATTCCTGCCAGAGATGCTCAGTGCTCAAACAAACCGTGTGTGCACCAGGACCCTACAGAGACTGAGACAGAACTGTGTTTGAGCATCTCCTGTGGAGGTATGGGTTGGCAGTGGACTGCCACAGGGGCAGGGCCTCTGGGTGCAGCAGACTTGGGTGTGGCATAAGCCCTCTTGGAGGAGGTCGCCATTAACCCCACCATAGAGCTGCCAGAACTTACACAGGACTGGGAAATAGTCTCTTGGAGGGCACAAAAAGAACCTTAGGCACCAGGACCCAGGAGAAAGGAGCAGTGACCCCACAGGACACTGTCCCGGACTTGCCCGTGAGTGTCCAGGAGTCTCCAGTGGAGGCGTGGGTCGGAGGAGGCCTGCTGCAGGGTTGGGGGCACTGCGTGTAGCAGTGCCAGCATGGGATGTTTTGAAGGAGGTCACCATTATCTTCATTACCTCCACCATAGTTTGGCCCCAGGTAAATAGCAGGGAGGGAACACACCTCCACCCATCAACAGAACACTGGATTAAAAAACTGTAGTAAAGGTGCAGCCCTGTGCTTCCTTCCTTAATTATAACTATTTTTAAATTTTGAAATAATTTCAAATTTACAGCAAAGATGAAAGAATAGTAAAAGGGTGTACTTCATCTAGAGTTACCAGTTTTTAACATTTTGCCACAATTGCTTTAATAGATTCTTTTTTGTCCATCCATCCACCCATCTTTATAATTCGAACCATTTGGGAATAAGCTGCAGACTTACACTTTTACCTAAATACTTGAGTGCATTTCTCAAGAAGCATTGTTTTCTTACACAATCCCAGTAAGATGATCAAAATCAGGAAATTTAACTGTGATAATATAATCTACAATCCCCAATCAAAATCTGCCAATTATCCCAATTATGTCCTTTAGTAATGGCTTTTTTTGGGGGGGGGGGTCCACATCCAATCCAGGATGACACATTGCATTTAGGGGTCATGTCTCTTTAGTTCCCTTTACTCTGTAAGTTTCTCAGTCTTTCTTCATCTTTCATGACATGGACAGTTTTAAAGAGTACAGTTTAGGTATTTTGTAAGATTTCCCTCTTTGATGTTTCCTCATGATTAAAGTTGTGCATTTAGGGAAGGAAGGAGTATAGCTGATTAACAATGTTGTGATAGTTACAGGTGAACAGCAAAGGCCTCAGCCATATATATGCATGTATCCATTCTCCCTCAACTCCCCCACCCCATCCAGGCTCCCACATAACACTGAGCTGAGCTCCGTGTGCCATACAGTAGGTCCTTGTTGGTTATCCATTTTGAACATAGCAGTGTGTGCATGTTGATCCCTAACTATCCCTTCTCCTCATTCTTTCCCCCCTGGCAGCCATAAGTTCATTCTCTAAGTCTATGAGTCTGTTTCTGTTTTGTAAATACATTCATGTACATAATTTCTTTTTAGATTCTGTATATAAGACATGTCATATGATATTTCTCCTTCTCTGTCTTACTTCACTCATATGACAATCTCTAGGTCCACCCATGTTGCTGCAAATGACATTATTTCATTCTTTTTAATGGCTGAGTAACATTCCATTGTATATATACACCACCTCTTCTTTATCCATTTCTCTGTCGGTGGACATTTAGGTTGCTTTCATGTCTCCACTACTGTAAACACTGCTGAGTGAACATTGGGATGCATGTATCCTTTCAGACCAATTTTTTCCTCTGAGTACATGCCCAGGAGTGGGATTGAAGGGCCACACAGTAGCTCTGGAACTTCCCAGGTGGCACTAGTGGTAAAGAACATGCCTACCAATGTGTTCTAGGAGATGTAAGAGATGTAGGTTCAATCCCTGGGTGAGGAAGATCCCCTGGAGAAGAAAATGGTAACCCACTTCAGTATTCTTGCCTGGACGATCTCATGGATGGATAAGCCTGGCGGGCTACAGTTCATGGGGTCTCAAAGAGTCGAACATGACTGAAATGACTTAGTATGCACATACAGTAGCTCTACTTTTAGTTGTTTAAGGAACTCCATAGTGGCTGTTGGATAAGGCAATGGCACCCCACTCCAGTACTCTTGCCTGGAAAATCCCATGGACAGAGGAGCCTGGAAGGCTGCAGTCCATGGGGTCGCTGAGTGTCGGACACGACTGAGCGACTTCACTTTCACTTTTCACTTTCATGCCCTGGAGAAGGAAATGGCAACCCACTCCAGTGTTCTTGCCTGGAGAATCCCAGGGACGGGGGAGCCTGGTGGGCTGCCGTCTATGGGGTTGCACAGAGTCGGACATGACTGAAGTGACTTAGCAGCAGCAGTATAGTGGCTGTATCAATTTGCATTCCCACCAACAGTGTAGGAAGGTTCCCTTCTCTTGAGAGGAGCTACTTTTGAGACTGTGTCAATACCCTGTTTCTGAAAAACTCATACCAACTCATTTTCACATCCATTGATGATGCTTGCCTGAGTCAAAGACTACTACAATAGTTAAAAATGGTAATTTTTAAAGTTCTTTTCCCTTCTACATCTTTTAGTTGACTATTCTACTCTAAGAATGAGCTTCCCTTTTTAAAAAAATTTATTTACTATTGATATAGACTCTGGATTCTAGGTTATAATACATTATGGTTATTTTGATGTTCAAATTATCCTAGTGAGAGCCCCTTCAGGTTGACTTCTTGTTCTTCTAAAACGTCCCATCACTTTTTCGCACACATCCTTACTTTCCAAGATAAGATATTCTGGCTCTTTTTTCTCCCCCACATTTTTCAATCTTCGAATCAGTCATTTCTCCATGAATCCCTGATTCCTTTTACTGAGAAATAGTTTTTAGGAACCTAGTCCTTTCTTAAGGAAGGGCTTACATTATTGAACCTAAAATGATTTGGGTGGTCTTAACTGCAGAAGTGAATTAGGTCCCATTTGCTCCAGCTGAGAAAGCATTTACCTCCTTTACATTTCTGTAAGATCCTAAATTTTACAAGGATTTGTTTTGATTATCAGTGCGTTCTCAGCACATACAGTGCCAGAGATGCTTAATAAAGTATTCCATAAACATTTGTTGCACGGTTTACATGCTGCCAAGAGAAATCTATTCGAGATACAGTTCCAGGTTTAAGTTCAAGGATCACTAATGTGCTTACATTTTTTGCATTCATTTGTTATGGCCACTTATGCTACAGATTGGTAGCTTAAAATAGACTTACGTGTCCTTCTGTTTACCTTGATGTTTTGTATTATATTAGAAACCTTTAGGAGTCAACAGTTGAGCCAAAATTTTTCAGTGTCCCTTTTTCAAGACTGTCCTGTCTTCATGATTTTCTAAATAACTAGGCCATGGTTTCCATAAATGTCATTTCATTTTATGAAGACTGAGATGATACTATAAAATCTGAGGTGTTAATTCACAATGAATAGTTGAGAATTTTATGCTTGTTTCCTCTGATAAAACTGAGGTCATAGTCATTCAGGAAAAAGGAACAACACTAGTAATTTTTTTGTTTACTATTGGATTTGGGTAAACAGGCACAAAGAGAACATTGAAGTCACACAAATAATAACTACAGAAAGCAGTTACTGCCATCAGTGCTGGAGGAACTGATTTCAGACGCCAACAGCGGTGAGCAGTAGCTGGAAGTGAGACCCTAGTTCCCTGACCAGAAGTCTAATTGCTAGACCAGAAGCCAGCAGCTAGGGCTTAAAGCCCCAGTCCTTGCCTACCTTGACAAGAAAGAATTCTGACAAGGAGGCAGAAGGTAAAGAGAAAAGTAAAATGTTTATTGGAAAAGCAGTGTAGGAATTCCCTGGTGGTTCAGTGGCTAAGACTGCGCTCCCAGTGCAGGGGGTCTGGGTTCGATCCCTGGTCAGGGAACTAGATCCTGCATGCTGCAGCTAAGAGTTCACACACCACAACTAAAGATCCTGCGTGCTGTAATGAAGACCAGGTGCAGCCAAACAAACAAAGATTTTAAAATGACATTTTTTTAAAGAGAAAGTAAAGCAGAGTACATACAGGAAAACGCATGGGCAAACTCAGTGAGAGTCTTGAGAATTGTGCCTTTGGGAGGTTAAAATATTTTATAAAGCGGTAGTATTCCTGTCTTCCCTCTGGCCAGTCATCTTGTTTTTCAGCCCCCTCAACCCACCTCAGCTAATTTATCTCAGGACCTTCCCCTAGGTGCACAAGAACCCTTCAGCCAAGATGGATTTCAATGCAAAGGCATCTGAAAAAAGCAAGACTTATTACAGCTTGTCATCCCCTGAACATTAACCCCCAAGGAGCCTTTCTGCACCTGTGTAGTGTCTCCCTTGCCCCAAGGAGGGAGAATGTGAGATCTCTTGATCCGTTTACTTAGACAAGGTTTAGCCCCTCTCTGTTCCTACCATAACTGTTATCTTCAAGTGTCCTCAGGAGACAAAGCCTGGCTATTAACCCTATTTTGTTGTTACTTTCATTTCAGAGAGCAAACAGGAGGCTGATTGTACCTGGAGACCACCTATCTCCTGTCTGAGGAAATGCAAACAGGCTAGTTGTACATGTATGACTTGAAGCCCATATTTTTTCTCATCCCAAGAAATGTAAACAGGAGGCCAGTAGTAAATGCCTAGCCTAGAGCCCATCTACCTCCTGCCTCAGAACAAATTAAAGAGGTTGGGGTTATTAGAATTTAAGAGTTGCGAGAAGGGGCTATGTGGAACCAGAAGCCAAACCTGTGAGAAGGTGCTTGCCTTGCTGCTGCTGGTATCTCCCACGGGGACTCAGGGAGGCTAATTCTAGAAATGCCAGAAGAAGCTGTCGACAGGAGTCAACTGGTGCTGCTGCTGGAGTAGGACATGGCAGCCCACTCCGGTATGCTTGCCTGAAAAATTCTATGGACCTATACAAACCTGGCGGGTTATAGTCCCTGGCTACAGTTGCAGAGTCGGACAGAACTGAGGAGGCATGCGCACTGTTGGAGTGACGGGAGTCAAGATGTGAAGGATTCCAACAGGAGCAACGGTGAAGTCCCTCCTCTTGCTTCTAGCATCCCCTATTAATGGAACCTAAAATAATTTTTTGCTTGTCTCAATCCTAGGCATAGAGTTAAAGAGGAGTGGGTTTGGAGCCAAGAGACAGTCAATTCTATTAATTCAGTTTAGTCGCTCAATCGTGTCGACTCTTTGTGACCCCGTGAACCACAGCACGCCAGGCCTCCCTGTCCATCACCAACTCCTGGAGTCTATCCAAACCCATGTCCATCGAGTCGGTGATACCATCCAACCATCTCATACTCTGTCAGCCCCTTCTCCTGCCCTCAATCTTCCCCAGCATCAGGGTCTTTTCAAATGAGTCAGCTCTTCGCATCAGCTGGCCAAAGGACTGGAGTTTCAGCTTCAACATCAGTCCTTCCAATGAACACCCAGGACTGATCTTCTTTAGGATGGACTGGTTGGATCTTCTTGCAGTCCAAGGGACTCTCAAGAGTCTTCTCCAACACCACAATTCAAAAGCATCAATTCTTTGGTGCTCAGCTTTCTTCACAGTCCAACTCTCATGTCCATACATGACCACTGGAAAAACCATAGCCTTGACTAGATGGACCTTTGTTGGCAAAGTAATGTCTCTGCTTTTGAATATGCTGTCTAGGTTGGTCATAACTTTCCTTCCAAGGAGTAAGTGTCTTTTAATTTCATGGCTGCAATCACCATCTGCAGTGATTTTGGAGCCCAGAAAAATAAAGTCAGCCATTGTTTCCACTGTTTCCCCATCTATTTGCCATGAAGTGATGGGACCAGATGCCATGATCTTCGTTTTCTGAATGTTGAGCTTTAAGCCAACTTTTTCACTCTCCACTTTCACTTTCATCAAGAGGGTCTTTAGTTCCTCTTCACTTTCTGCCATAAGGGTGGTGTCATCTGCATATCTGAGGTGATTGATATTTCTCCCAGTAATCTTGATTCCAGCTTGTGCTTCTTCCAGCCCAGCGTTTCTCATGATGTACTCTGCATAGAAGTTAAATAAGCAGGGTGACAATATACAGCCTTGACGTACTGCTTTTCCTATTTGCAACCAGTCTGTTGTTCCTTGTCCAATTCTAACTGTTGCTTCCTGACCTGCATACAAGTTTCTCAAGAGGCAGGTCAGGTGGTCTGGTATTCCCATCTCTTTCAGAACTTTCCAGTTTATTGTGATCCACACAAAGGCTTTGGCATAGTCAATAAAACAGAAGTAGATGTTTTTATGGAATTCTCTTGTTTTTTTGATGATCCAGCAGATGTCGGCAATTTGATCTCTGGTTCCTCTGCCTTTTCTAAAACCAGCTTGAACATATGGAAGTTCATGGTTCACATATGCTGAAGCCTGGCTTGGAGAATTTTGAGCATCACTTTACTAGCATGTGAGATGAGTGCAATTGTGCAGTAGTTTGAGCATTCTTTGGCATTGGAATGAAAACTGACCTTTTCCAGTCCTTTGGCCACTGCTGAGTTTTCCAAATTTGCTGGCATACTGAGCACAGCACTTTTACAGCATCATCTTTCAGGATATGAAATAGCTCAACCGGAATTCCATCACCTCCACTGGCTTTGTTCGTAATGATGCTTCCTAAGGCCCACTTGACGTCACATTCCAGGATGTCTGGCTCTAGGTGAGTGATCACACCATTGTGGTTATCTGGGTCGTGAAGATCTTTTCTGTACAGTTCTTCTGTGTATTCTTGCCACCTCTTCTATCTTCTGCTTCTGTTAGGTCCCTACCATTTCTGTCCTTTATTGAGCCCATTGTTGCATGAAATGTTTCCTTGGTATCTCTAATTTTCTTGAGGAGATCTCTATTGTTGTACTCGATTTCTTTGCACTGATCACTGAGGAAGGCTTTCTTATCTCTCCTTGCTATTCTTTGGAACTCTGCATTCGAATGGGTATATCTTTCTTTTTCTCCTTTGCTTTTCACTTACCTACTTTCCACAGCTATTTGTAAGGCCTTTTCAGACAGCCATTTTGCTTTTTTGCATTTTTTTTTCTTGGGGATGGTCTTGGTTCGTGTCTCCTGTACAATGTCACATACCTCCATCCATAGTTCATCAGGCACTCTGTCAAATCTAGTTCCTTAAATCTATTTCTCATTTCCACTGTATAGTCATAAGGGATTTGATTTAGGTCGTACCTGAATTGTCTAGTGGTTTTCTCCACTGTCTTCAATTTAAGTCTGAATTTGGCAATAAGGGGTTCATGATCTGAGCCACAGTCAGTTCCTGGTCTTGTTTTCACTGACTGTATAGAGCTTCTCCATCTTTGGCTGCAAAGAATATAATCAGTCTGATTTCAGTGTCGACCATCTGGTGATGTCCATGTGTAGAGTCTTCTCTTGTGTTGTTGGAAGAGGGTGTTGCTATGACTGGTGGGTTCTCTTGGCAGAACTCTATTAGCCTTTGCCCTGCTTCATTCTGTACTCCAAGGTCAAATTTGCCTGTTACTTTGCTAAACAGCAATTATAGAAGCTCTGTTTGAAAGCATTGTAAATAGGGACTTCCCTGGTGGTCCACTGGTTAAGATTTTGCTTCCAATGCAGAGGGTGTGGGTTCGGTTCCTGGTAAGGGAGCTAAGATCAATCCCACATGCCTTGTAGCCAAAAAAAACAAAACATAAAACAGAAGAAATATAACAAATTCAATAAAGACTTTACAAATGGTCCACATCAAAAAAGAAAAATCTTAAAAAAAGAGAAAGCAGTCTAATATACTGATAAGTACAAACTCTAAAATACTGTAGTCAGAACATTTAAAGGCCCATGTGATTGATTTGTTGCATATATAAATTCAGTTATCTTCAGCTTTTGTTAAAGTATGTAGTTATTTCAAAAAATAAAGTTAAAATATAGAGCTGTCTTATTGTGGAGATACATATAAATAAGCTGAATAACTCAGATTACAAATTTGAAGAAGAATTCTAATTCAGTCTCTGGTTTGAGAAATCATAGTAAATGTGGTGTGATTTTTTCTTGACAGAAACCTAATAAATGTGTCAATCTGCTTTTTAAGGCACTGAAATATCAGAATATGAAAATCAAGGGGTAGGCAGGAAACTGTTATATAGAAATCAATTGACAGCCAAAAGGAGGGACAAATAGTAGATAATAAGGGGAAAAACAAGAATAAAACCACCACAAACTAAAAATATACAGCTGGCTCCAGCCCTGTGTAAAATTAAAGAACTTGACATGGTACCTGGTTACATATGTCTTTGCTTATTACACACACACACAGAGGACAAAAGGGGGTGTAGAGAAGAGCAAGAGAGCGAGACTCCCTTAGCTATCAAGACATATTGTCCTGACAATGTCCATCTATCAAAAATCACAAACGCATGTACCCTTTGTTTCAGTCACCTCACTACTGGGAATTTTTCTCTCACTTTTTAACACATGCAAAAAAATGCACATACAAAATGATTCACTGGGGCATTATTTACAAGACAATAACGTGGAAACAATGCACTAAATATACCAGTATGATTAAAAAATAAATCATGGTGCAGACACACATGGAATACTTTGTACCTGTGGATGGATAGATAGGTAGATAGACAAAACCGGAACCTTTTTATTGATGTATAAAGATTTGCAAAATACTGTTAAATGAAAAAGCATATAAAGAACATAGTACCATCTGTGTAAAAGGGGGTAATGTCTTCTTGTGTCTATGTAACATCTCTGAAAAGATATACACACAAAACTTAACATTGGTTGCCTGTGACGTGGAGAACTGAAGAGCTGGAGGTGAGGGGCAAGAGGGAAACTTTTCATTTTACAATGAAAAGTTTTGATATATTTAAAAGTTTAAATATATAAAAAATAGTTTGAACCATTTGTGTAGACTCTTTCAAATCTTTAATTTTACAAAAAGGAAACAAAATTATTACTGGAATGTTTCTGGATATTTCAGATTTTACTATGTGCAAGTTGGTAACATAAAGTGTTCCTGTTGAGTTGTACTGTAAATACAAAGTAAATTATCCTAAACTGATTATCCTAAACCTTGATAGTCAAGCTGTATTGGAAATAATAAGGTCAAATTAAGGCCACTTATTTCCTATTTACTAATTTTCTATTAGTCTACCTTCATGCTCATTTTTGTGTAGTGATATGAACAAAAGGACTAAAACCTAATTGTATTTTCCATCCATTATACAATAATATCAACTCAACATTTAGGAAAGTGAGCTGCTAAGTCACTTCAGTCGTGTCCGACTCTGTGCAACCCCAAAGACGGCAGCCCACCAGGCTCCCCCGTCCCTGGGATTCTCCAGGCAAGAACACTGGAGTGGGTTGCCATTTCCTTCTCCAATGCATGAAAGTGGAAAGTGAAAGTGAAGTCGCTCAGTCGTGTCCAGCTCTTAGCGATCCCATGGACTGCAGCCTACCAGGCTCCTCCGTCCATGGGATTTTCCAGGCAAGAGTACTGGAGTGGGGTGCCATTGCCTTCTCCAGGAAAGTGAGAGTACCTGGTAAAACTCTGATTGTAGGAATTATTACAGTGAGTTTCACAGCGACATCTAGTGCCCCCTTTTGGTACAATTGTTTAGATTCTGGGATATTTACCATTTACTGAACACTTACTTCGGGTACAGTTCAAGATATTATTTGTATATTAACTCATTAATCTGTGAAACAAATCTAGATAATAGAACAGACATAGTCTTGGCCTGAAAGAGAACATAATCGTTACAGAAGAAATGACATATCAGACACTTTTTCCTGCCAAGCAAGTATATGTGTGTGGTCAGTCCTGTCACTCTTGTGACCCCATGGACTGTAGCCCAC
The DNA here is from genome assembly GCF_003369695.1 of Bos indicus x Bos taurus. Lineage (NCBI taxonomy): Eukaryota > Metazoa > Chordata > Mammalia > Artiodactyla > Bovidae > Bos > Bos indicus x Bos taurus. The sequence goes on from NC_040080.1 coordinate 57,543,091, forward strand.
TAGACTCCTCTGTCCATGACATTTTCCAGGCAAGAATAATGGAAAATTCTTGCCATTTCCTTCTCCAGGGTGGGATTTATTTCTGAGATAGCTTGTGGCCATAAGACTAGGCATTATTTATAAAGTCCTGAAGTAAACAGTCTAAGGAAAATCTGCCTACCAATACTTATTATGGATTTGGGGGGGGGGGGGATGGGGCTTTTCTGGTGGCTCAGACAGTAAAGTGAATTTTTCAATTACATTGCAAAATGTGTTATTTTGGGCGATTCTCACTGTACATGTCATAGCTGGATTTAGAACTCACTACCATAGTTGACCGCAGTATAAAAATAGTTACATTTGTTTGCTCTAAAAATTTACTATAAAATTTACATAGTTTATAGTAAGAATAATTGGGAAATTCTGAGTTCATCTGTAAGTTTTAATACAGAGCTTCAATTCAGAGCTGCCAAACTCAAGATATAATAATGTAAAATGGTAAAGAAGGGACCTCTACACAAAACAGAAACTGTTTGTCCAATATTGTGATATTAGAAGTCACCTGAGTGAAAATATCAGATATTCTTGACTAATAAAGAAGTAATGTAATAGGTGAATAGGGATGCACCCAGAATATATAAAGAATTGTTTCAACTCAGAAGACAACCCCCCAAATGGGCAAAAAATTGAAATAAACAGTTCATAAAAGACAGTGTACAAATGCCCAATCAGAACATAAAAGATGCCCAACATAATCACCAGAGTAATAGAAATTAAATCCGCAGCTAGACATTGCTACAAACCTATTATGCCTGTGGACAAAGAATGCTGTCTACCATTTCAGCAAAGGATTTGTAATCAAGCTGTCAGCCAGTATGGCTGCCCTCACTGTGAGCCCTGAGGGACCTCAAGATGGAGACAAACAGGTTGCTCTGTTAGCCACTACAGCCACCCCTAACAGTGCACCCTAAGGGGATTCAGGATGGGAAAGAACAGGAGGATACTGGCCCTGGATAGTTAAAGGTGCATTCCAAAGGAATGATTTCAATAAGCCTATACTCATTTGACAACAAAGGTCTGTCTAGTCACAGCTGTGGTTTTTCCTGTAGTCATGTATGGATGTGAGTTGGACCATAAAGCTGAGCACTGAAGAACTGATGCTTTTGAACTGTGGTGTTGGTGGACTCTTGAGAGTCCCTTGGACTGCAAGGAGAGCCAACCAGTCAATCCTAAAGGAAACCAGTCCTGAATATTCATTGGAAGGACTGATGCTGAAGCTGAAACTCCAATCCTTTGGCCACTTGATGGGAAGAACTGACTCACTGGAAAAGAACCTGATGATGGGGAGGGGGACTGAAGGCAGAAGGAGAAGGGGATGACGGAGGATGAGATAGTTGAATGGCATCACTGACTCGATGGATATGAGTTTGAGCAAGCTCTGTGAGTTGGTTATGGACAGGGAAGCCTGGCGTGCTGCAGTCCACGGGGTCACAAAAATTTGGACAGACTTGAGTTACTGAAGTGTTAGTCATTTGCATCTTCTACTACATGGAAAAACACTAAATTCTAACTTGAGATGTCAGATTTTCTTTAATTAACAGTAGTCTTTTGATCCTACTGACCTGGGGAGTTCATCTTTCAGGTTGGTAGGATCAAAAGACTACTGTGAAAAAAGCAGAGACATTACTTTACCAACAAAGGTCCATCTAGTCAAAGCTTTGGTTTTTCCAGTAGTCGTGTATGGATGTGAGAGTTGGACTATAAAGAAAGCTGAGCGCCGAATTGATGCTTTTGAACTGTGGTGTTGGAGAAGACTCTTGAGAGTCCCAAGGGACCCAACCAGTCCATTGTAAAGATCAGTCCTGGGTGTTCATTGGAAGGACTGATGTTGAAGCTGAAACTCCAATACTTTGGCCACCTGATGTGAAGAGCTGACTCACTGGAAAATAACCTGATGCTGGGGAAGATTGAGGGCAGAAGGGGATGACAGAGGATGAGATGGTTGGATGACATCACTGACTCGATGGACATAGGTTTGGGTAGACTTTGGGAGTTGGTGATGGCCAGGGAAGCCTGGAGTGCTGCAGTCCATGGGGTCGCAAAGAGTCAGATATGAATGAGCGACTGAACTGAACTGAGTCTTTTGATGTTCTGTCTCCCCAGTTTTTGTTGCAAAAACTCCTATGAAGCCTGGCTCCTCCCTTACGTCTTCAGAGCAGTCCCTTAGAGCTATCTAGGAGGCTGTCTTCTGGGCTTAAGTCCTCAGAAAGTCTGCCAAATAAAACATAGGTCACAACTTTTAGACTGTTTTTTGTATTTCTAGTCAACAAGCCAAGACAGACTGACAATACTAATGGCAGTACTTTAAGGGCTGTGAAATGTTAGTCATGCATATTCAAAAGCAGAGACATTACTTTGCCAACAAAGGTTCGTATAGTCAAGGCTATGGTTTTTCCAGTGGTCATGTATGGATGTGAGAGTTGGACTGTGAAGAAGGGTGAGCACTGAAGAATTGATGCTTTTGAACTGTGGTGTTGGAAAAGACTCTTGAGAGTCCCTTGGAATGCAGGGAGATCCAACCAGTCCATTCTGAAGGAGATCAGCCCTGGGATTTCTTTGGAAGGAATGATGCTAAAGCTGAAACTCTAATACTTTGGCCACCTCATGGGAAGAGTTGACTCATTGGAAAAGACTCTGATGCTGGGAGGGATTGGGGGCAGGAGGAGAAGGGGACGACAGAGGATGAGATGGCTGGATGGCATCACTGACTTGATGGACCTGAGTCTGGGTGAACTCCAGGAGTTGGTGATGGACAGGGAGGCCTGGCGTGCTGTGATTCATGGGGTCGCAAAGAGTCGACACGACTGAGTGACTGAACTGAACTGAAGACAGTGGGGCAATGTTCATAGTTTTAACATACACTTACCATAAGACTCAGCTGTTACATTTTTCTATTTGTCCAACAGAAACGAAAGTGTGTCCAACACTCATCTGTAGGTGAATTACCTACAGGTGAATTACCTACCTTACCTATTAACATCTGTGCAGCAAAATAAATTATTTATGCGATATTTTGAGCCAAAAAGATGCTTATAAAATCAAGAGAACAAATGAAAATCACAAAGATGGAGGTATATATTAAAAATTAAAAAAAAAAAACAAAACATGGGGAAGCATCACTGTCAAGAGCATTAGTGGGTCTGTGTTCCTTCCTCTTTATTCATTTTTAAAGAGGATTAAAATATTTTCTATTTTCTTTCCTTGAAAAACTCAGAAATGGTTTTCTGTTTATGGGATTGTCAGTTGGGTTTTCAGTCAGTTGTTCTTTACTGAGGAGTGACAGACTCTTGGACCTACAGGTCCATGTTGTTCCTTTACAGAGACTTTCAAAGGCTCTGTCTTACCCTGGTCACAGGATGGGCATGTTGATCATTAGCTGCTGTGCTGTCGCTCAGTCGAGTCAGACTCTTTGTGACCCCATGGAGCCTGCCAGGCTCTCCTGTCCATGTGGATCCTCTAGGCAAGAATACTGGAGTGGATTGCTGTGCCCCCTCCTGGCTATCTTCCAAACCCATGTCTCCCGCACTGCAGGTGGATTCTTTACCACCTGAGCCACCAGGGAAAGCCCAAGAATGCTGGAGTGGGCAGCCTGTCCCTTCTCCAAGGGATCTTCCTGACCCAGGAATTGAACCAGGTCTCTTGCATTTCAGGCAGATTCTTTACCACCTGAGCCACCAGGGAAGCCCAAGAATGCTGGAGTGGGCAGCCTGTCCCTTCTCCAAGGGATCTTCCTGACCCAGGAATCGAACCAGGTCTCCTGCATTTCAGGCAGACTCTTTACCAGCTGAGCTACCAGGGAAGCCCCATTAGTAGATATCACCAAATAGTATTCCAGTGTAATTCTGTTGGCAGTTTCTGGCTGCTCCATTAGCTATTTCATTTTCAAATGCTTATTTGGGTATTTCCTTTTGTGATGAGATTTTCAGGTTTTTGTTAGTTTTTTGAGTTGTCTTTTTCTTGAGTTTGCACTTTTCAAAACATTCTGATTAAGTCCTTTGTCAGATACATGTATTGGGAATATTTCTTGCCAGTCTTTACCTGTTTACTAAGTGTCTTTTGATTCAAACTTCTTAGTATGTAATCCACCTTACCAATTTGTTAGTGCTTTTGGTGTCTTTAAAAAGAAATGCTTGCCAATTCAAAGGTCAAGAAGATATTCTTGTGGTTTCTATTTAGAAGCTTGATCTAGCTTTTACATTTAGGTCAATAATTCATCTCAAATGAATTCTTCTGCATAGTGTAAATTAGGGGTCAAGGTTAATCTTTTCCCTAGAATTCATTAGTGAATTCTATCATGGAGTTTTATTTGTGTGAAGTTTATAATTAGATATTCATCTTAACAGATATAGTACTATTATTTTCTTGAGTTAGTTGTGGTTAGCTGCCTTTTATCAATTCTTATCTCTGGGCTCTGAAAGAAATCTCTTCCATACTCTGCAACCACATTTCTACTTTGTAGACTGGTTTCCTGTTAGGCTCTGCTTATAGCAGTTGCTAGAGACTGAAAGGCTAGAGAAAGACTTGTCTTTCCTGCGGACTGTCTTCTTGCAGTTTCTTTCTCAACTCAGTGTGCCTCTTCTTTGTGGTGCTGCAGTTTCTTATATCAGCTGCTGAATCCAGTGTGGACTCTCTTCTCCCTTCAGCTGTCAGCCTCTCCTCTTCAGAGATCTGAGTTTCAGTCCCAAGGGAACCTGGCCCAAACTTCTAAGTTTTAATATTCCAACCTTTTCTCTGTTGTCTTGACCTTAGGTTTTAATAGTTACTGCAGCTGCTCTTTCCATAATACTTCAAAATTCTTGTTACTCTTTCAGTTACCTAACTGCATGGTCAGTAGTTCTTTTATTTCTGTTCAATTGATATCATTTTTGCCCCCTGATTAGAATCTGACACACTGACAAAGGGCTAGAATACAGAACAGAACTTCATGAAAGATGGCCTCCTGATACATAAGCAAACCCTGTTAAGACATATATACACACATACACACCCAGAGGACACTGTACAGAAATGTTTATAGCAGCATTTTTGCTAAGAGCCCAACCTTCAAACTATACCCAAATGCCCATTAAAAGTTAAGTGGATGTTATGCTACATCCACACAATGAACTACAGCAGTGATACTCATCAGTCTGTCACTACATATAGTTACATGGATTAATTTTACAAACACGAAGTAAAGCCACTCAAAGGAGAAAATATATGGTTTTATTAATAAAGCAACAAAAAAAATCCATGGCATTGTCAGCACAGTGGTTACTCTAGGTAGAGGGCTAGAAACTAGCAGAGAAACGAGGATCTCTAGGGAACTGGTAATACGGCGTCTTGATCTATGTATGGCTGCATGGTCTCCCATTTTTAGAAATAAAAGGCCTTCCTTGACATACTGCCAGCTCTCAAGCTACTGCTCTAGTCTCTTTGTTAGAGCTGTCTGCATGTCTGCCCCTGCCTTAACACTGAAATTATTCTCACCAGTCATCTGACTGTAAATTTAGTAGGTATCATTTCTGTGCCCACATTTTACTTAGCGTAACTGTTGACCACTCTTCCTAAAACACTCTGTTCAATGACACTGCATTCTCTTGGTCTTCCTTACTTACCATCCCTTCAATATTGATACTCATCCTTAGCTCTTTCTCACTTCCAAATCTGTATATAATCTTACATTAATACATTCCCATCATTCAGAAGTATCTATTTGCTAAGGATTTTCAACTATCTCTCATTTCTCCTAAGATTCAGTTAGTTACCTAACTGCCAATGTATATCCATTTGGATCTATTCACACAGTATTTGAGTGCTTACTATGGGTCAAATACTGTTGCTACAATTTCTCACAGAAATAGTCACTGTAGTCAAACTCAAGTCTATCTTCTTTCCTGTATATTTAGTCTTCTTTTAGAATTCTTTCAATGACTGGCCCTACCTTCTACTGCTGCTGCTAAGTTGCTTCAGTCGTGTCCGACTCTGTGCGACCCCATAGACGGCAGCCCACCAAGCTCCCCCATCCCTGGGATTCTCCAGGCAAGAACACTGGAGTGGGTTGCCATTTCCTTCTCCAATGCATGAAAGTGAGTGAAAGTGAAGTCGCTCAGTCGTATCCGACTCTTAGCGACCCCATGGACTGCAGCCTACCAGGCTCCTCCATCCATGGGATTTTCCAGGCAAGAGTACTGGAGTGGGGTGCCACTGCCTTCTCCGATACCTTCTACTAGGCCAGCCAAATAAAAAACCTGCAGGTAATTTTTTTTTATCATCTCTCTGCCCATATTTTAGTAAGCAATCAAGTCTGTTAAATTTACCTATGCAGGATAACTACCTCTCTCTGGAGTTCTCACTGCTACTCATTCATATTTAATTTGACATACATTTTTTGGAATGATGAACAGATCAAACTAGACTCCAAAGAAATGTCCCTATATATTCCAAAGCAATATTTTACATTGTTTTCAAATGCTAAGGAATGGCCAAATTAAATATCTATATAACCCCTTAGATTAAGATAGCTGTAGTAGCCAAACTCCAAGATGAGCCTGAATCATCTCACCTGTGTATTTACTCTTGTGTAGTCCTTTCCCCATTTGGCCTGTAAAAGCAATAGAATATGACAAAAATGATGGTATTATTCCCAAGATTAGGTTGTATAAATGTTGTGGCTTTAATCATAGGTACACTTTCTTGGATTATTCTGGGAGAATCTGGTTGCAACATCATGAGGGCACTCAGGTAACCTATGATGTCTCTAGTCACAGCCTGTAAGGAACTGAGGCCTGTGAACTACCCCATGAGCCTGGAAGCACATTTTATCTCAGCTGAACCTTTAGATTACATTTAACTACAAAAGTCATGAGATTTGGAGCCAGAACCATACAGCCACGTTCCTGATTTTGAACACATAGAAACTACAGTTGTTTTAAGCTGCTAAGTTTTGAGGTTGCTTAATTGCTATTGAGCAATAGAGAACTTATTTCTTCTCCCAACCAAACCATAAGCTGACTACAATTTTTGTCACTAGAACAAATAAAACAAGTACACTTTATACTGCTTCACAATTTCAAAGTATTCACTATCACAAGATCAATGCGTTAAATTCTGGACAACAGAATCAGTAGTGGTATAGTATAAACACATTTGATTAGGACTGTATTTGCATAGTCAGCTTTAATTTATTCCAAATAAGCTGACCAATTTTTGGTTCTTTGGCTTACAAGGGTTAAACATTACCAATTCCTCTTAATTAGCTAAATAACAATTAATACAATTAACACCTAATAAACCTATGCTAGTAGTTAATTAGATGATCAAATGTTTTCCCTTTAAAAAACAAAAAAGCTACTTTCCCAAAGATATTTCTAAAACTGCATTCATCCACTTCCAAACATTTCACATGGCACAGAAGAGGCACTGAATATATATTTCTTCAAGTGGGCAGTAAAATCTTATAAGCAATTTCAAAGACCTATGAACATAGCATAAATGTCACGAAGTGTCAGTTCTACTAATGATTTTATACCAGAACATAACAGAACCGAACTGTTTTGGGTCTCCCCACACTAAAGATTCCATGTCTTCTCTGCTTTCTTCTTAAATCTTTGGTGGAAAGATGTTATGTGAATTCTGAACAGCCCTCGGTGACTGTTAATTCAAAGTAACAGACTGACCACATGAATGGAAGAGAAATGAGACATCAAGAGATAACATATTGCAAAATGCTTTATGCAGAGAGTGAGAGGTACCTCCGAGAGCTTGCTTCCCTACATCATTCTGTGAGTATAATAGCTATACACTGCTTACCTAGGAACAAGAGGACCAGATTATTGCAACTAGAAGCAAAACATAAAGGAGTAGACTAAAATGAGAACTAAAACTCAATAATACACAAATCTCACATACAAAATGTTACCAGGAAACCTTACAGTTTGTGCTATTTGAAAAAGTATTTATTGCAATGACAAAACTAGAGGTTAATTACTTTTTTATTATTGAATTATATTGTAAAGTCTACATCTACAATTTTAATCAGGAAGAAATGCTTTGCATTTACATCAAGGACACATTTATTCTAGTGGAATTAAACAGACACAGACAAAAGACCAAGTACACATTTAAAAAAAAAAAAAAAAAAAAAAGACTATATGTTTTACCCGGTCCTACTTTTGCTAGTTTGGACCATACCTTTTCTACTAGAAAACTGATCTCACATACATGTTAAGTCTGATTTATCCTCCCACATTTCTGAACATTAAATGCAGCTTCTCACAATTTCTAATTATAAACAAAAGATGGGAAACATAGTTTACAAAGTAAGTAAAAGTAGACTGCTATTACTGTATAGAGGCAACGCTGAGTAAAACGTACTCCCTCTGTGGCTCATCTCAAAATACTTTTACTTGGAGAGGCAAGCATGTCTCACCTAGGAGTAAGTTTCCCACTGCCTTTGCAGCGACCAGACCTGCAAATGTTTCTGGTCAACTGCAAAGTAAGTGGAAAATGACTACAAAATATCTAAAAGCTAAATGTCACACAAGGGCTGATGCAAATCAAAATTGTGTGCTGATCTAAATATACATCTTCAGCTTTTTCTTTTTAAAAAGTATCTATTTCAGATGATATTTTAAAATAACTTACATTTTTAATGTGCTTTATTGTCAATGACTGTAAAGTTGAAACAAATGATAAGTCAAATTTTTGTTTTACTTGATTCTATAGAAATTTCAATTACCCACTACTTTACCAAAGTTATACATGAGGTAAGTTTTAGCTAAAAAAAATAAATCAACCACAAGGATAAAATTAACCATTTCAAGAGTAAACAAAAATCATAATGCCCGCCTCAATTTCAGAGTTTATAAATTTATGTGTTAACTACTGTATATCCAAGGAAAGTTTGTAATGTAGCTTAAAAGCACATCCTTTTTGCACTTTCAAATCAAATTATGGGAAATACAGGGCAAAAAACCTTGGCAAAATTTGTTTTTGGTAACAGAAGATAATTCAGTAATGAATCCAAATGGAATCTAAGACTGGTGTTTAAAATTTCTAACTTCTAAATACACACACAATTATCTAAAAAGTATTTTGGTAACAAATTGGATTGATAGAATAAAATGTCCTGTAAATAAAAAGTACAAGTTTCCAATTATAGCCTTATAGCTAGCCAAACAGTCTTTAAAAACATGTACAGCCAGCTAACAGTTCTGTAAAACACACATGTTGCCCTGATAGACTCCTGCTAAAATCAACGTCATTTAAATGGGTCTTACTGAAGTAGGACACTCATGATACTAGCTATCTTTTAAAAAGTGAGTACAATAGGGCTACAACAAAAACATTACTATTAAAGGTTACAGAAGAGATTATCCCAGGACTTTGCCCCAGAAACACCATCAAACTTTGTTGCAGTTACAAAAAGTAGAATCCCAAGTTACTTTTTCTCTTACTGAATCTCACATTTTCCATATCTCTAGTTTTTATTCAGTAGAGAGTAGTTCTTAAAATCTTTTCTGTAAGAATTCCAAGTATTTAAACGTGTAGCTTCACATTATACTGCCATGTTTTGCCCTTCTTGTTTCCCAAATACACAAAAACAATATACATTTTTCTCAAAAAAGAAATAAAGATGTCCACATTAAAAAAATAAAGCCTACAAAAAAGTTCCAGAGCTAAAAAAGGTTATTCATATGGCACGAAGTGATCTCCTACTAGTCCAAGTTCCAAAACATTAAATGAAGTCCGTTTATATATCTTGCTTGCTTTCAATGGAATACTACATTTATTGAGGTGAAATCACATTTTTTTTTGTTCTTGAGTCAACAAGTGTACACAAATGTTTTTTGATAGTTATTAAAAATAGGAGACCAAGTTGAATGTGCCAAAGACATATCATTCAGTTGACTTTTTTAGAGTCATTAGATAGAAACTTATAGAATGGATTTCCTTGATTGGTTTCCATAGCTTGATAGACCAGAAACAAAAAACCGGCCACAACAACAAAGAGCAAAATTTTTATCCACATGGGAATGGAGCGTCCCTTTTTTGTCTTTTCTGACTTGACATCTGCCAAGGGAACATACTTAGGAATATATTTAGATGAATAAGATTCCTCCATCCTGAAATCACTGAGTTCTAATGGCCGGCCAGCAGCCCCTTTGATTGGTCTGCGGCAACTAGCACTGTTGGGAGTGAAAGGAGGAAGAGAAAAATAAATATTAGATAAAGTTACGACCTAAATAATATAACATGTAATATCATTTCTAATTTCAAATTCCTAATTCCTCAAATTCTTTGAGGTAATAGTAAAAAACTGTCATCAGTCAACCTATTTAAAACTTCTATACATTTTTCATTTAGATTCATGTTTTATTAGAAAATAATTATTCAGAGTATTATAAATAGTCACTAAATTTGCCTTTTTAAAGGTTTTTCAGAGCTAATATATTTACGAGATTAAGAGGAGAAAAAAAAATAAAGGTAGTTTGGTTTTGATTCCCCCGTGACGAAATAATTCAACAGATATCTAAAAGCAGTCTTTTCAATTAGTAAAGAGAAACACTCAGGAATAAAACTGATTTCCTTCTTGTTCGCTTTCAGTTTAGATTTAAAAATAAGAATTAAATAATACGTAAACTGATTTACTGACAACCCTTCAGCTTAACAAATTTAATTTTGGAATTGACTCAACTTTCAAGAATATGAACTAGTTAGCGCTTAGAAGAATTAAAGAGCTCCCAGAAAGAACATTTTACTTCTGAGAACAGAGGCACAATAATTTTGTGAAGAATTAAAATTTCCGATTATATATGAATATATAAAATAATTATGTTGTATACTCTAAATTTATACAATTTTAATGTGTCAAATACACTTCAATAAAGGTGGGAACAAATAAATAAATAAAAATGCTCTAATAGAATACATTATATGCTTGTTTCAGTGTATGTGAATACCTAATTCCTGTTGGTGTAGCTGCTTCAAAGGGAAACATTTCCTTAAGAATATCCCTTTCTACTCTTCTTTCCTCTGTTTTTTCTCCCACCTATTAAGAAACAAATAAACAACCAAAAGTTAAAATTTAATGTAAATGCACAATGATTAGAACATAATTTTAAACAGAAGTTACAGAGAACAGAATGCACTTAAATCTATCCAACTTTTACAACTGCCATTTTAAAATTCATTATTGCTTAATTATCCATGCATTTCCAAAGCTCTCTTCAAATTTCCTCAATGTGAAGATATGTTTATGTTGTAATGGGGATCACACATTCAAAAACAAAAAAATAAAATTCAACAGCTAATATGGCAGTGTTAAGTTCCCTCTGATGCTTTTCATTAGCATTAAAAGTATATTGTTTCTTCCTATTAATTTTGTAATAAAACAAATGATCAGATATAGAACACATAAAATTAAGATAGATCTTTTAACAAATTTTAGTATATGCTTTTAACTACAGTCAATCCAATCTTCCTAACTTAAGAAACAGAATAATTTTTTAAACAACCCGATTGCTTTGCTAAATTACCGTTATGCCCAGATCAAAACAATCTTTGATGAAGAATCATTAAAATTTTATCATGCAGTTAGTACTTTAAAGCTTAATTTTATAAGAGTTAATTCAAGTATTATACAAAGGCACTGTAAAGTCCCATTACCTGACCTTTCAATGAAAGATAGTATAGCTTCCCCCATAGCCCAAGTAACACCTTCAACTCAGATCCATTTTAACAGAGGACATACTAGAAGCAGCACATAAATAATCACTCCCTTGAAAAATGGAACTTAAAGAGGCACATAGTAGCAAGAGGATAGTATTAGCATGTCATACTATATTAGTTACTTTTCACTGTCACTAATAAAGTATGCCTTCAAGATAATATATGCACATATATAGACACACACACCCCACCCAATTAAGAAAGCACTGCTCCCTCCCACTCCAAAAAACAAATATAAATATTTCTTCATTAAAAGATCAATGATAGCATCGATCTAAATTTTATTCATTTACTTCAGCTCTTGTCAATGGTTTCTTTGGTGTTCTTCTGGGTATGTCTGAGAATTCAGTGATTGGCAGAATAGGAGCTGCATGCTTGAAATTTCCAGTCACCCTATTGACAACCTGCCAAGATTCAAATTATTCAGACTCAGAATTATCCAAACAAAACAAAGACAACGTTAAAAGAAAAAAAAGATAGTCGATTTCTGTAATATTTGAAACTTTCCCTTAATAAAAATTTAGGCATAAGAACCTAAAATAATTATTCAGTGTTTCATATGTGAAGGAAGCCTTATTCTTTAAACATGTTAGCAAAAAAGTATCCTTATAACACTAAGGATTCTTGAACAATGAATTATATATATATTTAAGTGGCTATATTGAAAAATTCTAAAATTCAGAATTATATGGGGGAAATGAATTTAAAATAGGCTTTAAAACATTTTAAGTTTGAAGTCTGTCAAAATTTACCACCTCCCCAATTCTAATTAAAGGGTAATTCACAGAAAATACCACTTGTATATTATGAAACATATTTACTAAGGTTTCGTTGCTTGAAGCCATTATAGTTTCAGCTATGGGAGTACTCTCTGAAATTATTGCACCATCTATACGAAAATGTTCTGAAGTTTCCACCTGTTAGTTTGAAAACAAAATAAAAACAATAAATATAAAATAACCACTAAGACCCTACCAATCTGAAAACCCAATTCTAGGCAGTAAGCCTTGCATCACCCTTTTCCTCGGAGTTCTTCTTGACCCTCTTGTAGATTCCCTAGTTAATGCCTGCAGAAGTCCGCCTTTTGAAGATCCACTTGTCCATTCAGTCTCAGTTACTCCAGCTTGAGAATAGCTCTATTCAAGCATCGACACATTAAAAAGTCATATTCTAACATCAAAACCTTAATAATGATGGCCATATTAGCACACTAAGAATCCATTAATGCCAGCATTTGAAAATAATGCTCTGCCTTCCAAGTATCACTAAATGTAATGACTAAACATATATGCAGGCACCAGAGAACACTGAAAATATGGTAGAGTCCAACTATAGGAGCTCACATACTATAATAAAAGTGAGGGTGGGGGAACACATTAATTTATCACTGGCTCCTTTTGTGACTTGTTGTTCGCTATATGGCTCCAGTATCATAGCTGCATCTCTGGCTGTCTAAACAAAAAAACAGGCTGATCACGACTTGTAAGAAAGTCATTTGTTATATATAAGAAGTTAGTTTCCTTTTAAAAACAAAATGTAAGTTTTATAACTGTTAGATTAAATATTAGTCTTATCATGTGGTTAGGACTGTTTAAATAGAATCATGTGAAAAGCACTAGATTAGTGCCTATACTTGAAGTTTTTGTTAAAATGTAGATTCTGATTCAGTAGCTCTGGAGTACGGTTTGAGAGTCTACATTCCAAGTATCACCTTATTTAACTTTGAAACCTCTATTACCAGAGGATTCTTTTAACTAGGGGACACCCATAAATGATTAGTTATACTAGAATATGCCTAAATTGTCACTTTTGCTTTCAAGCTAATATTTTATATAGATAACTGATGTTTTTAATCCAAGTTAGTGTCTACTGATTTTAAAGACAGAAATATATTTTACTCTTATCTTGGGACAAGAACAGTCATCCAGTAAGTAAGTTCATTTGGCTGGAAGCACTACTACCAAAACACCACAAGGTACACACTTTGTCTCACACACTTGGTTTTGTATTTATCTCTATTTGGAACTGACTTTATAAGCTTTTCCCCTTTGACTCATAATCTGAATCTTTGGGTTTCTTTTCCTACTACCAATAGGAAAAATCTGGTGAATGTAAACAATGTCCCTCAAAAGACAAATCTGTAAACAATTTACACACATATATAATATGTGTGTGTGTGCTTAGTCACTCAGTCATGTCCGACTCTTTATGACCCCAGGGACTGTCAGGCTCCTCTGTCCATAGATGATGCTTAATAGTTAAAATTTCTGATTATTTGAGTAGCATGGAACACTAGTTTTAATCTGAGGTTCTCAATCCTGGTGGCACAGTATAATCTAGGAAGCTTTTAAAAAACACCAAATGCCCCAACCCCACCTTTGACCAATTAAGTCAGAATTGCTTCTAGACTGGCCTGGGCGTAACAAAATTTCGTAGCTCCAAAGGGATTCTAATCTGCCAGGGTTAAGAATAACTGGTTTAAGACAATGTAACTGACATATTATGCATTTCAAAGTCAAGTATTTTTTTCAAACTAATTCCAACACTGCTACCTCTTTAATAATCAATTAATTGCTCAAGGCCAATAAAAATAGTAAGAGTACTTGAAAAAGACCAAATATTTTACCTATAACCATGAAGGTAAATGGGTGAAGAAATATCCTTTTCCCTTAAAACTGGTTATTTACCAAATCCCAGGACTTTCCATTTGTTTTATTCTGAATAAATAACTGAGATAATCTCATCAAAAATTTTACCAAACATCTCCTGAAACTATTATAGTTTATACAAAAAAAAGTTTACATTTTTAAAATGTTATTTTTGACAGTAAAGGCCAAGTTCCATTTAAAGATTTTTAAATTTTCTTCCCTGAAAGAAAACACAAGCAACTTACTCGTTGCCTGTGGGAATAGCTGGCAACAGGGAAAGGAAGGACATTCTTCACTATAAATCATTTATGCTTTCTCTGAATCAGGTTTATTAAGTTCTCTGCTTGAGGACTGTCAACCAATTTTTATTAGTTCTTGACTATCACTATCTAATTTAGAATTAATCATCTCACAGAAAACTATCTTTCACTGTGAAATATAGTTTTCTGTGAAGATGATTAATCCTAAAAAAAGAAAAATTTTTTCTACCAGAATCCACTATGAAACAAGTGACTTTCAGAAGTATAAATAAAAAACAAATTACATTCAGTATTATAACTACTTCAAGATGGACCAAATAATCACTGACTGAAAAGAAACTCACTGTTATGTAAAATTAATAGTTAATGTGACTGCTGTATGCTCTGTGGTCAAAGTAAGAATTGTAATGTCATCTATGTACAGCAAGATATTCTATAGAAAGTGGTCAATTTATCATGGAGACAACAGGAGGAAGAAACAAAAAAATCTATCAGGTAAAAAGTTATTCAGAAGACAGTAGGTAGTTGGGGTACATGACAATGCAGGAACTAGGTTACTAAAGGAGGCCATATAAATCCCACTCAGTAATAATACAAGCCCTAAACAAATTTATAACTAGTTTATAAAAAAGATAATCAGGATAATTAAAATCCACCTTACTAAGAACTACTGATTTAGGTAAAACATGACCAATATGGTTACTCATATTAACATCAAAAAACAAAGCAAAAATGGCACCATATTCCTCCAGGAGAGAAAGATACTCCCACACAGTACTTGTGGGAATTGAAAATGCTTCAACTTTTACACAGGGGAATTTGCTAACATCTAGAAAAATTGCCCAGTAATTTCACTTCTAGATTTTATAAACTGACTAAAACATGAAACAACACATGTAAAAAAGGCTGTTCGCTGGTTCACCTTCGCATTATTCAGAATACCACATAATTGAAAACAATCCAAATATCCACCAAAAGGAAAGCTGGTGGCTGAATAAATTACAGTAAATCCATAAAATGCAATACTATGCAGGGGTACAAAGCAATGAAGAGGATGGCTCTACTATATCCTGTTATAAAGTGACTCCCCAGGATATGTGTTCAGATTAAGAACAGAAAGACAAAAATGTGCAGTGTATTATTTACACTCGCTTCCTTATAAAAAAGGAAGCGAGTGTAAATAATAATAAAGAGATAAATGTATTATTTTTCTGTAATGTATTATTTATCTGTATTTAAAAAAAGAAACAAAATACAAACCAGAATTTAATAGAAATAGTAACCTTTATAGAAAGAACAAAGATAGAAGCCAGATTTCTGATTCTTCTTTTGCCCAAATAAAACCACATATATTCTCAATAATTAAAAATAAACATGAAAGGAGAAAAATATTCTTTCAAGTGACTTTAAGCATAATATTTTGATTTTATATCCTTGGCATAAGAAAAACTGCCCCCAATATGAAACTGTAATTAGCAGTTTTACTACTAGTAGTAAATACTGTTATTTAGAAACATAAATATAGTGAAAATTACATAAGAAGCTATTAACCAAGATACTCAGCATAAGAAAAGAGAGTCAGAAGTTTTAAGACCTAGAAAATAGCCTACATTCATAAACTTGAGAAACTTATGACCTATTTTCTCTTTCTAAAAAATAAGTATTCCTAGCTCTACTCAGGCGTCCCTAGTGGCTCAGACAGTAAAGAATCTGCCTGCGATGCAGAAGACCTGGGTTCGATCTCTGGGTTGGGAAGATTTCCTAGAGAAGGGAATGGCTACCCACTCCAGTATTCTTACCTGGAGAATTTCATGGACAGAGGAGCGTGACAGTCCATGGGATCGCAAAGAGTTGGACACGACTGAGCAACTAACACTTCCACACTTTCACTAGCTCTACTCACTGAGAAAGCCCAGAACAATGACAACCCAGCAGGAAAGAACTCCTTGGCATCCAGGTTGTAGGTACCTACCTACCAAATATTTTCCACTAAAAGGACTAGGAATTCTTTGGAAAAAATGACTGACTTATAAGAGGCAGGAAATATACATGAGTCCAGGACTTCTTACTATGCCAGAAAACAAGAAATTATCAAAGACAAATGGGGTCAATAAAAGAGAGAAACCAACTCAGTAATTACCAGCCGCTACGGATGTTATGATTTGAACATGAAAAAAATAATGACTACAACTGATCATATATCAAATATATAAAAACCATACTAGTAAAAATATACTATTGATCACCTTTCAAAATGACTGGGCACTTAACTTGAAAACTGGCAAATAAAAGGCATCTAAGCAGTTATCCTGGCTCTCCTACATGAATTTTATTTCCAAGTCACTAAGCAATTCATAAGAGGAAGTTCTTTATAAAGGAATTCTAGTTATATAGGTAAAAATACAAGTCACATCCCAAGTACTGGTTGTGGCTAGAGGCTACTTAATGAATAGCAGATATAAAACATTTCCATCATTACAGAAAGCTCTATAGCATAACCCCACTAAAAGTCTAACTCCCAGTCTACTGGAAATACAGGGCATAAATGAATGACCCTTGAAGAAGCAATCTGCCAAATCCACAAAGTGAGAAATTCTGTAGAGAACTAATCTAGTTTCAGCACCAAATGAATGGAGGAAGGGAAAACAGTTACAGCGGAAATAGCTACAGACTTAAGACAAACCCCAAAACACCGAATGATTATGTGGAGTTTGTATGCAACCTAATTCGAGTAATTCAATCATAAAAGAGACACTTCTGAAACTGGAGGTGATTCTATGAAGAATGTATAGAGCTTTGAACACAGATATGAAAGATTTATTCATACACACACACACACACATGCCATTATCATTCCAAATAAAAATAAAATCCAGCTATTATCTTTTAGAGATATATACTGAAATACTGACATTTTAATGTGTGAAATGAGAGGTGGTTGGAGATTTGTTTTAATACACTTCAGCAATAAACAACAAAACCAAAAAAAACTAAAAACGCTGCAGGGTGCAGATGAAGATAAAACTAGTAAAATGTTAACTGCTGAGGTTCTGTGAATGGTCAAAAAACTCTTTCCTCTACTTTTCTATACAATTTAAATTTTGTATAATAAAGCCATCATCTAAATCCTGCCTGCCATCTCCTAAATGTACTCTCTCCTTTCACTGTCTATCCTGTCCTTTGATTTAGATTCCTCAAGTCAAACAATGACCCCTGGAACCTTATTTAATATCATCCTCCCAACCTCAACCTCTTTTAACCTGGTATTTGACAAACCAATGCATTCTTCTTAGCACTAAACCATCTTGCCTACATTAACTGGACCAAAGTTCTCCATGTCTGTCTATTTCAGTGCTCCTCACCAGATCTTCCTAGTTTCTCTTGCTTTATTTCCTTATTCTTCAGTGTGCCCCTGCAGCTCTTCCCTGGCAATAACAGATAAAAGGACAAAATATTTATTCCAGTCTTTGTTTATTAAACAAAATCTTCTTTCATTCAAAGTTCTATACATTGTCCATACAGTCACTAAGCTTGTTGCTAACAGTTCCAATATTGAAACTAATTACATCAAACTAAGAGACACATGGCTTAAGAAATCAATAACACTTCCACTGAGGATGTGTGACTTAAAAAATGACAAAGGAAAAATGAAAAAGATAAACAGTCAATGAGACAGAAAAAGGATAAGGAAAAGAACTCTAGGGATAGATCAATCCTTGATTAGTTAATACTTTGTAAACTGAATTCATTTATATCTGTGCTTAGTTTTCCCTTAGTTTCTACATTTTCCTTTTGGAAAACTGCACCTTGCCTCACCTATAAAATGATGAATTTTCATCTAGAATAAGGAAAGAAAACAATATGGTCTTAGGACCAGACTAGCTTCAGAACTGAGGGAAAAGCCACAGAATGTAAGACAAAAATAAAAGCAAAATCAAAGACCTAGAAACAAAGACACAAATGTGAAACCATTACCCTGCCTTTTATTGTATCAGAATTGCTTAGGTGTTTCCACCTTTTAAAAATATTGGCATTTCTCTTAAAAAAGCAACGACTGGCTCTGAACCATGCTTAGCACAGAATCAAACAAATGAGACATTTACTAAACACTTAGCTTTTGCAGTAAACACAGGATACACTACTGACAGAACACACACAGTTTAGATTTCCAGAGTCATTTACTCAACACTGTATTATTCAATGTACTGGATTCTGGGTGTCAACTGTTAACTACAGGCTGGGACACAGGCAAATAAGTGTTGTAGCAGATTGCTTACAACTGAATACAGTGATCATAAAGCTAAAGATACCTGATTGTGCTCAACTCTTCTTTGCTTGAGTGTTACCGGAGTCTTTGCTCTGCCTTTCAGTGGTTCTCTCTTCTCAAGCTTGAGCTCTATTTTAGAGTCTGGAAATAATATTGGAGAAACCATTACTCTCTGAAGTACACCATAAACTGTGTCATCCTAACATTACTTGGAACCCTGGTTTTGTTTCCCTGATATGTAAAACAAGTCTATTGGTATTATCCCCATAGACCCAAATTGGTTAACTGCAATATCTGTCTTTAAAAACTTTTCTTTCTCATTCTTATTTTATTCCATTTTTATGTCATCCACTCCATAACATGATCACCACTTCTTCCGATTTACTTTTTTTTCCCTGGGACTAACAGCCTGAAACAATGTAAAATTCCAGAGGCTTTTCACTGAAAACAATTTAGAAGTGAGAAAAGGACATTAAAACGCACAGTTACCATTTGTTTTGATACAGTGCATTATCACTATACAAAGGTTTTTAAATTAAAATTTAGAATGTGGAAGGGAAAGTGCTATAAAGAATTTGAAGAATGAGAAAAACTTGCATGGTATCAAGCTGCTAACACAGTACTCTTGCCTGGAAAATCCCATGGACGGAGGAGCCTGGTAGGCTACAGTCCATGGGGTCACAAAGAGTAGGACATGACTGAGTAACTTCATTTCTTTTTTTCAAGGAGGTATCTTGTTCACAGAAAAGTAAATCACAGGTCACTTCTTCTTTCCATAATAAAGTAACATTTCTTTGAAGAGAAGCTAGTGTATATATATTACTAAGCATATCACCATGATAGTTATTACCATAACAACTCAAATACATGTATCTTTTTATATGGTTCAAAATCCCATTCTCCTAGTCTTGATTTTATCACCATTTGAGGGGCTAGATTTTTCAAGAGACTGATAAAAATTTTAGTTAGCTTCCATACTTTTGTGGCCATTTATCAGTGTAACAAAATTAATGTTGTCACTTCTATTAACAAAAAGTTAATTACTTTCTTATCAGAGACAGAAATGGAGTCAATTCTTAAAACAAAAGCTTAGTCTTCATGAAGTCAATGGTTTCGCTAAAAAACAGTCAAGATAATTATGTGGCTTGCTAACTATCTAGACTAGCACTAGTCACTCCAGTCTACTTGCAAGTTTCCCAAAAATAAACAGTGATTTTTCCTTTTTACCATGTCAGTTCAGATAGTTCCATCTTTATTTAGGATTAAGGTATCAACTCCATCCCCCACTTCCTAGTAATTCTATTAATGGCTCTATTATCTATGGGACAATCCTTAACAAAGTCTTTTGTCCGTTAACTCAGAATCTTAAGAATTAGAAAGCACAAAGTAAAGAACCCAACAGTAGTTAGCAGAAATTCAGTTACACAAATTAGTTATTTGGTCACAGACTAGTTTCTCTTACAAACTTAAATTTCAATAGTTGATAAAAAACATGATCCTCATGAACTATACTTCAGTTAAAAAAAAAAAAAACCCATGGTCCTCAAATAGAAAACAAAAAAAAAATCTGAATATTTTCAGCTATACCATTGGAATGTCAGGTAGTTTCTATGAGGAAATGGAAAAGGCACGTTCATCCACAAATATCTAACTTGCTGAAACTCCAAGAATAAAACACACACATACAACATGTTTGTGGAGACCACACAAAACTGTTCCAATTTAACAACTTTATTGAATTTGCAGAAGCATTCTACAGTTACACATTTAAAAAATCACAGAGTACTTAATAGGTACATGTATACATGTACATTTCAAAAGACAAATAACAAAATTACTCCAAGAAAGCTGCAAAGATGGACAGGTTAGTCTAAGAATATAGTAATAGCTGTAAGTCCCAAGAGACTGTATTTTGCTTATACTTAATCTACTATTTTCCATAAAAATACAAAGAAATTCAATAATCAAGTGCCTCTACAATTAGACTCTCTCATCTTACAATCATAGAAATGAAAACAAAGAATAATATACTGCTTTATATTGACACATAGAAACTGGTATACAGTATGATTTCTTATAACTTAAAAAAAAACTAATAAAATTGCTTTGAAAATTTAGCTTAGATTAAGCCAAATCATCCATGAATTACTACACACCTTAGGAGTGTAAGTTCCATCTTTCTTAATTCATTTGACTATAGTTTTACAGTTATGGTGAGACTGCAGTATCCCAGAATACTATGGTCTAGAGCAGTATTTCTCAAAGTGTGGTCTACCAACTGTTTGCTACCAGTCCATGAAAAAATGAGGCATTTGCACTGGAATGTAAATCAGCACACTGTCTGTCTCTCTCAATAAAATTTTACCTCAAAAATAAACCCTGTCATTGGTCTAGATTCAAATTCTGGTACATGCTTATCTTATCTGTGGATAAGTAACAGTTTGTAGACTGGCACTTTGAGTTGCACTGATTTGGAATATTATGAACAATACTATAGACATCAGCAAAAACAACATAAGTGAGAAGAGAAAATATGTAGAAAATATAAGTTCTGGAAAGCAAAGAGATATTTAGTAATATTTAAACCATGAAGACTCAACTTATAATCTAGTTAATGGAATTTTCTTAAAGAGCTGTAAGAAAACCTTAAAATCTTAAAATAGGAACAACTATTTGAGAAAAAAAATATGATCTAGAAAAGCTTTAAATTGTTAGTCTCAGGCTTTCTATATATCCAACTTTAAAAAAAAGGCAGTTATATGTAGGCAATTACCTTTATAGTTCAATTTAACTGGTAGAAGTTTGACAGTTTGGCATAAAAGTATTTCAAATTCCTAGAAAAGCTGCCAAGTTCCCCATATTAAAGATTACATAGATGTCTTTATTCTTAATTTTACTAGTGTTTATTTCCATACTTTTTAATTACTTTGAGTACTTCTCTTCCAAATAATGTTCCACCTTTAAAGGGCACAACAGCCAGCTTATTCTTAGAAGCTGGATTTATTCTGCAATCCTTTAGCCAGAGATGTCGGCGGCCTAAAGTGGAAGATCCCATGGTATGGGCAGCCATCTTTACCTCATCAAAGGCAGCTTCACAAAGGAATGAGGCTGCATCATATGCTCTGCTTAGCAATCCAACTGCCTGGTTCGTGCAACTAGGATCTGAGCTAAGAATTTGTGCAGCCTGACTCACATCTGCCTGCAGAGCCCGAGCTACAAAGGCAGTGTGGGTTGCAACCTGCAATGCTGATGCTGCAGCTTCATAGGTTCTACAAAGTGCTAAGTCCAACTGTTTATCACAGGACTCAGTGGAAGCTGCCTGAATACTTGCTGGTGGAGCGGCATGAGAAATAAACTCTAGGATTTCATCATCTACTTTTGGAACCGATAATATCCGTGTTGCCTCTCTAGAAGAAACTGGATACCTGCATGCCAATGAAGGCGGCTGCCTATCAATTTGCTGCCACTCCTCTTCAATTACTTTTAAAATAGATTCATGGAAGGGAAAAGATAGTTCGGGGGCATCTATTTTATCATGCTGTGATTGCTCAGACATTTCTATGCCTAAAGTAGCGAGTGAGTGAGAAACAACAGTTTTTGCAAAAGACATCAGTTCAGATCCAGGTGTATTTTGAAATGTCACAAAGGAACCTGAATCCTTTTCCTCTACTGACTTTTCACTGAATCTCGGTAATTTTCGTGGAGGAGACAGGGGTTCAGTTTCTCGAACATTAGATGGACCAATTCTCTTCCGTGTATTTGCTACATCAAGAAGAGGTGTAGAGTTAGAAGTCCCAGGCAACCTACCTCCTCCACCCTGGACCAATAGAGAATTGACATAATCTCTGATTGCCCTAGCAAGTGGTGGAGAAATTACTTGTGATTGCTCAGACTCTTCTAGTGCTTTCCTTTCACTGGAGACAACTGACTGATCTGAACCATGGGACCTCTTGGTACATACTGGCTGAATTCCACTTTTCTCTCCAAAGTAAATATTTTCTACTGTGTCTTTATAGCAAGTACTGGTGGTTTCTTTAATCAGTGAAGGAGAAGCTGCAGCAGAGACCAACATGGCAGCGAGTTCATGCTGAGGAGATGACGAAGAACTTTTCTCTAAACATCTATCATGGCTAGACTTGGAGGAAACAAACAAACCTCCAGAGGCTAACTTTTGGTCCCTGTCAGGCAAGGTTGTGGCAGTAAGAGGTTCCCTAGGTAGGTCTCCCTTAGAAGAATGTACTTTCTTAGCTGCCTGTTGTTCTGTCCTGCCCAGAGGAGGACGGGTGGAGATTTCAGGAAAAGAAATAGCCTGAAAAAATCCACCAGAGGCAGTAGTTGGAAGTTCAGAAAAAGGAACAAAATCCCTAGTGGACTTCGCTTTCTTGTGTTCTTTCTTCTTTCCTGTAGAGGCAAAAGAGGCAGGAAGTTTAAGCATTACTGTGTTTAATCTGATTCTACTCTTTGCCTCTTTGCTAACATAGTGGTGAAGGAAAAGACTCTATATTTCATATTCAGAACAACCAATCTGACAGATTGTGCCCTGACAGGCAATGCTTATAGAGATATAACCAATTTGAGTCATTAAATAGTCATGAGCTAACAAACAAGTCATATGAATTAAAAATTTATAAGTGTCAAGTTGTCATATAATAAATTTTAAAAGGTTGTTTATTTCACATATTACTTGAAAAATATTTAAATACCATGGCCAATTTTCCTTAAAATAGCCCACAAAAAGTATGTCAAATTTACTATAGTTGTCTTGAAATCAGATCTTCTAGCAAAAATTATAAATTTAAATGCTTATCAATAGAGAACAGAGAAAACATGCCATATGTAAAGACTACTGCTATATGAGAAATAAACCAGACATATGTAATAAATCGAAAAGAGATCTTAGTAATATAACACAGAATAAAGAAAAACAAGTGGTAAGATTTAGCATGATATCACACTGATTTTTAAAAAAGTACAAAATAATACCACAGACAGATGTATATGAAAAAGTATTTTAAAATAGGCTGCAAAAATAAGCATCAAATTAATGATAGTGTTTGCTTCTGTGGAGATGTTACTCGGAAAGGGGTAAGCGGGGAAACTTTGTCTCTACTCATAACACTTTTTCCTCTTAGAAAGGTGAGACTTGCGGCAAAAAAGATAAGGATACCTGGCAATTTTATGTGACAAAAATTAGACATCTGTACTTTTCTGTTTCTTAGAATTCTCAACAAAAGGTATTAAATCAAATTACTTGGAGCACTAATCATGGGAACAAAATCTACATATATCTTGGTAATATTATTTAAAATTTTATCTTCATGTTTATTATATCTGATGAATCTGAAAAATTTTTATTTTTTTGATTATATAGTTTATTAACATCACAAAATTTTACCTTCTTCATTGTCACTGTATCTGTCAGAGTCATTACTTCCATTCTGTCTTGTATTTTCCACTGAAGAAGAAATTGTTGGCAGAGGAGTAGAAGATCTAGATTCTGTTCCTTGTTCCCTCAGTTTCAACAGCTTTTTCTCATATAGTTTCCTGGTTGTTCCTGCATTAAGGCAGAACTTGTTTTATTACTTGTATTGTCTTATTTAAAGATTCAGCTCAGACATTATCTTTGGAAACATTAAAATGCTACTTTTCACTGTTTCTTCTTCTAAACTTAAGTGCTTAAAATATTTTCTAAAACAGGTTTTTCTCCTGAGATTTTAATACATGATTATAACAGTGTTTTTTTCTTTTTAGTAGCATGGGATACACAATAGACTGATTTAGGTGTTAGGATATCCTACTACTGAAGAGCCACCTATGACTGAGTATCTTTGAGTGAAAAGTTTTGAACTTTGTGTAATTTCTCTAGTACTATGTAGCGAGTGTTGTCACTTTAGTCGTGTCTGACTTTTTGTGACCCTATGGACTGCAGCCCACCAGGCTTCTCTGTCCGTGGAATTCTCCAGGCAAGAACACTGGAGTGGGTTGCCATTTCCTCCTCAGGGGTCTTCCCGACCTGGGGATAAAACCCACATCTACATCTCCTGCACTGGCAGGCGGGTTCTTTACCACTAGCACCACCATAGTATTTGCCTTTGTAGAAAAATGTTTATAAACAGACTGTACTCTAAATTATTATGATTTAAACCCCATAATTCTAAGAGATTAATATGCCTATAAAACGTCATTCAGTTATGGAAAAAGCCCTGTAAAGTCAAAATTTTAAATTCAATATATTTGACACACAACACAGTAAACTTAAGATGTTAAATCATATTTAAATGTACTGCTGCAATAAAAATGACCTTTTATGGAAAATGTGTTATAAACAGAAATTATACACCAATTAGATGGCAAAATAAAATTGATTATAAATAATTTAGTTAAACATCAATGACAACCAAAAATATTTTACGCTAATGTATATCTTTCCTTGATTTCTATAAGAGGAATAACATGATAAACATGTTTTCTAGAAACAATGTGCACCTCAGAATGCTATGTATAAAAGTAGTCTTAAGATGAAGAGCTGGGGAAGGGGAAATAGAGAGCTGTATTTAACCTTTCAGTTATACAAGATGAATAAGTTCTAGAAATCTAAGTATGGCTTGGGCTACAGTTAACAATGCTGTATCACATCCTTGAAATTTGCTAAGGTAGATCTTTGCTCTCACCACACATACACACATAAAAAGAAAACCATATGAAGTGATAGATACATTAATTAGCTTGATTACGGTGATCATTTCACAATGTACAGGAAGTTGTACACCACATATGTACAACATGTTTGTCAATTATACCTCAATAAAGCTGGGGAAAAAAACAAACAACTGGCATATCAACATGTAATTTAATATGTTTGATACACAATACACAGGTTCCAACATCTCCTTTTATAATTTTAAATGAAAAATATAAAAAGTGTATTTATTGTCTGTTCGTAATTATATTAATAGGCTTACTATCATCCATTTGGAAGCAGTACATTAATTCTTATTTGCAACTATACCTATAGATAAAAACTCACAAATCTACAGTATTCAAAATTTTATATAACTGAGAAGATCAAACAGAACTTTCTCATCTTGAGTTTATTGCCAACACCCTCCAAAATTAAGGCATATCAGCCTTGCAAACTTAATGACTTAACAATAACCAAATGATGAAAATCCAGGGTATTTACTTTCAAGTTTTCTCTTTTCAGTTTGTTCTTTAGGGTATCCTTCTTGAATTATAATTAAGACAAGATTTTTTAAACCGCATTTTTAATGATAACTAAAAGGGGGTACTATGCTGGGAATTTAATAACTTGAGTTATATTAACAAGTCTGTCACTAACTTACTGATTTGGATTAATCTGGCCAGCTACGTCACCTAAGATTTTCCTCAACTGTTATGTAAGACCCATTATGTCTCACCAAGCAATATGATACGGGCACAAAACAAAACAATCTCAACAGAGTAATCTTGAGGATTATATAGTTAAGATTATATAGTTCAACTGTCTAACTTTATTTCCCCCATCTATATTTATATTTAGGGAAACTAAAGTCTTGGTCATAAAAATAATTAATGACAGGCCCTTAGAACAAAAACTCTACCTACTAGACAAGAGGGGAAAACAATTTTGGGGACTGCTTCATAAAAGGATACTTGAAACTTAATCAGCTTACCCACAATAGGACCAGGGTTCACTCCGTATTTCACAAGCTGGTCCAGAAGATCTTCGTTAGAGAGCTCTGTTACATCTAGATCATCTTTATCTTCTGGTCTGGGTTTATCAGTTTTCTTTGTGGCTTTCTGTAAACAAAGTCCAATTATCAATTCCTAATTAAAATTTCCAAATTAAGAAATTTTCATTTACTATATAACTAACACTGCATATAATAAACATGCAAATTTATCTTCAGGCTAACTTATGCTACAGTAGGGCTTAGCAATTTGATTAATTTAAAAGCAACTCATTATTCAAAAGTATTTTGTAAGTTCAATTATAATTATACAAACCTAACAAGCCAAGCAAGTAACTCAAATTTTAGTTATTACTGTTAAAATAGTCGATTTTGGTTAACTTATCTAAGAAGAGGTGATGGCACCAAAAATTCGAAAGAGCAAGTCTGGGTCTGAACATTTTCATTCAGATATTCCTAAATAACAATTACTACTGGCTTTTCAATAATTCTTGACAGTTTAAACCAGCAAACTTTAAGACTTTACCATAAAGGTTTACTCATGTTATGTATAAAAATGATTGCTTTTAAACAAGCATACTGGAATTTAGGAAGCCCAAACAGATATTCTTTTTTGTATATAGTGACTTTAGTAGCCAGTTTTTTGACACATGAAGGAAATCAGACTTTATGAATACCTATCACCTCTGTTACTGCTTTGTTACCACACAATCTACATGATCATTTCACTAAGACTAGCTGAAAAATGTGGAACAAATGCAGAGAAAAAAAATCTAAAGGTGGTTTTTAAAATAATTTAAGGAATAGCATTATTTACTGGAAAAACTATATAAACTTCCAAGGTTCAATAGGGGAAGGAAGTGAAAGTCTGGTTACCTTTTAGGGTTGTGGCAAATAGCTTTACAAATGTCTCAGTAATCCCAGAAAGCATCAGAGTACTGAATATAAATGGTTGTTTAAATAATGGCCACAAATATCAAAGTCAATGTAGGCCCAGATTACTATTTAAGGCAGAAGAGTCAATACTGCATCCTAGAATTTGTTTTTCAACCAAACAAAAATGTGAAATAACTTTATATAAAGAGCATAAATTATGACCAACCTAGACAGCATATTAAAAAGCAGAGACATTACTTTGTCAACAAAGGTCTGTCTAGTCAAGGCTATGGTTTTTCCAGTGGTCATGTATGGATGTGAGAGTTGGACTATAAAGAAAGCTGAGCTCTGAAGAACTGATGCTTTTGAACTGTGGTGTTGGAGAAGATTCTTGGGAGTCCCTTGGACTGCAAGGAGATCCAACCAGTCCATGCTAAAGGAGATCAGTCCTGGGTGTTCATTGGAAGGACTGATGTTGAAGCTGAAACTCCAATACTTTGGCCACCTGATGTGAAGAGCTGACTCTTGAAAAGACCCTGATGCTGGGAAAGATTGAAGGCAGGAGGACAAGGGGACGACAGAGGATGAGATGGTTGGATGGCATCACCGACTTGATGGACATGAGTTTGGGTAAACTCTGGGAGTTGGTGATGGACAGGGAGGCCTGGCGTGCTGCGGTTCATGGGGTTGCAAAAAGTTGGACACAACTGAGCGACTGAACGGAACTGAACTGAAAGAGCATAAAAAGAACAATGTCATCAACACAAGAGAAATTGTTGACACAATTTTTTAAGTGTCGTGAAAAATTACCAAGGGTACTTTTAGGAGGCTTTAAAATTGTACTCATTTGGGATCATCAACATCCCACTCCAGTACTCTTGCCTGGAAAATCCCATGGACGGAGGAGGCTGGTAGGCTGCAGTCCATGGGGTCGCGAAGAGTCGGACACGACTGAGTGACTTCACTTTCACTTTTCACTTTCATGCATTGGAGAAGGAAATGACAACCCACTCCAGTGTTCTTGCCTGGAGAATCCCAGGGATGGGGGAGCCTGGTGGGCTGCCGTCTATGGGGTTGCAGAGTCGGGCACGACTGAAGCAACTTGGCAGCAGCAGGATCATCAAGCTCAAATCTCAAAGCAACCTACAACTGATGTCAAAATAGCTGCCTAGAGTCTAAGAGTTCTGGATATCAAATCCTTGAATTCTTTACAAAAGGCTTTAAAAAAACAAAAAGACCTAATCCTGTCACCTACTTGAATTCTCCAAATAGACTGGGAAGAAAAACTCCATTGTGTAACATAAATACTTTAGGTATAGATCACTTGCAGAAAAAAATTCCTCCAACCACAAGAATGTTCAAATTCTCTTAACATCTATGAATTTCAACGTCTGGATACAGCCTGAGGTTTTCAAGAACTCTATCTTTGGTGCTCATCACATTCACTACTCAGTTTTTATTAGGTATCTGCACATATGCTTTACCTTTTCCAGATGATAAACTCCTTCGGCAATAGTCCTTCAGTCTGGTCTGTTATCAAAATCTCAGAACTTTTGGAAGAGTTGCCTCTATTTTAAAAAATCTTACTCCATTCTGAGTCCTAATCACGGGCCTGAGAATCTTTATTCTAATGTGTAGCTCAGGTGATTTTGGATGTAGCATTTAAGAGGATAACACAAAACAGGAGTACTGTCATATTGTAACCCAAGCATCTGAAATTAAAAAGAGTGCCTGACATAGGAAAAGGTACCTGATAGATGTTTCATTGAATGAATGAATCAAAGCGCCATCCAATGAAATTAGCCACTTATTTTAAAAAAAAATCAATTTCTTATTAAGAAAGAACAAAGCCTTAGCAAACCCAAGCAGGAAACCAGCTTCCTTACATTTTCTTAAAACAGTGAAAAACTACAGCTGTACAAAGAAATTTTGAGTAAGAGTCCAATAAACCGGCATAAGGTAAGTCAAATAGTACAGGTGTTCATATTAGGGCACCTGAGCTTTACTTTTAATGAAAAAAAGTTTCAGAAAAGTAATGCCATTCTATGAAATATCAAATTTAATGAGAATATAAAAATTGGGAGTATACATATTTACCAAGTAGGGTAGTATACATGTTTATCAAACCAGCAGTTTCAACCAGGAAGAAGGAATCATTAATTGTACCGATTTCTGCCTCCAACGAGCTTTGTTCCTTTAAGTAAATCTGTAATCTGTTTCCTTTGGTCAAAAATACCAAGTACCAATTAGGTGCCAGGCACCACTCTCTAGTTTCTTCCCAACTACCAGATGATACTGGTTTTTTTCAACTTTAAAATTCAAAAGTTCTATGATATCACCTAATGAGCCACTCATTTAAATCTCTACCATTACCAGCAAAGATGCTGAAAAGTGAAAGTGAAGTCGCTAAGTCATGTTCAATCCTTTGCGACCCCATGGACTGCAGCCTACCACGCTCCTCTGTTCATGGGATTTTCCAGGCAAGAGTACTCGAGTGGGTTGCCACTTCCCTCGCCAAAGGATCTCCCCGACGCAGGGATCGAACCTGGGTCTCCCGCACTGTAGGCAGACGCTTTACCGTCTGAGCTACCCGGAAAGTATTAATATAACATTATTACTATAATACAGATTCTACTGAGCATTTATATACCAAATTGTGTTCTAAGTGCCTTACGTATTAACTTGAAAGAAACTGAAAGTCGCTCAGTTGAGTGTGACTCTTTGCGACCCCATGGACTCTCTAGTAGTCCATGGAATTCTCCAGGCCAGAATTCTGGAGTGGGTAGCTTTATCCCTTCTCCAGGGGATCTTCCCAACCCAGGGATGGAACCCAGGTCTCCTGGGTTGCAGGTGGATTCTTTACCCACTGAGCCACAAGGGAAGCCCAACTTACTGAATCTTAAATATCCTATGCGATAGACACTTCCACTTTACAAGAAAGCAAACTGAAGCCCAAAGTTGTTTAGCTAACTCAAGCAATCTGCATACTAAGTTACAGGGTAACACCTGAGCAGACTTTGTATAAATCACTTTCACAAACTTACTCATCCAATTCTGAATGTATTATGGTAAAACTGTATTGCTCTGGCATTAAAGGCAACAAAATTCAGAAATCCCATGTTGTAACAGCTATCATGTGCTGTAGTTGCTGAGCACTACACCCCTTCACAAATGCAACATCATGCAATCCTCAATCTAAATAGTTATTAGATTATTCCTATTTCAGATGCAAACTGAGCATCTGATAGGCACTGTTGTTTGAGATTATCTGAATAAAGGGCAGACCTGGGATTTGAATCTGTAATTCGGAATCAGAAGCCTGTACCCTTAACACCTCACTGTAGGTGGTCCATTTATGATTTAACATTTACTATAGAACATACTCCTCACTGTTCTGCTCCATGTTACTAAGCATTTGTTAAGAATTCATAATTCAACAGATTAGACCATTCAAAAATGCCAGGCTCTCCTGGATCCCAAACAGCTACAATGTTTTACACCCTGGAACTGAAAGGCAGACCATCACCTCTGTAAATGTTTATTTTTGTCGAAAATATCGGTAATTCCATCACTGGAAAATACTGGTTATCATCAAGATGCATGACACAGAAAGCTTAGAAAAAAGAAAACTAAAAACAAAAACCAAACTTTGAACATGTAAACATTCTGTCCTATCACACCAAGTGAGCCTGCTCATGGCAGTGGCTGAAATGAAACAACTCCTTTAATTAAACATATTCCCCATAAACCCATATTTAAATTGAAGGTATACACTACGTCCTTGGCCAAATCCACATTAATGTTTGTTTTAAAATGTTAAAAAATTCACCATTAAATTTGGCTTTCTCCTAGGTTATAAATAGTCTTTTAAGAAATGTGACTCTAAGGACTTCCCCATTGGGTCAGTTAAGACTCTGCCTTCCAATTCAGGGGGTACCAGCTGGATCCCTGGTTGGGGAACTCAGGTCTCACATGCCGCAGGGTGGGGCCAAAAAAAAACAAAAAACAAAAACACCTGACTCTATATTGTTATTACACATAGGGCTAACAATGAATGGAAGGTAAACACTGTATATACAAGAGGAGTAATTGTATAAAAAAGGAGAATAATTTAATATACCGATTATAAATAGCATACAGTATTCTTATAAATTCAATATGTTTTTCCTATGCCTAATAAAAAAATCTATCAGACTCCTCAGTTAAAATAGAACTCATTTTTTACTTAATGTGCTTTAAAACAGAAAATGATGTTGCTAACCAACTACCACTGTTAACCTTCTCAAGTTGTTGATACCATTGAGTCCAACTCAGGGTACACATTTCTGAGTTTTACAGTTGTTCTCTATAAGGATTGAAACAGTAATTGAGGTACATGTTACTGGACAAAGGTTCCTTTAAAAAGTTACTTTCTTTCACTCAGTTTATCTGCATGTGTGTGTGCTCAGTGGCTTCTGACTCTTTTCGACCTTATGGACTGTACAGCCTGGACCTTACGGACCTTACAGCCTGCCTGGCAGCTTGTCCATGGGATCCTTCAGGCAAGAATACTGGAGTGGGTTGCCATTTCCTCCTCCAGGGGGATCTTCCCCACCCAGGGACAGAATCTTAGTCTCCAGCGTTTCCTGCATTGGCAGGAGGATTCTTTACCACTGAGCTTACCTGGGAAGTCTGTTTATTTGCACTGTGCCGACTAATTTTGATAAAGTTCATAACTTACTGAGCTAATCCAAGAAATTAATTACAGTGGTTGGTAGGTATACAGGAAACAAACTCTTGTAGTTAAGAGGCCATCATAGGAACTCAACGATGTTAGATAACTGAACTGAAATTAAAAATTTTTACATTCAGGTCTTCTTATACCCCAAACACAGGTCAGATTGGGACATCCTCTCTTCTAAAGTTGGAGAAAAAACATCAAAACTGAGATGGTTGTTTCTGTCGACAACAAACCATCATCAGAATAAGAGGAAATAATCCTATCACATACATACAACCAAATACTTCCACGATTCAAGAATGATACATCTGCACAGAAGACCAACATAGGAGTCTATATAAGATTAAAAAAAAAGTGCTGATTTAAATGGAAAATATTTCATTTTTCAACCAAATTTTTACTAAAATAGTTTAAACATTACTTTTGTTTTCTGAGGGGCTGGAGAAAAACAGGTAAGGGATATTCTTTATTTCAAAAATAAATTTCTTCTTATGAAAAAAGTGGCTTTTTTCAAATCCACAAGAACAAGGCATCAGAAAAGTTGGAAAAAAAAAAAAAAAAAACAATAAGTTGAGATTGAACTTTTGTTTATCAAACCAGTATTTATTTGGCACACCATATGCCAAGTACCGATTTAAGACGTAAGATTTTCAATTTCTCTAAAGCCCAGGCTTAAGATTTAATTAAATCTACATGTATGTATTATATCTTTCCTTCATTTCCATATGGGTAGTCCAGAAAACACACTGGATAAGTTTTTTAAAACTAAAGTTAAAGTAACTTTGAAAGAAGCAGCCCTTAATCAGTACCAACAACTCCAAACTCCATTTTTAATGTTTTACAAAGCACTGTACTTTACACCAATCAGTTTTAACCATATCCTATAATGATTTGAAGTGACAACCAGGCTTGTTAATACTAACAAAACAGCACATAAAAACCCACCGAACAAAACCCAAACTATTCTCAAACAAAATGCGCATTTGCTGGAGCCAATCTGAATTCGGGATTAAATATTTCAAACTGCAACACCAACAAAGCAGAAATGTCACGAAATAAACATTTCTCCTAATTCCAAAGGCTCTCCTTTCTTCATGCAAATACACCAAAACAACCAACCCTCCCAAACCACTAGTACCTAGGATTTTCAAATATTTGAGCGTCTCTGATAGTCTTTCAACATACATTTTTAAAAGTTTGCTGAATTTAGAGAAATGCTGCCGCGCCAAAAAACAGCCTGGTGCTAGAAGGAGTAACCCAAACAAGAAAAACAAAAACCGTTCAAAAAGCCCTCCTTATGCAAAGAAACATAAAAAGGCGGGAATTTCATTTCAAAATTTGGTTAGATATCAACATGTCACAAATTGCCCTCCAGGGAGCGCTCTGAGACCCGCTCACCAGTCATTTCGGTTAATAAAGCGGGAAAACGCTCGAGCGTAACCTGTAGCCGTTTCGAGATAACCCTTCTCAGGGCTTTTCGAAAAGGGCTGGGAAGTCCCGGTCTCACTACCCACTCCCGACAGCCGGGGGTGCAGGGACACCGAGCTGTCCGCGCGCAACCCGAGAGCAAAGCTAACTTCACACCGCACGACACACCGCGGCCAAGACGCGCGCCCCGCGGCCCCAACTTCGGGGCTCTCCACTCCGGCCCCTCCCCTCTCAGAGCCCGAGGCCAAGAGGCCGAGTCGGGCGTCCGGAGACCTAGAGGCCAGCCCCCTGAGCGGGTGGGGGGCCCACCCCGCCGCCGAGGCCCGAGGGGGCGCCCACTGCTCAACGCCCGCTTTTGTGGACCCGGCAGGGCGTCCTTACCCTGCCGACGGCGGCGCGGCTGCGGCCCGCGACGGCGGCCCCGGAGCCGAGGACCGGGGTAGGTTCGCGCTCCTCGTCGCTGGAGAAGTCCGGGGGCCCCTTGCTGTTGGCGCCGGTGGCGAGCGGCGGCCGGTTGCGCGCCGTGAGGTGCTGCAGGTAGAGCTGCACATACACGTCTTTGCGCTGCTCCCCGGCCGGGAGCGTCACATTGTTGGCGACCAACTCACTCTTCAACTTCTCTTTCGTCAGGACCGAGGGGTCTTCCAGGAACTCCGGCATCTCGGCGGCGAATCCCCTTCCCCGCAGCCCTCACACCCTCCGCTCACGCCGGCGCGCTCGCTCCTCGCCCGGGGGAGGGGGGGCCGCGCTCCCGCCTCCGAGCCTCACGGCTCCCGCCCGGGACTGACGCCTCGAAGCCCAGCGGAAACCCGCGCACACAAAGCCAAGCCAAAGGCGGACACAAAAGCCCCTGCAGGACAAGTGCGGCCCAGTGCGGCCAAGCCAGGAGTCCGCACCAACCCCTGCCCACACACCACGGCCAGGGGAGAGGATTCTCTTCGCCCACGCCCCAAGAAGGCGCGCCGCCATTGGCCTGCGACCGGAGGAAGCGCGGCGGTGATTGGCCGGACGCCTCGCGCGGGTTCCATTAGCCGCGGCGCCCTGCGAGAGGTGGTGGAAACGCAGTTTAAAAGCCGCTCGGGCGGGAGCCCTTGAGTGTGGCTCGTTTGTGTTTCCTTTTCCCCCACCCTTAGACGGCGGTAAGGGACAAGTTGCACTGCCTTTTGTGCGCCGTTTCCTCTCCCTCCCCCTGCTGGAGAAGCTGTTTTTCTCTCCGGGGTCAGTCGCCGCTAACGGGCCGAATTTCAGGGCAGCTGCGAGGACCTGGGGGCTGGGCCTGTCTCAATCCCGGGACCTTGGTTCAACGAAGAATAGCCGCAGCCTTTCCTCCCCAAACGCTAGCCCTGAAGGGAAAGAAAAGAAGCGAGGTGTGCTCGTGGACGCTCATCTTCCTCGATTTGATTTACTAGGCGGGGAGAGCGGGAGTTCAATCCCTGCCTGCTTGCGAACGCTTCTTTTGTTCCTGAAATTTAGGAAAAACCAGACCTTGACTACAGGGCACTTGAACCTGCCGTTGAATTTGTGACAAAATTGTATTGCCAAATACTGCACTTGCCTCTTACCCTAAAGAAGGTTGGGGCATTCCTAAAGAATTTGATTTAGCTCTTTGGGCTCAACTGCATTTTTGTTGAGAGCCGTCTATGGGTTGGATCCCTCCACCCGAGAGTATCTTAAACCATAACTTAAACCTAAATGCTTAATGCAGCGAAATGAAATGATTTAGAAATGCCTTAATAGGCAATTTAAGATTACTGAGATAGATAGGTGCATTCTAGATTTTAATCTTAGGGGAAGCCTAGTGATTTTAATTAGGCCGGAAACACTAATCAGAGCCATATTAAGGATCCAAGTTAAAACCTGGTGGAGTCTCAGAAATTTGTTAAGATAAAAATGTCTTCTTGAAAACAAATACCATTAATAACAAATACATGTATACCTTACCAATTTATATATGTTTCAAGAAAAGAAAGGTGACCTTAGAATTAGGTTGTCTTAATCATTTCCCAAATTCTGACCTCCAGACTATGCTTTATAAGCGCCTTTAAAAAGAAAGTTTATCTGATTTCTGCATGGTTCTTTTAAATTTAAAGAACCTTCACCAAAAATGTTTCCTATGAATCAAGCCATTTTATTTTGTTGAAATGGAGACATTATTTCTAACCTAGAGACAATTTTACTAATTATTAAAATTTACATATATTTGAGCAATATTAAGATCAGGAATGCAAATTCAAAATTGTGCTTTAATTAGCAAGTTGTTTCGAAGATTTTTAGGTCCCAGTGTAAAAGTTACCGCAAGCCCTACCACCATGGTCATCGCCGAGTACAGAAACCAGTGTTTTATCTTCAGAGGGTAAACTGAGCTGACAGGCAAACGATCATGATTTTGCAGTGACTGGTAACCCTACAAACGTAGTCAGCGAGTGTGGGATGACCACAGTCTGCGGTGTGCCCTCCCACAGTTATTTCTTTTCGTAGAGTCTTAACGTTAAAATGTGCAGAGCAAAAGTCCTGAGCATAATCTCTGCAAGGCCACAATTAATGAGTTTATTCTACCCTACTTAAATTAGCAAATTATCTTGTTAAGTCTTTACCTTACTAGTTGAAGGGTTTGGCTCTTGCCCTGACTGTACTTACAGTTTTTCAAAGGTAGGTTTTGCTGCTCTGAAAGGGTCAGAGTTACCAGGGCTAGATTTGATCTGAGGAGGTTAGATTATAGAAAGGTCTCCAGGCTCTGGTAGCTAGTGGATCCTGAAGTGTTTTCTCAAAGGAGGCGGCATCACTGACACATGAAAATAAAAACCTACTTAAATTGTATGCAAATACAATGATGGAATCACAGAGCCATATGGGAGAGCTATCAGGATGCTACGCTGCTTTTTTTCCATAGGGCCTTCATACTAGAAAATTTCCAGGCAGTTTAATCCTACCTTTTCCCACAAGCCAAAAAAGAAAAAAAATTACCTGTTGAACCTGAAAGTTGGCTTATTTAATTTTTTGATTACTATACAATATTATTAATTTCAAGTATACAACATATGATTCTATATTTTTATACATTATGAAATTATCACTGTACAAAGTTGGTAAAATATTTTTTACTATTAACTTACGTGCACATTACATGCCCCATGATTTATCTCATAGTTGGGAGTTTGTACCTCTTAATTGCCTTCCCCTCTGGCAACCACCAGTTCTCTGTATCTGAGAGTCTGTTTCTGTTTTGTTTATTCCTTTGTTTTGTTTTTCAGATTCCACATAAAGTGAAATATATGGTATTTGTTTTTGTCTAACATTTCACTTGGCATAATACCTCCCAGGTCCGTCCATGTTGCTATAAATGTCAAGATTTCATTCTTTTTTATGGTTAAGTATTCCTGTGAGAGAGAGTGTGTGTGTTTGTGTGTGAATTTGTGTCTATTTCAATTTATATCACATTTTCTTTATCCATTCATCTCTGGATGGACACTTGGTTTGCTTACATATCTTCAGTGTTGTGAATGATGCTGCAATAAACATAGGGGTGCATTTTTTTTTCCATTATTTTTAGGTAGTGGAATTGCTAGATCATATGGTAGTTCTATTTTTAATTTTTTTGTGGAACCTGCATACTGTTTCCGTGGTGGCTGCATCTATTTACATTCCTATCAATAGTGAACGAGGATTCCCTTTAATCACGTCCTCACCAATACTTTTCTTTTTGATAACAGCCATTTTGATCAGAGAAGGCAATGGCACCCCACTCCAGTACTCTTCCTTGGAAAATCCCATGGATGGAGGAGCCTGGTAGGCTGCAGTCCATGGGGTCGCTAAGAGTCAGACACTGAGCGACTTCACTTTCACTTTTTCACTTTCATGCATTGGAGAAGGAAATGGCAACCCACTCCAGTGTTCTTGCCTGGAGAATCCCAGGGGCAGGAGAGCCTGGTGGGCTGATGTCTATGGGGTCACACAGAGTCGGACATGACGAAAGTGACTTAGCAGCATTTTGATAGGTGTGAGGTGTTATCTCACTGTGGTTTTGATTTGTATTTCTCTAATGATTAGTGATGCGTATGTGCTCAGTTGCAGCCGACTCTTTTGTGACCCCATGGACTGTAGCCCACCAGGCTCCTCTGTCCATGGAATTTTCCAGGTAAGAGTACTGGAGTGGGTTCCCATTTCCTAGTGCAGGGTATTTTCCCGACTCAGGGACCGAACCTGCATCTCTTTCGGCTCCTGCATTGGCAGGAGGATGCTTTGCCACTGAGCCACCTGAGAAGCCCCAGTGATTAGATGATACTGAACACTTTGTCATGTGTATGTTGGCCATCTATATGTCTTCTGAAAGTTCTTTAAAAAAAAAAAAAAAAAAAAAAAAACCATTTTAATTGGAGGCTAATTACTTGACAATAGTATAGTGGTTTTTGCCAAACATTGACATGAATCAGCCACAGGTGCACATGTGTTCTCCATCCAGAACCCCCTTTCCACCTCCCTCCATCCCATCCCCCAGGGTCATCCCGTCATACCAGCCCTGAGCACCCTGTCTCATGCAGCAAACCTGAAAGCTCTTTTAAATAGACAATACTTTACCCTATATTGTGTTAGTCACTCAGTTGTGTCTGACTCCTTGCAACCCCATGAACTGTGGACCACCAGGCTCCTCTGGCCATGAAATTCTCCAGGCAAGAATACTGGAGTGGGTTGCCGTTTCCTTCTCCATCTATAACCTATAAGCCAACATTAAAGATAATTCAGAAAGAACTGCATTCTAGGTGCCTGAAATCAATGTTCTCTGAGCGAAACATAATTTTCATTCCCTTTCATTAATTATCTCTCCTTTTCTTATCACTGGGTACTATCAACAGGAGGTTATTTGCAGATTCTACATTTCTCAGGAAATATGGTTGATGTCATAAGGTGTCAGACTGCCTTTCTACATCATCCCCAAAGCCGTGAGTTATCAAATTCAGACTTGGAATTAGCCTAGATGCATCCAGGTATATCCCCAGCACTACTGTTTTTAGTGATTAAGGTAATTTTGCTTTTAACTGCTGTAGAGCTCTGAAGTAGGGTGCTATCAATAGGTTATTTATTTTTCTCATGCTCTGTGTACCTTAAGGGCAAGAGGTTGGGCTACAGAGTTTGGCCCCTTTGTTCCTAATTACTTGTTACAAACTATTTCTCTTTCCTCCTTCCAAAACATTTGAAGTTCATATCATCTGATCCCTTTATCATCTTTACAGCTAAAATTTATCAACCCCTTGGGCACTCTCCCTCAGAAATTAGACCATTGCTTCTTGCTCTAGGTTTTGTCTGCATTCTGTGAATTCAACATGACCCATGTAACACCAACACTGAGCCTCTTAGGTCTTTGACCTCTTCATCTCCAATGACTTGTTCCTCTACTCCATCTCATCCATCCACTCCAGTGGTACGACTCTGAACCCTGTCATCAGTAGCTCAGTAAATCTCAATTTCAAGTATCCCAATGGTCAATAAGTAGCCTCTTTTTACTCAGCTCATTTGTCATATTCTCGCTGACCTCCAATTCATTAATCCAATACGTTAAAAAAAAGTCTATTTTTCCTGCTTCTGCCATCATTTAATCATTCCAACTCAACTGATTTAGATTCCCTGATCAATCCTTACAATCACTCTTTTGCAAACATTTTCAACTCTTTCACTCCAGTGTCTCTTTCTTGCTTGGAGGAACTTGGAGCTTTGCTTGGACTGAACCTTGTTGGAACAAACTTTCTCATTGCTTGCACCCAAGATTGCTGGCAAAAAAAAAAAAAAAAAATCATACCCCAGCTGGTTTTAATTCATGACCTCAGACCTCACAGGAGCACTTGACACTCTCTGGATTAACCATTCATACTTTCACCTCTCTCCTCAAATTATTCACATCCCTTCCTCCAACCTGTCCCCATTTTCAGCTAGCTGATGATCTTGCCTCATAATTGAGAACATAAAAACCATCTGTGGGGAATGCCTCAACTTCAGACAGTCAAGTCTGCACACATTTTTTCTTGCATCTTTCTTGTTTAAATTGAAGTGGTGTCCTATCAGAGTGAATTCTACCGGTTGTACTCTGGGTCTCAGCCTTCTGTCCTCAAGGACTTGATGCTTTCAGTCATCTCCTGTGAAATTTCTGAATTTAAAAAAGAGACTCGATTTTTTGTGTTACATTCATCCAATGTAAAAAAAAATGTAAATTATCTTTTATGTCAAAACAGGTAGTAGGTTTAAAAAAAAAATTTTTTTTTTAATGTTACAGCTCTAATAACCCAAAGCTTTGGGAAACAATGGAAAGATATTTCTATGTGAACCCACAGACTTAAAATAATGCAATTACTTTGTCAGAAAACTCTTTAACAATTTTTTTTTCTAAAACAATTGGAAACACTTCATTTCCCTTTCTGGAGTTCTTAATGTTATTAACATATAGGTGACTTTTTTATTTTTCATTATTCTGTTTTGTATAGGACTTGGTTGTGAATTTAAGGATGTCACCTGAAACAGAGCAGATGATGAAATACATGACGTTTATCTAAGAATATGAGAGAATGTTTACAACACGAAAAGAAAAAGAGACCATATTAGAGTAAGATCTCAGTTTTATGAGGAACTGAGATGTGTATGGATATGTGTATATTTAAATGGACTAAATGAGTATAGACCAGAATGTTCATAGTAGTTTCTTCTAGGAGATGGGAACAGATGATTTTTCTTATGTTTTTCTCTATTTCTACAGTGAACACATATGATTTCATAATAACTACTTTTCTATTTTGTAATCATAACTACTTATGATTTATAAGCATAACTACTTTGAATTAGTATGAGAAATTGGAAAATCACTTGTCTTATCAGAATTCACAACCTGTTTTTTAGTTTTCATTTCCAAAGGCTCCATTTTATCAGTTCCTCCAAGTACATCAGTCCTAAGTAACTGATTAAAAATAATTCAAAAGTGAAAGCTATCTTATTAAATGGGTGAAACAAATGTTCAGAGCATTCTGTACTAGGGGATAAATCCATTTGTAAGAATACATGATAGACTGGAAAGTTGTTAGTGAAATAGAACAAAATCACAGAGCCATTAAGTGTCAGAATTTGAGAATTCAAATATCAATTTGTGTATTCCAGATCCTTTTTCCTTACATCATTCCTATATAATGATTGTAGAAGTTTAAATGACATGTTGGATTTTGGGTTATTTCACAGTGACATCAAGTCAGTAAAATGGGCCATTGTGAAAGAGTACACATGTTCAGCCTTGGGAAAGAAGCTAAAAACTGTAAAGTGACCATTTTAGAGTTATAGAACTATTACTAATGATATAAATATTAATGAAGGGGTTGCCAAAGAGTCAGACATGACTTAGCAACTAAACAACGATATATATTAACTTTACAACATCGAAGACACTTTTATGTATTTTACTAAAAAAATTTTTTTTTGTTTTTGACTGTGCTGGTTTTTGTTGTTGGGCTACTCTGTAGTTGCAGTGCACAGGCTTTTCATTGTGGTGGCTTCTTTGTTGCAGAGCACGGGTTCTAGGGTGTGTGGGCATCAGCATCTGTGGCACTTGGCCTCAGTAGGTGTGGTTTCCTGGCTCTAGGGCAAAAAGGCTCAGTAGTTGTGGCCCCAGGCTTAGTTGCTCCTTGGCAGGTAGGATATTCCTGGATGAGGGATCAAACCTACATCTCCTGCATTGATGGGCAGGTTCTTTACCACTGAGCCACCAAGGAAGCCCTGTGTATTTTATCTTATGTGACTCTCTTAACAACTCTGTGAGGTAAGTGGGGCCTCCAGTCCAGCTTTGCTCTTTAGGCCCGTGATTCTTTTATTTTAGCTTGCATCAGAATCACCTGGAAGGCCTGGTTAAAACTCAGGTTGGTAGGCCCACCCACAGAGTTTTCTGAGTCTGTGAGTCTGGAGTGGGGCCTGAAATTTTACGTTTTTAACTTGTTTCCAGGATGCTGGTCCAGCAACAGCAGTTCTAGGCTATTTTTCACGTTCTTTGTAAAGCCACAGCTGACCTTGTCACATTTTTAAATAATGGCTCTTCATTGCTTGCAGAATAAAATCTAAATTAGTTAGAATGGCACAAAAGGTCCTGGGTGAGCTGACTCCTGTTTACCTTTACAGCTTTACTTCTCTCTTCCTCTCCAGCAATAATGAATAACTATTAATAGCAGTTCTCCAAAGAAGTTGTATTAGTTTGCTGGGACTGCCAAATAAAATGATTTACAAGGTAATACAAACTGCTCTGTCTGCCTCACAAGAGTATGATTTTGTACAAATGAGATACGTCCCAGCTAAGATTAAGTGTCTTGAAATGGCAACCCACTCCAGTATTCTTGCCTGGAGAATCCCATGGACGGGGTCGCAAAGAGTTGGACACGACTGAGCGACTTCACTATGCTGCATATGCAAAGTTGCCAGGGGCGAAAATGACCATTACTTCCATTATGGGCTGAATTGTGTTCCCTGATTTCATTCATATATTGAAGCCCTAATCCCTTGGTACTTCAAAATGTGGCTGTATTTCCAAGGTAAGGCCTTTTAAGAGGTGATTCAGTTAAATGAAGCCACGAATGGGCCCTAATTTGATCTGATTGGTGTCCTGAAAGAGGAAACTTGGACACATACAGAGATACTAGGGATGTATGCGTACGCAGGAAAGACCATGTGAAGACATAGCAAGAAAGTGGTCATCTGTGAGTGAAGGACAGGCTTCAGAAGAAACTAGCTGTACTGTCACTTTGATCTTGGACTTCCAGCCTTCAGAACTGTCAGAAAATAAATTTCTGTCGTTTAAAAGCTACCCAGTCTGCGGTATTTTGCTGTGGCAGCCCTAGGAAGCTAATACATATAAACCTCAGCTTTTATAGTTGGAAGATGTCAGATCCCAGGGTATTAAGTGATAGTGCTTGACTCATAGAAGGCATTCACATATATCCACTGGATGGAATGCCTTAAAGTCACATAGAAGCTTTCATTATTTTTCAAGATCTTCCTTTATGAAGACTTTCTGAACTACCTAATGTCCATATTTTAGCACCCTCACACCACTCTGTTTTTGCCACTCACGCTAATATATTATGGTGTTTGGTTACTTAAGGTATCTTTTTTTCTGCTGCTCAAAAAATCACTTTTACTGGCTGTAATCTTTTCCTCAATGTTCATTGCAGTATCAGTGGTCCATAAATTTCTGTTGAAATGTATGATCTAATCTCAATCCAACCAAAAAAGAAAGCAAAGACTACACAAAAACATGATGTCCAATGCTAGAATAGGCTGAAATGTAAGAAATTCGTATTTGCCATATTCAAAATACTGAGCAAGAAAACTCAAGGGCTTGCGTGGAATATACCCAATAAAAAACCCCCCAAACGAATAATTTCTCATAGTCTTGCCATTTACTTTTTGTACAACAGATATTTGACACATGCCTCTAAGGCACTATTCAGTACCAAGAGTCCTGGAACTTACAAAGGTGAATGAGTAAGCTTTGCTTCCTGCTATGAGACTAATAGTTGAAAGTGGTACCTAATTTATTACTACTTGCATTAGTTGATGAAAAGATAAAAGATGCATTGGTATCACTTAGGGCCAACGGCTTCTAGGCAGTTTTTTCAATAGTTTGTTTCAACCTTTAATATAAGATAGTGAAGACTGGGATCTGAAGTCATTCACCAGGTTCAGGGTCTTGGGTTAGTCATTATGTAGTGTGCCACAGTTTCACCTGCAAGACTGGACAGCGTGCACATGTTGATGTAAACTATTACACAGAGTTAGAAATTGTACCTTGTTGGACTTGCTTTCCAAAGGGAAACAGGTCTAAAATTGTTTTTGGAAAAACAGCTCGTACGGTTTATGTATTATTGTACGTTCCCTGTTACGGACCACCATCAGCTAATATGCTCACTAATGCACAACAGTAACAACCACATCACTATGCATTATGAATGTTCAATGACAGAGAATTCACAAGGCTCAACAGTGAAAAAAAAAAGACCAAAACCACCACCTTTAAGGTGATCCTTGTCTTTTGGCAGACTAAGGTAATCTTTGTCTTCTTGCAGACTAAGGATTACTGGGATAACATTTGGACAAGAAAGATGTAATCCTGCAATGAAAGGTATTTCCAGAAAATGGCGGGAACACATCTAGCCTGAATACATCTAGTTCATAGAAACCAGAAGGCCTAAAAGTAAAAGGCCATGACCCCGACGTGATTCGAACACGCAGCCTTCTGATCTGGAGTCAGACGCGCTACCGTTGCGCCACGAGGTCCTGCTGGGCTGTAGTTCGCGCAGTTTCTTAGGACTCCGGTAAAATGGCGTCTCTTCCGGGAGCGCCTCGCCTTTCCTTCCATTCTTTCCTTGCTTCTCCATCGGAGACTGATTCCTTTAGCTGCAAGATTTTCCTCATAGCTAGCCCTCTACCTAGGCTAGGATGGGATTAACAGACGCGGGAGAATGGAGTTTCTCATTTAGTCGAGTCTCCGGGGTCAAAGGAAACTGGTCCTTCCCCTTTTTCTGTAAGCGGTTTCCGTTCCAACCCGCCTGGTTAAGGGCGGAGCCTCGGCCCTCTCTCCCTACCGTCTCCTGTTTCCGTAGGCCGAGTTCGTGACCTCCATTTGGAATTTGGCGGGGCGCTACTGCGCAGGCGTTTGCCACCCAGCGATAGCTTGTTGCTGGAAGCGAGCAGCGGGCGTTCTCCGAACATTTACTTAATCCTTCTGAAAACAGTATAAAGCGTTTACCTTCAGTGTTGGCTTTTACTTCACGGTGAGCTTAAAAGTTATCATTTTGAAAAGACGCACTTACAG
The DNA here is from genome assembly GCF_003369695.1 of Bos indicus x Bos taurus. NCBI lineage: Eukaryota > Metazoa > Chordata > Mammalia > Artiodactyla > Bovidae > Bos > Bos indicus x Bos taurus. The sequence continues at coordinate 57,587,560 of NC_040080.1, forward strand.
AAAATAACAGCATGTTGTATTTGTTAGCTGCATCGGCCAGTTGAAATATGGGAAATATTTGTGATGGTTAGTAAAAAAGAAGTACCAACCTCCCCGTCGGGGAATTGAACCCCGGTCTCCCGCGTGACAGGCGGGGATACTAACCACTATACTAACGAGGAGCTGCTTCTCAAGTACCTCACAAGAGTTCCTTAAGTAATATTTCTCTCTCTTCTGCCACCACCTGCAAATGTGAAAACCCCCAACAGTCGCTCTATTGCTGCTCACATCTGTTCTAGGCGCCTTGGACTCTTTTCTCAGAAGAGTAAATGATTGAGAATAAATGAAACAAAACGAGCCTCAAGTTTTAATGATGGTGAATTGCTGAACATAGTTTGCTGGAATTTTTCATGCTTTCCAGATGATTTAGGTTTCTGGTGGGAGGTTTTTGTTTTGATAATTTAGTTTTTTAGTCACCAAGAATACGTGAGTTGAAGCAGCGTTTGTTTTTTTTTTTTTAATTTTAACTTTATTGGCGTATAGTTGATTTATAATGTTTTAGGAAGCAGAGCTTTACTTCCACAAATTTATATTTTCTTTTTTTAGTCGAAGTTCAAGAATATCATATGGTTGCCAGATGTCCTGGGCAGTCAGAGTTGTTCTATGGTCCAGTGTCTCTTCAAACAGTTTGTAAGCTTTTGAGACACAAAAGGACTCACGTAGGCCAAAGGAAATTGCATTCGCTGATTTTTCTTGTATTTAGGTCTTTTTCCTGAGGCATCTACAATTTAATCGGAAATGACAAATACTTACATGGTTAAATAATAATACATTTAAATAATTCAAAACCAAGGATGTGCCATTGATTAAACATAGGGTTGGGAAAGAACACTAACATTAATTTGTATTATCCTGAGCCTTTTCTTAAACAGGACCAACCCCGTTCTTAGGAGAATCAAGAGGGCTTCACCTACAAACTTCCGATGGTAACTCTAAATAAGCGAATATATAGTTACAAACTGACATGATTTAAAGTTTTTATTTTAGAACTTTAATTTACGTCTCTTAAGACACATTCCTTGTACTGTGAATTAGTATATTTTTACAGAGCACAAGTTGCATGGTGTTTTCCATCTGATGAAAGTGATTTTGGATTTAAACACATTAAAAAAAAATGACAATTTCTGAAACCTGTTTTGGCACCTTTTTCTTTCTTTCACTCTTAAATACACCCAGAGCTTCAATAAAACTCAGTGTCCCCGGGCCTTCTCCTATTTCTGACCCTCCAATAACTCTTGCGAAGTCCAAAGGGCACTTGGATAACTATGATGATGTCCTTTTCCGGTTAAGATTGAAGGGACTTGCCTCAGATCTCTCACTTGGAGGGCTGCAGGGCAATGGGAAACCAGGTCTCCAGAACTGTTTGCGTGGGGTTCCACCCTGTGGAAGAAGAGCCTTAATCTTTGTACCTTCAGAAAAGACACCATCCTTTCCATCTCAGCTAACGCTATGCCAGGAGCCACCCATGTGTTGTACTGCGCCTCTCTTGTCCTCCCTAGGGACAGGAAGAAGCAGCCTGAGTCAGCAGAGGTCCTGGAGCAGGGAACTCAACACCTGCTGTCCATCTTCCTAAAATGGAAAGGAAGAGCGAGGGTAACTAACCTGAACAGGGTAAGGGAGCTCAGAAGTTTCTCAGTGTCAGCACTGGAAGAAAGTAAAGGTCAAAATTGGACCGGCAGTACAGACGGCACAGAACTCTCTGGAGGTTAACAGTGTGATGGCAATTGATGTTACTGAAAGTTTTGAATATTGCTTTCCTAAACTGTTTGGATAGCTTGCAAAACTATTCACATTTATTTTATCTTCCCAACAAGCCCCATGAGGTCACACGGCGAGTGTTTTATTCCAATAAGAGAATCTTGTGTAGTTATACAGGTAGGAAGTGGTGAGAGGCCAGGAATCACTCAAACCTTGACTGCAAATCTTGTGCAGTTTTTACCCTGCTGCACAGTTCCACATATATGAATATTAACAAAGAAATATGAGTCATGGAGAGAAAAGCTTCTATCACTTTGTATGTCACACTTATTCCTATGCTAATATTTACTAATCTCTCTTCCTTAGCAGACACTGCAGTTATTCATTCAGTATTGAGCCTCCAGTATCCCTGACATTGCTTTAGATGCACAAGGTTTTAATTAATAAAAACAGGTTTGTTCTTGTAGAGCTTATATTCTAACAGAAGGAGGACAGACCAGAAATGATGATGATCATAAATAAATGTTCAGTTCAGTTCAGTCGCTCAGTCGTGTCCGACTCTTTGCAACCCCATTAGATGGTGACAAGAGTGCAAATATAAAAAAATGGCACTGTAAATGGGTTTGGAGAGTGGCCAGTTAAATAGAATGGTCAAAGCAAGCCTCATTTTAAGAAGGTAACATTTGAACAGACCTGAGGGAAGTAAGAGGTGTAGTTACATAACTATCTGGCAAGCCTTTGGGACCTTAAAGTTCATTGTAGACTTTGGCTTTTATTCTGAGGAGAAATAAGGAGCTATTATGGGGCTTTGAACAGAGAGATGACATGGTCTGGTTTATGTTTTTTTTTTTAACTTATTTAATTAAAAAAATTAATATTTACTTGGTTGCACCAGGTCTTAGTTGTGGCATATGGGATATTTACTTGCAGCATGCAGGATCGAGTTCCCTGATCAGGGACTGAACCTGGCTCCCTGCACTGGGAGCACAGAATCTTAGCCACTGGACCACCAGGGAAATTTCTAGTTTATGTTTTAAAGGGTTCTTAGCTCAATCGTGGACAAGAGAAGCAGCAAGGAGCCCAAAGAGGTCTATTGCAGTAATGATAGTGGTTCAGGCTGGGGTGGGAGTGGTCGGGAATGTGAAAAGAGCTGATATAATCTGAAGGTAGAGCCAATACAATCTTCTGGTAAAGTTACTGTGAGGTGTGAGAGTGAAAGAGAAATCAAAGACACTTCTAAAATTTTTGGCCTGATGAAAGAATAGAGTTACCGTCAACTGAAGTCAAGAAGAATAACACTCAACTTCAGAGCACACTATCCATATGGAGAGTCCAATGTCAGGAGCACAGCTGGTAATAAGGCAGGCCATCATCCCCTTTCAGGAATTGAAATAGCTCAACTGGAATTTCATCACCTCCACTAGTTTTGTTCATAGTGATGCTCTCTAAGGCCCACTTGACTTCACATTCCAGGATGTCTGGCTGTAGGTGAGTGATCACACCATCGTGATTATCTTGGTCATGAAGATTTTTCTGTACAGTTCTTCTGTATATTCTTGCCACCTTGGACACTCTGTGGCCATCGTTCCTTGAATTCTGCAACATGGCAACTCTGCCAGTAGAGCAGTATTTTGGGGGATAAGAAGCATTTTAGTTTGGGATGTGTTAAGACTGAGACATACAGAAGGCAGTTGAATGTAATAGTTGAATATTCGTTGTACCGGTCATTGTACCAGCACAGTGTGGAGGGCAGGAGATATGGTGATGAACAAAGACAGACCCTGACCTCACTGAGCTTCCATTTTAATAGTTGAGACAGAGAATAACTACAACGACAACAACAACAAAAATGTAAAATTACAAATGTAACAGTTTTTAAGAAGAAGATGCAGAAAGAGCTTTCTTGGTAGGTGGAACTGGATGTGCAGAGATTATAGGAACTGAGGAAATGTGGTGAGCATAGGGGCTGAAAGAAGGCTGACGTGACCAGGGAGCATGAGGAAGGTCACAGGAGAGACAAGGCTGAAAGGCCAGTGGGAGTGAGACAAAGTCTCTTAGGCTGTGATAAGAACTTTGCCCTCTGATTCATTCAGTTCAGTTCAGTTCGGTTGCTCAGTCATGTCCAACTCTTTGCAACCCCATGGACTCCAGGCCTCCCTGTCCATCACTAACTGCCGGAGTTTACTCAAACTCATGTCCATTACGTCGGTGATGCCATCCAACCATCTCACCCTCTGTCCTCCCCTTCTCCTCCTGCCTTCAATCTTTCCCAGCATCAGGGTCTTTTCAAATGAGTCAGTTCTTCCCATCAGGTGGCCAAAGTATTGGAGTTTCAGCTTCAGCATCAGTCCTTCCAATGAATATTCAGGAATGATTTCCCTTAGGATGGACTGGTTGGATCTCCTTGCAGTCCAAGGAACTCTCAAGAGTCTTCTGAAACACCACAGTTCAAAAGCATCAAACCTTCGGTGCTCAGCTTTCTTTATAGTCCAACTCTTACATCCATACATGACTACTGGAAAAACCATAGCTTTGACTAGATGGACCTTTGTTGGCAAAGTGATGTCTCTGATTTTTAATATGCTGTCTAGGTTGGTCATAACTTTCCTTCCAAAGAGAAAGCGTCTTTTAATTTCATGGCTGCAGTCACCATCTGCAGTGATTTTGGAGCCCAAAAAAATAAAGTCTGACACTGTTTCCACTGTTTCCCCGTCTACTTGCCATGAAGTGATGGGACCGGATGCCATGATCTTAGTTTTCTGAATGTTGAGTTTTAAGTCAACTTTTCATTCTCCTCTTTCACTTTCATCAAGAGGCTCTTTAGTTCTTCTTCACTTTCTGCCATCAGGGTGGTGTCATCTGCATATCTGAGGTTATTGATATTTCTCCCAGCAATCTTGATTCCAGCTTGTGCTTCATCCAGCCTAGCATTTCACATGATGTACTCTGCATATAAGTTAAATAAGCAGCATGACAATATACAACCTTGATGTACTCCTTTTCCTATTTGGAACCAGTCTGTTGTTCCATATCTAGTTGTAACTGTTGCTTCTTGACCTGCATACAGATTTTTCAGGAGGCAGGTCAGGTGGTCTGGTATTCCATCTCTTGAAGAGTTTTCCACAGTTTATTGTGATCCACAGAGTCAAAGGCCTTGGGTAGTCAATAAAGCAAATGTAGATGTTTTTCTGATTCATTACTATTTATTTATTAATTTTAGAATTTATTGAGGTATAATTTACAAACAGAACAATTCATTTTTTAGGCATACCATTCTATGAATTTTCACTACAATCAAGTTATGGGCAATTTCCATCACTTTCATCAGAAAGTCACCTTATGGCCCTTTACAGTCAGTCCTCTGCCTCCAGTCCCAGGCACCACTGATCAGATTTTCATTTCTATAGAATGTCATATTAATGGAACTGTGCAGTTTGTAGCCTTTTGAATATAGCTTCTTTCACTTAGCATTGTGCTTTGGAGAGTCATCTATGTTGTGTGTATCAGTAGTTTTTTTAAAATTGATGATTAGTGTTCTATTGTATGGATGTTTGTTTATACACTCACTAGTTAGTGGACGTTTGCATTTTTTCTAGTTTTTAACTAGTATTAAAATAGCTATTACAGACATTAGTGTACAGGTTTTTGTGTGGACATGCATATTCATTTCTCTTGGGTCAATACCTAGATGGGACTGCTGAGTCTTAGGGTTTTACCTTCACAAGAAACTACCAAACTGTTTTCCTAAATGGGTGTAACATTTTGCATTTCTATCAGCAATATATGAGAGTTCTTATTGTCTCATATCTTTGCCAGCACTTGCTATTATATTTTTTATTTGAGCCTTTCTAATAGACGTGTTTCTGGAGAAGGAAATGGCAACCCACTCCAGTATTCTTGCCTGGAGAATCCCACGGACAGAGGAACCTGCCAGGCTACAGCCCATGGGGGTCACAAAGAGTCGGACACAACTGAGTGACTAACACCAACAACAATAGATGTGTAGTGGGATCTCACTGTAGTTAATTTTTTTGTGATGCTGATGTTAATTTTTTTTTAAATTGAAGTATAGTTGATTTGCAATGTTGTATTAGTTTCTGGTATCCAGCAAAGGAATTCAGTTCTATATACACATATATCTATTCTCTTTTTCACATTCTTTTCCATTATGTTAATACAGGATATTGAATATTGTTCTTTGTGCTATACAATAAGACCTTGTTGTTTATCCATTCTATATATAATAGTTTGCATTTACTAGACTCAAGTTCCTAATGCAACCCTCCCTGACCCTCTGTTCACTATAGTTTTAATGTGCCTTTCCCTCATAATTAATGGTGCTGAGCATATTTTCATGGATTTATTTGTGTATCCAAGTCTTTGGCCATTTGAGAATTGGGTTGTTTTATTATAGAATTGTTGAAAGTTTTTTGTACATTTTGACTACTAGTCTTTTTATCAGATATATCATATCTGAAATATGTCTTGGGAAATAGCAACATATATGTGTGATATATATGGGTGTCAGTGTCTTGTATTTTTATTCTCTTTAATAACTTTTTTGTTTCATAGCATGCATGACCTGGTTTATCATGTCTCTTCCCTTTTTTCTCTATTATGCTCACTTTCTCAACCCAACTTTTGGGCGTAATGTAAATAAGAACTTGGGCTAACTCACTGCTCAACCTTCCTTCTTCCCTACCCTCCTTCCCACAATTAAAGAAGAGTCTAAATTGCTTCTGAGTAGCTTCTGGATTCTATAATCATTCATTCACAGAAACATTATTTTTATACATTAAATCACTGAGATTCCCATGCAAATATGAGAATTAACCCTCCCTAAACATTAAAATTCAAAGTTAAATGTTTATGGTTTGGGTCTGGAAGACAGACCTAGATGGGTACATGTTTAGATTATTAAGGGGAAAAAAAAGCATACTTCACTTTTTCCTGGCCTGATTTATTTAACCAATAATCCAAAGTTAAAACTGAGAGACAAAAGTGTGGCCCCTGTAGTTCAATCAGCCTTTTCCTTCTCATTAAAAACACACCCATGGGGATGGTGACCCTTAGATCCCTGGTTGGGGAACTAAGATCCCATAGGTCTCAACATGAGTTTGCATGCTGCAACTAAGATGCAGGGAAATAAGTAAAAATATATATTAAAAGGCACAACCAACCCTTATTGCTTTATTCTTTGTGCCAGGCATGGAGCTAGGCATTGGGGACAACCATATGGATAAGACTCATATCCTACCTTGAGGAACTAAGATCATGTGGGAGGTAGACCCTTTGACTGATACAGTTATAATACAGTTTGTTAAGTGCTCTGGTGGAGGCATAGGCAAGGCTCATTGAGAACCTGGTAAGTGTTCAGTTCAGTCACTCAGTCACTCAGTCGTGTCCAACTCTGCGACCCCATGGACTGCAGCACGCCAAGCCTCCCTGTCCATCACCAACTCTCGGAGTTTACTCAAACTCATGTCCATTGAGTCGGTGATGCCATCCAACCATCTCATCCTCTGTCCTCCCCTTCTTCTCTTCACCTTCAATCTTTCCCAGCATCAGGGTCTTTTCAAATGAGTGAGCTCTTTGCATCAGGTGGGCAGAGTACTGGAGTTTCAGCTTCAGCATCAGTCCTTCCAATGAACATTCAGGACTGATTTCCTTTAGGATGGACTGGTTGGGTCTCCTTGCAGTCCAAGGGACTCTCAAGAGTTTCTCCAACACCACAGTTCAAAAGCATCAATTCTTCGGCACTCAGCTTTCTTTATAGTCCAACGGTCACATTCATACATGACCACTGGAAAAATGATAGCCTTGACTAGACGACCTTTGTTGGCAAAGTAATATCTCTGCTTTTAATATGCTGTCTAGGTTGGTCATAACTTTCCTTCCAAGGAGTAAGCATCTTTTTATTTCATGGCTGCAGTCACCATCTGCAGTGATTTAGGAGCCCCCAAAAATAAAGTTTGCCACTGTTTCTCCATCTATTTGCCATGAAGTGATGGGACCGGATGCCATGATCTTAGTTTTCTGAATACTGAGTTTTAAGCCAACTTTTTCATTCTCCTCTTTCACTTTCATCAAGAGGCTCTTTACTTCTTCTTCACTTTCTGCCATAAGGGTGGTGTCATCTGCATATCTGAGGTTATTGATATTTCTCCCAGCAATCTTGATTCCAGCTTGTGCTTCAGCCAGCCCAGCATTTCTCATGATGTACTTTGCATATAAGTTAAATAAGCAGGGTGACAATATACAGCCTTGATGTACTCCTTTTCCTATTTGGAACCAGTCTGTTGTTCCATGTCTAGTTCTAACTGTTGCTTCCTAACCTGCATACAGATTTCTCAAGAGGCAGGTCAGGTGGTCTGGTATTCCCATCTCTTTGAGAATTTTCCACAGTTTATTGTGATACACACAGTCCAAGGCTTTGGCATAGTCAAAAAAGCAGAAATAGATGTTTTTCTGGAACTCTCTTGCTTTTTTCGATGATCCAGCGGATGTTGGCAATTTGATCTCTGGTTCCTCTGCCTTTTCTAAAACCAGCTTGAACATCTGGAAGTTCTCGGTTCACGTACTATTGAAGCCTGGCTTGGAGGATTTTGAGCATTACTTTGCTAGCGTGTGAGATGAATGCAATTGTGCAGTAGTTTGAGCATTCTTTGGCATTGCCTTTCTTTGGGATTGGAATGAAAACTGACCTTTTCCAGTCCTGTGGCCACTGCTGAGTTTTCTAAATTTGCTGGCATAATCAGTGCAGCACTTTCACAGCATCATCTTTTAGGATTTGAAATAGCTCAATTGGAATTCCATCACCTCCACTAGCTTTGTTTGTAACGATGCTTCTTAAGGCTTGATAAGTGTAGGCTCTGCTTTAAGTGCTTTACATCTGTTAACCATTTAATCCTATTATAATTCTTTGAGTTTGGTACAATAACTCTTCCCTTTTACAGATAAGGAAACAGATATAGGAAGGCTATGGTTACACAGGTAGAAAGTGATGGAAGTATGTGCAAAATAGTACGGAATCACAGCAGAGGAAGGAGTACCTCTGCCTCAGGTACCTGGAAAAAACCTAGCTGGGTGTGCAAAGGATGGTGAACTTTGAAAGAAAAGGAGAAATATTTTCCAGCACTTCTTCAAGGCAGAAACACTAAGTGCTAAAGCACAGAACTTGTGAAGGAGTTTGGGGATTTATACGTATATACATATACATGCATGCTTAGTCGTGTCTGACTCTTTTGCAACCTCATGGACTGTAGCCCTCCAGGCTCCACTGTCCTTGGAATTTTTCAGGCAAGAACACTGGAGTGGGTTGCCATTTCCTACTCCAGGGGATCTTCTTAAACAAGGGATTGAACCTGTGTGTCTTGTATCTCCTGCATTCGCAGGCAGATTCTTTACCACTTGTGGCACCTGAGAAGGGCTGCTGCTTTTGGGTTGCAGGAGGCAGGGACCATCTTCATCTGTCATTTTTGTGCACAGTTGGGGATGGTAAGAAGTCACAGACTCTGAGGGACTGGCAGGAACCTTAGATCTTTTCTTCCCTTTCACTTCTACAGACGTGGAGACAGAGGTCCAGAGAGCTCCAGGACTGAGAATACCACTCTTGCCCCCTGCTCCCACCCCCCTTTTTTCCCCTTGCTGTACTACTGCTAGGGAATCTGAGGACTGAGTGATTAGGTGTAAAAAGGAGCGGGGGGTGGTTGTTCCAGGGCATTGGATCTTCATCACCTCCCTGGTGGTTATCTGCCCAGACGGGTCTCTGCTTCCTTTCCCATCTCTGAGGAAGACACCTGCTAGCCCTGGCCCCAAGACTCAAGGTCACTGAGCTTGCTGTTTCCGACTTTTCCCCGGGTCCACTGGGCACCTGCTGACCTGCTGGTTAGTAGCTGTGCAGATTGATCTGTCTGATCTTAAGGCATGTAATGGCTCCACCGGCAGGACCATGGGTCTTGGTGACCCACTTTCTCCCCTGGCCCTTTGGACTCATCCTCAGACAACTGGTAAGGACAAGTTCATTATTTGGGGTGGAATGAAATAGTTTCTGTTTCTTTGCTTTAGTCTTTACCTGTTTCCTCTTCTAAATGCAAAGCAACAGAAAAATTCTTGCCTCATATGCACGACTTGGGTTTGACATTCAAGGTGCTATCTTGGAGAAAAAGCTGTAGCCCTTCTTACATTCCTTATTCTTCTGTGATTCACTCATGAGATTAGTAAGGTTATGTTATCAGAATTTATTGATAGAAATGAAGTTGATGATATAATAAAAGAGAAGAAAGCCAGCACAAAATTACATGGAGCACTATTTTTCTATGCATTTCAAATATTGAAAAAAGTTTGGAAAAGAATATGTGAAAATGTTCAAAGTAATTGTATCCAAGTTAGAGTATGTTGTTGATCTCTTTTTCTCTTTTCTGTATTTCCTGAATTTTCTACTATGTGCGTGTATTATTCATGAACGCAGAAAAACAAGAAATATTTTGGGCGGGGAGTGGGCCGGTAGTCACTAAGATGAGGCAAAGGAGAAGGCTCAAACACACACCTGGTGATAGTCTTTCTTAGAACTAGGGTGAGTAATCCCTTCTCTGATTGTCCTCGTCAGTCCAAGATTTCATTATTTTGCAGCGTTAGTTGTTTATATGTAGTTCCTTGAGGGAGGTGGGTGGATGAGGAAGCAGATTTCCACGCCAGTAAAACAGGGCATGAGGCTTTTTTTCTTCGTCCCTTTGTCTCCTGGCCGCTGCGTTCCTAGCCTTTTGTTGTTTTCTGCACGGTCTTTGATTCAGAATTTAAAGAAAAACAAGTGCCAGCCCTCCGCGCGCCCTCTGGTGTCCCAGTGAGGTATAGCCAGACAGTAACCTGGGAAGATCACGGCCATTTCACGCGGCGCTCTCCCCAGAGACGGTGCGGCAGACGAGATGTGTGGGATCTTAGAGGAAGGACTCGCAGGCCAACAAGCTTGGCAGGCTTACTCTTTGAAACCATAGGTGTGGAAAGTGATTTTTGAAAAACAAAGTCGGCATCTGGTATTTAAAAAAAACCGATAACGTACATTCTCAAAGCATTCCGCACAGGTGTTTGGGGTCTAAAACGAAGAAAGTCCCATTTTGTTGTGTTAGATGCTCAGTCGTGTCCGACTTTTTGCGACCCCATGGACTGTAGCCCACCAGGCTTCTCTGTCCACGGGATTCTCCAGGCAAGAATGCTGGAGTGGGTAGCCATTCCCTTCTCCAGGGGATCTTCCCAACCCAGGGATCGAATACTGGTCTCCCACATTAAGAAAGTCACATTTTGTCTACAATTAAAACATAAATCAGTACTTTGAATTGAGTGCAAATAAATTCAATGAAAGGGGTCTGAATACCTGGGCTTGACTGCTGATAATGATTTCTGCCACTTTAAGCTTTGTCAGTGTAATGTGAAAGTTGATATTGAAGGTCCTTTTGTCTATAATTTAGTTCTTTGTATGGCATTTTCTTCAAATTACATGTTTTTTTCAAAGTATATTTCCACTAAAAAGCGACCAACCATAAAAAAGCCACCAAAAATCAACCAACCAACCAATATAGACAATATTTTTAAGTGTGTAAGGATCAATAAGTTTCTATGTGTGTGCTTAGTCGCTCAGTCATTTCTGACTCTCTGTGACACCATGTACTGTAGCCCACCAGGCTCCTCTGTCCATGGGAATTTTCCAGGCGAGAATATGGAGAGCAGGTTGCCAGTTCCTACTCCAGAGGATCTTCCTGACTCAGAGGTTGAACCTGAGTCCTCCCTCGTTTTGGTCCTTCCTGAATTCTTCCAGGTTAGTTTTGCTTCAAGACATATTATGGGCTGGCGTCTCCTCCCTGCTTTTGGTCCTCCTGAATTCTCCCCATTAGTTTTCAGCAGCAGCACCCTATTTCTTATTGGGACCTACCATTGTGAGACAACTCAAGCAAGAGGTTATTACCGAGCCTGGCCAAGGCAGGTGGCCTTGGTCAGCTTTTAATGTAACATTTTCATGATCATCACCTCATGGTTGCAGCTCTGGGCATTATGGCCACTTTCAGGGTTGGAGCCTGAGGAGAGGCAACTCCAGCAAACTCCCCCTTTGAAGTTTTCCCTTGAGAAAGCCTCTCCAGAAGCACTCGCCATTGTTTCCCAGTGTTTCTCATCCCTGTTGGGTTACATTCTGGAAAACTATCTGGGAAAAATGGTTAGTGATTACAGTATTGATTTTTTTTTTAAACTTTAAATTTTGTATTTGAGTGTAGCTGATTAAAAATGTGATATAAGAAAAGGTGGACCACAAAGGGACTCAGCCATACATATACGATATTGGTTTTTAGTATTCTAGTGTTCTGAGCTGTTTTTACTAACTGAAATCTGTTAGTTTATTACTGCTTTTCCTTAATTTAGCAGTATGTTTTATTTAATCTGTTTTATGTCTGGAGATTTATGCTTGGAAAATTACATACTGCATTGAAACTTCAAATCACACAAAGGTGCATATGTTTTGGAAGCCTTGTGACTACATCCTTTATTTCAAGTTCTTTCAAGGCATCTCTTTACTGACTTAATTCCAGTTTTCCTCATAATTAAAGAGGTTGAGTGTCTTTTCATTCATACTTTCTCCAGAACTAGTTTGGATCCTACTTTTCTTACAGAGTTTCCTGGTGGAGTCAGTTTAGAACAGCGGCTGAGATGATGGTGAACCCTCATTATCTCACGATTACTAATAGTGACCATATTTCCCAGTTTGCTTGGAACTTTCCTTGTTTGTTCCCATTTGTCCCAGTGCATTTTATTAATAGTGTGTCATTTGCTTTCAAAAATGTCTTGATTTGGGTGAAAAATTATACGGTTGTTTATTACTTGAAATATACATCAAAATGCCACCGCTGCCATTCTTCTCCAGAATTTCAGTCAGTAGGTGCAGGGTTATCATGAAGGCTGAAGTTTGGTCGACTTCATTCAATATTGTATCCCCAGAACAGTGCCTAACACAGAGTAAGTGCTTAATAATTATGAATGAATCAACAAATAAACTTAGTGCTTGGAGCTTGGCCCATTGCCACCTGAGCACCTGGGCTCTGTTAGCAGGGAACATGGAGGAATGATTTTGGGGTGTAAACTCATGGTGCCTGCCAAAACATGCATTTTAGATTTTGATAGATATTGTTAAATTGTTCTCTACAGGGACTGAGCCAGTTTACACTCCCACCAGCAATATGTGAGAGCATCTGTTTCTCTAACCTCCATCCTCATGGTGGTATCAAAATCTGTATCTGCCAATCTGGTAGTTTTAATTTGTATTTCCCTTATTATGGAGAAGGTTGAGTTTATTTTCATATATTTAAAAGCCACTTGGAATTTCTTTCCTGGGAAGTGTCTGTTCGTATCCTTTGCCCATTTTCAATTGCGTCAGTGGTCTTTTTTCTTATCGATTTGTAGGAAGGCAAATAGTTGTCCCCAGTTTTTCATGTCTTTTGAGTTTGTTTTTGGTGCTTTTTGTTTTCTTGGGCAGAATTGAAAAAATGTATTTTAGACTTAGCTTGTCTTTTATAGCTTCTGTGTTTTACATCATGTTCATCAAGGCTTTCCCTACTTCCAGATTGGAAAATAATGCTCCTGTATTTTCATCTTGTACTTTAAGGTTTTCATTTTTTTTAATATGTAAATCTTGATCCACCTGGAGTTTATTTTGATGTGAGATTTGAGGTATTCCAAAAGAGTTCCCAGATCCAATTTCAGTGTGCGTGTGCGTGTGTGTGTGTGTATGTGTGTGTGTAGAGACTTCCCCACATCAACAAGCAATACTTGGATGCCAGCTGGGTGTCTGAGAATTCAACTCGATTCTGACACTATCTACCTGCAGATGGAACCAGATTCCACGGGTAAAGGGCTCAGGCCCATAAGGTGCAAGCCCAAGTTGTTACCTGTGCTTCTGACCAACCTATATAAATTGGACGTTCCTGTGACTCCCTCCTCAGGTTTAATTAATTTGCTAGAGTGGCTCACAGAACTCAGGAAAATCCATTTACTTACTAGATTACCAGTTTAGTATGAGGAATATTGGAGAAGGCAGTGGCACCCCACTCCAGTACTCTTGCCTGGAAAATCCCATGGATGGAGGAGCCTGGTAGGCTGCAGTCCATGGGGTCACACAGAGTCGGACATGACTGAGTGACTTAGCAGCAGCAGCAGCATAAGGAATATTAAATGATACAAATCAACAGCCAGATGAAGAGATCCGTAGAGCTAGGTATGGGGAAAGGGCCTGTAGCTTCTATGCCCTCTCCAGGGGTGCCTTTCTCCATAATCTCCACCTGTTCATCAACCCTGAAGTTCTTTGAACCCTGGCTTTCTGTGTTTTTATGGAGGCTTCATTACATAGACACTACTGATTAGATCATTGACCATTGTTGATTGATTCAGTCTCCAGCCAGTAGCTCTTCCCTGGAGGTTGAGGGGTGGGACTGAAAGCTCCAACCCTTTAATCACATGGTTGGATCTCCTGACAACCGGCCCCCATTCTTGGATGGAATCCAGAAACCACCTTCCCTGACCCCTTTTCGAGAACTGAGGACAAGAGATCAAATATCCCAGTGCTCTTACTGCTCAGAAAATTCCAAGGGTTTGGGAAGCTGTGAGCCAGGAATTGTGGATGAAGACCAAATGTATTTGGGAAGTATACTTGAGAAAAGTATAAATCATGTATGAGAAATGTATAAATATATATGAGTATATATATATTTATATATATAAATATATGAGTATATATATAAATATGAGAAATGTACAAATCATAACATCACAGGTATGAATCCAATCTAATCCTGTTTATTGAATATTCTACCTTTTTCTCAAAATGGAAACTCTGAAGTGTTCCTGGATTTTAGGGTTTCCATTTCCTAAAGGAATTGATGCTTTTGAGCTGTGGTGCTGGAGAAGACCCTTGAAAGTCCCTTCGACAGAAAGAGATCAAACCATTCAATCCTAAAGGAAATCAACCCTGAATCTTCACTGGAAAGACTCATGCTGAACCTGCCAGTACTTTGGCCACCTGATGCAAAGAGCCGACTCGTTGGAAAAGACCCTGATGCTGGGAAAGATTGAGGGCGGGAGCGGAAGGGGATGATAGAGGATGAGATGATTGGATGGCATCACTGATTCAATGGACATGAGTTTGAGTAAACTCCGGGAGATAGCGGAGGACAGGGAAGCCTGGTGTGCTGCAGTCCATGGGGTTGCAATGAGTCAGACACGGGTGAGTGACTGAACAACCACAACAATTTCCCACAACCAATACTTCTAACATTTTAGTAAATTTTAGGAAAAGGCACTTAAAGCAGTCAGGATGAAAATTTAATCTTTAACTTCATGTCTTTACACCTGTTCATTTTATAATAATGCTACTTTTGTTAAGCACTTATGTAGCAAGTATAATATACACAGAAGGTTATATAAAACATATATGCAGAGTTTAAAGAATAATGACAAAATGATACTTGCATTACCTGAGTTAAGAAATGAAACATTGCAGTGACTTGAAATTCCCTGTGTGTGTTCTTCTTTAATCATATTGTCCATCCTCCTCCTCAGCAGATAACCATTAGTCTGATTTTTTGGGGGTAATTTCCCCTTGATTTGCTTTATATGTTTACCACCTGTATGTATCGTTAGGTAATATATTGTTTAGATTTTTGACAGCTGAGTGGCAAGTGCAGTCATTGTGGCAGGGTCTCAGAAGATAAACTGAACAGATCCCCAGGTCAAGTTTGGTTTCAGCAACTGAGAGAACCCAAGTGCTCCTGGAAAGTGAGGGGTCAGGTCAAGAGTGAGTTCTGGGAACCACAGGATATGCCACAGTTGGACCATCTGGTGGAGTTGTAAGTAGTTTAGGTAACAGACGTCTGCAGGAACATAGTCAGGTGGTGGGCATCTTCTCATACTTTCCTACCTGTATGGCCCCTCTCCTGCTCTCTAGAGCAATGGTCCCCAACCTTTTTTGGGTCTCATGACCAGTTTTGTAGGAGGGGTGGGTATGGTTTCATGATGATTTAAACACATTACATTTATTGTGCACTTTATTTCTGTTGTTAATACAGTGTAATATGTAATGAAATAATTATACAACTCATCATAATAAAGGATCAGTGGGAGCCATTGATCTGACAGGAGGTGGAGCTCAGGTGGTAATGCTAGTGATGGGGAGCGGCTGTAAATACAGATGATACTTAGCCCACCCTGCAGCCTGGTTCCTAACAGGCCACCGGCTGGTAGCAGTCCATGGCTGGGGGGTTGGGGACCCCTGCTCTGGAGGATATCAAAACTGACCCCTTCTGTAAGGTGAAGGGAATCTCCTCAGCTCATCCAAACTTCAGGCCATGGTTGGTGTGTTCATCTTCTACTGCCATGTAACAAATTCCCATAAATGTAACAGCCTGAAACAGCACACATTTATCATCTCGTGGTTTCCACAGGCAAGGAATTTAACATGTTTTAGCTGGCTCCTCTGCTCGGATATGGTAAGGCTGAAATCGAGGTGTGGATTGATTGTATCCTTATCTGGAGGCTTGGTTGGGGAAAGCTCTGTTTCCACACACCCTCAGATTGTTCAGTTCAGTTCAGTTTAGTCGCTCAGTTGTGTCCGACTCTTTGTGACCCCGTGAATCGCAGCACGCCAGGCCTCCCTGTCCATCACCAACACTCAGAGTTCATTCAAACTCATGTCCATCGAGTCGGTGATGCCATCCATCCATCTCATCCTCCGTCATCCCCTTTTCCTCCTGCCCCCAATCCCTCCCAGCATCAGATTGTTAGCAGAATTCATTTCCTTGCAGCTGTAGAACTAAAATCCCCATTGGCTTGCTGGCTGTCACTGGGGACTGCTCTCAGCTCTTAGAGGTGGCCCTCAGGTCCTTCACCAGTTGGGATTAAAGCCATGGCTTGCAGATGGAGTCCTGTGAAGCACTGCTTCCAGGGGCTTCTCCCCTGATCTTCACACCCAAAACTCTGGTTGTATAAACCTCTGATTCTCTCTATTAAAATGTTTCTATTTGTGTACCTTAGAGTTGCTTCTGTTTTCTTGCCCAAACTCTGATACAGTTGTTTTGCAAGTAATAAGGAAAGAGGGCTGTCAAGTAGACAATCAACATTGTTGGCCATGTTTCTGATATAAGCACACCACATACACCATTGAAGACTTGATTAGTTGACAGTGAGTAGGCAAATCAGATTAAAAGTGTTTTGAATGTCTCAAAATTATGTAACATCATTTAAGGTGCAGTGATCAATCCATCAGTAAAACAGGGGTAGAAGATAAGGATTATATTTTATAAGAATGAAATATCTGACCAGAATCAGCAAAAGTTTCAGAGTTTGGCTTTAGAAATAAAGTTAAGACAATGGAGTAAGAGTTTGATTAAATTCACAGCTGGAATCAGGTATATCACATTAATATTAATAGCAAAAAAGTCAGGAAAGAAAATACTTCCAAAGGGGAAAGTAGGACATTTGAAGTTTTGGGGGGAATTTCTACTTTTGAAAGAAATGGTTCTCAGTTGGTGAAAAAGTCAGTAGACCTCTCTACATAGCTGAGGAGGGTAGCCAGTCCTGCTGCTTTTGATGAATTATTTGAAGACTCATCCACTTAGAAAAAAATCTGTGTGCATTTAAAATAAATCATTAATGATAAAATTGATTGGAGCTTGTGAAAAACCAAACAAACAGGTATGGCAGTTCCTTTTGAAATATTTGTTCTGAAGTTCTGAAGGAATTGTGCCAAGTTGGGTTTTTAGTCCCGTGTAACTGAACTTACTCTAGCCAGTTTCAATAGGAACATAACTTATTAAAGTCTGATTGATAGCTCAGAGAAACTCTGAGGGGGTCAGAGTTAGACTTGGTAGCCTCACAAAGGTCAAAGTCAAAGTGAAGTCGCTCAGTCGTGTCCGACTCTTTGCGGCCCCATGGACTGCAGCCTCCCAGGCTCCTCCATCCATGGGATTTTCCAGGCAAGAGTACTGGAGTGGGTTGCCATTTTCTTTTCCAGGGGATCTTCCTGACTCAGGGATTGAACCCAGGTCTCCCAAATTGCAGGTGGACGCTTTACCCTCTAAGCCACCAGTGGTAGCCTCACAGCCAGAAACAAAAGACTACACGGAAGACTGCTTCACAGCATCAGCCACTGAAGACCCTGCTGGAGCAGCCGCACTGGGACATCTGCAGCCTTCACGCTGGCCACCTCCCCCTCTCCCAGAATAATCCTGTACACTACCTGTTGCCTCCTATTGTTCTGCAAGTTGAATTTACATATGGGTGTATCTGATCAGCAAAGCCTATGTCACACGTCGGCAAGCCTAGCTGCAAGAGAGGGCCAAGAAAGTGAGTTTCTGATTTCTGCCTTTGAGAGTGGTGCTCATAATGTGGATAAAAAGCCAAACCTGCGAAAAATGTAAAATAGATGCCTGGCTGCCCTGAAGAGGGCATATGCCAAGTGGAAAGAGGACAGACAGGGCTAAGAGCCGTGGACTTTGGAATCAGATGGACCTTAGTCCAAGTGGAGTTGCACAGCTTCCCCTAAGTTCACTCTGGGTCAGCTACTCACGGATGTTCCCTCATGTATAAAATACAGATAATAATAATGATGACATCATAATGGTGCTATTAAGGTTAAATGAAGAGAAACTTAAAGCATTTAACCTAATGCTGGTGCAGAGTGAACACTTGCTAATTGCAGGTTCATATAATTGTTGATATAAAGAAATCAAAGCTGAGAATATAAGAGTGAATCTTTAGAGAAACCTTTTGATAGTTTCTGTCCCAGGCATTGGTTTCAGTGTTTGATTCAGATCCCCCTTTCCCAGTTTATAAAAAAACAACCAATGTCCCGCTAAAGTAGAAATGCTTATTATTCTATTTTCTTATATCTCCTCCACCACTATACTGCTCACAAAATGTCAGTTATAAGTCAGCATGTGAAAGTCAAAGTGTTAGTCACTCAGCCATACCAACTGTTTGGGACCCCATGGACTTGTAGCCTGCCAGGCTCCTCTGTATGTGGAATTCTCCAGGCAAGAATACTGGAGTGGGTAGCCATTCCCTTCTCCAGGGGATCTTCCCAACCCAGGGATCAAACCCCCGTCTCCTGCACTGCAGGCAAATTCTTTATGCTCTGAGCCACCAGGGAGGCCCCATAAATTAGCATATGCCCTCTTAAAAATCAAAGTAGAAGAATAGCTCAGAGAAGGCAATGGCACCCCACTTCAGTACTCTTGTCTGGAAAATTCCATGGATGGAGGAGCTTGGTGGGCTGCAGTCCATGGGGTTGCTAAAAGTCAGACACGAATGAGCGACTTCATTTTCACTTTTCACTTTCATGCATTGGAGAAGGAAATGGCAACCCAGTCCAGTGTTCTTGCCTTTAGAATCCCAGGGATGGGGGAGCCTGGTGGGCTGCCATCTATGGGCAGCCAACTCTCAGGGGACTTCCCTGGTGGCTCAGATAGTAAAAGCATCTGCCTACAGTTTGGGAGACCTGGGTTCGATCCCTGGGTTGGGAAGATCACTTAGAGAAGGAAATGGCAACCCACTCCAGATCCCATGGATGGAGGAGCCTGGCAGGCTACAGCCCATGGGGTTGCAAAGAGTCAGACACAACTGAGCGACTTCACTTTCACTAACTCTCTTAGAGGATAGTGGGCAGAGTACATTGTTTTGGGGCCAAAGTTTGGCATGTAAATTTCTGCCATGTAGTAACTGAGTAACTGTTTTGAGCCTCAGATTTGTCATCTGTACATGGAAATGAAGTAGGGTTCTTGTGAATTAAATGAAAGGTTTAAGTGTGTTTGGTGCTTTAGTAAAGTGTCTGACATGTAATGTGCATTAGCCACACATGATGAAGCTATATACTGACAAAAGGGAAAGGTAGGAGAAATTTAAAACATTAAATTGAGACTTGGCTTTCACTGTTCTGCTTTAGCTGTTTATAAAGAATTTGTTTTGTTAATTAATTTTAGGCTGGTAACATTAGGTTTTCCCTATGTCTTAGTCAGTTTGGGCTGCTATAACAGTATCATAGACTGGGTGGCTTATAAACAATATAGATTTAAGTCTCAGAGTTCTGGAGGCTGGGAAGTCCAAGATCAAGATTGTGGCAGATCCAGTGTATGGTGAGAACTCTCTTCCTGGTGCATAGATGGCTGTGGTCTCCCTGTGTCTTTACATGGTGGAAGGGGCAAGGGAGCTCTCTGTGGTCTTATCTTTTTTTTTTTTTTGCCGCATCATAAGACATGCAGGGTCTTGGTTAGGGTTAAGACATCTTAATTCTCCAACTGGGGGTTGAACCCATCCCCCCTGCAGTGGAAGCACAGAGTCGTAACCACTGGACCACCAGGGAAAACCCTGGGGTTTCTTTTATAAAAGCACTACCCTCATCATCTAATCACCTCCCAAAGTGTCCACCTCTTCATTCAATTACATTGGGGGTTAGGATTTAACATATGAATTCTGGGGGGAACATAAGCATTTTGTCCATAGCCCCACTGGATACTGTTGGATCTGTGGCCTGGTTTTCTATTGCTGCAGAACAAACCCTTGTAAACTTAGTGGTATAAAATAAAAATCTTATTATGCTCCCAGATTCTGTGGGTCAGGAATCCAGTGAGACTGTAGAGATCGCTTGCCTCTGCTCTACAGTGTCTGGGGCTTCAGGTGGGAAGACTTGAATAGCTAAGGATGACTCAATTGGTGAGGGGCTGGAGACTTTTTACTTACACATCTGGTACCTGACCTGGACTTAATTGAGGTTGTCACCTGGAGCATCTACACTTGGCCTCCGCATGAGACTTAGGCTTGTTGCAGCAGAATGAGTGGGTGCCAAGACAGAGCATCCAGATGGCGAACATGCATGCCAGGGCCAAGCTGTGTGGCTTTTCTTTTTTTTAAATTTTATTATTTATTTAATTTTTTGGTCTGTAGTGGGTCTTCCTTGCTGCATGTGGGCTTTCTCTAGTTGCAGTGAGTGGGGGCTATTTTTCACTGAGGTGTGCGGGTTTCTCATTGCAGTGCCTTCTCCCATTGCAGAGCACAGGCTCTAGGGCGCTCGGACTTCAGTAGTTGCTGCACACAGGCTCAGTAGTTGTGGCTCCCGGGCTCTAGAATGCAGGCTCAGTAGTTGTGGCACAGGGGCTTAGTTGCTCTGTGGCATGTGGAATCTTCTCAGACCAGGGTTCAAACTATGTCCCTTGCATTGCAAGGTGGATTCTTAACCACTCGACCACCAGGGAAGCCCTGCATGGTTTTTCTGACATAGTCTCAGAAGTCACAAAACAGTCATTTTTGCCATATCCTATTGGTATAAACAAGTCACTAAGACAGTCAGTTCAGTCACTCAGTCATGTCTGATTCTTTGTGACTCCATGTACTGCAGCATGCCAGGCTTCCCTGTCCGTCACCAACTCCCGGAGCTTGCTCAAACTCATGTCCACTGAGTGGGTGATGCCATCCAACCATCTCATCCTCTGTTGTTCCCTTCTCCTCCTGCCTTCGATCTTTCTCAGCATCAGAGTCTTTTCCAATGAGTCAGTTCTTCCCATCAGGTGGCCAAAGTATTGGAGTTTCAGCTTCAGTATCAGTCCTTCCAGTGAATATTCAGGACTGATTTCCTTTAGGATGGACTGGTTTGATCTCCTGCCAGTCCAAGGGACTCTCAAGAATCTTCTTCAACACCACAGTTCAAAAGCATCAGTTCTTTAGCGCTCAGCTTTTTTTATAGTCCAACTCTCACATCCATACATGACTACTGGAAAAACCATAGTTTTGACTAGACGGACCTTTGTCAGCAAGCTTAAGGACTTTTTATCAATAAGGCTAGCCCAGAATCAAGAGGAAGGGGAATTAGTCTCCAATTCTTGATGGTGGAGTGGCTGGCTCATGTTTCAGAAGAGCTTATGGGATGGGAGATGTTATTTAGGCCTGTTTAGAAAATGGTATCTCCCAGAGATTGAGTATATTTCAATCTGGCATGAAAATTTGGTCCCTGTAAAAATGTTCCAGGTGTTATTAAACCAGAAAAGCAGATTATAAAACAGCATGTACAGTACAGTTCTATTTTTGTTTAAAATATGTAAAACTCAATATATGTGTGTGTGAATACATGCGTCTGTAGTAGGTCTCATATACCAAGGCCACAGAAATTGGGTGTGCTAGAAATATGACTTAATTATTTTCTAAAACTCAATTTTTGACTATTAGCTCCATATTCCCACCCCCAGAGTCCATCTCTGCCCATTCTGCCTGATACAGAAAATGGTTCTTAGTTGCTTCCAGATGAACCCAATTGACTTTAGTGGTTTCTCAGTCACTTCAGCTTTAAAGTTCTTTCAGATTGAGGATTGTTTCCTCTTTGTATTCCTCTTGCCAGCCCTGGAATTGATGCTAACCCTTGGGGAGTGTTAAAAGAAAAACTGAGACATGTTAAACATTTTTAAGAGTTTATTTGAGCAAAAACTGATTCGAATGGGCAGTGCCAAACAGAAAGTGGTTAGGAGTTCTCTGTGGACAGGAGCCAGGGGATAGATGTACAGAGAAGGTGCAGAAGCAAAGGAAGGAAGTTATTTGATTACAGCTTAAAGCCCAGATGGCTGTTTGTGATTGCTTGTCCATAGCGTTTTGATTTTATAACCACGAGGCATTTACAGGCTTAGATTTTAGTTTGCTTACATTGGCCACCAGGACTTCAGAGCCACATCAGTCTAATGGCCTCTTTGTTTAATTGATTTAACAGAGTTTGTGTGAATGCCACTTTACCAGCAACAGGAAGGGGGTGCCTACTTTTTCATCTTGCCCACGACATCCTGCATCAGATGTTTCTCTGCCCACCTATCAGCCTGAAGACACTGGCTTGGCTCCACCTGGTTTCCTAATGCTGGATCTCTCTGGAGATGGGGCCTCATCTTCAACACGCACCCAAAGCAGCAAGTCTCTCATATCCTTCCACTGTAGTGATCTCTTGTCTGGGCTGAAAGATGATCTTTTCTTCTGGGCTGTTCTTTTCCTCTTTCAGCTTATTTCCAAGCACCATTCAGGCCCTGGTGAGAGTTTGGATGCTCTTGTTTGACAACCTGTGAACCATGGAGATCCAGGGTGCTGACTGGGCTCCTTTAATACATGGACATGCCCTTCTGTCCCTTCTTCTTTTTGATTGCTGCTCCTCTGTACCTCACCAGCTTGCAGTTAACTTACACATCTTCTGTACTCTGGGTTCCCCAAATTTTAAACGTTTTTAAAAAACTGCCACCCATTCTAAAATTCTACCTTAAAGGATTCTTATATCTTCCAGGAATGCTTTTGGTTGCAAGAAACAGAGAACCTGACTTACCGCAACTTAAATCAATAAGGCTTTATTTTTCTTAGAAGCAAGAATTGTGCAATGACTCCATGATGTCCATGTTCCAGGGCAGCACAGTCCAACAGAAATATAGTGAGAGCTGCATATGTAATTTAAAAATTTCTAGTATTTCTAGTAGTAACATTAAAAAGAGCAAAAGAAACAGGTTAAAATTGATTTTAATAATATAATTTAATCCACATATCCTCAAGCTTTCATTTTACTATGCAATCAATATAAAGGAGACAGTTTTACATTTTCGGGGTGTCAATTCTTCAAAATTCACTGTGTATTTTACAATTATAGCACATGTTATGTGAACTCCTGCATTTCAATTCTTTGATAGCCTCATGTAACAAGTGGCTATTTATTGGATGGTGTACATCTTGGGCTTTTATCTTTTTGTTTGATAACCTAGCTTAGCCTGTTAGCTTGTTGCTTCATGGTTACAAACTGGCTGCTGCATGCTAGGTATCAAGTCTGCACTTAAGGAAGGAAGAAGGAGAAGATGAAGTCTATATCACAGAAGTAAAACATTTCCTAGAAATCTCTAGCAGACTTTTGCTTATATCTGATTGGCTAGTACTCTGTCACCTGGGCATGCTTTACTGCAAAGAAGTTTGGGGAAATGGCACCCAGACAGAATTGGGCTTCTGAGAGTAAGAAAGAGGAGGGTGGATATCAGGGCACAGTCAGCAGAGTCTGTTGCAGGGCCCAGTTGCTCTCCCCCACTACACACACTCTGTGCTTGAGCCTCTTGCTTCCTCTCCTGTTGTTGTTCAGTCGCTCAGTTATGTCCAACTCTTTGCAAACCCATGGACTGCAGCATGTCAGGCTTCCCTGTCCTTCACCATCTCCTGGAACTTGTTCAAACTCATGTCCATTGAGTCGCTGATGCCATCTAACCATCTCATCCACTGTCATCCCCTTCTCCTGCCTTCAATCTTTCTCAGTGTCAGGATCTTTACTAATGAGTCAGCTCTTCGCATCAGATGGCCGAAATATTGGAGCTTCAGCTTCAGTATCAGTCCTTCCAATGAATATTCAGGGTTGATTTCCTTTAGGATTGACTGGTTTGATCTCCTTGTAGTCCAAGGGACTCAAGAGTCTTCTCCAACACCACAATTTGAAAGTATCAATTCTTTGGCACTCCGCCTTCTTTATGGTCCATCTCTCATATGCATACATGACTACTGGAAAAACCATAGCTTTGACTAGATGGATCTTTGTTGGCAAAGTAATATCTCTGCTTTTTAATATGCTGTCTAGGTTGTTTATAGCTTTTCTTAAGGAGCAAGCATCTTTTAATTTCATGGCTGCAGTCACCATCTGCAGTGATTTTGGAGCCCAAGAAAATAAAGTCTTTCACCATTTGCATTGTTTCCCCTTTTATTTCCCATGAAGTGATGGGACTGGATGCCATGATCTTTGGTTTTTGAATTTTGAGTTTTAAACCAGCTTTTTCACACTTCTCTTTCACCTTCATCAAGAGGCTCTTTAGTTCCTCTTCGCTTTCTGCCACAAGGGTGGTATCATCTGCATATATGAGGTTATTGATATTTCTTTTTTTTTTTTATATGTGTGTTTTGTGTTTTATTTTATTTATTTATTTATTTTTCTTGAGGTGTGCCTGTATTGCTATGAACTTTCCCCTTAGGACTGCTTTTACTGTGTCCCACAGGTTTTGGATTGTTGTGTTTTCATTTTCATTCGTTTCTATGCAAATTTTGATTTCTTTTTTGATTTCGTCTGTGATTTGTTGGTTATTCAGCAGCGTGTTGTTCAGCCTCCATATGTTGGAATTTTTAATAGTTTTTCTCCTGTAATTGAGATCTAATCTTACTGCATTGTGGTCAGAAAAGATGCTTGAAATGATTTCTGTTTTTTTGAATTTACCAAGACTAGCTTTATGGCCCAGGATGTGATCTATCCTGGAGAAGGTTCCATGTGCGCTTGAGAAAAAGGTGAAATTCATTGTTTTGGGATGAAATGTCCTATAGATATCAATTAGGTCTAACTGGTCTATTGTATCATTTAAAGTTTGTGTTTCCTTGTTAATTTTCTGTTTAGTTGATCTATCCATAGGTGTGAGTGGGGTATTAAAGTCTCCCACTATTATTGTGTTATTGTTAATTTCTCCTTTCATACTTGTTAGCATTTGTCTTACATACTGTGGTGCTCCCATGTTGGGTGCATATATATTTATAATTGTTATATCTTCTTCTTGGATTGATCCTTTGATCATTATGTAGTGACCTTCTTTGTCTCTTTTCACAGCCTTTGTTTTAAAGTCTATTTTATCTGATATGAGTATTGCTACTCCTGCTTTCTTTTGGTCCCTATTTGCATGGAAAATCTTTTTCCAGCCCTTCACTTTCAGTCTGTATGTGTCCCCTGTTTTGAGGTGGGTCTCTTGTAGACAACATATGTAGGGGTCTTGTTTTTGTATCCATTCAGCCAGTCTTTGTCTTTTGGTTGGGGCATTCAACCCATTTACGTTTAAGGTAATTACTAATAAGTATGATCCCGTTGCCATTTACTTTATTGTTTTGGGTTCGAGTTTATACACCATTTTTGTGTTTCCTGTCTAGAGAATATCCTTTAGTATTTGTTGGAGAACTGGTTTGGTGGTGCAGAATTCTCTCAGCTTTTGCTTGTCTGAAAAGCTTTTGATTTCTCCTTCATACTTAAATGAGATCCTTGCTGGGTACAATAATCTGGGCTGTAGGTTATTTTCTTTCATCATTTTAAGTATGTCTTGCCATTCCCTCCTGGCTTGAAGAGTTTCTATTGAAAGATCAGCTGTTATCCTTATGGGAATTCCCTTGTGTGTTATTTGTTGTTTTTCCCTTGCTGCTTTTAATATTTGTTCTTTGTGTTTGATCTTTGTTAATTTGATTAATATGTGTCTTGGGGTGTTTCTCCTTGGGTTTATCCTGTTTGGGACTCTCTGGGTTTCTTGGACTTGGGTGATTATTTCCTTCCCCATTTTAGGGAAGTTTTCAACTATTATCTCCTCAAGTATTTTCTCATGGTCTTTCTTTTTGTCTTCTTCTTCTGGAACCCCTATGATTCGAATGTTGTAGCGTTTAATATTGTCCTGGAGGTCTCTGAGATTGTCCTCATTTCTTTTAATTCGTTTTTCTTTTATCCTCTCTGATTCATTTATTTCTACCATTCTATCTTCTAATTCACTAATCCTATCTTCTACCTCTGTTATTCTACTATTTGTTGCCTCCAGAGTGTTTTTAATTTCATTTATTGCATTATTCATTATATATTGACTCTTTTTTATTTCTTCTAGGTCCTTGTTAAACCTTTCTTGCATCTTCTCAATCCTTGTCTCCAGGCTATTTATCTGTGATTCCATTTTAATTTCAAGATTTTGGATCAATTTCACTATCATTATTTGGAATTCTTTATCAGGTAGATTCCCTATCTCTTCCTCTTTTGTTTGGTTTGGTGGGCATTTATCCTGTTCCTTTATCTGCTGGGTATTCCTCTGTCTCTTCATCTTGTTTAAATTGCTGAGTTTGGGAGTCCTTTCTGTATTCTGGCAGTTTGTGGAGTTCTCTTTATTGTGGCGTTTCCTCGCTGTGTGTGGGTTTGTACAGGTGGCTTGTCAAGGTTTCCTGGTTAGGGAAGCTTGTGTTGGTGTTCTGGTGGGTGGAGCTGTGTTTCTTCTCTTTGTTCAGTCGCGCTGTGGGGAGGGAGGGACGGATGCTGCAAACAAATGACACTGGCGTGCGCCCGCAGTGCCTCAGCCACACTGGGTCTGCCCCCGCTCACGGCGCGTGTAGCCTCCCTGCCCACACTGCTCGGGCTCTAGGTTGTTCCGCTGGGAACAATCCGAGGCTGGCCCTGGGTTGCATGCACCTCCCAGGTCCAAGCCGCTCAGGTTCAGGCACTCAGGTAGTCCTCAGAGGCGCAGACTCAGTTGGGCCTGCGTTTTGTGCTCTTCCCAGGTCCGAGCAGCTCAGGTGATGAGGTGTTTGGCGAGCGCCAATGCTGCGACTTATGGCCTCCCCGCCACTCGGTTATCTGGGTGTAAAACCGGCGCACCTTCTCAGGCAGATGTTGACCATCCAGACCCCCAATAAATTTTAGTTAGCAAAGAAGCCAGTTTTATAGATAATGTCTCTCTGGGGCTGCGATTGCCCCCTTCCGGCTCTGGCTGCCTGTCACCGGAGGGGGAAGGTCCGCAGCCGGCTATCTCTGTTCAGTTCTTTGCTCCGTGCGCGGGCTGGCGGTGTCCTAGGTTAGGGCCGGCTTTTCGCATGGTAGATATCCCACAGTCTGGTTTGCTAGCCCAAATTATTTCACTCAGATAGTGCTCAGGGTATTCAGGCCAGACTCCCACTCTCAGCGATGCAGCCCACGCCGCGCCTCCCTGCCCAGCCCCCGCTTGCTAATGGCGGATGCAAGCGTCTGTGCTGCTTCTCCGCTGGGGGAGTTACCGTAGGGCTCGCAATCTGCGAGTTTTAATTGTTTATTTATTTTTTCTCCCTGTTATGTTACCCTCTGTGCTTCCAAAGCTCGGCACGGATTCGGCAGTGAGAAGGTTTCCTGGTGTTTGGAAACTTCTCTCTTTTTAAGACTCTCTTCCCGGGACAGAACTCCGTCCCTCCCTCTTTTGTCTCTTTTATTGTCTTTAATATTTTTTCCTACCTCCTTTCAAAGAGTTGGGTTGCTTTTCTGGGTGCCTGATGTCCCCTGCCGGCATTCAGAAGTTGTTTTGTGGAATTTACTCGACGTTTAAATGCTCTTTTGATGAATTTGTGGGGGAGAAAGTGTTTTCCCCGTCCTACTCCTCTGCCATCTTGGCGCCTCCCCCCTGATATTTCTTCTGGCAATCTTGATTCCAGCTTGTGCTTGATGCAGCCCAGCATTTCAAATGATGTACTTTGCATATAAGTTAAATAAGCAGGCTGACAACATACAGCCTTGAAGTACTCCTCTTCCAATTTGGAACCAATCTGTTGTTCCATGTCCGGGTCGTTGCTTCTTGACCTGCATACAGGTTTCTCAGGAGGCAGGTAAGGTGGTCTGGTATTCCTATCTCTTTAAATATTTTCCACAGTTTGTTGTGATCCACACGGTCAAAGGTTTTAGAATAGTTAGTGAAGCAGAAGTAGATGTTTTTCTGGAATTCTCTTGCTTTTTCTGTGATCAAACTGTTAAAGCCTAGCTTGGAGGATTTTGAGCATGACCTTGCTGGCATGTGAAATGAGTGCATTTGTGTGGTAGTTTGAACATTTTTTATTGAACATTGCCCTTCTTTGGGATTGGAATGAAAACTGACCTTTTTCAGTCCTGTGGCCACTACTGAGTTTTCCAAATTTGCTAGCATATTGAGTGTAGCACTCTGATAGCATCATCTTTTAGGATTTGAAATAGCTCAGCTGGAATTCCATGACCTCCACTAGCTTTGTTCATAGTGATGCTTCCTAAGACCCATTGACTTCACACTCCAGGATATCTGGCTCTAGGTGCGTGATCATACCATTGTGGTTATCCAGGCCATTAAGATCTTTTTTTGTATAGTTCTTCTGTGTATTCTTGCCACCTCTTCTTAATATTTCTGCTTCTGTTAGGTCCATACCATTTCTGTCCTTTATTATGCCCATCTTTGCATGACATGTTCCCTTGGTATCTCTAATTTTCTTGAAGAGATCTCTAGTCTTTCCCATTCTATTGTTTTCCTCTAGTTCTTTGTATTGTTCACTTAGGAAGGCTTTCTTATGTCTCCTTGCTATTTTTTGGAATTCTGCATTCAGATGGGCATATCTTTCCTTTTCTCCTTTGCCTTTAGCTTCCTTCTTTTTTCAGCTTTTTGTAAGCCTCCTCAGACAACCATTTTGCCTTTTTGCATTTCTTTTTCTTAGGGATCATTTTGATCACTGCCTTCTGTACAGTGTCACGAACCTCTGTCCATAGTTCTTCAGGCACTCTATCAGATCTAATCTCTTGAATCTATTTATCACTTCCACTGTATAATCATAAGGGCTTTGATTTGGGTCATACCTGAATGACCTAGTGGTTTTCCCTACTTTCTTCAATTTAAGTCTGAATTCCCCCGCCCTGCCACTGCCCATTTCCCAGCTCCAAGGTCCTTCTCCGGGTGGGGAGTGGGAGGGAGAGTGGGGGGAGTGCCCAGGAAATACTGTTCTCAGCTGTTTACATATCCTTTCCAATCCTTTGTTTTACACTGCAATGTGGCTTTGGTCTTTAAAAAAATGTGGTATGTTCTTTTTAATACCTCTCTTAAAAATCTCTAAAGTAATGGGTGCCCACCCATCTAGCTGGGGGAAGGAGCAACAAACACAGTCTTTGAAAGCAAAGCAGTTAATATTTTATATATCATCCTGCTATATATGCTTAGGAAAGAGAATGATGTACATTTGGATGATGAGAAAATCTTGTTTTTTTTCCCCTGTTCTTTAAAAATTTTTTATTAATTTTAATTGCAGTATAGTTGCTTTACAATGTATGTTAGCTTCTACTGCATGGCAAAATGAATCAGCCATACATCTACATATATCCCTTCCTCTTTGGACTTGCCTCCCATTCAGGTCACCACAGCACATTAAGTAGAGTTCCCTGTGCTATATGGTAGGTCATCATTAGTTATCCATTTTATACATAGTACCAGTAGTGTAAATATGTCCATCCCAATCTCCCAATTCCTTCCACCCTACCTGTTTCCCCTTTGACATTCTATTTCTTTTGGTTTGTATTTCTAAGCTTTATACTCTGAAGAAGTAAAATGTACTTCTAGGATTAAAATTTCTGATCCATGTAATTCAGGTGTAGCAAATCACAATTTTAAATCAAATAATCCTAGGATGTAACTGCGGAGAAGGCAATGGCACCCCACTCCAGTACTCTTGCCTGGAAAATCCCATGGACGGAGGAGCCTGGAAGGCTGTAGTCCATGGGGTCGCACAGAATTGGACACGACTGAAGTGACTTAGCAGCAGCAGCAGGATGCAACTGCAATTAGTGTGATACAATTGCACTGAATCAAACATTGGTATATATTGCCAATAGGATATTCAGGGTGTATATTTAAAAAGAATAGAGTTATAACTCATTTCAAAGGCTAATGAAATCACTGGAGGAAGAGTAAGTGCTGGTTTGGTTTCAGAGGCAGCCCTTGGTTTAGGTTAGCTTTTAGGTTGGTGGATTTTTAACTTGCCTGCTCCTGAGTCACTTGTAGGTGGGACGGATCCTAGATGCTTGGCCTGGGGCATTTGGTTTGCCCTCGGCTAGAAGTTTAGATCCTAGCCCAGATTACAGTTCTGGTTCAGGCCCACAGAGGCCCCGAGGAAGTGAGATGGCAGTGCTGTTTTTCTTGGCAGCCTCATGGCAATTTCTTCAGCCCAGAGCAAGTTCTTGCTGCCAGGCTGACATGATTGTCCAACATCATCTATGAGGGAGAGCTTGGCACTCCTGGACAACCCAGCACAGAGGAAAACGGAGGTTCCCTTGGAGATGCCAGGCTTCTTGAGGATAAATGAGATTTTTTAAGGAGAGCTCTGGGAAAGGAGAATGTGTGGTTTTGATTTTGTGTTTTAAACCAAGTTTTAAAACTTGGAAAGTGTAAATAAAGGGAGAGTCAGAGGAAGCTCCCAGGTTGCTGAAATCAGTACAATACCAGGATTAAGTCATGGAAGTCATCCAGAAGGGAACCTTTTAGAGAGGAAAAACAGATATGTGTTTCTTAAGTAAACTGTTGATTTAAGTGAAGTGAAAGTTGCTCAGTTGTGTCTGACTCTTTGAGACCCCATGGACTATACAGTCCATGGAATTCTCCAGGCCAGAATACTGGAATGCATAGCCTTTCCCTTCTCCAGGGGATGCTCCCAACCCAGGGATCAAACCCAGGTCTCCCGGATTGCAGGCAGATTCTTTACCAGCTGAGCCACCAGGGAAGCCCATATACATACACACACATATACATATATACATACACACATATTTACACATGAACATAAACACATGAACGTATGCATATATATGAACATATGAACACATGCACATATATACATATGAACATATATACATGAACATATGAACACACATATATGTATATCTATGTATATATACATACATATACACTTTTTTGTAGGATCTTAAGACCTATGTATCAAAACAAAACCTAAGTAGCATTTTGATTTCCAAAGGTTTATGTTCATTGATTGTTTTTAAAGTTTCAATAATGAGCAGGGTAGAAACATATTTATTATCATAAATACCATTTGCAAGAAAAATTGATTGCAAGAAATTATATTACACTAATTTCCTTACTGTTTGCTAATATTTTCCTCCATCTCAAATCCTTGAAAATGTGGAAACACAATCCAGTTTTTATTGTCTCAATAATAAAGAAATAGTGTTCTAAATAAATCTGCTGAATTTATACAGAGTTCTCAAGTTTTGATAGGACAGTATATAAAATGGTCTAAGAGTAAAATAAATCTAGTAGTTCTGCACGCGTGCATTTTTTAAATGGACAGCATTATGGAAACGTAGAATTTAGTGAGACAAGTGTCCAGTGTCATGTTTATTCTATAGGACCTAAAGGGGAAATTTCACTGAAATTCTTTGTACTGTTAACTGCAAAAGAGCCTCACTGTTTTCTAGGAGGGAACAGACTATCTTTTTTACATTGTGTTGTAGCAGTGGGGTAGCTCTTTTTTTTTAATTAAAAATTTTTTTCTATTGAGGTATAGTTGACATATATTATCATTATATTAGTTTCAGATGTATAACATAATGATTTGATATTTGAATATATTGTGAAATAATCACAATAAGTTGTTAACATCTGTTACATAGTTTAAAAAATTGTTTTCTCTTGTGATGAGACCTTTTAAGACCTACTCTTAGCAACTTTAAAATATGCAATACAGGGTCATTAACTGTAGTCACCATGATGTGCATCACATCCCTGGGACTTAATTATTTTATAACTAGAAGTACATACCTTTTGACCCCCGTCACCCAGTTCTTCCACCCTCCACCCCCTTCCTCTGACAACCACCAATCTGTTCTCTATATCTGTGAGCTTGGTTATTTGCTGCTGTTGTTTATAGATTCTCCATGTAAGAGAGTCTTCCCTTGTGGCTCAGCTGGTAAAGAATCCGTCTGCAGTGTGAGAGACCTGGGTTTGATCCCTGGGTTGGGAAGATCCCCTGGAGAAGGGAAAGGCTACCCACTCCAGTACTCTGGCCTGGAGAATTCTCAAAGAGTTGGACACAACTGAGCAACTTTCACTTTCACA
Source organism: Bos indicus x Bos taurus (assembly GCF_003369695.1). Classification (NCBI taxonomy): domain Eukaryota; kingdom Metazoa; phylum Chordata; class Mammalia; order Artiodactyla; family Bovidae; genus Bos; species Bos indicus x Bos taurus. The sequence goes on from NC_040080.1 coordinate 57,619,962, forward strand.
TAAGAAAGATCATACAGTTCTTTGTCTTTCTCTATCTGACTTATTTAACTTAACATATGCCCTAAAGGACCATCTATGTTTTTGCAAATGGCAGTTCTTTTTTTAATGGCTGAATAAAATTACATTGTATATATGTACCTACCACATCTTTTTAAAAAATTGAATATAGATGATGCAGTGGAATGAAACATTTTTTAGCTTTGCTAAAAGAGGCTATACAAAACACAACTCTCAGAGAGTAGCTATAAGTCCACCCTTTTAAAACCAGTAGGTTTTTACCCACTCAGGGGCAGGGCTGAGAGAGTATAGAAAACCATCCCCATAGTTCTGTGCAGAGTCTAGCATGTGGCTCCTGCTAGTTAGCCCTTGTGAACTGGTTCATACCTTTTAGGTCTTAAGCAACAGAAAGCTGAACTCAAACTCATCTAACATGTTAGATGTTTATTGGCTTCAGTTCAGTTCAGTTCAGTCGCTCAGTCATGTCCAACTCTTTGCGACCCCATGAATCACAGCATGCCAGGCCTCCCTGTCCATCACCAACTCCCAGAGTTCACTCAGACTCATGTCCATTGAGTCAGTGATGCCATCCAGCCATCTCATCCTCTGTCATCCCCTTCTCCTCCTGCCCCCAATCCCTCCCAGCATCAAGGTCTTTTCCAATGAGTCAACTCTTTGCATGAGGTGGCCAAAGTATTGGAGTTTCAGCTTCAGCATCAGTCCTTCCAATGAACACCCAGGACTGATCTCCTTTAGGATGGACTGGTTGGATCTCCTTGCAGTCCAAGGGACTCTCAAGAGTCTTTTCCAACACCACAGTTCAAAAGCATCAATTCTTTGGCACTCAGCTTTCTTCACAGTCCAACTCTCACATCCATACATGACCACAGGAAAAACCATAGCCTTGACTAGACGGACCTTTGTTGGCAAAGTAATATCTCTGCTTTTCAATGGCATTGCAAAGTTGAGGTATAATGGCCTTCAGGGTTAGTTTGATCTGGGAGCTCAATTATGTCACTTGGGACTTAGTTCACTTTTCAAGTTCACCTTTCAAGTGCCAGCTTTATCCAAAGTTTTCCTGCCCGTATAGTTGCAAGATGACTGTCAATAGCTCCTGGACCTATGTACTTTTGTGTCAGAGAAAGATAGACTTTCTCCTCCAAATATCAAATAAAATGCTGGGCTTCATTCTGATTAAACCACTTTGGGTCATGTCAATAGTTGCTGTGACCAGAGAAATGCTACATGATGATAGATCACTGAGGTAAAAGGTGACTGGCTCAGGCTAATTAGGTCTGGAGCTGAAGGGGTATCAATTCCCCGTCACTAAGCATAGAGGAGAAGTAGCTCCCCAAAGGAAACTCTGAATACTTTTAGAAAGGGGAAGTTTTAGGTAGTCAGCTCAATAATTGCCCACTACACTTGCTTCTTTATCCTCTGCTAGCCACACCACATGGCATGCAGAATTTCCCTGACTGGGGATCAAACCTGTGCCCCGGGCAGTGGAAACTCAAGAGTCCTAACCACTAGACCACCAGGAAAGTCCCATAGTCGTGATTTCTTAACGCCTCTTCTTGCAGTTGGAAGTTCTTGAACTTGATTAATAATCCTTCTGCTCTGTCCCATTCCCCACCAATTCTTCTCATTCTATACCATACACAAAGTCTGTTTTTAGAAGGATGGTTTTAAAAAAAGGTGGAAGTTTCCTTGGAACTCATTTTTTCGAACCCAAAGCAGTGAGGTCATGATAAAAAGCCTCTTCTGCAGTGTTGGGATGAAGAAGGAAATGGCAACCCACTTCAGTATTCTTGCCTGGAAAATTCCATGGACAGAGAGCCTGGCAGGCTCCAGTCCATGGGGCTGCAAAACAGCTACAGCAACAGTGCTGGGAACAAGGACCAGAAGAGTAACAACATCTGAAGGTGAGAGCCACCTGTAATCATGGCATGCAGGATAGCGCCAGCAATGGCCATGGAAAGCATGTGGTCAGCATGGACAAGGTACGCAGTAAAAGCAAGTGGTGGACTTGTGCCCCTGGGTGTGCAGTCACAGGTCAAGTTTCTTGGATGGTGGGAGGTCTGGAACTTCCAGTTCTAATGTATTTCCTTGATCAAGGATGTGATGTGCTGCCTACAAAGGACTTACTGGTCCCTGTAGCTGATAGCACAAGGGAGAACTAAGGCCAGGACAGAAGACTTCACTACCTGGAAGGCAAGAGAATAAGAGAATTGAGATGTTCCCATCTAGGTGTGAGGAAGAGGATATACCGCTGAGGGCAGTGAGATTCAGTCTTTCATGAAATATTTATCGAGTTCTGACTGTATCCGAGGGGCTGTGCTGGCCTTGGAGATGTAATGATGAACTTGTGAGCTCTCCTGATTGCATGGAGAATTCAGTAATGGGAGCATGCACTAGTCAAGTTTCTTTTGGCTCTGGGGAGCAGAAGTGACCCAGGCACAAGACAGAAGGAGCAGGTTGGGGCACCTTACTGGCTAGAGTTACAGTCTTCTCTGAGAGTGCTGTTGTTGGTGTGAAGGGGTTTCTGTGTCCAGAGACTGTGGGTCTCAGTTCCAAACTCCTAGAAGGAGAATCTGATTGGTCCACCTTGAGTGAATCAACTAGGGTGCAGGGCCCAAAGTGATGAAATACAGACATGGTGGTCAGAGGCCTCCCCTGCAGTTTTCAGGGAAGGGCAGATGCTGTGAACCTGAAGGCACTCTCTGTGGACAGGGAATTAGATAAGCAACAGCAGTTACAGCTCAGTGTCAGCAGTGCTGTGCTAGGGAAAGCATAAAGTTGTGTCGGGGTGTACCAGTCAAGATTCTTTTGGAGGCAAGGTTTAGAAACCCAGCTGAAACCAACTTAGGCAAAAAGGGGAAGTTGCTCGAAGGCTCACATTGAGAAGGGTGAGGGGCAGGTGCTATCAGGGGTCTCTGGAATTAAGAACTTGAATCCTACGAGATATTTTTTCCTTAATCTCTCAACCCTGCTTCTCTCTGTGTTGTCAACTTCTTTTCCTTAGAAATAAACATTTGAAATTTGAAATATTGCCACTGGCAGCTCCTTAGTCCCATATACTTGGCCTCACCACCAGAGATTAAATCTTTTTGTCCAGTGGCAGTTACAGAAATCCTACAGAATGATCCTGATTGGCTTGACTTCAGGTATGAATCCATCCTTTAACCAATTAACTGTGTCTAGAGAGGTAGAGTAGTGTAAAAGCATATTCCACACTACAGCTTCATGGTGGTTACATGACAAACCAAAATGATTAATACTCAGTGTTTTAGGTTAATAGTCATTAAGTCATGTCTGACTCTTTTGCGACCCCATGAACTGTAGCCTGCCAGGTTCCTCCATCCATGGGATTTTCCAGGCAAGAATACTGAAGTGGATTGCTGTTTTCTCCTCCAGGGGATCTTCCTGACTCAGAGATTGAACCCATGTCTCCTGTGTCTCTTGCATTGGCAGGTGAATTCTTTACCACTGAGCAATCTGGGAAGCCCAATATCCCCTGTATGAGTTATCTACTGCATAAGTTACCTCTAAACTAGTGGTTTAAAACCACAATAAATATTTATGATTTCACATAGTTTTTGTGGTTTGAAATTTGATGTCAGCTGGAGCTGAAATCATCTGAAAGCTTGACTGAGGTTGCACAATTCAATTCCATGATAGCTCACTCCCATGGTGCTGAGTCCCTTTACATGTGGTTCTGTCCACAGGCAGCTTGAGTGTCCTTATGACATGGTGGCTGGCTTTTCCCAGGATGAGCAATCCAAGAGGGTGCAAGGTGAAAGCCATAGTGTCTTTAATGGCTCAGCCTTAGAAGTCACACTGTCTCATTTATGCAGTATCACTTTCTGTGTATTGGTCAGCTCTACTAAATGAGGGAGGGGGCTGTACAGGGGTGTGATTCCTAGGAGGTGAGAATCAGAGGGGCCATTTTGTAGCTAACTTAGGCTAGCACTTTCCTTAAAACACCTCCTGAAGGCTTGGGATGTTAAAAGTTGTTACGTGAGGAAGGGGATTTGCTGTCAAGTCAGTTTGAGAAAGGTTATGTTAAACCAAGTTAAACAGGTGTCTTTCCTGGAGTGTTTCCATAGAGCTTTTAGTACATTGATACCTACTTCGAATTCCTGAAGAGGGGCAGAAGTCAACCACAATTTCTTTCTCATTCTCCAGCTTTTACTCCAGTGGGCCCTTCTGCCCTCCCTCACCCCTAGTTCCTTCCCTCTAAAAACATATCAGAATGCTGCCTGTCCCTTGTTAAAAAAGTGTATTTCTGGCAAAGCAATACAGTCTCATTTGGAATTGCTCATCCTCAACCCTTCAACACCTTCCTGTTCATTTGGGCAATGCATATCATGAGAACCTAGGCATGATTAAAAAGTAAGGGGACACATTTTCTTATGAGGTGAGTGGACAGTTTGAGGAAATTCTGCAGAGAGTTTTACTGAAGCTCTCTCTTGGCAGTGGCACTGGGTAGTACTGAGTCATATGGTGACAAACACTGAAGACCAGCAGTCATTCTTACTTCATTCAATTGGGTGGCTTCTTTAAGATATGTTTGTGGGTCGATCCACAAAATATGATCTTGTACGTTGAGGTTTCGCCAACAAATACTGAACCTTTCATTTTGGGACCTTCTCCACCTCCTCTTATCTAAGTGGGTTGTTTTTTGGTTGTTTCTTTTGCTTAGGTTATTTGTTATGGCAACAATCCAATTTATTTAAAGTGTCTTATCACGTTTCTGGGGCTTCCTGGTTACACCATCTTGAATTATTTAGCTCAGTGTAAACACTAAGGTAGAACGTAAGTGAAAGCTTGCACTGTATGTGGTTATGGAAATGTGGAAATGTGCTTGTTGACATGCTTCCAAGCACAGCATCTGCTCTTATGCATCTTTTATTATATTTTGCCTCAAACCCATATAACAATTGATCTCTACCACCTCATAATTTTTAATTTAAGACAGTTTTCCCTCTTATGTTTTTAATATTTGGGAGCAAAAAAGCATCTAAGTTAAAAAGAAGAATAGTTAGAAAAAATGTCTTTCCTGAGATCTTTAATTTCCTTTGTCCAATGCATAGTTTTTAGGGAGAACTGAAGTCTGTGCATTTAGAAATGTCAGGTCTTCTGAATAGTATCTCAAATGGAAAAACCAAAGTTTATTCAACCTGTGATTCACCTGGAAGTTCACATAAAGGCTGCTGAGAGTAAAATTCCTCTTTCCATCCTTCTCCAGACTGAAAATTTGGACTTCCTCTCAGTTCCTGATTACAGTGCTCTCAGGCATCCTGCCTTTCTGCACAGGATGGAATTTCACGATGTCCAGTGTTGCCTAATGGCTTCTTTTATATTTCAAATCTGCCTTAAGATCCTTTGGTCATCTCTATGGAGAGAAGATGTAATAAATCCCCACATACAACCCCACAGAGACCTGTACATGTATAGCTGTTGATTTCTGAAAATAATGAATCATGTAATAAGCTAGTGTTCATCTACCTTCTTGAAAAAGCACTTTAAACAATCTATTATTAACAATGTTTCCTGAGTTCTCAAAACCAGAGAATCAGCTCTATCTAGAGGACCCAACTCCTTGTTTTTTTCTTTTTGGCTGTGAGCAAAGCATGTGGGATCTTAGTTCCCCAACTAGAGATTGAACCCACACCCCACTGTGTGAAGTCTTAACTGCTAGACCACCAGGGAAGTCTCTAGGGGACAAATTTCTTGATTTACCAAAACGTGCATTGGTTTAAATGAAAGAAGGAATCACAACCACCTAGGCTATAAAGCTTGCTGCTTTTAAAAGTAGGGGAGATGCCCAAGGACCTCCAAATACCAAGTATATCAGTGTCTCCCTGGTGTGGCAATCCACTATCAGAATGCAAGATGATTTTCGGTGGTATAAAATTTTTAAAAAACCTGTGGTCATTATTCACTTGTAGTGGGTTGAATTTGTGTCCCTCTCAAAATTCCAGAGCCTCACGAACCACACAATGTGACCTTAAATGGTTGCAGGGTCTTTGTGGATGTAATTAGTTAAGGATCTTGAGATGAAATAATGTTAGACTTACAATAGGCTTTGAATACAATGACTGGTGTTTTTATAAGAGAAAGGAGAGGGAAATTTGGACAGAGACATTAGAGGACAAGCTCATGCAAATATGTAGATAGAGATTGGAATGATGTGCGTACAAGCCAAACAACATCAGGAAGCTAGAAGAGGGCGTGTAGGGCTTCCCAGGGGGCTCAGTGGTAAAAAATCTGCCTGCAGTTCAGGAGACATGAGTTCATTCCTGGGGTTTGGAAGATCCCCTGGAGAAGGAAATGGCAACCCAATGGCAAGATCCAGTATTCTTGCCTGGAAAATTTCATGGACGGAGAAGCATGGCAGGCTGGAGTCCATGGGGTTGCAGAGTCGGACATGACTGAGCATGAGTGCAGGAGAGGTGTGTGGAATAGTTTCTCCTCCAGGAAGAACCAACCCTGTTGACCCCTTTATTTTGAACTTCTGGCCTCGTAAATAGTAAGAGAATAAATTTCTGTTGTTTTAACCCACCCAGTTTACAGTATTTTGTTATGGTAGCCCTAGGAAATGAATACATTTTAAAATTTATTATATAAAATATGCATGGTGTATAGAACTTGTTTTTTTTTTTTAATGCTTTAAAATTTTATTTTATTTTTAAACTTTACATAATTGTATTAGTTTTGCCAAATATCAAAATGAATCCGCCACAGGTATACATGTGTTATTTCACAGTAATTATTATTTAGACAGAAATTCCCTAATTAATTTAGGTAGCAAAAAAGTGCATTGATTTAAAAAGATTAAGTAAATAATCCCATAGGAGGTAGGAAGATGTTGCAAAAGTGATGCGGGTGCCACATGAATGGAGAACCAGTTCGGGAAGCATTGCTCTTTGTAACTCATAGGCTCCTCCTTCCACCTGGAGTGGCATTATGGAAGATTTGAGTCAGCTCTTATCTCCACCCCTAATCAATGCTGTGAGTTGGATAAAATACAAATAATGGCCATGACAAGCCTATCTTCCTCAGCAGTAAAACAGGGCCAGTAATAAATATCTCACAGAACTTATGTGGGATTTATAAGTTCCTTTTCCTTCAGTCTTGAAACACTGAAAGCTTAGTTATCTGAACCCACTTTTGCTGAGTGTGGGGTGGGATCTCCTGGCAGCTGGGCTATGTACAAAAGAACGTTTTGTAATTAGTACCCTCAAATGTGAGTTGCAGGTGATAAATATACAGGGCTGAGTAATAAGAGAAGTGAGTTGTGGTAATGCAGTAGGAACTGATGCAAATAGCCCTTGATGAGTCATAGCTGAAGCCAACTATCTATTATTTCTGGGCCTCATGCATTTTTTTGAGTTATGATAGCCTTTATTTCTCTCTCTTTTCAACCCTGTCATCTTGAGTTCATAAAAGTGAGCAAAAGAATTCTAGACATAGTCTGATATATCTTAGATATAGTAAAGTGCATATTTTAGAAAGTTCAGAGAAATTTTATAAATTTGAAGTGGATCCCTGGAAATACTTAAAAATGGTTTCCTAAGCAGACTTGGTTGATATCAGCAAGGTGACCTGAAGTGTGAATAACACACTTTACATCTCTTATATCCTACATAGTCGGTAGGCACTGTGTTTAATGCTATCTTATTTAGTCAGCCCTGAAATCTCTGGGGTAGGTAATAAAATACTAAAACTCTTATTTTACACGTGAGGAAACTGAGGCATGAAGAAGTTAAATAACTTGTCCCAGATCATCAAGCAAGGCAGTCTGCTCTGAGAGAGCTTGCCCTCCTAACCCCTTTGTTATGCTCTCGAAAGTCTTAAAAAATGTAGTAATACAGGAAAGGGGAGAATGCCTTTAAATGGTGCAAGAGAAATAACTTGGTCTTTGAAGTCAGAAAGATCTTATTGCAACCCTGGCTCTGCCATTTAGCAGTTATTTGACCTCAGGCAAGCTACTTGAGCTTGATGCAACTCAGATTTTCCGTATGTAAAATGGATGCAATAATATATCCATCATAGCATTCTTATGAGGCTTAAACAAGATGTATTCAGTGCAATGTGAGATGCATGGAAAATAGCCTGCATTGTACCAAATATTTCTCCTGAGGTAACTTGCTTAATCTTTACAAACAACTCTTTGAAGTGGATGTTCTTATCACTCCTACTTTACAGATGAGAAAATTAAGATTTAAAGACATGAAATAACTTTCCGAGTGTTACCTAGTTGGCACATGGCAGAGCTGGAATTTAAACCTAGGAAGTCTGACTCCACAGCACAAGCTCTCATCTAATACTTTCACTATCTTCCTTTCCCATGGACTTGGGAGTTGGGGTTAAATACAAGCTTGAGAAGATTCTACAGGTGTAGCAACCAGTGAAAAAGCCTGTTCGTATTTAGGGCACGTTCAGGCAAAAATAGGGTCCAGTACAGATGTTATCTGTGCTGTTCAGATTGTATCTGGAGTGCTGTGTTGAAGTTTGGATGATTTTTTTTTTGGATGATATATTTTTTTAACAGGTACTAAGAAACTGGACTCGGAGGAGGAAATGACAACCCATTCCAGCATTCTTGCCTGGAGAATCCCATGGACAGAGGAGCCTGACGGATCACAGTCCATTGGGTCGCAAAGAACTGGACATGACTGAAGCATCAAGGCTGTATATTGTCACCCTGCTTATTTAACTTATATGCAGAGTACATCATGAGAAACGCTGAGCTGGAAGAAGCACAAGCTGGAATCAAGATTGCTGGGAGAAATACCAATAACTTCAGATATGTAGATGACACCACCCTTATGGCAGAAAGTGAAGAAGAACTAAAGAGCCTCTTGATGAAAGTGAAAGAGGAGAATGAAAAAGTTGGCTTAAAACTCAATATTCAGAAAACTAAGATCATGTCATCTGGTCCCATCACTTCATGGCAAATAGATGGAGAAACAGTGGAAACAGTGTCAGACTTTATTTTTTTGGGCTCCAAAATCACTGCAGATGGTGATTGCAACCATGAAATTAAAAGACGCTTACTCCTTGGAAGGAAAGTTATGACCAACCTAGATAGCATATTGAAAAGCAGAGACATTACTTTGCCAACAAAGGTCCGTCTAGTCAAGGCTATGGTTTTTCCAGTAGTCATGTATGGATGTGAGAATTGGACTGTGAAGAAAGCTGAGCGCCAAAGAATTGATGCTTTTGAACTGTGGTGTTGGAGAAGACTCTTGAGAGTCCCTTGGACTGCAAAGAGATCCAACCAGTCCATTCTAAAGGACATCAGCCCTGGGATTTCTTTGGAAGGAATGATGCTAAAGCTGAAACTCCAGACCACCTCATGTGAAGAGTTGACTCATTGGAAAAGACTGATGCTGGGAGGGATTGGGGGCAGGAGGAGAAGGGGATGACAGAGGATGAGATGGCTGGATGGCATCACTGACTTGATGGACGTGAGTCTGAGTGAACTCCGGGAGTTGGTGATGGACAGGGAGGCCTGGTGTGCTGCGATTCATGGGGTCACAAAGAGTTGGACATGACTGAGCAACTGAACTGAACTGAACCAAACTTCTAATAGCCAATACATATACCTGAATGCTAGTTACTTAAAATTAGGAACATAAGCACCAAACAGATTTTATACATATATTTGCTGATCAGAGCATCTTGTGTGTGTGTGTGTGTGTGTGTGTTGGCGGGGGGGGCTTATATTCTTTTGTCAGAATGTATATAACACTGTGGTAAGCTAACTTGTCAGCTTGCAAGTAGGGTAAAATCACAGGCCTTTTACAGTTTCTGGCTTAGAATGATGGTCAAAAATTGTTATGTCATAAATTAAAAAAATATTGATAGCTCATGGACTTTCCTGGTGGCCCAGTGGTTAAGACTCTGTGCTCCCAATCCAGGGGACCTGGTCAGAGAACTAAGTCCCACATACTGCAACTAAGAGTTTGAATGCAGCAACTAAAAATACCATATGCCACAACTAAGACCTGGCTCAGCTAAATAAACGTTTAAAAAATTGATTTCTCATTGTTAACTTGATTTATTAACTTATTTTCATTAACTTTATATCTCATTATTTTATTAACTAAATTTAATCGTATGAACAATAGTTCATATATGGTTTTGAATATTTGTATCTTGTCATCTGCAAGTTGTATGCTTATATTCTTAATTAATATTAAGTTATTTTTAATTAGATGGTTGATTTTTTTAAACAATGTAAGGGTTTTAAAAATTTATTTGTAACATTAGGCAAAATTATTTAAAGTCAGTACATTATTTAAAGAATTTTACATGTGATTGCTTCTACTGTCCATCAAAGTCACTTTAGTTCCTCGAAAGCTTGAGTCAAGGTTTATCTTCAAGACAGCCCTTTTCCCACCCCCAAAGTTTTGCTTTATTTCAATCTCTAAATGATGCCATGCACTGACCCTAGGATTGAGTACAGAGTTCCAAGAGTAGCATGAAGTTTTAGTGTCATTTCCATATTCATGAATGGTGTGAACTTGGAAAAGACCTTTACCTTCTATGAAGATGTAATTAATGGAAAATTGTCTGTGAACCTCAAAGAATCATAAATAAATAATGCACATACATACTTTCATTAGTTTAACTTAAAACAGATAAGTGTAATAGCTCACAAATATTTGTATGTAGGACCAAGGTCTTTGGATGTTGAACACCATGTAATCATTCTCCAACAAATAATCTGTAATTGATCATTTTTAACTTTTAGTCTTAGTGTCTTCAAAAGGGATGATAATTTAAAAAGAAACTTGGGAAGCAACTTTAAGAAGATATCTCTTAAGAAGATATCTCTTTTAAAAATAATCTATGCTTAATCCACAGTTGTCCTGTCAGTCAGCCCATAATTCTTTTAGTTAGACTTCTTTTATCTCCACTTGAATTTGCACACACTGATAATATCAAACATTTCCCCACCTTGGATCTTTGGGACCTAATTCTTCAAGTAATTTACTTTAGGGTGACTTGTAGGGTCAGTGTAGATGGATTTGCCTGGGTTTTCAATTTCAGACACCCTCTAAACCTAATGAGTTCAAATCATATACACTTCAAAGCTATTACACCCAAGAATATTACAGACTGTGGGAATGTATAAAAATGAAATACTAGGTCTCTAATACTTTTAACGGTTCTTATAATTCTTTCCAGAGATCTAGCAAGTAGTTCTGTGAATGGAACAAAACCACACAGTTAACTCCATGAGGCATTTCCAACAATGTGAGCATGCGAGTCTATAGGAAAAACCCCATAGGGATACATATCAACTCTTGGGTTGTTTTTTTACTGATCGATAGATTCTTTGTATGAATATATATGTATTTAAAATATTTGTCTGTATTTGGATAACTCAGATAAACTGTGATACATATATATTTAAAGTAAAATAAAGTATAAAATTTTATTATATCAATTGCAAATATATTTTGTCATAATTCACTTGCTTTTCGACTTTGTTTATATGTCTTCTGTCATACACATAATGTATGTTGAGTTTTATGTTTTGTCAAGATAGCTTTCTCTTGGGCAATTCCCTGGTAATCCAGTAGTTCAGACTCTGGCCAGGGTTCAATTGCTGGTCGGGGAACTAAGGTCCCACAAGCCTTGTGGCCAAAAAAAGATTGCTTTCTCTCCCCAAGGTATAAATATATTTTTCCATATTTTATTTTATCCTTAAAAAAATTTACATCTTAAATACATGTGGAATTTATGTTTTTTATGTATGGTGTGAGAAAGGCTTTGTGTCCTAACACCAGTTTTTTAATAATATGCCAGTACCTTTCTGATTTTTAAATGCCTCATTTATCACATACTAAGATCATTGACTGTTTTTCACAGTACCACATTATTTCAATTACTGTGACTTTATAATATACATTTTAATACCTGCTGAAGTTAGTCCTGTTTCTTGTTTTAAAAAAACCCTTGGCTTTTTTGGCTCAACTCAAACTTGAAAACTAGCATGCCAATTCTATAAAATGTGTGCTCAATCATGTCTGACTCTTTGCAACCCCAGGCTCCTCTGTCCATGGATTATCACAGCAAGAATACTGGAGTGGGTTATCATTTCCTCCTCCAGGGGATCTTTCTGACCCAGGGATCGAACCTGCGTCTCCTGTGGCTCTGGCATTAACAGGCAGATTCTTTACCTCTGAGCCACCTGGGAAGCCCAGTTCTATAAAATACCCCCAAATTGCATCACATTTTTAATTTAAATTGGGGAGCATTAATATCTGGATAATATTAAACCTTTTAATTAGGAATATCTTTTATGGCTTTCATTAAAATTATATGGTTATCTTCAATAAGTTTCATAATTTTAAGTTTTTCCTAATTCAGAAATTCATTGAAACTGAATTTGGCTTTCTTCTCTATTATGTTTTCAAATTTGTATTGTAGAAAAGCTATAGATTTTTATATGTTAATCTTGTTTCTGTGTCTCTAGAAATATTTAATTAGTCCATATAGATATTATGTGATTGCCTTGAATTTTCCTGGTATCTGTCTACCATGCCAATATTCATATTTATTTTTTTCTGCTTTTTTTGTGTTGACTAGTAACTCCAGGACAAAATTATTGACCGTAGGTATCATTATGTATTGTTCCTGACTTTTATGAAGATGTGGTTTAATTTTTTTTCAGAATGACATTTGAAAATTAGCAAAATGTTAGTAATTGTTAAAGATGAGTGATAGATACATGGAGCTCATTAATCTGTTTTCCCTATATTTGTATATGCTTGAAAACTTTTATAATAAAGAGTTAAAAGAGTTAAATAAATAAAGGAGAACAAGATGTTTTAGGTTTTTTGTAGAAACTACTTTCCAAATTAAGCAAGTATCTTTTCTCCTTATCTTATTGTAAATTTTTATTTGAATATGTTAGTCTCTCAGTCGTGTCCGACTCTTTGAGACCCCATGGACTGTAGCCCACCAGGCTCCTCCGACCATGAAATTCACCAGGCAAGAATACTGGAGTGGGTAGCCATTCCCTTCTCCAGGGGATCTTCCCGATCCAGTGATAGAACCTGGGTCTTCTGCATCGCAGGCAGATTCTTTACCATCTAAGATGGGAATAGAATTAAATGTGTCTTCAAAAAAGTTTTTGAAAGGAAAACTGTGACAGGGTCCACCCATTTGGAAAGACCAAGGAAAAAAGCAGGAGAATCTCAATATAAAAAAATTGAGAACTCATTCATCAAACACTTAAATTGGCTTCTCTCTTTTCATCAAGTGACAGTTTTCAATGAGATAAGTGTCTATGGTACTTAGCACATTGCTGAAAACACAGAAGGGACTAAATAAATGTTTCATAGTTATAAGGTTTTTGTGGGGAAGAAACATGGGATGTGGAAGCTGTATTGCATCACCTAGACTACCCTCTCCAGGACTGAAGGACATCCTCCCACCACCCCGAGCTGTTGGGATCATAGTTGGCTGACGCTCTCCAGCTGCCAGTCGTTTTCCAGGAATTACCTGTGACTGAAGAGAACCACTTTGTTCAAGCTTCCACCCTCTCCTCAGGAGCCTCTGTGTCAGCTGACTAGCCTGAGTGCAACTGTAACATCTCAGCACCCTTGTCCTACTCAGGACAGACTGGAAGGGCTCTCCCAGCTCCAGGGCTCCCTGTCAGCTGGTTGAGGCTGTAGGGTTGCCAGATAAAATAAATACAGCATGTCTAGGTAAATCTGAATTTTAGATAAACAATAAATAATTTTTAAAAATCAGTGTGTCCCACATATTGCATGGAACATATTGCTGCTAAAATTCTTTTTGCTATTTCTCTGAAATTTGAGTTTAACTGTGCACCCTGCACGTTCATTTGCTAAACCTGGCAGCCCCAAGAGACATCACAGCCTAACTTCATCTCCTATTTTCCCGCTTCTCTTCCTCATTCCCCAGCCACCTTCCTGCATGCTGACCTCTGTCACAGAGTCTGCTTCTGAGTAACGAGTCTACAATAGAAACTTAAAACACCTTTCTTTGTCCTGCCTGAATTTTACAACCAGTTGAGAGATTGGCTGCTGCTAAGTCGCTTCAGTCGTGTCCAACTCTGTGCGACCCCATAGCTGGCTCCCCCATCCCTGGGATTCTCCAGGCAAGAACACTGGAGTGGGTTGCCATTTCCTTCTCCAGTGCATGAAAGTAAAAAGTGAAAGTGAAGTCGCTCAGTCGTGTCCGACTGTTCGTGAACCCATGGCCTGCAGCTTACCAGGCTCCTCTGTCCATGGGATTTTCCAGGCAAGAGTACTGGAGTGGGGTGCCATTGCCTTCCCCTGAGAGATTGGCACATGGGTTCAAAAGATTCTCTTAGACTGATTATTGCAGAGCTGAGACTAGAGAACACAGCTGAGAGCCTAATGGGTTCACCCGTATGTCATTCCCAGTTGCATTTACTCAGAGTCTGCCACTAAGCCTATTTCTATTTCCTGTTTACCAATTAGTTAAGTCATTTCTCCTCTCTTGGGGAGGTGTGAATAAGGGGGTAGATGAGAAACCAGGATAGTTTCTCCTGCAATAGTCCCTCTCCATGAAAATATGAAGCCAGGGAAAGAGGTCTCCTACCACAGTGTTTTGTTTAAGATAAAAGCAGCCCTGTTTGAATGGTCAGTGCAAAGGAGTATAGAGGACCCTAATGCAAAACAGGTTGGGCCTGCCAAAAATATGACTTCTGTCTCCTTTACCTCCTCTGTCTCTTCTCCTTCCCTAAGTGAAGGGTTTCCTCAGGACATGCTTATTCCTTTTCTCTGTGTGATCTGCTTTGTAGAGCTTTTCTGGGCATGACCTTCAGATCAACTTTTGCCTTGGACTCTCTCCTGAGCTCCAGTTCTCTCAGTATATTGCCAGAGGTTCTGTCCTCTATATCTCAATTTTCTGAAAGTACTCTTAACTGTGGTATGTCCCTGCTTCAGGCACACTCTTTCGCTTCGGTGTGAACAAATTCTCACTCAAGCTGCCAAGCAATGAGGAGTATGTCTGAGGAGGATGTGGGAACCTGGGGAAAGAAAGCATCAAGATTTCAAGAAGATTAGGGACTGGAGTATGGAACAAGACACAACAGTCTTTGTTTTCAATTCTTAAAGTATCTATTTCTTAAGTGCTGACTGTGTGCAGGTGAGGAAGGAATCCCAAATGCCCTGTGAAGGGACCTCAGCTACAACCGTTGGTAGATTTCTACTTAAGTGCTTCACTATTACAGAGAAGGCAATGGCAAACCACTCCAGTACTCTTGCCTGGAAAATCCCATGGGCGGGGGAGCCTGGTAGGCTGCAGTCCATGGTGTCACTAAGAGTCGGACACGACTGAGCGACTTCACTTTCACGCATTGGAGAAGGAAATGGCTACCCACTCCAGTGCTCTTGCCTGGAGAATCCCAGGGACAGGGGAGCCTGGTGGGCTGCTGTCTATGGGGTCGCACAGAGTCGGACACGATTGAAGTGACTTAGCAGCAGCAGCTTCACTATTAATGGGGCTCACTTTCTTTTGACTGTGCCCAGAGGCATGTGGGATCTTAGTTCTCCAACCAGAGATGGAATCCAAGCCTCCTGCAGTGGAAGCGTGAAGTCTTAACCACTGAACCCCAGGGAAGTCCCTAATGGGACTCACATTCTGCTTGTTTTGCTTCCTTTTGACTTAACTGCTGGATTAGGTTTTCCCTCTTAACAGTTTTTGCCTCTTCATTTTCCTTATGCTTTATGGTACTTTTCAAGTTCATGACCCTTCTTAGTACCCTTCAGGGTCACCTACATTAACAGCCTTATTTTTTTGTGTGTGGTCTTCTTGGATTCCCTGAACAAATCATCTGATCAGCTGTGCTCAGGGTTTTGAGCCAGGACAGCTCATAGGTCCTTGGTCAATCTATTGTCATTTTGTTGTCATGTCTGACTCTTGTGACCTAATGGCCTGTAGCCTGCCAGGCTCCTCTGTCCATGGGATTTCCCAGGCAAGAATACTGGAGTGGGTTGCCGTTTCTGGCTAGTTCACCATATGCATCAAATGACTGGTGATTCTAATTGTTTAAGGCAGTGATTTTCAAGCTGTGCTCTTAAGAGCACTCAGAGGCTCCATAGGAGGTGAGGGGCACGCTGAGTAGATGGACTTCCTAACTTCCCTTTTTCTTCTTTCACTAAAATGATTCCAATTTTATTCGTCTTATATTTTCAGGCTCTAAGATTATATTTGAAAGATGTGTTCTGCTTGAAGCTTTTCTAAGTGTGTCTGTTCTGGTTTTAGTCACACCTTTTCCTTTTCCAGCTTTCAAACTATTTGAGAAGTAGATGCAGTAGTTAGATGGAGAGTTTTAAAATGACAACCCTATATGCAAGACAGCAAAAGAGACACAGATGTAAAGAACAGACTTTTGGACTAAATGGGTCAGGGTGAGGGTGGGATGATTTGAGAGAGTAGTATTGAAACATGTATATTACTATATGTAAAATAGATGTCCAGTACAAGTTTGATGCATGAAGCAGGGCAGTGAAAGCTGGTGCTCTGGAACAACCCAGAGGGGTAGGGTGTGGAGGGAGGTGGGAGAGGGGTTCAGGATGGGGGGACACATGTGCACCTGTGGCTGATTCATGTCGATGTATGGCAAAACCCCCATAATATTGTAAAGTATTTAGCCTCCGATTAAAATAAATGAATAAATTTAAAAAATCAGCTTTATTATGAGTAACACTCAACTGGGGATTGCAGTCTGGTTCCATGGCAACAACTAGGTATCCTAATATTGTTTCTCTAAGCCTTGACTTAGGACTGCTCATCCAAGGGGATAATGACCTTCCCTGAGAATCCCTGGCTTTTTCTTCTTTATTAATTCTTAAAGTTTCCATGCCCAGTGTGATGATTTCCCTTGGCAGAGAAGATGGTCAATTTCTCCTCTTTCTTATTTCTTGAAACCACACTCTTCATACCAACCCCAACTCCTCTGAGTATCCTCCTGTGACTGCAGGTGGGAGCTGTATCTTTTGTTACCAGAAAGCTCTAGAATGGTACAGAAGAGGAGCATGAATTAAACTATCAGCAAGGTTGGTCTGCATTCTTGGCTGAAAATAAGTCCCTATTCTATTTCTCACTTCAGTTTATGCTCAGCTGCTAGTTGATAGAGTAAATCAGAAATCAGGCAGTGAGCCCAAATGACAACATAAAATCCTTCAAGTAATATAGTATCACAAATGTAAACCCCCCCGCCCCACATTGAAAGTCCAAGAACTAAATTCTTTTCCTTTATATAAATTTAAGTGCAAAGAAATTATAGCTCTTACCGACTTACTCTGCTTAATCTCAGAAGGGTTACTCTCAAACTCTGGATAGAAACTGCCATTGGCAGCTCTGGCTTCTTCTGTTGGAATAATACCGTTTTCTGTGAGAATCATCAGCATGGTGAACTCAAGATTTTCTGCTTTGTAGAAACTTTGCCATTGGCAGCTCTGGCTTCTTCTGTTGGAATAATACTGTTTTCTGTGAGAATCATCAGCATGGTGAACTCAAGATTTTCTGCTTTGCACTTTCATCACACAAGCTGGATTTCACTTTTTTGCTATCTTTGAAATTAGCCCTAATATTTGACTCACATTGACCAATGGAATGTGAGTTGAAACAATGTGTTACTTCCTGGTGGAAAATTTATGAGCACTTTGCTTAGTCCTTCTGCCCCAGCACCTGTGGAAATTTTGGCTTGAGATGGAACATCCAGTGGATGGGATCCCTGATTTACTGTGATTAGTAGAATTCCCTAGCAATAGACATGTAGTATAGATGGAGAATCTTGACTTATACAGTATCATCCTGATTGATACACCTTCTCAGGAATACGGAGATTGAATTAAGCCAAACTACAGTCATTCAAAAGCCCCACTTTTTAAGAAGTCTAAAACCTGAATAGGTCCTATATAAATACAGTTATCAAGCAAAAAATTTAAAAAATAGTCATATCCTTTGCCTCTTGAGTAATTATTACAAGCAAGGTGACCTTCCTAGAACCCTTACCTTGGTGTGTTCCTGACCAGACTTTCAGGGGTATTTGAAGGAAGGAGAGAAACAGTGGAAACACATGATGCAAAGAGAAAGTCCTGTGAATCTCAGTCTTACCAGGTATCAGTCAGTCTGTGCCAATTGCTTGGAGACCATGATGACCAAACAGAAACTCAGGAGAATCTTCCTTCAGATATCAATTATGGAATAACTATGGCATCAGGCCCTGTGTTTACTGTATCTTGGGGGAAATTCCTCAACGCATAGTGCTTCCTGTCCCAGAGAACAGCTTTTGTAAAACTTAGAAATTTGCCGAAGTGCCATGCCCCGACAATTATTTGAGATGCCCTTCTTTCCTCTTCAGCATATTCAAAGCTTCCTTACTCCCAACTGCCTTTTGAAGCCTGCTTCTCTGCCACACACACCAGCGTAAAACTAAATGTGAGCCCTGTAAGGTATTGCTTCTGATTTGTTCCCACGAGAGGCATTTCTAGTCCTTTACTACACTGGCTGTTACCATGGTCTGTTTTGTGATTGTCCGTTGGCCACCTCATGCGAAGAGTTGACTCACTGGAAAAGACTCTGATGCTGGGAGGGATTGGGGGCAGGAGGAGAAGGGGACGACAGAGGATGAGATGGCTGGATGGCATCACTGACTTGATGGACGTGAGTCTGAGTGAACTCCAGGAGTTGGTGATGGACAGGGAGGCCTGGCGTGCTGCGATTCATGAGGTTGCAAAGAGTCGGACACGACTGAGCAACTGAACTGAACTGAAACTAGGGGGTAGGCTGTTTACAGCCTGGGGGCAGAATCCAATCCTCTATGTATATATGTGTATAAATATGGACTGTAGCCTACCAGGACTCCTCTGTCCTTGGGATTTCCCAGGCAAGACTACTAGAGTGGGTTGCCATTTCCTTCTCCAGGGATTGAACTCATGTCTCCTGCATTGTCAGGTGAATTCTTTACCACTGAGCCACCAGGGAAGCCCAGACTTACATTTACATTTATATAAAACATATCACTAACTTATCACATTTATTGAAAAATATAATGATTTTTGCATTTTAAATGGTTGAAAAATCAAAAGGATAGTAGTTCGTGACATAAAAATAATATGAAACCAAGCTTGATGTCCATATGTCAAGTTTTATTGCAATACAGCTATGCCCATTCATTCCTGCATGGGGTGTGGCTTCTGCCACATCCTGAGACCTAGTTGGAGAGTGGCAACAGATTGTATAGCCTACAAAGACTAACATACTTATTAAAGCTGGCTCTTTACAGGAAAGGTTTGCTGACTTCTAGCCTAAGTAACGGAGAAGGCAATGGCACCCCACTCCAGTACTCTTGCTTGGAAAATCCCATGGACTGAGGAGCCTGTTAGGCTGCAATCCATGGGGTCACTAAGAGTCGGACACGATTGAGCGACTTCCCTTTCACTTTTCACTTTCATGCATTGGAGAAGGAAATGGCAAACCACTCCAGTGTTCTTGCCTGGAGAATCTCAGGGACAGCAGGGCCTGGTGGGCTGCCATGGGGTCACACAGAGTCGTGCACAACTGAAGTGACTTAGCATAGCATAGCATAGCCTAAGCATATAAATTTTGCTCCGATCCCTGACTTGAAACTGTTGTTACTGTCTCTGATGTGTTCCTAGGAGCCTGGTGAAAATCAACACTTTTATAGTGGGTTCTGTCTTGGACTTCGCCTTTCTTTCTTTTTTTTTCCCTGATTTTGACTAACTTCTGAAACTTCAGAGGAATAAGCACTGCCTTCACTACAGCTTTGCCTGAAATAATGGAATATGACCTCCTGGTCCATATTCCTCCATGGTTCACATAACCTTTCCAGGAAGGCTCAGCTAAGTTTAGAAAACAAAACACAACAGAAACCTAACTTTTTTTTTCTTTCAATTTAAATTTCACAGAAGAGTTTTATATCCTGGTTCATGCTGGTTTTGGGAAGCTTGGCAATTTGGGGGTTAGAGTTGAAGGGTAAATGACCTGAAGAGTGAAAACTCAGACCTTTGATCTGGCTGGCCCTTCCTTTCTGATTTTATATGTGGTTCAGCAAAACTGTGTGAATTGTCCTGATCCAGGGTTCTGATTCTATTATAAACCAAAGATAAGTAGATATTTGGCACAGGGGCGCCAGACAAGCACTGGGAGTAATCTGCGGATGTGCAAACCTCCATCCTCACCAGAGGTCCTGTGACACGGCAGGAAGCTCACAGCAGGAGGAAGAGTTTGCTTTTCCACAATAGGACTTGAGTTCTTCCTCTGGAAAATGGCAAGCGCCACTCTTTTTTCCCTAAAGAGTCTTATGTTGCAATATCCTAAAATAAAGTCCTCTTCCAGCAAACAGAACAGATTTCCTGTCCACCTTTTGTCTCCCAGCAGGAAAGCAAGTCTAATACCTTTACAGTTCCTCAGGCCTCATCTAGTGTCCCCACTGAAAACTTAACTTCTTAATTTATCCCATTCCTTCTCTTCATAAACAGGGCTGATTCTGAAGGATCTGAGTGTCTTTTTACTTTTTCTTTTCGTATTTCTTTACTCCCGCTTCCCCCCACCAGACATCTCTTTCCCTAACATACTCTATTAGAGTTTGATCCCTGGGTGGGGAAGATCCCTAGAGGAGAGCATTCTTGCCTGGAGAATCCCATGGACAGAGGAGCCTGGCAAGCTGTGGTCAATAGGATCGCGAAGGGTTGGACAGTATTTAGCAGAATAGACTTAGCACCCATGCACAGACTACTTCAAAATCTAATTCAAAACGTTTTGTGTTCTCATATAAAAGCCTCAGTTTTAGTACTCCTTTTTGGTATTAAATATTTAAAGAGACTTGTAATGATATTTTTGTTTAACGCTGCTGAGTCTCCCAAGGACATTACCTCTCTTGACTGGTTGAATACATTGCACTGGGATAAAGATGATTTAGTTTTAAATGATGCAGTTTCCTGGAGGAATTCTAAGCGAATTTTGGACCATGATTTACAAAACAAACTGTTGTTTAGTACTTTTGATCCAGGTGTTTAAAAGGTGTTTAAAACCAACACCTTTTAAAGCAGCCACATATATTACCAGACCCATTTAAAAGCTTCTTACTCTGTGTCCTGTTCTTTGGGCTTAGTTCTTAGGTCAGAATGTCAATTACACTCTTAAAAAGTGGTTATTAATTGTCCAAGTAAAATGTTAATGATTCAGGAAAATATCTTTCCTTTTCAAGAAGACTTTCTCTTCATATTTAGAAGTAAAACACAGACAGGCTACTTCAGGGTGATAATATCCTGGAGTAAGATGAAATAATTTGACAGATAATAAAAAAATGATTCTTATTTGGAATAGGAAACTCCGAATTGGCTGATTTGGGAAGTTGAAATCCAAGGACAAAATAATAAATAGCATGTTTTGAAATGTCTTTCTATGGGGCATTTATAATGTAAACTGAGGATTGCTTAATGGTTTATTTGAATTGCCAGTGGTACAGAAAAGAGCAAATAGAGAAGAAAGAAGAAAGGAAAGTTCTTTATTACAGGTATCAGAGTAGCACACTGATTAAGAAAGAAATTAACTATGCAAACATGATTACAGTAACATCAATGGAACTTTAAATAAAAGAAAAAAATCACTTACATTTCTGCTACTTCCAAATCAATCTGTTCTCCTTTTTTTTTTTAAGGATTCTTTTGTTCTGTTAATTAGGTGGAACATTGTTTGTTGGCCATTTCCAAACTATAAGGCAGACAGCCCAGGGATGTTTTGTTTTGCTTTAGTATTGTAATAATGCTAATCTTTGTGCAAATTTAGGAAAAACTTTTGCATTGTTTTCCTAGAATAAATCCACAGAAATAAGATTTCTGAATAAAAGGACATTACCATTTTAATAGTTCTTTATTATGTTAACTCTAAAAATTATCATATCATTTTATTTTATGCAAGTACACTGCCTCATCTGGATATTTTAATTTGAAATCAAGTTGGTATAAAATGGTGCTGTGTGCTAAGTCGCTTCAGTTGTGTTCAACTCTTTGTGATGCTGGACTGTAGTCCACCAGTCTCTTCTGTCCATGGGGTTCTCCAGGCAAAAATACTGGAGTTGCCATGCCCTCCTCCAGGGGATCTTCCCGACCCAGAGAAGGAACCTGTGTCTCTTAAGTCTCCTGCCTTGGCAGGCAGGTTCTTTACCACTAGTGCCACCTGGAAAGCCCATAAAATGGTGCTTTATTGTTATTTCAATGCTTATTTCTATCAATATTAGATGGATTGAACATTTCCCCATATTTGTATCTACTAATTATAATTTCTATTTTGGGATGCAAACTCTTTGATTATATTATATATTTATTTGTGTCCTGGGAGCCTTAATAGTGTTCTTACCAGATTTTCACAAGTGCATTTTAATGTAGGTATTAACCCTTTGCTTAATTACTCTGAATATTATTTTGTCCATTGTATTGCTTTCCAGTTTTTTTGGTTTATCATGTTTTGAATTTTGAATGATAAAATAATTGGTCCTATCTTTTGTAGTTTCTTCTGTTGCTTCAAAACTTAGAAAATTATGTTAAACTCAAGATCAAATTTCATGAGGTCCTAGTGCATAGGGGGAATTTAATGGTAGTGGGAGCTGAGTAAGGAAATCAAGACAGATAGAGCTAAAGTTATACAATTGTTAGAGTGTGCATATGAAACATTTTCCCATAGAGAAATTGTATTGTCCCTACTGAGAAGTATTAATACTATCAGCATGACTGATACCTATGATGCCCAACTGTGCAATAAGAATGAAGAAGGGAGCATATCACTTTCTGAGAAATTTAGCCTCAAGAAGGTAGCCAACTAGTTTATCCACATTCAGGATAATTTTGTTTTTTTGTTTTGGTTGCTTGAGATGAATGGCTGTAAATAGAAGTCTAACTAACAGCATAGCTTCAGGAAAGAATGAAATCTCACAATGATGCAACTGTTGCTAAATAATTTCCTGCTTGTCCCTAGAGTGGCCAGTTTCAGAAGGATCAGGGAGATCTCATCTTATACCATGTTACACCAAAGATGGAGGGGTCAAGAAATTACACTTCCTCATTGCCACATGCCTGTACTTACAATAAGCAAAGATTTTCTGGGATATCCTCAATTCAGGTACTCTGTTTTGTTAATCTACAGTGCAGCCTACTTGCCAGATCACAGGTCCCAGCTTCTGTTCAAAACAGCAGAGTCAACATAGGAATTTGGCAACAAATTCTGAGCTGTTCTCACCTCAACTCCTCTCTTCTAACCCATTTTACTTATTTTCATGGACTGAACAACACACTTTTATGTTCAATTCTCAGTCTCAGAAAGTCTAATGGTTCTTTATTATACATTGCAATAAGCCCAAACTTCTTTTTTCCATCTTTAAAGACTCTGCCCCACTTAGGTAACCTTATTATTCCTGTTTCCTGGACACTCTTTCGCTCTAGTCAAGTACCTCTGATCTCTTTTCCTTGCAGTTGACCTGTTCATTTCCACCTGTTATGCTGTTGTTTTCCTTTTGTCAATCTGTTCCAGCAGCTAAAATAGAATATAATAGACTGGGTGGCTTATAAACAACAAAAATTTATTTGCAACCATTCTGGAGGCTGGTGAGTCCAAGGTCAAGGCAGATTTGGCATCTGGGGAGAGCTTGCTTCCTGATTCATACATGTCTTCACGTGGTGGAAGGACAAGGAGTATTTCTGGGGTCACTTTATAAGGGTACTAATCCCATTCTTGAGAGCTCCACCCTCATGGCCTAATTGGCTCCCAAGGGCCCCACCTCCACACTTCACACTGGGATTAGGTTTCTTTTTTTTTTTTTTTTATTTTTTAACTTTAAAATATTGTATTGGTTTTGCCATACATCAAAATGAATCCGCCACAGGTATACATGGGATTAGGTTTCAACATATTAATTTTGTGGGGAACACAAACATTTAGTCTATAGCGCTTTCTTTGCCTAATGCTTTCCTCCTGGAATACTTTCCCTCCTTTCCTCACTTAAAACCAAACTCACTTGTCAAGCCCTAACTCAAGTCTGACATTAAACAAAGCAAAGGACAGTATAGAACTCATGCTCCTTGAGAAGTTTAGATGCCACTGCACAGATAAATCTCTGGACAGAATCGATTCATTAAACACTGCTCTAGCCTCTTAGAGATGGATTGATGTTCTCTTTATGTGTCTACTGGTCTTTTTTGACAAGTGCACATCTCTTGGGGAGAAGGCAATGGCACCCCACTCCAGTACTCTTGCCTGGAAAATCCTATGGATGGAGGAGCCTGATAGGCTGCAGTCCATGGGGTCGCTAAGAGTCGGATACGACTGAACGACTTCACTTTCACTTTTCACTTTCATGCACTGGAGAAGGAAATGGCAACCCACTCCAGTGTTCTTGCCAGGAGAATTCCAGGGACGGGGGAGCCTGGTGGGCTGCCGTCTATGGGGTCGCAGAGAGTTGGACACGACTGAAGAGACTTAGCAGCAGCAGTGGCAGCACATCTTTTGGGCAGTATTCAGGTTCTTAAAGGATACTGGAGAGGTACCCCTCCCCCACCCCCAATACTGCTTGCAAATGTGATCAGTATATTGGATGTACTGGCTTTGGATAGTTATGTAGAGTTGGGCCATAGAGCACCAAGAATTGATGCCTTTGAACTGTGGTGCTAGAGAAGACTCTGAGAGTCCCTTGGATTGCACGGAGATCAAGCCAGTCCATCCCAAATGAAATCAACCCTGAATATTCATTGGAAGGGCTGTTGTTGAAGCTGAAGCTCCAATACTTTGGCCACATGATGGGAAGAGCCAACTCATTTGAAAAGACCCTAATGCTGGGAGAGGTTGAAAGCAGGAGGAGAAGGGGATGACAGAGGATGAGATGGTTGGATGGCATCAATGGATTCAATCTACATGGGTTTGAGCAAACTCTGGAAGAGAGTGAAGGATAGGGAAGCCTGGCATTCTGCAGTCCATAGGGTAGCATTTCAGACACCACTGAGTGACTGAACAACAATAAAAACAATTGACTTTGGGTGTTATGCCAGTAGGAAACCACTTTATTTCTTCTTACCGCTGCCTTCAAATCAAACCTTTACATAAACTCCAAACTCCTGATGGTGTCTCAGGTTTTTGTTTCTCTGGATGTGGGGGATTAGAGCAAATTCAGTTATTAAAAATTCCAGCCCAATCTAAATCAAGATTTTAATCACATGTCTAATGAAAAGATTCTCCTTCCATGTGTTCGCAGAGACTTGATGTGGGAAAGGGGGAGGCAAAGTCTGCCTTTGCTTTCTTCCTCTTTCCACCTTTTGAACCTGCCTGCTAGATGCACAGTTAGGGGTGAGGAGGGGCTAGAAGTTGAGGGACATTTTTAAAAAACTTAATTAGTCTAGTCTGCAAATAACCCTCTGCATAGTCAATATGCAAATACTGACCATTTGTAAAATAAGGTGCTTGTGTTGGTTCTTTGGGGACACCCTGTTGGAGCCCTCTGACTCTGAAACATTTCTGAGAGGTACTCTCTTGCTGCTCTCTTGTGACATGTCCTCAGTCCTCCTCCAGCAGTTCATACTGGGTGACCTCTTTTTGATGGAGTGTGGTCCACTGGAGAAGGGAATGGCAAACCACTTCAGTATTCCTGCCTTGAGTACCCCCATGAACAGTATGAAAAGGCAAAAAGATAGGACACTGAAAGATGAACTCCCCAGGTTGGTAGGTGCCAAATATGCTACTTGAGATCACTGGAGAAATAACTCTAGAAAGAATGAAGAGAAGGAACCAAAGCAAAAACAGTACCGAGTTGTGGATGTGACTGGTGATGGAAGCAAGGTCCAATGCTGTAAAGAGCAATATTGCATAGGAAGCTGGAATGTTAGGTCCATGAATCAAGGCAAACTGGAAGTGGTCAAACAGGAGATGGCAAGACTGAATGTCGACATTTTAAGAATCAGCGACTAAAATGGACTGGAATGGGTGAATTCAACTCAGATGACCATTATATCCACTACTGTGGGCAAGAATCCCTTAGAAGAAATGGAGTAGCTATCATAGTCAACAAAAGAGTCTGAAATGCAGTAGTTGGATGCAGTCTCAATAACGACAGAATGATCTCTGTTTGTTTCCAAGGCAAACCATTCAATATCACAGTAATCCAAGTCTATGCCCCAACCAGTAATGCTAAGAAGCTGAAGTTGAACGGTTCTATGAAGACCTACAAGACCTTCTAGAATTAACATCCAAAAAAAGATGTCCTTTTCATTACAGGGGACTGGAATGCAAAAGTAGGAAATCAAGAAACACCTGGAGTAACAGGCAAATTTGACCTTGGAATACGGAATGAAGCAGGGCAAAGGCTAATAGAGTTTTGCCAAGAGAATGCATTGGTCATAGCAAACACCCTCTTCCAACAACACAAGAGAAGACTCTACACATGGACATCACTAGATGGTCAATACAAAAATCAGATTGCTTATATTCCTTGCAGTTAAAGATGGAGATGCTCTATATAGTCAGCAAAAACAGGACCAGGAGCTGACTGTGCTCAGATCTTGAACTTCTTATTGCCAAATTCAGACTTAAATTGAAGAAAGTAGGGAAAACCATTAGACCATTCAGGTGTGACCTAAATCAAATCCCTAATGATTACACAGTGGAAGTGAGAAATAGATTTAAGGGACTAGATCTGATAGAGTGCCTGATGAACTATGGTCAGAGGTTGATGACATTGTACAGGAGACAGGGATCATCCCCAAGAAAAAGAAATGCAAAAAAGCAAAATGGCTGTCTGAGCAGGATTTACAAATAGCTGTGAAAAGAAGAGAAGCAAAAAGCAAAGGAGAAAAGGAAAGATATAAACATCTGAATGCAGAGTTCCAAAGAATAGCAAGGAGAGATAAGAAAGCCTTCTTCAGTGATCAGTGCAAAGAAATAGAGGAAAACAACAGAATGTGAAAGACTAGAGATCTCTTCAAGAAAATTAGAGATACCAAGCGGACATTTCATGCAAAGATGGGCTCGATAAAGGACAGAAATGGTATGGACCTAACAGAAGCAGAAGACATTAAGAAGAGGTGGCAAGAATACACAGAAGAACTGTACAAAAAAGATCTTCACGACCCAAATAATCACGATGGTGTGATCACTCACTTAGAGCCAGACATCCTGGAATGTGAAGTCAAGTGGGCCTTAGGAAGCATCACTATGAACAAAGCTAGTGGAGATGATGGAATTCCAATTGAGCTATTTCAAATCCTAAAAGATGATGCTGTGAAAGTGCTACACTTCAGTATGCCAGGAAATTTGGAAAACTCAGCAGTGGCCACAGGACTGGAAAAGATCAGTTTTCATTCCAATCCCAAAGAAGGGCAATGCCAAAGAATGCTCAAATTACCGCACAATTGCACTCATCTCACACGCTAGCAAAGTAATGCTCAAAATCCTCCAAGCCAGTCTTCAACAGTATGTGAACCATGAACTTCCAGATGTTCAATCTGGTTTTAGAAAAGGCAGAGGAACCAGCAATCAAATTGCCAACATCTGCTGGATCACTGAAAAAGCAAGAGAGTTCCAGAAAAACATCTACTTCTGCTTTGTTCACTATGCCAAAGCCTTTGACTGTGTAGATCACAATAAACTGTGGAAAATTCTGACAGAGATGGGAATACCAGATCACCTGACCTGCCTCTTGAGAAACCTGTATGCAGGTCATGAAGCAACAGTTAGAACTGGACATGGAACAACAGACTGGTTCCAAATAGGAAAAGGAATACGTCAAGGCTGTATATTGTCACCCTGCTTATTTAACTTATATGCAGAGTACATCATGAGAAATGCTGGGCTGGAAGAAGCACAAGCTGGAATCAAGATTGCTGAGAGAAATATCAATCACCTCAGATGCCGGGGTCCAGCCCCGGCTGATCCAGGGTATTCGAAGGAGAGACGGCGTAGGCGAGGATCAGGAAACAACTGCTTAATTAAACATTAATTAAGGATATAAAGAGTAATAGAATGAGGATAGCTCAGTGAGGAAATTCAGTGGAGAAAAGAGGCTGAGTAGCTTGGTTTACGCGGGAGAGCAATAAAACTTCAAGACAAGAAGTTTGCACCACTTACGTAGGCCGCAGGCATCCTTCTGTTCTCCCAAAGGAGAGGAGATACTGAGGCCTCCCCGGTTGGATCTTAGAAGCCCAGGCATAATTAGCAAGCAAGGCAGGTTCCGCGCTCCAGATGGAGACTCAGCCAGAATTTGAGAGAGAGAGTGACATGGGGAGACCAAGTTTCGGTGAACAAGGCCCGCACTTTATTTTCCAAAGTAGTTTTTATACCTTAAGTTGTGCATAGAGGATAATGGGGGAAGGGGTAGAGTCATGCAGTAAGCCAGGCTTTCTTCCTGCAAACTTATCATATGCAAAAGTTTAGGTGATTTGCATCATCCTCTGGCCCGGAGACCTGTTAACATTTTAAGAAACTTATTTTTCTCTAAAGGTGATTATTCTAAAGTCAGGCACCAGCCTCTAAAAAGCACTGGACAAAGCTGCATTCCTATAGGGCAAAGGTGAGGTGGGCTCAATCAAGAAAAGAATTAACTCAAGGGTCCAAGATTACAAACATTGAGGCTACTACTTACATTTCTATACATCCATTATATCAATCAATACACTGCCAAGGACACAGTAGGTAAGGAGTATGGAGACTCAGCAGCAAACATTGGCCCAATAAGTGAAAAACCCTTCACCAATACAATTTCTAATCAATCTTTTAACTACTCAAAAGAATCTGTGTTTAGACAGTTTAGAACATCTCCTGCCTCTCACAGTTGGGAGGCTCTGAACAATCACATGTGGCCGGAAAAACCTATTCAGGCAGGCTAGAGGATTTCCAAAGGAGTTTGTAGGTTGAAACACTGTCACACCCAGGAATTATTAACTGAAGCTGTAAGCTAACTCTTTTTTCAGAGAGAGGTAGTGGGGGACAGCCCCCCCCGCCAAAGTCAGAGGTTTAGGTGAAAGCACAAAGCAGAAAGTAGGCAGACTCTGGTTTGGGGGGTAGATGCTCGAGAATTTCCAGGGGGACTCCTGAGGCTCGATCCCGCCTTTGCGTATGCTGAGCCTCCTTCCTCATGACCTTTGCCATGGGAGGAGTTCCTCACGCTGGCTCCTGGCAGTGATAGACTTCCAGTTGAGCTCTTCCAGACCCTGAAAGATGATGCTGTGAAGGTGCTGCACTCAATATGCAATATGCACTCAATATGCAATATGCCGGCTCCCGGCACTCAGATATGCAGATGACACCACTCTTATGGCAGAAAGTGAAGAACTAAAGAGCCTCGTGATGAAAGTGAAAGAGGAGAGTGAAAAAGTTGGCTTAAAGCTCAACATTCAGAAAACTAAGATCATGGCATCGGGTCCCGTCACTTCATGGCAAATAGATGGGGAAAGAGTAGAAACAGTGGCTGACTTTATTTTTTTGGGCTCCAAAATCACTGCAGATGGTGACTGCAGCCATGAACTTAAAAGACGCTTACTCCTTGGAAGGAAAGTTATAGCCAACCTAGACAGCATATTAAAAAGCAGAGATATTACTTTGCCAACAAAGGTCCGTCTAGTCAAGGCTATGGTTTTTCCAGTGGTCATGTATGGATGTGAGAGTTGGACTGTGAAGAAAGCTGAGCACAGAAGAATTGATGCTTTTGAACTGTGGTGTTGGAGAAGACTCTTGAAAGTCCCTTTGACTGCGAGGAGATCCAAGCAGTCCATCCTAAAGGAGATCAGTCCTGGGTGTTCATTGGAAGGACTGATGCTGAAGCTGAAACTCCAATACTTCAGCCACCTGACGCGAAGAGCTGACTCATTTGAAAAGACCCTGATGCTGGGAAAGATTGAAGGCAGGAGGAGAAGGGGACAACAGAGGACCAGATGGTTGTATGGCATCACGGACTCAATGGACATGAGCTTGAGTAAACTCCGGGAGTTGGTGATGGACAGGGAGGCCTGGCATGCTGCAGTCCATGGGGTCGCAAAGAATCAGACATGACTCAGTTACTGAACTGAACTGAACTGAAATTTTTCTGTTGAGGCCATCTAGACCCTGGTGGGCCGAGTTCTTGGATGGGGTCTCCTTAAGGAGGCTCTAACCTGGCTCTCCTCTGCAACATCCATTTAGCCCACAGGTTACCTGGCATGTTACCCCTCTGGATCCTAAAATTACAGTATTCTGTCTTTGGTTTCCATTACAGATAACTCCAGCCGTGCTCTCCTTCTTGGACTTTATGAGGTGAGAATCAGGCACAAGTCTCTGTGTTCCCCAGACTCCAGGGAACACGGATCAAATTCTCTGGGGTAGGCAGAAAATTGCCCCCCACTGTTGTACATGCCTTAAGCCCAGAAACCTGTTAGTATGTTACCTCACATGACAAACTAGACTTTGCAGATGTAATTGAGGTTAGGGACTTTGAGATGGAGAGGGTAATCTGGTAGATCATCCAGGTGGATCTCAGTGCATTGTACTGGTGGATGTTTCAGTGTCAGAGGTCTCCAATAGGGTGTCCCCGAAGAACCAACAAAAGTACCCTGTTTGATAAATCATCAATATTTGGATATTGACTCTGCAAAGGTGTCTTGGTGTGCCCAGTACATTATTTTAGCACCCTTACTCCCTCAGTCACAGTGCAGAGGCAGGAAAAGTCCCATTTAACATTTCTGGACAAGTTTTGTAAATCTTTGTCCCTTGTTCTGTGTTTCAGTACAGGTGCATATAAACCATCTCTAAGTATTTCCATTACTCACTAGCTGCCTGAATTCCTTTGCTGGACTTGGTCTCTTTAATAGAGACTCTGTTACTGAGTGTCCTCATGCATTTTGATAAACACATTCCTTGTGTTGGGGCCTGTACATTTTTGCTTATGTTTCTGGTCTGAAATAAATTTATGCAACCAAGTCAGCTCCTTCATGCTCTCATTCTATTTTATGTAAATTGGTAGAGACATATCATGTCTTAGGTCTATGGCTTCCAGAACATAAATGGAACTTCAGGTTTGGATGAGTTGAAGGGAATCTAAAGATGAGATCTTTGATTTGCTTCTTTCCTACCACTCCTGAATTTTCAATCATCTCTTCTCACTGTCAAGGGGCTTCCTAGGTAGAGCACTGGTAAAGAATCCATCTGCCAAGGCAGGAGATACAAGAGATGTGGATTTGGTCCCTGGGTTGGGAAGATCTCTTGGAGAAGGGAATGGCAAGCCACTGCAGTATTCTTGCTTGGAAAATCCCATGGACAGAGGAGCCTGGTGAGCTACAGTCCATGGGGTCACAAAGAGTTGGACACAACTGAGCGACTAAGTAGTCCTCACTGTCATCCAGGATATACAAGTGTGGGATCCAGGGGTGTTGTCCTACTTCCTGTGTCAGTTTATTCCATTATGGAGATTTTTTTTTGAGCTCCTTGAAAGCAAGGGCCAAATCTTATTATCATGGCAACACCAGGCCAGCTCAGAGCCTGGAACAAAGCAGGAACTCAGCAAATGAATGAGTGAATGAACAAATATCATCAGGCCCCAAACTGGCTTCCGTAACATCTTCCTTGGGATGATTCAGAAGGATTTAAATCCCTTCTCTGCAGACTGGCCTTTAACTATATGAAGCTACTTTGTGCTAATTAATTAAGTCTTTTCATGTGATATATTTTCAATCCCCCAAAGGATATTCCTGCACACCGGTTATAACCCTTTCTACTTTAATTGTATGATAGCCTCCTAAGGAATGTTCAGTTTTCTGAAATGAATTCAGTAGGAGGGTGGGCCGGAAGTGATTGTGTAACTCTTGCAAAAGGCTGTGGTTTGAATCTTTCCAAAAGTCTTATCTCAGCAGCCCAGACGCAGGACTGTGCCAATAGTCACAGCTTCTCTGTTTACCATTGTGTAGTCTGCAGATAGCCCTGGTGAGGGCTAAGGGCTTATATGGAAGGCGTCACGGTGTGTTTTAAGTGTGACAGGATATCAAATGGAACTTTTCATTGTGTCTTGATATTTCATCTGAAGCTTCAAAGTTGAGAACAAAAATGATAAGTATCCCTAGGTTTCTGAATGGGGTGCTAGTTAGTACTAGACGTATCCATGCAGAAATTGTAAAAAGACAGCAAAAAGTTGACTGTGTATCAACTTTCCATCACACACCTCCAGCTGATGCAGGAGAAGGGGTTTGATTAAAGACTCTCTGGAGGTAGTGGACACTATTGTGGCATTTCCCTTTCTCTTCTTATGGGGAGAACTTTGAGAGAACTGGGGGCTCCAGTGGTACCCTGGGATTGGAATAGAGCAAGATGAGAGAATTCATGGAGAAATGGATATGTGTCCTGTGAAACTTAGGCATATGAATAAATAGAACCTAGGGCTTACCTCCTGCCTTATGAGTCTGGAATGTGGGAGGCTGGTCAGAACTATGACCGATCTCTAAATGAGTGAAGAAGGCTGTAGTGAGCCTGTCTGCACTGCCGGAATTTCCAGTGGTGAGGACATGCGTGTTCTAGGAATTACAAAGGAAGATAACTGACCTTGAACCAGGAGCTCTGCTGATGGTGTGAAGGGACCCAGCAATAAGCTGCCCTATGGTGTATTTCTGAGCAGGAGTTGAGCTGTTTGCAAGAAGCTCCTGGGAGAAGTGGGAGAATGCATCAGGGTTAAATGGGGCTTTCTAGCCAGGCTGTTCCCACCGGGAGCCTTTGAAAGCCCCACAAATGACCCCACTGGAGAGAGCCAACAAGTGGGCTCCTACCTCAAGACCAGGGTCTACTGTGTTGCAATAGTACCAACCATGAAAGAAACTCTCTCCTTTTCCTCTGATCCCTGTGCCCTATGCTTTGACCCTGGAGAAGCCAGAAGCAGCGGGAGGGGAAAGAGAGTGAAGGAGATGCAGGAAGGACAGGTAGTACTTCCTTCCCACGCTCTAGGTCTGCCAATCCAGGAGATGCGGGAGACCCGGGTTCAACTCCTGGGTCAGGAAGGTCCCCTGGAGGAGGAAATGGAAGTCCACTCCAGTATTTTTGCCTGGAAAATCCCACAGACAGAAGAGCCTAGTGGTCTACAGTCCATGGGGTCACAAAGAGTTGGACACAATTTAGTGACTGAACAACAATAACAAGAAGGTTGTAGTCACTGTGTCTCTGGTTGGGGTGGGGCTCCAGGTATGGTGACAGGGGACTCCGATTTGTGTATGTGATTGAAGTTTTAAACAGGACTTTTAAAATGAGTTGTGGGGTTTATTTGGCTGTAGTAAGCAGCCTGTGGGATCTTAGTTCGCAGACCTGGGATCGAACCCATGCCTCCTGCAGTGCAAGCACAGAGTCCTAGACACTGGGAATTCCCTGGTGAGTTTGAATTCTTCAAAGTAGCTTTACAAATCTGTCGGGGCAGGCTTGAGATATTTCCTAGAGATGAGAAAGGGTAATTTGTCACAGCATGTTGAGAAGAAGTGATTAGAGAAAAATAAAATTATTAATATTATCTGGGGAACACCAGTGAGGTTAGCCCATTTGATAAACTAAGTGAACGAGGGATAGGTGGATAACAGACAATTCTCGGGAACTTTGGGCAAGGAAAACTGGTCAAGGTAATAACATTTTCAATGCAAATGTGGATTAGCAAGTTTCCAACTGAAAATCATGGTACTGGGCTAGAAATTCCCAGTACTTGTTCTCCAAAAAAGAACAGACAATACCTTTCAAAAACTAGAACACACATGTTTAGTGTATTGGCAGATCTTGGAGAACTTTCATTTACTAAACAGCCAGTGGAAATGGATTGAGAAACACGTGTGGCCTGAGATAGAGGAAGTATTTTTGTCTAAAAATAATAAGAGGTACAAACTATGATGTATAGAATAAGCTACAATAATATATTGTATAACATGAAGAGTATAGACAATATTTTATAATTATAAATGGAATATAACCTTTAAAATTGTGGATCACTATACTGTATACTTGTAATTATATAATACTGTACATCAACTATATTTCAGTTTAAAAAATTAAAAAAATTCTCAAAGCACTTTTTATCAGTCTTCTACTATCTCTACCTGGGTTCAAAATGCAGGGTGTGACTAGAGGAGGGGCCTGGAGCATGCTTCTCCTCACTGTTCCAATGGGTATCTTTCTTTCCTCAAACTCTCACTGTCTGCAGTTTCCAGAGATGAATGGCAGGAAGCATGAAGGGATGGGGTTGGTGCGTTTCACCTTGGGGTGAGCCCTAGAAGCTAGACAGGAACTTCCCTGGTGGTCCTGTGGTTAAAACTCCGAGCTGCCAGTGCAGACGACCTGAATCAATCCTTTCTTGGTCAGGAAATGAAACCCTGCACACTGCAACTAAAAATCCCACATGCCTCAATATAGATGGAGGGTCCTATGTGCCTCAACTAAGACCTGGAGCAGCCAAATAAATGGATAAATAAATATTTTTTTAAAAAGCTAGATCACTTTGCATCTGTTCAGAAAATGAAAGAACCAACAACAGAGATGCAGTGGCACTAGATAAATTTCTGCTTGATCCTGGGAACTGGGCCAAGGAACTGTCAACAGTTTTTCCCCCAACATGGATTATAGAGTGGAATTATACTAGCGGCCAGTGATGCCAAGGAGAGAAGCAGTCCCTAACATTCAGGAATGAGTCCGGGGTGTCATTATAAGCTGGTGTGTGCTTACAGTTACATCTTGATGTGCTCTGGTTGGACGTAGGAAGTTTCACAGGACTTCAACATTAGACAAGGCCATTCCATGACCAGGATGCTTCAAAACCAACACGAGAGCACTCAGTAATCATGTCTGAACACAGACAA
This sequence comes from Bos indicus x Bos taurus, assembly GCF_003369695.1. Classification (NCBI taxonomy): domain Eukaryota; kingdom Metazoa; phylum Chordata; class Mammalia; order Artiodactyla; family Bovidae; genus Bos; species Bos indicus x Bos taurus. The sequence goes on from NC_040080.1 coordinate 57,654,824, forward strand.
TACAAGAACATTGTTCAAGTCACAAAATACCAAGCAGCCTCTGCCAGCTAAAATGAGTGACAGCTGCTTCCTTGCCATTCTAACTTCTGCCTTGCTCCATTCTGCCCTCCTGTGAATAAAACTTACCGAGACACCCAATTATAAAATTGCCCTTGCTTTATGACAGTGCCTAATCTGCCAAATCACCCAATCAAAGCCCAGATCCTAAAATAAGTTCTTTCTACATCCTTTCACTGAACTGCCTCGTAGTTCCCCATGGCATAATGCTCTCTAACTCAATTGGTAATACATCAGACTTGTTCAGTGTGATACTGACTGGCCTTTGGTTTGAGGACAATGGACAGAGAATGGGATAATAGGTACTTGGCAAATACCAATTAAGGGTTAATCCCTCTTCTTTCAAAGATAAGCAGGCAATAAAATGAAACATGACATGGGGTCTAGGGGAAAAACTGCTGCTGATAAAGAAAAAAGAACAGCATCCTTGGACTTGGTTGGGGGCCCTAGCTATGCATTTCTATAACTTCCAGTTTTGTACTGTTCATCACAGAATTCTGAGGAAACTAATATTTACTAGTGTGTTTGTTGCTCAGTTGTGTCTGACTCTGTGACCCCATGGACTGTAGCCTGCCAGGTTCCTCTGTCCATGGAATTCTCCAGGCAAGAATACTGGAGTGGGTAGCCATTCCCTTCTCCAGAGGATCTTCCTAACCCAGGGATCGAACTTGGGTCTACTGCATGGACGGCAGATTCTTTACCGTCTGAGCCACAAGGGAAGCCAAAATTAGTAGGAAATTGAAAATCCTAATTAAGGAGCCAAACTAATACTGTAGAAAATGGAAGTGGTAAGATTGAGAGGAAACCTGAGAGGTTTTCCTAGACCAAAGAAAAGAATAATGGGAAAGCACATAGTAGACACAAAGCAATTCAATCCAACAAGGATTTGTGTTCACTATGAAAAAACAAGAGTGATCTTCATGGGCGCAGTGCTAGTTATGCAAATTGGCTCTCTCAAAATGCATTCCGGCCCTCTACAGCATGCAGAGCCAAGTCTCACTCTTCCTAGAATTGCCTGCTGTATTATTGCTTCCCTGAGGGTACAGTGGTAAAGACTGCCTGCCTTTCAAGAGATGTAAGAGACGTGGTTCGATCCCTGGTTTGGGAAGATCCCGGGAGGAGAGCATGGCCATCCACTCCACTATTCTCTCCTGGAGAATTCCATGGGCAGAGGACCCTTGTGGCTATAGTCCACGGGGTCACAAAGAGTCAGACACGACTGAGCAACTGAGCATGTACGCACACGTGGGAGAGCAGCAGGCAGGGCTGTCGTGGGGCATCTAGTTTGCTGGTGCTGATTGTGGCAGAGGCAACTCTGGAGACAGCTTTTCAGTTTGGCAATCAGCTTCCTGACAGGGGCAGAGGTGGCTGAGTTCTGTAGCCAGCAGGGGTTGCAATGGCTCTTGTCTTGGCAGGCAGCCTCCTGACTCTGGACTCCCTGACTAGTGCTGGAGCAGCGGCTTTCTTGGTAGCCCAGTTCTCAGATGTGCCTCTTGGAGTCAATCATGGAAGGCCAGTCTAGAGCAGCACCAGCCTATAGAAATGTAACAACACACATATATCATTTAAACTTTTCTAGTATGTATGTGTACTCAATGTGTCTGACTCTTTGTGACCCCATGGACTGTAACCCACAGGTCCATGGGATTATCCCAGCAAGAATACTGGAGTGGGTTGCCATTTCTTGCTCCAGGGGATCCTCCTGACCCAGGGATTGAACCCATGTCTCCTGCATTGGCAGATGGATTCTTTACCACTGCACCACCTGGGAAGCCTACATTTTTCTAGTAGCTGTGGTTAAAGAAGTACAAAGAAATCAGTTCAGTTCAGTCACTCAGTCGTGTCTGACTCTTTGCGACCCCATGAATCGCAGCACGCCAGGCCTCCCTGTCCATCACCAACTCCTGGAGTTCACTCAGACTCATGTCCATCAAGTCGGTGATGCCATCCAGCCATCTCATCCCCTGTTGTCCCCTTCTCCTCCTGCCCCCAATCCCTCCCAGCATCAGAGTCTTTTCCAATGAGTCAACTCTTTGCATGAGGTGGCCAAAGTATTGCAGTTTCAGCTTTAGCATCACTCCTTCCAATGAACACCCAGGACTGATCTCCTTTAGAATGGACTAGTTGGATCTCCTTGCAGTACAAAGAAATAGGTGGCATTAATTTTAGTAATATATTTTAATACAATATATCCCCAAATACTCTTATTCCCACATATCGATATATCACTTTTTCTTGTACTGAGTAGCTATATGTGGCTCCTATATTGCACAGTGAAGGTCTAGAGCCTGTTTTTTCCTTCCTGGAAATTCAGTAGATAACTTAATACCCTGTAATGAATCTCTCTCTGCTTAAACTTGTAGGTTGTGTTTTCCACAATTAAACACTGGCTGATATAGCAGCAATAACCAGATAAGCACGAAAAGGACTCAGTCTATACCAGTAAAATTCATGAAAAGAAGCCGTACTAGACACTGGGACAAATTCTTTGAAATGCAAAGATAAAGACCCTCAGATGCATCCAGATAGTCCCCCTTGCCCCCTTGTAAATCTGTTAAAGAAAAACATACAGATTGGCCTTAGCCTTCTTTTCTGCAGAGATAAATGGCAGAAGGAAGTAGAATGATGACTATGTATTTGGGGGATAGAAGGTATGAGAATTTTATGCTCAGCCAGGTTGTTTTTCAGGTGTAAGCATAGCAGGAGGATAGATGCTTAAAGGCTTATGAAATATACCATTCGTATAGCTCTCTTGAAAAAGGAAAAAGGTATTCGCTGGTATTTTCTTTTTCATATCAACCTTCTCCCTGTGACCTTGATCACATCATCTGTGATATTGCAACCTTAGGCACAGCTCAGCCTCTCCACTTGGCTGCCAGGCAAGCTGTCTATGGGCTCGGTGACTGGATCTGTGACTTTTCATTTTGTTTTTAAACAAATATAAAATTAAAAAAATTAAAATTGAGGTATAATTGACACACAACATTATGCCATTGACCCTTGAACAACTCAGGTGTTAGGGGTGCTGAAACTCCACACAATTGAAATTCTGAAAAATCTGTGTATAACTTCCAATTGGCCCTTGATATCTGAGATTCTTTCTGCATCCTCCAAGTCCTTGTACCTACGGTTCTGCACTGACAGGTTCAGCCAGATGTGGAGGGTGTAGTACTGTAGCATTTACTATTGAAAAAAAATCCATTTACAGATGGACACATGCAGTTCAAATCCATGTTTTTCAAGGGTCAACTGTATTAGTTTCAAATGTTCAATGTAATGATTTTTAAAAATAATTTTTCAAGAAATTTATTTTCTTATTTATTGGCTGTGCTGGGTCTCTGTTGCTGCAAAGGCTTTTCTCTGGTTGTGGTACACCGGCTTCTCATTGTGGTGGCTTCTCTCATTGTGGAGTACAGGCTCTAGGCATGTGGGCTTCGGTAATTGCAGCTTCTGGGCTCTAGAGCACAGGTTCAACAGTTGTGGCATGCAGGCTTAGTTGCTCTGCAGCATATGGGATCTTCCTGGACTGGGGATCAAACCTGTGTCTCCTGCATTGGCAGGCAGATTCTTTACCCTGAGTCACCAGGGAAGCCCCCAACATAATGCTTTGATATCTGTATTTGTTTAAAAATGAGCACAATGTCTAGTTAACATGGCCATGGCTGTTATTTTCTTCCATATTTTATGTATTAATAAAGGATCAGAGGAGAGGACCTCAAGATATGTATTAGTGATATCATTCTGGCAAGAAGCTTCTTAAAGATGTGGTTTAGATGACCAAAACATATCTCAAAGTGAAAGTTACAGAATTAAAGTATTACACTATCTTAGTTTTAAAGAGTTGGTGGAGACTGCACACACTCATGCCGAAGTTTATTAAAGTCTAACTGATTGACTAATTCTAGACACTTACAAAACGGAATGTGTTAGCATTCTTTAAAGTGAATATATGTAATTTGAATCCTAAAGTATCAGTTCAGTCACTCAGTCATGTCCAACTCTTTGTGACCTGTGGACTGCAGCACTTCAGGCTTCCCTGGCCATCACAAACTCCCGGAGTTTGCTCAAACACATGCCCATCGAGTAGGTGATGCCATCCAACCATCTCATCCTCTGTCCTCCCCTTCTTCTGCCTTAAATCTTTCCCAGCATCAAGGTCTTTTCAAATGAGTCAGCTCTTCGCATCAGGTGGCCAAAGTATTGGAGTTTCAGCTTCAATATCAGTCCTTGCAATGAATATTCGGGACTGATTTCCTTTAGGATGGACTAGTTGGATCTCCTTGCAGTCCAAGGGACTCTCAAGAGTCTTTTCCATCACCACAGTTCAAAAGCATCAATTCTTCGGAGCTCAGCTTTTTTAGAGTCCAACTCTCACATCCATACATGACTACTAGAAAAACCATACCTTTGACTAGATAGACCTTTGTTGGCAAAGTAATGTCTCTGCTTTTAATATGCTGTCTAGGTTTGTCATAGCTTTTCTTCCAAGGAGCAAGCATTTTTTAATTTCCTGGCTGCAGTCAGCATCTTCAGTGATTTTGGAGCCTCCCCAAAATAAAGTTTCTTACTGTTTCCATAGTTTCCCCATCTATTTGCCATGAAGTGATGGATGCCATGATCTTAGTTTTCTGAAAGTTGAGTTTTAAGCCAACTTTTTCACTCTCCTCTTTCACTTTCATCAAGAGGCTCTTTAACTCTTCCTTGCTTTCTGCCATAAGGGTGGTGTCATCTGCATATCTGAGGTTATTAATATTTCTCCTGGCAATCTTGATTCCAGCTTGTGCTTCATCCAGCCTAGCATTTTGCATGATGTAGTCTGCATATAAGCAGGGTGACAATATACAGCCTTGACATACTCCTTTCTCAATTTGGAACCAGTCTATTGTTCCATGTCTGGTTCTAACTGTTGCTTCTTGACCTGCATAAAGATTTCTCAGGAGGTGGGTCAGGTGGTCTGGTATTCCTGTCTCTTGAAGAATTTTCCACAGTTTGTTGTGATCCACATAGTCAAAGGCTTTGGCGTTGTCAATAAAGCAGAAGTAGATGTTTTTCTGGAACTCTCTGGCTTTTTCGATGATCCAGCGGATGTTGACAATTTGGTCTTTGGTTCCTCTGCCTTTTCTAAAACCAGCTTGAACATCTGGTGTTGGAAGCCACGTTAGGCATTACTGACAAAATGGAGACACAGCCCCAACCTCCTCTCCTCATCCCGAAGGCACGGTCCCAGGATAAAGGAGTTAGGTTTTGTGATTCTGACTTGTTCTTTCCTTTCTTTGGTTGGGTTGGCTGGAAAGAATGTTAAGGTTCTTGAGAGAAGCATGAGAAAGCACAAAGCCTTCTGCAGTTGTGCCCAGAAAATAATATAAAGTAACCATTGACATTTGTTCAAGGATTTTAACAAAGAATGTCCCAGGACAAGTATGTAGGCCACAGTTTGAGGCCATGGGAAGGATTGTTATCTGAGACCTGTTTGTGAGGGAAATGTTTATGGCAAAGGAAGTTTGCTGAGTTTAGGGTTTAGGAATAATTAATAATAGTTAGAAGCCTTTTTAGGAGACACTGAGCTTAGGATACTAGGGGCAAGCAGGATTTAGAAAGATAAGAAATAAACTGAGGAATGTGGTATGCAGCCCAGACATAAGCATGAGTTACAATGTAATCACAATTAAACACTATTCTGAGAGAATCCCTGAAGCAGGAACTCTGTTTGAAGGGCAACAATGAGACAATAAATCTGGGGGAGGGGGAACTGAAAATGTCAAACCTCTGACCTAATGCTTTTGTCAAAGTATAAAAGAAGACCTGATGCTTGAAATAAACATGTGTACCTCCAGTCAGAGGCTAAGTCATTCTTCGTGGACACAGCTCATCCCTTCAGGCTGATCCCCTGGCTGCTGGAGCTGGACTCTGGCAATCTGGAAGTTCAGGGTTCACATACTGTTGAAGACTGGCTTGCTAGCGTGTGAGATGATGCAATTGTGCAGTAGTTTGAACATTCTTTGGCATTGCTTTACTTTGGGATTGGAGTGAAAACTGACCTTTTCCAGTCCTGTGGCCACTGCTGAGTTTTCCAAATTTGCTGGCATATTGAGTGCAGCACTTTCACAATATCATCTTTTAGGATTTGAAACAAGCTCAACTGGAATTCTGTCACTGCACAATCTTTGTTCATAGTGATGCTTCCTAAGGACCACTTGACTTCGCATTCCAGGATGTCTGGCTCTAGGTGAGTGATCATGCCATCGTGGTTATCTGGGTCATGAAGAATCTTTTTTGTATAGTTCTGTGTATTCTTGCCACCTCTTCTTAATATCTTCTGCTTCTGTTAGGTCCATACCATTTCTGTTTTATTGTGCCCATCTTTGCATGAAATGTCCACTTGGTATCTCTAATTTTCTTGAAGAGATCTGTAGTCTTTCCCATTCTGTTGTTTTCCTCTATTTCTTTGCACTGATTGCTGAAGAAGGCTTTCTTATCTCTCCTTGCTATTCTTTGGAACTCTGCATTCAAATGGGTATATCTTTCCTTTTCTCCTTTGCCTTTCACTTCTCTTCTTTTCTCAGCTATTTGTAAGATCTCCTCAGACAACCATTTTGCCTTTTTGCATTTCTTTTTCTTGGAGATGGTCTTGAGCACTGCTTCCTGTACAATGTCACAAACCTCTGTCCATAGTTCTTCAGGCACTGTGTCTATCAGATCTGATCCCTTGAATCCATTTCTCACTTCCACTGTATAATCATAAGGAATTTGATTTATGTCATACCTGAATGGCCTAGTGGTTTTCCCTACTTTCTTCAATTGAAGTCTGAATTTGGCAATAAGAAGTTCAAGATCTGAGCCAGTCAGCTCCCGGTCTTGTTCTTGCTGACTGTATGGAGCTTCTCCATCTTTGACTGCAAAGACCATAATCAATCTGATTTCAGTGTTGACCATCTGGTGATGTCCATGTGTAGAGTCGTCTCTTGTGTTGTTAGAAGAGAGTGTTTGCTATGACCAGTGCATTCTCTTGGCAAAACTCTATTAGTCTTTGCCCTGCTTCATTCTGTACTCCAAGGTCAAATTTGCCTGTTACTCCAGGTGTTTCTTGACTTCCTACTTTTGCATTCCAGTCCTCTATAATGAAAAGGACATCTTTTTTGGGTGTTTGTTCTAGAAGGTCTTGTAGGTCTTCATAGAATTGTTCAACTTCAGCTTCTTCAGCATTACTGGTTGGGGCATAGACTTGGATTACTGTGATACTGAATGGTTTGGCTTAGAAATGAACAGAGATCATTCTGCCATTTTTGAGACTTCACCCAAGTACTGCATTTCAGACTCTTTTGTTGACTATGAGGGGGTACTCCATTTCTTATAAGGGATTCTTGCCCACAGTAGTAGATATAATAGTCATCTGAGTTAAATTCACCCATCCAGTCCATTTTAGTTCACTGATTCCTAAAATCTCGATGTTCACTCTTGCCATCTCCTGTTTGATCACTTCTAGTTTGCCTTGATTCATGGACCTAACATTCCAGGTTCCTATCCAGTTTTAGACATTACTTCCATCACCAGTCACATCCGCAACTGTGTTATTATAATATGTGACATAACAATGGAGATGGGTGGAAGAAAATGAATGTGATAAAATTAACAAACACATTCTAAACAAAAACTCACATTCACTTAGAAATGAGAAGAAAAGAAGAAACAATTTAAATATTTCACAGTTTGAAGTAGACTTTAAAAACTACAACTACAAATGATTTAGAAAATATTGGAAATGAGTACATCATAAGGAATGAGTCCAAAATTGAGTTCAGCAAGTTAATATTCTCAAGAGAATTCTTATGAAAAAAGCAACATTCAACCTAAGAAAAACTAACTGAATCAACCTAAGGAAAGCAGTGGTAAAAATGAAATATTAAATAACTTATTAACAGAAATCTTTGATTTAGAAAACAAAAAACTGTAGAATTAATACATTAATCTAAGACCCAACACATTGAGAAACCAATATCTTTGTCAAGAAAACCTTGGGAAAATAGAGAAAGAAAGAGAAAAAATGTTTAAACTGAATGAGAAATGAGATAAACTTATAAACACAGAAGAGTTTAAACTTTTAAATAAAAAAGTTCTAAAGGAAGAATTACTGAAGTTTGTATGAATGGAATGATTTAAGGCTGGCACTTGTTTTACAATCCAGTGCTTCTCAGCTATGAGGTAAATAAGCTCTGAGGTTCTAATGTATAACATGGTGACTGTGGTTGTTAACACTGTTTTGTATAATTGAAATTTGATACGATTTTAGATCTTGAAGATTCTCATCAAGGGAAAAAAGATAAATATGTGGTAACGTGGATGTGTTAATTAACTAGATTCGGGTAAATTTTTCAAAATATGTATGTGTGTCAAATCATCATTATGTACACTTTAGATATCTTACAATTTTATTTGTTAATTATGCTTCAGTAAAGCTGAAAAAATATAGGGCTCTATTTTAAAGAGGTGGTTGAGGAATAAGTGAAAGAATATTGGCAAAAATGTTGATTACTTTTAAAGCTGGGTAATGGATATGTGGAGGTCTATTACATATTCTATTCTATTACATATTCTGTCTCATTTTATGTGTGCATAAAAATTTCTTCAATTAACAGTTGAAAAATTTAGAAGAGAATGTTATGTCTGACTCTTTGGTAATATATTTAGGAAGCTTCCTAATGAAGTAGATGGTTTTCTGAGAAAACACATTACTAAAACCAACTCACAAAGTAGAAAATCTGGAAGAAAAGTAACCTTGGAAGAAATTATAAAAGAGTCACCTCCAGAAGAGATTCTAAGATCTGATACTTTTATTCAAGAATACATTTCTTCAAAAAACACCAAATTCTTATGCTCTGTTAGTTATGTAGAAATACATGATAGCATCAAATTCATCCTATAAACTTAGCATAACCTTACCACTAGGGCCTGATAAATGAACAACAAAATTATAGAATAGATTTATGTGCAAGCGTATGGGAAATTTCTAAGTGAAATGACAAGTTAAACAGTTGCATTCACCTGATCAATCTCCACTTAATCAATTTATCAGATTAAGAAAAGTTCATCATTTTCTCTGTAAAAGATACTGATGACCACAGAATGATGAGTGCTCATGATAAGTTTTACCCTGGTAGTTCTGGCAATTTTGCTCAGATAATAATGTGTTTCCAAACCAGTTTATGTCAAGTGTACTTGTTTCTGTATTTATGCAATCTAATCAAGCATGTGTGTACACTGATGAAATATGAGTGTGGAAAAAAAGAATTGTTCCTGTGAAAGCTAAATTGAATATCAATAACCTCAGATATGCAGATGACACCACCCTTATGGCAGAAAGTGAAGAGGAACTAAAAAGCCTCTTGATGAAAGTGAAAGAGGAGAGTGAAAAAGTTGGCTTAAAGCTCAACATTCAGAAAACGAAGATCATGGCATCTGGTCCCATCACTTCATGGCAAATAGATGGGGAAACAGTAGAAACAGTGTCAGACTTTATTTTTTTGGGCTCCAAAATCACTGCAGATGGTGATTGCAGCCATGAAATGAAAAGACGCTTACTCCTTGAAAGGAAAGTTATGACCAACCTAGACAGCATATTCAAAAGCAGAGACATTACTTTGCCAACAAAGGTCCGTCTAGTCAAGGCTATGGTTTTTCCAGTGGTCATGTATGGATGTAAGAGTTGGACTGTGAAGAAGGCTGGGCACTGAAGAATTGATGCTTTTGAACTGTGGTGTTGGAGAAGACTCTTGAGAGTCTCTTGGACTGCAAGGAGATCCAACCAGTCCATTCTAAAGGAGATCAGTCCTGGGTATTCTTTGGAAGGACTGATTTTGAAGCTGAAACTCCAATACTTTGGCCACCTCATGCAAAGAGTTGACTCATTGGAAAAGACTCTGATGGTGGGAGGGATTGGGGGTAGGAGGAAAAGGGGACGACAGAGGATGAGGTGGCTGGATGGCATCACTGACTCGATGGATGTGAGTTTGAGTGAACTCTGGGAGTTGGTGATGGACAGGAAGGCCTGGTGTGCTGTGATTCATGGGATTACAAAGAGTCGGACACGACTGAGCGACTGAACTGAACTGAACTGAAGCTAAATTGAATGTATTGGGAGAACTCAACCCAAGTGAGTCACTAAAAGAAAGAGAGAGAGAGGTTGAGACAAGTGTGAAGTCTGTGGAAAATACACCCTGTTGCTCTCCTCTCTGCTCTGCTGTCTTTGCTTCCACCTTTATCCTAAAAGGACTCATCAGTGTGGTTGACAGTAGCTCCTGAGGTTATGTGCTTCACTGACCTTGTTTAGGAATAGAGGTATCTTTGTGTCAGTATTTAAAGTACTTTGATTGGACCAACTTGGGTCACAGGCCCGCCCTGTACCAATCATAGGGCATGACTTGTGCTGGTTGACTTGGTCAAGGTCTATACCCCACAGGGTTGGGGGTGGAGTCAGCTTTTCTGGAAACACTTGTGTCCCCTGATAGGCATTTGAAGGCTACCAGGAAGGGGATGAGTGTTGACACAGATGAGATAATCCACAAATACCTTTTATATTAATGCAAATTATGTCAGGTGGCTCAGTGGTAAAGAATCTGCCAGCTTTGCAGGAGACACGGTTCACCCCTGGATTGGGAAGATCCCATGGAGAAGGAAATGGCAACCCATTCCAGTACTCTTGCATGGGAAATAGCATGGACAGAGGAGCCTGGTAGGTTACAGTCCATGGGGTTGCAAAGAGTCAGACACGACTTAACAACTGAGTATGCACACACAAATTATGTCATCAACATATCCAATTAAAAAAACACATGGTAACCATAATGGAGTAAAAGACATTCTCTATAAAAATATTTGGCAGGGAATTCCACGATGGTCCAACGGTTAGGAATCTGCTTTCCAATGCAGGGGACTCAGGTTCTGTCCCTGGTCTGGGAACTGAGATCCCATATGCTATGGGACAACTAAGCTTGTACCCTGCAACTAAGACTCAGTGTAGCCCCCCAATTTGTTTTGACAAATTAAAGAGTGAAACACTAATATCCCCTAAGAAAAATGGACAAAGTGCATAAATAGAACTGGCCAATAGTATGTAGAAGATATATAATTTCATTAGTTAATCAAAGAAATGAAAATAAAAGCTATTATGTCATACCACTTTTTGCTTAATCAGTAGACTAAGTATTATGCAAGGAGCAGGATTGTCCCAAATAGCCCTGTGTGCTTACCTGGTGTTGTAGACAGAATTGCATCCTCCACTAAGATTCAGGGCTGAAGCCCACCCCCCCCCCCAACCGCCATGCAACTATATTTGGAGAAAGGCCTTTGAGGACATGATTCAGGTTAAATGTGGTTATAAACTTTGGTCCCTAACAATAAGACTGGTCCTTAAAGGAAGAGGAAGAGATACCAGGAACATGTGTGCACAGAGAAAGGCCATACGAGGACACAGTGAGAAGGGAACCAAGGAAAGAGGCAACAAAATCTGCCAACACTTTGATCTTGGACTTCCAGTCTCAGAGTTGTTAGAAATACATTTCTGTTGTTTAAGCCACTCCAGACTGTGGCAGCCCTAGTGGGCAATTAAATTGCGTGGGCCAGAGGCTGACTAGGGCTCAGGGCCTTTCTCTTCCTCCAGTTGGAGGGGCAGTGCCCAAGCTCACCTTCTTGAGGAACTTGGGCTTCCTCCCCTTGTGAAGGCAGGGACTGAATTAAAATGTCCTTGGGGCTCCAGAGCCCTGGAGAAGGGAGTGACTATCCACTCCAGTATTCTTGCCTGGGAATACCATGAACAGAGGACCCTGGCAGGCTGCAGTTCATGGGGTTGCAAGAGTTGGTCGCAAAGTGAGCAACTAACACTTAGATTTTTACTTGGGGGCTTGGCAGTCTCCAGGTGCTGGGCAGTTGGCATTTCAGGACAATTCCTGTAAATAGCTGGCACCCCCAAGCCAGATTGCTGTAAGGCTGACCTCTCATTCTTGTCATATAAGAAGGTATATGGCATTGGTCCAGCAGACTATGGCATGCCTCAGCATGGGCTGGAGGGGTGACTGTGAGCTCTTGTCATGCTGCCCCTGGCCTTGAAAGCTTCTTTATCCAATTAAGTTTATTCCGAATTCCATGTCATGGAATGTTGTGAAATTTCACCCAAACCCTAGTGCATTATGTAGGGAGACCCAGAAGAGAATATCTTACACAGAAGACAGATTTAAAAAAAGATATATTTTAAGAAAAGATATACTCGGTGGTGATGAGGTGCAGGTATGGACATCCTCATTTTGTCTGTTAGCCTAAAGCTATTTACAGCCCTTTGCAGAACCAATTTATGATGTGTTTAAAGAGTCTTTGGGGCTTCCCTGGTGGCTCAGATGGTAAAGAATCTGCCTATAATGCAGGAGACCGGGATTTGATCCCTGGGTTGGGAAGTTCCCCTGGAGAAGGGAATGGCAACCCACTTCAGTATTCTTGCCTGGAGAATGCTATGGACAGAGAAGTCTGGAGGGCTACAATCCATGGGATTGGAAAGAATTGAACACGACTAAGTGACTAACACACACACAAAGCGTCCTCAGGATATCAGTTTTTAAAAAAGCATGGGAATATACTTATTAATCAGTGAATTCATTTCTCTGTATCAAGATACCAAGGAAATTTAATAAAAGTATATATTGTTGAACAGAAAATTTAGCTGCAACATTAGAGTGAAAAATGTATAAAATTTAATTTTCTTCAACTGAAGACTCTATACCTATGTTGTTATTGATAATTTTCCAGATAAGTTGATAAGTTTCCGGAGAACAACAGAAAAGCTGCCACTTCTTGATCGTGATTTCGATGGCAATCTTTAAAACACAGCTGTGTGTCGGTCACCCTGCTTTGAGGACTGAAGTTACAACCTGAACACGAACATGGGTCTGAACAGTGAGGCCATCTTGTGGTCACTTTGAAAAGTGTCCCATTTCTGACACGCAGCATTGTCTGCGTTCCTACGTTGTTCCCCTTGTGCTGAGGTGTGACCTTGAAAGTGAAGCTGCTGTACGGTGGTGAGAACTTTTGGTATTTCCTGAACGAAATCTTCTGGAGGGAGTCCAAGATTCAGCTGCCAAATTTAAATTCCAGTGTTTGTGGGCTGGTGAGTGTTGCAGAAGGATTTCATGCTATGTGGTTAGTATGTATGCACATGTCCTGACTGTCACCTGTTCACAGCTAGGCTCCTCTGTCAATCATCCTGATGAAATGGAAAGTTTCTAAAACAAAAAGGTTCTGCTGGAAGCATATAACAATGGGGTACTGTGAACAGAAGCAGGGTCAGATTGGAAGGACAGCACAGAGAGAAATACATTTCTGGATTTTCCTAGTCTTAGTCCTTTGTGAATGATTTATAAATGATATAGCCAGTTCTCAGGAAACATATTAACTCCTGTGTGAATAAAAGAGAAACAGTATTAGTACGTAAAGAACAAATGGGTCATATTTTCTAAAAATCTCTGTTTCCCTGGACGAAGCCTGACTAGAGTTGTGATAAGTAAATTCATCTTTGCTTAGCAAAGATTTGCAAATACCTGGAACATCACTTTGACGCTGTTATCTCTCTGTGTTGTAAATTCACATCTTCTCCTTGACTCTACGTTATCAGTAACTGTACGTGATTTATAAATATAATCTCTTTTCAATCATCCTTAAGTGTGAGAGATGTAATTTCGCTTTCTAATTTTCAAGTTCACTTATCTTCCTATTTCTTTTCCCCACTCTGAAACAGAATGTAAAATTTCCTTCAAGATTAGAGAAACAAAATACACAAAGCAAATTTTTAGGGAAAAATATTTTCCCCTCCTTTCAGCCAGACTTTCTTGGGCTATCTTTGTGAGATGGGATATCAGATACTGCCTTGAATAGTTGTGTGAATTAGGAAACAAATGCAGATCTGTTCTTTGGCTAACTTTGACTTTGTGCAGGGAGATCAAAGGAATCCAAAGGGGAAAAAAAAACAAAGACCAGAGAGAATTGGAATGCTCAGTGAATCTCGTTGGAAAAATATATTGCAAACTTTAGAAAGCCTGCATCGTGATATTAACAGCTGGTGCCTGTCCAGCCATTTTCAGTTTCTAAAGTGGTTTTACGTCTGTTAGCTCAGGACAGCTGTAAAGAGAAGGGCAGTCCAGGCATTGTTGTTTTCTTGTTACAAAGGAGAGCGCATACTCGAAGAGACTGAGTGCATACCATGGGGCCACTCACCTTGTTAACGTGGGAACTGGTGTTTGATCTTGGATCTGCTGACCCCAAACTTAGCTTCCTTCTGCCCCATAACAGATTCCACTGGCTTGGGTTACCCTGGAAGGTAGCCTGTGTTGACACACCTTCTGCTGGTGGGACTCGGAGCTGTAATGGTTCCTGGCTCCCCTCCAGTCCCTCACCCTGCACCCACATACTGCAAATGCTTTTTCTGTGGAAGAGCTCCAGATGGGGAAATATTTTGGAATCAGCCTGAGTTAAATACCAAACCCTATTTGTAATTTCTGCTTAGGCCTAGACACTTAAAGGATTCCAAAGGGGAACAGTCATGAGGCCACTTGGCATCCTTCTTGGGGCATTGGAGCAGGTGATGGCAAGTCAAAGGAAGTTAGAATGATCCATTCCCAGCTGAGCCCAGCTGCCAGGGCCTGAGCAGAATTGATAGTCAGATGAAAATCCAGCAGAGTTCTGAATCAGATTTCAGCAGTTCCATCTCGAGTAGGATTTTCTCATGGGTCTGGCAAGAGCCATGCTGGATTTAAAGTGAAATTAAGTTGTGGACTCTGAGGGATAACACAGGAAATTACAAATGACAGCTGCTTGTCCCAATAACCACATGTGCTCAGGAGGCCCCGTCCAGGGCCCCTGCTAGTTGAGGAATGGGGATGCATTAGAATCCAGTTTTGAGCCCCTGGGGGAAAGTTGTTTTAGAACAGACTGGAGATTCAGAAGGTTGGTTCTGTTTCTTCACTGGGCATGTCATCATGAATCAGGCGCACAGCTTCTCCAAGGCTCAGTTTGTTAATTCGTAAACAGGAGAGTAATAATATTTGCCTATCAGGTTTTTGTTTTTAATTTTCTGGTGGAAAACATCTTATTAGCTGTAAAGTGTTCTAGAAACGCAGGGTTTGTTATTATTATTGCCTTTACTTATGGGTTTAGGTTTCCTGTGAGAAAAGGCAATAGAGATGCATAAGACACAAGTGGAATACTGAAGAGAAGAGTAGAAACAGTGATAATATAATTAAAATCAATTTTTAAGTGTTTACAGGGATCTGGGACCATACTAAGAGCTCTAAAAATGAGGCTCCCAAAATGTAATCTGTAATCCAAGACCATTGCTTGAAATGGCACAGAGCCTATGGGATAGAGGAGGAAGTTAAGGGAGGAATGAAGTGTGGCATCAATGCAGCATGTATGATGTGTGAGGCATTTTTGAAGAAGTCATTTTTTTGAAGTCATTATCTCATTAAGTATGTCACATGAAGTATGTCATACCTCACACAAAGTATGTCCCAGTCTCATTTCAGAGAGGAGGAGTTGGAGACTCAGAGGTATTGAATACGTTGCTCAAAGCCCTGCGACCAGTGAATGATACAGCTGGGACTTTGCTTCCAAAGCACATTCTCACATGTGGACATGAGTCAATCAATAGGGTATAAACCAGGTAGTCAGCAGGACGTGTTCTCAGAAGTGGTGAGGGCTGAGAAGACAGCGGTCCTGAGAGCTGGGGTGACCAGTGTGTCCTGATTTGCCTGTGATTTTTCATCTTAGCGCTGAAAGTCCTGTGTCCCAGCCCCTCAGTCTGGGGCCTCCTCAGTCCAGGCAAACTGAGACACTTGGTCACCCCACAGCTGACAGCTAGTGGATGTGCCCTTGGTCAGTTCAGTCACTCAGTCATGTCTGACACTTTGTGACCCCGTGGACTGCAGCACGCCAGTCTTCCCTGGCCATCACCAACTCCTGGAACTTGCTCAAACTCATGTCTATCAAGTTGGTGATGCCGTCCAACCATCTCATCCTCTGTTGTCCCCTTCTCCCTCTGCCTTCAATCTTGCCCAGCATCAGGGTCTTTTCCAAAAAGTCAGTTCTTCATGTCAGGTGGCCAAAGTATTGGAGTTTCAGCTTCAGCATCAGTCCTTCCAATGAATATTCAGAACTGATTTCCTTTAGGATGGACTGGTTGGATCTCCTTGCAGTCCAAGAGACTCTCAAGAGTCTTCTCCAACACCACAGTTCAAAAGCATCAATTCTTTGGTGCTCAGCTTTCTTTATAGTCCAACTTTCATATCCAAACGTAACTACTGGAAAAACCATAGCTTTGACTAGATGGACCTTTTTTGGTAAAGTAATGTCTCTGCTTTTTAATATGCTGTCTAGGTTGGTCATAGTTTTTCTTCCAAGGAGCAAGCATCTTTTAATTTCATGGCTGCAGTCACCATCTGTAGTGATTTTGGAGCCCCTCAAAATAGTCTCTCATTGTTTCCATTGTTTCCCCATCTATTTGACATGAAGTGTTGGGACCAGATGCCATAATCTTAGTTTTTTGAATGTTGAGTTTTAAGTCAACCTTTTCACTCTCCTCTTTCACTTTCACCAAGAGGCTCTTTAGTTCTTCTTCACTTTCTACCATAAGGGTAGAGTCATCTGCATATATGAGGTTGTTAATATTTCTCCTGGCAATCTTGATTCCAGCTTGTGCTTCATCAAGTCCAACATTTCGCACGATGTACTCTGCATAATAAGTTAAATGAGCAGGGTGACAATATACAGCCTTGACATACTTCTTTCCCTATTTGAAACCAGTCTGTTGTTCGATGTCCAGTTCTAACTGTTGCTTCTTGACCTGCATACAGATTTCTTAGGAGAATTTTCCACAGTTTGTTGTGATCCGCATTGTCAAAGGCTTTGGCATTGTCAATAAAGCAGAAATAGATGTTTTTATGGAACTCTCTTGCTTTTTCAATGATCCAGTGGATGTTGGCAATTTGATCTCTGGTTCTTCTGCCTTTTCTAAGTCCAGCCTGAACATCTAGAGGTTCACGGTTCATGTACTGTTGAAGCCTGGCTTGGAGAATTTTGAACATTTCTTTGCTAGTGTGTGAGATGAGTGAAATTGTGTGGCAGTTTGAGCATCCTTTGGCATTGCCTTTCTTTGGGATTGGAATGAAAACTGTCCTTTTGCAGTCCTGTGGCCACTGCTGAGTCTTCCAAATTTGCTGGCATATTGAGTGCAGCACTTTCACAGCATCATCTTCTAGGATTTGAAATATCTCAGCTGGAGTTCCATCCCCTCCACTAGCTTTGTTCGTAGTGATGCTTCCTAAGGCCCACTTGACTTTGCATTCCACAGTGTCTGGCTCTAGGTGACACCAATGTGGTTATCTGGGTCATGAAGATTTTTTTTTATAGTTCTTCTGTGTATTCTTGCAACCTCTGCTTAATATCTCCTGCTTCTGTCAGGTCCATACCATTTCTGTCCTTTATTGTGCCCATCTTTGCATGAAATGTTCCCTTAGTATCTCTAATTTTCTTGACG
The DNA here is from genome assembly GCF_003369695.1 of Bos indicus x Bos taurus. Taxonomy (NCBI): domain Eukaryota; kingdom Metazoa; phylum Chordata; class Mammalia; order Artiodactyla; family Bovidae; genus Bos; species Bos indicus x Bos taurus. The sequence continues at coordinate 57,672,447 of NC_040080.1, forward strand.
AGATCTCTAGTCTTTCCCATTCTATTGTTTTCCTCTATTTCTTTGCATTGATCACTGAGGGAGGCTTTCTTATCTCTCCATACTATTCTTTGGAACTCTGCATTCAAATGGGTATATCTTTCCTTTTCTCCTTTGCCTTTCACTTCTCTTCTTTTCTCAGCTATTTGTAAGGCCTCCTCAGACAACCAGTGCCCGTGGTGAACATAAGCAATTTCATGGACTATCGGCATCAGATGGGGGATTTCATGGATGTGATGGAACAAGACAGAAAAAAGACCACTCTGTAATTATGCCCTAACAGGGATAAAAGTAAATACCATGCAACTGCCAAAATGACCAAATGATCCCCTCTACTGCTAACAAGAAGGACTACTGTTTCTTCTTCAATGACAACTCTAGCCCTGCTTCTTTCCTCCTGATTACTAAATCAAAATTAATATAATCACAAAATTTGCCTATGTTCTGATAGCTCCCAATTCACTTCCTTGAGTCCTCCTGCAAATCAGCTAACATGGCTCCAACTCCTAGAACAATCTCTTCCTGATGTCCTCTTTCTGAGACACTTCATGGTTCCTTATGATGTCAGGTGTCCTCATAGCAGGAAGCAGCACCTACTCTATTTGACCTCAGGTGTGTTCCTGGATGGTCTTTGGCTAGGGGACATTGACAGGACTTATACAAATACAAGGGCTGTGTATCAAGAGGGGTTACCTTTCACTTGTGGTATTGTAATTCTCTGTCTCTGGGCCATCTCTATAGCTAGACTAGAAGTTTTTCAAAGCAGAAATACTTACTAAAGATGGTAACTAAAATTTATTGAGGACTTCCACTTGCCAGGCACCATGCTAGCCTCTCATTTAAGGTTCACCCACATTTTTTGAGGGCTTCTCTGGGGCCTCAGATGGTAAAGAATCTTCCTGCAATGCACGAGACCCAGGTTCAATTCCTGGGTCAGGAAGATCCCCTGGAGAAGTGAATGGCTACCCACTCCAGTATTACTGCCTGGAGAATTCCATAGACAGAGGAGCCTGGCAGGCTACAGTCCATGGGGTTGCAGAGAGTCGGACACAACTAAGTAACTAACACATACACACACTTCTTGAAGCAATTCCTGTTGTAATTCTCATTTGACAGATGCTGAAGAAGAAGCTGAATGAAACTGTGGACTTTGCCCACAGTTAATAAGTGGCAGAGCAAGTATTCAGAACCATTGAGTTTGACTCTAGAGCCCTAATGGCACCACAGAACATTCAATGTTTGGGGACTAGATCAATAACCAATTCGTCTTCAGATGAGTCAGAGGTCTTGGAATGATAATAATACTAAGGTCTGCTGCCCTGAGCCATACTCTGTTTTGAACGCTTTCTGTGTGTTAACTTACTTGACCCTTACAACAACTCCATTAAGTTGGTATCTCCATTTTACAGTTAAGGAGGCTGGGCTTCTAAGAAGTATACAATACATTCATATAGAGTTTATAATGAATAAAATCTTTTCACACTTGCATTTTTAAGCCCTGTAAAGGACTCTATTTCACTAATTTAAGATGCCATTGATCATAAGATGCACCATTATTTCATGTGCCACTGGGGAAAAAAAGCTGCCAATTACAATTGCAATTTGTCAGAAGCCCCCAAATGTATCCAGTTTTTGGAGATGCTAAAATGCCAGGAAAAAGATACTTTAGAATTGATGGAATGGAGTAGGTGTTATTTACCCCCGTTGTTTAGATGCAGAGCCCAGGGCTCAGAAATGAGTACATTTCTCAAGGTCATAAAAGTGGCAAAAGAGGGATTTGAGTCCAAGTCCACAAAATATTTCCTCTCTTCAGCGGTATTCCAACCATTATGGGCATCTTTGACCCCTGGGTTTAAAGGAGGGCCAGTGGTTTAAATGGAGACCTCCTAAATCTGACACAGAAGACTTTTCGGGCAAAGAAACACTTTTTGTGAAGTTCACATCACATCTTGTGGGTGGCCATGTACTGCAGGGTGAACTTTTCTTCTCTTTTTAAACATTTTGTTTGTTTATTTATGCCTGCACTGGGTCTTCATTGCGGCGCTTGGGCTCTACATTGTGGGGCTTCTCTATTGTCGAGCAAGCCCTGCTCTCTGGTTGAGAGGCACAGGGTTCTCATTGCGATGGCTTCTCTCATTGCAGAGAACAGGCTTTAGGGTGCATGGGCTTCAGTAGTTGCAGCACGTGGGCTCAGTATTTAGGGCACATGGGTTTAGTTGCCCTGCAGCATGTGGGAATCTAAGTTCCTGGACCAGGGATTGAACCCATGTCCTCTGTGTTGGTAGGTGAATTCTTAACCACTGGACCACCAAGGAAGTCCCTCTTGTTTGCTTTTTAAGTTGGCTAAGATTTGAAATTCCTGTGAGGACTTTGGCCAAAGAGATGCATGAATGAGCTCACCATGCCTAGGAGATGCTTCTCTTTTCCAAGTCCCAGGGATTCTCTGTAGAACTTTCTCTCCCTCTCTCTCTGGGCTTCCCCAGTCATGGTTTAGGTCTGAGATTGTCAACTTGCTTTAAGTTGTCTTGGATCAGGGTCTTGCAGGGAGTTGGACTCCATATTTGATGTTCTACCGTTGACAGCTTTGAAGCCTCACTTCCTCCTCTCCCTCTCGGCCCCACGTCTGGACAAGCTGATAAGAAAATCAGGGTGCCCTCTCATTTGGTGCCAGTGGAAGATGTAAAGGATGCCAGCCCCTGGCAGCATGTGTGCACCCTCTCTCTGGCCCTACCCCTCACTATACCCTGTAATCCTCCCCAGCTTCCTTTCCTTGGATTCCCAAGTCATTGTGGACCTGATTGGGAGGCCTGTCCTGATCTCCCCAGAAAAGCCTCAGTCATCTAAAATCTATTTAAAATGTTTTAACAGAGAAAAATATTAATCATTTTTTACCTAGGTGTTTTTAAAATGAAGAGAGGTCTGTGTTTAACCAAAGTCTATAGTTGCCTCTCTGCAGCAGTCTGCTAAGGCAGCTAGCAGTAAGGGCTGACTGTGTGCAGTTCAGCCATCATCCTCCATGGGTTGTGTCATGTGATGATTAAGGCAGGTGAAGGAAGACATTCCATGCTGTCAGCCCAAACAGGCAAGACTAAGAGAACCTGGAGGGTTTTTAAAGGTTCTTGTGGAGCAGATAAGAAATGGAATGGGTAAATCGGATTTAAAAAAATGAAGGAGAGAGAGAGCACTTATGAAATTGGAGGAAGAATGAAAACGGGAATCAGAAATAAAATGACTGAAGAATGAAAAACTAAAGCTAACGAATCTCTGAAAAGGCCTGGTGCATTAAGAAATGGGAGGAGAGATGAAAAAAGAATAATTGGACAAAGAGAAGACAGTAAGCAAGATAAACAATAATACAAGAAAACGATGTTCTGATCTTATATAGACTTTTAATCAAGAACCACAAGGTTGTGCCACGTGAGGGTTGAAATACATCCATTTCTGGGGGTGCGGGTTGTGGGGGTATGAACAGGATAAGCCAGTTGCTGTTTGGACACCATCCGCAAAGTAATTACAAGGTCTAACAATGCCCTTCCCAAGACTGAATCATTAATCACCATTTCCGATGATGCTGAAATCGTAATGAGAAAACCCATACCAATGTTTCCCAGGTCAATTTCAAGCTCTGTTATAAGAGGTATGGAGAGAAATCGATGGCATATTATTTTCCTGATTCCAAGTCGACATTTCAAACAGCACAGTGTGAAAATATAAAGACAGTGCCCTTTTAAAGGTCAATAGTGATTTCCATTACAATCCCTGATTTATCATTCAGCCCAGAAGATTTATTCCAGGCTGGGATGTAACAAGAGTTTGCTCTACACAGGGGAGAAGCAAAGCAGAAAAAAAATTACTTAGAAGTTTTAAGGGCCTTTTTCCCCATGTACTTTTCTCCCTTTGAGCTCAAAAGGCAGGCACCAGGCCAAGTCTTCAAACATTTATGTTTGGGGCTTTCTCTCTGTTTTGTAATAAATTTTCTCTGACCCCTCCCCAGAAGCTCTGCTCCCACTAGCCTGATAGGTCTGGGGAATATGCTGTTCAGAGTTTCTCCTTTTTGGCATCTTGAAGAAGTGTTCATGAAGAGTGTTAAGAATCTCTTTCTCACTCTACCACCTGCCTTCCTCTCTGTGGCTTTCCCCGGGGGAAGAGTACTGTTTCCAGAGAATTCCTTAGGCCCTTTCGCCATCCAGGAAAAGAATGACTTCAATATAGGGCATCTCCAGTATTTAAGAAAGGGCTGTCCTAGGTGGCTTCTTCCCTTCACCGGCAGTTCGGTAGCTGGGAGTGTTTTGGATCAGATCAGGGAGCAAACTGGCTGGGAGGCTATAGAACAAGCCATGAAATCAAAGTGGAGGGAAAATAGCTGTTGGTGTTATTTTGTAAGTTTTCCCTCTTAGTTATATTACTGTCCAGTAGTATTATGGATTCCAAAACTGATGGAAAATAAGTCAATTAACTAGGATGCCTGGGCCTCTTGGCTATTTTGTTGACTTGAGAGTGAAGATGTCTGCTATCTCTTCTAAACATCAATATTGACCTGATTGATGTAATGCATGGGGTCAAATTCAGGATCTTGGTAGACAGCATCTGAGAGCAGGTATATTTAGAGTCTTATTGGAGATTGGAGAGGGGAGATGTCTCCATTTCTAGTGTCTTCCTCCACGGAGGGACCAGGAGCTCTGTTTGCTTACCTGCCTCTCCATTTTCTGCCTGCCTTTCCCCGCAGGAGACAGAGAGCTGCCCCTGAGCTGTGAGTGAATGAAGAAGCTGTGCCTTTGGGGTCCAAATCCTCCCACCCTGCTCTTAGGAATGAATTGTCCATGGGGAACCTGTGTTCTCTTCTGCAATTTTGTACCATAACTTCCCCCATTTTTTATTGTGGTAAAATGTACATAACATAAAATTTACTAGACGACCTGACCTGCCTCCTGAGATATCTGTATGCAGGTCAAGAAGCAACAGTTAGAACTGAACACAGAACAACAGACTGGTTCCAAATCAGGAAAGGAGTACGTCAAGGCTGTATTTTGTCACCCTGCTTATTTAACTTATATGCAGAGTACATCATGAGAAATGCCGGGCTGGATAAAACATAAGCTGGAATCAAGATTGCCGGGAGGAATATCAATAGCTTCAGATATGCAGATGACACCACCCTAATGGCAGAAAGTGAAGAACTAAAGAGCCTCTTGATGAAAGTGAAAGAGGAGAATGAAAAAGATGGCTTAAAACTCAACATTCAGAAAACTAAGATCATGGCATCCGGTCCCATCACTTCATGGGAAATAGATGGAAACAGTGAGAGACTTTATTTTTTGGGCTCCAAAATCACTGCAGATAGTGATTGCAGCCATGAAATTAAAAGACACTTGCTCCTTGGAAGAAAAACTATGACCAACCTAGTTTGACCAACAGCATATTAAAAAGCAGAGACGTTACTTTACCAACAAAGGTCCATCTAGTCAAAGCTATGGTTTTTTCCAGTAGTCATGTACGGATATGAGAGTTGGGCTATAAAGAAAGGTGAGCGCTGAAGAATTGATGCTTTTGAACTGTGGTGATGGAGAAGACTCTTGAGAGTCCCTTGGACTGCAAGAAGATCCAATTGTCCATCCTAAAGGAAATCAGTTCTGAATATTCATAGGAAGGACTGATGGTGAAGCTGAAACTCCAATACTTTGTCCACCTGATACAAAGAACTGACTCCTTGGAAAAGATCCTGATGCTGGGGAAAGTTTGAAGGCAGGAGGAGAAGGGGACGATAGAGGATGAGATGGTTGGATGGCATCACCAATGCGATGGACATGAATTTGAGTGGGCTCTGGGAGTTGGTGATGGACAGGGGGGCCTAGCGTTCTGCAGTCCATGGGGTCGCAGAGTCGGACATGACTGAGCAACTGAACTGAACTGAACCATCTTAACCATATCTTAAGTGTTCAGGTCAGTGATCTTAAATATATTCATGCACAACCATCACCATCATCCATCTTCAAAGCTCATTCGACTTGTAAGGCTGAAACTCTGCACCTGTTAAACAGTTACTCTTCATTTCCCCTCCTGCTTAGCCTCTGGCAACCACCATTTGACTATCTTTCTCTGTGGTTTTGATTATTCTAGGTACCTCATATAGCTAGAGGACTCGTATGGTATTTGTCATTTAAAAAAATTCCTTTTCCCCCCATCTTATTGAGAAATAGTTGACATACATCACTGTATAGGTTTAAGGCATGTAGCCTGATGGTTTGATTTACATATGTTATAAAATATTTACCACAAGAGATTCAGTTAAACATCTGTCTTCTCACATAGATACAATAAAAAGGAAAGAAAGAAAAAAAGAAAAAAAATTTTCTCCTTGTGATGAGAATTCATAGAATTGACTCTCTTAATAGGGAGGCCAGGCATGCTGCAGTCCGTGACATCACACAGAGTCGGACATGACTTAGCGACTGAAAACAACGACACTCTCTTAACTTTCCTCCATAAAATACAGCAGTGTTAGCTATAGTCATCATGTTCTATGTTACATCCCTAGTACTTACTTACTTATGAATGGGAGTTTGTACCTTTTGGCCACCTTGTTCCAACTTTCCCTCCCTCCCCCACCCTGCCTCTATTATCTACAAATCTGATCTCTTTTTCTATGTGTTTGCTTCTTAGTGTTTTGCTTTTGTTTTTTTTGGTTGTGCCACACAGCATGCGGCATGTTAGTTCCCCCACCAGGGACTGAACTCGTGACCCTTGCAGTGGAAATGTGATATCTTAACCACTGGACCACCAGGGAAGTCCTTGTGTTTTGTTTATAAATTCCACCCATGAGTGAGATCATACAGTATTTTTTTTTTTTGCTCTGTCTGACTTATTTCACTCAGCACAATGCCCTCAAAGTCCATCCACATTGTTGCAAGTGGTAGGATTTCCTCATTTTTATCTCATTGTATATAACAGTACTTGTCTTTTTGTGATGGGCTTATTTCCCTTAGCACAATGTCCTCAAGATTCAGCTGTTATAGCCTATGACATAATTTTGTAAGGGAGGCTCCCCCACCCCTAAGCAGAGCCTGCCTAGAGATTAGGAATTGACTTCGTATGATTCTGAGGTTTAGTACTGTGGGGTCACTTGCCAATTTTTTACATTTTAGCTCTATTGTTAATAAAAGCAAAATTTTGATTCTGTCAGCTCCTTTGTATTAATTCTCAACTGGCTCAGAAAGGGGAAAAGAGGGCTATTACTGGGCCCTCTTTAGGTCCCAACAAAGTTGAAATTATGACTCTCCTTAATCATCTTGAAAACTTCATAACTTGCTGAAAGAATGCAGAGATTCCATATGATAGTTTGTTCCACATTTTCTGGCTTCATTCATTTCCTGAACAAATTAAAAAAAAAAAAATCTACTGTGTTTCAGGAGCTATGCCTCAGCAATGGGCAACAGAGACAAATTCCTGCCATCAAGACACTTCTTGTCCAAAAAAAATAGTAACAAAAGGAAATTGTTGTGAATTGTGTAGCCCCTCCCCTACAGAACCCACAACGAGAATCCTCAGCCTCATAAAATGCAAAAATGTCTAAGAATATTTATATATGTACCATTTTTTATAAATAAAGCTGGTCAAACGCAAAAAAAAAAAAAAACCCAGACCTGAACTCGGGAAGAAACAAAGGGCAAGAAAAAATAAAAGAGGCAGAGGGTGGCTTTAGATAGAGTGGATTTGGTTATAGGCAGAGCTCATCCTTGCAAGTTCAATCATTAATTAAAATTGCCCATGATGTTTGAATGGAGACAAAACCAGTAGTTAGGAAACTTGATATATGGTGGGAATAACTTTTAGTCTCCCTATAACTTACATATTTTTGCTAGATTTATTACATATTGTAATAAATTGTTATGCATTCATTTCTTTAGTCAACGCGTTTCCTTTATTTATTGATTGATATTTATGTATTTATATATGAATGTAGTAGGTTGTGTGGGGTCTTAGTTGCGGCATGCAGGATCTTCAATCTTCATTGCAGCATGCGAACACTTTAGTTGCAGTACGTGGGATCTAGTTCCCTCTTCAGGGATTGAACCCAGGCCCTCTGCATTGGGAGCACAGAGTCCTAGTCACTGGACCACCAGGGATGTCCTCTAGTCAACGCATTTCTAATGTCAGAAAATCTGAAAGAGGTGAAGGATATATGGATGACTAAGACATTCTTCCTGCCCCAAGGGACAACATGCCTTGTTGAGAGATCCAGGGACATAAATAAGTAATTAAAATAGAGTGTGATAAGCTGGGGGAAGGTCATGAAAACACAGAGTAGGGGGTGAGCACCTCAAGATATGGAAGTTGGGGAAGTTCAGGCAGAGCGGATGTGAGCATTTTCTGAAGCTCAAAGCAATGAAAACCGTGGCTTGTGTTTTCAGGGCAGCAGGACTAAAGTGTGCTAAGGACAGAGAGTGGTTAATGCCCTGAGATTCTGAAATAACCAGAGCATTTCCAGCATACGTTAGAAACACAGGCCTGATAGCTTCACCTTTTGCTTTGAAGCTGTCTTTAAACCTTATCTTAATTATTATTCCCATTTTAAAGGTAAGCTAACCAAACAGGTGAAGTGATTTGTTCAGGTCATGGTTGGTGAGAAGCAGAGCCATATTAGAATGACTGTGAACATAAAGCAGATTTTATTGGTATTGGTTAGAATTTATGAAAAGTAAAGAGTTTAGCTTTTTAAAAGAAAGTCTATTTCCGTGATGGCTCAGAGGTCAAGAATCTTCCTGCAGTGCAGGAGATGCAGGAGATGCGAGTTTGATCCCTGGGGCAGGAAGATCCCTTGGAAGAGGATATGGCAACCCACTCCAGTATCCTTGCCTGGAAAATTCCATAGACAGAGGAGCCTGGCAATCTATAGTCCACAGGGTCACAAAGAGTAGGACACAGCCAAGCACACACACATTCCATAAAGTACACAGTCTTAATCTCCTTAATCTGCAAAATTTCTGCTTTATCCCCAGAAAAGTATATAAAATCCCACAAGAATTTAATGGTGGCTGTGGATCTCTCCATATTCTCTAATGAAATGATAATTTGGGTGGTGATGTTGGGAAAGCAATTCATTTAATTCTCAGCTAAAACATGACAGAATTTTAGCATGAAAAAGAGTGAGACTTAAAAACAAAGAAAAACAAGTCACTTTAATTAATGTTTTGTTTGGCCTGAGTGCAAACAGTTTTCTTGCTTAAGCTCTTGTTGGATAAAGTAAAAAGATATTTTTCCTTAAAATGTCCAAAGATGTGTTCAGTGAATTGGTCTTGGTAGGTATTTAAGACGATAATTACAGAAAAGGATGGGTTTAAAAGTGACTTATGCACTATCTCCACTGATTATTTTTAATAAGGAGTGACTCATGATGCAGAGTGCTATTTTTTTTCTCTTCTCGTTGCGTGTCCAAAGCAGAAGTAATGTTATGTGTGTGCTGAGGCATATCAAAGCTTGGCTGAACCTTTCTTAGCAGGTCTGGTGGTTTGAAGTTAGTTCAAAGGAAACCTCCAATCCCAAAGACTTTTAAATTTCTTCCTGTAAAATAAATTAAACACAAAAAGCCAATATGAACCCCTCTATGCCTCTGTATGTGAGGGATATAACCAAGTTGTTTCTCTCCAAAGTGTTCTTGGGAAATGTGTCTTTTCTTGTGCATAGCATACACATATGTGATAATAAAAATATGATTCAATCTTGAAAAGATGATCAAGAGTCTGGGGGCTGCTGTTGAAGGTGAGCTCTGCCAACTTCCCTGTGGCTGTCCTTGGCAGAGCCCCGGAATGCGAATGCATGAATGTGATGTGATAATTTATCCTTCACACTGAGGTTGTCTGCAGCACACATGTAAGCATGTCACTCTCTCTCCCCAATGTGGGTAAAGAAAAACATCCTTCATTTGCCCTGTAAATCCCATGGGATCTGGATCCTTCCTTCCTTTCCAGCATCTGGTACCATCTTCCTTCTTGTGTTCCTAGCTCCTCTTACCACAAAGACTTTGCCCAGCTGTTCCCTTCCTCACGGAACGTACTTTCTTACACTTTTGCATCGGATAATTCCTATTACTGTTTAGGTCTCAGCTCTCCTTCCTGCTTTAGGCAAACCTTCTCTGACGTCCTTGCATAGTTTAAACCTATTACACGCTTCTATACTACTCTGCATATTATTCGTGCACCTCTGCATGCTATTATGCTGTGATATAACAAGAAAGATATATTTGGTCTTTATCCCTAGGTCCTGATACACAACTCTTACTCCTGAAGCCCTTGGAATTTCTGTGTGATAGAACTAAAAGGGGTGTTTTTTGTTATTCATAGCAAACCTCTTTCACCCATACCTGAGGAGGTGGGGAGGCTGGTTTCCAGAAGGACCCACTGTGTGATTAGAGGTTGGAAACTTTTATCCCCACCCCTGACCTCTGTGGAGGAGAGATGATTTGAGGTAGTGTTCACTCAATGATGACCCATGATTTAATTTATTCTGTGTAGATTCACCTTTCTGAGATGGGCACCCATGAACATAGTCTGCAGAGAGTGATTAATGAAACCAGAAAGACATCCTCTTAATCTCCACCATGAACTATAAGTGTCAAGGGAACTTGCCACTTGACTCTGTGTCCTGACCCAGAATATTATTTCCCTAAAGGCAAAAGGAGTAGAGGGCGGCACAGGATGAGATGGTTGGGTGGCACCACCAACTCAACGGACATGAACTTGAGCAAACTCCAGGAGATAGTGGAGGACAGGGAAGCCTGGTGCGCTGCAGTCCAAGGGGTCTCAAAGAATTGGGCATGACTTGGCAACTGAACAACAACAGAGGCATTACATGGGAAGGCAAATAAGAGTCTGTTTGGTCAACCTGGAATCAGCACTAGGGTGGTGAGTGCTAAATGACATGTGCCTGCTTTGTGCCCTTCCACGTAAGAGAAATATTGCTCTAGGGCCCCCTTGGGTAGTGTCTACATCTGTCTCAGTGGCTCCCCTTATCCACTCTTCTGTGGTTGATCAGTCCCACTGCTGACTAACAGGTTTTGGATGTGTCAATAAATGGATGGCAAGTGTATGCTCTCCTTGCCATCAACCTCCTTCGATGTGCATGGCAGACATTACTAGTTGATCATGGCTCTCTTTTCCAGTGGGCTCAAATGAAGCCTCAAGAATCTTCTACACAGCACTCCAGGGACCACACACAGCCAGTTGACTGGAATGGGCATGTCGCATATACATGATTTCTCTCCCTAGGTCACAAATCAAGTTTGGTCAGAATACATCTTTTCTCACTATCACTTGCATATTTCATTTTCAGAGGGTAATTTCAAATTCTTGGAGAGTGTAGCCTCATGACTGCCTTTCCTGTATGCCTTCTAAATATGCCTTACAAGACATATTTAGATTTTTACAAGGACCTTCAATGTCCTCATTCACTCCTTCCTTCCACAGATAGCTATTGGGAGTTATTTAATGCCAGCCTCTGGGCCCCTCCAGGAACTGTTCTCATGAGATGTTAAAATTAGCTGGCTTAAAATCTGCAAATGGTTCTAAAGTAGACGCCTAGAAGAGTCAAGGCCTGATTCCAGTCTTTCCCTAGGGGCGTGCACCTAGTTCCCTGTAGGTATAGCTTATCCTCTGGAATACCAGTGCCCAAACCAAGACAGCTTGATTCCTTTTAGATTATAGTTTTTATTTTCTCCTTGGATTTGTGTTCCTGTGGTTCCACACTTCTTTACAAATTCATGCAAAGGTGCCTGAGCTTGATGCTTGGGATACCCTGCTTTTAATAAAGGGATGGTCATGTGTCCCTTTGTCTTCCAAAGTTAACTGTGGCAGCAAAGGCATTTAAATATTCTCCTCACACCCCAAGAATTGCCTGTTACGTTGTAATAAGAAAGAAGGCAATGATTCCACTCCAGAAGTAAAAACGCAGTGGGACAAATAAAAAGAATTGCCTTAGGAGGACGCAGATAACCTGCGACGAGGAAGAGAGCTGGGTGGAAGAGAAGGGGCCTGAGTGCCTCGTGACATCTGGGCGAGCGCGTGACTCTGCGCCCCTGCGTCTGCCAGCTCTGAGCGTGCGCCACACCTTTACAAAGTAAAGAGTCAGGAACATTTCTGCCCAGCCAGCTGCCCCTGCCTTTTGCTGGGAGCTCCCACCATTCAGCTCCTGCTTCCTGCATGCGCTCTCATTCTGAGGGGAGGCTTCTGTGCCCTGTGGCGCTTTTCTGGCCACAGGCGCCGCGGGGCTCAGACACTTGCAGCTGGGGGGCTTGTCTGCAGCGTCACTGTTTTCCTCCCTTCACTTCCTCCTAGAAAAGCTATCTCCTTGAAAGGGTGGGTGTTTAGAAGTGTCAAGGAAGAAAGTAAAAGCGAGAGGAGGGAGGAACGAAAGGACAGAAGCGGAGGCCCTAGAGCTTCACGTGGAAGGCGTGGATCACAGGTCAGACCTGGGTTCGCATTCTGACTTTGCCATTTTAAACTATGGGTTGCTAGACAAGTCTCAGCGCCTTCCTCTTTCAGATGGAGGTAATTATTCTAGTGCTCATGTAGGGCTGTTGTAAATTGGTCAAGGTAAATTAAACCCTTGGGAAAGAACCAGGGTAAGGGTGACAGTGACGACCATGGTGCTGATGCTGAAGCTTTTGCTGTTGATGATGGTGATGCTGGCGATCGTCTCTCTGGGCTTCAGCTCTCTTATCTGAGTGACTTGAATCAGGTGGCCTGTGACACCCCTTCTGAAAGTCTTCGTTTTCATGATTAAGAGAAAAGAGAAGTAATAGGCTTAATAATGAAAGATAAGCACGACTGACATTTGTAGAGCTCACGAAGTTTGCAAATAATTTTTAGATAAATTTTCATCAGAACCTCTTAGCATATCTGAATAGGGATAGCTACCCTAATTTACAGATGAAGAAACTGAAGTTCTGAAAGTCAGATGATCCATTCAAGGCTATGAGGTTAGCAAGTGGTAGAATTGAGACTCATCTTTCCAATAGAACGCTGCTGTGCATTTAGTGCTCCCTAAACTGCATTCCTTGGTGGCTCAGATGGTAAAGACTCTGCTTGCAATGCGGGAGACCCAGGTTCGATCCCTGGATCAAGAAGATCCCCTGGAGAAGGGCATGGCAATTCACTCCGGTATTCTTGCCTGGAGAATCCCGTGGACAGAGGAGCCTGGCAGGTTACAGTCCATGGGGTGGCAAAGAGTTGGATATGACTGAAGTGACTTAGCATGAAAACTGCAGTCCAGGTGGCTCAGTGGTAAAGAATCTGCCTACCAATGCAGTAGATGCAGGAGACTCCAGTTGGATCCTTGAGTTGGAAAGATCCTCTGCAGGAGCAAATGGCTACCCACTCCAGTATTCCTGCCTGGAAAACCCCATGGACAGAGGAGCCTGGTGGGCTACAGTCCCTGAGATCACAAAGAGTCAGACATGACTGAGCATGCACACAGATCACATTCACATTTGGATCACTCTGTCTCTACTCTTTTTTTTTTTTTTTTTTTTTTTTTTTAGTTTCTTTTTTTTTTTTTTTTTGATTTATTTATTTATTTATTTATTTTATTTTTTTTTTATTCTTCCAATTTTATTTTATTTTTAAACTTTACATAATTGTATTAGTTTTGCCAAATATCAAAATGAATCCGCCACAGGTATACATGTGTTCCCCATCCCGAACCCTCCTCCCTCCTCCCTCCCCATACCATCCCTCTGGGCCGTCCCAGTGCACCAGCCCCAAGCATCCAGCATCATGCATCGAACCTGGACTGGCAACTCGTTTCCTACATGATATTTTACATGTTTCACTGCCATTGTCTCTACTCTTGCCTTTTCCTCTGCCCAGGATGCTATCCCATCAGTGTCTCCTTCCTGGTTCTGTCAGCCCCTTTTCGGTCCTTCTAGAGCCTGTACTGTGAACAAGCTTCTTTCACATCATTTATCCCCATATGATTGTTTCCTGCCTGCTCTGGGAAGCCCTTTAAGACAGAAGCTAGTTTTTATTGTCTTTGTATTCCTAGATACTATCACATCATCTGACACATAGTAGGTTCTCAATCAGTTTTCAACCAATGAATAAGTATAAGTGATTCCACTAGCCTGGCTGGGGAGAGACACACATTTGAGGCAGTATAAGCTTATTGGAAAATCGATCACTTTTACAATAGCCTACATCAATCATCATTTATTAAAAAAATAAAACCAAAGTCTTCAGAATTTGTATTAACACCTATTGAAACCAATTAAAAATTACAATATGCTTTCTTGGAAACTTCGATTGATCGGCATTTTCAAGGTGGCCTTCTGAGCCAAAATTACATTTAAAGGGCTCCATTTGATGACTATCACTCAATTCCAGGTATACCGCAAACAGATCAACATAGAGTGATGTGTTGTGAATGATGCTTTCACTAGAGACCTTAGTTCCTTAGGGCCTGCTTTTATTTCTTTCTCATCCTAGGCTCATGGGTCATTTATTTTATCCCCCAAAGGTTCAATCTGATGGTTGTTTTAGACAACTTTGATAGGATTTTAAATGTCATGGCTCTGCGTAGGAGGAGGTGATTCAAGGTTAATGAGAGCCCAGACTGCACTGGATGTAAATCTAGCCCTTTGGATTGACAGCCATGGGTGACAGAGACCGAAGATTCCGGTGCACAGTAGATGCGGTCTGACCTTTACCTGGGGGAGAGGATGAGTTGGCTCATTCTGAGCCAGGTGGAGCGCTGCTGGTGTGAAAGTTTCAGGAAGATCAGTTTGAGAGCTGTAAGGGACCTTGAGGTGGTCTCTTATGCATATATATATGTGTGTGTGTGTGTGTGTGTGTGTGTTTGTGTGTGTGTGTGTATGGTGGTGGTGATTTAGTCTCTAAGTCATGTCCAACTCTTGAGACAGCATGGACTGTAACCTGTCAGGCTCCTCTGTCCATGGAATTCTCCAGGCAAGAATACTGGGGTGGGTTTCCATTTTCTTCTCTAGGGCATCTTCCTGACCCTGGGTTGGAACCCATGTCTCCTGTATTGCAGGTGGATTCTTTACTGCTGAGCCACCAGGCATTCCCATATGTGTATATGTGTGTGTGTATACAGTATATATACCTATGCATGTACTTGTTTATATACATATGTATGTACATGTGTATGTACTCATTCCTGTCCCCTTCTATGCTTAAGGCATCAGATTTGCAGAGATACATCTGCTATGTTTGTCTCCCCTGCCAAATTCATATGTTGAAGCCCTAAGCCCTCAATGTGATGGTATTTGGGGGTGGAGCCTTTGGGAGGGGATTGCATTTAGATGGGGTTGTGAAGTGGGGCCCCCATGAAGGAATAAGTACCCTTGTAAGAAGAGACACCAGAGAGCTTGCCCTCTCCTTCTCTCTTAGTCATAAAAAAACACAATGAGAAGGAGGCCTTCTGCAAACCTGGAAGCAGCCTCTCACTAGACAGAGTTGGAGTCAGACACTCTCACCAGACACTTGATCTTGGACTTCCCAGACTGCAGAACTGTGAAGAATACATGTCTGTTGTGTAAACCACCCTGTCTATGGTATTTTGCTATAGCAGCCTATGGGGCTGATGCAATACTCAAAGAAGTTTGTGAAGCTCATGAAAGTCTGTGCAAGGGACTTCCCTGGTGGTCCAGTGGTTAAGAACCTGTGCTTCTAATGCAGGGGACGTTGGGTTTGATCTCTGGGTTGGGAAATAAAAGCCCCCGTGCCATGTGGCATACCCACCCTCACCCCTGCTAATAATTTTTAGAATTATTAGAAAAAGAAAGTGTGTGTAAAATGTCAGTGTGCACATACATAACTTTTACCTAGCTCTTTCTCAAAAGAGTTTCCTCACTGGTAGTTTGTTTCTTCCCCACTACTCATTTTCTGTTGAGCAGAAGGAAGGAATTCTCATTCTACTTTCCAGCAGGATAGAGGATAGGAAGACCCGCAGTCGGGTTCACCCCTTCCCTGGAACACCTTCTGTGCTTGAGGAGTCTGATTGCCCCTCTGGAGTCTCCAGGGCCTCTCTCTCATTGGAATCTGCCTGTTGCAGAGGCAGGACTGGCTTCATAGGTGTGTACCTTGATGTAGTTACACAGGCCCTGATGCTCAGAAGGGCCTTGTGCTTGGGTTAATGTTCTGCCTTTGCCATTTTGAAATTAACAATTAAATAATCATTTATTTATTTACTTATGGCTGCACTGGGTCTTCATTGTTGACAGCTGACTTTCTCTAGTTGTGGGGAGCAGGGGGTAGAGCCATGAGGCTGTGACATTCTTGTTAATCTTCTAGAATCATCTTGATTATTCTCTGAACTCCAGAGGAGTGTGATTACTAGTTTTTTCCCATCATTCCTGATCTCCGGAAGCTTATGGGATAGTGAAGCAACCAAAATGTTAGATGCCCAATGACTATGCAGAGTGTGCTGGGGAGTAGAGGGAGGGTCTTATTTAGTGTGGGCTGCTGTTAGAAATGACCGCAGACTCAGTGGCTTAAGCAACAATTCATTTTTCACAGTTCTAGAGTCTGAAAATCTCATTAGGCACCAACATGGTTAGGTTCTGGTGAGGACCCTCTTCTAGGTTTGTGGATAGCTGTCTTCTTGCTTTCTCCCCACAGCTTGCTGTCTCCTAGCGAGCACTCTGGCCTCTAAGGGCACTAATTTCATTCATGAAGGCTCCTCATGATTTAATCATCTCCCAAAGGCCTCACCTACCCCCATCACATTAGGATCAAAGTTTTAGCATAGGAAGTTTGGAGGGATGCAAACATTCAGTCCATTGCAGGAGGGGGAGGGTACTTTGGCCTGACTGCGGGGCCAACTGTGACAACTTCATGGAGAGGGTTAGCTGAGAACTCCCTGAAGTAAGAGTAGTTTTCATCGTAGACAAAGGGGTGTGTGTGTGTGTGAGAGAGAGAGAGATTAATCTTTTAAGAAAAGAAAACTAAATGTAAATATGTTGTGCACAGATATAACCTGTTCTCATGGTGGTGATAGTTTCCATTTTGGACTCATTGGTGCTATAAATGAAAATCTTAATTTAAATACTCCTTTCAGCAAAGACTCCCCTGCTCCTCCTTTCTCCTCAGCATGCATTTGTTTCTTTAAAAATCATCCTCATGTGTGAATTCATACCTGGTTTAACAAAATTTCTCCCTGGGAGTTTGTCATTGGTACCTAGTTTTCTAGATGGCCTTGATGGGATAAAGATTTGAAAAGCTTTATGTAGCTTTTGAAAGGCTCTAAGTGTAGATGCCACAGGGAGAAGTGAGGAGAGTTATATTGGAACAGTGGTCAGGGTTTGATGACCTACTCCTGAACCCCTGAAAGCACAGTATATTTTAGACCAAAGGGAAACATCCTACCTGCAATTTGCGTCAAGAAAAAGGAGAGAGTTTTATCAGGAAAGATCTCAAAAAGTCAGGTTTCATTGTGTACCTTGGCTCAAATGGTGATTGTGTGTGGTCTACCAGGACTCCAGTATAAATCCTGTTTCTGATAGTTTACAAATAAATACTCAGCACATAAGTATAGAAATCTTCATATACAAACAAAATGTGAACTCAAACCCTTAATAAACAGGCCGAGATGGAAGTAACAAGATTCCTATCTGCCACCATTAGTCTCTCTTCCCTGAGGTCCAACCACACCTTGAACACTCTACTGTCATTCCAGCTCTTTCCACATTGTGTAGTGATGGTGGGTTTAAAGCCTCTGCCCCTTTCGGGCTGTGAGCTTTCAGAGGTAACTTTGGATCCCATGTGCCTACACCGTACTCATCACATAAGAGATAAGTGGGGGAGGGAGGGAAAGAGGAAAGAAGAAAGGAAGGGAGAAAGGGAGGCATGCTTTCTGTTGAATTGATGCAGGCTTCAAAAAAACATATTTATTCTATTT
This sequence comes from Bos indicus x Bos taurus, assembly GCF_003369695.1. Taxonomy (NCBI): domain Eukaryota; kingdom Metazoa; phylum Chordata; class Mammalia; order Artiodactyla; family Bovidae; genus Bos; species Bos indicus x Bos taurus. Next base: position 57,690,372 of record NC_040080.1, read on the forward strand.
TAACACAGACATGTGTTCCCTGAACAGAGCTTCTGCCATCATCCTGAGACTCTTGAGACTGAGGGGATAATTTGGTTCAAAACATTTATGAGAACTTGCCAACTGATGCTTTTGAACTGTGGTGTTGGAGAAGACTCTCGAGATTTCCTTGGACTGCAAGGAGATCCAACCAGTCCATCCTAAAGGAAATCAGTCCTGAATGTTCATTGGAAAGACTGATGCTGAAGCTGAAACTCCAATACTTTGGCCACCTGATTTGAAGAACCGACTCCTTGGAAAAGACCCTGATGCTGGGAAAGATTAAAGGCAGGAGGAGAAGGGGAGGACAGAGGATGAGATGGTTGGATGGCATCACCGACTCGACGGACATGAGTTTGAGTAAACTCTGGGAGTTGGTGATGGACAGGGAAGCCTGGTGTGCTGCAGTCCATGGGGTCACAAAGAGTCGGACATGACTGAGTGACTGAACTGAACTGAACTGAACTGCCAGGCCTTAGGAGATCCAAGGACTCCGAAGGCACTGTTGATTTTGTGCTTCCAAGTCTTGACAATTTCCATTTTGGCCACTGGGTGGCAGTGTGTCCCACAAAATGTTATTCACAGGTCTGGTGTGTGTCTCCTCCTCAAGCCTAAGGCTCAGAGATTGTAGCTCCTCACTTGGATTTGTTTAACGCACATTTTCACATTGAATTGACAGCTCGTGTTATAGCCGTGTGTGCATATATGTATTTAATTATACTGTGGAATTAAATTCAAAAGGGTGAGAATGTGGTTACGTGTGTACGTTTCCAAAGCCTGCTTCAGTTTGCAGGTTTTGCCAGGGGCTCAGGCAGGGATGATGCAACTGCAGGGGAAGCTGAGGGAAACCTCAAACCCAACAGCATGTGGCATCTGCTTGGAGCAGAGGCAACGGCAGACTTTGCATCCTGGGCCACTGATAGCCACAGCCCTGAGGTCCCTTCCTTCACCACCTGCTGCCCCAGGTTCAGATGCTCTGCCTGTATTCTTCCTCTTGCTCCCAGCCGGGTTGCCTCATGTGAGCTGGCCTGCAGGGGGCCAGCACCCTGCCCAGACCTTTTTCTTCCCATCTTCCAGCATTACCTACGTATCCCTACCCACACACAGAGCACTGCAGATTTTACTCTGTGCAATATCAAGGACTTTAAATGACATTTACTAGATAAGACTGTATTGTCTAGGGATGCCTATAATGGTGAAGTTTCAGGCACTGGGAAGGTTGATGGCAATGCTCACCATAATGGAAAGGCCTCAAGGTTATCTCCATAGGATCCCATATCTCCATAGCAAGTGGGTGTTCCATTGATGTTGAATACCTCCAGTGATGGGGAACTCACTACTTTATAAGCAGATCCTTTCCTTCCTGATAGCTTTACTTATTAAAAGCTTCTCATTTTCTTTGACCTGAAATCAAATCTGGCCTCCTGTAAGCTGCAACCAGTGGCTCTCATTTCCCTCCTGGGTATATTTAAGCAAGACTTGTGGATTTTTTAAACTTCACATTTTGAGCTGGTGGATGTAAGACAGGGTCAGAGATTCTGGATCTCTAACAAGCTCCCAGGTGATGCCAATCCTGCTTGTTCAAGGGCCATCCTGTGAATAGAAAGGGAGTAAAGGAAGAACCTTGGGCTTTGACATTATCCCTGGGTTCAAAATATGGCATTATTCTCTAGCTCTGAAGCCTTAGAAAAGTGATTCAAGTTTCAGCATGGAAAATGGGGTAATAAAGCCAAAAATGCACAATACCTAGTTCATTTATTGTGAGACTTAAATGAAACTATGAGTTTGTATCAGCTAGGAATGCTTTCAGTTGCAAGCAAAAGAAACCTAATATCGGCTTAAACGATTGGAATTAACTTTCTTGCATAACAAGAAATCTGGTGGTAAGTGGCTGCTGGCATTTGTTTAGTTGTTTAATAATGCAATCAAGAATCCAAACTCTCTGTATCTTCTTCACTTCCACCCTCAGCATATTGACTTTTCATTCTCATGCTTATTGTATGGTCACATGACGGCTGCCAGAAATCCAAGCATTATAATATGTGCCCTCAAGGAAAGATTGAAGGGGCAGTTTTGGTAATGGCCAAGTTTGACTCTTTTATTAGGAAAGTAAAACACTGTCTGGAAGCCCCTGAGCAGAGTTTTGTTGTGACTCATCGGTCAGAGCTGGGTCATGGGGCCACTCTTAGTTTTAGAGGACCCTGGCATCAAATCATTATGGTTCATTACCTTGGCCTGGGTACACTGCTACTCTGAACAAAATTGCAGTTTTGTTGGTAAGTGTCTTGGTCTAGTATGGGCTGCCATAAAAAGTACCATAGACTTGGTGGTTTAGCAACAAATATTTATTTCTTACAGTTCTGGGGGCTGAGATCCAGGAAACGAGATCTGATGACTGATGCGGGCCCACTTCTAGGTTCATAGATGGCTGTCTTTTTTTTTAAACTTTTTTTCATATGGGAGTACAGCCGATTAACAAACAATGTTGTGGTAGTTTCAGGTGGACAGCAAAACTGTCCATACATGTACATGTATCCATTCTCCCCCAAACTCGTCTCCACCCAGACCACCACTGTAATGTTGAGCAGAGTTCGTGCGCTCTTCTGTAGGTCCTTGGCCGGCTGTGCATTTTAAATAATATACATGTGTGTACGTGTCCACCCCAAACCTCCTAACGAGATGGCTGTCTTCTTGCTTTGCCCTCAGATGGCGGAAAGAAGGCAAGAGGGCTCTCTGAGGTCCCTTTTAGGACTAAAGTTATCATTTTCCCCTTCGTTTTAAAGTTGTCAACATTTTAGATCTATTTTTCATTAGAGTTCTCATGCCTCTTGTTTTCCCTTCTGTTCATATTTTTATATGACAATTTTAAGTTCATTCAGTAACCAACTTTAACATTACTTTGACTATGGATAGATTACTGAGCCAATTAGGGTACTAGGGTGCTGTTATGAAAATTGCAAGCAAATGATTAGAGAAAAGAAATACCGTGAATACCCAGATACCTATAATCTCACATAGTTATAACCTAACATTTTGCCATATTTTCTTCAGGCATAAAACAAAACAGTACTATTTACTGAAAACCCTTTAGTAACTTTCTAAGAAATAATGCATAGGAGACACATGCTCTGGACCTTGTTGATGGGAATCAGTCAATATTCTATCCTCTCTTTTGATTCATCATTTGTTTAGTATAGAATGCTAGGCTTCACATAATATCCACTCATGATTTTTAAGGACTTGCTCCACTATTTTTCATTCCCAATGTCTAGAAGTCAAGCCTGTCCTCTGTTGTTGAAAACTGTCCTTCTCTTCTCAAAGGCTCTCTAGGTCTCCTCGTTATCCCTGGCCTTCTGGAATTCCACACCACTGCAGTGTGGAACTGGGCACTCAGAAAGGTCCTTCAGGCAGACTTCTGTCCCGTAGTCCTGAGAAATGTTCTTGTTTTATGCTCTGATAGTTCCCTTTCCTTAGTTTGCTGAATTCTTGGGGTACCTGTTGGTTGCATGGCAGACTTTCTGAATGAATCTCCTTACCATTCTCATAATATTTTTGGCCCACTTTTCCTTGATTTATTTTTTGTTTTCCTTTCTATGAGGCTTCTGAGTTTGATTGTCCAGACTCTTTATTATGTTTTTAAGTTTTCTTGCATAGTTTTAATATCTAAGAATTCATTCTTGTCCTTTAAGAAATTCCCTTTCATAGTATCATGTTTTATGTATAAAATATCACTCTGAGGATACTAATTTTTGAGATTTTCTTCTGTTTCTCTGGATTTTCTGTTGTCTCTAGTTTCCTTTTTTCTGTTTTGCTTTGAGTTTGCTTTAATTTGTCTTATGGTGGAATCTTTGCTTCTATATATAGGGATCACCTGTCTATTTTTCCACATTAGAGAAGCAGACGTGAAAAAGATCAGTTGGAAGCTCTGAGTGCCTGGGCTGGGCTTGTTGATGTGGAAGACTTTATGTAGGATGATTGGAGCATAGGATAACCTTTTGATGGAATATCTTCAAAATCAAAATATGCAAACCTTTATTCTAGGACCATTTCTAACTTGGTCTTGATAGGATCTAATAGTAGGTCTTTGTAACATCAGGTTTCTGCAACATTAACTTATTCATATTTCTCAAGATACCAGACTTCCTTATGCCTCAGTTTCCTTGTTTGTAATCAGATGGAATAGGGGTAGGTGACCTCAAAGAATTCTTTCCACTCTATAGCTTTATAATATAATTCAGGACAGAGTTTAGTTAAGAGATGGAAGCATATTAGAAGGAATCAACTATGCTAAAATATAAAAATCCTTTGAAGCTGTCAGGAGATAGGTTCCTAAAAATCTAATAAAAATTTTGACTCAGTGGGGACATGACTCAATGGGAGATAATTAGAAATAAACTTAGGAAGAAGGATTCAGGAAGGGCTAATATTTAGTGGCAATGCCTTAATTAATTTTGCCCATGCCCTTGAGATGTTAAAGTCACCAGATTTTGCAGTCTACCTTATGGAGCTGAATTGCACACATAAACTGGACGTTGCTGATTGAATGGGGCCTTATAGATCCAAATAGAAGGATGGAGTATTAGATTTTAATTTATAATAACCCATCCAAGACCCTGAGTCTTAGGCCGATAGATCCCTACACAAAGGTCAACATCTTGGAGGATTTCTAAAATTAGATTCTTGTTTACTTCTAAAATGAAGCTGTGTTCCTCTCCCTGATATTGTATGAGATTAAGGGACTCTCAAAAGGTGGTAGGGAAAACATTACTTGGAGATTTCACACTTCTGTGCAGAAACTTTTACTAGGGTCTGATGTGTATGTGTGTATTAAAATTAAAATACTGAGTCTTAGTTTAAACTCTCTTTGCTTACTTAGACTGTAAATTCCTGCAAAATTGGTTCCTCTGTCCCCACGTTTTTATGTATCTCTCATAAAGTGTGAGCAGTTGGTGTTTATCACACATTTGAGTAAATGAATCTATTGACATGAAAACACGCCCTAGAAAACTGCTTCCTTTTCATCCACCTCTAACTCAGGTTGAGAATCTGTAGGTCATCATCCAGGTTAAGGCTCAGAACTGGGGCTTGTTTAAAAGTTAAAGGTACATTTAACTCTATTTGATGGAATTCCAATGTCACAAAATAACTTGAAGAGTAACAGCTCAGCCAATACTCCTTACTTCAGCAGCGTGACTTGTCTTGCAGTCACCTCAATATTACATTGCTGAGCAGAAATATAGCTAACCTGTCATAACGGTATATTTACCCAGCGCGCAGGGAAGAATGATGACGGGAGAGACATTTAGGGGAGATTTCCTGGATTTACGATATTGACTTTTGGTCTTTGTATGAGGAAGAAATTAACATCCCTTCTCTTGGAAATATGTTCTCTGTAATGAGCCTGGTTAACTTCATAAAATACTGCTTACCAAGTTAGTGTTAGCCAAGAGGGGGACTGGGTTGGATTCAGAAGAGTGCAGGCAATCACATCCTGAAATGGGGCTCTGCAGACTGCAGATAAAGAAGGAGGAGATTTAGGCTGTCTTTGGTTTTGGCAAAGCTGATGAAAGGCAAGCTTTAGTTGGGGAAAACTTGTTTAAGGAAGGATGGAGGGGAAAGAGGATTTCCATAGTAGCACAGATTTGCGGGCTAATTTTGATATTTTTATTCTGAAGAAGGCCATTCATTTCATTCATTCAACAAACATTTACCAAAGTGTAGACTCATTACTGGGCTTCCCTGGTGGCTCAGATGATAAAGAATCCATCTGCAGTGGTAGAGACCTGGGATTGACCCTTGGATCAGGAAGATTCCCTGGAGAAGGAAAAGGCAACCTGCTCCAGAATTCCTGCTTGAAGAATTCCATGGAGAGAGGAGCCTGGTGGGCTCCAGTCCTTGGGGTCACAAAGGGTTGGACACAACTGAGTGACTCACACTTCCAGACTCATTACTAAGGATGTAAGGAATTTCCTTAGGGAGCTCAGATACCAGAAGAGAAAACAGCCCAAACCAGTCTCCTAGCAATGGAAAATGGAGACTTTAACTTCTGGGGAAATTCATACCCTCCCTTGGGCATTATAAAATGGGGAGTTTTGTTTTGGCAAAGCCTAATGTCTGGGTGTCATCTTTGGTTCTCTAGCACCTAGCACAGTGTCTGACCTGAACTTTGTAATCAGTCTTCCTAAAAGTATGCCTTTCATCTTTGCTCTCCTTCTCAGGGATCTACAGTGACTTCCTATGTTGTTTGCTGAACTCAAGATCAAATGCCTATGTCTGAATTTTAAGGTTTCTCGTAATCTAGTTTATCTTCCAAATATATATATATATATATTCCACAAAGGAATAGGCCCCCATTGGGTCTTCTTTATTTCTGAGATTGCTCTCAGGCAGCCGGTGCCCTGACTGAATCTTTGGCTTGTTAAAATATTGGTGGATAGCTGCTGCCCCGAAGGGCACCTGTACAGGCCAGCCCCAGATCACCTATGGGACCTGCCCACTCTTCCACAACCCAGGAGCAAAAGGGTTAACGCAGGCAGGGAGTGCCAGCCTCGAACCATCTGCTTGGTGTGGTCTGAGCCCAGTTGCACAGCTGGTGAAATGCTTTTCATCCACCCTGCACAGCCCCGTGGGACGTACTCTGTACTCTTTCCACCCCTGTGTTTGCTCTTCTTCTTTGCCTCTTCAGATTCTTGCCTTTTTTAAAGACCTGACACATAATGTGCCCAAGTTCATCTATGCATTTAACAGCTATTTAGTGAGAGACTGCCATGGACACAATGGTGCAAGACAGACATTGCTAATCCCCCAGGGAGCTTTGAGTCCAGGGAGGGAGGGAGACATTTATGTAATAATCATCCAGATCAGCACAGATTGTGTGATGGGGCCACGCAGGGGGTGTGTGGTGGGGGGTTGGCATGGTGGAGCCTGTGGGAGCCTGTACCTGGGCACCTGGCTGGGCCTCTGTACCCAGGCTCTGGATCTGACCTGGTTGAAAGGGAAGGGGAAGTCAGGGACATCTTTCCTGTAGTCCTTTGGGCTGAGGTCTGAAATATAAGCGAACATTAACTAGGCATATAGGAGGTAAGGGAGTATATCACAGTAAGAGTGGATGTACAAAGGCCCCAGGGCAGGGGAAATATGGTGTGTTTGAGGAACCGATGGTAGCCGGTGTGGTGGCCTGCAAGTCCCACTTCTTCCATAGGCTCTTCTAGAACTTACCAGAATTACATCCTTATATCCTCTTGTTGATTCATTAGTGAAGAGATTGATGATTTCAACAAATATGCCTTTAGGACCTAGTGTCCACTGCGAAAGGCACTGGGAATACAGAGCCTGCTATAAGCTCAAATACCACTCTTTGACTTTTTCTTTTCTTAGTGCTCAGCCTACCTTTAAGTGTCAGTCATCGCTTGTCCTCACTTCCCTGTGTCTTGTCAGAGGCTGTGAGTTACATCCTGAAGGAATCATCTGTCCTCTTTATTAGAATATCCTCAGTCCTGCAATAGAGTCTGGCATATAGTAGATGCTCAACGTATACTTGTTGAGTCAATGCTTATGTTGAATTAAATCCTGATGAGATGTGGTTGTGACCTTATTGTGTATTGGTTTGCTATCATTTAAGTGAAGTTGTTTTGAACTAAGGGTGAATTTGTTTACTTCGAGGATAACGTCATTGAGATCAGCTATAACTCGGCTATTGAGAGGTGTTGCTTGATTTGAGCTGGAATCAAGCAGCTGATGGACAGAAGGTTGCAGGATAGAATCCATCATGATAAAACAAAGTCCTATGAAATTCCCAGAAAGAAAGTACTTCAAGAAAGTACTTGAAGAGATAATAATAATAGCAACAATAATCAAGCAGCTTAACTAAATTTTCTCAGTGCTTTCCCTGTGAATTCCTAACTTTACAATACAGAGTTCAAAGGCATTTAGCCTACCAGGTAAGCACCATATATATTTGATGTTTTGACATTTGAGAGAAGCAGAGCAGCTGGACCAAATCTCTGGCCACTTCTGGTCTCAGCTTACTGGGTCACTGCCTGAACTGTCACATACAGAGGTGACATGAAAAGCTGGTGATTTATTATTACCTCTCTTTATGGCTTATTGCCTCCATTAAAGAAAAATGGGTCCGAGATGGGCTCCTTCAAGCCGGGTGCTCAAGAGGCTAGCCTGAGCCCCAGGGAAGGGCCAGGGGTCATTCTATACCCCCGTGAGCCCAATGCAGGAAGTTCTTAGGGGAAAAACTCGTTAACCATGGAATGGAATTCTATTTGGCTCTTTCCAGGTCTGTAATAACCTCTCCAATGACCTCACTCAGACTTACAAGTCCACTGGTTGTGTGCTGGCTGGCTTGGACCTCTCTTCTGTGTTTTAGACAAGGACTTCGAGGAAGACAAGAGCGCGCGGTTTAAGGGAAGAAATGAGCCCCAAGGAGGCTCTGCCAATTACCGCACCTGTCAGTGTTCAACAACAGATCAAATTAATTCAGAAACCCAAACAGTCTGCAGAAAACTGAACACAATTATCTAAGAAATTAAGTTATACCGTTGCCATGACCTTTAATCAATCATCCAACCGTTAATGTTAATTTTGTGATCTAAAAATCATAGTTCTATTTGCATTTTAATGGCTGCTAAATGAGTGTCATCAGGAAGAAATAATGGCAGGGTGGCCTTTTGCTACAAATTCTTGCTTCCTAATGGTGATGCAGAAAGCGAGGAAAACGGTGTTTGGAAAAGGTTTTGTTTCGCCTTCTAACAGATGTATGGAGCTGCCCTTCTCAAATGAAAAAACAAGCAATTGCCCACAAATACCACCACCTGTTGTTATAAATAAATCCAAGCTGTAAAATGGAACACACTCTTAATGGCAAAATCATTACAGGCATCCTACCCCCCTCTTGCCAACCCTTCATTATAGCCTCTTAACAACTTGTTTCTCAGTCATGTACCTTTTTAAGCTTTCGACCGGCCATCAGGCCCCATCCCTAACCAAGAGAGATGGCCTGTGGATTTGTGGCTAAAAATAAAAAGTTACCAACCTCAGGGAGAATGATCACACATCCCTTTGCACAGTTTAAGCGGCTAGAAACTGGCTACGTGCCACTCCATATTTAGGGTTCTCTTAAAATCTTAATCCAGACATCCAGTGGCGTATTTCACAGCTAATGAACCTAACCTTCAAGTAGGAGCATAAAATCCTAATTAAATCAGGACAACGTGAGGTTATTGGCAGGCTGTTTATAATTCGGCAGAGTCTTGTTTCTATGAGTAGTTATAGGAAAATTATAAAGCATTAGAACCAGAATGTTGTATCCTTTAATTACTGTCTCCAAACTCCTTTAGTCTACAGACTGTGTCACTCTGTCTATAAACATTGATTGTTTAGCAGGCCCAGGATATTATACTTACTAAAATATTGTGTTTCTCACCTGAAACTCAGCTTCTTGCCTCCAATCTCCTGGGAGAAGTTTCATATGAATTATTTCTTCTGATGAAAGAGGTCTTGAGCTTATAAATTTGGGGGAAAAGCTTTGAAAACAAAAAGGTTCAGAGATTTTCTGTGTACAGGAAATTCAAATAGGGAAAGGAAGAGAAAATATTAGAGATGAATGCTAACTTATTTTTTTCTTCCAAGGAAAGGTTGGAGGGAGGGGGAATGTTCCTGCAAAGATTGCAAAACTCCATTTCATAAAAGATTTATTAGCAATGACAGAGGGAGATTGCTGAGTGGAACCCTGATAAATGCCTTGCCTTTTTTCACTGCTTTAAAATTATGGGTTCTGTCCATAAAGTACTGATTAATTCATATTCATTCAATGACATACTCTCTTTTTCTCCCCCAAGCAAAGATTGTAAGCATTTTACTTCAACAAATAAAGAACTCTGGGTGGGATGCATACTAATTCATTTAGCTTTGGAATTCGCACTACAATTTATGCAGCTAATCACAGCAAAGCAGGAGAGATTCTTTTCTTTTCCTGTGACAAGTCCTGCCTACCTTTCAGCATTTTTTACCCCCAAAGGTATTATTAATCTCTAAACTTCAAAAAATTGAAGACTTATCTCAGACCCTTTAAAACAGAGTGGCATCATACGTAGCAACTCCCAAAGAGAGAAGTTGCTTTGCCTTTCGAAAAGATTGACTGTAGCAACTGGAGTTTTTTTTCTTGTTTAAAGAATCCAGATAAAGTAATTGGTGTCTGTTCTAAACTTCCAGAGGAAATGGGTTGGATTTTAAACACAGTATTTATTTTGGAATCCTGGGTGGTTCAGACCTAGAAAAATGGCAAAGTCTTTGGAAGGAAGAGAATAGATATTGGGCAGCAGATGAAGAGCCAGCAGTGACTGTTCACTCAGGAGTTTACCTAAAAGAGACACAGCTACTGCAACGGGAAGGTCGGGACTTCCTGCTGCAGAAGGTGGGCTGACAAAGGACTTTCATGCACTTCCTGGAAAGCCAGCCAGTATTTTTCAAATTTAATGAATTTTTAAATGATAAGTGTAATACACTCTTGAAAATACTGGAAAATGTAGGTAGACAAGTACTAACAGAAGAATTATCTCACAAGCATTGTGCTAGACATAATCATGGATTAATGAGATTTCCATGAAAGACGGTCCCTTAAATCTGGGTGAGGGGGACTTCCCTGGTGGTCCGGTAGCTAAGATTCAACGCTCCCAGTGCAGGGGACCTGGGTTCAATCTCTCGTCAGGGAACTAGATCCCACATGCTGCAACTAAGACCTGGTACAGCCAACTAAATAAACAAATATTTTTAAAAATCTGGTTGGGGATCACCGGGCTGTAACCTCCACGAGGGCAAATTCTTGTTCACATGGCCCAGTCATTGGCACACTCGAGGCTCACAAAGGAATGAAATCATAAACAGTAAAAACAGTGTATATCCAAATTTGATTTTGGACAATTTTGATTGAGAGGCCAGGAAGTATTGGTGTGAGCAGCTGCCTAGACTTTCTAGTAATTTCCAGGTAGTTTTATTAAGGATCTAGTTTAAATAAATAGAAAATGATCAGACATCAAGTTGCAGTAGAGGGGGAGTGCGGCTTTCCATCAAAAATAAGACTGTGGAATGCTTATCTGTGCCAGCTATGGAACCAAGTTTAACCTACCCCTCTTAGAGCAACTCTCAGAAGTATGTATTTTTATCTCCATTTTATAATTTGGTTCAAAAAGAATAAAAAATTACTCAAAACCTTAGTAAGTGGCAGACCTGGGGTTCGAACTCTCCTTTGGGTAACTTCAACACTATGCTCATAAACCACCCTGCTTTACTACCTGGAGTCTAGGTCAAAAAATGACAGGGACCACAGATAGCAGCATATCCAGGGTTTTCACATAGAGAGGTTTAGAAAATCCACCGTGGGGAGCTAAGTCCAAGGGAAGAATATGTGGGATTCCTAAGCCTTTTAATCCAGGATCTACTGAGGATGCAAGATCTGGGAAATAGATTTGCCTGAGACTCAGCTTTGAAAAAGCTGGGTTCTGATCAGATTGGCAGTGAGCACTGGTAAAGCCAGGGATCAGCAGCTAGGGAGCTGGTGACCAGCACCGAGGGACAGGAAACCTAGCCATTGAGGGATGACACATAATATTCTGTGTTTAGCTACTGAGAAGGTTGATCTTTGCAATTGAAAACTTGAGAAGCCAAATGGGGGACTCAGCCGCTGGTAGAAACAGAATGAATCATGACTGACTCCATAAGACACCCTGTTCACAGACAGCCCATCCTATTTGTCTTATTTGGAGACAAAATTAGTACCAGTGCCTGGAATAGAGCCAAAAGGGGATCAAGTTGACTCAGTTACCAGGGTTGGACTGTGTGATTCAATGAGAGTGTAGACTATGCCATGGTGTCTGACCTTAGGAATTGTCACATATAACATGTGAGACTCAAGTTCATTTTTTACCAAAATTAATTGATACATTGGACATTTCAAGGTTTCTCCTTTAATAATAATGAGCACTAATAGTTGTTGTGCATCTAATATATGTCAAGAACAGTGCATAGCACTTTGTTTGCATCTCATTTAATCCTTATAGCAATTTTGGGTGGTAAGCATTGTTAACGTCATTGTTTTACAAATAAATGAAGGCTTGGAAGGATTAAATAATTCATGTAAGGCCACATGTCTAAGAAGTGTGGAGCAGGGTTGAATGACTGGACAAGTCATTAAAATACTGAAAAATTTCTATTCTAGTAGTAAGTAGTCATCACAAACTCTTCTGAGGTTCACACATCCCTAGTCTGCTCCATGATCAGCCAACTAAGGAGGGGTTTGTACCGTAGGGGTCTCTGGGGCCAGAATCTGCTCTCATTGGGTGGATCCTCTGCTGCATTGGATGTACATCTGTCGGAGGAGGTAGTTTTCATAGCACACATCCCACCTGGCAGGTTAGGGTTTGTAGCTTAAAAATCCTCTAAGAGAGTGTATGATCTCCCTGAACGTTCAGATGCATACGCTCTCGCTGGTGTTCCTTCATCAACACTTGCTCTAGGGAGGGGCTAATAGTATTTCCTGTCATTAACTCAACGTACTTTTCTCAGGTTTTTTTGGCTTTTCCTTTTGTAAATGTGTTGATGCTGTTAAAACCCACTTACATTTCCCACTATCGCTCACTGTGGTAATGCACTCCAAGAATGCTGAATTATTTCAGTGCAGTTTAATGAAAGGAGCTGGGATCCAAAGGTAGCTGACTTGAGTTCAAATCTTGACTCCATCAATTATTGTCTGTGTGACCTTGCACAGGCTACCAAACCTCTTTTTTCATTTGTAAAATGATGGTAATTCTATCCATCCCTCCTAGAGTCCTACCATCCATTTAAATCTTTTCACCGAAGAGAGACATGAATTAATATCGCAATGGATATAGTCTACTGCACAATGTACTTGTCTAGTCCTTGAGGGGATTGAAAAATTGGCAGACTGGGTTATTAATAGTTTTCAAGATAGAATCCACATCGAATGCCGCACTGTTCTCTGCCTCCAAAGAGCGGATGTGGGTTTTCTGTCTTATTTGTTGTGATGGGTTTGTTTACTGGAGCTCTTCTTTTAGAACTGTCTAGAACTTTTCCAATTTAAGTGATTCTGAAATGACATTTCCGCAACTAGCCTAAGACTTTGCTCTGCTCTCACTAACCTCACCTCACAGTCCCCCATGAAAGCACACCCAGGCTTCATTACATTTGCCAAGATAGGCTCAAGTAAATCCTACTGTAGATAAACAACCCGTAAAATTAACCATGGGTGAGCAGACAGTCTCTTAATGCACTCTTTAAAGGGCATGCTCTTTAAGAGGAGAAAGCAACTAGGGAATGGATTTGGAGATAATTTGTGTGTTGCAGGTGTGACCTGATAAGGCACTGAAAAGCTCAACTTTATGGCTGTAGAAAGGCAGGATGCTCATCATTGTAGCCTACATAAGGAAAGACATTTATTAGAGCAAGATAAATAACTTATTATTTATTGGGAGTAGGAATAAATAGGTACAAAAATAGTAATATGGTAAGATTTGCTGAGTACTTGTATGCATGATTTCTTTTAGTTGTTAAAGCCATCCTGTGTGATAGGTATTACTGGGCCTCTTTTACAAACAAGGAAATTAACCCCCAAAGAGTCTTACTAATTTATTGGTTTCCATAGCCAGGAGGCAGAGTAGTAGTCCTCAATGCTCAGGAGACATCTAGCAATGTCTGGAGACATTTCTGGTTGTCACAACCGAGAGAAAATGCTTCTGATGGTAGAGATGAGGGATGCTGTCAAGTATTACCAAGCACAGGACAACCCCTCACATCAAAGTTTTATAGGCACAGGATGTCAGCAGTGCTGAGGCTGAGAACCCTGAACCGAAGGGAGTGGCAGGGAACCCAGGTTTTTTTTTTTTATTCCCAATTCAACGCTTATTTTTCTACAAGTTTCTAAAGATAATAGTGCAGTAGAACTGTCATTGATCATAAGTTTCTCCAGGCCGATGTGCCTCTGGTATGGTGGTAGCTTCAGCTGATATTATTTTGATTGTTATTGACCAATCCCAAGTTAACCCCCAGCAAGGACCCTTCTGCCCAGTGTCGCTTGTGCCATAGAAGGAGACTGAATTTGGTTCAGAAGCAAAGGAAAGCTGTAATGTGATTAAGGAACAGAGAGGTGTGAGCTCATGTTGTAGAGTACATGCTCTCCCTTACAGACTGCTTTATTGGTTTTTCTTTTTTTCTGAACTACAGGGAATTCGGGATCTTAGTTCCCGGAACCTGTTCCCCCTGCAGTGAAAGCACAGAATTTTAATCACTGGTCCACCAGGGAAGTGCCTTTATGGAATTCTTGTCAGTGGGGAGTGGGCTGATTTCTCCTGGGACAGGCGCAGGGGTGTGGTAGACTGCAACACCAGCGCAGCCCCTCTGCACGTGGCCCACCACCGCCATCTTGGATTGAATGCTGTGTGCAGTGCTTCTGCGCACGGCCCTGGAGCTGAGGCGTTGGCAGAGCTGTTTGGTTCTGGGAATACTGGTCTGAAGGCCCGAGGGCAAGGCCTCTACATGCGTCAGCCTGTGAGCGTGTGAAAAAGAGACTAACCACAAAGAAGAAAAAAAGGTTAGACTCTTTTTTATTACCAGATTCCATTTTTTTCCAAAAACATTTGTATAGTCCAAGTCTTTATTTTCTTTATACCGGTCAGGTCATGAGTTCACAGGGAACGGGCTCCAACAGTTGAGGCTCCTTTTCACTGACTCTCACGAAGCGCGCTTCTCAGGGTGGAGCAGGCTGGCACTTCAGCTGAACCCAAGCCCCTTTCTCTTTGGCGTCCTTCTTTTTCTGATCATTTTCCTTTGCACGTTTTAGGAAGCTATCTCAGCTCTTAAGAGCACTCAATATGCTCCATAGGCACGTTCATTCTCTTGGCAAGAATCTTGCCCTTGTTTGTTTACAGTGATGCCAAAGCATGCTGGGTAACATTGTAGACTCTCCTAGTTTTGCCATGGTAACATTTGTGGGACGTTCCTTTTTGTACGTACCCAGTCCCTTGATGTCTACAATATCACCTTTCTTGTATATTCACTTGTATGTGGGCAAAGGAACAACTCCATGTTTTCTAAAAGTCCTGGAGAACACATAGTGGGTGTCCCTCCTGTTTCCCTTTGTGTTGGTAATTTTGACAAATTACTGGAAGATGGCGGTTCCAGCCGATACGGCCAGATTCCATTTTTATTTCCCAGGAATTGTTAATGGGTTTTGGTGGTGACAGTGGGTCATTGTATCCATTCTGCTGGGTTCCTGGGGAGCAGGTGGTTAAGTGTTTTGAGTCACACCGCTGGGTGTCACCTGAAGTGTGGCAGTATCTAGTCTGCAGGTTGCAGAGAAAGAATCTCCTTATATGTAGCAGAGTTGAGGAGAAAAATGAACTGGGGATTTTTAAAAAAGGCTTTCTTATGGTTTACCCATATAAATAAGAATAATGCCCCATCACATGTATTTACAGCTTTATAATTTTCAGAGCAATTTTATATTCTTTTAACAAATTGAGGAGAAACTAATGCCATGTTCTGTTCTAGTTCTGAGCATACAGAGGAGACCAAATAAAAGTTTCTTGGCCTCTTGAAGCTTATGTATGAGGGGTGGGGGACACAGACTAGAGGAAACAAATAAGTATGTAATACATTGGAGAAAGATAGGCACCGTGAAACAGTATAAAGCAGAGTTTGCATACTTGGGAGTGTGGGCGTCAGGGTGTTGCCATGTCACACAGTTGCGGAGGGGAGGTCCATGACTAAGGTGGGTAGTTTTGCAGAGATGTGAAGAGGGGAAGAGAGTGAATCATGTAGATATCAGGGAGAGGAGAGTTCCAGGCAGAGAGAACAGCAGGTGCTCTGGGACTGGTGTGTGCTTGACAAGTTCAAGGAATGGTAAGGAGGCTGGTATGGCTGGAGCTGAGTGAATGGTGGAGAAACAGGGAAGATGAAGTCTCAGAGATAGTAGCCCAGAGACCTTGTAAGCCACTGAAGAAGGACTTTGGGTTTGACTCTGATTGAGAATACGGAATGAAGCAGGGCAAAGGCTAATAGAGTTTTGCCAAGAGAACACACTGGTCATTGCAAACACCCCCTTCCAACAACACAAGAGATGACTCTACACGTGGGCATCACCAGATGGTCAATACTGAAATCAGATTGATTATATTCTTTGCAGCCAAAGATGGAGAAACTGTATACCGTCAGCAAAAACAAGACTGGGAGCTGACTGTGGCTCAGATCATGAACTCCTTATTGCCAAATTCAGACTTAAATTGAAGAAAGTAGGGAAAACTACTAGACCATTCAGGTATGACCTAAATCAAATCCCTAACTATTATACAGTAGGAGTGAGAAATAGATTCAAGGGATTAGATCTGATAGACAGAGTGCCTGAAGAACTATGGATGGAGGTTTGTGACACTGTACAGGAGGCAGGAATCAAGACCATCCCCAAGAAAAAGAAATGCAAAAAGACAAAATGGTTGTCTGAGGAGGCCTTATAAATAGCTGAGAAAAGAAGAGAAGTGAAAGGCAAAGGAGAAAAGGAAAGATATACCCATTTGAATGCAGAGTTCCAAATAATAGCAAATAGAGATAAGAAAACCTTCTTCAGTGATCAGTGCAAAGAAATAGAGGAAAACAATAGGATGGGAAAGACTAAAGATCTCTTCAAGAAAATTAGAGAGACCAAGGGAACATTTCATGCAAAGATGGGCTCAATAAAGGACAGAAATGGTATGTACCTAACAGAAGCATTCTTTTTAATAGCTGAGTAATATTCCATTGTATATATGTACCACAGCTTTCCTATCCATTTGTCTGCCGATGGTATGTACCTAACCTTAAGAAATTAAGAAGAGGTGGCAAGAATACACGGAAGTATACAAAAATGATCTTCATCAACTGACAAAGAATTAATCTCAAAAATATACAAGCAGCTCCTGCAGCTCAATTCCAGAAAAATAAGCAACCCAGTCAAAAAATAGGCCAAAGAACTAACAAACATTTCTCCAAAGAAGACATACAAATGGCTAACAAACACATGAAAAGATGCTCAACATTACTTATTATCAGAGAAATGCAAATAAAAACCACAGTGAGGTACCATCTCATGCCAGTCAGAATGGCTGCTATCCAAAAGTCTACAAACAATAAATGCTGGAGAGGGTGTGGAGAAAAAGGAACCCTCTTCCATCATTGGTGGGAATGCAAACTAGTACAGCCGCTATGGAGAACAGTGTGGAGATTCCTTAAAAAGCTGGGAATAGAACTGCCATACGACCCAGCAATCCCACTGCTGGGCATACACATGGAGGAAACCAGAATTGAAAGAGACACATGTACCCTAATGTTCATCACAGCACTGTTTACAGTAGCCAGGGCATGGAAGCAACCTAGATGTCCTAGCAGATGAATGGATAGGAAAGCTCTGGTACATATATACAATGCAATATTCAGTTCAGTTCAGTTCAGTCGCTCAGTCGTGTCCGACTCTTTGCGACCCCATGAATCACAGCACGCCAGGCCTCCCTGTCCATCACCAACTCCTGGAGTTCACCCAGACTCACGTCCATCGAGTCAGTGATGCCATCCAGCCATCTCATCCTCTGTCGTCCCCTTCTCCTCCTGCCCCCAATCCCTCCGAACATCAGAGTCTTTTCCAATGAGTCAACTCTTCGCATGAGGTGGAATATTACTCACCTATTAAAAAGAATGCATTTGAATCAGTTCTAATGAGGTGGATGAAACTGGAGCCTATTATACAGAGTGAAGTAAGTCAGAAAGAAAAACACCAATACAGTATATTAATGCCTATATATGGAATTTAGAAAGATGGTAACGATGACCCTATATGTGGGACAGCAAAATAGACACAGATGTAAAGAACAGACTGTTGGACTCTCTGGGAGAAGGCGAGGATGGGATGATTTGAGAGAATAGCATTGAAACATGTATATTATCATATGTGAAATAGATCGCCAGTCCAGGTTTGATGCATGAGGCACGGTGCTCAGGGCTGGTGCACTGGGATGACCCTGAGAGATGGGATGGGGAGGGAGGTGGGAGGGAGGGTCCGAATGGGGAACACATGTACACCCATGGCTGATTCATGTGAATGTATGGCAAAAACCACTACAATATTGTAAAGCAATTAGCCTCCAGTTAAAATTAAAAAAATAAAATAAAAAAGTAAACTACCCCAAAGGAAAAAAAAAAGATTTTCATGACCCAGATAATCATGATGGTATGATCACTCACCTAGAGCCAGACATCCTGGAGTGCAAAGTCAAGTGGACCTTAGGAAGCATCATTATGAACAAAGCTAGTGAAGGTGATGGAATTCTGGTTGAGCTATTTCAAATCCTAAAAGATGATGCTGTGAAAGTGCTGCAGTCAATATGCCAGCAAATTTGGAAAACT